>NC_133935.1:66607210-69007210 GCF_031877795.1 Strix aluco
AGACTAACTCTGCACTCTAGCCATTGTCATTGCTTCAGTGAGAAAAGTCTGAAGAGCTTCATTAGAGGCTACTTCAAAAATGGGACTGCCCAGCCCAGTAAAGAAAGCAAATGTCATTTTACAGGAATTTGCTTCCTTTTCCTATGTTAAACATTTTTTTTAGCTGCTCCCATTGCCTGGTAAGTTGTGAGAGATCTCTTAATTTATTGGGATAGCTGAGCATGGCGCCCCACTCCTAATCAATGTTTTATTTGTTGATGCTAGTCTCGTATTTTCTTTGCATATTTGTTAAATTGACATGATTTTCATTATATGCCATGCAAATCCCAAGACCTTTTAGATGAAACCCAATCCTCAGTGAAGTCAGTGGGATTTTTGATAACTGATTGAAGTGGGGGCAGTGGGGTTACAATGCAATTTTATTCAAATGTTTTTTTCTAAAATGTTTGAACCATACTCACTGTCACTGAATGCCACTGATTTGGTAAAGTTATTCCACAGGAGAATTTAGTTCTCAGCATGGGACTTGACTCCCAAACCACAGCATCAGCCTTAGGAAGCTCATTCATCTTAGAAAACAGTCCACACAATGGAGAAGACAGGAATACCCTTCCAGACAATGATTCAAAGCAAAAGACTAATGTAGCTGTTGCCTGGAGGAGCCTGTCTCTCTTCATTGACAAAAGGCTGCCAACCAAGATCGCCCCTAGGTTTCACTTAGCTTTTGTGAATGTTACTTCTCAGTCGGTAGCAGCATTTAACCTGGCATTTAGCACCATGAAGGTGTTTGATCTCATCATAGCAGGGACCTGTTTCTCCCCTACTGCAATCTGTGTCAATCAGGAATAAATGAAAAAGAAAGGCACCATGTCAATAACTAATGTTGTTTGTTATGAAAGATGGCAGTAACATATAGCTGGATCTCAACATGCAGATCTGATAAGGACAGGGGAGTAAAAGGTTGTTCTCACACATGTAGCTCACTCTAGCAGTGACGGCCCTGCTTAATGCAGTTTCAAGAAGGCATGGCAGATGCAGATGTACTTTTTTATTTTACAGTGTTCTCCTGATAGGTAAGTAGCATTAAAAAAAAGGCTGTAACAGTGTTAAAATCATAGCTCTGACATTGGATCATGCAATATAAAAAAAAATGTATTTGCTTTTAACTTTGTATTCATAAATATAGAAAGTTTCTACTGATATTCTTATTTCACCCTGAAAATCCTCAAGCAATTTAGGAAGTTTCTTTTTCATATAACCACTCCAGCCACTGTGAAATGCAGCTTTTTCCCAAGACTGTGCAGTTTAATTGCATATGGTGTAACTATTCAATTGTGTAGGAAAAGACAATAGAGCAAGGTGCTGTAAAGAAAATTTTTTTAAAAGCTTAGGATACATTATTATGGCTGAGTGGACTTGGTTGTCTTTTCAATGTTGTCTAGGCTTAAGCCCATAAATATAATCTATCCCTTCACTCTCCTTGATAGATACATTCTTGTGAGCCCAAAAGACAGAAATTCCTACAAAAAAAAAAAAAAGAGAGCAAGGTCATAACCTCCAAAATATTCTTTTGCCAGTTCCAAACAATAATGAAAAGGTGGTTCAGGGTGAACATGTATCTGTGATTTGCACACATGTGCATCTGTAGCAAAGGCAAAAAAAAAAAGTAAGATAACCAAGCTGTCATTGTCATCGGTGTCTGGAATACTAAACTCAACTTTTCTGCATTAAATGTGATGGCTTGCTGCAAGATTTTTAGTTCTGATGCTCAGAGTAAAATCTCAGTAAGTTCAAAGTCTAAAGGTCTGCCCTTAGGTTCACCTACACAAATGTGTTAACTGCATGCCAGAATATGAAGTTCAACACAGTTTCAGAAAACATCACTAGGAATACCTAAGAAAAAATCCTGTCTTCAGTAATACTTTCCTACAGTCACTCATTCCCAGGAAATGATCCTTTTGAACAATTTTTAGTAGACTAAGTAACCCTGTGCTAATGCTGTGCAGAAATAATTACTACATTAGAAAAAAAGTCCTTGATGTTAATATATTATAAAGTATATTAATATTTTACCTCATACTGGCTTGAGTATAAAGATGCATACTAAGAAGCTTAGGCTTCCCTTTTTTTCGATACTATTAGATGATCACAGGAGCATTACATCAGATGTTTTCAACAGTTGTACATAAATACATTTTATTTTGCTCACTATGCATGTAAGTATTTTCCAGAAGTCCACAAAACTATTCTCATGAATAAGGAAAAGAGACATCTCACTGAATTTTTTGGACATGCAAACAAGATGAAATAATCAACACAGAATCACTTAGTTGTGTAATATAATTGATTGTGTCATGCCACTTGAAAAATTAAAATCCCTTGGCCGCTAAGTTTTTTCACATGCTCCATTCTGTACCATCTCATCCCATCAGTTTAAATACTATTTGAATGGAGAAAAATTACTTGCAGGACGTACTGTGGTACAAAAGGCATACTTTAGGGGAATGAAAGAGAGTGCATGGTTGCGAGAAGAGGGCCAAGGTAAGGAGAGGGATGAAGGAAGGGGCCGTGCTCAAAAAACTCTTTAGAAAGAATCTAAACAGACAGTATGGAAAGAAGGAGTGAAGGCAAAGTATGTAAGCTAGGAGCTGCCAAGTCTGCTTGTGCAGAGTAAAAGGCTCTGAGAAATGCTTATGGGCTTTCTGCAGGCTCCCACTCCTACTGTTCCCAAGTCAAGGTCAACCACCTCCTCTGAGTGGGTCCCCAACCTCCATATACTTTAGTATACATTCAGCTGCCCTCTTCAAGAGCCCCGAATTAAACACTGTTTGTCAGGCTGCAGGTGCTAGGCATGAAGACATGTTAGAAAAAGAAATCTCCTGCTTAATTTCAACCAAGAGATAAAATACTCTAAGTTCTGAAATTCCTCAAGTGAGGGTCTGGGGTGCTGACGTTTGGAGTTGGAACCCCCGTGAAACTTCCCACTGCAAAAAATGAATCTCAGGCCTGGAAATGGAGTTACCAATGGAAAAATCTGGTAACTGCTGTCCTAGATCATTCCCTGAAGTTAAACCCCAATGCAGAATCATGGAAACGCTGGAAGGAACCTCAGAACTTACCATGTCCCACATCCCGCTCAAAGCAGGGTGAAGACTGAGTTCAGATCAGTTTGATTAGGGCTTTGTCAGGCTGAAAACCTCCGAAGATGGAGACTACACAAGCTGCCTGTGCAACCTGCTTCAATGCTTGATTGTCCTTAAGGTGAACTTTTTTTTTCTTTAGGTTATGTCCAGCAAGAACATCTGATTCATGCAGGAGTAATTTTTCTCACTTTTGAGAAATGGCCATTTCCAAAAGTGAATGCAATGACCAGTTGTACCAAGTACACGTTAGGTAAAATATGGCTAGAAGGCTATCATTGAAATACAAGTGGCTAGAGCTCAGGCCTCAATACTGCATCTCAACAGAAGGAAGAGATATCAGCAGCACAGTTCACCAAGGAGGCTCCGTGTGTGTGTGTGCACACGCATGCATGTATGTGTATTTGCCTATCTATAAAAAAAAAAAACCCTTGCAAAAAAATGTGAGCTGGTGTATAGTACACAGAAATGACACTGTCAAGAAGGCATGATGAAGCTGTAGATATGTATCATTTGCCACTACCTTTGCAAAGTTCAAGTTTTTGTAAGTCTTCCTGGGAAAGTGAGTGAATTGCATCTAACACATTCACTTGCTCCTTAAAAATAAAGATTACAATGTCAATCTCTTAGTATTCAACACTGTAAAAAAATAGACCTGCTCCTAAAAAGACTTAAGTGACTTCATGCATTGGGCAGTTCCTTTGCAGCCGATGGGATTACTCACAGTGCATAAAATTTGGCATGTGCATCTCTCTTTGAAGAACTAATGCTGTATGGGGGGGTCAATTTCAAGCTTATAAAATATTATTATGAGCAAAAGTTATTTAAATAGATATGGACAACACATTTACAATGCTTTTGGTAGCCATTAAAAAGTAAGAAAGGAAAATATTAGTAATAAACAGTATATGCCCCTATGTAAAAGGGCAAATGACTTTTCACACCTACCGTATTCCCAGTGAAATAAAGTATATTCACCCAAAGCAAAATATAAACCATAATAATAAAATGTGTATGTCTCCTGTGACCTCCAGCTTTTAGAATGTACTCCGGAAAAAGAAATGACACCTCATTAATCTTCCAACTGAGTTGCACGATTTCAGCATTCTAGTGCAATAATTCAGTAATGCAGAAGAAATAACACAATTTTCTAACAGCAGACAGAAAAAAAGGAAAAAAGGAACTCAGTTTTCAGAAAATATAATTAAAAATTGAAAAAAAGATTAAAATCCTTATGCTTACTACAGCAACACAAAGGTAAGTATGCCTCTTGTGCAAAAATTTCAGCTGGAGCACCATGGTTCTACGTGGGTATAGGCAGCAGAAGTGGTGCTTAGGCACTGCTGAACAGGCTGGATCTCCCACCTCCTGGACAAGTGCCTAAACCCTCATATTGGAGACCCAAATTAAGTATCAGGTTAAATATACTACAGACTCCACTGAAGGCCTAGTGCTTCCTAGCAATTGGCTTTCTGCCCTCTTGAAGAGGGCTGCTAAACCATCCTCATGCTGGTGCCCAACCTGCCTATGAAGAAAAGCTGGCATTCCAGTCAAGTTCTCTGAAGCACTCCTTGTACGGTCCTCACCACCTGACTCTAAGGAGAGATTCAGTGTTTAAGTAGAATCTCTGAACCTCCCTGCCCATCAGATGCCAGAACACAGGTTTCTAACAGCCAAGATAAATGAGAAACTCCCTGAATTCAGCAATAAATGCCAGTATTTGACAACGGTACTGTTCTCCTTACATTTTGTCACGTATGTGTAAGCAATCAGACATACATGCCTCATTCATCTTGGGTACTGAAAGGATTGCACAAGAAAGCTGGTAGCAAATTGTTTATTTTGAGAAACAGAAATAATTTATTTAGTAGTTTTTCAGCAATTTTTAAACGGAAAAGAAGGAATGCCCTGATCCTCTTCTCTCTGGAAAAAAAGAACAAAAAACATTCATGTTACTGAGGTTGAAGATGTAGTCTAAGCAAGTATAACATTATCTGAACACTATACAGGTTTTGCATCTCGGTCACACAGTCCACAAGGAATATGTAACTCTCTACTTTGAATGTGATTTTATAAATGCTGGCTAATACCCAAATTATTTCACAGCCAAGGAAAAACTAACTCCCTTAATTTAACTGGTTTATTTCAACTACTTTATTTAAAGGGTATTTAAAGGTTAGAAATTAGTACAGCATGAGGATGGATTCCTGAAATTACTTCTGTGTATCAACTGTAGTCATACAGTCCTATTTAACTCACTGAGTTTACTCATATGAATAAGAAAACATTCATCAAACTAAGCCTTAATTTAGCAAGCTAATTATTAAGAATTATTACTTTTATCAAAACAAAAAGACAATACCTTTACCTTTCTTAGGGAATATTCTTTCCAAATCTGAATATAGGTTCCATGCCCATGAAGTCTTCCTAAGGTACAAATTTCTCCATGATCAACAAGGTAAGGTATAGCCTTTTTTGCCCACTCTCTGAAACCACTTGTCCTGTTTAAGAAAAAGACCTTGAAAAGAAAGTCCCTAAAGAAATGAGACCGGAAACCACTGCTGCTAGTAAGTTTTACTGGCCTATACTCTAGAAGGATTAGTCATAATGGGTGAGATGTAGATAAGCAGTTTCAAAGACTGATAGGTAATGGGTTACCCACAGGGGTAACTGCAATGTAAAGGCAGCAGCAGGTGTCCCTATATTTACAATTTGGGTCTTTTTTTCTTGCAGGACTGCTGCTTGAACTGCATATATTTTGGATCTGCAGAATCAATAAATTAGCAATGCACCTTCCTAGTGTATATATAAATTTACAGAACTATATTCCCCGTATGTAATAAACATTGGTCTTCTAAAATTAGCTGGTATGCTGAAGTTCACTTACCAGCAATCTGAGGCTTAAAGACTTGTAACGCCTGCCCAGGTTATTCAGGAGATAAAGATACCTACTCCTACTTGGTTGATATGTTGAAGTCTGTTGGAGAAGGTTATTCCAGAAATGGCAACTGTTATGCAGAAGGTGCAGAAACACCTAAATGAAATCCCTTAGGCTGCTCCTATAGAGGAATGTTTCCTCAATAATGAGCTACCATCCACCATGTGATGGCCATGCAGTATGGTGCTAACGTCATTGGAAAGAGAGCTTATTTATAGTGACTGCACTGTTGAACATCACTAGGAGCATTTCTTCCTGTGCTCTAGAGAGCTCTGTGAAAACACAGAAAACACTTGGAAGGAAATTACAATGCTTGTATTTGTACATAGAGGTACTGTATTGTAATGTTGCTTTGTGTTATGTTAAGATTTGAGGGAAGGTTAGATCTGAATTTAAAAGAATGTATTCATCAAAATATAATTAATGAAATTCAGCCATGCAGACAGTCCTACAAAAGAGATCTGAATAATATTTACTGCTATTTAGCGCTTACATGAGGAGGTGAGTGGAATTTTGGTGACATACAGATCTTCTGCACAAGAAAAGAAGTAATGTGTGAAAATAAGTGTTTTAATGTTTTCCAAAGATCAAAAAATTTTTTTCGGGCCGTTCAAAAATTCCCCTCTAGAGATGGAACCCCAAAGCAACTACACAAGCACCCAGACACTATGATAATGTGGACTAGAGTAATATCCAAAATAAACTGCAAGAACATGTAAATGCCAAAGTGAAATGAATTATGGAAATGCAGTGAAACCAATGATACATAGACAAGGGTGTCTTCTTAAGTCAAGAGTCAAGCACAAAATACAAACACAGGAAGCAACAGGAAACAGCAGGTTTGTTCTATTGCATTATTATTATTTAATGACTAGAAATGAAAAAGATGGCTTGTATTAAGTACCTCTTGGCATAACACAGCACCCAGAAAACTTCATATTGAAAAAGAAGAAAACCGCCAACAGTCAGCTCATTAAGTAATAATGTTATTTTAATAACATAGTATTTAGGAGGCAGAGATGGATGCTCTACTGCTTTTTGGAAAACTGCTTCCTCCACGTGTAGAGAAATTGGGTTTTGTGAAGTATCAGAACTGTTTTGATCTATCACAACAGAGCCAGGAGAATCAGTCTCTCAAGGCTTCCAGGGGCTCTGCCAGTTTTAGTGTGGAGGTCTCCTGCTCTCCTGAACAGGTCATGGACCCACAGAAGATAAGTTACCTCAACCTCAACATGCTGAAATAATTACTTCAGCATATAACTAAAATGCTCCAGAAATAGTCACTGAGCTCTAAACTGCAAAAAATACACCACGCATCTCAGCACCTGGCGGCATCACTGCTCTGGTAATTTAGAATCTGGATGACAGGCATGGTGCCAGTAAAGAAAAGCAAACAAATCCCCAAACCTTACTATCATAACGAACTGCTGTATCTCCCAGTTCAAATGCAAGAATATAAAACATGCCTGGGACAAAATCCCTGATGATGTAAATAGCTGTACTGATTTCAGTGTTGTTCTTAGAATAAATTCTGTATCCTGTGAAACAAAGGGAACCTCTACAAGAATCATGCCAGCCTACTGCAAAATTATTCAGCTTTTGTAATTAAACATGTTTACCAACTGAAGATGCCCACTGGAGTCATTTTTAATACTGACAGAACCCAAAGAACTCAGTGATGATGCAGATTCTTCTTGAAGAGTTTTACAGCTCTAAGAAACAATACAAGCTGAGATTTCTTCTAGATCATGCAAAATTTCATCTAGTTTAGGAACAAAAAAAAGGCTCAAATACTTCAGGGTAGCTTTGAAAAACAGTCTCGACCTTACTCTTATTTATTCACAAGGTTTCTTCTTGACAAAGATGAATGAATTAAGTAGCTCTTAAAAATATTTTTGACCATCTGTTAAATTGTTGAAGTTATCTGAAAGCATGTAGTAAGCTAAATCTCATCCACATTTTGGACCTCTCCACATATGTGACACTCGAGAAGATGAAGGGGTTAATAGTGCAAATGGGGTCATTAAAGTGTATATGAAAAAAAGATAACGTGTATGTGTCAATGAAGTTTGAGAAACGGAATTCATGACAGAAAAGTACCTGTAGTCACTAGGAGCTGGAGTGGAATGATTATATGTGAGGCTCATGCACTTCCTCACAAACACCTTTCTATTTAACATTCAGCTGTGTAACTGCAAATCATTAAAGGATCAAAACTCACCGAGAGCCAGCTCGCGTATCTTATGCACACCTCGTGTTTGTGTGTGCGTGAACTGCCCTTACCCTTTGGGAAAAATTCCATCAGCAGTGCAAACAGCCAGTGGCTGAACTGCAGCCAGCCTGTGGTTGCTTGTACTATTTTGGTTCTTTTTTAAAATATGTGATCAGAAAGCACTTAAACACAGGTGGTATTGAGACACTCCTTAAATTCTCTTTTCACTGCTAATACCACGTCAGAACCGATTTCTGCACTGATGTCGTCATGTACATAAAACAACCTGGCCCTGTATTCTTAGCGCTAACAGTAATGACTTGGAAAAATGTCTTCTTCACTTTCCTACTATATGTGGCTTTATAAAGTTAAAGAGAAAAAATGGAAAATAAGATCAAAAGCCATCTATCAGATAAGTCACCTAAGTAAGCATATGTAAATATCCTGTCCACAACTGGAAACAGAAATACAAATTAGAAAAGTTGACCAGAAATACAAAATAAAACTCCATCTTATGCAGAAATCCTCAACATATACTATTTCAAACATACTGTAGGGTGAAATGCATAAAAAGACATTGAACTCACGCATATACTGTATTACACAGTGAAGTAAGCATTGCTTATGCAAATGATTACAAATCAGAAAATAAAGCATAAAAACTTGAACTGACCCTTCAGTCATTTAACTTACTGTCTCCTTCCATTACTTCCTCATGAGAATTTTCTAGCAGAAGGGTGGTAGAGGGCTGAGCTACGTAACTGCTAAGAGACATAGAAATACAGTATTTATGAGCAACTTTTTGGTATTTTGTAGGCACTGTTTTATAAACCTAGCAAGAAAATCAATGCCAAAGCTTGGCTTTTGACTAAAGTATAAGTATCAACTGGATGACTGGTTTGCTTTCTTTTCATAAAGTATTGGTATTTAAGAGCTTCTGAGGGAAAAGGAAACATGATTGCAATATGGAAAGAATAATTCACTGTGAACAGAAGCACGAGGCACTATACAAGAGGGATATGATTTAGCAATCCCTGTAGTTGACCACATCAGTCCTAAAGCTTTTGAAAGTTTGGAACCCAAAATATTTCAATATTGTGAAGGTAACACATAATAGAAACAGCAATGTATTCTCCTTTGGGGCCCACCACTCTCTGGTTCCTTACACAGAGAACCTCCCACAGACATTACTGACAGCGTTGCTTCTGAACACAGCACAACACTGAACCAGAATATTTAAACCACTTACTAAAAACATTAAACAATACAAACAAACTAAGCAGCACATCATGAAAGCCAAGTATCTCTTCATCTACTGGATTGTGGATCAGTGTCTTGGAAGTTCAGCAAATGCCACGAGAGGCTCCACTACAAAAGGATGCCACTCGCTGCCAGTAGCATTGTGGCCCGTCACAGAGGTCAGAACACAGCACTTGCTGACCCAGCAGCATCCTACTTGTGTCTGTGGTTTGTGTGTACTAGTTCCATGGTAAAAACAGGAGAGTAGAGGATGGACAAAAAACACATGGAACATCAAACAGACCCACTTAAAACTGGTAATGAATGTTGCAGTCTAATACTCCGCATTCTGTACATTTTAGAAAGGAATTGAAAATGGGAAGGCAGTGTATTGAATCCTTTTTTATCTAGATCCCTACCTCTCCAGACTGACCATGCCTTGACAGGAGATACTGAAACATCATAACTAAAACCAACTGCTGAACACCAACACAGACCATAGCTGGACTAGAACTAAGTATCTTAGAGCCTTACCTACTAACATTTAATTATCGGTGTTTTGCCATTTTTCCACTAAATATTAGCCTAAACCTAGTCTGCTTCAACAAGGACACACTTTAAATGATTTCTTTAAAAATAAATAAATAGATAAATAAATAAAAAGAACTCCAAAACCTTTATTGTGGGAAAGGGAACAATCCAGCAGGCTCCAACGCAGCTGAAACGGAAGGACAAAAGTGACAACCTATACTTACAGGTGTACAGTCTGCTTCTCCACCAGCCAGCACCTGGTATCGTCACCTATTCTTGCTCTGAGACAGCGCCGTACTACCATATCTGAACTCTCCACTCATATTGCTTGTATTTTACTTCTAGTTTGCACAGGAATAACTAACTGTTCAAGCTGCTAGGGAATGAAAAGTCAGGCTTCTGGATCTTCAGGTATGAGAAATCAAACCTCTGATGAGTCAAATATAAGCAGGGACCTTTGCAAAGCACTGCATATACATTTGCATGAGTGCTCTAACAGATGCCCAAGAACATACAGGGTGTGATGGGGGTCATGTCACTGTTCTGACAGAAATTCAAACACATTAGTATTCATATTTAAATAAAAAATGTAATTGCTGTCTTCAAAGCAGTAATTCCCAAACAAAACCAGAGCAAACCAAAGTAAGTTCCCTTGGGACTACCAACTGCGTGCATTGTTACTCTTAAGAAGGACACTGCTACAGGAGATGCTTCCTTTAGCCTATGCTGCCTTCTGTAGGCACCTTCACCAGGGCTGAGAGCCCTGTGACTCCAGAAAACTAATTATACTTAAATACAGATCCATCCACTGGGTCAGAAAAACATGCCTCCAAAACCTTCTTATCCACAATGTCAACATACACTGGCCCCTAAATACAGGATGTCCTGGTTTTATATGAAGTCTGTCCATGGGTGAATTTTAGAAAGGGAAACAATATTCATTCTTCTCTTGTGGGTGCTCATGTGGGCTTTTTTTTTGTGTGGGGTCACTGACTATTGCTCCTAAATGACTTCATGATGATCTTATGTCCAGTATAAATACTGCACATGGATTTATTTTAATTAACTTTCTAGGGGTGTCCTTTCTGGAATCCCACTGGTTTGCTTGTAAAACATTAAAGGAGAATTGTGAGACTTGAGAAGTGATAATGTAAGAGGTTAGCCAAGTGACCTTCTCTTATGAAAAGAGGGGCCAGTGCAAGAATTGTATCTTACTTCAGCCACCAGAGTGAAGACCTGTCCCCATTGAAATCAACAGTCAAACTCTTACTCTTTTGAAGCCTGAATTTAACTCTCAGGAGCACATCCTAGCAGTGTGTATGCCCTATGCCTTCCCTCTGTGGAGAGCAAAATTTCACCCAGAATGCACTGCCATCTAGTAGTGAAGCCTGGAAACAAAATTTTATCTCCCAATAAATTTTGGTTATGTTACAGATTTATAGGCTAAAAGCGAACCAAGGATGACAGCCCATTTTTTTACACTGAGTCAGATGGTAAGGATACTGTAAGCATCTGGGGCTGCATAACAGGGAGCGTGGCCAGCAAGTCAATGGAGGTGATTCTCCCCCTCTACTCTGCTCTCATGAGACCCCACCTGCAGGACTGCATCCAGCTCTGGGGTCCTCAGTACAAGAAAGATCTGCTCGAGCAGGTCCAGAGAAGGGCCATGAAAATGATCAGAGGGCTGGTACATCTCTCCTTTGAGGACAGGCTGAGAGAGTTGGGTTGTTTATCCTGGAGAAAAGAAGGCTCTGTGGAGACCTTACTTCAGCCTTTCAGTACTTAAAGGAGACTTGTAAGAAAGATGAGGACAGACTTTTCACCAGGGCCTGTATGTACAGGACAAGGGTCAATGGTTTTAAATAGAAAGAGGGTAGCTTTAGACTGGACATAAGGAAGAAATTCTTTATGATGAGGGTGGTGAGGCACTGGAACAGGCTGCCCAGAGAAGCTGTGGCTGCCCCCTCCCTAGAAGTGTTCAAGGCCAGATTGGATGGGGCTTTGAGTAACCTGGTCTAGTGGAAGGTGTCCCTGCCCATGGCAGGGGGGTTGGAACTAGATGATCTTTAAGGTCCCTTCCAACCCAAACCGTTCTATGATTCTATGAGATACATGTAATAAAAGAAAAGCCCAATACCTAATTTAAAGCCTTTTGTAACACATTAAGATCAGCTGAATTGTGATTTATTCAGAAAATCATTACAGTATCTGCTAAACAATTAGGTCATGCCTTTTATGCTACTAAAACAGTAATTTGTGATGTATTTTCTCAAAAGTGATGTAAAGATCAGAACACTCCAATATGAGGACAAACAAATCACTAACATGAATAGCAAATGCATTAACCTAAACAACGACTTTGCCCATGGCACTGAAACAACATAATTAACTAAATAACTTTATCTTCACCCACAGGCAAACTACAGTATACAATATATTATACTACAGACATAATGATTTTTAAGGTTGTTAATTATAATCTTTTAAATAAACAACACACTCTTTCTTTGTCCTGTGCTGTGGGGCTGAACTCTGCTTTCATACGTGCTTCACTGCAGCCTCTGGCCCCTGGGAGGTCCAGGCTTCCTGGGATGACAGGGTGCCTTCTGCACGCTCCCAGCACAGGACACTCACGCTGCTTGGCCAAGCAGCTCTCACTACACTTGTTGCACAGACTGTACAGCTGCTCTTGACTATGCTTGAAAGCTACACTTGATCCCACACACATAAACTCAAAGGTGTATCAGAGAGATAAGAGGCTCTTATCTCCTCTACGCACTTGTCATGCAGATTCTTCCAATCCTCAGCAAAAAGTTTTGTGAGAAACCACTGCTTTTTGATAACTACACTTTTATGTGTCAAGCGCACACACCACTGTTCCAAGAGCTTTATCAACACTGATTAAATAAGATCGTATGGACCCCGGGAAATAGGGTTGTTCTCAGTTTAGTGGCATGATGGTAGCCTTCCATGGCTTGCACTGGATATCATTAACAGAATGAGGAATAATGGTAAGTATCAGATAAGCACACAAGGGCCCAAAGCAAAATTTCAGAAGCTACTATGATATTCACAACCAAGGGGCAGCAGGAGCCTTACTCAATTTCAACAGCAAAGTTTGTACTTTCACACCTATTATTTAAATTGCACACAGGGAACAGTATCCAAAGCAAGCAAATGAGATTAGATTTTTTTCAAGATCAGTGGCAGCGCATAGGTGAAATATAACACAAACTGCAGAATCAGTAGTAAGCATGTATCCACCTAGATTGTTGTTATTACCAGGGTCAGTGTCTCCAGACAAGCTTGACTTGGTAAAGAAGTTGAGTAAATATTGTTTTGTTAACACAGTAACATGTGATTCAGGTCACATTAAAATTAATGTAAGTTTTGCTCTTGAACTCTGTGGAAGAAGAACTAAATCCACTAATCCTGAGCTCTTCAACTCCACTCCAAAAAGGAATCTATTTAGTTTCATCAGACCCTTACAGTGTTTGTATTACATTCCCTTGTATCTTTAATTTTTTCCTTTTTCTCATATTATTTTTCTAACTGCAGGCCGTCTGAACAAACACATGACATCATATGACAGAATAGTGTTGTCCCACATTTTTCCAAAGACATAAGGATGTTTTCTGTGTTGCCTTGTAAGCTTTGCCCTGGCAGGACACAATAGGTTACTGCCCTTATCTTACTGGATCAAATGAGCATACACAGTCTGTAAGCAGACACAAATGATACTGTTTTTGTTACTTCTGAAAAACAAATTTGGAACACAACCATGGAGAACATGTCCTCCACAGCATAAAATAAACTCAAATGCAGAAATTCAGTAGACCCCTTCTCTTCCACATACTTGTGCGGACCACAGTTTAGACTTGCAGAGGGACATCCACTGTATTAATCTGAGCCTCTTAGACTTGAGGCTTCCTCTGCAATCTGCAGTCTCAGAGGATTTGTTCATACAGAACAAGTTACTGCTATCTGCACAAGCAGAGTCATCAGCGGACTTCTGATGGGAAACTTGCACAATGTAAAGGAACACACATGAAGGGGCATGACCTTTCCTGCACCCATGGTTATCTTCAGGCATGCTGAGGTTCAAACCTGTACATCTCAAAGAGTAGGAAGGCACATACATAGGTATGCAGTCTCATTAGCTTCTCTGGGATTGCCTGTTTATTAGCTGACTTCTCTACAAACCAGAGGAAGGGATCCCCAAACTTTTGCATTCTACAGAGGATCACCAAAGGTGACCCTGAATCCTGCCTTTCAGTTGCTATGAAGAGCCAGTTTTCAGATGTTTAGCAAGCTCAGCATGCCCTGAAAATACAGTCTGAGATACTTCCAGATGACCATCCAAAAAATGAGGCTCTTTTCATTAACTGGCTGATGATCTTGAACTATATAACTGTATGTTTAAAAAATGAGGTAGACTGAAAAAGTTTTAACTATAATTAAGAAAAATCTCAAAAATCCATTTGCAAGCAGTTATTCTAGGTAATTTAACTTTATCTCAGAACAAAAACAAGTACTAAGGATACATAAATGTTGGAAGTCAATCCCAAAGCAGTGTGAAAAGCAAGAGCCTGATTCTGGTATGCTTAGACTGATTGAATACAGCCAATTCCCATTAACCTCACAAGCTACAGACTGCCAGGTCAGTCCTGTATATTAAAGTGCTTATAATTAATTTCACGTGGATCTTGAGGGGACCTTAAAAGCAGTCATGCACTGGCAGCTACACTCACCAAGCCTGTACTTCAGAAAGTAAAACAACGTTTACATACACACTAATGGCGCGAAAGGTGTCATAACAGTTTACCGGGTCAGTAATTTTCAAGGTTCGTCAAAACTTGACCTTCCTAGACTGGAAGGACTCCACAGTGGCTTTTTAAACTGTTACTGGCTGTATGCAAGATGTAGGCCCTCGACAGATACAGACCCCAATGACTTCCACTATCACAATATGGCAAAGCACAGGGTGCATGTGTCTCCATGTATTGTTATCGGTCTCCATGAGAGCATCTGCCCCTCCCTAGCAGGGCAGTTAAACACTCGTGTTGTAGACGGCCGAATTAGCGTCAGGACAAGTGGCTGAAGTCAGCCAGGGTCCAGCTCAGGACCTGCCCACGATCCACCTCAAGGAACATAAAACCACCCTCTGTGCCACCCACACCAGCTCTCAGCTGCAGCAGGGCGGCAGACGCCTCCCGGCGCCGTTGCTGCCCGCCGCTCAGCGGCCCGGCCCGGCCCGGGGCGGGGCGGCTGCGGCCCCCTGCCCACCCGCGGGAAAGGTGCTCACCCGCCCGCTCAGGCGAGAGGCAGCCGCTGCCCCTCAGCGCCGGCGGCCTCTGGGGAGCGGCCGCCGCCACGATGCCGCTGCCCTCGCGGGCCGAGGTGCCAAGGCGAGGGGCGGCGGCCGCCTCCCCGGCACAGGTGACTGTCAGGGAGCGGCCGCCGCCGCGACGCCGCTGCCCTCGCCCGCCCAGGCGCCAAGGCGAGGGGCAGCAGCCGCCGTCTCAGCGCCACGGCCCCGCTCAGCAGCCATTAGGGCCCGGCCCGGCCCTGCCCCGTCCCGCCCGCGCCGCTGTCCCGCCGTCCTTACCGGCGAAGTTCTTGGTGAAGACGAGGGTGACGAGGAGGATGGGGATGAGGACGGTGCCGATGGTGACCACGCGGTCGAAGGGCAGCTCCAGCTTCAGCTGCAGGAGCAGAGCCGCCAGCGCGCCCGCCTTGTCATCCTGCTGCCCCGGCAGGATGAGCTCCTTCAGCTTCTCGCCCGCCAGCAGCGCGGTGGCCATGTCGGGGTGGTTATCGATGATGTGTTGCATAAGCGGCGGCGGCGGGCGGCCTCACGCCGCCGGGCCTCCGCGGGGACGGGCGGCGCGCTGCGGCGGGCTGGCTGCGGGCGGCGCCCGCCCGGCCTGCGGGGACAACACCGACAGTGGTAACGGCGGGGCCGCGGCCGGGCCCCTCTGCCGCAGCGGCACCATGTTTGGGCCGGCGGGACGCTGACCCTGCGGGGCCCGCCGCTACCCCTGGCCGCCCGCCGCTACCCCTGGCCTCCCGCCGGGGGCGTCCCCCCGCCCACCCCCCGCAGCCCTGGGGAGAGCGGTGCAAACGGGCCGGACTGAGGATGCGGCCGGGCAGCCGCAACCCCAGCAGCAGCGCGGCGGCAGCCGTGCGGTTCGAGGCAACCTTCCTCTCCCCAGAGCCGTGCAGAGAAATGTCACGAGAGGCGGGCAACGAAGAGAGCCGCCCGGTGACAGCTGTGCAATTAAACGCTGCCTCCGCTTTGCAATTCATGCTGTACAATAGCGGCGAAGCAGTCATGCAGCAAGACAGATTGGAGCTCCCTCCCTTGAAGTGTTGCAGACAAGGAAGAGGGCATTTACCTGGCAACTTCGGTTCCCTCGGTTCCCAGGGGATGGTGAGCAAAACCGATGACTTGTAAATAACAGCGGAAGCCGCAAATAAACTTACACTGGACCTTCCTGCCGGAAAAAGGTCCCTGCACCTCCACAAGTGATAAAATCGCTCCGGCTTCGGAGCGGGAGGCGAATGATGGGTTGATGCTTGTTATTGCAGCGGGTGGCTGGCGCTTGCATGGAAATGCCCGCCTGCACCAAGCAGCAGTAACGTGCAGAGCAATTCAAGAAGGGGCTTGCAGCAGTCGTGGGGAGGAGGAGGAGGAGGCGAGAGCCGCACCGGAATGAAATGCGGGAACGCAGAGGTCCTTTAAGGTTTTAAAGCGAGCAGCTGGAGCCTGCCGAGCCGGGAGCAGCAGCCGCAGCAGGGCGGCCGGGCGCGGCCGCAGGCAGCCGGTACGGGCACGACACATGCGGGCTGCAGCGCGCAACACGTTGCGGCGGCGGCCCCGGGCGGCGACGGCGGCCGCGTCCCTGCAGGAGCCACCGCGCGGCGCCCGCGCGCATGCGCCGGCCCGGCTCTGGGGGCGCGCGGGGCCGGGCGGGCGCGGCGGCAGCTGCCGCCCGCTGAGGGGCGCGGAGGCGGGGGGGTGGGGGGCAAGGAGGAGGAGGAGGTGGGGAGCGGAGCGGAGCGGGAGGCCCTAGAGGGAACCTGGAGGCAGCGGGGACGGACGACCCCGGCAGGAGAAGGGCCGGGCTCCCCTCTCCTCTCCTTCCCCCAGGCCGCCCCCAGCGCACACAACGGAGCTCAGGCCCGGGTGCGGCGGCGCTTCCCGCAGCCCAGTGGCTGTCAGAAGCAGGGGGTAGTGGTGAGGGAAAGGGAGACCCTCACCCGAGCGGGCTGTGCCCTGAAGGTCTTCAGCCTTCGGGCACGTCAGGATTTAGGTGCTCCCGTTAGAAACCCTTCCAGCTGCTTGCTTTTTAAAGCTCTGTGGTGTTAGTCACGCCTGATAAAACAGCCCAAGGGGTAGAGAGCTTGCCAGAAATGCAGAGGACAGCTTTCAGCTTGCCTCAGCCTAATGGGGCTCAGGCCTGTATCTTCACAGAGGTGACCAGACTTTGCTGTCCATCTCTGGAACAAGCTGGAAATAGAGAACATATTATGACTCTCTGGGAAAAAGCTAGACCACACAGAATCAAAGGAGGACATACGTGCTGCATCATAGCCAGCAGCTATGGCATTCAGACAAAAGCTTCAGGTCACAATTCCTCCTTCTCAAGTTGTTTATGGATTTTATATTTAGCAGTACTTAGATGAAAACCAGGGATACGCTTAAACAAATATCGCTGACATTTGTCTCGAAGATTTGCAGTTGTCATCTGCAACGCAGCATGAGTAAGGCAGAGATTTTCATCTTTGCCTTGAAATTTCCCTTTCCCCAGTCACTGTGAACAATATGATTGTCCTGCTTGTTATTCAATTTTAAATATTGGGTGCAAGCTTTAAATAATACTTGTTGGCAGGGGTCCTTCCATCCAGGCGGTAATATGATGAGCAAGGCAAGAGGGATGTCCTGATGGCAATAGCCCTGATGAAGGATCCCAGGCGGTAGACACAAAAGTGTCAGTGCCACATGCTCCTGAAGGGTCCTGAGGATGAGAAGGCAGGAGAGCCTAAACCTGAAGCTGTCACCATCACTTGTTTCTTTTTCCTTCCTCCTCACCCTCCATAGGCTCTGTGGCCTCAGTCCTCTCTAAGGACCAACACGCAGTATCTGCCTCATGGGCAGAAGGCAGGGAGGGGAGGTACCGTCTTCTCACGCCCTTGTCCGGGTACAGTGGGTACTGGCGATGTAGCTCAGCTGTATCCCAGGTGGGAGAGCAGGCAGGGCAAGGTAGGAGGCAAAGCAGTGAGGAGCCTGGTGCAATGAACTTGGGAATGGAGTACAGGCAGTGTCGTTCCCACACATGAGGAGAAGAGGGGACAGTTGCTGGGTCAGGCCTCAGGCCCCAACAATCCTTCTGACCCACAGTGAGGGACGGATGCACCAAATTCTCTCGCCATAGTATTTGGGCTACATGTGTATTTTATCAGGCCCTAATATACAGGCTTTCCACTCCAGCAACAAACCTCTGGCTGCTGCCAGAGGGATGATATTGAGCAAGGTGGTCTGACAGCCTGAGGCAGTACAGCTAATCTTCTGCAAAACTTTTGTTTTTACAGACTTTCAACATCCTAATCGTTTCACCCAGTTTTTCTCTGCTGTTGACAGTCTTGTCCTGTTCATTGAGAATGTTGCTGAAAGACCGTTTTCCTAATCCTCACTGTCATCTCCTTTTTGAATTCTCTCTTTTGCCCATCCAGTTACTAAATTCAAAACAAGCTGCTTGCTTTTTGTTTTCAGAGGCTTCCTGTGGTATTTCTCCTCCTATCTTCCCCTGCCTAGGCCCTTACCACTTGTCTGCTATCTAGATGCTGACTCTAGATGCTTCCTCATATTTTCCCATGAGGAAGTAATGCCAGTCTCTAGTAACCATTTCTGAGGAAGCTCGGTGTAAGCACCTACAAACATCTAGAACATAGGAACAGCTATCCTGGGTCCATCTAGTCTCTTGTTATATCTCCAAGTGTGGCTGTAACTGGACAGTTAAGGAAGCATAAAAATGAAGCAACCTGTGTTGATGCCTTTTCCCTGACACTGTCCCAGCTTCCAACTATGTTCAGGGAATTTCCTGAGCTTGTGATGGTGTAATAACCCCTAAAAGGTCTCTTCTCAGAGTATTTTTTATGGTCTCCTGTTGGGACTGTGCAAATTTCTGGCATCCACAGCCTCTTTTGTTAAGGAATTCCACAGGCTTACAACCTGTTTGTGTCAAAACCACCTTGTCCTTTTTGTTTCAAATCTAATTTAATTTGATGGGCCCTAGTTATGGGAAGGTATTTGGATCAATCCCTATCCATCTTTTCCATGACACGTACACTTTTGTAGACATCTATTATATCTTCCCCCTAATTTATATCTTGTTCCACATTTAATATGCAAGGAGACCTACTGGCATAGAAAAATAACCATAAATCAGACATTCTGTTTTTACAATAAATATGATATCCATGAGTAATTAAAATTTATCTTTTGAAGCTTGCTTCATTATAATACCATTACTCAATTTAATCATAT
Organism: Strix aluco; assembly: GCF_031877795.1. Lineage (NCBI taxonomy): Eukaryota > Metazoa > Chordata > Aves > Strigiformes > Strigidae > Strix > Strix aluco. The sequence goes on from NC_133935.1 coordinate 66,626,821, forward strand.
TGATTTTGTAATCTTGCTTGGCAAGATTATGTCAGTATAGAAAGCCAAAGAGACAGTCAAGATGGAATGGTACTGTCAGACCAAAACATGTGGGTAAACATAAATCTGTAGCAGGGCAGAGACTGGGACACAGAAAATTACTGTCATAATTTACAGACAAACACCATAGCCAAGTTTCTCAGCAATAACATGCTGGCATGTATGCTGCTGGATAATCTAGACAATAATCAGGCTGTGATAATAATCCTGTGCTAATAAATATTTCACAAGCTGCTGGTAGGGTCAGAAATTGATTTACAGATCAAAGTGGAAAGTCACGGGAGTGAATTCTGATTAATTCTAACAAAAGATCAAAAAAGGAGTGTTATTTTTAGAGAGTTTAAATAAATCATCTGGTGTTATCATATAGAATATATTCTTGAAGGTAAAGTGTGTGGCTTTTTAAAACCTTGTTTTCTGAAGTTCTGAAAGTTCAGCAATTTAAAAGCAAATGAGTAAAATTGAGAGACTGATTGCAAATTCTACCAGAGAGACCTCTAGCACCTAGAATTTGCCTTCTAAGCAGAGGGCATGCTACCTCTAGATGCAGGGTAGGATTTATCTGTTAAAACATGAAGGCATCTGAGCTAGATATTGCAGAGTGCTATTCCTGAATCATGTAGGAGGAGAAATAACTGAATGTTAACGGTGCAGTTCATGTGACCAAATGCAGATGTCCTCTTCAAAATGAGATGAATCATTTCCACATTGTAGGTGTCCAGAGTTTACACGTTAATCCCACTCACTGTCTCTTACATTACAGCTTGTCCCAGCTTAGCCATTTCCCCAAGGGCGACTGCATGCTGTCCTTGTCCTTGTCAGTTCCTAGTGACTTGGGAATTGCTGCCTTTTAATCTGGTGGTTTTAACATGAGTCGTGCTACCATGAATCCTTCACGCAGACCCCCAGGATGTCTTTATGGAAAGGATGCAGCTTTCCTGATAACACTGTCGAGGAGCAGAAGGACCGGGAAGCAGCTGGGGGGCATTTCTTGCCTTCAGCCAAGGCTGTGACTCTAATCCATGTAGCCTTTACCCCATAAGCCCACCTTGGGAATCTCATCCCTCACTGAGCAGTGTCTTGGGGAAGTGTGGCCCTTGCACAGACCAGCCACGCCCATGGTTGCACGGATGCTCTCGCTGGGCTAGGTCTGCAGTTAGTGCTGCCACAGCTCTGCAGGCACTGCTGTCTGTCTGCGTGAGCCACAGTCATGCCTTTGGTGAGAGCAGTCATGCCTTTGCAGATGCACCCAGCGAGACGAGGCTGTGTAGGGTTGGCAATGGGAATTGGCAGATGGCAGCAAGCTGTGACAGTGGGTCTTAGCACTGAGGTGAGGGTTTTGGCAGTAAAGTGAAGTGAGATGCCAGATGATAGTGAAAAGTGGCAACTGGCAATGCAGCCTGGCTGCGGCTGCTGGCACCGAGATGAAGCTTTGGCAGTAAGAGGAGGCTCTGTGCTCCCTGTCAAGCAAAAGTGACTCTTAACAGTAAGATGTGATGCTGTTGCTGACACCGGTGAAGGTTTTTTTTTGCAGAAATGCACGTCTCCTTGCTAATGGATCTCTTCTGGGATTGTTTAGAATAGAATAGACTATTTCAGATGGAAGGGACCTACAACAATCATCTAGTCCAACGGTCTAGACAAACCCAAAGTCCTCAGCTGCTCCCCATGGGACATGCCTTCCAGCCCTTTCACCAACTTTGTTGCCCTTGTCTGGACACATTCAAGGACCTTCACATCCTTCTTAAATTGTGGTGTGTAGAAATACAACATCTGAGGTCGCATCATTGCTAGATACAGCGGGATAATCACCTCTTTTGACCAGTTGGTTATAATGTATGTGATGCACCCCAGGATGCAGTTTGCCCTCTTGGCTGCCGGGACACACTGCTGACTCATATCGAGCCTGCTGTTGACCAGCACCCCCAGAGCCCTTTCTGCAGGGCGGCTCTCCAGACACTCCTCTCCCAGTTTATACTTGTGCCTGGTATTACTCCATCCCAGGTGCAGAATCCAGTACTTGGACTTGTTAAATTTCATCCTATTAATCATTGCCTAATGCTCCAATCTGTCTAGATGCCTCTGCAAGGTGTCTCATCCCTCAAGAAAAGTCAACAGCACCTCCCAGTTTGGTATCATCAGCAAAACTTGTTAATGGTGCATTCAACTCCTGCATGCAGATCATTGATAAATGTATTAAATAGAGCTGGCCCTGGAATTGAGCCGTGAGGAACACCGCTGGTGACTGGTCACCCCCCAGGGGTAGTCCCATCCACCACAACCCTTTCAGCCCTGCCCTTCAGCCAGTCCTTCACCCAGCGCACCATAAACCCACCAATCCCATGGTTGGACAACTTGCCCAGAAGGATGCTGTGAGGGACAGTATCAAAAGACTTACTAAAATCCAGAAAACTACATCCACCACCTTCCCTTGATCCACTGGGCGGGTGACCTTGTCATAGAAGGATGTCAGATTAGTTGAACAGGACTTCCCCTTTGTGCACCCATGTTGACTGTGCCTGATGATTGCATTGTTCTTTAAATGCCTTTCAATAGTACCCAGTATGATCTTCTCCACAATATTTCTGGGAACTGAGGTTAGACTAAGAGGTCAGTAGTTCCCTGGGTCTTCCCTCACACCCTTTTTGTAGACTGGAATAACACTGGCTGGCTTCCAATCAGCAGGGACCACCCCAGCCTCCCAAGACCTTTGGTAGATGATCGAGAGGGGTCCTGCCATAAGATCCGCTAGCTCCTTCAGAACTCTGGGATGAACCCCATCAGGCCCCGCAGGCTTGTGAGCATTCAGCTGATACAGCTGGTCCCTTACAGTTTCAGTGTCCACAAATGGAAAGTCACTGTTCCCACACCTGTCATCCTCTGACTTGGAACTGGGCAGCCTAAGGTCTATCAGTATCATTAAAGACTGAGGCAAGAAAAAAATTCATTGAATGCTTCTGCTTTTTCTTCATCCCTGTTAGTCAGATGACCACCTTTGACAAATATTGGTCCAATGTTTTCTTTAGACCTACTCTTTTTTATGTCTCTTGTCATTCCAGTCCTGCAGTTCACTGGGGAATCCTATTCAACTGGACCTTAAAAGTCTCTGCTAACTGTGCTGTATATTATTTCTCAAGCAGAAGTGAGTAATCAAAAGCAAATTTTGGTCCCTTCCATTCAGATGAAGTGAGGAGGTATGAGGAGATTATACAACAGCCTCATTAAAATGCTTGGAGGTGTACTGATTCCAGGTCCCTTTCCCTTTCCTGTCTGCTCGGTGTTGGTAACACAGTCAAGCAAAAGAGGCTTGTGCAGGTGGCAGGAGTGCTCATGCTGGCCCTACAGGCCTGGCCAGTGACAGCAGGGTGCTGGGCTGGCCAGCTGCTTGCTTTCCTTTTTGCTTGTACTTCAGTTTCTCTCTGCTGCGCAGAGGAAGGAAGAGATTGCTGCAGGAAGACATGATGTGGCCTGGGCTCTTTCCCACTGCTGTCGTCTGCCACCGTGTCAGCAGTGCAGGCTGTAGGAGACTGATTTCTGCTGCTTTCTTTAAGTCCTTTCTTCCTTGCATTCTCTTGTGCTAAGGCTTTGAACTAGCAAGACGTTCTTTTAGTGAGTTCTGCACCGTCTGCTTGCCACATGCATGATGCACTTGGGTGGAAACACTGGCATATGCAGGGCCATGCTGTGAGTAAGAGGCCCTGCTCAAACACTGGGCTTCAAAACCAGCTAACGCCACCATGGGAACCCGGAGGGCGACTGAAGCTGTTCAAGGGCAAAGAGACTACGTGAGCACAAAATGGGTTATTCTGTTGCTCTGGCATGCAGGCTGTCTCTGCATAAAACAAGAAACTTCTTGGCTTAAGTAGAGTTAGTAGGGATGTCAAGGCTAAAGTAAGATAACAAAATTCTGTCCAAAAAGCATATGGTATAGATGAAGTGTAACCAATTTGAAAGAAAGGGTCTGAAGGGAGTCTTGGGACTATCTAGATAACAGTACGAACAATATCACATTGTATCAAAACTGCTCAGATACCAGCATTAGAAACACCAAATTTGGGTGTAGATGTAGCAGAATTGGGACCAATGAGGAAAAAATAATTAGAGGCAGGTCATTAAATAGGTCACATATTTCTGGGAGGAGTCTAGGCAGAGAAAGGGAGGTGCAGGGTTAGTGAAAAGCTGGGCTCAGGAAAATAAACACTAGGAATTAAAACAATTAAATAGGAGAAAAACAGGAAATAATTAATAGGAATTAGGTATAATCCAGTGGAGAACAAAGAAGGGTGGGATATTCTGGTCACAGAATTGTGGACACCTTCAGTGGTAAAGTTGACCTGTGGCCCCAAGGCCCCCCAGGATGCTGGACAACACCCTTGGGACAACCTGCTGGACCTCATCAGGTCCATCTCCAAAAGACGTGGTGTGCAAGGGTGGGGTGAGAAGGGGTGGGCTTGTGCCCTAATACTAGGTGAGAAGGGAAGGCAATAGAACTGTAATGTGATAGAGCTTGCATGCGATTTATATGATTTAGAGTAATATAATTGTGAATTACTATGACTAGTAACAGGCAATATAATTGTAACTCAGAACTGTTATGTTTGTAGTGATACAGTTGTGAATGACTATTGCTAATATTAGACATTTGTTCATTATACAGTTAAAGTATTATCAGTCTTTTAGAGGTGTGTTGATTAATCAATAAACATCATAATTGTTAGTCGGTTACTTCTTAGGTCTCCAATCTAAAGGAGAAGTCAGGCACATAATATACTATGATCATTATTTTAAAAGCTATTTTATATGCAAGAACCTAAAACCAGTTTCCTGAAGACTTCCCAACTAGTTATCCACAACAACCAAGAAAACAAAGCAGGGAGTACTTTTGTGTCCTGTGATGTGGGGCTTTTTGCAGCATTGACCTAGTGCTTTTATTCTAATGTCATTGTGGCATTGATCATTGTGGAGTCAAGAGAGCTTACAGTGGTGCAAGCCCAAAGGCTACATGGAGTCCAGATGTGGATGGTTTGTGGGGGCTCAGTACTGTGGCTGAAGATAGTGAGACATGGTGCTGAAATGCTTCAGGAGCAGAGACTGCAGTTGCATACAGTTTGCTCGTGGCAGGAAATGCATACAGTATTAGAAAGGCTGGGCATGATAGTGCATGGGACCTGAAGATGAAATTACCAATGTCAGACTGAAGAGACATTCCGACAGAGCCCACCGAAGTACAGAAACTAACACCAAGGGAGAAAAAACAAAGAAAACACCATCTTAAAAAATAAAAATTAATTTTAATTTAATTTTGGCAGTTTGTATTACTTCAGAGGAGACTAAAGACATAAATGTATTGTGTATTGAGTTGGTGGTGTCTTTATACTTGTGCCTTTCTGTTGCCAGAAGACAGCTTGTTTCTTGTGTTAGTCTCTTGTTTCAAAATTTCAAATTCTGACAAAAGAAAGCAAAGCACATGCTTAACTGCTTTGCTCAGTACAGATTGCAATCAGCAACATTCTTTCAAATTCCACTCTGAAGCTTGCAATGTAAAGGCTTCATCCTGCCAGGCTGTGGTATTAAGTATCACATGGAAGGCCGTCATAATTCCAGTTCAGTGTAGCGAGGAGCATTTAAAGTTGGAGTAAACTCGTAATGCAAATGAACAAGAAAGTGCAGATGAGATGATGATGGCTTTTTTTCATTAAACCCTAACTGAAGGGCTAAGAGCCCTGATTTCTGCTGGTAGTCCTTCTTGTTTGAGCATCATAAGCTAAAGTACATAAATGTCATTTGGAGTAAGGAACAGATCTCTCCAGGACTCATAAACTGCTGGGAGTCCTCATCTTGCTGTGCTACACACAGGTCCCTATTGCTTGTCCCCTCTCCCTGGTCCCATGAATCCTGCTCTCTCTGCTGCACATTGGCTCTGCTTCCACAGGACGGATGGAGAGGACAGATGGAGAACACTGATCCAAATTCTTCAGGCTGAGGAGGGCCTAAGGCTCAGATTTTTCTCTTCCCAGGGAAGTGCTTCAACCCCTAGGATATCACATTGTCTCCTCTGCTACAGGATGTCAGAATGTTCTTTAATGAAAAATAAAGGACAATGCTAATGTTGTAATTTTACAGTTGCTCAAAGCATTCAGTTATGCTCAGTTGCTGTCTTGCTATTTCTGTGCATCAGCCTTCAAATAAATGGTATATTAAGAGGAAGGAAGGTTTTAACCCTACATCTTGACATACAGAGGTAGCATTGGAGGGATTCCTTGTCTTGCATGTTTGTTAAGGAATTCTAGCTGGGTGGCTTCTGCATGGAGCTCTGAGATCTGCAAGATAACCTGTGCTGCCAGAAGGCTGAGCATACTGCTGCTACCTTGGAGGGAGTTTAGGAAGAGAGCAGTGGAGGCAAAAGAGAGAGGCCATGATCCAGGAGATACAGAAATGCAGGAGGAACAGAGCAGTGAACTCTGCATGGGCTTGTGGAATAAGAAGAGAGTTGAGGTGAGGGACAGTAACTCTGGTTCACAACCACCCTAAGCAACTTCCAGCCTGTTTTCTCATGGGTCTGTGATTCTGTACAGGGTTATGAGTCCACAGCTCCCCTCTCCCTGCAGCGTGGGTCAGACCTCTGTGTCTTGTTCTGGAGAGATGCACGTGCCTTTCACTGCAAAGATTCCTTTACATATGCTTAAGAGGGAGTTAATCTGGCCTTTCCATTTTTGCTGCCACAGAGTGAAGATGATTCCAGGGAGATGGACAGCTCAAGCAAATGAAGGGGAGAAAGAGTTCTCATCCAGGTAGTCTCTAGCCAGCATTGCATCACATGTCCAAGTAAAGACGTGAAGGGGAAGGGAAATGAGGAGAGGCAAGGAGGTAAGTGAAACTCCTGCATTTTTCATCAGTTTTTGTTCATGCAGGTTGCAGTCTTTTTGATAGGGACCATTAACTGTCATCATCATTCAGCTGTTCTAACTACACAACTATTTTAACTCCCTTGCACATATTGGCAAAATTAATACAGGTCATTGTTTAACACTTGGTATTGTCCATTTAACTGTAAGGAAATGAGAAGGAGCAGCTGTGCCAACATATTATTATTAATGTATTTGAAAACAGTGAGTAATCTACACAGTTCAGTTATGGGGATCCCCATGTCCCCAAGCCAGGATCACAGAGATTTACATTTTAATTGATATTTTATTCTGTAAAGGAAAATAAAAGCCCTCAGCTGCCTAAGTCCTTACAATTAATTAGGCACATAATACTCCATAAAGATTAACAGTGCCCTCCTCCCAGGAGCACTCAAAAAAAACCACCCCAAAAGGCAAAAGAAGCACTTTAAAATCTGTAAGCTATCAGTACAACATGTCTAACAACAGTTCACAATCCACAAAACAGCACATGCTTTGCAGTGAGTAATTACTCATTAGAATTGTCAGGCGTGGCATGAATTTGAGCACATATGGCATCCCTAATTTCTGTTGCCTGCTTTAACCTTAAGTCAGTAGTTCTTATGAGGGCACACTGTTTGGTTAAGCGATTCACCAGTATGTAGGTCCTGCTCCACAAAAAAATATTTGCCTCTAGTTTTCCAGTTACAGACTGTGACAAAGGCAAGTCACGGCCGTACGTACATGGTTTTACAATCTTGACATCCAGGTGATTGTCAAGCCAGTGCCATTTTGCTTTTGTGTTCCACATGCACAGGCCAGCCCTACCCTTAATTTTCTGAATGTACTGGACTGCTAAGTAAAATTGCTGAGAGCTCGTTTCAGTACTTGAATGGATTTCTTCAGTCATGTACCATGGCCCTGAAGGACTGGAGTACCTCCCTTACAGCCATGACATCCTCCAGACATTGTGGAGCCGTTACTGGTCATCCCATGTCAGCAAGGCAGTATAATCCCACCTACCATGCTGCGTCTTGTTCTGCTGCTCCTCAAGTGTTGATGGATGAGAATGCAGCATTCATCCTGTTTGCCAGATTTATCGTATGCTCTGTGCTCAGTCTCCATACTCAATGCCTTCGTATAATGATGAACTGTCTCTCTGATCTGGTGTCCCAAACCACAACTGCCAGTAAACACAGAACCAAACAGTGTGCAGGCCCTGCAAAGCCATATGCCTTGGCAGACTAACCCAACTTCTGCCCTTGAGCCTGCTAAGAAAAAGCAAGTCTCACAATGCACCACAGGGAATTGTCCTCCTGGGAACAGCTCTGCATTCCCATGGAGAGGGTGGATTTGCCCCTGCCAACTGCCATAAGACCATTATGCACAGCATGAGCACTGGTAACTCTTGACTGGAGCCTGTTAGGCAAGGCGGCATGTGTGGGAGTGAAGGAAGTTTACCTGTCTCAAGCTTGGCATCCACATGTGCAGACATGTGGATACTTCTTAATATGTACCTGCCTCGTAAGGTCAATTAATTTTTGTACATTGAGTTATGGGGGTCAGGCAATCTTTTGGCAGATGTTGCTGGGTATGAATTTGGGCATCGGCCTATCCTGAAGAGATGTTCCCATGTAAACTGAACCAGATACTGAAAGGACTTAGTATCAAGAAGACTTCAGCTGGTGACATTCTTCTGTTAGAAGAAAATATCACAGAAAAGGTACTGCAGAACCAGAATACAATCTTCAGTGGCTTTTGCTGTCTAATGTTTGCAAATGGGCTCATACAAAATTAAATCCGGTTGGTGGCCGGTCACGAGTGGTGTCCCCCAGGGCTCGGTTTTGGGGCCACTTCTCTTTAATATCTTTATTGATGATCTAGATGAGGGGATCGAATGCACCGTCAGTAAGTTTGCAGACGACACCAAGTTGGGTGGGAGTGTTGATCTGCTCGAGGGTAGGGAGGCTCTGCAGAGAGATCTGGACAGGCTGGAGCGATGGGCTAAGGCCAACTGTAGGAGTTTCAATAAGGCCAAATGTCGGGTGCTGCACTTCAGCCACAACAACCCCCAGCAGTGCTACAGGCTTGGGGAGGAGTGGCTGGAGAGCTGCCAGTCAGAGAGGGACCTGGGGGTGTTGATTGACAGCCGGCTGAACATGAGCCAGCAGTGTGCCCAGGTGGCCAAGAAGGCCAATGGCATCGTGGCTTGCATCAGAAATAGCGTGGCCAGCAGGGTCAGGGAAGTGATCTTACCCCTGTACTCGGCACTGGTGAGGCTGCACCTCGATTACTGTGTTCAGTTTTGGGCCCCTCACTACAAAAAGGACATTGAATTACTCGAGTGTGTCCAGAGAAGGGCAACGAAGCTGGTGAAGGGTCTGGAGCACATGTCGTACGAGGAGCGGCTGAGGGAACTGGGGTTGTTTAGTCTGGGGAAGAGGAGGCTGAGGGGAGACCTCATCGCCCTCTACAACTACCTGAATGGAGGTTGCAGAGAGCTGGAGATGAGTCTCTTTAACCAAGTAACAAGTGATAGGACAAGAGGGAATGGCCTCAAATTGCACCAGGGAAGGTTTAGACTGGATATTAGGAATCATTTCTTTACAGAACGGGTGGTTAGACGTTGGAATGGGCTGCCCAGGGAGGTGGTGGAGTCCCCATCCCTGGAGGTGTTTAAGAGTAAAGTTGACTTAGCGCTGAGGGATATGGTGTAGTTGGGAACTGTCAGTGTTAGGTCAATCGTTGGACTGGATGATCTTCAAGGTCTTTTCCAACCTAGACGATTCTGTGATTCTGTGAAATGGAGATTTCCTGGCATTTATTTCCAGACATGGGCATATTTTCTCATGGATGCCAAAACATAAATTTCTGGAACAAGAAGATTGGACAAAAACTCCAAATAAACCCAGTGCTTTGCCTAGTTAATAATAAAGCTGTTTTTAATAATAATATAGCAACAAAGAGAATGAGCTAAAATAGAAAAATCATCTGTTTTTAATATTCAAGAACTCATAATCATCTTTTCCCCTTTGAATGAGCTTTGACTGTAGCATATACATGAATATTTTGGCTTAGTTCCAGCTCAGAGATTTAGAAGTGACTGAAGTAAAGAGCTGAGAAGGGAAAAAATTCTTGCAGCATTTCTGAAAAAAATTAGAGTCCAAATGTATGTGAGAAATAGAGTCAATTCTCAACAGCAATGATCAGTATCGGTGCCACAGATACTGCCTTAGGTAGCACAGTGAAAACATGTTTTTACCCGTCAGAACCAGCTGGAGTCCAGCAGCAGTAGGTGGCATCTGCACCCCACCCTGCGGTAGGGCTGCTGCGTTCCTGTGATTTCCCTGACAGAAGCACATGAAAGCTGGCACAGATGAGACTCCTCACAACTTCTGCATGCACACCGTGCCTATTACCTGCTCAGTCTGTATCTCCTGAATAAGTCAGGTTTGCTGCGTGCTAGCGTGCCACAACACCATGTTTGCATCTGCAAACTCAGTGTCCTCATCTGATCTGCACATGTCCAATAGTCTTTTCTTCAGGATGTCCAGCAGCTGGGTCTGAACCATCACTGCAACTGAACTGCCCAATGCTTAGAAGCAAGCAACAGTGAAGTCCTTCTAGTTTACCCAGTAGCCTTGTCCCAGCTCTTCACAGGGCTTAGTAGCTTAGCTGTAGGGTGGGACAAAGGCAAGAAACCTGCCTGGGCTGAGGAGGAACAGGAACTAGTTCCCCAGGAAACTGGAGTGCTGGGCAATGCCAGGCAGGGTCGTTAGTGTGACTGTCGTTTTCGCTGTCTGCATCTGTGTTATCTAGAATTTTGGCCTATCCATCTGAAGTATCCTAGCTTCTCATGCCCTCGAACTAAGTAAAACTACAGTTAAAAACATGAATAATAAATATATTTTCTGTCATTTACATCCTCTGAGTAGTTCTATGGACTTAATGTTAAAATGGTGTGCAAGCAAATTTGATGCCTAACATTATCACAAAGCAAGCTAAACTGGTAAAGGTTTGAAGTAATACTTCAATAAAAATTGAAGTAATGTCTTGTTCCAGAGACAGTAATTATCTGTCCTCCAGTAAAGGACAAAATTGCAAACAGATCCTCCTAGGTATGTTGTAAAGAATTTCTGCTTGCTTCAGACAGTTTAGACAAATTTAATTTTTTAATTTGGCTTTATTTGTCTTATTTCAGAAGTTTATTGAAGAAACATTTTTATCTTCACCTTCCTATGAGAAGGACACAGGTTTGAACAATAACGATTCTAATTAGGTGTAAGGAAAAAAGTTATTGTAATGGTGGTCAAACACTGGAAGAGGTTGCCCAGAGAAGCTGTGGACTCTCCATCCTTGGACCTATTAAAAACTTGGCTGTACATGGCCCTGAGCAACCTGACCCTCTTGGACAGGCTCAGAGCAGTGGGGATGGACTAGTTGATCTACAGAGGTCCCTTCCAACAGCCTTATGTTACAGAGGTAGCATTTCACATCTATTACATCTGGAAAGATGCCCAAACCCAGAAAGAAACTATGCCTTTGAGAGCTACTGAGGTGTAAGTGCTGTATAGCTGCTGCAAATCATGTCCCTCCGTTCCTGGCTGCAAACATTTTGCTTTGTAAGTGATGTCACCCCTAAGAGCTATTAAGGCAAGATTACATGCAACACATCTCCCGAAGAGCTGGATTCTCATCTATCAACATAACAGTTTTTTCATGTAATCCGACGAATGTAACTAATGTAGCCTTGGGCAAAACAATTTTAATTCATGTGCTGTTCTGTTAGTTTTGGCAAACCTGCATGTGCTGCTGCTGGTTGTGTCCCTGGTTCTGTAAACCCTGATGCGCTTTCTTAATTTTATTGTCCTGTACAGTCAGACATAATAAAAAAAGTAGAAATATTCACATTAGTAAGGCTAAGCCACTGCACACGTGTTTGTAAATTGTCTGCATTTGTACACCGCTTCACACAAGCGGGCTCCAGTCTGGCCGAGCTCCTGCTGGGTGCTGCTGCAATCTAGGTGTAATAATGTGGGGGTGTTCAATATTACCTTGACTGCACTGAGCTACTGACCTCTGAATAGAGAATATCAGTGGTTGAATAATTTCCCATTATGCTGGATTTATATTATAAAATACTGATTTTGACATAAGCCCCTACTGCTAAAGTTATAAGCTAAAGTTATTGATCAACCCCCCTTTGTTTGTGGGCATAAAGACTAGTGGTGAAGTTCCTTATATAAACTGGGAACAGATGAAACCCTAACAGCTGAACAGATCAGATAGTGGGCAGGGAGGGTAAAGCTGTCAGTCATGATGCAGATGGAGTTACACTAAATTAGCATTTCCTTTGGAAAGTAGCAGGAAGATAAAATTAATATATTGCAGTAAAGGGGAAATACTTTATATTCCATCATCATCTACTACAGCCTGTTAAATAACTATTCATGTGAAAAAAACCCCACCAAATTAAGGGAATTAGTTAGTCTGCAGACAGTTTATTAAGGAGTTAATTAAAAATAATCTGAATAATTTTGAACTTAAACAACTGCTTGAACCCAGATGTTTTATTTAGTCTGGAAAAAACCTACCATTTTACCCATAATTAAGATGGGTGAGTGCCATGACACGTGGAACTACAGGCCATGTAGTCTGCCCTGCGGAGAAACTGGAGAGAACATGCTGTATAGAGTATCATAACTAATGCCAATCAGCAAGGTAAGGGCAGACGCTGCCCCAGTACGAAGGCTGTGGAATGGATGTGGCTTCTTCCTAACCCGGCTAACATCAGATCATGTAATACTGTCTGCTGGCAGGAGCCAAAGGCTTCCCAGCTCTGCACAGTGCTGTAACGTCTCCGTAGGTTCTTAGCAACTGATGCATTTTGCCGAGAGGCTGAAGAGAAGACCACGTGTTACACCATGAACCCAGAAATCCACATCTGAAGCAAATGGCATCAAATACATTTGGACAGAATTACCTATTTGGTTAATAAACTCTGAAATAATTACTTGATGTAATAGACTTTCTGAAGGCATTTATAAGACATTAAATATGTCCTTGTTAACTTTTTGATACAGAAAATTACAGCATATGAATAACTTCCATGCTGATTCACAAGCTTCTAGGTGTATGACAATAAAAACAGCATAGATATTTGATGGAAAAAGTGTATAGGCTTAGGTTATTCAGTAAAGCTTCTGCTGGAGCAGAATTAAATTAGTATATAATGACATTTTCACATTAGAAGAAAAAGTCAAGTAAAAAACAGTCAAGTAAGACAGGTAATGTCTGCAGAAAATCTGATGTTGCCCTTCAGGCGTTCAGCTTAGTGTCTGTGAGCTGTTAGTTGTTCATCATGATCCTAAAGACACAAAAGCAAAATTAGTCTTTGCAATATTAGATCACAATGTGTTTTCTTACCTGAATGTAAGATAAATACATATTTTTGATTAGTAATAGAAATGAAACTGGAAAAAATTATTAAAGGAATGTCATAGTGGCAACAATCTTTAACATTCTTTATCTGAAGAAAGAAACAAGGTGCCTGTGTAAACCGTGCTCTGCGTCACCCAGTGGAAAGCAGGAGTGACTGTGCCAAAGTCTAAACTACATAACATGAAACTGCTGGCAGTGGGAGTTAAATTGGGCTACGCAGTTTCTTTAAACGCAATAGATTTGATCAGTCTGAGGGACTGCAGAGGGTGTGCAGTCATTTCTTACTTTGCTAGGGAGAGGGAGAGGCACTGCTGGCGCAATGATGTCAGTGAGGTGGAATAATTGCTGAGGTACCTGTCTCATTCCATCTGTGCTAATGGAACTGCTCAGCTGTTAATGGATTATTACACTGCATACATCTACCACGAAATACGCAGGCAGCTGATCCAAAATTCACATGAAATCTGTAATATTCTGTTAAAAGGGGAGAGATTCGATGAGTACTGACAGAAGGTCATCATTTGAAGATTTTCAGCCCCAATGCATGCAAATACACACTGATATAAAGACAATATACTTCCTGATTTTTTTTTTTTTTTTTTTTTTTTTTAGTTCTATTACCTCCCGAGCCTTTAATGGGATTCCTTCCTTTGCAGTCAGCGGAGAGTGGATGATGTCCTTATACAGAGCTTGTATCTGCATTACATAGAGCAGTTGTTTTTCATCAAAAATGATCAGTAAGATGGAAACAGTACACAGATACTTTTAAAAAGGGAATGTTTGGGATAACCTTTAACTGGAAACTGGGACAATTTAATTTCTCATGTTCTTAACCAGTTCTGTAATTCCCAGTCTTTAAAATGAGTTAAGTAAACTGACAGCCCCACAGGTCTGACTGCATGGAAGCTGTGGGTTTGTTCACACTTTTAACATACCATTAGTTGTCTACATTTACATTCAGACACTCAGGACACTGAGTCAACATCTTCCTCAAATACCATGAGGCTTTCTGCGTACATCCCTAACCTACTGCACAAAAAGGAGAAGTGGAAAAAAAAAAGTTGAAACTCTTGAAATAAATAGATCTACAGTTTTCCTTTGCTTCTCAAAGCATGTTCAAAAAGTCTGAGAAGTCCATGAAGTTACTCACAAGTTTAAATTACATTATTCTTCATGCATGGAGTGCTTAGCACCTAGGAAAATGCCTGAATTTCAATGGCATTGCTCACATGAATGAATTTACTTCTTTGTGTCTAGGCCCTATCTTCAGATCACACCAGATAATCCCTTGAGGAGTTGTTCTGTCATTCAGCCTAAAGCTTGCCGATGCAACTTTTATTTGGAATTTTGTCTGAATACAGATACCTGCTACCTCAGGTTTGTGGATTACAATTGCTACGTGTTTCCAGCCAGAAGTACAATGCAAAAACTCCCGTTATAAAAACCTGGAAAGGGCAAATTCCTTTTACACAAGGAATTACTAAAATAGACATTTTTGGAACACAGTTGCTCCAGGATCTCAAACGTAATTTTACTTTGTGGGAAATAGGATCTCCAGGATGCACTGAGGACGAACAGAAGAGAGAGGGGAACATGCTTTTAAAGCTCTTCATTGTCTTCAAGATATTTTTTTAAATGTGCCTACTGTGTGAGGTAAGGATTAATTTCCAGCTGGTTCTTTGAATAATTTACTCTTAAAATGTCTGAAACATCACTTATAAAAGGAACATGTTTGAGACCACATTAACACGCATTTCAAACCACTGTCACCAGACTGTTCACTACCACAGCTTCACGTACGGTGCATGCAAGGCCAATTCTTGTTCATTAAGTGTTAGTCCTTCCTTAGTACATTATGACTAAAGGTAGCACTCTGCTTCTGCCTGGCTATACACAGAGTGACGCAAACACTAGGACATAAGGATGAAAACCGTAAGGGAAAGCTACCTTGAACTGTTAACACTTCTGCTGATGAACAATGTTAACATCAGGATATCACTACAAGCAGGCAGCAGGACAATAAAGATTGGCTTTTGTGTCCAGACCAAATCTTGTTAACTTCAATCCCGGGCAGATCTGCAATTTAATCTGGATAAAGATTACACAGCAATTTACAAATGACAGCATTAATCTGCCTGTAACAAATATATTTTTTTCTATTATTAACAAATTATGTAAAAATGAATTCTGCTTTTTTTGGTAATCTGTTTCTTTCCATGTGTACTTCTGCAATGAGTCACTTTTTAAAAAATCTGTTCTTTAAATTTTCTATTGCTAGATTTTTCTGTGATGGTAGCAATGACTCCACACACAAATGAGATTCACATACAGGGCACTACTATAAAGGCCACATAAGCTTATAGCACACAATCATTTTAAGGCTTAATTTCTGGACATGCTGAAGTACAAAGGGGTAATATTACAGTTACCATTTTCAGTGCAAATGGTGACATCCACCTGGAATGTATTTAGGATGACTTATTACCTAGTTAGCGGTACCTAGTACACTTAAAAACTCGGTAGTATTATACCAGATGAGGAAATCTGACTAAAGACTGATAAACAAATTGCTTTTAAAAATGGGTGGTGGCTTCAGTAAAGTTAATGAACAGCCTGAGAAGAGAAAGTCCATTGCACACTATTTACTAGCCCTTTCTTGGGACTGAATTTAAAAATCGCTACATCTGACAAACGTCAAGTCTTAAGCCAGGCAACTGCAGCACAACCTCAAGGCTATGGAAATTTGGACAGGTCAGATGAATTGCATCACCTGCCAGCGTGAGGCAGTACAGCATGTGCTGAGCTTGATTGGCTCTGCCCGCTCCAGCACAGGCTGCCAGGCCGGAGGCAGAGGCAGGGCGCTCGTGAAAACCAGCATGCTATTTCAAGGATGGAGATACTCATCTGGAGGGTTACAGGGCTGATAGTTACTGTCACTGTCCTTTTCTATAGCAAGACCTGAAGAGTCTTCAGAGCACTCTCCCCAAAACAGAAACAATAGAGGTGAAAATGCCTTTTGGTTGCTGTCCTATTCCACACAAAGGATGTCTTCATTTTAGGCACTCTACAGGGAACGTTTATGCTGGATTTCTTCTTCTGCCTCACTTATCCCATCTGTGTTGTTTCTCATTAATTTAAGGGACGCCAAGAGGGAAATTTTCATTACCCTTCTGTCCTCGTTATCTTGTTCTCTTCCTTGCTCCAGGGCACGGCTGTTAGCAACAGAATGGAAACCACCACAAGGCCCTTGACTTCCCAGTAAATATTCTCAGCACTGACAATGTGCATGTTTTTGTGCCTCTCCCCTCCACCCCCCCTGCTGCCGGGGATTTGTACGGGTGGTGCTCTGCTCTTGCCCGCCTGCTCTGTGCCCAGGGCAGATCCTTCAGTGCTGCAGTCACTGCACCTTGCTCAGGCAACTGCTGCTCTGCCCGGCTGTGCTGTGGGCTGCAGCCCTGCCACCCTCCCTCGCCCCGGGGACACACATCTCACCCCGGGGACACCCTGCTGAAGAGGACCGACTGAAATAACAAAGGTTGCAGCATTAGGGCTTTTCCTTTGGATCACATTTTTGTCTTATGGTCAACATGGTACATGTAGTTGCTTATCAAGTCTCGCTATTAGGGACAACCCTGCTTCCCCTTTGCCCCTTACACTATCAATTTCTCAGGACGATGACTCAGATTCACCGATTCCTGGGTCAGGATTAAGGTGAAACAACACCAGGGATTCTTCAATTCACACAACTCAATTTTTATTCGCTCACAACAGATAATTGGCATGAAACTTTATCAGTGGTCTTTGCATCCTCTGCAACAGGCATTAAACTTACACCGACTAGTGGCAGATCTTATAACATACCCTGATAAGTCTTAAACATGCTCAGACAAGCCTTAGACATGCCCGAACAAGCCTTGCCTTATATGTGGGCATACAGAGTAAAAATGGGAGGGAAAAGGGAAGAGAGGTAAGGAGAGAGAGACAAAAAGGAAGATTTCACCAGTCCTGGTTCCATCGTTGGTCCAGCCAGCCCAGGGGTCCAGTTCTGGTGGGGTGCAGCCACCTGGGGCTTTGACTTGTGCCCTTTTATAATTCCTTGCCCCTCCTCCATGTGGGCACTTGGACTCGTTAGACTAATTAGGCATCATGCGCAGTTTATACTTCTAGAGTTCTCCTTGCTTTTAGCACATGCGCAGTTTGTACCTTCAGATTCTTCTGGAAATGAGTCGGTGGGCTCGGGGGTCATTGGGGAGTTACTCCCCCCTCCTTGCGGGTGTGACTGTTGTTTGACCTTTCGTGAAAACGGCTTCTCTATCGGTGGTTCACAGAGTCACTCAGGATAGGGAAGTTCAGCCTCTGAAAAGTGTGGTCCCACCTCTCCAGGACCCTCTCCTCTCACCGCGCCTCCCTGCCATCACCTGCACAGCCCCGGCCTTTCCACAGAAACAGTTTCCTTTGCCAAAGTTCTTTACCAGATGGTTGAGACATTAACTGTGGTTTCATTGGACGGTCACACATGAGCAGGGCTGCTCTGGTTGCTCTGACTCCTCTAAACACACTCAAATATTGTGATAGTGGTCACCCACCAGGTTGACAGTGTTGGGGATCATCTTCCCGGTATTCGTACAGGGACACATTTTGTTGCTTTTCAGACACATTATTAGGAATATACGGATTGCTTATGAAAACTTCTGCTAAGCATCATTGTACTAAAAGGCACATTAAGGGATAGCTTTCTGTTCACAAAAAAGCAGCCAAATACCCCAGCTTTTATTGAAGCAAAGTGGTTTTTGGACCCCAGATTTACTGTATGCCACTAAAGATGTGCCCAAGCATGCTAAAACCTGACACATAGGATATGTTTCATGGACCTCCTCCCTGCACTATCACCTGTAAGGTTTTATGAAGGAACTGAGAAGCCACAAAGCACAATGCACCCAGTTCCCTCAGCCACCTTCTGGAACAGCATCACCTGCACCTTCAGATACCCACGTGCAGGTTCAACACTACTCCCGGATAGCTGCCCGCAAGGAGAGTGCACATGGAAATATTTCTCTATTATTCACCTTCTTTATTCATCTCTGCTATCTTTTCTACTCTGAACTTCCACTACTTCTCACCTTCCCTTACTTTTGATAGTTTGGAAGCACTTTTTTCCCAGCTGAAAGAACTACAAGGAGCGAACGATGAACCACAGTATTTACATATTTTACCTTTTACATTGTGTGTACTCCAAAGTGTAAAAAGAAAAGCAGCTGTATTTTCCTTGAAGATGGCAACTGAATTCTATCATATTAAAGCATACCAAAAGCAAATGAAAAAGGACCCAAGTTCTGTCGAGGACTTCTCTACATGGGAATGTTATTTCCCATTAGGAAGGGTATATATTTGAACAGCTGCTGAACTCCCATGTTTATTTTGCATCACACACACTTGAACTGTTCATTCATTTTAAAGCAACCTAAGATAATTCATGCAAGTCTCTTGGACTTGCACCGTGGGTGTTGTTATTTGAGGAGTGCTGTCACAATGAATAGCTCTCTGCATTTATTAGTAAACCAAGGTCTTTGGCACCAGGTTTTTGTAAATTTAAATTTATTCACAAACCTAGTAAGACTGTACTTAAATAGGCCTTATTTTATTCTCCATGTGATCACTGCTGTTATGAGACTAGTTTGATTATCAATTGCATGTAATACCTCACATTAACATACTTCCTCATGTTACGATGTACTGAGCTCTGCCATCATGACTCAGAATTATTTTACTAATGCAGCTTTTCAGTAGCTAGCAATCACTGAAACATTTCATTTTGTGCTACTGTATTCCACAGATGTAAACCAGTTTACCTCTACATCAGCAACTTTTACATTCTCAGCAAAAGAAAAAAATTTAAATTCCAATTGTGTCATTTTCCCAACACTGTCATATGCCCTCTCAGCTATCTCAGAAACTGCTTTTTAATACCTTCTAGGAGAAAGGCTCTCCTGTGCTTCCAGGAAAAGGAGGCAAGCAGCTAGGACCCATTTCCCCTCACCCAGCTTCAGTTATCCAGAACTTGGCTTGTCTCAGCTTCTAGGCTCCCTCTTCAGTCAGTGGAAAGGGACAGGCACCTTCAGGGATTCATCTGCATATTCTAGGCACATCTTCGGATGAAGTAAACCACTTTCCAGAGTCATTTCTCTCCATCAGCTAGAGAGGTAGCCTAGACAATCTAGCTGAAGCACAGCTCTCAGGCACTGATGTTAGCAGATGACAGAGAGGAATCTCCTGTTCAGTTCTCGCACTTCCACGTCATCTGCACCTTCCAGTTAGGCAAGAGGAAGAGAAGTCACATATGAAGAGCGTTGAAGAAAAACAAGTAAAGGTGAGAAAAGTGACTAATTCTTGTGGGCTTTTTTTTTGTTTCTGTGTGTTTATGTTTATTCTTTTTAAACTAAAAATGGTTTCCCCATTTTGCCTTTGTTGACTGTATTCTTTCACTACCTATAGTCTCTTCTGGCTCCTAATTTTTTCTTCCTTGACGTTAGTATTCCTTAAAAGACCTATTAGTTCTAGACCAGAACTATTCATTTATGCCTTTTGGAAAAATTCCAAGCCTTTCCAGATTTAACATTTCAACAGCACTTTGTCCTCTATTTACATACAATTGTTAATTCCACGGTCTGCAGTTTGACTTCTGTCCTGCTACAGCACATCACCTTCCCACTTACTGTACTTCTGTGAGACACTGCACTGGAAGTGTTTCCTTTTGCTCTTCTAGAACAATTCTCAAGAAGCCGGCACTGAAATATCTTTAAAGAGATAGTGAAACATAACGACACTTAAGGCTGTAAGGAAATTTAAGCAGTTTAAAAGGATTATTTTACACTCCCACTCTTCACCATGTGCTGGAAGAACTCCCTTCCCCACAGCTTAGAGACATATTGCAATTTTCCTTACCATTACTACTATAAAAAAGCCAATTGTTTAAATAATCAGAATATATAATTTAACAAGCCTGGTAAAACTGAGACAAAGGAATTGTTTCTGAATCTGTGAATGAATGCTGACATTCTCTTTTGTTAGTTTCAAAAAACCAATATTGCTTTTTAAAAGACTCTGTTTCTTATTAAGACTTAGAATATTCATTATTCTGGTATCTGAGCTCCAAAACATGCAGCACAATACTCCTTGACACCTTGAAGCTATTTTATTTAAAGAAGAAAAATCTATTAAACTTTCATAAACTTTCAAAAGTCTATAAACTTTACTTTCAACATTGTCAAGTCAAGGTTGCAGAAGACAGTAAATAGAAGGTGAAGTTGCCTGCACACTCTGAATTCTATTTCTTGCTCCACACTGATCTAATGTCCTTACTGGAATAATGGGCCCCATGGGAAAAAACACGATCACAGGTGGTGTTGAATACAGGTTGTAATTACAGCCTCATATTTTTTTTTTTTCCCTTTGGGTGCAGACTGGCCATTTTTCAGAAGGATGAAGGATAGACACAATTAACAGGGCTCCCACTCCCCATTATCTGGAAAAACACTCACAGCATATCTGTGAGGCCTGATCAGCATGGCACTGGGCAGCATCCGGCCTGCTCGTGTCCTGGACTACTGAGCTGGTATGACTTGAAATAATTAGGCTCATGTCAGAGGCCCACAGTTTGATCTTCAAAATGTTACTACGTAGTTGGTAGGGATGTAACTTTTATTAGATAAAGTGCAGTTAAACAGCTGTTATGAAAAAAATGTGGAACTAGCAGAAATAACAAATGAAACATATAAAAATTCTTGCCCAGCAACTCCTGCATCTATCAGTGATTGACTGTGACCTGACCTACATACACTGCACCAGTGTGGACAGATGAACAACAGCAATCCAAGGGGAACGTAAAAACATTAAAAATAGTCAGTGGAAGACTATAATAAATGATATAAGGGATTGCCACTCTAACAAAGTGTTCATATTCTGAAATACTAGTACAACTGCTGCATACTTTTACTTGTGATCTAAATGCAGCCACCTACAAGTTAAGGTACATCTTTCAAAAAGTAAAGACCATCCATTAAGGGAACTCTTGCTGCCATGGCAGAGAATCCAGCTGTTGGGACCACTGCAAGGTTGAGACCACTGGGCTTTTCCAATGGCTTCACTGGATTTTTAAAGGTATTTTTTAAATTTTAATACTTAACTGTTTGTGTTAAATAGCTCAGGAATTGTCTGCTTTACAGACTACCTCTTTCTCAGTCTCTTGCTCTTCTTAAGCCCATAATGGCTAATACAATATTTAGAGGGAAGAGGAGAAAGAGGAATTTGTAATAGTGTTCCTGTGTTCTCTGACATGCTCCTCAAGACATGGTGGAAGCCACCTGTCTGGCTTCTGTAATTTCTTAGTAAGGCAAGGAATTAATAAATCAGAAACTGCCATGCCAAAGTCTTTTTCTGGGAAAAGACTGTTCCTGTAAACAGAACTGAATAACTGGAACAGGGTTTTCATGCAAAGCAACACTTTGTTTGACTGTCTCTAAAAGAAAGAGACTGACTCTCAACTGTCTCTGTCATTGCTACTTCTGCATGCAGTGGCTGATCCTCTTTTTTTGCATATCTCCAAAAAAATTTATGTAAATTTTTGTCACCATAAAAATGAAAGATGATTTTAACCAATAGTGAGAACGCTGTTTTCTCCCATTTTCCTCATTCTAGCTCATCAGGCCCTATGACTTCATGAGAGAGATGACTAGAATATTGAAGTTAAGACCTCTGGAACAACCAGCTCTGCCAGCACATCAAGGTGCCAGAAGAAACTGTTCTAAAGTTGCAAACTCTACTTAATCCTGCACAATTCTAATGGGTATGTCTCTCTTCAAACAAAGTTTTCAGTAGCAGCTGGGTAGGCAGAAAGAAAGGTGAAGCATAAGCACTTCTCTGAAAGCACTTAAGACTGTCAGACACTATTCTTAGTAACTCAGGGAAAAGGTTTTCCCATTTTAGTTGTGGACGATATGAGTTACAGTAAGAACAGTTATCAGTGAAAAGAATATGAGTTTCTCCACTGGCAAAATGTAGTTGCTGGGTGAAAGATTTTTTTTTTTTCTTCCCTCAAAAATGTGTACTTGCCCTTTAGACTAAGAACTCTTCTAGAAAAATAAACACCATATATAGGCATTTATCATTTGACTTCTGCTGAGTAATAAAAGCACAATGTTCAAAAATAAATCAAGTAGTTTCCACAAAAGTAAACTGATGTCAACATCCAAACTTTACAGTTAAAAATTATTAAACATGTACCTATTAAGTATCACAGTATAACCAATCGTCTGCTACTTTGCTATGCTAAAAGTTCTGAATTAGATCTTGTGATACAGTAATCATCATCCATCTCCACTGTGATCTCTTCACTGTTCTCTGAAGAGAGCATGAGTATACTGACAAAGAATGAGGTTGGCAGGAAGTCTGAGCAGGGGTACGTCTGAACAGTGGTTTGAGAGATGTGGTATGGCACAACACAATCCCGAAGCAAGACTCTTTCAACAGGCAACTAGGACAGATTCTTAGTTAAACAACTCCCTGAATTTGATGTAGAATATTGGCAGGGCATCACCGGTGCTGGTATTTTCAGCAACACCAACCTTCTATTCTGGCCTGTCATGAGTGAACACAGTTTAAGCAGCACAGTACTGTGCTGAGGAGGCTGGGCTGAATAGTCTGGAGTGCTGTGACTCAGATGGGACACACTCACACAGGACAGTTTGAGAGAGGTAATTCTGGGTTCACCACACTATGTGTCACCATACAGTGTACCCTTATGTAGCATCTGGCTTTGATGTTTTACTGTAACTTATAAGATGGCAAACATGGTATCTACATATTGTGTGTTGCAGAGGAAATAAGTACAGGGCAGACCAGGAATGGAAGTGATGAGCAGACTAAACAAGCAAACAAAAGCCTGATATCTTTTTTCCCCTTTGTTTGTTTCTCTGTAGGCTACAGTCCTATCCAAAATACTTCTGTCTGTACAAAAAGCCATCTTGTTGTACTGGCAGTTCCTAAACGCACTGGCAAGTTGTCCAGCTATTTCTAAAGTGTTGTGTGGCAAGACTTCATCACCAAGGAGAGGACAAGAAAAAAAAACACTGTTTAAGGGCACAGCACAGTGCCCAATGAAGCTGACTGCAGGAATACTTCTAACCCATCAGTTATTTTTAACTTTGTCAAAATAAAACAAGATACTTTATTCTACAGTGTACTTGAAGAAACACAAACTGTGGTTTTAATTTTCTTTCTTTTAACCCACCATTTCAGACATTGTTCTAACATACACCACAGCACATAGCTGGACTGCAGTGGAAAACCAAGAAAATCCTGTGTGATCTCAGCTGTATACACAAAAGGCCTTAAAAACTGGAAGCAGGGTTTTTACACATGCTTGGCTTAAGATACTCAACATCAGTCAAGTGGAGATATTCATGTATCATTCCAGTTCACATTGTTCATGTATTACCGTTAACACTCCCACAACAAAATTACAAGACATGTCCTTGGGATGGTCTAGTTTTAGGAGGCACTACAGAAGTCTGAGAAAACTGAGAAGCTGAAAAAATACAGAATAAGGTAAAGCTAACATAAGAGTTCAATGATATTTTTGTTCTGAAGCTTGGAGGATTCAGGCATACTGTTATAGATTCAAGCATACTGTTCTATGCGGAGGCATATCATCATATGCATTTTAAACAAAAAAGCAAATAAGTTGCCACTACTGTTTAATAATGTTAAATTTCAACTTTTTCGCTTCTTAAAGTATTAAAAATCTTGTTTGGAGTAACTTCTAACCATTTCAAAACATGTGCCTTTCTCTGAGGGCAAAAGGTGCTGGATTTCCTCAGGACTGTTAAGTATTCTTAGTTTCAGAACAGATGAGGACTGAATGCAAACTAGTCACACCTGTCAATTAAAGGAAAAAGAAAAAAGTTTGGTTACTTTTCCATGAACAACAATTTTGATTAAGGAAAAAGAGGTTTCATCTAGTAGATAACACCCATTTAACAACATATTATGTGTTACTAGAAGAGCCATGTTTAAATCAATCTTCAAGCAAATTTAATTACAGTAAAGTCACCTTAAACATTTCCCCTGAAACCCCCCACGCCCAAATCCTTATGGTCAAATACATAATGGATCATTTGGGGATATGTAAAATACCAAAGTCAATGACAGCTCTTACTTAATATTTAATGCTCAGACTCCTATGGGGTGGGAGAAAATATGGTTACGTTACATGTTATGTTTACAGTACTTAAGAATGCAAAAATCAAATCTACTATGATAATCACAGGTTGTTGTATTTATCAATCTTTCAAATGATACTATCTTTAAAAACACTGTAAACTGATCCATATCTAGCAAGGTTAAAGTGAAGACCAGACACTCACTTCTGCAGGCATTCCAGCTCCGAAGGCAGGTCACAACCTACATAAACTCTATTCATTAGACTGTATTCCAACAGTGCACAAAAACAGGGATCCTACAAGAGAAAATTAATGTTTAATTTAAATGATCTGTGAAGTGAGTTTTCAAACAAATTAACATGGCATATGAACGCAGGAGATTTAAGAGGACCTCTTCCAGAAGCAGAACTCTACAAATTGTGCAAGAATGGATTAACGTGGGAGGAAGATACCTACAGCCGCATAAGTTACATTTGTTGCACATAGGTGCGGGGAGACTAAACTTTCTATTCAGACCATTTCTGTAATACTGCTTTCCTTCTTATCCAGAAAGTCAGACATAACATCTTATCAGATATTAAGAAAAGCTCACCTTATTCCTATGGAAGGACCATATATGGGTTCAAGATGAGGCTGTTACATAAATTGGGAACAATCACTTCTACCACCCTCCATTTCAAAAGTGAAGCAACTGCATTTTGTGAAGAATCTGACTGCCTAAGGTTATTCAACACGTGTTTACTGGACTTGCAGGCTGCTGGAGAACTTCTGCATGGAGGTTCTGACCTCTTCTAGGGAGAAAAAGGAGGTAGAAGCCCATAGGTGCAGATCAGCATTACCTCTGTGCTTGGAAGTCTGCTGTGTGGGTGCCTGAACTGTCCATACTCATAAGAACCTACAGAATTCAGATATTCCCGAAGGCAGGCTGAGGACAATGTACCAGTTCTTAACATAATTTGATATTCCCTCACATCAGATTAAAACCCCAATTTTCATTTCCTGTAGCAAATACCACATGCAATTAAAGATATAAAACCAAAACTTACTTTCACAAGAACATGAGGATTTCCCACGACAATCAGTAAAGCTTTTGCTCTAGTAATTGCTACATTAAATCTCCTTGGGTTAGAGAGAAAGCCCAAGCAGCATTTGTCATCACCAAGTAAGTCTTCATGAGATCGCACCTAAAATTAATTATGGATAATTTTAGAAATAGAGTAATGAGAAAGCAACTTACCTAGCCATAGTGTAACTTTAACATAATATTTGCTTACTGCAGCAACCCACAGCTCAGCATCATCAATGTACAAGTTAACTTCATAATCCAAATTTCAGGGAGCTAGCTATTTCCCACCATTGGCCTTCCCACAGGTGTATTCTCCAACAGGCTGCTAATGCAACTTCAGCAATTTCAAGAGAATGGTGTACTAGTTTTATTTTAGCATCAGGACTATCCACTGTAATTTGAAACCCAAGATACCAAAACTGCTTCCTAAAAACTAGTGATTTTACCTTTTCAGTCTAAGAAATGCTAGAGCTGCTGGTATTCTAATTCTGATAGTTGGAATGGCAATTCAGTCTGTTTCTGCAAGCCTTCTTCAGTAGTCCCGGTGTGCTTTGATTTAACTTAGAAAAAACAGCCAAAGCAACATGCTATAACTACTGCTTATTACATTTTCACCTCCATCTATTTTATCTATATTTGAACCCATCTTTGATTAAAAAAAATTTCATGACCTAAAGAATGAGTTCTTATAAATAGGACCATAGTACATACCTCGAACTAGCTTGAGATACAATGGTGGATTGAAAAGCTATGGTATGACACAGAACAAAGGAAGTAACCATAGTACCACTGCCCTCGGGAAAAAACAAGCCAGAAAAATCCCACAAACTCTTTGCCCAAACCACAAAAGACTCCCCAAAAACCAGCTGTTCCTCCACCCCACATTCAGGTTGCTTTCCAGTGTTCTGGTTGTTTACACAGCTATTTTATCCTCCTCTCTCCTGGAAATCCTATGTACTCCTGTTAGAAGTAGTCCAGTACTGGTCATATCTTCAGCTACAAATTCCTGGCCTATACTTCCTCCTTTGATCAGTTTGCCTTATATGCCATTACTCAGACTTATACAGGCTCTGCCTGTACTGTACATTCTTGACCAGCCCAGCCCTGAGGGATCCCAGGTCACAAACCCTTCTGGAGCTCCACATTCCAAACACTTGAATTTTTTATTTTAGAGACTTACTGCACCAAAACCACATTACCATCTGGAAAAAAGCAAGCATATGCAGACTTCTTTTGTGTTCTGAACTGAATTCTACACTGTAGAAATACAACTATCTAGGGCCCATAATACCCACCAGAAAAGTCTAAACCCTCAAATACAATCATGTACACTGATCTTATATCACTTGCTGATTCAAAGTATTAAGTTAGCCTTTCCCTAAAGTTTCCCAACTGTCTCTTCCACTGATCCAGCACAGATTTTTACTTCTGCCCAGGAGTTCAGTGTGCCTACAAGAGTGTGCGTTTGATGGATGTTGTTTCAGAAGGTAAAGGATTGGTATCACATATTCTGGTAGCAAGAAGCTGTCTGCAAAAAGCTTCAGTAGCTATAAGCTGCTGCTTACACTTCTCCGCTCCACACTGATTTCTCCTTCATAGTACAACGAAAAGTCTCCTGTCAAGAGCCCCAGTCAACAATCTTACATGCCTGAGAAGATAAAGGGCAGAAAAGTAGACCCTAAAGAAGCTGCTGTGTTCATTTCATGCGGCTTTCATGTGAATTCAAATACCAGGGATACATATGCACTGGAGCATTTAGAGAGGGGGAACTGGCATATGCCTGCATCTAACCTCAGCTCAACCTCAGTCTTCTGAAGCCTGATATCTCAGCTGCTACAGACAGGATTCCCACACTCTAAACTGCCTGAAAACTATGACTACATCTTTGTCTGTCACCTGCAGATAACATGCACTGAGATCTTTCAGAAAAAACAGGCATCTGATGAAGCAAACAGGTCATCAAGTTTGCAAAAAGAAGGTGACAGACAAGGGCTGCCAGCTTCCAAATAACAACAGCAACTCCCTCCCAGTACTCTGACACAACCCTCTCCTCTCCTTCCCCCTCTATCAAATGCAAGGCTCAAAGGCACAAACATCATCTTTCCAAACACATGCATCTTCCCACATTTCCCGAATGCTCCCTTTTGTCGGCACTTTTCTGAAAGTCCCATTTATTGCAAAGAATGAAACCAAATACCTCTGTATTTTCATGGTTATCTAAAAATCTGTAGTGATGCAGTTTATGCCCCTATACCTTCATAATTACATAGATGTAGTCAAGCAAAACCAACTCTGAATCAAGGTGATGTACTGTTAAAATGATGGCCTGTGACTAGTGTACTGAAGTAGAAACATAGCATGGATTATTCTGTTTTCAAATACTGTGACAGACTGACAAAAATATAGCTTTTAAATTTTTAATTTTTATTTTTAAAAGCCCTGTATCAAAAAGGAAATAGAGAACTAGACACATACAAAAACTGTCCACAGGACCACAATAAATATACGTACTGTTGACAAGATGATAACTGTGTACTCCTGCCCTTGAAACTCTTCAACTGTGCCAACTCTGATGTCTGCCAAATCAATACTTCTTAGAAGAAATCTAATTTTTTCCACCTACCAAAAAAAGTGTTTGAAGGAATTTATTTTCACATTTGAGAGTGGATTACTTCAAAACTGAAAACATACTATATATACAAGTATGCAATGTCACAGGGAATGCCTACACCAAGTTTAGCCATCATCCACTAGTAAGGTTTTAAAATAAACCAGTAACTTCTCCTAAGAAATATCACACTTATTACACAACTTAGAAGAAGTACTCACTACCATCATTTAAAACCAGAAATCAACAGATTTTTAATAATCTAGATCTTAATGAGAAGAAAATGGAGCTATAAACCCTCCTCCTCCAATGTGCATTATATCCCAAACCACAGCTGTGGTAGGGCAAGCAGCTTCCCCCAGCCCCTCAAGAGAACTGTGCAGAGATTCTACCTTTGCTTGCCAGCTGCATCATGCAGAGTGAAAGACAGAAGTGTGATGTGACCTTAAGTACCCTCCGCAAAAGAGAAAGAATAAGTAGTCTCACACACTGGAATGCTGGTATATGTGGGATCAGTATATTACTATCTCCTAAAAGCTGCTTGGAGACTATACCTTAAGAGCTCCAAGAAATTCACCAAGAAAGAAATCACACCTGGCTAAGCCGAGGATTACAGTCACTGACTACTTTCTAACAAGCATTCCTGCAATACAAGGTGACTTTTTTGAAGTGGATATTACTATTGTATGTCTTACATCATAGGCAGATGAAGGACAATCATTAAATGATGTGTTTTAGGGAGTACAAGAGGTTCAGTCACATCAATAAATAGTTGAAAAAATAAGTAGTAACTATAAACACAGGCAGGTGCATACACCTGACCAGTAGGATCAGTACAGGCAGAGCTCTAATTTGCTAGTTAGATTTCTTCAAAAGGTGGTGGCCTTTTCCACACACCTCACAGTGTTTCCCCCCACCCCAGGCATGGAAGGCCATGAATACCAAGATGTGAACATCAAGAAAAACAATAGGCACAGTGTCCAGAGCATCCTCTGGAAATGAAGGGAGATTTAATCTTCTTTTTAAAATGAAAGCAAACATTGCATACTAAAGAATTGAATATAAATAGTTTTAAAAATAAACCACAGCATTTGAAGCTGACATTCCACATTCTCTAGAGGTTTAAACAGCAGCACAAAATTCCGTGTCTGACTACGGAACAGCTAAGAAGTCCCAATTCCTCTAGTTTCCTCAAAGCCATAACAAGGTGACATGCCACCTACTTCACTGCATTTCCCTTTTGTTCCACTCAGTGCAGCAAGTGCCAGAATTAGATTGCTGTTCCAGCTGTTGGATAATAAATTCTTGACTCGCACTCTTTATTCCCAACAACTAAAAAAAAATCTGCTTCTGTCTCCAAAACTGCAAGCAGATTTCTCCTTAATCGTTTCCTGATTTTTAAAACTAAAGAAAGTAGAATGTCATTACTGCTGTCTTTAGGTTTAGATTTCAGTGGAAACATCATTAATGATTGATAATACACTGTGTAATAAAACACACATCAGTGAAGTTTTGAGGTATGCTTCCCTGCTTTAACAAACCACAGCCACAATCTAAAGTCACAAGATGAAGTACAGCAACTTTGATGTTCTTAGACATCTGTTACACCTGTTTACGATATGGTGTAATCACTCCAATATCAGTCACTGACACTGCAGCATTTTCATTTTTAGCAAGGTGGCAACAGTACTGCATTACTTGAACTGCTTCAGTTGGATTAAACCATGAAGGACTGTGACCTTCACGTGTTTCATTGCCCTGTATTAGGGGAAAGGAAATGAGAAGATGAAGACCTGGTGTAGAAGTGACTACATATTTATTAACAGATTATTCTTATACATCCTAAATGCAAAAAAAATGATGTAACGTTACATACAATTTCTCTTCTTCACTACATATGCATTCCAATGAACAAGCACCACCTAACATTTTATACTGTTTTTTTAAGCTGAAGATTTTATATGACAACAGTACTTCAAGCATGCAACAAATGAGTTAAAGTCTCAACTCAGAATAGTAGGTATTACCAAGGTGGTATCTTGCTTTTGTGCAAGGCAGAAGAGCTCACAACCAAGCCTCTCCAAGCAGTAAATATTATCAGTTTTGAGTAACTTCTCAGAAGACTGAAGAAAACCTTTTTTCCCAAAGTACTATTTTTTCCCCTGCCTATTTAAGTCTTAATAATTCTCTAGTTTTAGAGGCTTGTATTCATTCTTATGTAGCAAACTCTCATCAAAAGCAATCTAAAGGCAGTGATTGTAGCTCCATCTTGGTCAATGTGCTATGAATTTAAATTCGTATCAAAATGCCTCCACAATACAATTCAATGGGCAGCTGTCCAAGTTCTTAGCAAACATTTGACTTCAGTAGTTGTTTCTGAAACCAGATGGTCAGGAAGTCATATTACTTGCAAAAGAAAGTTCATTCTTTTTTCATATCCCTTCTACAATTCATTCTAAAGAAAACTCATCTACAACATCAACAAACTTCTATCAGGCTTTCTTATTCATACTCTCACTACACAAACATTTTACATACCCTTATTCCATGAAAAATTAATGGAAATCCCTTCCTGGGCAATTTCCCCCAGTGCAACAAAGAAGTCACTGCTGAAGGGTCTGCACAAACTTCTAGCTCCTTATGATAAAACAATTTAGATGGCAAGGCAAGCAATGCAGAATGTGACCTGTAGTTCTTTACAAGTTTTGTGATCTGCAAAACCAAAACACAAAATCTGTAACTCAAAACAGATAATTATACATCACACTTCACAGTACACAGCTTCCAAGCAGATACTACATTACCATCCTCTAGCACCTAGCTTTTCTAAAGCTGCCAAAGAACTGTATTAAAGGCAAAAACTGCAGGTGTGATTTTCTGAAAGTAAATACCAAATAAAAGTAGTTTTTTGAAGGACCATCTCCTTCCTCTCCAAAGGAAAAAAGAAAAAAAAAGAACTGCATGTACATGATAGATGAATTCATTCTCCAGTTTCTTCAAACATTTGCTCTATAGGCGCATTCTCTTTTTTTAAGAGAGTCAGGTTCTTTTAACGGGGTTTCCATGGATGTAACCTGTTTTTTTGAGGCAGTCTTGACAGGCAGAAAAGGAGCATCAGAACAGCTGATAGAAGCTGGCCTGAGAAACCAGAAATGGATTTGTCTTTAAATGAAAGAATCGCCTTAAGGAAGCATTCCAGTCAGTAATAACCAGCTAGAAAAAAATATGTCCTATAAAAAGACTAACATATGCTACTCAAGTCCATTGGTATCCTTAAAGCCCTCTCACTAAGCCAATTCTCCTTAAGCATTGTATAAGGAACACAACAATGAAAGATTTTAGGAGGAAGCATGACAGATTTTTCAGTAGGCTGAACCCAACCTAAAGCCTAGGGCCAAATACCCCCACTTTTTCCCCTTAAAGTCTGCCATCAGATTTGTTCTCTCCTCTGCTTACATGGTCATACAGTCATCTTTTGTTCTCAGTTTAATTCTTCAAAGTATATTACCATGAGAATGGAAAGACATCTCAATAAGTTTAACTTTAGCCCTATATTTCAGATTCAGACAATAATTTAAAGCAGCTGAAACATCTGTGCTTGTTTATGTACAGTGCTACCTCTGCCACTTAACATAGACTTTAGGTACTGCACCATACAAGAGTTTTGGGAAGCTGTCCTTGAGAGGAAGAGGTGATAAAGAAACAGGCACAGTGTCTTTTTTCCCTTCCTGAAATATGATATTTTCAAAATTAATCTTTATGTTTAAAGAAGAGGCTTTGTTAAGCTTTGTTTGCTTTTAAGTTTGTTTCCTTTGTCTTAAAAGTAGAAGTTGTACTTGGTCATTTGTGGAAAATTAAATTATGAAGTTATGGTAAATGTGGACAATGGAGATGGAAGGGAATTTGAAGCTGTTATTTAGAATTCTGCTTTGTGCACCATATTGGACTCATTTTGCTTAAGAATAGATAACTCCTTCAAAGAAGGGTTTAACATGCTGGAGGGGCTCAGCATCCTTGCTATTCAGAGTATATGTTCAAAATAATCAAGCTTTCCTAGAGAACTAATTCTCAAACTAGACTTATCACTAGGCATCAGGGAGCAAAAAGGTGTTAAAGAAACAGCAGGAACCACAGTTTCTCCTTTTCTGATTTTGATGAAAAAAAGTAATTAAAATTGTAGTTTTACTCACCAACAAAGGATTATATGCTCCACAGGCACCAAAAGCATCCTCATCTCTCAGATATATCTCTCTTGATGTCAGTCTTTCCAGCAAGGACATATTTAATCCAAAACTCAGTGCAATTTTAGATTTTATTACTGGCCCTAACTGCTTTGGATCTCCAACAAGAACTATCTGTATAAGCAATTAAAAAAAATCCATCTTGTAGTAAAACAGTTATTAAAAAAGTAGTTTCAATAACATACACATTTCAGAATTCCAAGGTCAATTTATATCAAGCATTTTGCTTTCCTCCAAACATCTACTGTGTTTGTGAAGAAGGGTTAGGCCCAGGACAGAAGTACATTGTTGTCTTAAACTAAGAAAGCATATTTTTATTTTGACATCTTCCACACACTGAATTCTGTCCTACCAATACAGATTTGTTTTAGATGGAAAACAACTCGTTTAAGCATGGGAAATGGATATTGTGGATGAGTAGGATTAATTTCAAGTACTCAGAACTCCATACTCATTACCAAGAAATGGCTGCTTGCATTCTACATCATTCACAAAAATTAAAACAGTAAATCAAAACTTTTTTCCTCTCAGTAAATGATGCTAAGACAACTACCTGTCCATTAGCTTCTGAAATCAACCCAAGAGGAATCAGGCTCTCTGGTTCACTTGCTTGCCCTGCCTCATCCAGAATCACATGAGTGAAGTGTCCAAGCCTAGAATTAAATAACATGAACCCAAAACAGGGCTGTTTTCAGATTAGTTCATTCTGCCACCCTGTGGTTGACCTCAGCAATTCTGTTAACTTCCTTATCAAGCATGCCAGGCAACTCCACACACACACACACAGAGCAAAGATGGATATTTTCAACATGGACTATGCAAAAAACAACACGGTAACTTTAATCCGTCATCTTTGATTTCACTTACGTAATCTGATATACACAACCACTGGTTATCTAGTTTAATTAAAGTATTGTTTATACCAAAGTTAAGACAATTAGAAAAGCTTTCTTTGTTCTCAACTTCCTTCAGCTATTTAATTAGAACAATGCACTTGGTGTAGCAAAGACAATCCACAGACTTTGCTTCTACTGAACAACCCAAGCCAGTTAGGCTTCAGAGGGTCCTTTTACAAAGTTAAAATCAAAATCAGAGAAATCGTTAATTAACAGCGCTTGACATGGTGGTTGTTTAGTAAAGGTGACTTGATAAAAACCAAATACAATATAATTTTTAGTATAACAATCATTTTGAGCTAAAATGACTGTCAACAGCAATATAATTTTCAAGGCTCCCACTGGTAGTGGAGGAGAAGTTGTGTCAAAAGCTGTTAACATTATTCAAGATAATTCTTAAATTTACCATGAAGAAAGTCTCTGCTGAAACATTACTAAAACCAAGTGGTTTGCTAGGAAGACAATTTCAAAAGAGGCACATGCAATCGGCTGTATTAAAACAGCTCAAGTTATAGTACAGAGGGTATCTAAAAGCTCTGGGTTTTGTAGCATCCATCTATCTCAGTGATATTCCTATCTATAGTGCTCTACCGTATTTCTGTTTGATAAAACAGTCCTGCAGTGCTGCATGTGGTAATTATTATCCTGAACCATGATGCTTTCTGAATATCATCACCATCTTTGCAGTAAGGTTTCACCATGTCATCAATTTGCTGCAGAAACAAAAAGGTATTTTGTAAAACAAAATGCCACTCAAACTAAACTTTTTAATTTGAATAAAAAAGCCCACTGAAAACTATTCTAGAAGCATAGCAAAACACTTAGATTTAGACCCATTCATACACTGAAATGAATTCTTCATTAATTTGCCTAAACAAAGTAGTATATATGCAAGACTTCTGCGTTTTCTTTATTGTAAGGATCAAAATTGAACATATGGATGCTTCATATACATACATATGTATATAAATATATACACATATATAAAATGCACACACACACTGTGCATGTACTGCATAAACATGACAATCCTACTTGCTTACTTTTCTTGTAAGTAGTCTTAATTTGGAGACAAAGACTTGTCTTCAGTAACAGATTTTAGGATTGCTTTGTAAGTCAAAGCATTTTGCTACATTGAAAGTCCCACCGATACATTATGTGCTGCTTATGGAGTCAAGTACTGCAGGAAAGAGGTTAAGATTCTATGCTCATACAATCAAATTAAGGACTATGATCAACATTTTCCAGTTAATCTTCTGGAAAAGCTGAAGTAATACGTTCATACTCTGGATCCTAAACAAGCCTAACCAGCCTAATAAGCGCTGGCAGTTACATTATTAAATCAGTATTTTAAGATCAAAATATTAAAATGGAAATATTAACTGGCAGGTATCTATAATACTTACCTCTTCTGACCTGAGGCTAGCATTAACTCGGACCATAGTTCCTGGTTTTAACAGACTGCTTTGATGCAGCCGCAAGCAAATCAGATCTGTTGCAGCATTTGATGGTGCACAAACCAAAATTCGACTATCTGGTAGAGTATAATATATCTACATTAAAGAAGATGGACATTGAAAAACCAGGTTATTTAGAGAAGTAGCAATAGCTCAAACATGCTCGTTTTATTTCACTGAATACAGAATCCTTAGGAGTTTTGCATACACATTATATTTATCCATCTTTTTGCAGTTCAACAACACCAGTCTTGACAGTCAGGACTAAGTACTCTCAAACTGAGTGTACTGACAGGGGAATTACTAATGGTTATCATATTAATGTATACCTGTGCTTCATGAATATATTACACACTACTAGAATCACAAGTTAGATACTGTTCACTACAGCTTTAAAGACAAGAAGGACTGAAAATAAGCCATTCAGGAACTTAGTTAAATCCATATCAAGATCTTTCCTCTTTCATAGAGCTATAGAAAATGATCTTAAAAAGAGTATTTTGAAAACTGCTTGGGAAAAAAATATTGCAGTACTTACTGAATGACTGTAAGAGTTCCAACACTGAAAAGATTAGATATGACTGATTTGTCATCCACCATTACCTGTAAAATAGCTTCAATTACTGTTAACGTTTTTCCAGTTCCTGGTGGTCCAAAGAGAACATAAGGTGTTGGACGACATTCGCCACTCAGTATCCTTTTCACTGCCAGCTTCTGTTGCTCATTCAGCATAGGATTGAAAAATTCTCCAGCTCCCTGTTTAAGTGTCACAGTTTCACCCACTATAATCAAGATAAGCATATATTAAAACTCCACATAAATATTTTTAACATATGCAGATTAAAGCAATTGCAATTCACATTATGCTTCAAAAATTTTTCATTTTCCTTATGTGGTAAGAACAAATGAATTTCTCAAGAATTCTTATTTCATAGAATAGCATGTAGAAAATAAGCCATTAATATTTCAGAAGCATATTTCAGAGGTGTATTGTATAAAATTAATAAAATTCAAAGCCAGAAAAGAACTATGATTACATAACCCACTAACATGTAAAAACTCCATTTTAGCATCAAGCTCGCTTTTCTGTCCTAGAACAGCAAAATTTCAGTAACTTTCAGTAACTGGTACTTCAGGGATAGTATGAGTACTAGATGACCAGTAGCAAGTCACGACTACTGAAATTTTTTTCTTAATCCTGTCTGAATTAGTCTAGCTTTAGCTTTCCACAGCAGAATCTTACTAACCCTTGGACAGAAGTGCATTCTAGGTAATCCATTCCATATTTCTTTAGGCATCCTATTGCTACAAAGTGATAAAATCACCTGATTTGTCAATTAAGTACACTGACATTTAAAGGTCATACTTTTCAGAAAAGCATAGGAATGACCTGGGCTTTCTGAAAACTTTTCTAAAGTTTTATCATCTTTGGTAAAGTAGCTATCCCAAGTATGAGACACAGCATCCCAGTAACAAATTGGAAACTTTGAACGTGACCAAAAATTTACCAGTAAATGACTGGGAAATGATAGTTTACTGAGTACAGAATATATCACTAGATGTTTGCTGCCCCCTCCCTGGAAGTGTTCAAGGCCAGGTTGGATGTGGCTTTGAGCAACCTGCTCTAGTAGAAGGTGACCCCTTTAAGGTTCCTTCCAGCCCAAACCATTCTGTGATTCTATGAACTGGAGATAAACATTTAAGTAATACAGAGAAAGATTCCAATGAAACTTCCTGCTAGTACTGTTCTAGAATTTGTCTTTAAAGGACAGAGCACAAGGATATCTAAAAGGTATTTTAGCCCTGGTTTACTGACGTGTTTACAATCCTGAACTGTCTATACTTGAATATAAAGTATTAAAGTATACCACATTGGCTTGTTTGTGCAGCTACTCTCATCACATCTGTTATGTTCATTTCCCTTGATGCCATGCATTTCGCCTGTTTGTTCTGCAGTTTTTTGACCTGAAAACAGCAAGTGAAGATAAATTCATTTATAACATTAAGATGACAGGCAACTATCTTCACTAACACTTTTGAAGTTGCTAGGTTTCATTTTCCCATCAAATAGCATTATCACATTAAATAGAATATCTACTGTGAAGACAGAAAGAGAGTAGGAGAATAAGGTGGTAGGAATTCCCACCTTAAGATTTCTAAAAGTTTGGCTTTGCAGGCTCAGATGAGGATTTTGAAGCCATGGGTGAATAACTTGTTTCCTTCCACAAAAGCTAACATTCACATTCCATACCACTAAGCATGATATCACTTTCAGATTGCAGCACGGGAGAAAACTGCTTGTGGGGAACGTAGTGTTTGCAAGGTTCTGGACCAGATGCTTCAATCATCCTACTACTGATCCTAATCCAGTGAAGTGATGAGTGATAAGAGGTTGATTACTCCTTGTACAGGACAGAGGTGTTTGCTGCTTCCCCAGAGCCATGACGTCATGGAAGGACCACAAGACTCATCTAGTCCTGACTACTCCCTTTGCTACTTACCCATGTGGGTACTAGTGACACCTTGAATAGATCAAGGGGAGGATCATACAGCTCTGGGGTAAGCATGAGGTACCCAGGTGATGTTCTCCACCATCCTTCGAGTCAAACAGAAAGGCCCCAGAAGAAGCAGGCATCTTGCAGAACAATAACTGGCAGTGCTGCTGCTCTCACCAGCACAGCTCTGGGTCTGTGTGCAGGAGCTCCTTGATTGCACGTTATTAATTGCAAAACTAGAGATGTGTCTGAGTCGTTACCACAGGAGGATAGAACAGCAGCAATATTGTCTGGTGGTCTGTAACAAGTCTCCACCAGAAGGAAGACAACATGGATGAGACTTCTGACAAAACAATGGGCATCAGTGTCCTGATCACAGGTTATGCAGCTTCCATGAGATGTCAGTCATTTACACACCTGTTGCAATTCACCCAGGAAATGTCTAGAATTCCTAGACTTGAGTTGGTGACAGCTTCCTGATGTAAATGGCTGACATACTGATCAGAAATAACACTCTACTAGACTTGTTGCTCATATACAGGAAAGAGCATGTGTCCATATACCAGCTTTTGTTGCAGAGATTGTAAGACTAGATGAAGGCTAAGAAGGTAAAGCAGCAAAGTCAGAACTCTGGCCCTTCTAGAGCAAACCTCAGTTTCTGTAAGAAATCACCAGACAAAATCCTCTGGGAAGCTACCATGTGGGGAAAAAGGTGTCCAGGAGAGCTAAGTTGCTTACTGAGAGATCGTAAACAAACCACCCCATTCCACAAGATCATCGGGAATTTCAATAAAAGGCCTGCTTAGCTAAGCTTGTAGCTTATTGATGAGTTTATAAAAAGCTTATTACAAGCGCAAACAAGGACAGGCAAAATATAAAAACACTGCTTGGACAGTTGGACAAAATCAGGAAGGTCAAAGAGATCAAAGTACAGCTGAAGCTAAAATGTGTTAAGAACAGAGTAATAAAAAGGGATTTAGCAAATGTGGTGGTGGAAGAGGGACAGTTCAAGGATCACAGAGGCTCACAGATGGGTAAAAGAAGACAGTTTATTGATGGATGATATGGGAAAGAACTCAAATGTCTTTTCTGCCTCACATGCAGCCCTCCAGACTTGTGTAAAGTAACAGTATGGGAAGGAAATGGAAAAGTAACAGAAGGGAAGGACCATGCTGCAAAATGCTTAGAGACACTACATAGGGTAGATGTCATTCACCACGCTGATATGCTTGTGCACACTGCTGCCTATTATCTACAATAAAAACATAATCAGGACAAGCCAGGGAATGTCTCTGACAGCATGCAAAAGCTAATGTTGCTCCAATTTAAGACAGACAAGGAAGACCCAGGGAACTACAGCTTGTCAGCTTCACCATAGTCCCTGAGAATATCACGGAGCACACCCTTCTGGATTCCACATCCTTCACATGATTGGAAAAAAGGTGACCAGGAATAGCCAACATGGCTAAACCAAGGGGCAGATCTTTCATGACCAACCTGATTTTCCTCTGTAATGAAGAGACTATTACATGGACAAAAGAAAAGCAGTCATTGTAACACTCCTTGACCTCAGCAAGACTTTTGAAATGGTTTACTTATCATATCATTCTTATTTGTAGCCTGAAGACATATTAGCTAGATCAACAGTTAGATGAGTTGAAAAGTGACTGAAATACTGGGCTCAAAGAGTATTAATCAATAGTTTGATACTCAGCTGGAAGCTGGTCAAAAGCTAAGAAACCCAGGGTTGTTGTTGGGACCAATATTATTCAGTATCTTCATCAATGACTAGGATGAGACCAAATAACACCCTCGACAAATTTGCAGACAACACAAAATCAGAAGTCATACGTCAAATGCCTGATGGTACATCTTCAGTTCAGAGGGACCATGAGAAACTTGGCAACAGAACCAACAGAGAGCTCAGTGAGGAGAAGTGGAAAGCTCCACACCTGGGATTGAATAACTGTGTGAACCAAGACAGGCTGAGAACATACTGGCTGAGTAGCAATCCTCAGTAGTAATTTTTAGGATCATGGGTTACTGTGGATGCCAGAACTGTGTATGAGCCAGTATCATGTTCTTGTTATGAACTGGAGAGTATGAGACAGCTTGAATTTTCAGTCTGGTCATGTGAAGGTGAAGAGGCAGTCTAATAGCTCATGATGGCTTAAATCAGAGGTACCAAAAAAAAAAAAGACATAAACTCTTCTTTGTAGTCACATATGATATAAGAAGGGTCCACATCCACAAGTTGCAGATGGAAGATTCATACTGTGAATTAGGAAAAAATCTTGAGTGGAAAGGTGGTGAAGCACAGGTTATGCAGAGGCTCCTACCCCGAAACACCTCCCATCTGCCCCCAAGCTGACCTGATTTAGTGGCAGTGACAGTCCTGCTTCAAATAGGAAGGAGGACTAGGTAACTTTCTGAAGTCTTTTCTAAGAAAGATTTTCTTCATATAATTTAACTAGCAGTTAAGAAGCCTGGATAAATCTACTCAGAATATGATAATTACCTTCTACCATAAAATTATTTCCTGCCACAGTGACAGGACTTAAGTATTTACTCAATAGTAGCTATGAAAACTAGTCTAAGGCAAATCCGACAATTCCAATTATAACCATACTGTTTTTTTATAAACACTTTCCAGTTGAGAGGGGAGTATTAGCTTAATAGTATGTCATCGTAAAATCCCCTATCCCCAGGCAGTAAACAAAAACTTCTGTCATCAGAAAGCAGCAGAACATGACTTTGATGCTTTGATAGTCTGCTATACAATTCCTTTCTAAAAATATCTGTTACCAATCTGAATGGTATTCAGCAGTTTAAGGAACAATTACAGAATAGATACCTTACTTCCCTGCTGGGAACATTGTTCAGGTCCATCATCAACAACACAATACTTGGTAGTATTCTGGGTGTTGATAGCTTGTGGTGATTGTAAGACAAGCCTTTCTGGAAATAACACTTCAAATTTAGAGGAAAAAGAGAAAGAGAAATTTGAAAGCCACACAAAGACTTTGCACATTTCGCTGATTAACATTACTGCTGATACATCAGCTTGCTCTGAGTTGCCAAAACTGGTTTATCAGAACTAACATAAAAGTGGTAAAGACTTGTGTGAAGTTCATATGGATTCTTCTACTCAACCATAAAACAGAAACTCAGTGCTTTTTAATAAATTATAGGGTAACACAAAACACTGCCATTTCACTTGCTATTATTACAACAGTATGTTATATACCATCCTTATTGGCTCAAACAATTCACAAAAGTTTGTTTCCACGCCTCTCCCCTGTGATGACCAACAGATGAAGTCATTCTGATGACACCTACATTCAGAGTTGTTTTTGAAAAAAAAAAAATTTACAGAAAACTCCCCCAAGAACAAACAGCAATGCATTCTTCTCACTATGCCCTGATGTGAAAGCAATATAAAACTCAAGACTCCCCACAAACTCCTCTAGACAGCTTAAGTCAACTGAAGTGTACCTTTTTCACCCAGGTAGACAGCTTGCTCAACTGCCAACTGGCATCGCCTGCTAGTAATCCTGTTATCAGAACATTAATTTGTAGATTAAAGTAGAAGCTTACATCTCCATAAACTACAACAGCATAAACCTACAAGGTATCTGGTATTTTTTACTCTGCACCAGTGCATATAAGAGTTTTATATAAAACCACTTTTTTTTTTTTAAAAGAAGCACCTACTGAGAAATATGCTGCAGAAGTGCTAATCAACAGTTTTGCTGCAAATAACATTGATACATATATTCTCTAGCTCTTCAATGAGACAAAGGTGGCCTGGTGTTCCAGACTTAGACAGTCTTTCAAGGAAGTTCTCCGCAAAGCTGATTTTACACAGAAGATTAAACAACTGTATATAGATAACATCCCATGAATAAAACAAAAGTATAAAAGGATGGGTGGTTAACAAGGTTAACAATTCTTAACAAGTCAGCAGACTTTTTTTTTTGCATAGTCTTGCAGCCACATTGATTTTTTTTTTTTTCTTAAAAAAACCCAAGAAACCCCTCCCCAAACCAAAACACCCCACCTCATCCTCCCCACCATTTCACTGCCTGGCAATGGTGCAATCATTTAGAGAGGCTTAAGACAAGAATTGTTTATACATCGTGACTACAGTTGCAGTCTTTTACCAATAAATGTAGTGGCAAAGGTGTGTTGAGGGTGAAAGAATTGGTAAGATGTTAATTATGTCCTTCCGTCTGTATCCACCAAAACAACCAACTGACAGTCACATATATTTTAATAGTCATTTTACTAGAGGAACAATTAAATGCAGCTTTTTGCAAGCTTATAAAAATACCTGCAATGAACAAATTCCACATCCATGGGTTCCAAGTCATAAGCCTGTTCAAAGTCTGCATTAAATTTAAGAGTAACATCTTCATTACATATCTGTTGTGAAGATAAAAGTCAGTTTACTGATGGAAGGTTTAGTGCTTTAAACACAAAGAAGCATCTCAGAGCACTGACACCCCCCCGCCACCTCCAAACAGAACACCTAGATTTACCTATCAACATATTGGATATCTAGATTATGTTATGAGGGCTTTCAGAGCAGGTAAAGATTATAATCTAGAAAGAATAGAGAAGCCAAAGTCTTCAAAAAATACAATAAAAATACAAAATCACCACTCAGAATGTAGATAAAACAAACCTAGCTTCCCAAAAGTCAGGTTAAACTAGTCTGTAACTCCATGAATTCCCAGCTTCCCCTTCAAAATCTGTGGATCACAGTATTTTCAACAGAAGATACACCCTGCTTACCTCAGTAATATAGGCAACGTACTCTATTATATGCTCAGAGTAGACCTGACTTCTCAGTATCACCTTATCACCTAATTGTAAACAAAGTTAAAAGTTACTGTTACAAGGAATAGTAAAATTCTTGCAGCAGCACTTAATTTCCTCCTCTCTGGCATGGTTAAACTAAGAATTTGCAGGATGCTAGATGTTAACTAACTTCAGCAAAGTTGCTGTATCTGAGTACCTGTTCTGAAATGCCATATGCAGTTGTACATTACATTTTAAAAGGCACCTAATATAGACACTATCAGATAACACCTCCTGAAAACAGTATCTTGTATATTACATTATTTGACGTTCTGAATTAAATTTTGTCTACTTTCTCAGTTTTTTATACACTTACTGTCTTTTAAGTTATTATTACATTGCAGAGTTTATCTTTTTCTGAAAGCCCCACCAATTTTTGTATATGAAAAATCCTAAAGTATTGGAACATGCATAAGAACAGACACATGCAATGCTGCTTCAGACAGCAGCCACTGTAAGACTCACACTGAGACACTAACAGTGCAGTTCACCTGTCTAGTAACCTAGATTAATAACTTTGTGTTCAAGTATGTGAGAGACTTCTTTAAACAAATGAATAAGCAATGGAGTCTGTATTGTACTGAAAATATTGATAAATATGCTGTTTGGCTTTATCTCACATTAATTACTACCTGTAACCAGGCGAGGTCTGCCCTCTTCCACTCCTGGCACTTCCAACACTAACAAATTCCCATTCCTTTTCAAAGTAACCCCACTCATGTTAAAGTCTTTGATCTCCATTTCTGCATGGATCTCTTCAAGCCACAAGAGAGTAGAAAAGTTTGCTTTATAATTATCTAGATTAAGATGCTGAAAACCAAGAAAAGTATACATTATTGTAATTTTTACACTAAGATATGGAACCCACTATTCTTAACATTATACAAAACACCTCCTAAGACAGACTGCACAGCAACTGGGTTGCCAATTAAGGCACCTAACACACGTATCTATACACTAGCTACTATTTTAAACTCCCCCAGCAGTTAAAGCAGAATTAGTATAGTCCTTGGCACTCAGATGCAATAGCCAGTCAGATAAAGAGTTAACTAAGTCTCTCCCTCCTACAATGGCAGTTTCAACATCTGAATTCAGGGGCAGCCTACAA
The DNA here is from genome assembly GCF_031877795.1 of Strix aluco. Taxonomy (NCBI): domain Eukaryota; kingdom Metazoa; phylum Chordata; class Aves; order Strigiformes; family Strigidae; genus Strix; species Strix aluco. The sequence goes on from NC_133935.1 coordinate 66,670,135, forward strand.
ACTGAATTCTGTGCTCAGCAATCCCAGAAATCATAAAATCTAAGCGAACTGGGCAGAGATGGGTGAAGAGATAAGAGTCATGTCAGTCTTGGCCCTGGCTGATGATTACACAACTTATGGCAGACTCAAAGAACCTGAACTTTCTCCCTTGGAGCTTTCTCCCATCTCACTCTCAAGGTATTCTCCAACAGCACGAAGCTCTATCTAAACAATGACTGATAGCACAGAATGCTTTCTATTTGGTATCTTCCCACTCAAATACAAGGCAAATGAGCAGTGCTTTGTGGAGCAGACTTCAATCACCAGTACCAGACACAACTTAAGGTGTGATTAAAAAAAGTTACTGTTAATGGCAGGCTTTCAGTATAAAATTATTTCAAACAGTACAGAGTTTTATCCTCTTTGAGAGAGGATCGCTAACCTGCTGTCTTAACACTGTGATCTCAGATTTTGTGTGAGCTGTTTAGAAAGCAGACAGTATAGCCTTTTACATTTTTGAAAAATTAAGTAACAGCCTCAGTTTAAGTCCTTAAAAAGTTAGGGGGAAAAAAAAGTGAGTTGCAGCAATGTCCTACCAGAAATCAGGACAAAGTTTTGGAGAAGTAATCACTAATATTCTTCTTAGACCTCAGGGGGGTTTTGTTTGTTTTTGTTTTATTTTTTTTTTTTTAACATATTCCAAAGTCACTATACTTGCAGGAAGAATTTCAAGAAGCCGTAGTGAATTAAGTTTGAAGATTTTAAAAAGAAGTGTTGAACAACGAGAAAAGAATCCTCTGGTATAACTTAAGAATTTCTGCTTTCATTTGCTATGAAACAACTTCTGGACTACTGTTTTGACATCCCCCAAAACCCTTTCCAATGATGCCTAAAAAGTGAGAGTGAAGAGGAATCTTTGTTAGGGTTCTGTAATATCCCTCCCCCCCTGCCTCCCAGTATACTTCTACTCCCTTTTCAGTTTTTCACATTTACTCTTTGGCACTCTTGTAAGCTAGAATTCTGTGACATATTGAAACCCACAAAAGTTACTGGGTACAGACTAAAGTCTTAAGTCTACTTGGTAACAGTATTAAAACATCTTCTTTTACACTAAGGGCTACACATTTTTGCTAAATTAAGGCCAGCTTGAAGAAACACACATAAAATATATTTTCTTATATAAACGTATACTTGCATACCTCTGCTAGGAGAGGCTGAAAGGTCAGTATGTCTAAGTTCTGCTCCACACATTTTCTTAGCTCATCTGGTACGGTATAATGCGGGAGAAAGCTTGGCAACTTTCTGTGATTTCTAAAACAAAAAATGTATGACATACCATTTAGCTTTCTCAAATTACCTATGTGAAAAACAGCTAGTTAACATGCCACATCATCAAGGCTATAAAACCAACACACACACACACGACAGACACAATGATTCATTCAAAGTGACAATTGAGAAGTCTGCTATACTGAGAAGATAGAGAAGTGTTCCAGTTACAGATTATTTGAAAGCACTGGGTGTCTGCTTTTTCAGTTTAGGGGTATTTTTATAACTAATCAAATACTGTAAATATAATAGAAGCTTATTTGCAAAAGAAAAGTTCTGAATGAAAGATGGGAAACATTTATCAGATACAGATGTCTAAGTTGCTTGAGGAGTTAAGAAGCTAACTCTCAGAAAGCTATTTCCAATTTTCCATCTTTTTTCCTACTAACACAATTGTTACTTGTAAATTACTATGCAACAGTATTTCATCTTGTTTATCACATTATATAGTAGAAAGAGCTCCTGCTTGACAGATCTACAAAGAAATCAAGCAGTCATTACTGAAACTATTTCTTCTATCAGTAATGTCCACAATTATCTTGTTTATAACATACTTATATAAACATGTACAGACTCTCACAGTTTCACATTTTCTTTGTCAGCATTACAGAACAGATACAGCAATACCAAATAAAGCAGTATTAGGTAAGTGTTTTTTTTTTCTCTGATTGACAGTACCTCCTGTATTTAGGGGCAAACACTGTTGTCTTCCTTGGCTGAGGTTCTGCAGTAATTTTAGGCTTTCTTGGAGAAAATGGTTCCACAGGTGCTATTAGTAATTCTTCTTCATTTGTTACAGTGGCTTCAATGTAGCGTCCAACAGTAAAGTCAGAAAAACCAAGCAACAGGAGTTCTTTACTGTACCCAGGATTTCTTCAAGTAAGCAGAAGTTATGTTCTTAAAACCATCATGTTCACACTTTATTTCCCCCAGCCGTAAGTATTTTTTAAAATAAAACTGTAGATTCTCATTTCAGTAACATGTAAGAACTGCTAACTTGAGGTAATTCTTCATACTCCCCACCCTGAATTCAATCTAGGTATCATGAATAATTGGGGGAGAGGAAAAGAGTAAAAATCTCAAAACCCCAATTCCATAAAAAGCTTGGGTAAAGAGTAAAATCCCTCCCCTCAACATACTAGGTACAGAATTAATACTTCTGTCACAAGAAATATCTTGGAATTACTATTAGTGAAAAAGATTAGCCAAACATTTCTAGAAGAACTTGTAGCATATACCTTCACTGTTTGTAGCAACAGCTTTCCTCCACCTTGCTTAAGGCTACTCAGAACCGAACCCTAACTGTAAACACATCAAGTGGAGAAAGTAGGAAAGCTCCTTTATTTCTGAAATATGCACTTTATATGTGTAAATGGTGCTTGAGGAGTGACAGAGGAGTAATAAAAAAAAAAAGAGGGAACAGTTTCTTCAGACTGGTTTCTAAGGAACTTAAGACAAAAGATCTAACAGACACCATCTGCTCTGAAATCCCTTAAGGAACTCATCCTAGCACTACCCAGAGCCCAATTCTCTCCTCAGCACTAACTAGAGTCCAACACTGTTACCATGTGCCTGAAATAAATGCATCCCTGAAGGATTCCAGTTTACTACTTCTTTGGCAGGGGTACCACTTTTTCATGTCAACTGTCACTACCTTCTCAGGTTGAAGCTATAACCTGGTATTCTCTGATACACGAACTCTGTGCAGACACTGAACTGTCCAGATTTATGGTCTAAATTTGCAGTCTCTATGGTCTCTGCAGTGGCCAGCAAGCGCTTGTTACCTTCATGCTGCAACCTCCTATGGAATTTTGTGTGGATTGTTCTGAATTATTAGAAGATTCTCAGACTTTGTGGCATTTAGATCTACAGTGAAACCTAAATTGTTCTTTCTACCCATCTTTTACCACAAAGGCAGGCCATGCCTGCAGCTTATCTTTCAAATTGCAGCTAAATCATCCTCCTAAGAAAATTTCTATCCCTTGTCTCACTATTTCAAATCTTAACAGAAGTAGTGTGAAAGTTAATGCAGTGTTACTTTGATGAATGAAGCCATTTGACTTTTTTTCCCCTGTCCAAGTTTTAAATTATAATCATAAGAATCAATGGTAGTGGTACACATTTGTAGAGCTACAGCTAGAAGTAACTGGAAAGTACATGAAAATAAGCTTTCCATCATGAGCTTCCTACTTGAATTCTGAAAGAGTTCACACAAAGCCACTTTTTATTCTTAACTAAATCCACAAAATATTTTCTACAGTATTTCAAGTACTTTGTTTTTCAAGAGTTTTCTAAGATCTGCAAAACACTTCCTCTATAAGTTACACCTTTAAGGAAGAACGCGCTTTTCTTTTTTATTTCAGCATACATAACCTGCATTGAATATCACACAACAGGGAAGTCTGAGATCAAGTCATGTAGCAACATGAATATGACGTCAGGGTACTCAGACTGAAAGAAACATATCAGACATAACACAAAAATTCCCAGGAAATCTACACTAGCTCTAGTGCTCATGGAGCAATGGGCTTCCTGAAAAGAATATAACCAGCTGTAGTCATTATCTTCACCTTACTATGCTTTTTTAAGAGAAGTTATCTACTCCCACTGTATTTTCTTTCAACAAAAATCAGAATCAAGTATTAAAATGCTAACTACTTTCAAGGTCTAATATAGGTTTCCACATCATTTGCTAATATGTACTGGCTTGCTTTATTGTACACCAGAGAGAATTCTGCCCAGAATAAGGGAACTATTATGAGAATATTCAGAGAATAAGGGAACTATTAAGAGATAAAGAAGTCATTATTCAACTCTACTCAGCGTTTGTCAGGCCACACCTGGAATACTGTGTTCAGTTTTGGTTCCCACTATACAAAAAAGCTGTGGACAGGTTGGAGAGGGTCCAGAGAAGGGCCGCAAAGATGGCCAAAGGACTGGGAAGCCTGTCACATGAGGAAAGGCTGAGAGAACTGGGTTTGTTCAGCTTTGAGAAGAGAAGGCTTAGGGAAGACCTTACCACCATGTTCCAGTATTTAAAGTGTGGCTACAAAGAGGATGGAGACGCCCTTTTTACAAGGAGTCACACAGAAAAGATGAGGTGTAATGGGTACATGTTAATCCTGGGGAGATTCCAACTGGACACAGGAGGAGAATTTTTCACAATAAGAACAATCAGCCACTGGAATAATCTCCCCAGGGAAGTGGTGGATTCCCCAACACTGGACACTTTTAAGATTCAGCTGGACAGGGTAATGGGCCATCTTGTCTGGACCGTGCTTTTGCCAAGAAAGGTTGGGCCAGATGGTCCTTGAAGTCCCTTCCAACCTGGTATTCTATGATTCTATGAAGTCAATTTTTATGACTTGTTTCCATTGTAACAGTCAGAACCAATGAAAATAAATACTTACACAGCTGTGCATATGATCACTATGAATGTTTTTCCACCTGGTGGTATGACAATTTCTCCAGTAATACTGGCATGCTTTATTGGTTGTTCCACATGTCTTTGCTCATTTTCTCTATTATGCAGATCTTCATCTTTCAGCAAGGAAGAGTTTTCTTTTGTCCTTGATAAATTTGTATCCTGAGAATTAATTTCTTCTGTAGTAAACAGATTACAATAAATTCTGTTACCATAATTGCTATGGCTAGCATAGGCAAGTCTTCTCAAACAAACCTAGAGGTTGTCTGAGGAGTTAACACTCAGTATTCAAATGTTAACATTTCACTGTACCTGGAATGACTCCATTCTTCATAATGGATGTGTTATTCAATGACTCATATGTTGTTCCTCCACGGTCGTTATATGAATTAATTGCAGCTTTTGAAACATCTTCTTGATTTATTGGAAAAGATGACAGATACACTTCTGGACTGTTCTCATAGTTTTGAGGAATCTGAAAACTGAATTGCTTGTCTTTCACCCATCCAGCTAATCTGCAGCTGATTAAGGACTGTGGTACACTCCCTTTATTCCTAGAAGTAGTTATGTAATTAATTACATAATTAAATTCCTAGTTAATGTTCTTGGGAAGCTTAATTTTACCTAGAGTCAAATACAACTGTCTGTAGCAGGTTAGTTTGCCATTATTTCATAACTGCTGTCAGAAAGAAATTGCACTGCTGCTTCTAACTCAAGAGGACTAGAACCTCTGCTAAATGTTAATATTTCTAGGTCATATCAACTACCATATGAAACATACAGAAATACTGTGTATAAAAAAAGCTATGGTATCTTAAAATTTATGATTGGGTAACTAACTCTTAGGAAAGAGCTCATAACAAATAGAGGATATTCAGGTGTGACTTCATTTGAGCCTCTATGCCCAGATGTGGAAAAAACCCCAACCAAACCAGAAAACAAGAGAAAAACACCAAACCAAAGCCACCCTCAAGTATACACTGACATATTTTTTAACCCAGATGCTGGAGAACTAATGAACCAAAAAATAAACAATTAAGAAAAAAAATCTGGTCTGCTTTTAACACATGAGTATGCAACAGTCCTCTCGTTCTAAAATTTGAAGATGGCAGCATATCTGCAGTTTAAATCAGACACACAAGTAAAAGCATTTACTTTAATCCTCACTCCAGAAAGGATTTTAAGACTGAGAAGAGACATAGGACTGGGAGTCTCAAAGCACTATCTACAAGATATATGCTCAATAAAAAAGACTGTCCTGAAGACATCAAATTCAATATGAAATTCTCTTTAATTCTATAGTATTTGGGGGTTACTTGAAGACCATGAACCACAAGGCTCAACTGTGAGAGATTTCTGTGTTAAAGACAGGTTTACAGACAACGGAGTGATGGAAAGTAAGAAAGCTTAGAACAATCAGAAAGGCTTACTCTATCCAAATGATCATTCTGTTAGATTCCCCCCGCTTCAGAGTTCCAAAATTAGTCATTCTTGATACTTCCAACCCTCCTTTGTCTCCCATTAAGTTTTCATAAGGCTCATCCAGATTGACTCCATTAGAGTGAGATTGTCTGTAAAAATAATTTTAGCTAGTGATTTCGAAACATAGACTCAGCAAATATTTTTTATTCAGTGTTAAGTTTAAGAATCACTATACCAGAGCACAGTCACAGCATTTAGAGAGTAACAGCTGAGAGGGTTCACTTTTTCTCAGTTATTTATACTTCCAATGAGACTACCTTTACTAATTTAAGCAGCAAATTAAAAACAACAAGCCTTTTGTCAGCAGCACAATAAACCAGCATAAAACTTCGGATACAAGGTTAAAATGGTTAAGGAGCTAGCTAATCTTTGCTGAAGAGCTGAATCAAAGCGTGACTGGAGCTGTTACGGATCTCTTCGGGAGCTGAACCAAGACACCACAAAAAGCAGCTCCTTAGTGAGTCCTGGATTAGCACTGGAGCTCAAGAGGTAAAATAACTACACTGGAAGTGTTTCAACATGTACCCCAAGCTCTTACGTCTTCAGCTTACTGCTACAATCTCAAAGCAGCAAACTGAAGAAGAAATTGAAAAACACTGAAAACCAAGAAGCACTCTTAAAAACCACCATCACACATACTACTGATGAAAAATGCCTATGAAATCGAAGTCCCATGTTCTTCCCTGAGACAGTGACCATAACTCTAACCTCTCAGTCTCAGCTGCCTGTAGAAACCATTAAAAAAATTGTTTCTATCCCATGATTAAGAAACTATTCAGTTACATAAATTGGCACTAAAAATCACATGGAAATTTTTCAAATAATTTCACCAATATTTACACACCCTAAGTATTCCTTAGTTATCTAATACAATAAAGTAGAAAATGACTGCATCTGTTCTTTATCAGCTATACCAATTTACTAGCAAAGCCCACTAGATGTCTCCCATTGCAGCTTAAGCTACCTCAATTTTTTGATACGGTAGGAAATACACCAAAACTGAGAAAACAACCCTAAGCTCTACTTTTGTAACTTGGCTTTAGTAAGAATTTTTTGTATAAAATCCATCATTAAAAATAGGCCCAACTGAAAAAATAAGCAAATTGTACTGTTGTGCAAGGAGATGTAAACACTTCAAGCTCCATCTAGGTACAGTTTAAATCTATTATATCCATTATCTCCAGTGAAAACAGTTTCTTCCATTCTTCATAGTTCTTTTGAAGATACATGTACTGCTGTATTTCCTAGAGATTGAACAAGGCAAGTTCTCCCAAAGACTATGTTTGAGAGGTATCTGAACATCCGTTCTGCTCTCCTTTGGACTTTCCAATTGGTTGACAGCTTATTTTTGACTTGCAGAATCAGATTCTGTAATCCTACCAAAGCCTTGTTAGCACTGAGAGTGACAGATTTTACAGGTAATAGCCCTATTTATATACATCTGGGCAGTTTTTATTTGTTTTTCACAGGACAGACACTTGAACTCACAAATCAAATTCCAGGCCTTTGCTGCAGAACTTCTACTGGCTAGCTGTTGCCCATTCTACATTTGTGTAGTTGATTATTTCACAAAATTTTGCTTTTTCTCCATACTGAACATCATCTACTTTTTTCAACTTTTTCTGCAATCTGTCCAGATCCTTCTCACACCACATATGTCATCTGACATGCCTGCAGAACCTTCCAGTTTGATATTTGCAAGCCTAATGAATCTAGTATTGAGATCATTAAGCTATTCCACTTAGGACAGATATCTGAAGAATCACTACAACTTAAGCAAAATGGATTAAAGAAACATCCATTTTACATCAGTTTTGCTGAGAATGGTTTTCAAATTGTAAAGATCTCACTAGAAGAGCACAGAATAGAGGAAACACGAGGTAAGAGCATGAGCTTGGCATTTTTCTAATAAAACCATACAGAATTCCTTCCTTGGCTAGCAATATCCCTGAGCTCAGCTCCTACTAGTTTTACTTCTGTAGTAAGCATAGATATCCTCACCTTCTGGAAAGGAAGGTGAAAAAGCAAGGACCAAAATATACCACACTCTGATCTTACTAATGATCTATCATGCCTTTTAGTCAACTAGTGAAGAATTCACAATACTTCTCACTTAATAGATCCAACAAAATTTAAGATGTGAAATTACAATTCATCTCTAGTAGTTAAGAGTGGAAAGTGAATGAAAGAATGAATATTACCTATCCAGGCTGACTGGCACCAAGCAGAGAGCTCTCCAAATATAACATGACTGATTGCTCTCCACCACAACTGTGTTCACTAGATCATGTCTACAAGGTGAATAGCCATCAGGAAGTCTCAATGAATCCAAAGTGAAAAATATACTCTCATCTACTGTACCACTTCTTCCACAGATGCTGGAAATGCGAACCTGTAACAGTTTGTTATTCAGTGTTACTTGATATTATCTGCTTAAGATAACAAGCATACTACCATTGCATAATTTTTTCCTGCAACAGCCATTTTAGCATCAACAGAGCTGCATTCTGAAGTTTGTTATTCATACAGCTCTAACCTAGAATCTCTGTGCTTGTCTTTAGATTTAAAAGATAAGCATTAGGTTCCACCTAAGTGCATACTACAGTACACACGTTACCTGTCTTGTGACTTACCAACTTACCTAATTTATAGTTCAATACTAGCAGTCACAAGAGAAGAAATTTTTTTCCTATACTTGACATGCAGTTATTATTCAATATATACAGTTAAAGCAAATACAATAAAATATAAACCTAATATATGTATTCCTAGAGGGAACAAATATTTTCATCATCATTAAAATAAAAAAGGTGGAATGGTTGATTTTAAGTCAAAACACTTGGATAAATTAAAGTTAACATAATACATTCCAGTCATTACTACTTTAAAAAAGTTTGAAAATCCACAAATCCTCATTGCAACCAGTGTAACTGAAGCAACAATAAACATCCAAATCAGCAATTGATAGCCAGGAAATAAGTTTCTTCTCGTTCCAACCAAAATGTGTATGCTTTTTCAAAAAGCTTTGTTATTTTAGAAATAATCCTCGAAATGGATTAGTTGATATGTTGTATCTTTTAATTAAAGATGTGTTACAGAAGATCTACCAATATTAGCAACTTAAAACCACCTACAAAATCTCCCTTCACACAAAATTCCTCTTGACAAAAACAATGTGCAGAACATTTACCTTGTCTACTCGCTTATATCTCAAAGGCTTTACAGCAACTGCTTCACTGTTCCACGTTGTTGGGTTGATAAAATATTTTGCTTGCACCCAGTCACCTTCACAAGGTTTGAAACCTATGTAAAACAGAACATTTGTCAAGTTTAATTGCTACTGATGACATTTGTATTACTCCCATACAGAACCAGTTTCAGTTAAATAAAATGACCAGCCAGAACACTGCATTATTGAGATCCACCAAGTTCAGACTTCTCTTTGCAGTTCTTCCCCCAGTAGGTTATGACAAACTACGTAAGAGATGCTAGTAGAAAACTACATTTGCTTACGTGAAATCCATGCTTACGTGACTGCATGCAAGTTACACTCAGTGAGAATGAAAGGTAGCTTTCTTCACCCAAATGCCTGTTTGTTTCACTCCATACGCTGTATTAGAACTTATTTGGGATGTTGACTGCGAGTTTATCAGAAGATATTTCTATTGTACATATAAAAAAGTTAAGAAAGAGCAAACAAGAAAGGCCCTACACACCGTCACAGACATCTTCCATTGCAAAAAAAGTATTCTGATTAATATAGCCACCATCCTTAGAGAGAGAGGTAATACTGCCAATTAATATTTTCATATTTAGTTCAGAAGCATCACAAGCAGAATTGGAGTCTTCCCACGTATTCTGGACAGCATCTACCTGTTAATACAAAAAACCACAACATTCAAACAGCTGATACTCACAATTATATGTTAAACATATTACTACAATAAATATCAGAGTTTCAACTGCTTATGGAAGTCAAACTCCTTATTAGACAATTCTATACTCACTGTATATGAACTTGTTCATTTTTGTACACAAAAACCATGAGTAGCAAACAGCCAGTAACTTCTCTTTTAAGTCTGCTGTATGCTGCAACACTGACAACTACTGTAATTACATGTTGATTTGTCCAATCTTTCTCATGCTTCCCATGCTTTAGATCTACTTCAGAATTGTCTTCATATTGACAAGAAGACTCCTCCCCAGCAATCTGATTGTACACAAGTGGATCTAGAACATCACTATTTCAGAAAGCAAAAAAAAAAAATGTTTTCAAGATGCTATTTATAAACACCGTATGTATTTCAGACTGCCCCTCAGTTATTCTTTAACACTTTGACTAAAAAACCCTAAAGAGCTGCTTCTTACAGACTCTCCATATCACCACCTCAAGTGTAAGTTTACTCTTTTAAACAGCCCTCTGCAGAACACAAGCTACAAACTGTTGATGTGCAGAAACCATTTTTCCACCACAGCTATTTTTGGGTAAGATATAGCATCTCTGGTCTTAATTACTAGAGCTCCTAAAACTGCAAGTGCTCTTCCTTGGTGCCAAAGGGCCACCACCATCACAGGTTCAGAAGTCTCCACTCTGCAGTTCAAACACTTGTTCTTCAGAGCTTCCCTGCTCTCTACAAGGACTGTCAGGGCCAGTAACAATGTCCATACCACTGGACAGAAGCACATATGACCATTGAGCAAGAACTGCTGACTCCAAATGGTATGTAGAGAAACTATTTAGGCTTATGAGGATAAGGTTGTAGGAAAGCATGAATAAAGTGTGCAAGGTATCTCTGCAGTGATTAAACAAATACAATGAATGAAATGCCCATGGACAACTTTTTCCATGAACTGTAATGTAAATGTACAAGTCAGATCATTAACAGCTTATTTCAGAAAGCTAAGTATTCGTAAATTCACAACCAGAATAAAGAAACTGAGTGGAAAACTAGAATAATGCAGACAAGAGTGTAACTAAAAGCCACAACTGGATAGAAGAGGAAAAAAATTAGCTGTAGTGTTTTTACTTCCACACAAATATTAGAAACTCTGAAAAGTATTTTCTTCATGTATAACATGAAAAAATTAATACACTGACAAAAGGCTCTGTACAGTGCCATCTTTCTCTTATAGATCAGCATTTGTGCACAGATGGAAAACAGCCCTATAGTCACACCCTTCAAAATATTACGAAGAATTCTACACTTGTTAAATGCTATTGCTACCTGTGTGGTGCACTTCTTGGAGGCACAATTTTCACAAAGAACTCCCCCCAAACATTACAGAGTAAACCACAAATCAAGTTAGTCTTCTAGTATTTTTATTTTCTGTCTACTCGTACTTGAGAAGTCACATTTCTAGTCAACTTCATTTTATCAGACACAGTACAGTTACTGCCAATTCAACCCTTAAAGGAAAAAAATTCTCAGAGGTATGCATTTATTTTAAGCTCAAATTCAGCCTCTAGGGAGGAGCTTGTTATGTGCAACTCATTATCTCACACAGAGAACTTGTCTTCCCCATTAGCCTGGTGTACATCTCATGGACTATTATCATGTTCAAATGAAAAGCATATTTATTATTGACAAATAATGATTAAAAAAGGCTTTCAGCAGGCATTCAGCATCTTTGCATTGGTTTCCTATTTATAGGTTAATTAGATAAAGAGCTTTTCCTAAGATTAACAGCTATAGTGGCTGAAGTTAGAGCTTTGAATCCTAGTCAGATTTTCAAGTTTGAGGCCAAAAAGTTGAGAAATATAATAAACCAAAGTAACCTTCTAGACTAACACCTGTACTAACGTGTTTTACAGGAGGCAACTCTTTCTCATGGCAAAGACAAACCTTCATCCACACAGTCATACTCAGAGGAAGACCGTTACAGTGAGGGGAACTGTACTGGACTAAACTGTTCATGTGGTCACTCACAACGCAGCCCACGATGGTATCTGGTCATCCTTTACAGAGACTCGACTGGCCTTAAGTGCAGCTCTTCAAAACCTAAGTATCACCAACAGGCAGTGTTACAATTTCTATCATACTTCCAGTTATAGATGTGTATATGAGCTTCATGTACATACAACACATGCCCTCCAAAACATGCATCCTTCTCCCAGTCTTAATTAGATGTTTTATGCAGCAATGAGCCTCCAGCAGTTACATGTCCTGCACATCACAGATACATGTAGATGCCTCTGCACATGTACATGACCCCCTGGATTTTCAAGTGCTCAGTAGTTTGAGTAAGCCTGACCTTCAGACACCTGGAAAATTAAAACATATGGATCAAATCCTCAAATTTCAGGGGGAATAGGGAGCAAGAAAGAGTACACCACACAACCTTGCTTTCCATAGACATGTCAATGCCTCTGCTGATATTCAGGGCCTTACTTAAAAGCCATGAAAGTCTTTTCCCAAAGAGTGCACAGAAAATCCAGTGAAGCTTCAACTGCTCAAGTTTATCATCAAGAGGAGAGCCATGACTACGGAAAAGAAATATAAATAAGAAGTAATTCCATGGTGACAGATGAAAGTATTTTTAAAGGTATGCCTCTACTTAGCATTAGTATGAACAGGTTCAGGACTGGTCAACAGACTAATTCTGAAAAGTGTCCACTACATCACCACAGAGATACTAGCAGCCTCAGTTATTAACTATAATTCACTCCATTAATATATATGCCACTTGGTATCAACAGAATTACTGAATGTGTCAAAATAGTACAAACTCACTTCCCTATGACAGCTGGTTGTGTCTGGACACTGCTGGCAGCTGACTAAAATGTCTCTTAAGTACCAAAATCAGGATGGTGCATAACAGAAAGGCATGAAGAATCAAAAACACTATGCTAGTGAATGCAGGATTTTGACCTCCTTTCCCCAGTTTATGTATCACTTGCTAATTTAACACAGTAATGACAAATTCTTCTATCTGGTAAGTTACACTCTTATTAAACCTGCGTATCAGAACTCTACTACTAAGATTACTAGAAACATTAGAATACTTTGGCTAATCATTACCTTCTTATTATCTGAAACATGATCTCTGAAGCCACCACGGTTGTTGATTTTATTCTTTAGAGACAGTATGAGCTGATAAGATGCTTAATCATAAAACATCCCTTTACTAGAAAACTCAAGTTAACTTTTAAACTAGTTACACTGTGATTTCCTCTGTACAAGTAGCTTAAGCTTTGGCTCAGACTTTTGGTCAGGGTGAGTTTATTACATGAAGTACACCAGTCTAGTGCTGTACTTCAAGTGTAATGCAGCTAAACCAAGCAGATACAAGCCAAGAAGATGGGTTCTCTACTACACAGTTATCAACTGTTTCTGCACTGCTGCCAGTCTTCGAAGCACCATTATTTACATAATATCTAAATGGAGAAGGGCCACTTGACTCAGCTTCTTCGCTAGATTATCTCAGGCACCTGAGAGTGGACCCCATATGATTATAACTTTACTGTAAAGCTATGACAATGTATAATCAAGCTTGAAGTAGGTTTGCAAATAAAGTCTTAAGCAAGAAAGCTACTGAAATCTCCATTTTTATAACTCGACATGACATTAAGTTGTGATTTTTTACAACAGGAAGTTTTGAAATTTACGTTCTTATCCATTTCTGTGTAAAAAAGTAAAACTTGCAGCCCCTGTTTTTATTTTCTTATCCATTCATATAACAGTGACATAAAATTGACTTTGAAGCTCAAAAGAAGTTAATACACAGAGATTTGAACTAGGTACGATTAAACAAATTCTAATGCAATTATCTCAACCAACAGTTTCATATTCACTACATCTAGACCTATACTCAAAGAATCATTATTAAAGGAACAACACTTTAAAGAAGATTGAATAAACTATAATAAAAAACCAAAAACAATTTAGCCCCACTAGGTGAAGGGCTGACAATTTCTCTTTTTTTGTAAAATTCGAGAGGCTAAAACTATAGTAACCTCCAAAAGAAAGTCTCAAGGGATTTACAGAGAAAGTGAGGCTACTATTTATCTTCACCTCTTACCTTAATGGCCTTCAAGCCACCCGATGTTTTATCCTCTTCAACAGTGGCAGTAACTTCCTGTCCAACAGTCAACAGCATATTTTTTTTAACAGCATCCTTTGTGAAGATTATCATGTCATCTATCATCCCGTAATCATGGCAAAGTCTTGTCACTACTCCTTGTACCGTTTTTAATTCTTTATCACCTGCATCCAGAGGAAAAGTGTTGACATAAGAACAAATCGCTTGTTTATAGAACTATGCAACAAGTAATGAATGCAATCAAACCTGCTATTCCTTCTATGAAAATGTCATTCTCTTGTTCAACTAAAAATACAGTTGCCAACTAATTAGTTTCACATTTAAATCTTGAAGTCTTATGGCAAGTTATGGTTTCAACCAATTAAGAAAGCTAGTTAAATAAAAACTACATTGTAAAACCAACATTCTTTAAGTTGCATGAAAAAAATTATGAGTTGGAAGGGACCCATAAGGATCATCAAGTCCAACTTCCAGCTCCTCTAGACTCCCAGACTACCTGAAACTGAACCATATGACTAAGAGCATCAACCAGACACTCCTTAAACTCTGGCCGGCTTGGTGCCGTGACCACTTCCCTAGGGAGCCTGTTCCAGTGACTGACCACCCTCCCAGTGAAGAACCTTTTCCCAATGTCCCATCTGAACTTCCCCTGACTCAGCCTCATTCCATTTCCTTGTGTCCTATCACTGGTCCCCAGAGAGAGAAGAGCAGCACATCCCCCTCCACTGCCCCACTTAAGGAAGTTGTAAACTTCGACGAGGTCACCCCTCAGCCTTCTCTTCTCCAAGCTGAACAAACCAAGTGGCCTCAGCCGCTTCTCATAAGTCTTGCCCTTGAGACCTTCCACCATCTTGGGACACCCTCCTCTGGACACACTCTAATAGTTTGATGTCCTTCTTATACCAAGGCACTCAAAACTGCACACAGTACTCGAGGTGGGGCCTCACCAGTGCAGTGTAGAGTGGGACAATCACCTCCCTCGACCGTCTAGCTGTGCTGTGCTTGATGCACCCCAGGACACAGTTGGCCCTTTTTGCTGCCAGGGCACACTGTTGACTGATACTCAGCTTGCCATCAACCCAAACCCCCAGATCTCCTTCTGTGGGGCTGCTCTCCAGCCTCTCATGCCCCAATTTGTATGTATAACCATAGAATCATTTACATTGGAAAAGACCTTTAAGATCATCAAGTTCAATCATAAACCTAACACTACCAAGTCCCACCAAACCATGTTGCTAAGTACCACATCTACACATCTTTTAAATACCTTCAGGGATGGGGACTCAACCACTTCCCTGGGAAGACTGTTCCAATGCTTGACAAACCTTTCAGTGAAGAAATTTTTCCTAATATCCAATCTAAACTTCCCTAGTGCAACTTGAGGCCATTTTCTCTTGTCCTATCACCTGTTACATGGGAGAAGAGACCGACACCAACCTCGCTGCAACCTAGTTGCAGAGACTGATAAGGCCTGCGCTGAGAATCTTCTCTCCAGGCTAAACAACTCCAGTTCCCTCAGCCACTCCTCATAAGACTTGCACTCTAGACTTCACCAGCTTCGTTGCCCTTCTTTGGGACACGCTGCAGCACCTCAATGTTTTTCTCGCAGTGAGGAGTCCAAAAGTGAACACAGTACTTGAGGTGCCACCTCCCCAGTGCCAAGTACACTGGGACAATCAACTCCTAGTCCTGCTGGCCATGCTATTTCTGATGCAAGCCAGGATACCATTGGCCTTCTTGGCCACCTGGGCACACTGCTGGCTCATGTTCAGCCGGCTGTCAATCAACACCCCCAGGTCCCTCTCTGACTGGCAGCTCTCCAGCCACTCCTCCCCAAGCCTGTAGCGCTGCTGGGGGTTGTTGTGGCTGAAGTGCAGCACCCGGCATTTGGCCTTATTGAAACTCACACAGCTGGCCTTAGCCCATTGCTCCAGCCTGTCCAGATCTCTCTGCAGAGCCTCCCTACCCTCGAGCAGATCAACACTCCCACCCAACTTGGTGTCGTCTGCAAACTTACTGAGGGTGCACTCGATTCCCTCATCTAGATCATCAATAAAGATGTTAAATAGGAGTGGCCCCAAAACCGAGCCCTGGGGGACACCACTCATGACCGGCCACCAACCGGATTTAACTCCATTCACCACAAGTCTTTGGGCCCAGCAATCCAGCCAGTTTTTTACCCAGCAGAGCATATGCCCATCCAAGCCATGAGCAGCCAGTTTCGCCAGGAGAATGCTGTGGGAAATGGTGTCAAAGGCCTTACTAAAGTCAAGGTAAACAACATCCACAGCCTTTCCCTCATCCAATAAGCAGGTCGCCCTGTCGTAGAAGGAGATCAGGTTTGTCAAGCAGGACCTGCCTTTCATAAACCCATGCTGACTGGGTCTGATCATCTGGTTGTCCCACACTTGTATGATGGTACTCAGGATGAGCTGCTCCATCAGTTTCCTGGGCACCGAAGTCAAGCTGACAGGCCTGTAATTTCCTGGATCATCCTTCTGACCCTTCTTATATATGGGCATCACATTGGCCAGTTTCCAATCTGTCAGGACCTCCCCGGTCAGCCAGGACTGCTGGTAAATGATGGAAAGTGGCTTGGCGAGCAGCCCAGCCAGCTCCTTCAGCATCCTTGGGTGTATCCCATCCGGTTCCATAGACTTGTGTATGTCTATGTGATACAGTAGGTCACTGACTGTCTCCTCCTGGATTGTTGGGAGGTTGTTCTCCCAGTCTGTCTTCTGGCTGAGGAGGCTGGATTCCCTCAGTACAACTAGTCTTGCTATTAAAGACTGAGGCAAGAAGGCATTAAGCATCTCAGCCTTTTCCTCATCACTCGCCGCCATGTTTCCTCCCTGGTCTAGCAGGGGATGGAGGCTCTCCTGGTCTTTCTTTTTCTGTTGACATACTTATAGAAACATTTCTTGTTATCTTTGCTGAAGCCAGATTAATTTCTAGCTGGGCTTTAGACCTCCTGATTTCCACCCTGCATACCCTCACAGCATCTTTGTAATCATTGTGAGTCACCAGCCCCTTCTTCCAAAGGCCGTAAACTCTCCTTTTCTCCCTGAGTTGCAGCCAAAGCTCCCTGTTCAGCCAGGGTGGCCTTCTCTAGCAGCAGCTTCTCTTACACCACCTGGGGACGGCCTGCTCCTGAGCCATTAACAATTCCTTCTTAAAGAGTGTCCAGCCTTCCTGGACCCCTATTCCCTTCAGGACTGTCTCCCAAGGGATTCTGTCAAGAAGGTGTCTAAACAAGTTAAAGTCAGCCCTTTGGAAGTCCAGGATGTCAGTTCTGCTGCCCCCTCTCCTGGCCTCTCTATGAATAGAGAACTCTTATTTCATGATTGCTGTGCCCTAGTTGGCCTCCAACTGCCACATCATCCACCAGTCCTTCTCTGTTCACAAAGAGGAGGTCCAGCAGGGCACCTTTTCTGGTCGGTTCACTCACCAGCTGTGTCAGGAAGTTATCTTCCACACATTCCAGGAATCTCCGGGACTGGTCCCGCTCTGCTGTGTTGTATTTCCAGCAGATGTCTGGGAAGTTAAAGTCTCTCACAAGAACAAGGGCAAGCGATCGTGAGATTTCTCCTAAATGCCTATAGAACATTTCATCTACCTTTCTGTCCTGGTTGGGTGGCCTATAGTAGACTCCCACTACAACATCTGCCCTGTTGGCCTTCCCCCTGATTCTAATGCAAAGACACTCCACCCTGTCTTCACTACACTTGTGCTCAAGGCAATCATAACAGTCCCTAACATACAGCGCCACCCCACCACCTCTGCTTCCTTGTCTGTCCCTTCTAAAGAGCTTGTAGCCATCAACTGGCGCACTCCAGTCATGGGAGACATCCCACCATGTTTCTGTGATAGCCACTACATCGTAATTTTCCTGTTGCATCATGGCTTCAAGCTCCTCCTGTTTGTTACCCACACTGTGTGCGTTGGTATACATGCACTTCAGATGGGCTGATGTCCCCAGCACCTTTTCGCATTTAGAGATCCTAAGTCTGGCCTGACCTTTCACAGGTGTTACCACGGTTACTGATCCATCAATATCCCTTGCATTTTTGTTGCGCTGCATGTCTCCATTCCTTGCCTCCACTGGGATAGCAGGGTGAGGGTCGTCACTGGCACAACAGCCCACAAACTGTGGTAATCTACCCTGGGGCTTATGTCTGGAAGTTCCAGTTTTGTCCCCTTCCCCCTTCAAATCTAGTTTAAAGCTCTGTCAATGAGCCCAGCTAACTCCTGCCCCAAGATCCTTTTCCCCCTCTGGGACAGGTGCATCCCTTCTGATGCCATAAGGTCTGGCATCCTGTATACTAACCCATGATTGAAAAATTCAAAGCCCTGATGGTAACACCAGTCTCAGAGCCACAAGATCCCTCTGTGGAGCCTTCCTACCCTCAGGCAAATCAACTCTCTTGCCCAACTTGGTGTCATCTGCAAACTTACTGAGGGTGCACTCAATTCCCTCATCCAGATCACTGATAAATATATTAAGCAGACCTGGTGCCAATACTGAGCCCTGGGGAACACCACTTGTGACGGGCCACCAGCTGGATTTAACTCCATTCAAAACCACTCTTTGGGTCCGGCCATCCAGCCAATCTTTTACCCAGCAAAGAGTACGCCTGTCCACGCCATGAGCACCAGTTTCTCCAGGAGAATGCTGTGGGAAATGGTGTCAAAGGCTTTACTAAAGTCTGGGCAGACAATATCCACAGCCTTTCCCTCATCCACTAAGCAGGTCACCTTGTCATAGAAGGAGATCAGGTTTGTCAAGCAGGACCTGCCTTTCATAAACCTATGCTGACTGGGCCTGATCACCTGGTTGTCCTGTACTTGCTGTGTGATAACACTCAAGATGATCTGCTCCATAACGTTCCCCAGCACTGAGGTCAGACTGACAGGCCTGTAGTTCCCTAGATCCTCCTGCTGTCCCTTCTTGTAGATGGGCATCACATTTGCTAACCTCCAGTCAACTGGGACCTCCCTGGTTAGCCAGGACTGCTGATAGATGATTGAAAGTGGCTTGAACACTTCTGTCAGCTCCCTCAGTACCCTTGGGTGGATCCCATAGACTTGTGTGTGTCTTAAGTGGTGTAGCAGGTTGCCAACCATTTCCCCTTGGATTACAGTAGCTTCATTTGGCTCCCTGTCACTGTCTTCCAGCTCAGGGGGGCTGAGTACGCCAACAACAACTGGTCTTACTATTAAAGACTGAGGTGAAGAAGGCATTAAGTTTCTCAGCCTTTTCCGCATCCTTTGTCACTGTTTCCCCCACCACAGCCAATAAAGGATGGAAATTCTCCTTAGTCTGCCTTTTGTTGCCAACATATTTTTTATTGTCTTTTATGGCAGTAGCCAGATTTAAGTTCTAGTTGGGCTTTGGACCTTCTAATTTTCTCCCTGCATAACATCACAACATCCTTGTAGTCCTCCTGAGTTGCCTGCCCCTTCTTCTGAAGGTCATAAACTCTCATTTTTATCCTTAGTTCCAGCCAAAGCTCTCTGTTCAGCCAAGCCAGGATTACCCCATTCAGGTGCAGAATCCAGCACCCAAGTACATATAATATGTATATTGTTGGAAAACTTGAGATAAAAAATACCTGCAGGCAAAACTACTTCTCCCAAAAGCTCCGGGCCAACAACTATTTTCAAGTTTTTCCAGAGCAAAAGAAAGTACTCAATATTGTTTGCATGGGGAATCCAATACATTTAAGATGTCTATTCTGAAAAGCAGGAAAAGTAAACAAGTGATATAAGTTAATCCTTCAAATTTGTTTATATAATATTACAGTTAATACACTTCTGAACCGAGATGTGGTGATGTTTCTCTGGAGACCTAGGAGTTTGATGTCTTTTGGATTAGAAGTAGTATCAACTTATATCACACAAACTTTCACAAAACAGCACTGCACTACAACTTCAGGCTTAAAGTTGGACTGAAGTATGCTGGTTTAGATTTCTAACACATTATTGGCTACACTCAAAATCAAGACCATAATACAGTAAGTAATCTTTTTTGTTTTCTTTATTCATAAATATGAAAAAGTACTTTTTGCTACATTGAATAATGCTACTAAAATTGTCTTAAATGTACACTATTTTGGAGCCTCAAAACATCAAAGCTAATCACACCTACAGTCCAAGAAAAATGAAGTTTTAAGATAGTAGTGCAAGGGAAAGCCCAAAGCATCCATCACCCACCACCACAATGCTCCTCTTACACCTCACTCCATACACTAAGCAGCAACAGTTACCTGACCTACTCCAGGAGCATAACAAAAAAACACTGCTTGGTACACTCTCATGTGCTCTGTAGTCAAAGAAAGGTGTCTTCTTTTCCCAATTTCCTTTTAAAGGAAACAGGTCTATCACTCAGCCCCACTCACATGGGAAAAGAGGCCACGAACATCCTCAGGGCTCTGAAGCTGCACACAGGCCCTGCAAACCCACAGTAGGCCCAGGAGCTCCTACCTGCGGTCGCCCATCTCTCATCCTCTCCTTCCTCATCATCTGCACGTCTCCAGAAGTAGGAGAGCACCTTGGAAAAGAGGCCGAGCATCCTACAGCAGCCCTCAACGCACCCCCTCCTCAGCGCACGCTCCTACAGCTGCGTTTCAAGCCCCCCACGACGCCGCCAGCCAATCACGCCGCTCACTCCTGGTCACGTGAAAGAGCCCACGCCACGTGCCATTGGGCTGGCGAGAGGAGGTGTTGAGAGGAGGTGTTGCGGGGCCATGCAGCCTTTCCGCTGCGGGCGCGCAGGCTGGAGGGCGTGGCGTGGCGTGGCGCGGCGCGGCGCGGCGCGAGCGGTTTCTCCCGGCATCGCCCGGCACTGCGCTGGGGGAGTCGCGTCGCAGTTCGCGCGCCTCGAGCGTGACGTCACGTGACGTAAGCGGTAGCAGCCCACTTCCCTCGCTCGCGGCTGCCTCGCGCTTTCTCTCAGGGGCGGTGCGCGCGCGCTGAGGGGCTGCCCGCCCCGCCCCGCCGCGAGGCGCCTTTCCCCCGGCTGCGAGGGGACGGAGCCGGGGCGGTGTCATCCTGCTGCCCTGGGGCGGGCGCGCTGGCTCCTCACCACAGGCGGCAGAGGGCCACCTCCTGGTAGGGCCGAGCGGTGGGACCGCTGGCAGAAAGGAGGGTGAGAGGATCTCCTTCAGTAGGGTTTCAGGACCTCAGGGGTTGCAGAGGCATTAAAGTACTCGGCACTGTACCCGGCACTGGTGAGGCCACACCTCGATTACTGTGTTCAGTTTTGGGCCCCTCACTACAAAAAGGACGTTGAATTACTCGAGCGTGTCCAGAGAAGGGCAACAAAGCTGGTGAAGGGTCTGGAGCACATGTCGTAGGAGGAGCGGCTGAGGGAACTGGGGTAGTTTAGTCTGGAGAAGAGGAGGCTGAGGGGAGACCTCATCACCCTCTACAACTACCTGAAAGGATGTTGCAGAGAGCTGGGGATGAGTCTCTTTAACCAAGTAATGAGCAATAGGACAAGAGGTAATGGCCTCAAGTTGCACCAGGGAAGGTTTAGACTAGATATTAGGAAGTATTTCTTTACAGAACAGGTTGTTAGGCATTGGAATGGGCTGCCCAGGGCAGTGGTGGAGTCCCCATCCCTGGAGGTGTTTAAGAGTGGGGTTGACATAGCGCTGAGGGATATGGTGTAGCTGAGAACGGTCAGTGTTAGGTTAATGGTTGGACTAGATGATCTTCAAGGTCTTTTCCAACCTAGATGATTCTGTGATTCTGTAAAGGTGGTGTCGTGTGGTTACCGCAGAAAGCTTAAAGCAGAGGGGTGCGTGAAGCCTGTTGGTTGCTGGTGATGCTGTCTGGAATTGTGGTCATAGTGTATGACAGGTATTCTGGTGTCTGTAAGCAAGGCGTTCTGAGCAGGCAACACCCGCAGCCGGCTGCCAGCTCACCTGGGCTGAGGGCTCCCAGCGCTTCTGTGGCACCGGACATAAGTCAGCCCTGGAGTCTGTCCAGTGCGGTGCAATGGAGTGCGTGGGAGAGTATGCACATGCAAGTGACATGTTGGTGAATTGCTATAATCTCAGCAGCAGCCGGTTTCAAAATGATAGCATAGACTCTAGAACATTATAAACTGGGTTAACAGAAAAAATAAGTATTTTTGTCTTAATAGCATTGATGTAAGAGCTGCTGTGGTTCTAGAGATAAAATTTTTCTGACTGTTGCTTACCATTTCCATAGTTGATATTTTTACCAGTTCTCTTCACGCAATGCACTTTAGGTATCTTGTATAAGCCCCCATTAAATTTTGTTTAATAAACACTGTTTCACAAAGCATAGTTTTTGAGTTGATGAGCTCAGCATTGCAGTAATTTCAATGGGAACTGCTGTGTAAGACTGTTAAAGGAGATGGTTTCAGCAAGTTGGGTAGAGCACTGTATACTTTTATGGGAAACTGCTTTATGCCTGTTGTAGAAAAACAGCATAGTCTGTGATTAGATTCTGAGACTAGAGTAGCAGTTGTCTTTGGCAACCTTTTATTTTTGTATGGTTAGCTCAGCATTCTTTAGGCAAAGAATGACTAGAAGTGCATTGCAGATTGTTTAACATTTTTATAGAGTTCTATACAGTTCTTAGACCAGAAGAAATTCTGGTTGCCAGTAATTACATACAGGTTCCAGTGTCTTGCTCTGAAGTAGCTGAGGTGATGCTCTTGGGAGGAGAAATGTGTGTGCGTGTCTGTAGTACGTGATCTTTTTAGAGGAGTGCTGAGGGAGTGGCAGCTTCCACTTTTGGATACGCTGATTTAAAACCACTGTAACTACTGTTTTCTTTCACTTTCCTGTGGAGTGCAGGCAGAGGAGTGTTGGTTGGCAGAAACGTGACAGGTGAAGAAATTGTTTTTCTGGAGTAGGGAGGGGAGTAGTTATACATGCATAAATTCCTGTCTGAAAATCCTGTAGTTTATAACAGCCTTCCCAGGCTGTGCTTCTCAGAAATCTTACTGCAAGAAAATGGCCTAGGCAGAAAAGGATGGATATGCTTTAAAATGCATAAAACTAGAAGTACTTTGTATTTTAATAGCATGCAGTGGATAGTATACATACTGATTGAACCTGTTTAAACTCTTCAGATGATGATTGATGTGAAGGACTAAACCCAAAGAAGTTTATAGTACACTAGGGGAGCAAGATATCCCTTTGAAGCTTTGGGCCTATGTTTTGCTCTTGATTCAGTACATGCCCCAAGACATGAGCTGGGGAAACAAGGATTAAGGAATCAGCTCGTGTCTTGGGACTGAGAAGCAAAATACTTCAAAGAGCTGATTTTAAAAGAGCTGAAAATATTGAACAAGGAATACAGGTAATGAGCTAAAATAGTGTAATAAATACTGCGTGAAAGAATGCATAAGTAGTGTAGCTAATAAAAACTCATCAGAAAAAGGAAGCGTTGGTCAGCATGGTAAACACAAAATTCACCAAAGCTTCAGGTGCTGTGTATTTTTGTGTTTAGATTTGGGAACATGGGTGTGAGCCTGGGTTCAGTGCTAGGGATACTGGTCCAGGACAGAATGCTTTTTTATTAATCACTGATACAAAAGTAGGACTACGACAAGTGTATGTACCTTCTTATCATATTAGCCTGTGGCAGATCAGTTATAATTGTCAATCTGTTTTTTATTTTTTGTGGTTACTGGGGGGGATGCTCGCATGGCACAGCCCTGACAAATGACCTGCTGTAGCTGCTTCAGGCAGTTCAGTGGTCATTTCAGTGGTGGAAGTAAGTAGTTCTTCATAGTCTCTCCTGATTTGATTTGATTGTCATCCCTTGACATCTTTTGGCCTAACGTAGAATAAAACCACTTAATTTGTAAATTCTTTTCAGAAGCCTGTAACGTTCTGTTGGCATTGTTATGTTTCCTGCAGTCTTTGTGTAGGCTTCTGTTGTGCTTTAGCCCCAGTCGGCAACTAAGCACCACCCAGCCGCTCACTCACTCACCCCCTCCCTGGTGGGGTGGGGGAGAGGATTGGAAGAGTAAAAGTGAGAAAGCTCATGGATTGAGATAAAGACAGTTTAATAAGTAAAGCAAAAGCCACACACACAAGCAAAGCAAAACAAGGACTTCATTCACCACTTCCCATCAGCAGGCAGGTGTTCAGCCATCTCCAGGAAAGCAGCACTCCATCATGCATGGTTACTTGGGAAGACAAATGCCATCACTCTGAACATCCCCCCCTTTCTTCTTCTTCCCCCACCTTTATATGCTGACCATGATGTCATATGGTATGGAATATCCCTTTGGTCAGTTGGGGTCAGCTGTCCCAGCTGTGTCCCCTCCAAACTTCTTGTGCACCCCCAGCCTCCTCGCTGGTGGGGTGGGGTGAGAGCCAGAAAAAGCCTTGACTCTGTGTAAGCACTGCTCAGCAGTAATGAAAACATCCCTGTGTTATCAACACTGTTTTCAGCACAAATCCAAACCACACCCCATACTATCTGCTACGAAGAAAATTAACTCTATCCCAGCCAAAACCAGCAGTTTCCTATGCAATCTTTATAATTAGGAGGAATCTCTGTACAGCACCTTTGCACGTTACCTAGCATTATAAGGTCTTGGCCT
The DNA here is from genome assembly GCF_031877795.1 of Strix aluco. Lineage (NCBI taxonomy): Eukaryota > Metazoa > Chordata > Aves > Strigiformes > Strigidae > Strix > Strix aluco. The sequence continues at coordinate 66,694,983 of NC_133935.1, forward strand.
GTGGCTTGGGCTCTGGCTACCAGATTTTGCCTTGTGGTTGTGTATACACAAAGATGACCTAAGACTTTTTATGGAACTGAGAACATGAAGTGAAGGGAACCTAAAATAAGGGCCCCAGAAAATTTTTAGAGTAGAAACTAAACTGTGAAGTTTAAGTGTTTTTTGTTGACACTGATGCCAAATCAGATGATACAGTAATTGCGTGAACCTCTGTGCAGAAAGGAAAATGGCAAGCGCACAGGAAAGGGGCAGAAGGAATTTCACCATAACCAGAGAAAACACTGTAGTGCCACACTTGAGAGAAGGAACTTTCAGGTACAATACTGGCTGAAACACTTGGAATTCTGACCAAAAATTTCTAGAGTTTGAGCTCTGCTCTGTTCAGTGGCACAGGACTTACAAATTATTTTTATTCAGAGAGATTAGATCAAATAAATACCTGAATAGCTCACCAATTTTGTGTAAAAAATAAGTTGATCTCCCTAAATTGGTCAAAAGGGATAAAATATGATCCTGTTTTATATCTATGGTAATTGTGTTAGAGCAAACCAGTACCTAGCATTCATTGAAAAATGTGAAGTATTGCCCATTTTCCATTAATCCATAGTCTTTGAAAAGTTACACATAATGGAAATATTTGCATACTGTTTCTTCTGTGAACAGAGGAACAGAAGGGCTTAATTACTTAAGACAGTTTTGTTTGGCTACACAGTCTCTTTTTTGCCCCTTTTCTCACACAGTTTACAGCTGTCTTTAGTGCTGTGTATGGTGTATTAATTTCCATGTTTCAGTCTATTAAAACAATTGTAACATTTTAATATTCTTTCAGTATTGGCTGACATTATGAGAAGAGCAAAGTCTACAGTCCGTACAAATTGAGAAGTAGTGCTGTGCTAAAGTTTTTCGAGCATACTTTAAAGGTGATGCCCTTCAGAATACTGAAGATTTAATTGTGTCTTGGTTACAAGAGTGTTTAAAGTTTAGACAAAAGACCCTGTCATTGCTGTAGCTGTCAAGGTGCCAACATCTTCAAGATAAAAGCATTCTTTTTTTTTTTTTTTTTAGTGCCTAATAAGCAGGAGGACTGGATCCAATGTATGCTGGCCATTGCATGTCACTACTGCCTGCTACATTTAAAATATGTTGTTTAGTCATGGTGTTCTGTAAGTATGAATGTCAGCATGATTGAAGTGTGCAGGGTTTATCTGAACTCTCTAGAAAACTAGGGTTAGTAGAAAAAGATAAAAAAGAGTTATACAGTGAAGATAGAATTCTTGATAGATTTCTAACTTCAAACTTTCTAACCTCCCAACTTGTTGGGATACTTGAATACTTGAATTTTTATCTGTAGTTTATTCTAGGGGAATGCTGCATTGTAAGTAGCTTACACTCTTTTGAAATAAGAACTGGAATGTTGAATATCATTATCACTGGCTATTATAAAAACTAAAACTGCTAAACTATAAGGAAGGTTTTAGTTAAGATACCAAGTAAGGGGCAGTACGCAAATAAAAGAGACTTGAAACTTTTTTAATTTGTTGGTCTGATTTGGAAGCAGCCCTATGAGAATGTAGTACAGTCATTTTCCAGTGTGTTCTGTTAATTAAAATTCAGGAGGCATTTTCCTGTTCCCTGGCTTAACTGAAGTTTTTGCTGTGCTTTTGTTCCATATCTGAATAGATGTTGTTGAAAGCCAAAGTGTAAGGGAGAACTTTTCAAAGACGGCATGACTCACTGAACGGTGAGAATATCACAAAGTGTACAGGCAGCTGTGTTCACAAGACTGTTTTAAACTGACAGTTAACTTTTCAGTTGAAGGTAAGCATGAAGGTTTTTAACTGTTGAAAAATATGCAGTAACTTAATTCTAATATAAGATACTTCTCAAGGTATTTGAACAGGTTGGCAAGCAGTGAGATGAACAAAAAAGGGCTAAGTGAACAAGAGAAATGGTTCATCCTGGGTAAATTAGAAACAGTTTGCTGTAGCTGAGTTATTGTGAGTATATGAGGTCATCGTACTCGTAGTGAAGTCTGTCATTTTAGATACCTGATAAGAAGTGTTAAAATCAAATAGAAGCTAATATCTAAATATGTTAAATATATTTTCTGTCCTAGAGTTAAAAAAAAAAAAGAAAAAAGCTTTGGTTATAAAGTTACCCCCATACTAGACACCTCCAAAAATGGTTCTTAGATCTTGAAATAAGTCTATTGAGGTATCATAGATACACAAACTTTCATTTTGTTGGTATTTATACTGTATTATTATGAACTGTGGCTATAGGATGTAACTTATTGTACACAAGTGAGTTGTTAGAATGCTTACATATTTTGAAATGTAAATACAGCTTGTTACTAAATATGCTTTTATTTATTTTAGCTTAAATAGACAAAAACCTAGCTGAGCACTGATCTGAGTATGTGAAGGAACTAAATTATATTCTTGGTCTTTCTTCATCATTTGCATTTCCATTATTATTATTTAATTGCCTTTGTGAAGTGTTATGACCAGGGAAGAAGGTTACAGAGAAGAATTTAGCTATGACAGGATGCCAACTTTGGAGAGGGGAAAACAAGAGAATGGAAATTATATACCAGATATCAAATCCAGTGACCTTCAGCTATCAAAGAGGCTGCATCCTTGCTTTAGTTACAGAACATGGATCTTTTCTTTGCTGATGGGAGTAAGTACTTTAAATGATACAAAATTTTAAAATGTAGGTGAGGTCTCAGTGCCGAGTAATCTGTTCTGTTTCACATCATTTGGGAACTCAGAATTTCATCACTGATAGTATTGAATATAAATATTTGTACAGAAAGGAACATGTTTAGCAAATTTAGAGTGTAACACTTAATTGACTAATGGTTCTGTGGGTAATTCTGCACTAATCAAAGATGCTGTATGAAGACTGATTTTTCTCTTTAATATTAATCATATAGCATAAACAGAATGAGTGTGGTAGTGGTAAATATCAACCCATATATATGTATAAGCACTGCTTTTTGGTAAAGGATGTAAAGTATCCTGACCATGTACATCCTTTTAACATATTTTTAACTGTTCAGAGTACTTTACTTGGCATGATAGCATTTTGGCATGAAAAATTTGTACGGTACTTAATTGCCACATTAATTTTTCAGGGTTCAATAGTCATATAGTTATTTGGTAGACTCTTCAGGTAGTGAGGTATATACTTGTGTTTCTTACATGAACGTCGTGTTGATTTGACTTTTTGTGTCACTGCTGGAATCATAGGACACTGCTCTTGCACTTACATCATATGCTTCTTCATGTTCTGAGCCAAGTTAATTAAAATTCATTATAGCAATTAGAATTTGATCTTTTCTTTTTCTGCCAGCTTGTGTGTTTTGAAGAGTAATTTTTATTAAGAGCTAAAATGTTTCACTGTTAATATGGTAATTACTTGTTTTTGCACAGTGAGTAAAAGAACTGCCTTATTTTCATGGAAACAGCTGAACATTTTTTCCTTTCTGACAATTTGAAAAACTTGGATTTCCTTTCAGATGTACTGTTACATAAAAAGAGAGCAAAAGAAGAACTGGCTTTCTTTGCATTAAATTTTATCAAACTTAATTGTCAAAAAGAACAACTGTCTTCAGTTAGATTTTTCCCTTTTACTGAGTTGTTGTGAATGATTGGAGATACTAACGGTTAATGCTCATTTCCTGAAGTCATATTATCAAGAAGCATGGTTTTTATGGATAAATGAAAATTCAGTTTTGTTAAACTAATCCAATAAATTCCGATTAGATTTTTCTCCCAAATATTGTAGTGGTTAATTTCTCTCAACCCCTTTGAAAGGCAGTGTCCAGAAAGGAAAGTCTGTATGCTGAGCAACAGAAGTCACAGTGAACAGCGCTGTCTACTTCATGTAGCTGTTGCAAACTGTAGTGACATCAGAGTGACTGCTAGTATGGGCTGTTCTTGTGCAGGAATGTTTCAATATCCTTCAAGCACAATTTCAAGCTGTGTTCTATAAATACTGGTCTTCCAGTCCGCCAGAATCCTCTGTGTGTGTGCTTATACATACATACGCTATCCTTATTTTCTGTCATTTTTTGACAAGGACTTTTTAAAGACCCCTGTAATTTTATATCATGAAAAAAAGGCCCCAATAAAACAGAAGAGTCATTCTGTCTCTCATCTTCCCCAGCCCCTTCAAAGAAATGCCCACTAAGGAACGACAAGCAAAAAGAAAAAATGTTAGTAGAATACACTAATCATTTATTTCTGAGAGTGTAACTTCGATAATTATGAAATAAACAGAATAGTTAAGAAGGGAACGGGAGGAGTTGAACATTTATGGGTGTGCCACTGGACCACAGCAGAAAGAGATTGGAGGGAGGCAGCAATATAGGTGGAAGAATCTTCATCAGTGTATCCTAATATTATTTTTGTTACTGTATTCTAGTTGATAATTGCCCAGCTGCTGATATGCATAATGAATTTTGGTGGAGCCAAGCAGAGAATGCAAAATAGAGGCTTAGTTGGGGTTTCTGTAACATTTTTAGCACTAAGTGCTGCAATTACCTTTTGAGCATTTTGTTAGGTGTTTGCCCAGTCAGGGCACAATGCTTGTTTCAGACATGATTATATTGTTCAGTATTGAGTCTTGGTAACCAGCAAAACATCTCCTTCAGAACTCACCATGTTTTGATATTTTTCTTCAAAATTATTCACATTGTTAAATGTTCATCAGTAGCTTAATTTGAAAGGAATTACTGATTTCTATCTGACTAGTTGCTTTTTAAAAATAGTTTTATTCATGTTAATTTATCTTATTTGTTGCTTTGCAGACTTGCCTCCTTATTACTTCTGGATTTTCACTATATCTGGGAAATATTTTTCCATCTGAAATGGATTATTTACGTTGTGCAGCAGGTTCAGTAAGCATTCTTAATTATTTGCTGTGGCTGTTTGAGAACAAAATCAACAGTAAATAATTTTTGTGGGTTTATTGTCTTTTATTCTGTCTGTCTTTTTACTACTAACTTTCTTCATGGAAGATTTAATTCTGTTTAACAGTTCATTAAATGGATTTTCATCCCAGGGTTAAGGGAATAATGATTGTCATAAAGACAACTGGTTTGTGCTACTATTTTTGTTAACCAGCTCACCACTGGTGTGCAGTAGTTATCTGCATGAACATATTTTCTGTGCTCCATTTTAAGAAAATTTGCATTGTTAAGTACTTGGGGAATTTCCTGGCTAAAAGGTATCAGAATATATTTCAGATCGTATTTCAAAGTATTACTCTTTCAGTTTATTTTGCCTTAATATCCAAGTACTGAAGCAGACTAACATTCTCTTGAATATTACTATTTTATTAGTAAAATACACATTAAAGATGTCTGACATTTCCAAAGTCCAGTATTTTTTACTATATTTTTAGGGACTCAAATTTTTTTTGTTGGTTATATAATAAGATTATATATACATAATCTACACTTCAGAGCTATGTGCGTAAGATGACTCTGATGTACTTGCTTTGTTCATGGCAAGATTCTGTTCTGTCATTGTTATGTTCACAACTTGACTTGCAGATTTGTTTTAAGTTAGGTGCAAGACTCATGCTTTACTTTAAACAAACAAGTCCCAGGATTTGTTCTGTGAATGAGTTGTCACTTATGTTTCTGCTAGAGGTGTTAGTGTAAGTTGAAGCAGTTTTTGAAGTTAACTTCACTGATGTGTTACTCTCTGCAACATTAGTGTTAGTTACAGAGATGTCTCTTTTTCTGTTCCAAATCTTGTCTCTTTGAACTTTGTATGAATTGAGAATTACCAAAGATCTGGTAGATGCAGAAGGTTATCACATTGGGTTTGAATGGCTTGCTGTGGGTAAAGATGTGTACATTTGGGTATGTGTATGTGAGTAAGGTGTTACAGCTCCTACTACAGGTAACGGAGTCAATATAGTGGGAAGAGCCTAAAGAGCTGTATAGGTGCCTGACCACTAAGTGTCTAGTTTAGCTTGAGCTGAATTGCTCTCTAGACTTTTTTAACCAACTTGACTAGTTGTCGGAGTCACCATTAGCCGGGCTCCTTATTTCTCCATGCGGGAACAGAAACGACGCAACACCAATGTGATGATCAGGTCGTCCATCTTTTTTTTATTCCAATCCTGGTTACATTTATATTCTACTAAGTTCCATACACGCACTCATCTATCTTCTAATAGGCTACAGGTCATCTACACGCGCTGTTCACGCACCTCTACAAGCATTTGCATTGGTTAATTGCAATTAGCACGTAAAGCCCAAAACTTGCCAAAACTCCCTTATCTCATACCCTGTTTTGCTCAGACTTGTGTGCTTTTGCTGACCACAGGTGTTTCTCACTTATCTGCTATCTTGTGTGTTTTTGCCAGCCTTATTTTGCTGGCCTTGTCTTCGTCCTTGCATTCTTCTGTCTGCACTAACTTTCTCCCAGCGCGGCCCAGACTCCTACAACTAGTAGTAGGATTCAGTTGCCTAAACATAGTCCTGTAATGTTCTAGAGACTCTAGGGTATCCAGGACATAAAAGGATGTTTTAATTATGTTAATTATGTTAACTACAGGTGTTAAGGAAGTGCTGCCAAGAATTTTAGATGTCAATAGTAATCTAGTTATAGTAGTTCCATTGTTAAGCCATCAGTGTTCAGATGTGTCAAAAGATAATTAGTAAAGAAATGCAGCATTTGTGACATGATTCATTATTTAACATGGAAACTTCAAAAAAAACCCTTAGTTGAGTATCTTTTTATTTTGCTTAGTAGTATGTTGTAACATTATGTGTTTGTGAAAATAGAATTGGATCTGTAATGGTACCATGTCTATTGTGGTGGGGAACAGCTAAGGGATAGAGAAATTACTTTGTGAAGCTTTTCACTTATGCATGATTTTTCCGTTTAGCTCTGCCCTTCAGTACAGAAACACAGTTCCTAGTGAATGTAGTGGAGATCCCAGGCACAATTCTTGAAGTGTAATTTGACTCATCAGATCAGTTTTTACAAAGTTCTTCAGAACGGTGTTGAGACTGGCCAGATTTTAGCTTACACAACCATGACTGTTTAAAAGAATGTGGAGGCCCAGTTTGGGAGTAGCAGTGTTTTTCTTTTCCTGCTCAAGGATCTCAGGCCTTCTAGAGTTAATTTAAACTAACAAAGGCATGAAATGCCTCATGAAAGACTTTCTTTCTTTTCTTTACTCATCACATTGTGCTGGGTAGCTAGTCAAAACTGAGGGATGTGGAAGGCATATTTAAACCAACAGAATTTCCTCAGAGTTTCTGATCTTCTGTTTGTCTAAGTCAACTGAAATATGAATTCAGACCAAATAAAATACATGTATAGAAATATATATAAATTTCTTTGTGCAGAATATCCCACTAGTCTTCTCTTTTAATTTTCCCAGTGTATTCCATCAGCAGTTGTGAGCTTTGCTATAGCGAGGAATAAAATTAATGTGGTAAGTATAAGATTTTATTGGAAATTATATTTTTTCCCCCTTTTGGTTAAAATGAGAGAGAAACCCATTCTAAAACTGTTTTTCAGATACCCAATTTTCAGATTCTGTTTGTCTCTACATTTGCTGTTACAACAACATGTTTAATTTGGTTTGGATGCAAACTTGTCCTCAATCCATCAGCTATAAATGTAAGTTACTAAAACATTTATTAATTAATGCTACATTTATCTTTGTTAAAAAAAAAGTGGGGGTGAGGTGCATGGAAATCACATGTAATTACCTTGTCAATATCCCAGTATTCTTACTTAGTCTGTGAGGAGAGACCATCTAGCAGTAACTTTACTAAGACAAGACTGGAAAATTGACATCAGCGATGAAAACTTATTTGGCTGAAAGATGCACGGTACAGCTAACTTAGAGGAGATTAATATGGAAACGACTTTCCCATCTTCTTGTATTCAAAGTTCAAAAACATGAATGAGATCTTCAAATGTGATTCAGTTTGATCAACTGATTTTATTTTTCTCTTGACTGTAGCAAGTTCTGTTGGTTTTGGGGTTTTTTTGTGAAAGAGCATGGTCAGAAAAGAAAATTGAAAATAAATTAGTAGCTCATCTGTAGATTAGTCAGTTTTTAGGGTTGAATTGTACCGAAATGAGAAGATGTCCCAAACAGTGCTGCTTCTAGGACATTTCATCATCAGATTAAGCATAATCCTTTCCTGGATCTGCTTTAATGGATAGTTTTGCTTGTGAGGCCACCAGGAAAGAAGCTTTTGAGGAACATTTTTCTTATACATCATCAACAAAGAGAATGCAGGAGTTACATCATTTGAAGCACACATATTTGATGCTGGGTAAAGTTCACTGGATTTGAGTCACAACCTTTTGACATCTGTCTGTGGTAGTCAGAGCCCAACAGTAGAACTACAGGGTAGTTTTGGTTTTTTTTGCTATGGTAAAACATTCTGAGATCTCTGTACTTTTGTACTACACAAGAATATTACATGTGTGAGTAAATAACACAGTGATAGGTATTATTGTTACTACTGATGAATATTCATAATAGAGCATCACAGAATAGCAGTACTCAATACAACTATATCACACATTTTGTATAAAGGTTAATGACTGCTCTCATGTGCTATTCAGTTCTTTTGCCACTGTCATATCAACTGTTGTGATACTAAGAGCTCAGCAGTAATAATGGCTCCCTATAATAATGTAGCAGATCTGAATTGTTAGTAACAAAAGACTTTGCCAACAGAAAAATAGTGCCGAGATAGAGTTTGCTTTGGAGTTATCTATGCTATTTTAATAACATGTGGTTTGCTCCAGGTTTCATAGATGTTGAACTTTTAAATGAACTGTGCTTACTTCCCCTTAGAAAGTGCAGTATATTAGGCCAATACTTACAAACCTGCTTTTAAAATTAATTCACTAAGTCTAGCTTCACATCTGTGTGCAGCTGGCCTAATTTTCAGAGAGATGGAGTACTGTAGTCAATTTGAGCTGTGGAGATTTAGTACTCTGGTCAGTCAGATCACTTGAATTCAAGCAGTACTGGCTTTAGATGTAGTCAGTTTTGCTTTGTGTTTGATGGGACAATGTCATGGCCCCCTGGGCTCTGTGTGTATCTCAGGAGAGTTTATACCAGTCAATTCGTTGCACAGCCTTTGCTAGCTTATTGATAATGTGGCAGTTCCCTCATGCATTTGCCCCCTCAAGTGTCTTAGGCTGTTGGGTCTGAATGAATTAAATGCAAGACACGGGGGTACTGCCTTTTCCCTTTTCCCTTTCTTTCTTGGTAGAGAGTTCAAATATTAGAAACTAGTCCAAGCATTCTGAGAGAAAACATCAGAGAAGCGTGACTGGAGACTACCAGTCCCTTTGCATTCCCTTTACCCTGGTAGACAGGATCACAGTGCTGTCAGGACAGTGGAGCGCTATGTCTGCTCAGGAAAGGTGGGCCCAAGGGACTCATTTTGCCACCACAATAAATAGTTATTTTGTAATGGGCCCCAGTGTGACAAAATCAATTTTTCTTATGCTCTCAAGAAGCTTTGAGCTGTCCCTGTGTGTAAGAGCTTAAATTTAGTTGTATACTTTTGAAGTGAATAGTTTTTTGATTGCATAAAAATTTGAATTTTCTATTATTAAATATTCACAATTTTTGTATTTTCAAAGCAGATTAAACCATTTGAAAAAAGAGGTTATATTAGACTTGAAAAGTGTAAGTGACAAACTTTAAATTTATAACAAGGCAAATTCTCTTTTTTGCCAAATGTTAATTATCTATAATAATATCCACAAGGCATTCTTGGTTATGTTGTTTTAATTTTTTTCACTTGCCTACTGCATGTCCATACTATGTCATTGATCACTGAATAAAGGTAAGTGAGGATAACTGTGTGTGCAGAGCTGGCTCTGAAGCTTTTTTGAACCTTTCTGTCTTAAGACTTATTTGTAGTGCTGACTTGCTCTCCTCTTTGAAGGATGCTGTTTCAGTGACACAGTCTTACTGTCTGGCAGCTCATTGCCAGCTGTTCTCCATTATCCATGTGGTACAAAGAAAATGTAGAATACCATCTCTTTAACTGTTCTTTCATCATCATATTTATTTTCCCTCCCCGTGGGAAACTGCACAAGAAAATAATACTAGGTCTGATGTGAAATCACTGCCAGTAGTTTAAAAGCAGTAAGACTCATAAAAAAGGGTAAGTTTATCCAATTAAGACAATTCACATTTAAACTCCCCCCCTGCCCCCCTCCCCTGCTTTATTAAGGACCTGGGTAATTCTTCATTAGTGTTACTTGTATTGATGGATAACTACAAAATTACTTTAGATATATAAATAGAATGCAAGATACAAGCCACATCCTAGACTGTGACTGTGTGACACCACTCCAGCAGGGTGCAGGTCTGTAGTTGGTATACTACCAACAAGAAGGATGTGATGTGTAAAAGATGCAAACTGCCACTGCTGCCACTCTGTTTTTCCCAGCTTTCAGAGTAGGAAGCCTGATGGACAAAAATGAGTGGAACCTCGTGCGTGCTGGCCACTGTAACTGAAAGCATTCAGATCTTGAACAGGATTGATATTAACTCCAAACTGAGTACATACATTTATTGTCTCCTTGCAAGTTGAGTGTCTGTACCTCCATTACAGTTGAGTTGATCCACTCACTGGGACCCTTCAATACAATCCTTGGTGTAGATGGCTAAGGCAGGAATCTGAACTCAGGCCTGAACTTAGACATCTCTTATTTTAAAAGTGCTGTGGTGCGGTTGACACGCTGGAGGGAAGGGATGTGCCATCCAGAGGGACCTGGACAGACTTGAGAGGTGGTACTGTGCAAACCTCATGACGTTTAACAAGGCCAAATGCAAGGTCCTGCACATGGTTTGGGGCAATCCCAAGCACAAATACAGCCTGGGCGATGAGTGGATTGAATGCAGCCCTGCGGAGAAGGACTTGGGGGTATTAGTGGATGGAAAACTTGACTATGAGCCAGCAATGTGCGCTCGCAGCCCAGAAAGCCAACTGTATCCTGGGCTGCATCAAGAGATGTGTGGCCAGCAGGTCAAGGGAGGGGATCCTCCCCATCTACTCCTCTCTCATGAGACCCCACCTGGAGCTCTGTGTCCAGCTCTGAGGCCCCCAACATATGGAGGACATGGACCTGCTTGAGTGGGCCTAGAGGAGGCCACAAAGATGATTAGGGGCTGGAGCACCTCCCCTGTGAGGACACGCTGAGAGAGTTGGGGGTGTTCAGCCTGGAGAAGAGAAGGCTCCAGGGAGACTTTATAGTGGCCTTCCAGTACTTAAAGGGGGCCTACAGGAAAGATGGGCAGGGACTCTTTATCAGGAAATGTAGTGATAGGATGAGGGGTAACAGTTTTAAACTGAAAGAGGGCAGATTTAGATTGGACATAAGGAAGAAATTCCTTACTGTGAAGGTGGTGAGACACTGGAACAGGTTGCCCAGAGAAGCTGTGGATGCCCCCTCCCTGGAGTGTTCAAGGCAAGGTTGGACGGGGCTTTGAGCAACCTGATCCGGTGAAAGGTGTCCCTGCCCATGGCAGGGGGGCTGGAACTAGATGATCTTTAAGGTCCTTTCCACCCCAAATTGTTCTATGATTCTATGATATTCTGCCTGACTGCTGCTTCTACTCTGGATGGGTGAGAGTCTCCCAGTCCTGTGTCATACATTCCATTCATGCAGGCATGTTCAATATGCTTGAATATTTCAAACGGCACTAGCAGCTAGTATAATTGAACCCTGTCTCAGTAAGTGACTAGTTGTCCCAGTAGCTTTTGGGGTTCCCTGTCCTTTCTGTATAGACTAGGTCCTCAGTGACAGTAGTGGAAGCTTAGGCGACATGGGTGCACACGGATACTGGAGTGTAAGTGCTTGATTTGGTTGCCTAACCATAAGCGTCTGTCTCCATTAGGTTTGTGCTGGCTTGTCCTGCCTTGCTCCAGCATCTGGTCCAAGAGGGCATCAGTTTCCTTATGGTCTTCTGTCATTTGTCAGACCTGTGCAGATGTCTTGAAACATCTGGAGGATATCTTAAATCATGTTAAAAGTATGCATTTAAGCAACTATATTCAGCTTTAAATTATTTTATCTTTAAATTGATTCAGCCCTGTCATACAGTTTCAGTGAGCCACATTTTTAATAGCTGGTGCAGGTTTAGAGCAAATTGTATTAAGGTTGTGCTAATCTACTGCTTTCTACCCAGTTGCACTTGCATGTTCCTTAGTCAAGGAAGAGGATTAGGGACACAGCTTAGTTCTCTGCATCTGGTGATAGATTTTATGTACAGTGGTAGTTGTAGAGAGAATGTTCTTTAGTGCTTAGAAATCTAACATTGAATTTTCCATTGTTACAGATGGTATAAAAAGATATTTATTTCTATCTTTAGCTGTATTTCTGTTTAAAAAATAAAACCAAGAAAACCACCTACACTCCAAAACTGGAGATGAGATATTTTTACTTTGGTTTAGGGGTATTGAACTAATTTTGTCAGTGGAAGGCTCTACCTGATATTCTAGACATGTCATATCAGAAAAAGCATACTGGAAAGATAAAAGTTACATTAAAAAATCTAAGTTATTTACTGTTACTTTTCCATTTTTTGTTATTTACTTCTTATACCTAGCACTAAATGAGCTAGTCCATCAGTGTAGTTACAGTGCTTCAGGACTCAAACTTGTATGTCTGTTTGGCACTGCACTGTATAGCGTGGCCTTGCCAGCCCATGTCAGTACCAACCCTATGTGTCAAAACACATCCAAATAATGGGAATTTACAGGCTGGATTAAATTGTTCTGCAGGCCACATGTTTGACACCTCTTCTTTTGCCAAATAATATCTTTATTCTTCATGCTAACTCTTTCCCTAGAAACTTACCCTTAGGACATTTATTGCTGTTTGTGGCTCTAGTACAACTGTACAGTCTGTTGTGTACTGCAAGGCACATAGTTCCAATTATGATTTCCTGAGAAGGATGAATTTTAGTGCCCCAAAAAGCCTCTTAAATCTGCCACCTATGATCTCTTTCAAAAAACGTGTGCTGCAAGATATGTGTGAGAGAAAAACTGAGATTTGATCATCAGCAAAGCAGGTCTGACATGAGGGAACAATATAATTCTGTCCTAAGTTATTAAGCAGTGAATGGTCTGCTATAATTGTATAGGTTCTGAATGGAGTCAGTTCTCCCTAAACTTTTGGTACTTTGCCCAATGGCCTGACCTAACCACCAAATGTTTTCTTCGGCTGCTGGTGGAAAAACATGGTGCTTTGGAAGGCAAGAGAGGAAGATCCACTCTGCCTAACTTGCCTGCCTCTAGAAAATTATTCAGCCCATGTAGAGTATGTATTTACCTCTTTTCATGAGATAATAAGGAACCAAGGAGAAATGTTAATTATTACGTTCACTAATTTATCTCTTGAAGATGAGCAGTGGCAGGAGGAATGGCAGCATCCATGTTTTTGCACAATAATGTAGTCTGTTAGACCTGCAAGAGCTATGAAAGCAGGAAGAGTGTTCAGCAGCACTCTGTTAGCACTAGGTAGAGCACAGAGCTAAGATTCTCAGCCCAGTTCTTTGGGTTGTGTTTTCATCCAGCATTAGATGTTGTATTGCACCGTTTGGATTGCAGCATAGGGGTTGGGAGCCTGTGGCCTTTCTTCCCTCTGCAGTGGACTGCTTTAGCCCTTGGGCTAGTCAGCCTTGCTCTTGTTTGTCCTCTTTCTGTTTCTGTGAATCTTCCATGCTTTGCTGCAGTGTTCTACACGTGGAAGGTCCTGCAAAATGCAAACGTACCCAGCAATTGCCCCCTTGTCATTAAGTGCTCTTCTGGAATACAGTGATAAAATCTTCAGGTGGAATATTCCCATAAATGAAATAAATATTTCTTTCTCAGATTAGGTATTCTGAATATTATGTAGATAAGTGTTGTCCTAGAAATTCATCAAGAACCAAGAAAACGCTTAACAAGGTACCTAATTAACAGATATGTCTCAGTGTCACAGAAAATAGCCTGCTGGATCCTGCTAGATCCCACCCCCACCCCCTTTTAATATGAAAGATGTAACTCATTTATATCTGGGATTTTACTGACAGATAAATTTCAACTTGATTCTACTTATTCTGCTGGAAATCTTCATGGCAACTACTGTGATCATTTCAGCTAGGTCTACTGAAGACTGCTGTACGAGAAACAAAGTATGTACCCTCCCTTAAGGATTAAAAATGTCCTTTTTTTTTTTTTTTTTTGTGTTAAAATGTTCAATTTTTCCTGTATTACATATGTTGGCAAGTAACTAGTGACTCCAGTATGTAACTTCAAAATTACATGGTAAAACTAGATTTGAACAATAAATAAAAGTAACGTACTAAACAGTAATAGCCTCTTCTATCTTTGAGTGCAGTGGACCTTCTTGCAAAATGACCTGTTGCAATAATACAGCACAGGGTTGTTTGAATATCTTATGAACAGGCATGGAAAATATTTTCTTTCTGTTTTGTAGAACAAACCTTAATGACATATGAAACATTAGAATACTGTGACTTGTATGTATGCAGGCAGTGCCTTTTGAAGCCTAAGGCGGAGAAAGTATTCATCATGTATGACAATTTGGTGGTATCTGACTATAGGTAAAATTTGTTTTAGTCACAAGTGCTCTCCCAAATCCTACCCTCATTTTTCTACAACAGTAGTACTTTTAAGTAATAATAAAACAAACGTGCTGTGCCATTTTGTGTTCCAGTGGAAGTATTTCTTGCTAGATAAAGTTGTGTAGTGTACTGTCCTCCTTCAGTTACTGTTTATCAACATCAGCAAAATCTGAAGGCTCAGGAAGAAAGTATGTATTTTGAAGGTGGAAAGGGGAGTCAAGATGACCATATTTCATTGTTGAACAGTGGTTGTATAACAGCTAATCTGGGACTACCTCATTTGTTTTTAATGTGATTGATGTGTTCTGACACTGGTGTTACTGTCAGCTCTGGTGGGCCAACCAGACATTGCATGCCACTGTCAGGATCTGTAACGGGTTGTACCTTATATTAGAAAGGACTGTATTGCTTTCTGTGGTTTTTTGATCATGATTTTTTATTCCCTTCTAGAATACTGCATATGACAGTACCATCATTTTGAGCAATGTCAGCTTTCCTACTCGAATTCTGAAGTCATACTCAGTAAGAAAAGTGTTTTATTTCATTAAATCAATTTGTTCTTTCATCTAAGAAGTGCTAAGTTTCTTTAAAGCCAGGAAGAAATCAGTGTTGGTAAGACCTGAAAGAATAAAGACAGAAATGGAGATATATCTTAAAATGTTTGCTTTTAGAATATTGCAAGACAAATAATAGCTGCCATGCATAATAGGAAGAAGACTACTTAATGACTTAAGGATAAATAGTGTATAATTAACGGTTGTTCAGTGGAGCTAATAAATGAAAGCATAAATATGTATAATGAGGCTGATCTTGTTTTCACTCAAGCCAGCTGAAGTTTTGCCATAGAGAACTGAAAAACATTGACTTTATGCTTAGCTAATACCATAAATGCATTTTTTCCTTTCAGTGAATTCCTTTCTATATGCAAATAGGAAATTTGGTGTTCAAATGCACTGTTAATAATTTGTGTGCTCTTCTTTGATTTAGGTAGTTGAAGTGATTATTGGAATTTCATCAGTATTTGGTGGAATAATTGCTTTGAATATGGATGTTCTAGTCTCAGGTCCATATCTTTCAGTAACATTCTTTTGGATCTTAGTTGCTGTAAGTAGTGCAAAATGAAGGTACTCTTTCAAAACAATGTCTTTGATTTTTTAAAAATTTCGTGGTGTTTTTTTTTTTTTTTCATTTTCTCCCTCTGTACTGGAATATTTATTTGGCCCTAATACTTATTCGCAATTGCTGCTTAGCAAATGAATTAGTGCTTCAATATACTTATTTGTGTAATGTATTTGTTCTATTTTGATTTACAATACTTTGATTCTTATAAAATGTTCTGATACATTTTCAGTCCTCAGTTCAGTAAAATGGAAATGAGTAATAAAACAAGGGTATTGCAAGTGAAGTGTTTTGTCAGTCAAATCCTAGGTTTTAGGATGTGTCAGGCTGCAAAATAGAAAGTTGAGTTTAGTTGCATCGTGGTAGAATCCTTAGAATATCATCTTTAGCCTGTCAGCCTTAACTGTCTTAAAAGCCTGAGACTGTGATGGGTAACCCTTGGCACTAATAACAACCTGTACCTAGGAGCAGTGGATTCCTAAAGGGTGCTGTGCTACCCTGCTTGCCATGAACTGAACCAGTTGAGAAAGAAGACAATGAACATTAGGTTTATATATGGCTCCTATGTCTGGAAAATCCCTCAGCATGAAGTGGAAAAGGATTATAAACAAGTTTTTCAGCATTTAGAATTCATGAAGTTCAGTAGGGTCCATTAGATTTTTATGTAGAAGTGTCAATATTTCAGTATATGTAGGTTTAATACATGATACTCATTAAATGCAAGTTAAATGAAGATTAGTTTTATCTCTATTTGACTAATTGATTCCTAATACTGTCATAATAAGTCTATACAGTTTTACCTTTTCAGGAAATGTAGGATGTGATCCATGACTAGTGGGAATCACTGTAACTCAATTGTAACTTTTGTAATTTTCAAGTAGGTAAATATTTATTTTGTTATACTTTTTTGTTTAGTGCTTTCCCAGTGCTATTGCAAGTCATGTAGCTGCTGAATATCCAAGTAAATGTCTGGTAAGTGTGTAAAATTCTTGGATTTTGTCATTAGAGTGGAATAATACTAAGTAAGCCTGCCTGTGATAGTGGGCACTACTTGTTTTTAGTTACTTCTACAAAATATAACAGAAATATGTAGCATGTTTGTAAGCTGATATTCCTGAAGAGAAATCCAGTAGGTCCTTTGGAGACTTAATTCCACCAATTCTAGAAAAGAATTGAAAGGACTGTTTGTTACTGGTTCCTTGGGAATGGATATTACTGTAGGAAAACGACGTATCTCATATGGTGTGCCCAGAACTGCTTTCATGGTCCTGAGCTGAGGTCCCTTCTGTTCCATTCTGCTTTCATTATGAGCTGTGATTTCTGAAAGAAGACAGTTAGGTGTGTAGGCTGCTGGACCTAGAACCTATTTAAAACAAATTCCTCATCTGCATGACTAGCAACAAGGACTAAGAATATTCAGTAGAGTGTATTTATTCCTTGACTGTCCCAGATGTGTAGTGAAGCCTCCTTAAAACATCTGTTCTAAGTTATAGTCATGCAACCATATTTAAGTTAGTAATGATACGTGACCACAACTGAAGTCAGAATTTTATCCTGTAGGGATGATATTTGAATGGAAACTCGTCTGCTATTGTGTGTCAATAAATTTGCCTCAAAGCAGTCAAATTTATTTGCATAGTTATTTTAGGCTGTAAATCTGTAATACCTGCTGTTAATTCTCATTATTTCATACAAACTGAAGAATAAATGATACTTCTGTACTGGCTCTCAAAATTGGGTATTGCTTCCTCCGTCTGCCTATGAAAAGGGCTTTTAAAATCAAACAAAATACCCATCACCCATATTAAATGGAAAATGAATTACAAAACAACAGTTTTGGCTAGGAAGCTTAATTTATTCAAAGCTTGCTTCTGTACCTCCATGCAATGTGGATGGCTGTTAATATTTGTCTCATATGTGTAATCTTATACACTTTTACACACTTCTGTTATGCTTGCTTCAAGGAGATAGAATTCACAAACCAAAGTGTTAACTTGTTTTTATTCTTATTTAACATTTATTATCTTATTTTTTAGGTTGAGGTCCTGATTGCCATTAGCAGTGTTACCTCTCCGTTATTGTTCACTGCTTCTGCATACTTATCCTTCAGTATCATGCAAGTTGTTGACATCTTTAAAAATTACCCACCTGCTGTTAAAGTATGTATTTGTATGCAATTGAAAAATTAACATCTATCTATTACAGTAGCAACACACTTGACAATGCAGACATGGTACTGCGTTATAAAGATTGAATAAAATGTTATAGAAATTACTCAAAAAATCTTATTTAACTAATTACACAATTTTACGTATGTTAAATCTATTGCTGCCCTGGAATTATAGTTTTAAAAAATGGGGTATTATTCTAAAAAATCAGTAAAAATAATATGTAATATGCTGGACTCCTTGAGGTTTTTATAAATTTGTAGTATATATATTAAAGATTCTAGGTTTAGTTGAAGAATACATTTTTCTGTTTCTTAGGATGTCTACCAACAGTTGGGATTGTAAGCTTATACCTGGATTCATTCAAAGCCTGGATTGGGGCAGAGAAGAAAAATTTACAAATCTTAAAACATTTCAATATGAAGTGTTACCAGTGCATTGCTGAAGAGCTTTCTAGGGCTTTACCGTCAAAGTGTTTAGCAATCCGAGATGATGTTCACCATTTATGGGGATTAAAATAGTGTCAGTAAGAGTCTTGACTCTTAGTACCCACTAGTCCTTAAGCAGTTTTGTAATTTCAGAAGAAGAGAGGGAAAATGTTTATCAAACTGAGATCTTAATGACTGTAAAACCAGCTTTTGAGTATGTGATCCTATTCTGATACTGGAGGAGCATAGTGTATGGTTGGACCTCAGGAAGTGGTCACAGCTTTAAGTAGCTTCTGTTGCACATGTTGGAGACAGAAGACTGAACTGTAGACAGTTGGTGTGACCTTGCCAAGCATTTCTTACATTCTTACACTACTTTGTGTCTGGATGCAGCAAGAGTGGCCCGCTTTGCAAAGGAGGGTGAACAAGGGCGCAGAAGGTGACAGCAAGGCAGACAAGGACAGTGACCTCATTGGCAAGGGGTGCAGTCCTACAGTAACCAAAAAAAGAAAAACAAGGCAGGTCCAGCCATGGTAACCAGGTTCAGGCAATAGTTCAGTGATTGCCAGACAAGTCCAATCAGCAGTGAGGTTCTATATTTTGGAGGATGGTTTCCTCAATTTTGTTCTATTTCTAGAGGAAAAGATCATTTGGCAAATTAACATTTTGTTAAAAATTATTGATCTGTTCTACTTTGAGTAAACTCAGGCACTCAAATTTTAATTGAAGCTTTATGCTGAAATAAACTGTAAATTATAATTTGAGTTAAAAAATGAAATCTAGATACAAATCTCAAGAATATGGGGGTGGGAATGGCAGAAAATATTTTATTCTGGTAGTTAACATATTCATGTCTCTATTTTCAGCAATCTTATGATGTACTCCTCTTGCTTCTGATGTTGATGCTGCTAATTCAGGCATGCCTTACTATTGGAACTGTAATACAGTGTGTAAATTACAAGACAAAAATGAAACTACATGATTCGTCATGGACAGCATCACAGGTTAAGAAACAGGAATACAAAACAACAGAGGTAGGTATTTATACCCATTATAAAATTTAAAAATCTGTTATTTTAGATTGTTTTGGTAATGTTTCATGTTACTTAATTCAGATCACAATTAAAAGCTGCTCTGTAAGACTGTGAAGATGTTAATGCACTGGTGAATTTTGTAAAAAAGAGATAATATTTTGCTGGTTAAATGATAACTGGGGCATGACAGACGCAATATCTGTAAATCTGTGACAAGTCCTGTTAAGAGAAAAACAGTTGTAAGGTTAAAGCTCCCTTTTGTTTACATTTGTAGTATGGGCTCCCAACTACAGATGAGGTTCGTCATTGTACTAAGATAAAATGATAGTTCTACTGCACAAGATGCAGATCCATAATTGCTATTTCTATGTCAGAATGAAGTTATAGAAAAGATGATGGGCCTTGCATGACCATGTTCTCATAATGAGATAGCCATCTATTAAGAAAGGAATGGATTTAACCCTTTCAATGCGAGCAGAAGTTTTGGGCTGTGGAATGAGAGTACTTGATATAGTTGTACTTTTCCAAGGCCTACTGTGGGGGAGTGAATATACTAAACCAAGTTAGTTTTCTTAAATTCCCTAAACTTAGAATGGGAAGAGTTAAGAACCTGAAGCATAGGACCAAAAACGGGCAAGCTGAGTGAGTGGCTACATGTGCTGGTAGTGCGCAAAGAGGGGTGCCTGGCATCCCAGGTCTTTCCATGTCCTAACTGCACTACCAAAGTTGGTGATAAAGATCAGAATTGATATTCCCTTCCATTTCCCTCCTGTACTTACATGTTCGAGCTATCCTTTCAGATACATATTTATCACATACATTTTTTTAGAACATGGTGGTGCCAGTATTACTGTTACCACTTTTCATATAATCATTTAGGGCTAGAGTGGTATTTCAGGGACCGGGGGAACCCAGCTTTCTTCAGCCTGTGTGGGTTAACTACATCCATTTCATAGCACAGCACTGAAGCACTTAGACTTCCCTCACTTCTGCTGTACAGAGCAAAGTGCTGTATCCTTAAAGACTAGGAGAGAATAACTCACGTTAGCTGGATGCTTACTGCATGGCCTGGCACTAGAGAGTGCTGAATTCAGTCCCTGCTCTAGAAAGAGCATCTGCATTGAAACAGCCCTGGATGGAAAGCACTGGGAGCAGGGACTGAAATTCAGTCAAGTCATTATACAGCTGGTATGGAAAGTGGAAGCTGTGGATTTATGTCCCCTCAGGCTGCTGAGGGCATTTGGCATAGGTTGCTTATTTTCTGAAGTATTCCTAATTTGTGAGTCACTGAGAAATTGGGTGCCAGTTAAATACTAAAAGGAACACTTTGTCCAGAAAAGCAACACCTTTTTGCTTACCTGTTAGTATTTAAACACATGAATAATATTACAGGTAAAGTTGCAGATCCCTTTGGCTTCTCAGAAGTCTGTGTTCTTAGGCAAGACCTTAGTTTGCTTGCATGTATGTAGATAAATCTTGCTTCGGTTGGTTTAGAGATACAGGTGCTAGGCCTTTCAGTCACAATTTAGCAAAAATCTTGAAAAAATGTCCTAAGTAACATGCTTAAAATAGGGATTTGAACAAGTTTCTTTAACCAAAATGTCTCAAGTATTATACAATTTACACTATTATATTTTATATCATAAATGTATACTATACAATAAAGAAAACTATACGAATTTACAGTGTATAGAATATTTTAATAACTCTGTAACTATTCGTGTTTACACTCTCATAGCTTCTCTCAGATATTTACTTGATTGAACTTCAGTTTTTAAACAGAGCATTGTTTCGTGTTTCCATTTGTCTGAAATTTGTTTACTTTTAGGTTTCCAATAATACCTTAAAGGATTTTGACAAAGACAAAGCCTGGAAAGCAGTTGTGGTGCAGATGGCTCAGTAGTTTGGATTCTGCAAATGCAGCCAATACAGTACAGTCCAATACAAATCAACTGTTTGAATTAAGGCTTAAAAACTTTTCAGTTTATAAACAGCAATATAGTTACAGCAGTAGGAGCCAAGGAATAACACAGTAAATAGTGTGTCTCTCTAATAATTTTGAAATACACTGATAATATTTTTAACGCATCTTGTCTCTTCTGTTGGTATCTGTATTCTAGTGTTGCTTTAGAAGATAGCTGTAGAAAAAAGGTAATGAGTCACATGGATTTATACTGATGGCAAAGTAAAATATGACAATATGTAGTAGGCTTCATATATTTGCAAGAGATTGTTATAACTGCAGTTATGCAGTCAGTGTAACTGATAAATGCTTTTGTAAAGTTATGAGTACAAGTCATAATTGATATTTTTGCTTATACTTCACTTTTGTAGGAGTTGTAAAGTTGGTTTGCATCTCATTGCTTTTATATAAATAAAAGTCTTTATTATGTGTAAACTCAAGAATGTGGACTGACATTCTAATTGGAGAGGTGAAAACAGAATATTCTTTCCCATTAAACTTCCATTTCTGGACTGTGAAAGGGGGAAGGGGCTTTTTCTGAGTGACCAGGCACAAAATCTACTAGCCAAAAAACCCCTCAAACCAGAAACAATCAGCCAAATAACAGGAGATACTACTGATATTAAAAGAGTTTTTTCACATATGAAAATGTATTTTTAGGTATATTACTTTTCATTTATTTATTTTCTTAACTATCTTTAAAACTTACAGAACCTAGCTGCCCTCAAACAAGGGATATCCCCCATACAGATTGCCTTTTCCTCTTAGCTGGATTATGTGTATGATCGTATAGATTTTGAACACTAAGAATTTCCATGTTAATAGGCTTTTTCATGTAACTAGGGTGATAGTGGCTGAGAGCATGCTGCAAGGCTTACTGCTTTGCTTTTGGGGATGGGAAATAAAGAGAGAGAAAGGTGTGTGCAGTGCAGAGCTCTTCAGGTATGCTAGCATGTTTTATTTTTGGAAAAGCTGACAATTATTATTGTATTTTAATACATAGAGAATACTCTTTCAAGTATAGAGCAGTGCTTCTTAAGAGCATGTGTACAGCAGCCTCTCCGTTCACCTAAAATATTGTGTGTGGTTTTGGTCCATCAACAACCAGAGGATGCAGCTGCCACTTCTCAAATATTGCCAAATCTCATGCCCCTACTGGTGGTACTTGTGTGAACATTCTCTCGACAAGGCAGATAAATAATAATATATCTTCTACAATCTTACTATTCTTATAAATAGAACAAGTTAGTTTATGATTGTACACTATTTTTTTTTAAGTAGCAAAGAAATAGTGACAATTCTACCTAAAAATAAAAATCCAGTTTTCTAAATGTCACACATGGATTGAAACTGGACAAAGACTGTAGGTAGTGTAGAAGTTCTTCATGAATCACTGTAAAGTGAAAAGATAGAGTCATATGTAGAATGCATCTTAACGGTTTGCTTTCTTTTTTCTCTGGTAACACACTTGCCTTTGTTTAACTGAATTTGTATCTTCAAGAGATCATCTGTATCTTTTCTGTTAAATGATGTTTGGCTTTAGTTATCCAGAAAGTTCGATATAAGTAGATACTACTTCTATTACTGACCTTGGTTGGAAAAGAAATTAATGGGAAGTTTCACATCTGAAGGAATTTCCTTTCCACAAAATGCTTATACTAACAAGGTGCTGAAGGACTTTGACTTTCTTTGGAGTCATATGGTTTGAGGTGCTTTCCCCCAGACAGTAAGAACCTTTTAAACAGGTACTGATTTTTGTTTTGCTGTCAGGAGTGTCTTGGAAGAACCTAATGACAGGATATAATAGGGGATATTTACCTTTCTTTTGGGGAACTAAAGTATTTTAATAAGAGGTGAAGAAACTTGCATTCATCAAAAAGAAAGAGGAAAACTAAACAGGCTAAACAGAATGATTATGTTAGAATTTGGATTGGAATAGATGGGAATAAAAAAAAAGGTTGTCATAGAACTACCAGCCATAGATTCTGCTTTCCAGTGAAGATGAACACCCCCGGGCTCCCTGCCTGGCGATGGCTCCCTTCCTGCCCTGTTCAGCACAGTGGGGACTGCACAATCTGCCAGATGCCAGGACTTTTCTCTGCACACCTAGTAAACTAGGTACCCCACAATGGATACTGCTCTGGAGGTTGAATGTTCTCATCCCATGCAATCATGGAGGTAAGAGGCAGGCTTTTAAAACCAGAATTAACGTAGGACTGGCTGCTGACATGAAAATATCCTTTCTCAGGCAGAGAAAGCTTTGCTGTACATCTCACTCTGTGGATAAATGCTTTTGTAATTCAAAGCAACACCCCCTGTCAGCCCTCTTTGACAAGGGAGTTTGTGTGTTGTTTTTTGACACAAAGTAAATCTTGATTGCTTGTAGCTTTAATTAGGGTGTGCTGGTAGATGATCCGTTTCCACACCACAGCTGGTAAGAAGGAACAAAAATCATATCCCTCTGGGGTCAGCTTGGTGAGATAACAGCAAGTGTATGTGCCATGTTTCAAGGGTTTCTGCTTTGCTGGGTTTCAGTAGGATTAATGCCATGGGCTGCTGCTTAGTTTAGATGAGAAGTTAGGGTCCTAGCTTAACAGAAAAAAAGAAGTAGCCCTAGGTAAAATAAACAAAGAAATGTGGCTGAAACATCTTCTGAAATAAATAAAATTGTGTGCATCTGTTGCAAAACTCCTTCCTCAGCTACCAATTTAGCTAGGAAAAGCTAGGAAAACAGAAGGGGAAAACTGCAGTTTTAAGAGCATTTTTTAATCCTCTCTGCTCCTACAGGCAAATTTCTTGTAGCATCTCACCAGGAACAAGAACACACACCTGACTATCGGTATGTATTTTTGTTTGTTTGTTTTTAGTAGTAACCTGCCTTATAAGAACAGACAGGTGAGGAGGAAAACTGCAGTTAGGATCCAATTCATCAAGCCTCACCTTTGGTGTTTCTATCTACTGTTTTTCCGTTAAGACATGTGCCTAGTTATGGATAGAAAAGCAGTATGTCTGTAGTTTCATTGGACCTAAGCTCCTGTTATGAACCTGTGCTTAAAGTACCTTTGGTGCTCAACTAGAATAAGAGATCTGGAAGAAGTGGTACACTGCCTACCCCACAACAGGAATACAGACCTCTCTAAATCCAGAAATGTCTCTATGTTAAATGGATTGTGCATGTGTGTTTTTATATGTACATGTATGTTCTGCATGGATAGTTTCGAGTTGATAAGAGTTTTTCAGATCTTTCCTTCCATTCATCTCCAGCAGCTGAAAGGGGAGATTTTTACAAGGTGAATGAGCTGATTTCAGTGCTGAAAGGGATTGTCTCCTCTGGCCTCTTCCCTTATGATAGCTGTGGCTAGTATCTTATTAAACTGGCAGAAAAATCTATCTATCAGTTAAAAAAATGAATAGTTTCCTGCTGATTTAGTTAGCCAGCTTAGCACACTGCAAACTCATAGTGGCCCTCCTTAAGATCTTGGATATGACTTTATACCAACTGGAGGTAGAATTGGACTTCTACCTCACTGGAGGTAGATCAACAGAACATTTGTCTTTTGTTAGTACTTCCCTTGTCTCTCCCCATCACATTCCTTGACGATGTTTTGCCTTGGTCATATGCTCCTTCTCTATTCCCCATTTGAAAGCATAGACTTGTACATGATCTGTACCAGGAATTACACTTCAGAGTGACCATGTAATCCATTTGTGTGTAGATCACTGCCAATTATAGTTGGAGTTAAAGGAGTTTCTCAAATAAAAAATCGCATGTTTTGTGATTTGGGTCTTATGTTTCTAAAGAGAATCCATGAGATCAAAATAATAAAATCTAAATTAGTTTCAGAAACTGGAGTAGTCAGGCTTCCCTGGCAACTGATTTGGTTTTATAATGATTTCCTGTTTTTTCAAATGTTAGAAGTACTTTTGTTTGTGGGGAGTCCCTCAGGGAGAAATGGACAGTCAGAAGAAAATATTAGTATCATCCATTTTATGAATAGTAGTATCTTAGATAAAGTATCTTCAAAAGATGAGTTTTGGATTATTTTTTCCCCCCTTATCTCATGTTACCTGTCTAATGCTAATATGAGATATTTCACAGTAAACTGTTTTCCTGCCCCTATATTTA
The DNA here is from genome assembly GCF_031877795.1 of Strix aluco. NCBI lineage: Eukaryota > Metazoa > Chordata > Aves > Strigiformes > Strigidae > Strix > Strix aluco. Next base: position 66,720,476 of record NC_133935.1, read on the forward strand.
TAGGGAAAACAGCCAAGGAGTGAAATAACAATGATAGAGCTGAATGTGTTATGATGACTCAGATTCGTGCAAAAAAAACCCCATGCCTGCTAGCTTTAAGCAATGAAGAAGGAAATGCCTGTGAAAACAGTGTGTATTGGCCAATTACTTGCTAATCAGTATTTTATTAATATCAAGTTATGACCGTCAGATATAAGTAAAAATTGCTTTTCATACTTCCTTTTTCAAGATAGGAAAAGTCTACAGGTATAAAATACCTTTATATAATGCTTACTGGAGTTTTGCTCAGAGTATTTTTTTTAAAATTTATTTCCTCCTTAACCTTTCTGTTTCATTCATTGAAAAGTTATAACCTCTTTACTGAACGGTTTATTCTTCTCTGTCCTGTAAAGATAAACTGTTTCTGAAGAAAAAATATAGAACTGCTAATTTTTTTGAACTATTTTTGCCCTAGCTGACTCCATTTTTAAAATCTGATGTAGCTCCTAATCCAAGAAACACCTTTTATATAAATGCTTGGTAGTGGCCATTTCCTCAAACAAAAGCAGAGTGTTTAGGTTTAAACAGGTCCTGTTCTTTTCTCCTCTGTTTATTGTGAACCATGGAAACTGATATCCAGATATCCAGAGTTTGTAGGGGTTCTTACCACCTGTGTGTTCTTGGAAGGGGAAAGCAACAGTGTTAAAGCACTGTGTGCATATGATGATTTGCTGTTCTGTATTGCATGGTTTTGTGCTTTATGCCATCAGAGTGGGCATCCAGAAGGAACTTGGAGATGTGTTCCTGTATGCCAGCTCTGCTTTCCAGCAGCTACAAGAGACCAAATGCTTCTGCAGGGGCTGAGTTGCTGGAGGTTGCCCCAACATTGCTTGTTTTCAGAAGTGCCACCAGCACCATGGAGTGCCTCCTACCTCCACACCTCCTACCTCTGTACCTCTACACTGTCAGTAGGGGGTGTAGCCTGTCTTTCCTACTGGCCCCCATTGACAGTGCAGGTATTGTGAGTTGTTCTTGGTTATTCCCAGGCTCGCCATTTAACAAATAAACAGGATTAATATCAACTACTCTGGAGCTTATTTTTCTAGACAGAGGCCTTGACTCAGGCTCAGTTCTGAGGATATGTACTCTTTGCCAGCAGTCCTGGTTTAGATTATTCATGTTCTTCTGCTGCTCATTTACCCATTTCTGCTGAAGTCTATGGAAAGAGTCTCATTTTTTTCAATATGGTTCATCTTGGAGTTTTTGTATTTATTTTTATGTTCTTTCCAACATCTGATTTATATAAAAAGTTACATAAAATCAGAATGATTTTATCTGCATTATATAAACACTGAAGTTCAAGACTGAAATGGGAAGGAAAAAAGATAGCATTAACATTTCAACCTACTCCATACTGGCTACTACTGCACTGAGTTCCACCAGGACACCTGTGATGCTTCAAACTGTTCTGCCTAAAAAACCCCAAATCACTCAAATCACACAAAATGACTCTTTGTTCTGAAGAAGTTTTAAAGCTGCATTGGTTTCCTTATTCACTTTACAATGTGGATCCACACCCTCAGTTCAACTGAAGGATTGAGATGCTACAGCACAGGACAACAGATGAGGGTGTTATCTTAAGCCAGCATTGTTGCCGCTTACAACGTTTTCAAACTCTATCCTAGACTTCCTGTTGAGGGCTACATAAGCATCACTTTGTTAACAGTTGCCACTCTGCCAGTCTTTCCAGACTTCCCCATGTTCACTGTCCTTTGCTGGTCCATGCTTTTCAAGGAAAGGCTTTTCCTAGATTTGGTGAGAAAGGAAAACATGGTGAGAAGCAGCTTTCCATCTTTCTGTGACTCAACTTATTTCTTGTTTGTTCCTGGTGTTAATACAGTCTAAAATCTGAAATCTTACTCTGCTGACCTCAGCTGAAATTTCAATAGCTGGGAAGTAGTTTTTATTTCAGTCCTTCCAGATGGTTAAGGGTTACTTTCTGTTCTAGGAACTGCTGATGTCCTTATGCGCAGCATCTCTTGTGTGTTAACCTCCATTTTTTGTGTGTATCATGACTCAATACTTCAGTATCTATTCTGTTCATAATCTGATCCATAGATCTCATATCTAATCACAGAGTATTTGTCTCTAAAATGAAGTCTGTCCCAATAATGATACACTAGGACTTAATCATGGAAATGTCATGGAGTATAAGAGACCCCTCAACAAACTAGAGCCTAAAAAAATTATGATCACCAGAATGAAGTAGACCTTGTGGTAAATAATCCAAGAAGGTTTTGGCAATGTGTTTTCAGTTAGTAGCATCGTTATAACATTATTCTCCGCAGAGGCAATTGGATCTGTTTACTGTCACCTGTGATTGCCTGCACTGAAAAGGATTTAGTATTTAAATCTTATTTTGTGCCATCAAGGCTCATTGGCAGGTGGGGTCTTCACACGTTTGAGAACAAGTGGGCAGGATAAGGAGCTTCAGGTTGTGTTCTTTCTACTGGTATGAATCCTAAATGCACTACAGCTCTTTAGGTAAGGATAACTTCTAATTCACTCATTAGCATTATTCCTTTAAGCAGCCATGACTGAAAAGTATTGTGGGCATAGCAGAAAACCAAATCAGATAAAATTAATATTTTTTATTGATAAAATCGAAGGAAAAACATGTTTAAAGTACTTAGTTGCACTTGTAGGTGTGGTCTGGTGAAAAAAAAGGTAAATTATATGCATTGCAGTTCATATTAGAGAAATTGTTTCCTAAGAACTTGCCTTTAAATGCATTTCTTTTTCCAGGTGTACTGGGTCTGGCTGAGCCGGAATTGGTTTTCCCCTGTAGCAGCCCTCATGGTGCTGTGTTTTATGTTGGGAGCTGGCAGGGTGTTGATAGCACACTGGTGTGGCTACTGCTGAGTAGTGCTTACACAGCACCAGGGCTCTTTCCGACATTTCCCCCCCCACAGTGGGACAGGGTGGGCAAGATCTTGGGAGGGGACACAACCAGGACAGCTGACCCGAACTGACCAAAGGGATATTCCATACCATATGACGTCTGCTCAGTATAAAGCTGGGAGAAAGGAGGAAGGGGGTGGGGTCACCCTTGGTCCTCCAAGGCAACTACTACGGGTATCGGAGCCCTGCTTCCTGAGAAGGCCCGACATCGCCTGTTCATGGGAAGTAGAGAATAAATCTGTTTTCTTTCTGCTTCTGCGCATGGACCTTTGCTTTGCTTTGCTTACATTAAAACTGCTTTTTTTTTTTTACCCACAAGGGTTGTTTTTTTCCTATCTTATTTTCTTTCCCCTTTTTGCCCTGCTGAGAAAAAAGGGGGAAGGGTGGGAAGTGATAGAGCGACTTGGTAAGTACCTGGCATTTAGCCAAGGTCAAACCACCACACCAGGTCATCTAATTTTCATCTGCTTTAGGAAGAAAAGTTGGTTTATGTAAGCCCATAATAAACTCAGGACATTGTGTTGCATTTTTGCAGTGTTGCTTTATTTACATTCTAATGTTATTAATGTTATTATATAGTTGTGGGGATATGTGATGATAACAAAATCAGTATATACATCTGAATTTGAGAAATTTAATTTTTTTTTTATTATTAGACAATTTAGTCTAGACAAAATCAGATCTTATAAAAGTAATTCATCACAGGGTTTATGTTCTTCCCTGCTTAACAGTAGTCAGCAGCTTCAGAATTCAGGTAGAAGTGTTTTGTATCAAATCTGAAAAATTACAGATCTCTAAGCCTTTCAGTATGCCAGTATTAATGTAAGTAGTAAAACTGACTAAATAGATAGTTGTAGTCCTTAGTACAGAAATGAGAGAAAATTTTCTGATAGTGCTTTTATTTATGGCTGCTTGGATTATAGTTGTTTTTACTTCTTTCATTCTATAGGGCTAAACCAAATAAATGCCCAAGAACTACCTTCTACCCCAAAACCAGACAAATACAATTTGGCAAGATTTCTAGAAAGGCAATTAAGGTAAGTATGTTTGGTAATTCATTTACTTTTAATTGCAAAAACCCCATATTTGCTAATAACTCCAGTTTCTCTGAGCTTTAAGTTCTTAAAAGTATAGAATGTCTACAAAAAGGTTGGAAAAGTGTGAATATGCTTTTTTTTCCCTTCTTTTTATCTTTTTTCTTTTTTTAAGAGGATTTTTGTGAACACTTTTTAATAATTTTATTAACAATTTTAACAGTGTTTTAAAATATTTTTTAATAATTTGTAAATAATTGTTTTTGGTTTTTTTTTTTCTTTAATGATATATGGGGATTTCAGCAACCTAATTTGGAACTAGATGATCTTTAAAGGTACCTTCCAACCCAAACCATTCTATGACTGATGATTCTAATTTTAGAAAAAGAAAGTCTTTAGCATCTGTGGATTGTACCCAGTAATTCATATACATTTAAGGAAAAAGAGTGGAGAAAATGTTTCCTTGTACAAGTGGCTTTGCAGGATGGTAAGGATGGTCTGTATTGTAGTTGTTGTGAAGATCCTGGGAAGAATGGTAGGGTGCCTCACCAGCCTCTCTGATGTGGATGAGAAAATCTGTTCACTCATAGCCATGATTGGCACAAAGTGATTTGCGGGAGATACAGACATGCAAACGATCACACAGTGATTAAGCAATGCCAATTTTATTATGGTGGAGCAAGCCTTTTATAATGCAGCTGAGAATCACATGATATAATCACATGGTATAATTCTTTCTGATTGGACAGTTAGCTTTGCACATGCACCTTAAGCTTTCTTCTGATTGGATGGAAGCTGCCACATCAACATTGTACAAACTTCCTTCTCCGCCCAAACCCACCCTGAATTGTTTATCTTCCTGGGTTCTTCCTCATTCTTTCAGGGTCAGTCCCTTGTCACATCCTTGCCGAAGCTGAGGCTTTGCCAGTCTTGCTCATATGCAGGATTGCTCACACGTCCATTTTCTTGCAGGGACTCCTTCCGAATCCGCACAGTGATTAAATATAGTTTGCTTGTTTGGCACTTCTAATTGAAAGACCTTGATTTCAAGTGGTCTTGTTTGGAAAACAGAAGGTACAAGTGACAAAAGGAGCAGAACAGAGAGAAAGTAGTTTAGCCCCTCATCACTATTCCATGGTAGCTGCTGGGAAGCAAAACTATGATGGGCTGGACATAGCGTGTGTCTTCACCTGTTTGGAAAGATGTCTGGGAAGGTCAGTGGTAATAAATGAGTGTTGCTAAACATCTGCCTCCCTTAGAGAAGATTTTTTGATAGTTGTTCTGTGCAAAGAAATTAATCTGCATACCGTCTGTGGGAAAACCATGGGACTGAACACTATGTGTATGTAAAATGTATTATTTCTAGCTTGATTTAGAAGTAAAACCTTGCAACTTGAACCTCAAAAGTTAAAGAACTCAGTCTCTTCCTTCAGTATAACTTTTTTGTATTTTGATGTGGAGAGAGAGTCTTAAGAAAAACAAAATACAAAGTATCTTTTTCAGAGCTAAATTGTGCTAGTTCTAATCATAGGCAAAGCAGGCAGATGTATATAGGGCAGCAGACCTCTGAGTGGCAACTGACCTCATGGCCTGTCTGTTTTTTCCAGAGCCATAGAATACCATATCTTTGCCCTCTCTAAATGACTGATGTATTTGGGGTCCTTGCCTGCAGGTGATGGTAGTTCCTTTCACAGTAGTGATTATTTTCTCTGCCCTCAAGCAGCTGATGAGTGACATACCCATCTAACCAAGGCTTGGGCATCACCATTCCATCTCTATGATGAGAGCAGCTTGGTTCCTCATACTCAGAGCAGCATAATCAGTTTTGTCTATGCTCAGAGATACTTGGAACTAACCTGGACACATAGCTGCTGTTGTACAGTGTCTTAGGAACTGTCAGTCTCTTGCCTATTTCTTAATCCTCTGGGGTTGCCCTTACTGTGTTCCCAAATTTCCCCAGTAGATTTCTTACGAAGGCTCTCAAATAAACAAATAACAACTAAGAATTAAAAATTTATTATCAACACAATTAACTAGCCCTCTGCAACCATTCAGTTACAGGTTTAAATATCCGTGAGAATAAGACAAAACAACTTCCTAGGGTTTAACAACAACCCAAAACGCTCTATCACTTCTAGGATTTACTGACAACCCAAAACATCCTATCACTTCCCAGGGTTTAATGACAACCCTCTATCACTCACCTATCACTCACTCTGTCACTTACCTAACAAGTGAGGGCTCTCAACCTTGAGGAACTTCTTAGGGCAGTGTCCCGACCTGTGTAACCTCAAGGAGTTTCCTTGGACAGCATCCAGATCCAAGGGGAGAGTCCTCGAGGGGTGATGGACAGACTGACTCCAAATGGCCCCCCCAGGGGACTCCATTTATACCCAGGCCGAATCTGATCTGTAGTCAATAGCAGCTCCCGTTGGCCAAAGGCCCCAACTACCGTGAAGCCCTGAGAACAAGGGCAATCAATAGTTGCTACACTTCAGCAACCAAGAAGCCTTATTTTCACTGGCTGGGTGTACCTGCCACAAGATTTTAAAATGCTAACATAACATCGATACGTGACTGTGGTTTTTTTTTTTTTTTAAGGAAACAAAAATACCTTGTGGTAAGAGGCAATTTATGTTAACAATTCAGATTACATTCATGCTTTAATGGTAAGATTATATACCTGTCTATTGGTTTTCTGTTTTGAAGTATATCTTCATTACCTGTAATATCTGTCATGACAACTCTTTCTTTAATTTTCTGCCTGTTGTAAAATTTATTTTTTTGTTGCTATACAGTCACAATGGGCCAAATTTTGCTGAGAATGAGACACATGACACAGAGCACATATTTGCCTGAAGGCTAGCAGAAAATGATGCCAGTAAATACTCGTTTATGCTGGAAAGATCTTAGCACTGTATAAGTTCAACATGTAATTTTGTAGTAAATGAGTCATATATAAATATAAAAAGGATGTGGAGCCTGTGTTGAATCAAGTATTACATATCAGATTGAATTGTATGGGTAAGTACAGAGCTAGTAGTGATGGAGAAATTTGTGCCTAATTTGCAGCAGTTAAGCAGTGAGCTGATTTTAAGTGCCACCCAAATCAGCATTTGTGGCTCATGTCTTGTCTTATTATATATTTGCAGAAGCCAGTGTCAGTCTCCCTATTGTCCACAATGGGAGAATGCAGTTCTTTGTATATTTTCCAGAAGTGAAGATTTATTGTGCCTGGAGAGCAGGCAGAACCAAAAGACTTCCTCTGCCAGTACAGACAATATATAGACAGTACAGTGGACTATATTGTATTTAAAAAATTAGCTTGAGCTTGTTCCATAGTCACAATATGTAAACATAAACTGCTGCTCAGGTGCCGGTTTTGAGGGAGCTTAAGAACTTCTGAGGAGTCAGGAGGAGAGATGGTTTGAGTCCTTTGGGTATGCTTGGGCCTACACTTAGCCCAGATGTTTGCTACTTTCCGTGACTGGCTTTGTGAGAGTAATATGAGTCTAACATGAGTAATATGGTAGCTTGATGAGTGCCTTAGGATATTTTTTTTAGAGCATTCTAGAGTTGTATGGCTCAAAGGCAGGTGGGATTTGTGTGTGGCCTAGATTTGGGCTGTCTTTATAAGTGTGTACCTATATGTGAATAATCTTGGCATCCTGCATCTGCCAAGGTGAACATGTCTTCTGCCAGCATTGACTGCTCTGCACTCCAGAACGAGTGCCCCGTATACCAGAGCTCTGAAGGTATGTTATAAAGATGGTCTAGCATTCCATGGAAAAACATGTTCTTCTGACTAAGTGCAGTAGTTCATCCTTTCTGTGACTTTATACAGAAATAGTGTGTAAAACTCTTTCCAGCCTAATATTGATATACTTAGTAATTTCCAAGGTTTAAATCTATACGATGATAATACAAATTCTCTTTTTATATCACTCTAGGATGATAAGAAATGAAGATGTCTCTCTGTTCTTGACTGTAAGAAAGGACACTAGTAACTGCCATACTTGCATTCTAACCAGATGTTGAATTATTATGGGAAAACTGGCTCCTTCACAGCTAAAGTAGGTTGCTGAAATCACATGGTCTCCAAGTTGCAGATGACAATTACCAGTGCTCCTAGGATTTGTAGAAAAAGATCAATTTTTTTGTAAACTTGATCACCAGTGAGGTAAGAAGTTAAAAGTCCTAACAGAAGTATCAATGTATTCAGTTTTACTATGCAGGCCTGGTCAGCAGCCAGAACTTTACATGAGTATGGAACCCATGCACATAAAACTATTAATAAGGTCCTTGTGAAACTTCACATTTTGCGAAGCTCATAACGTATTCATAATTAATCTTTGGAAAGAAGGTAGAGATGGAAAGTTATCTGCTTATTCTTATTTATAGCTGTAATTGTCATAGGCACAAGGGTTTTTTAAAATATTTATATCAGCTTTTTGTATTTGAACATGAATGTAAATATTGCATAAATGTCTCAAATGTTCCTAAACTAGATGCCCAGTTACATGTTTTTGCATAAAATGAAGTATGTTAATATGTATGGTGAGATTTCAAATAACTTCTTTGGATTTGGCTTCAGAATTTAAAGTTGGCTCTACTGTTGGCTTCAGATAGAAGATAATAATTTAGGTGCTTGAGAAGTAATTTGCAATTTTAATATCTCAATAACTGTTTAAGTAACAATGGCAGAGGAGAGCAGCTATAAATAATGGAATTATAGGGGTTAGATTTTGTTTAGCTTTAAATCTTTTCTTGGCTTAGGACTTGTTTTTCTGAGAAAGCATGCCAACATCCAGCTAAGTTGCTGTATGTGCAAAGTGCTTTAACTGAATCACCTGCACAGTATAAGTGGCAGTTAGGTGTCAGGAGGCTGAGGCCTCCTAGCTCTGGGACTTGCCTCAGCACTGCATTATGGCTTTTGATCATAACTTCAAACTTATTGGGTTACTTCCATTTTAGTACCCAGGTTTGGAAATTAGGCTCTGTCTCTAGGTGGTGAAGTGGGAGAAAAGGACCTTCAGAGGACTTCAGATTTTGTCTTCTGCTGTTCGCTAGGTAGGGAGTCAAAGGAGATCAGTTACATACTGAGACTGCAGTTTCATGAGATGGTTTGGACCGAGTTAACTGCTGGACTAAAAATTAAACCTGTGTTCTACTTGATGTCCTCCCCTTCCCCAGTTTGCATTCCCTGCCCTGCACCACTGCCCTTTGTTTACCTTGACTCAATTTAGGTATTAATTTTATTTCAGGGTAGGCTTGTTTAACTCACTAATGCAGCAAATAATAGGTTTTTGTTTTTTCTTCTTGAAATAATTGAATTAATTCAGTTTTGATGAAATGGGTGCCAGAGTCTGTGCAATGGCAGAGGGAAGAGTGAAATTGTGCGACTGAATATGAAGGGGAAAGAGCCAGGAAGGGAGGAGAGAAGAGAAATAAGCTGTTATTTTGGTTCAGACATAATGTGAATCCTCAGCTTTTAGATAATCTTAAAGTTAGGTGGGAAGACTCCATACTACAGGTGATTTACTACTGAATAATCAAAGCATTCATGTTAACAATTAGAAAGCAGTAGGTCTTAAATACTTAGCTAATTAACTAGATTCTTTTCTGAATTAAAACTGGTTGATTGCGCATAAGGAAAAGGATTATTTGAATTAAGAATGTATTAGGTAGTAGAATAAGGTAGGGAGTATCTTTTAATAAACTGCTCTGTCTCTTAGGAAGGCCTATTATGCTGGGGAATCTTGCGGTTACAGCTTTTAATTATTGTATGGGAATCAGGCTCTCTTACAGAAGAAGCAGTTTCACATCCTTCCTTACCTCTCCCACACTTGGTTCCAGACATGCATTACTGTCTTGTTCTGTAGGCTCTTGTGTTTCTGAGCTAACTCGCTAGCTGACCCAAAGGAAGCTGTTCAGTTTATTGGGATGGATTAGTTTTCTGACAGGTCAACAAATTTAATCATGTTGGCAGGTAGTCTGATGAGCAAGGCTGAGATTGAAGGAAGCAGGAGTAGCAGGACTATGCCTTTCTTTTGCAGTAGCAAGCAGCTAGAATTGGATAATCTGTATCATATCATCAGAGCATGAAATAGGATCCTTTTAGTGGAATTGCATACTTAATAAAAACACACATTTCAATTCTTGTGTGTGTCAATATATATTCTGTCTCATTCTGGGTACTATGACGTGGTGGCGAAGTCAGAACAAATGTGTATATACGTGTGTGTGTGTGTATTTATTTGTTTTAAGACTGGACTCTAAATTTGAGAAACTTACACTGGTACACTCAAGCCAATCTGCCTACCCTATTTCCCCACTCTTAGGGTATTTGCATGGAATATGAAAAGTGAGATTTTTATAGGTAAGTCTTTTCATCCTTTGACTATTTAACCAGGAATATTTTTATGTACCTACAATGTAATGCAGGAATGTACTGAACACTTGCCCATATCTACTAAAGTGCCTTAGCATATAAAAAAGCCATGCGTAGCTCTAAACCATTACCATTAGAAAATGTGCTAAAATACTGTGTTGAGTTGGGTTCAGAAAACTCGAAACCCTGCTACATCAAACATAGACACTTTCTGCTGTTTCATTGTGTATCTTCACTCCTGCAAGAAGATACGTATAAGCAAAATCTACTGTTTTAGATATGCTGATAAATCCAGTGTAATTCTCTTACCATGGTATTGGAGAAAACAAAAATGTTAATCCTCAAAATACCTTCTTTATCCTTAGAATCTTTCAGAAAGGTGAGATCCTTAGTCATTCAGCTATCTAACTTTAGATTTCATCATAATTTGCATAACTAAAGAGTTTGGCCTTAAAGAGGCAACATTTTCTTTCTATTTCATGAGGAGTGAGCTTCTTTTATTGAGTTGCACAAGTTCCATGCCTGTTGTGATTTTTACAATGCCTTTGAGATGGATTAGCTAGTGGGTCTTAGTCATAGCCTGCTGTTTATTTGAAAAGTACATACATTTTTTTTTTTTCTTACTTTTCTAAAAGCTATGCTGCTCACATGTGCTAAAGCTGAAAATATCTTCATCCTCTGAAGACAAGGCCTTCCTTTTTAACATTTTCAGAATAAGAGATTTCTTGCCACTGAAGGGTATTGCTTGCATGACAGATACTTCAAATAATTGTCATCACAGGGAAAACAAGTGTTTTGGTTTTATAATTGAGTAGCTAATTTAAAATAGTCTTATTTTACTGATATCATGTACTAAAGAACCTCCATGATACCTGACTATGCGTAAGCAGTACACAGAGCAGTTATAAGGTCAAAGAGTTTGACGGGGTATGTACTGCACTGAATACCTAATTTACAGAGTGTGTACTTTTGCCTTAGGCATTTCTGAAACTTCATCCATCAGCCAACTGGATTGCTGAAGCAGCTGATGTTTTTTAAAACCTTGGCCGGAGTCACCAGTGCTGATTTTGCACCATGAAAAGGGTTAGGGGAAGCATATTGCTGCTAATTTTTCACTGTTGTTGAAGTGGAAAATGGCCACAGTGCATGGGACGATCTTAGGAGGTGTATACAGTCTCTAAAAGAAATCCCTCCCTTTTTTACTTCCACTCAGAATAATGGGTTGTTTCATAGGACTTCACCAGAGTCTAATTTCCTCCTTATCATTAGAAGGATTGTTAAGTATAAACCCAAAGAGATTATGCAACAGTTCAGAAAGAATGGGCATGGATTTACTGTCTTCCAAATGTGTAAACCCACACATATAGAACTTTTAAAGTGAATGTTAAAGTTTTTTAAGTGGCATGTGAATAGCATTCTGTCTCTTAAAATGTATTTCAAATAAATGAATGTTTGATGACATAAGGAAGAAAAACTTGGCAGGGTTTTAATTTTAGAGCTTTATATAGTTTAGAGAAATGCCTCAGAGTAAGGAGGCTGGTGCCAGACTACTACCCAAACTGAATGTTTTTCAATACTAGGTTGAGAGTTAGTCAAAGGATTGATTTACCAGAGTCTAATTTCCAGAGGGCAAGGAGGCAGTGGAATTCCTTTACAGTTATTAATAGATCGATTAGATTTAGTGAAACAGAACTTACAATAATGAGATTTATTTTAGCGGACTTCTGGAATACAGCAGCTTCTGTATGCTTCTTCGTGTGTTGTTTAAATGCCAGCAGTAGAATACCACAGGAGGCCAAAGAAAAGATCAACAAGAGAGATGTAGACCCAGATAAAGGTATTTCTTGAGTAATGTTTGTTTTGCTGGTTAAGGATACCAATTAAACTCGGACATCAGAGTGAAAACAGTAGGCGTATTTTACTGGGCATAGCTAAATAATGTAACAGAGTAATACAGAAAACATACAGAAAAGAAAAGACAGAATAGTGCACTTAAACAAATAGGAAAATACAGGGTAATGCATCAAATCATTACTACATGAGAGAGATTACATCACCACTTGCATACGTTACCATCATCCAGATCCGCAGTCACTGGGGAGCCCTGGTTACAGCGAGGATTTGGAGAGCCTGTCCCAGCAAGTGGGAAATCCTACGCGGTGCGTCCACCCGTAGGTGAGGCATCCAAAGTCACTGCAAACAGGTCCAGCCTTATATACTAAAAATCAGCAAGCCAGAATAGCTGGCACCTTTGTTTTAAGCAGAAATATCTGGTTTCAATCTCACATTAGATTCTCCCAGAGCCTGGCCAGGGCTCAAGGGAGAAGCTAAAGGAGTTTCCCTGCTTATCTAATTGGATTATGAGCAAGGTCACACATCTGGTCACAGGGCCAGACAACTGTCTCCATGACCCTGTTATCCACACAAAAGAAAGATAAAGATACATTCAAGACAGCTACATCTTCCATACGTATTTCACTAATGACTACATACTGAGTTAGCAGATTTGGCTCAGGGCCTGTTGTTCAGGCTTCAATACTTCCACTTTTTACATCAGAACAGGTGGTTTGTTATAACTTAGTACAATACCTACTGGCACAATGGTTGTCAGTTATAAAATATACAGGATTCATCTATAGGTTAACTCTGGCTTGGGCAGGTTGTCCAAGCCTTAGCACTTCAATGTTATATTTTGTTTTGTTTCCAAAAGTAGCTAAGGATTAGCTTGTAGTGAATATCTTTTTAAAGGGACAAATACTGTTGTTTGTTTTGTTTTGTTTTCCCACTGATGTAACCTAAATGGCTGCAATTTGAATTTCTTGTTGTGGCAGCCTCTTACACAGCTGTACACGTTTACTTATAGTAGTTACAGTAGTAATGGAGGAAGAAGTATTAGAAAAGCATAGTAAGGTTCCCAAGTTCCTATTATAATTCAAATCTCATTTTTAAAACAGAAAGGTTGATATACCATGAAGATGACTCAAGATATTTTTGAACCAAAGAAGAACAGTTTTGAGTCAAATGGGGCAGACTTTATTCTTGGCCAGGTCTTTAAGCAATGGGTGACTGAAGTCAACACCAGTCCAACCAAATTTCCTTCAGCCCCAGTCACAGCAAATTTATGTATGCAAGTACAAGAAGATACAAACAAGGTTGTTCCCAATACTAAAACAATTGAAAAAAGCAAGGATACAGAAAAAAATTAATTTCTCTGGAAATGGGTATGGAGGATATAGCATTACATTCTGGTCAAGGAGAGCTCATTCTGGAAATTGCTTTAAACTCTAAGAAATATTTTAGTGCTATAAGTACCTTCAGTTTAAAACAGTGTTTAAGAAGTCAGTTGTGTATGTAAGAGAACATTCCCATGACTTCATGTGAAACTTGACAGATTCCTTCTTCCAGCATTATACAGGTCTCATGACAATGACTTCAAGTGAATCAGTTATTTGGGAACTCTGTAATGTGTAGTTCAGCCCAACAATCTTTGTTACAATGGAAGAAATAAAATACTTTTTCTGTGCTTTTGAATCTTACTGAGGATGTTACTAATTTTATTACATTTTTGGTATTTGTTTTATGCCTGCATTTGATTTATTTAAAAGTAGAATTTAGTTGTATTCAGTTTGCACAACTGAGTATACTATATGTTGACAGGAGTTGTTTTTACTATTTTCATTACAGTTGTGTTTGCGAAGCTAAAGAAAAGATTTAAGTCCCATTGTCATGGACACATTACCAGACCAGTACCAAAGGTAACAACCAGTTGTTGAAAACTTACCTACTAGGCCTAAGAAAAGATGCAACGTACAGACAAATATGTCCAGAGGGGTTGGTAGGATTAATTAACAATAGTTTAATAAGAAAGCTGATACAGGGTTTTTTGCTTTATTTTGTGTTCATTATATACTCGTGTTCTTAATTTTGTGGTTTTTCCAAATTGTCTGATAGCATTTAGAGTTAGTGGATGAGACTATACAGTATTTAATATTTTGAATCTGTCACTGATCTGTTTTTCTCCAGACTACTTGCAGTCCATCTTCAATTAATGTTACAGATCTCAAGATAGAAGGCTGTTCCCACCACTAATGTTAATGTTACAGAATCAAGGGTACCTAAAGAGTCTTTCAACCAGCTGCTGAAAGCAAAGAGAGTCAATGGTACCTTTAGATGATGGCAAACAAAATGTTGATATGGAAAAATTAAAAATGTTCATTGTAATGTATGAGAGTTCTCAACTGGAGAAAAAAGTAAAGTAAAATATGTACAGACAAAATCCTTTGGGCACACCAATTTCCCCAGGTGTCCTGTACAATCTACACAGAATATTCCAGATCCAAAACTTTTCTCACCTATTCATAAAAGCAAAGTGGAAGAAGATGCAAACTTCTGGAAAACAGATCATGCATGTCTTCCCTTTCAAAGAATGCATTCTTTTAACTGGCCTTTACATGAGTTTTCTAAAATATCAGCTAGTACCTATTTAGTAAATATGAACTTTTTAAAGTTCATGAGCTTTTTAAAGTGTCATTTTTGTGAGTATAATGCTAATAATACAGTATAAGTCTTAAGTTGATTTGTCTAGTTTATTGTACATCTGTATCATATCCACCCTTTGCTTCCTCACTTTTCTAGATGGCTCCAGTCTTTCCAGCTTTTTCTTTTAAGGCAGTCTCCTAATACCAGTTGAAAGTTAGCTTTCCTCAAGAGTCTAGGTGGTGGTCTACCTAAAAGCCTTGTTCCAGGAACATGTTTAATGCACTGTTTTGTCCAGGTCCCATTTAAAAAGTGGCTGTGACTGCTTTAAATAAAGTGCTGATGCCCGTGTTTTATGTACTAGCCTGGGAATCAGCGCACTCACCTGAGAGGCTGAGCCCTTGGAGCCAGTGTTGTTCTCAGCTTGGAGGCATTTTCAACTTGTATCTCCTGTCTCTGAGCTGTCAGTTCATAGATGAATGGGCTGAAATAGATGTATCATGTAAAAGTGGAAGCTGCTGTGGATTGTATATGTATCTAGTCTTTGCTTTGATATCATTTGTACGTGATTTGGTTTTAATCCAATCACTATTAATGCAAAATTCCCTGCTTTATTTTTCTTTCCAATGTTTAAGTGCCTTAAGAGAAGATATAATTGCCTTTTAAGAGAACTGCAGTGTTTGAAAAGTGAACAAATATGTCTTTGCAGTCATGAACTCTTGAGGGGGCAAAGGGTTTAAGCACAGCCTCTTGTTAGCATTTCCCCATAGTCTAGCACTAGGCAGTTCTGCTCAGGATGCTTGCAATTCTGGACCCTCTTCTCAACCTCTGCATGCTTTGTATGCGCTATATAGAGAGCCCTAGTAGCCCAATCTGAAGTTGGATTCAGATTCCTTTCTGAGGAAAAAGTGCCTAATTTGCAGTTTAAGCAGCTACAGCCCATTGAAAGTCTTAAGAGCACTCGCTTATACTTGGATGATGATGGCCTATATATACTGTGCATCTCTATAACAAGTATTTTCAAGCTGAGTTTCAAGTAGAATCCAACTGAAATGAGGGTTCATGGCTTCTTTTTTCCTCTCTGAAGGTATACAGAGTAATAAGCGGAATAAATGTATCTGGAAATATTTTCAAGTGGGAGAGAATAAGTAAATGCTGCAGCTTGTTTTGCTCAGCTATATTGCAAATACATAGATAAATATAAAAATATTTATCTATGAATGCTTGCCCCAATCCAGAAAAGATGAACAAGGTGATAAGTGATAGAACTATTTTCTGTCCATATATCTGAAATCATTCAGAGCACTTTGGTCTTTGAAAAAAATGTGGGGTCTGTTTATTTCTGAGTGGGTTGGGGGTTTTTTGGGGGTTTTTTTGTTTGGTTGGGTTTTTTTTTTTTTTTAATAAATAGAACTGTAGAACTGTGCAAGACTTTAATAAAATGCTGTAGAAGAACATGATTTGTCATTAACAACTAACCTGTAATGTTTTAAACAGAACCCTTACATATTTGGCAGCATTGTTAGTGCCAAAACTGATAGATCTATGAGTCAGTAATTTGTAGTCAATTTTCTATGTATGGAAAGCTCAGAATACAGGCAATTGCGCTTTTTTGCAAGCTTAAAGAGTTCAGTCATCTTACTGAAGTGTCAGACTAGTGCTGCTGGGAGTGTGCGGAGGGAGAGCAGCACTGCCCCTTCAGCTGCAAGAGTTCACAGAATCATCTAGGTTGGAAAAGACCTTGAAGATCATCCAGTCCAACCATTAACCTAACACTGACAGTTCTCAACTACACCAGATCCCTCAGCGCTACGTCAGCCCAACTCTTAAACACCTCCAGGGATGGGGACTCCACCACTGCCCTGGGCAGCCCATTCCAATGCCTAACAACCTGTTCTGTAAAGAAATACTTCCTAATATCCAGTCTAAACCTTCCCTGGTGCAACTTGAGGCCATTACCTCTTGTCCTATCACTTATTACTTGACTAAAGAGGCTCATCCCCAGCTTTCTGCAACCTCCTTTCAGGTAGTTGTAGAGGGTGATGAGGTCTCCCCTCAGCCTCCTCTTCTCCAGACTAAACAACCCCAGTTCCCTCAGCCGCTCTTTGTAAGACCTGTCCTCCAGACCCTTCACCAGCTTCGTTGCCCTTTGGACACGCTTGAGTAATTCAATGTCCTTTTTGTAGTGAGTTGCTCAGCTTGTTTTACCCAACTCATACCTGAGGCTGTTTCTATAAACAGATCTGGTTGGAAAAGAATGGTAACAGTTCACAAATTCTGTGGGGATGAAAACACCCATCAACTGGTGATCCCTTCGTAAGTAAAAAAACTTCATGCAGACAATTGTATACATACCAGTTCAAACTATTGATTGTGCTAAATGTCTGTTAAGGGATGTGTTATAAGGGGCTGCCCCTCCAGCAGCTCTGGGGATGGGGGAACCTCCTGCCTGGCTGCCAGAGCCCAGCCTGGGCTGTCCTGAGGCCCGGAGGTCTCTGTCCCAGGCTGATGGGCGCAGCTGCTCTTTTTCTGTTTGCAGGTTCAACCAGCAGCAAGGCTGAGCATGTGTCCCGGAGTCACACACACAGGGGACACTGACACGGCTGGCTACACACGCTGCCATGAGGAGGCACTGCCTTCAACAGCACCCTCATATAGTACTGCCAGAACTCAATGTAAGTGCAGACAGCCAAGTCCTCTCGTCCTCTTCAGCTCATCAGGATTGAAGCTCACTAGTCAAAGAACACCCACCCACCACTCACTCTGTTCACATGGACATTCACAGATCCCTTGAGCATCAGCGTGGCTTCTCTGTCTACTACTCCTGCCCAGATCCCAAGTCCTCTTACCTGCTTCACAGGTGTACTACTTGCCAGTTGGTCCAGCTTGATGTGTGTTAGCAAACACACACACAGTCATCTCACAGGTGCCCTTACGCTTGCAGATCATCTCAAATACCAGCATGGACCCCCTGCCTGTCTGACACCTGTGGTGGGTTAACTTTAGCTAAGGGCCGAACTCTAGCTGCTCACTCCTCTCCTCAGTGGGACAGGGGGATAAAACAGGATAAGAAAGCTCTTGCATCTCAGTAAAGACAGGGAGGTTGCTCACCAGTTACTGTCACAGGAAAAACAGACTTGACTTTGAGAAAATGAATTTACTGCCAATTAAAATAGATTCAGGTAGTGAGAAACAAACCTTAAAACAACACATTTCCTCCCCTCCTGTCCCAGGCTGAACTTTATTCTTTCAGTCCCAATTCCTCTACCCAATCCTAAGTGGTGCAGGGAGGATGGCAATGGTATGGTTGGTACACAGTGGTTCCTCTCTTTCCTTCCCTCTTCATGAGCTGCAGGGAAATAGCTGCTCCACCATGGTCCTCTCCACGGGCTGCAGTGTGGATACCTGCTCTGCTGTGGTCTCTCCACGGGCTGCAGGGGAGTCTCTGCTCCAGTGCAGACCTTGATGGTCACAGGGCTGCTGTTTCTTACACTTTTGTCTGCACTCCTCACTGCTATGCAGCGTTTTGCCCTTTCTTAAATACATTTTCCCAGACGTACCACCACTAACTCATGTCCGTCCCCACAGTAGCTGCTTTTTTAGGACATGCACTGTTCCCACTCCAGTGGCTGTGGGCAAGACCTCCACCTGCTCCAGCTGCTGATGCCACTGGCCAGGGTTGCCTGCACCCTGGGGCTGACTCTGCTTCCTGGCACCGACTGCAGTCCTGCCTGCCCCTCCAAGCGCTGGCACCTCATCCTTGCTGGCATTTCCACACCCAGGGTAGAGTGAGATGATGGAGAGATGGTTAAGAAAGGATTCAGTAAGAAGATAGGACAGACTGGGCCCATCAAGCTCAGAGCTTGGTCATATGCATACTGACTGGATGCTGTTTAGATGCAATTGGCTCCTTTCTGTCTATTCCCCCTGATCCCCTTCCACTGCACAATCTTTACTGAGTTTGTGTAGCCCCACAGGCTCCTCTCAGATGTCTAAAATGCTCATGTTTCTCTTGTTTTCCCCTTCTTAACAGCTACCAAGTCCAGGTTTTTGCCTCTCCAAAGTTATGTCTACCTATCAAGCAGATGTTCTCACTTTTGTCATACCCTTGCATTATCCTTTCCTCAAAAAGGGAAGATTCAGAAAAAATATAAAGGAAAAACATAAACTAAATGCAGTTTCGATATTAAAACAAGTATCCAAAAAGCAGCAGAGCAATTGGGACAGAAGAAACTAAAACTAAAGTTATCAGACAGAGGAAAAAAACCACATGCCGATTAGATGTCATCATCTATGAGAATGATCCTGAATTGTCTATGAGAGTGATCCTGATTGTACTAAGTGAAAAAGTGTATTAGTGAATATCACACTGCTGATACTAGTCCAGAGGAGCAGCAATGAATCTGTCAGGTCAGAGCACTCCACTGAGAGTACTCAGCAGACAAGTTTGTTAATGTGGATATTTGTATTGGAGGGAGAAAGGTTGAGGGAAGGGACAACCTTCCAGGGGTGCTTCATCCTTTCCTGCCTTTTTCCTGGCACTGTGGGTGGTGAGAGGAGAAGTAGATACAAGGAGGAACTCTTGATTACTCACAGGAGAAACTGCCTTGCTTTAGCAGGGAAGCAATATCACTGGACACAATACTATGGCTAGTAGTTCTTCCTGGAAGTAATTCAGTTAACGGGATATTGCTGCCTCGATACAGTATATGTGATTTTAATAGTAGTTGCATACATAGGATTTAATTCCTAGGTGTCTGGTGCACCTGACCTGCTGCTGCTTAAGGCCATATTTTGAAAGTTGCATTTTCCAAAGGGGCCCAGAATAATTGTAGGATAATTGCAAAAACTGTGTAATCTCATCAGCGCTGGGCCTAGCTATAAGTGCCTGCTTATAGTACAGCAAAAGCCAAGTGAAATAGCAGAGTTTTTGCATCCCACTGAGCATTTTTTTCACCCTTTGTAGTGAAGACTTCTGCATTAATGAGATTTCCAGCTTCTACCTGCAGTTCTGTGTGTGTTTCAATGGCTTCTACAGGTTGTAGGCAATGCTCCTAAGGTGCTACCTACTGTAATGTTTGTCATTGTTGCTGAATACTTGTCACTCTTGTAGGAAAGGGATGGGGTGGGGGAAGAGAGTGAGGGTCCCCTTGGATCATGTAGATGAAATAAGGAGCAATTGTTTTTGGACAATAAAGCAGTAACAAGCTGGATACAGGAGCGCTGGGCAGCTCCTGTTTCACCAATCTGTTTTGTGGCTCTGTGCAACTTATGAGCTCTGCTGGTACCCTCGCTGAGTACCTGCCCTGGCCACGCAGGCTCACTCTTGACAGGAGATATAGGCACACTCCAGGAAAAGTGCAGTTCCCAAGTAGTTCTGAATCATTGTGAATATTTTGTTATGATGACAGTAGCACCCTACACGGCTGTGCTCCAGAGCTTGCCTAACATGACAAGAAGCTGTTAAGTTGTAAACACTCAGCTGTCCTGTGGTTGATGTGAGTGACCCTGAGGCAAGATGTCTGTTGCCTGGTGCAGGCAGTACGACTGCACACTCAGTTAAAAGAGGAGCCATGGGACTGTGCCAGCCATGGCCCTTCATTTCCAGACAGCTGGAATAATAATAATAAGATACGTGTGCCTGTGTTGGTGAGACATGAAAGTATGTAGTGCTGCGCCACAGGATACTCTTGAAAAACGTAGTGTGAATGTGGCTATTGTAAGGCTGGGACTTCTCCAGTATGCATGTGACAGGGATATGCCTTCCAGCCTAGGAACTGACATGTTTCTTTCAATAGAGTCAGTAAATATGTAGTCAAGGTAGAAATCTGTGTGGAGTTCTGTGCCTAAACTCCTACACAACAAGTCACAAAATCCATGTCTGCCTGCTTAGGTATGTCTGGTGATACACTTGTCCTGACTTTTATTTCCATGTAATGCTCCTTGAACACACTTGAGCAACAGTGGAATTATATTAGTGGTCTGTCTTGAAATGGGCCAAGTGTGTAGCCAAGCATGCAAAATTTGTGAAGCCAGAGAGCAATTAAGGAGAAGGGACCTGGGCTGATGGTCCAGAGATCAGGCTTGACCAAAGAGAAAATGGAGAATGGGAAATACTGGATTTTGCTCTGTACTCTAGGGTCTATCTCTGCATTTTATTAAAAAAAACTGAGCAACCAGGCTACCATCCTGAAATGTGCATGATTTGGACTCAAACCTTCTTGGACTGAGAAATGTTTAGAGTTTTCTATATCATTGACCAGTGCTTTAGGAAAGCTTTAGGGCACAAAGTGTCTATATTACCAAAGGGTAAAAGGAGGCACTTTGTATTAAGAGTCTTTATTCTTAAGATGGAGGGAACATTGGTAGAAGCAGGATAATATATCATTTGCTACCATCTGTTCTTCAGGGATGAAGTAATCAAAACATCAACACAAGTGTTGATTAAAATATAGGTAAGGTGTAGTGAGGAACAAGGAATAAAAGAAATCTGTTGTCAAGGAATTATTTGTAAGAATGTCTATCTAGAATGAGAGTCCCATTTGAGCAGGAGCCTAAGAGCTAGTGCCCATGTAAAGTTCACATGCATTGATGCTTCTACATAAATGATAGTTTTTAAAAAACATGACATGGGTCTATTATACTGCCCAGCTTTTAGCAGGAATGTTAGTCTAAGGGGGGTTCTGTAACCTGACATAATGAAAACAACAAATGAACACTGTAATTCCAGGATACAAATTATGTAGAAATGGTAGATTGTCCTAGTTTAGACATGATTTTTAAAAAAGCTTACTGTCAAATAAAGTAAATAACAATGAGATTGTTGCCTGCTGAACTTAATAACAGGTATTACAGAAACTGTCTGAACTGAAACACTGTCCTGCATAGAAGGCGTATTCTGTTAGAACAGTGCTACTAACCACTTTGTTCAAAGGTGACAGAGGTGTGCTAAGAAATACCAGAAACAGTAAGAGAGAAGAAAACTTAATAAGCGAGTGACATCAGTAATTTCTATGGAAACTGGAGGAGTGTTACCTCAGGACTTGATGGAGAAACTAAATTTATAAACAGAGCAAGTGACTGTTGCTTAGAGCAAGTAATCATAGACTGCATAGTAAGAGAAAGAACTCTTAGTCCCTTTCCAAGCAGCCTGCAAGAAACTGCTCTTCAATAGTGACACAAGTTCAACGTCCAAAAAAGTGTGCTATGCTAATGTTGTTGCAGATGAAAGTATTAACACAGTAATGATTTAACAGGAAATCTAGATTTATTAATAACAGCACTTGATCATTACAAAATAATTCAGAAAATATTATAAAAATAGCGACTTATCTACAGATTCTGACAAGATTCACACTAACTTACTTTATGGTATCTTAAATCTATACATATGTACATGCCCATACACAAACACAAAACGTACAAACACCCACAGAGACAAAAGTATTTGGATCTGGTAGAATGAAGTATGTACCCACACACCAGTGAGCAGAGAAAGAGTGGGTGAAGGAGAAGTTAGCTCAAAGTAAAATTTCCCTCCTCTTGATTTTAAATACTCACAATGCTTTGGCATTCCTCAATGGGCAATAATTGAGACTCGAGTGGGTTGACTTCTCCCTGGCCTTCCATCAGCTCTGGCAGCAGATGACACCTTAAGGGTTTTGGTACCTGAGAGGTGTCCCAGCTCAGGGGAGATGCTGGTCACAGGCCTGCTACGATCCAGGAGAGCTCAAAGGGTCTCCCCTGTGGTTGCAATTTATAGGGTCCAAGATAATTGACTTTTGTCAGATACCCTCTGCTCACACCCAGCTCGAACAACAAAGTATTCTGGTGTCTTCTAGCAGTTGCACAACAACTTGATGAATGTGCAACTCTGTTATTGTTCCATTTGACCACATCACAGGCACAGGTGTGCCAGGCCGTTTGGAGGTGATGGGCTGTTATAACCGTTTCAAGCAACCCGGAGGGCAGGAGCCAGGCTCGTTAAAGGGGCACCTTAAAGTTCTGATTCACTGCTGTTAGCAGTCCTTATCTCCACAGACTGGTGTATAGCTCGGGGGAGGTGGGTGCAATCACACCTAGCACCAAGCAGCCCAACAAGGAGAGGCGAGGAGGGGTGAGAATTGCACCACCACAGATGTATAAGTAAAAAAGGAATTATGTAAAATGAATAAGTCTCCAAAAGGAAGTTAAAAGGAGCAGCTGAAAGGGTAGAAGCTTTCCAGGCACAAGGAGCTTCTTTAAAAGTAATGTAGGGAAAACTCAGAACACCTGTAAGAAAACATCTTTCTGCAGCTCCCAACACGATATTTTAAAGAAAGGTCAATATCATCCTTTTTAGTCAATGATGAGAAGGAAACCTTCTAAAAAGTCCATGAAGCTGACTAGTAATGGAGAAGTCTATGGAACTGACTAGTAGTGGAGATATGAAAGGACACTTTTTGCTCAAGAAATCTAATGCAACAGTAAAAAAAGGAAGTCCTTGCTTGCTTGCAGTGGAATTCATTATAGGGGAACGTACTGAAGGGTGAGTTGGAGGAATTGTCTCAGATCTAAGTTTAAAACAAATAATCCAAAACAATGAGACTATCTGAAACAGTAATCAAATGGTGTTCTACAGGGTGCCATAAATTGCAATTGAAATTGAAGCTGCAAAACTAGTGTGGTGTGTGCTGAACTGGCGTGCTTGCAATAGACATACAGGTAAATGATACACTAAGGAGAGTCAAAATGGCTTTTTGGTAGAGGGAAATCATGCTTCTGATGATTCAGTCAACATCACTGTGCTATTGTGTAAAAGATCCTTGATATGCTCAGTCCTGAATGTTGTGTGTGTGGGATCCCCTGTCTTACAAAACAGTATAGCAAAAATGAAGAGGTATATTCTTAATCTTAGAAAAAATAGGGGAGACATGCTAGAAATCAATAAAATTGTGACTATTTTGGCAAAGGTGAGATGGGAATGGATATTCTCTATTTTTTCTAAAGCAAGAACAAGGGGGGAACCCAACTGAACTATTTGGAAGCAGTTTTAAAATCAAAACAAAGCAAATAAAAGTAGTTTAATTGTGTAACTCATTGCCACAAGAAGTATTGAAAACCAAAAAGATAAATAGATGCAAAGAGCTGTTGTACAAATTCATGTAAGAACGGTCCAGAAACAGCTATTAAAACCAGTGATGTGCACATGGCTTTCAGTTCAGGAAATCCATAAGATCCAGGTCATTGGAGCTTGGCAGAATATAGGTTAAAATAATTCCCTATGTAGGTTAAAATATAAATGCCACATATCTTAAAATAAGTAACATATTTAACATCTTTATTATTTTTCCTAAGCATCTGCTACTGATCCTGTTAGTCACAGGAGAGTGGACTGGGTGGATCTTTGATCTGGTGTATTTTTCTGTATGGATGACAAAATTTCATTGTTACTTTTAACCAAAATAATTCATTAACAATTTGTTTAGTACTGTGATTGATACTGCTTTTTATCTTCCAAAACCAAAGTCTTATTGGAAAATTGACCAACTGGACTCACATGAAAGTATCTAAAATACAAGTATAGTAGATACAATGGCAGACTAGACATTGTCTTTTACCTGTTTATTAAAAAAATAATTGGTAAAGTCAGATTCTACCAGATGGTGTTAAGTGTGAACTTCCTAATTTAACTGATGTAAAAAGTTTTGCAAGAGCACTGCAGACTTGGGGTCTGGCAGTGTTCTACTGAAAGATACTTCTCTTAGTTGTGAGCATGCCCTCTCTGTGGAGGAATAACTCCTTATTCCACCTATGGGCATAGCACACCATGTATAGCCTCCACATGAACAAGAGTGTGTGTTTTTTGGAATACTTATTCCTTGTGATGACAATTGAGACTATGCAAGGTAGCACTCAGAAAGGCATTCCTGAGCATTTTGTTGTGCTAACAGGTATTGAGGTGTTGTGACTCACTCCTATCCTGCTTTCAGAGCTTCTTTGGCAAAGCATGCATATTTCTGGAGTGTGTTGAAAATCCAAAAACTGGAGATAGGCTACAGAACAAGAGGCTTCTGTTGATACAGTTAAATAATAAGTGAAATAAGTTCAAGGCACACATTTCTAGGGTAAAAGAATCTGTTTTACCTGCTGGTGAAAACCAAGAAACCAATCTTTCAAGACTACCCACCTCAGCAAAGCTGTTTTTCTTTTTATTCAATGCATTAGAAACCCAGGAAAATAAGTAGACATAAGAATGCATTTGGATTCCAGTTAACCTGCTGATACATCACTCTAGAAACAAAGTTCTCATTTACATAGAATTTACAGAAAAGAAATTTGCAAAAACTGATCTAAAGCTGACATGATGAAATCCAGAAGGAAAAGGCTTTTAGTGTGATTGTCAGAAATTCACATTTCCGATTTTTCACTATGGAACATAAGAAATGAGTTGAACAGGCTTTATATTTCCCACAACTAGCAATTTTCTGTCTTTGGAAAGTTTTAGAGGGAGGAGCTGAGAGGTGCTGTGGGAGGGACTAAAAATCATATTAAAGTTTGGCATGAGAGGGAGAATTGTCAGAGTAGAAGGTTTCTTCTGAGGTTTTGCCTTTTCTTTTTTTTTTTTTTTTTTTTTTTTTCAATTTAGGATGATAAGTATTCATGTTCAGATTCTTCTAGTAATTCTTTTTTGGACTTTGGATTGTCAGATTATTCCCAGGATTGAAGAATGTGGACTTTCATGTTCTCAGGTAATCTCTTATTCCTATTTGCTATCTATTAATATAGTAGTTGTATGCTGTCAAAATAATTGTAAGAAAAGCAAGAAAGCAAAATGGAAAAATATTTCAGTTGTCCTGAATGAACATTCACTTCATATTCCTCTCATTCTGAATTAAGTATCTGAAGTGGCAAAGATGACTGTTAGGAGTAAGAAAATGCATTTTACAGTATTTCCAACTGGTGGTGTTAGTACCTTGTAAAATCTGTTTTCCGTATTTGAAAAAAATGATATAGTTCATATTCATTACTTTGGAGAGTCAGTTTTTGTAACAGCAGTGGTGCCAAAGAGATGAGGGAGGGAGGAACATGAAGTTTCAGAAATTGCTAATTGTGTAAGGAATATATGGAACACTGACTTTCCTGTGAGTAAATGAATTAAGCTTGAGAAAGAGTAAAACCTGTTTTTAATTTTCTGTGATGAATGTTAATGTTAATGACTTATGTATGTGCATAAAAGTGGAGTGTGAGCCATACCATCTCTTTAATAACTTTGAATTTTGTATGTTTCCAACTATCCCCACAGAGGGGCAGTATGGAGATAGTCTGCTTCTGTTGGCATTCTGAAACTATAAGAATAGAGTAAATTGAAAGATAAATTTAAAAAGGATAAAACAATAGGGAATCTGACTATCAGTCTTAGCAGATGATGTTAACTCTGTACTTGCTACAGAGAAGTGGAATTGATGGCATGAAAGAATTTGGCTGTCTGTACAGACTTCTGCTTGAAGATGTCAGTGTTTAGGTCAGGCAATGAGACGTACCAAAGAATGTCTAAATGTGGTAGTACTACCCAGATATTACGTTAGTACATGTCTCAGGAATTTCTTCTATATTTTATACATCTATCCTAGAAAATATCAGGAATAAAGATGCTTATAAAATACCAGACTGAGGGGAAAAAACCCCTTCTATATTTAAAGTTGTTTAATGTTTCTACATTCAAATTCTGTAGTCTCTATCCACTTAGTGTTTTTAGAATAATAAAATATAGTCATAAGAGATTAATCTATAGATATACCTGAGCACTTTTCAAGAATTTTATGTACTTACGTTTATGAATGCAAACACACGTGTATTTTAAATGATTTGTGCTCCTTGGTCTGCTGCAATGAGAGTTTAGTATAGAAATGATTTACTGTGCTATCTCTCCAAAGAGTGTATGACTATCAGTCTCAACATGTAAAAAACAGTAGCAACTTTTTTTGGAGTGAATCAGTCTAGGGGATAGGATTACTTCTGAGGACCTGAAAGGGCATCTTTCTCCATCATATCTTAGGTATTTATGTTAAGAAGACTGATTCACTAGATGTCTAAGATATAGACAGCCCTGAGGTTTGGTAAACTGGATCCCTTCCTTTGCTTTCAAGAGTTTGTCTTACAACTTTTCCAATACTGTAGGTTGGATAACTGAGAAAGGTGTATTTTTTTTTTAATTTACAGTGGAAATACATTGTTTCCAGAATAATGGAATCAATCAATCATTTGTGATGTTAAAGACAGGATTCAATTCATGTCCTCTATGTAACGTTTCCGCTAGTTGTATTCAGTAGAATCTTGAATGCATTAATGACTTTTTAAGTCAAAAATGTTTTCTCACTGGGAACAATAATGATCTCAACAGGACAAATCACTGCCAGCTTAACATTTTCAATCTAGAGCAAAGCATTTTAGCTACATGAACTTTAGAGTCTCATGACTGGCTTGTTAGAGAAAACTCCTTCTTTCTTTTCCTTTGGAAGTAACTTCAATTTCCCTACATAACCGACCACAGTTTGTGGCCTCAATTCCATTCCTACCTGAGTTACTTTAAAAGGGTGCAGTTTATCTTCTCCATAATTTATAGCTCAATGGTCTTTATAGGGGCACTAACCAGGGGTTACAATTTGTCTTTGTCTATGTGCAATATATGTGTGCTGCCTTCTGCTATAGCACGTCACATCACAAAGTAGAGAATTAATGCCATTTTTCCTAGGAATTTGCTTAATGTGATAATAAGATATTGTAATTGTAAAACTATCAGAAGTTTTCTGTAGCTGCAATTGCTCCAAGTGAGTATTATAGAAGATTGTTTTTTTCTTTATGAAGTTTTCCCATAAGTTTCTATAATGGATTCCCCTTTGGCAGAGTCAACCGTGAGGTTGTGTGGTTCTTCATAAAGAAATAGGGTAATGAAAATAAATTAATTTGCATTTTTCTGCATTTTTCAAACTGTGGGTATTGTCAGAAGGTTTTGAGCAGGTTTAATAACAGAAATTGTTGAGTTTGACCAGCAGACTAGATTTTAAGGTGACTATGTCCCTTGACTATTTGTAAGCAATTTTGACCGTCTTGGGTACTCCTTATCAGAGTGAAGCACTGGTTGTACTTAAGAGGGAAATAGTGACATAACTGTCTTGAGGTATGTGACTTAAAAGCCCTTCACACTGAACTGTTTAGATTTTGGATCTTATTATGACTTTATGAATCATTCTTAGTTTACCATGAGTATTCAGCAAGACATCCTTGCATTGCCTTGTATAAGGCAATATCCAGGTTTCATTACTATACCACAAACTGTACTTCTGTTCAGTACAGGAAAGGAAAAAACAAAAGAACATTGGATGTTTATGAAAGCATTACATGAAAATTTAAACAGCATAAAAATATACAATTGTGGGTTGAGAGATGGCAAAGGAACAATCAAGCTTTTATTATGTATAATGATTTATTTCTCCTTCCTTACTTTAATGCCTGGCTTTAGAGCTCATCTGATATTCTGGTATTCAAAGGTTAAATACAATGGGCTTGGTCTCCATGCCTCACCCAATAGTAAACACAGTTATCAACCAAGATTCCCTGTAAAAGCATAGGGGAATCCCAGCCTGCAAATGAAATTGGGTTTGTGCCCTACTCATTTTACAATCCACATTGTTTGCAGGCTGTATACAAAGAAACAGGCCTATGCCAAATTTGACTGAACAGCTGGTAAAGATCAAGAGGACTACATTTAAAAAAAACTCTCCAGAAAACTATGAAATAGTATTTGTATTGTCTGCTGTTAATTGTAGTAACGTTTCCAAAGTCCATGGATAAAGAAAGAAACCCTAAAGTGAACCTGGGATTTCCCTGCAATTATAAAGGTTATTGGCAGCAAATTATTGATATAGCTGCTGTCTGTTCATGCTATTAATAATCAAAGTACGTGGTGTTTCTTTGTGGATATTTATGCCATGGATCAGTCCATTCTTGCTGAATACTACACACTGCAAAACCAGTGGTATAAAACAGCCATTAGGCCACTAACTCAGCTGACATAAATTGGCATTCTTTGTTCATTATTACGGTAAGCAATTTGTATTTTAGAAGTGGTCCCAAGCCTCTAAAAAACGGACATGATAAGCTAGGTAACATAATTAATTTGTTCTCTAAAATCTGTTTGAAAAATTAGTTTTAGACATGGAAAATGTCTAAAGAGACTGATCAGAGACCTGGCTTCCTCAGAGTGAGAGATACAGTGTGAAGTGCCAACATAGGAAGATGATTCACCACAGTATATTAGGTATATTATGTATGCATCAATATACCTGATGACTGGAGGAGATGCATAAAAACATAAAACATATCCTCTGCTAATTTTTGCTGAGATGCACTACAATCCATGAGAGAATGCCCTAGATAGACAGCCTGGGCTTTGCATCCCTGCCTGTCATTGACTCACTTGTGTGGCCCTATCCAAGTAATTTCCTTTCTCCAGTTTTCACAAGTGAAAAATAGTGCTGACCTTCCTGTGTGATGTGTCTTAATTATGTGTCTTAATTAAGTGCTTTGAATACTATAATTAATGTTAAGTACTCATTAGTCAAAACAGTCATACTTAAGGGGCTCAATCATGTTGAGTCACTGTATTAGAGTGATATTAACCCATTTGCTTAGATATCCCTGCTTGCCTTCTCTGCTGGTAATCAGGAGAGCTGCAGTTTAGCAAGTTTAGGTGACTTATCTCTTGGACTGTGTTTTACATTTGCTCTTAGGGTCAAAAATAGCTTGGCAATGAGATGAAACACTTAGCTTCCATGTTTCCTGCTGTGTCTTATGCCACTGATTGGGTGCCATCCCATTTCCTCAACCCCTGAGAAGAAAATACCCAGTGACAGGTACAAGCAGGGACTTACAAAACTCTCCACTGTTCCTCATTATTAGAGCATCTACCACCACTTCTTTCAGGAGAGGTGGAGATGGAGAAAGCTCTGCAATTCAGAGCTTGCAAAAAATGCAACGGTAGCTCTTGTTTTTTTTCTTTCTCACTTCTTCCTTCCTCAGAAACTCTGGAAAAAGATTACAAGGTCTGGAAAGAGATAAGCCACTGGAGTAGCAAGAGCAGAGGCACTACAGGCAATCATGAAAGTTGGGGGCACAGAATTAACAGATGTTGGAACTGGACATGACAAGGTGTCCTGCAACTGAAACATAAGGCAGTTCTAGAAGCTTCACCACCATGAGATGTCAACACAAGTATGTGCAATCAGTACCTGCAGCAGAAGGTAGATATTTAAAAAAAAAAAAAAAAAAAGGGGGATATATAAGCAAGCTCAGCAGGAGATGGGAGCAGCTGATCTTTATTATTGGCAATTAATTTTAGCTCACAAATGTCTCTCAGCCCTGATCTTAGGGAGCGAAGATATTCTTCGTCTCCATTTGGACCCAAAGCTCACTGGTGAATATTGAGATTTGGGAGCAGGTGCTTTTCACAGCTGCAGAATATTGCTGTCTGACTGACTGCTTTGCAGTTGAAAAGCTACTTGTAATTTGATCAAATCTAGGCAAGACAAATTTTTTAGGAGTGGTAGTAACTTTAATGAGACCATGTGGTGTGACCTATCTGGAATTCTTGCAATAAGGTCTAGGATTAGCTTAATTTCTACATTTGCTGGAGCTGGTAATGCTGTACCTGTTACTTTGTCATGTTTGTCTATACTGTCCTGTTCTTCCTCTCTTGCCAGAATGTCTGTGCATGGGAGAGAACCAGGGATGATCAAAAATGAGAAGGATCAAAAAGAGGTTTTATAAGACTTCTTTCTAAGGATAGATTTGGACACTGTCCTGTTTTCTTGGCTCAGCATTGAGAAACTAGGCCTCACTCCCAGCTAGGTAGGTAATTTGGACCTAAGAAAGGAGTTTCCTCTTATCTGTGACTGAAAATCTTTTGATTTCTGGGACCATGAACTCCTGTGCACCATGCTATGGCTACCAGGCTGTTCAAACCAGGAATCCACATTTGAAGTTCTATGTGTTGCGTTACTATCATCCCCACAAGGGATCTCTAGGTTTTATATATCAACTCTGGCACAGGTATTTTCATATTCTCAGGAAAATATTTTTCCTTGTAAAAATTTTTTTTTAAATTTTGTTAACATTTATTTTCTGTTTTTTTGAAAATTTTTTGAAAATTATTTGCCATCTTAAAAACACAAAACAGAAAATATGCCCTGAACAGCAGTGTGTTGTTGAGGAAGTTCCAGACTAGCTCTGAACTACTTGGCTAGGAACTGATAAATTCATGTATGCTCGGATGTGATATGGACACATTACAGGCCTGACCCTGCCTTCACAACTGTAGGAAGTCGTTGGGCCAGAGTTTTCTGAGGTCATGAATAAGCTGGAAAGTCACAGTAACTAATGATGCTGAGCACTGAAATAGATTGCCTGAGGAGCTTATAGAGATCTCTGCACATGCTAAGCAAATACCTCTCAGATATGTCTCAGATAAAGGTCATTCTTCCTAAGGCAGAAATGTAGAGTAGATGGCATCTTGAGTTCTTTTCTAACCCATATCTTTGCTTTCATTCATAAATTTCTCTTTTGTGGGATCCAAAGATGGGCTTTCAAGTCCCTCAACAGAGCCAAAGATCTGTCTTGCTGTATTGCATATCCTGCCCTTTCAGCAAGCAAAATATGGGGCTCACCATGAAAACTGTATGGGACATACAATCTCATTCAGGAAGTGTCTATGCAAAAATGAAGAGAGTTTCAGTTTTACTTTGTAAATGATCTGTGGCTCTTTCTCTTACAAGAAAATATTTCAACTTATTTGCTTTGAATATGTGTGGCAAATTTCAATCATTTCTGGAAAACTGATTGTCTTGGAGTTGCCTCTACTTGCCTGCATATTTTCAGAAAGTATGAATCATATAAACAACATTGTACAGTACTAGCTGTGCATTCATTGTCTTTTCTTGGAAAAACCTTGAGGAAATAAAATTTATTGCAGTTAATACATTTCACTGTCTCCAGTTTTGTTTTTCCCTTTCATCCCTACATATGCAAACTTCCTTGATCTTTCTCCTACTTCCTCATCTCCTTGACCTGCTGTTCTTCCTTCCATGACTGCAATGAGAGTTTTCTCCATTACTTTTCAAATGTTGATGTTTGTATTATAATTTTTCCCCCTTTGTGGTTTGTTTATTTTTTTAATTTAATTTTGCAATTCTCATTATAGTATCATGCTTACTTTTGGTCAGTAGTATGTGCTCTTTAATTTTTTCCCCTAATTTTCAATATATTATATTTGTATATGATAGAATAATTTTTAGAGCACGGTCACATCTGTGTTACCATTCAGTCTGCCTCTGTAGCTTATTTTATCTTCCACTTACGGGGAAAAAAACCCACATACACTTTTTAGGTGAATGTGTGGCATAGGTGGTTTTCAGTGAGTAAGTGCTATCATTAAAAATGAGACATAGGGTGAAGCAACATATGAAGGTACTGAACACTGATGGGTTTGTTACACTGAGGCTATGCCCAGAAATTACAGCTTCCTCTAGGGACACGAGCATGATCAGGAGAGTCAGCTGAAACAATGCTGCTGTTGTAAAGCTGGTAGAATCCTGCCTCCTTGGAAGCTCTTCTTTTGAACCTCTGCCTCCTTTAATTGGACTGTGCTAACTTTAGCAACTACAGTATATGGAAGATACACAAGATAAAGCCAAACTACGTGATTATCCATAGTTTGGTGGGTTTTTTCCATTCCCCCCAAATCCCCACAAAATTATGAGTTAACAGTAAAAAGTGAAATAGACTGTGTAATGACTTTTTGAGTAAATATTTTTAAGTCTGTATTTTATATGATTTATTCTTCCTTAGCATTTCCAAATTTATTCATAACTAGTTTCTGTATCAGTTATCTCAAACTGCAAATGTTTCAGTTGGAATGCACAGTACAGATATTTTCAGTAGGGCTTTTCTACATGGCAAATTTTGAATATATTTTAATTTTTCATGTATTCACACCGCTAGCTCTTTCAGGGAAAGGTGTTTTTGGCTTTTGTTGCTCTTCATAGGAGAGGAAAGGCATGTATGCAGGGATTCTGGTATAAGATTTCTGATGTAGGATTAAAACTTTCAGATGCCATAATAGTTAGGAAAGGAATCAAATAGTTAGGAAATAATCCTCTCAAAAATTTTCAAGTATACAGCTGCAAAAAAAGTTTTTCACCTACAAGAAGATTTTCCTCATTTTGCTGTGGCTAGAGTGTTTCTGTACATTCAAGCAAGCACAATTAGAGCTAGTCAGGCACCTTTATCATTAAGTCTTTAACGGAAACAGTTCCTTAACTGATACTGTGACACCAGGAAGGAATGCACTGACTTCTCAGGATTGTCACCGAAGACTACACTACCACTGCTTCTAGCATGGTCCAAGGGATCATTTGTACAGCCTTACATCCTTACACAACCACATAACAAGCTAAGGCTAGAATAAAATCAAAATCAACATTTAAAAATATTTTTCATCAGGAAGAGCCATAATAGGGGGTAGTTCCAAGTTTATTTAGGTTTTAAGTTTTTCTCTGTTTAAGGAGAAGAGGGAGAAACACCATTTTTATGGGAGTTACAAAAACCAGAAACGTGCTCCTGTGTTTCTCTGCATGGCTTTGAAGAGTGTCTGAGCCTTGACACATGGCCTACAAAGTCTTGAAACTGTTATAATAAGTGTGCTCTGGTTTACATTTTAGTATGACTTTGTGATCCACACTGGCAGGGTTAGGATTAGCACATTCATTTTTGTTTTTAAGCCAACATTTCAGGACAGTATCTGTGCAACATTCACCCATTCTATGTTCCTTTCCTGTGGTTCCAGGTTATTAAGTACAGATTAAATGGAGATCATGAGAAAGCATTAGTGACTTGTCAGAGCAGTATGAGAAACGTGCCTGCTCAGCACGGTACTGCCTCAAGTGAGGCAAGGGAACAAATTAAGCACCAGGTTATTCTGAACTCCACTCTCTAGAGTCCAGACACCTGAGTTACGAGCCAGAGTTTGACAGTCTCTCTTCAGAGTAGCTGCTGAGAGCCACTCTTCCAAAGTTTCAGTTTCTGTTTTTTTTCTGATGACTGCTTAAAATAAAATTTAAGTGGGCTTTGAGAAGGGAACAGATCTCCCATTTGAATGTTGGAAGCACTCAGCTTTAAAAACTATACTGCATCTTGCCTGTCCTTCTCTCAGACCATCGTTCTTTCATCCTCTCTATATATAATATCACTGCTTTGACAGGAGGCTTGGGAAACCCTCTAGTTTACTGGGCAGTGTGGCAAACAGAGAACTTAGGGTTAGAACTGCTTCAGGTTAAGGATGATGTTGAACCTGGCTATCCCTTGAGGTAAGGACTTGAAAGCTAGAGTATAAGAACTGGAACATGCCCCTGTCTGATTTTCTCCTCTAATATTTCCAGTTTGAGAGAAGTTAGGCTAGAGCTTTGTTAATTTGTCCTCTGTTACTATTAAATCTCCTCTAGCCACCTGCTATGCTGGGGGATGTGGTGTCTCACAGGTGAGTGTAATGCTATCTCAAAGAGCTTTGGCATGAGCTAGGTGTCATTCCAGCTTCATTCTGGTCATGAACTAAACACCAAACTACATGTCTCCAGGTAGCTTTCAGATCAGAAAGGGAGGTGCCTAATAATCTTGGGTGCCTCTAGTGTTAGGTGGCAATTAATAGGGTATTATCGATCATGGTGTTCAGCTGAGATTACTAGTTTGCTTAAATCATGTTTCAGGTACTTAAATCCTCTTTTAGATTTGGCTGACTTAATCTTATTTTGCAAATGACTGCAAACTTTGGCTTCATTTCACTACCAGTAGTAATGCAAAATCAGCACACAGAAATTGCCTTAGTTGGAAGTTATGTGACCCTTTTATCATGGGCAAATCTGAAGTTTGTATAGGTGTATTGGGTCTGCATGGCAAGATTTTGGTAGCGGGGGAGATACAGGGGTGCCAAGATGGATCCACTAGTGGCCAAGGCCAAGCCCCTTGGCGATGGTGGTAGCTCCTCTGGGATAACATATTTAAGAAGGAAAAAAGTTGCTGCACAACAACAACTGCAACCAGAGAGAGGAGTGAGAATATGTGAGAGAAACAGCTCTGCAGACACCAAGGTCAGAGAAGGAGGGGAGGAGGTGCTCCAGGTGCCGTGGTGCAGCCCATGGTGAGGCAGCTGTGCCCTGCACCCATGGAGGTTAACGGTGGATGCACCTGAAGGAGGCTGTGATCCCATGGGAAGCCTGTGTTGGGGCAGGCTCCTGGCAGGACCTGTGGACTCATGGAGAGAGGAGCCCATGGTGGAGCAGGTTTGCTGGCAGGACTTGTGACCCCGTGGAAGGGACCCACGCTGGAGCAGTTCATGAAAAACTGCAGCCTGTGGGAAGGACTCACATTGGAGAAATTTGTGGAGAACACTATCCTGTGGGAGAGACCCCACAATGGAGCAGGGGAAGAATGTGAGAAGTCAGTCTAAGGAGGAAGAAGCTGCAGAGACAACGTGTGATGAACTGACTGCAACCCCCATTCCCTGTCCCCCTGTGCCACTGGTGGGGAGGAGGTAGAGAAATCAGGAGTGAAGTTAAGCCTGGGAAGAAGGGAGGGGTGGAGAGAAGGTGTTTTAAGATTTAGTTTTTATTTCTCATTATCCTACTCTGATTTGACTGGTAAGAAATCAAGCTAATTTCTGCAAGTTGAGTCTGTTTTGCCCATGACAGTAATTGGTGAGTGATCTCCCTGTCCTTATCTTGACCCATGAGCCTTTCATCGTATTTTCTTTCCCCTGTCCGGCTGAGGGGAGTGATAGAGCAGCTTTTGTGGTCACCTGGCTTCCAGCCAGGGTCAACCCACCACAATAGGCAAAAAGCTTTTCCCCACTTGGATCTGATTCAAAGTTCATTCAAATCAGTGGAAAGAGTTTCACTCAACCATAGTCCTCCACAATTTGTGAATGTGAGCAGGATGGCATTTATAATTTATAAAGGTCACAGTGCACAGCAGAACACTGCTCTGCTCCTGGACTGACTCTAAACATAAGGAAAATAAGTAGTTGCCTAGAGCAAAATGTTGAGGACTTCATTGTGTATGCCAGAGCACTGGAAAGCCAGGCATGCAATATATTCCCTCTTTTGCTGAGGAATAGTGTTAGGATATATGGAATAGCGTTAGGATGTAACTGGAATAGAAAAAGATCTTGAGGCCAAAAGAAAAATAACTGTTTCCAAAGAAATAACCACTGCCTCCAGCAGCAGCAGCAGGAAGAGCAATTCTATCCTGGAGGGTCTCTTCTCATGATCTTCACTTCAATTCTTGCTTGTTTTTTTCTTTTTCCTTTTCTGTGGCAATCTTACTGCCCACTGGTTCCAGTCACCTCTAATGCAGCAAGTCTCAGTGCTGTCAGTGCTGCTGAGGGATCTTAAGTTTTTATCGTAGCCTCTTCTGTGCTACAGAGATCATTATACCATCCTAACCTCAAAGCAGGGGATATCTATGGTTGTCTGGAGAGCTTGTGGAATCTACATCCTCCAGTTTTTCAAGAAATGGCCAAAGTAATGGCTGACTTGATCTGGTTTTGGTAATAGTACTGCTTCTAGCAGGAGGCTGGACTTGGTGACCTCCAGAGACTCCTTCCACCTTAAATTTCTTTGATTCTGTTTTATCATCCTCTGTATGAGATCTCCAGTCATTCATTGAAATAACCATTAATGCTGTGTTAGAATGTCCCTGTCTCATTGTTAGACTAGAAGTGCTGATTTGGTAGATTAGTTGTCCTTTCAAGTAGCTGAGTGGTCTGAAATTTTTGACACTCTATGTATGGGATGGTGCTGATTTATACCAGCTGAGGGCATGGCATTCAAAGTGAATTTTAATTTTACTTTGTCTATTGTATGCAATTCTGTTTTGTTAACAACTTGTATTAATATTTTAGGAAACACGACATCAAAATGATTGACAATGTTTTTGTTTTATTATTTTTTTTTAAATTTCTAAAAAAAAGAAGCTAGAGCATACTGTTGCTTCAGGCAAATTCTGCTTCTAGTCCTGGAGTTGAAGCATACAATAGAACAGGCAGCTTTTATTTCAGACTTTCGTAGCTCCCTTTGGTCCAATAAATTTAAAAGCAAGTGGTTTCTATGTAGGTCCTTTTTGTATCACATCCTTATTTTTACATACAAATCACTTAAAAAAATACAACGGGGGAATATTCTTCCCAGCTGTGAGAACTCAAAGCAATATTGTTTTGATTGGACATTCGCTTATAGAATAAATGCATGTCACTGCAAAGAGTTCCCAGAAATATAATTACTGTGCTACCAACTCTTTCACTTGTTCTGCTATATAAAAGGGATACAGCCATGCAGCCACAGTAATGGTCAGAAGACGTTATATGCCACATACAGTCCAGCTAAAATATGGGACAGTTCAGTTAAAATATGGGAACAGGATTCCTCTGCATCAATACAATGCAGGAGGAAATACATACTGACTTGAGGACAGAAATCTCTTATACCTGAATAGTAGCAGGTAAACATAAGGACAAAAAATCTAAGGGGCTTGAGGGTCTTTTGTTAATCATGTGCTCCTGCATTACTGAAGTGCTGCTAGACTGTAATGGAAGTGTTGGCCCTGTGACAAACAGCAGCTTGTGGAGGACAGGGTCCATACATTTGCATATACAGGTGAAATGGCAAATGGTGCAGGAAACAAAAATTGTTAAAAGGCTATGCTTTAGACCACTCTGCAGTCTTACTGAAGATTGTCCAATAATCTTCAATAAACCCACTAATCTCTTCCCCATTTGTTCACTGTCTGTTCACTGTTTAGTTGAGAGCATATCAACACAACACTGACACAGGCAGATGTTAACCTTGCTCTGTTGGACTCTCATCCAAAAAGTGTGTGGGCCTTGTTAGCACTGTACTGAGCCTGAGCTTAATATCCCACTTCTTAGTAGTACTTATCCCCTCAGGTTCAGCACTGCACTAATGTGATGGGATGGTTTTTGTTCAGCTTGGAGCACACACACAGAGACTCGGAGGTGGATAATGACTCAGATGTTTTGGTTTTAACATTCTGTAAAAAAATCCAGCAACATCCAGGCACCCTTGTAGAAGCAGTTCAAAGTAGTCCAAAATAATGCTTTGCCATAAATTCAGGTGCCTATCTTTTCTGCATGGATAACAGTCCAAATGTTTCCTTCTATGGTTGCTTAGCGGATCTCATTGCACACTGTTCACATGTATCTGATCACCACATTGTCAGTAAAAGTTGAAGAACAACCTTGTGAGTTGCCAAAAATTAAAAAGGATCATCAGTAAGATAGTTTTACCTTGGCAATGAAAGTAATTACATGACGTCAACACAAATATAGATGCTTCCTTTGAGAAAAGGTCTTTTGGGGACACTGTATCAGCAGTACTAACTATGAATTTTTAACAGTTCTAAATTTTCTTATTACATGTATTAATCATAATTCCTCTGGTTCTCAGTAAATAACGACAATTTTACTCAATTGCCAAGTGTGTTCTGTAGGCCTATAATTTCCCTTTCACCCATCTCCAATAACAAGCTTTTTCGTATACATACTTGACCATGATATAGTTAAGACTTTTTTTTAGTGGGACAGGAATCATTATGTTATCCCTGTACTTTCTCTTAGTGCAAAGAATTCTGTTTCCTTACATCTGGTAAGATAAATACAGCGGTGACCCTTATGAGAATAGAATGAGAGAAGTCCTGTGAGGTTCCAAACCTCACCAGCATCAGGAACATGTAAAGCGCAAAGCCATTATCTCCTTCGCTTGTGAAAATAGCTCTGGAAAAAGCTAAAGCATACTCAGTTGTTTCCATTTGTGAAGTTCTCCTTAAGTAGTTTCTGTGGCTGAATGTCTCTATGAAAGAAATTGCAATCATTTGTTGATAGTCTGAGGAGCTTATGATACAACTCCGTATCCTCTCTGTTTCCATCCAAAGTTCTTAAATTGTATAGGTCCATATCACTTTGACTGTGGCTGTCCACTGCTCAGAGACCTTTTTCTTTATGGAAGTGACTGAGATCACGTTAACATTGTCAGGTTTTTCACTAGAGGCCATGAGAAATCATTTGGGTCTCTAATGGCCCAGCATCTGTAGGCTCTTCCCTCCATAAATTGAATGGGGTGAGCAGATGGAAAAAAGAAGGCTGCTGCTGGATTGCTTACATGGAAAGGGGTAAGTAACTCCCTCTTTGTATTGGAGGATAACTACTGATATAACATGGTTGTGGTGCTCCCAATTCAGACAAAGAATATTGTCGCTTTACAAGGCACCAGATAAACCCTAGAGGGAAACTGTCTTCAGAACCGTGTGTCTTCAGTTCTGGTCACTCCATTTGGACAGATGCATTAAAGTAGAAATAGCTGCTGAGAAGAGTGATGGTAAGAAGGAAAGCCTGTCTTATTAGAGAGGAATAAAAGAGCTTGGCTTTTGTAGTCTTGAAAAAGCTGAGACTGAGAAAAGGTATATTACAGGTGGTGAATAAATGGAAAGTAAATTCCAGGGTGGAAAGCATCTATTTAAGTGAAAAGATAATGGGCACAATCAGAAGCCAATACAAGCTAGCCATTATTGTGTTTATGTTAGAAATAAAAAGATTTGGTGCTGGCGCTGGCAGAAAACAGGGCTTCTGGAATAGCTTTGGCTATTGAAGCAATGCACACAGAAGCCTGACTGATTTTAAAATGAAGTTTCTCTAGTTTTTGAAAGGGATTAGATGATGTGGTACCTGTGGTTTCAGGGCACTAGACCCAGTGATCTGGGGGGTCCTTTCTAATTGTGTGCAGAATAAGATGGATTTGTGCGGAGCATTCCCTCTCAACTGGAAATCAAAAAGAACATGATTAAATTCATCATCTTTATCAGCATTTTGGCTACAATTTGAGCATCAGTTATTGCAAGACCACGCTTTCCCTGTGTTGTAAGAATACATACAGTCCTTTGCTTATTTTTAATGGTGGTCAAAGAACAGAAATTGCTGGAGTAGAGGGAAACATCAAAATATGGTCATGTTCCTTTCTCTCTGCCCTCTGACAGTTGAAACTGAAGTAGGAATGTAGATAATAGCTTTGCCACTGAGGATCTCTCAAAAGGGACGAAAACTGTTCACTCTAAATTCACTGACTAATGTAGGTAGCTTAATGAATGAATGTTAAGTGTCTGACAACCTGGTCCAATTAAAGGAAACATTTTAAGGCATTTTCAGGCATATTACTATTTCTTATGGAGTCATGCCACCAACTCTTCTATGAACGAGGTACAGCAGAGCTAACAGGTAGACTGTGAAATCAAATTTGCCTCAGACTCTTTCCTGCATGACAGAACATTCAGAGAAGAATTTCTGCTATTCTGTGCTTGATTCAGTGCCTAGAGATATGAGAGAAAATGGGAAGCAGGTCTAATCTTTGTTTCTTTTTCTTGGCAATTTAATTCATGAAAATATTCTCTGTGCCCCTAAATCCAAGTCTTCCTCTACTGATCTCACTTTCTTCTCTACAGTCTTTAAACAAAACAGTGTGATATTACAATTGACTTTGAGGAGAAGTTGCTGTGCTAGCTAAAAAGTTGGCACCACACCTTCTATTCAGAATGCTACACATTGGTGGTGTCTGTTCAGATAACCTCTAGCTACAGTTGAGTAATACCACAAATGGGGAAAACCCTAAAGAAATAGGAAAATCCCTAACTGTTTGTGCATTGTGTAAGTATATTTTGCTTAGGCTCTTTGCCAAAGCAGATATGAATTAAAGATGCTCTCTGTATAGGAGTAAAATGTATTATCATGTTCAGGATCTTATTTTTGCATAAAAGACACCCACGGCATTTGTGAAAGGGGAAGAAAATTTCCATTCTGGTTTTATGTGTTATGTTTTTCTATTGCATTCATGACTGAAAATTCCTGAAAACAAAAGATATAGAAAGTGGGAGAGGAACTTGGTTAATTTATTTGAGTTCTTCTTTGAGACAAATGGTCTCTTTTGACTATTTTGCAAAATGATCATAAAAGAAAATACTACCCCCACCCCCCCTTGGTATTGTACAATAAGAAGAAACCCTTATTAAAAAAAAAAGGAATTGAGCTGTGACCAAATGCTCACTGTAACTGGCAAGTGTTTGTGCAAATGTTTGATTATTTATGTAAACCTTCCCAACAACTCCTCACCCAGAACAAACCCAAGTGCCCAAGAATGACAAAACATCTCCCTACCAGAACAAAAAATCACTGATGGATCTGGGTTTTTTTTTCCCCATGGAAAATAAATGCAAGATGGCACTGGAAAGTGCTCATGTGGTAGTATTCATCTGAGCAATACTGAAAAATGATAATTAATTAAGATAGACCAGAAGGTATAGGAGGATTTCTGCATTGTTCCACAGACCCACAGAAGTGAGTGTTTTTTTTTTTTTCCATGTTTGTAACTTAAGATAATTTATTTACACATGATTTGCATTTTTCAGGTGTCATAGCGAGGGTTCCAAAGCACTGACCTTCTTTATATAAAAGGCTGAATCCTGAGTTTTGTGATGTTTTTGTTGTTTACTTCAATGGGATCCTGATTTTTTCCTAATGTATTTTTGCACCATGATTGTAACCAGAAAGAACAGTTACAGAAGTTAGTTTAAAGAGGATGTTCTAATAAATTTTGACTGGCAATTGGGAACTTTCTCAAGCCACCTAACCAAAATATTTTCAATAGTCTGGCTGCAAAATGAAAAGTTAAAAATACAGAAGTAATTTGCTAAATTATCAACCTCATGAGAGATTAATTTCTTTCAGTAAGCAGTGGCTCAGCAATTAGTTGATCCAACAGTTAGATTTTCTCATCAAGAAAGCTCCCTAACTTACTCACTTCATTTTTGCAGTCATTTTGTATATTCGTCTATTCCACTCCCTAAGGCCATGGAGAACCTCAAGTAAAGAAACTGAATTCAGATTGTCCTTCTGCATAATACTGCTGGGTTTGATCAGAAATAATTCAAAATTAGGGCTTTGAAACAGCAGTTAAATTCCAGTAGTTTTATATGAGCTGGTATGTTCCACTTTCATTGGTTTAGTGTTGCACTGAATTATTCAGAAAGCTATGGTCTTCTTTCTACTGATTAATGTGAATTGGGAGAATCAGCAAACTACCAATGAAGCTTTTTTGGGGGGGGAGCAGAAATAATTAATAAATGACCACTATTTCTATGAACACATTACAGAGGAAATGAGGTCTTATCAGTTACATTTTTCAGACTTTCAGGGGGTCTTGAGGAATTAATGAAACCAGTGAAATAGAAGTACCCCAGTTTTAGAGAAGTTATATAGAGAAGTTTGATTTCCTTTATAGAATCATAGGATAGTTTGGGTTGGAAGGGACCTTTAAAGGTCATCTAGTCCAACCCCCCTGCAATAAGCAGAGACAGCTTCAGCTAGATCAGGTTGCTCAGAGCTCCGTCCAACCTGACCTTGAATGTTTCCAGGGAGGGGGCATCTACCACCTCTCTGGGCAACCTGTTCCAGTGTTTCACCATCCTCATTGTAAAAAAAGTCGTCCTTATGTCCAATCTAAATCTACCCTTTTAGTTTAAGAGGGTCCTTATTGCAACAGTTGATAGAGTTGTCCTATCGCAATAGGCCCTACTTCTTTGAGTGTCAATGTAGTATTGTGTAGAAGCAGCCAAAGTGATATCTTTTACAATGTCACAAGTAATTTTTATAAACTTGTCTATGAAAGTATGCTGACGCGGAAGTCCCGGACACAACTTATACGACCAATGTGATCAAGTTAATGCCACTTTATTAAAGGATACGCAGCAATTTATACACTAACATAAAGTACACACGTTGCTATCTTATTGCTAATAGGCTAAAGCTACTTGTCCACGCGTCCTTTTGCCCTCTATGATTGGTCCAGGTGTGGTGTCCACGCGCTGCTCTCCTACTAGGTAGGCATCCTGTTTTCAACAGTCCAACTTCCTTATCTCTTGGCCATGAATGTAGTTTCTAAATCTATCTCGGCCTTGCATATGTCCTTGAACACAGCTGCAGCCTGTTGTTACAGTGAGGCCACTCGGTCTGGATTGCTCACAACATGTTCGTTGTTTTCCAGCGATTCCACAAAAGAATACGACGATCTCTGTCTTATTATAAAAAGTGGTTTAAAATACCACCTTTTATGTGCCTGCACTTTTATGAGTCATAGTGACAAACTGCCAATCAAAAAAGATGACAACTTACTTCTAGAAGTGATTAAAAATAAAAGTGCCAAAAGGACCAAGGAATAAGAATTAATACGGGTTAAATATTGGTCACTGGTTTTCTAAAGGCCTTCTTTAAAAGCAAGCTAATATAGCAAAAAACTTAAAAGCAGTGATGAAGGACAGAAAACACTTCTCAGGTACTCTAGGCAGCTGCCACAGGGTAGCTAACATGCTGCCATTTCTCACCTGCAGCAATAATACGATTTTGCTCTACAGCTGTGTTTATGAGGAGGACAGAATTACCTGTGGACGAAAGCCTCATGGAACACCAAGCAATAGTTATTTTACGATGTACTAATGCTTACCCAGGCTGCAGTCTTTGTGTTTCTCCACCACTTGAGAACTTCAAAATGTCCATGGAGAGACTTTTGCTTATTGACAAGATCCTAAGATGTTTTAAAAGGACTGAGAGCTGCCAGTCCGTTTGAGAGCAGAGGAGACAAGGCGGTGCCTGCTCCTTTTGTGGGTGTGACAAAAGTGTCTCTGTGATTGAGACACTGATTTTAAAGGAAAGCAGGGGGGAACATATGTGCTGGATACAAAGCAGAACACAGTATTCGTTAGCTCAGTAGTAGCCTTTTTTTACAATGTCATGCAGAGTAGTCAAACTCTACAGAATTTTAGTGTGTGGTTAAGAGTTTGCTGGGAAAATGGATGGAGTCTGTCTGAAAGATAGCTGGAAACTTGTTAAAATCTCAGTGTCAGGTTCATTTTACTCTTATAAAAACACTCTCCCACTTGAACATGGTAAGTACTGTGCCTGAGTAATTTCATTTTCAGGATTTTGAGCCAGATAGTTCTGTAATACTTCCTTCCATTGGCCTAGTGTGATCTTCTAAAAATCATATAATATTCAATAGTGTTCTAGATATCTTTCATTACAAAATCATTTGGTTTCTTTGCCCTGGTATGAAGCAGTTTGTTGTAAAGTTTGACAAAACAATAAATAAGCTATTGGTCACTGTGAATGGCAGTACCTGATAAAATGATGTCTGTATTTGATGGAACTGTTATACTTGTTATAACAATTACACCTCAGTGGAAATACATGAAAATAAGGATAATGCTGATCTTGTGTTCCTGTACGTATCAGGCTGTCATATGCAGTAGTGATATGCATTTGCATTGTTTTGAGA
This sequence comes from Strix aluco, assembly GCF_031877795.1. Lineage (NCBI taxonomy): Eukaryota > Metazoa > Chordata > Aves > Strigiformes > Strigidae > Strix > Strix aluco. The sequence continues at coordinate 66,764,791 of NC_133935.1, forward strand.
ATCTTTTTTTTATCTTGAAAATTATTTCTGTTGTGGACTGTGAATATGTTTACTTGCTTAAGATATGTTTATATTTGTGTCCAATGATTAAGCAATATTTATTTTTATTGTTACCTCAGATTTTATAATATTTTTGTTTCTGTTTGCAGGGGATTCATTGTAAAAGCAAACCTTCCGGTGAGTATACATCATTCACATTTTTACTACATTTGTTTTTAAAAGTCAAAGATATTTTATTGCAGATAATAAATCCACTTTCCTGGTGACATCAGATCACTATCATGACAGGGTATTTACCACCAGTTTCCTTGTACAAAACATTGGAAATTGGTAAGCTCTGATAAATAATAGGTTAATAATGACTGTGCGTTGTTGCTTTATAGTTTTCATTACCATAGATGGTCACTGGGTGTATTTGCTTAGTCATTTCACATGTTTTTATTGCTTCTACTTTATATTCTTGCCTACAGTAATAATACAGGTTCTTTAATTACCTGAACTCTCAAGCTTTCATCAATCACTCCTCCAGTTCACACAGTCTCTTAACAGGGAAGTACGAGGCAGCTGCCTTGCAGGCAGTCCCCTCTGAGAGGAGAAGTCCTAGCTGGAGGTGCAGCTCTGAGCACTGCTTGTCTCCACGGTGCCTTTCCTGGATCCGTATGGCAGAGTCCACAAAGAGGGAGAAGCTGCGATGCTGAGCCGCAAGCGCGAGAGATGCTGATGCTGTGGCATGGGGTGTGAGCCGAACATCAGCGGTCATGAGTCTTATTCTGAAAGCGTGGCATTTGTGGGACATGTGTTGAGGTGGAGAGAAAGAACATGGCTGTGGAAGGGATGCAGTTAAAAGTCCCACCTGAAAAGGTCTCTAATCTTTTGCTGGCCAGCAGACTGAACCATTGGTGGCTGGTTCAAGGATTGTGAATGAGTCCTTTTAGGATTAGGCAGCTGAGCTGCTAGTTACACAAACTACATGGAAGATAGAAGAAGAAACAGGGTCATTGACCTTTGCTCTACCTAACTGAAGCCTGCCTTCATGCCCTCGGGCAGCACAGGCTGAGGAAACCAAACCCTTCAACCCTGGTCTCAGAGGGAAGGACACCTGCAATACTGTTGGTTATGAGTTAAAATCTGTGCTGGGTATTGCAAAAATGCAGATCTAGATAGTGGAGACTCACTACAGGTACCACAAAGTGGTGATTCATTCCACTCATCTTAGGACCAGGTGATTTATGTGCTGGGAGGTAGGCGAGAGGGGTTCTCCTTCTCTGTTGACTGCCAGAGGTGCTTAGATGATGCACATAAGCATAAACTAGATGTTTAGCTCTTAGCTGGATGTAGACTTTGGGCCCTGAAGAGTCTGTAAACTAAAGATCCTTATCTTTCAAGACGATGTACACGAAGCAGAGCTGGTTGTAGGTTTTCAGTGCTGCCTGAAAATGACTTACCGCCTATCTTTAATACAAGTAACGTGTAGGATGAGTCAGCCTTATAGGGGTGATGAAAAAACATTTTTTTAATCTTCATCCTAATTCACTTGTGCAACAGTGGGTGTATACTCATTTCCATACTTCCTTTTCTATAGTAATTCTTTTTGTTACTTATTATTTGAGATAAAATTACCTTAAAAGACTTTAACTGTATAATAGAGCACCTTTGCAGTAGTCATTGCTTTTAGCTGCAACAAAAAGATGACTTTATTTTCTAGAATTGCAGCTATCAGCTCTGTAGTATTTGGCAACATAACTTTGACTCTGCCTTCTCCCTCTTGCTCTTCTAGACTATTAGTACGTAATACACTGTAATATATCCATATATATATATCTCCATATATATATATATATCTCCAGATATATAATGTAAGAAACCTTACATTATCAGAAAATGTATTTGGCATAGTATATCACCATGTTGTCCAATATACTTGGAAGTTTGAAATATTTTCTGAATGTACAACTGTGAAACCCTTCTAATTTACTGTGCATTGAAATCTATTGTGAAAGAGAGGCTGCCAGTCTGAAATTTAACCAATTTCATAATTGATGTAAGTACTTTTAAGTAGCAAATTTTGGTATTTATTAACTGAAGTGCACCATGTGGTTATCTTAGCAGAGCATATCTAGTTTGTTTATGAATTTTGTTGAATCACCCTAACGCACAGATGCAGCAGATACTGTGGTAAATCATATGCAAATAGGTTTGAAATGTTACTGTAATTTATACTCATGGAAAGATGTTCCAGTGAAGCAATTTTAGTGTGCTTTAGATATGCTTACAAATTTAGCACTGTCAGTATCCTAAGTATTTCAGATTCTTACAATTCTTGTAGGGAAGAAATATCAGACAAAAAAATGGTTATGATTTTCTATTGGGTGTTGGCCTGGACCTGTTATTAATGGATTTTCTCTGCAATTTTTTTTGCTGTTCTCCAATTTCATCTTCTTGCTTGAGGCTTCAAATTATCCATCTAATCATTTCTATTGCGTATTCATTGCTCAGCTCTGGCTTCTATTATCCCAGTGTACATAAGGTGTGTTTTGCTGTCGTGACAGTTCTGGGTTGATTGCTGCATCATCAGATAAAAAAATAATCTGCTGTGGTTGATCTGATGGCAAAAGTACAAGGAAAGTGTCTACACGCTGAATAATAAGCCTTGGGTTCTTTATGCCTGGGCATATATGTGTCCATAATTAAGGAATCTTTTATTACAGCAACAATCCCTCTCTCATGTAGGGCTAATTACAGTTATAATTCATAAACACAAAATTTAGGCAAGATTTACTCAGCAGATGGTTTGTGTAGCAAGATGTATCTTTATGTCTTCTGGGGTGTAGATCAAACTAATCATGAGAAAAAGAAAGAGGTGTGTGTTCCAGAGGAAACTATCTGGGGGGGATTAAAAGATGATAAGGTAAAAGTTTACTGAAGAATTAGTCAGAAATGAGTTTTATACTGTGATGATTTATAGAATGAAAATTATTTTCTGTCAGCTTTTCCCTGTATCATATATTTATTGTCATCCAAAACTAATATCCTCATGCATTATACGATCCATTTAAATTATTATTAATGAGTTTTGCAGCATCTTTTTCAATTCTCAAAATGTATCATAAAATTAATAGAAAAAAATCCAAAGTGAAAGAGTAATTTTATTTTATCCAGTGTATTACTTATTTGTTCTCAGTTTGAAGGTAGCAACTGTGATCAAGGAGGGCAGTGTCCCTGCTTAAGGACAGACAGCACTCCCTAAAACTGTGTTTGTGCATCTGCCTGATACTGATCCAGTGTCAGTAATGCACCTAGGTATGTCTTAGGATTCTGCTGAGATAGTTCCAAGCCTGTGACATCTGATAATACCATACCTCAGGCAGTAATAACTAAGAACTGAATTCAATTAAGTCATGACAGTCACTCCTAAAAATAAGTAGGGTCAAATTGACCGAAACAGAGTACTTTGTAAAGAACTGTCAGCTTTGACAATGTATACATATATACATTGCTCTTCTCTTAAATCATTTCTACACAGACATGGGAATGTGAAAGATTATAGGTCTGGATCAAAAAATTTACACCAACAGCCAAGAAATTAAGCAGAAACTGTTGCTCCTTGATACCATTTGGTATCCACAACTGCATGTCATGTGATGCAGTCAAGAAAATATCATTTTGAGCAAAGAGACAGAGCTAAAACTAATCATCACATATCATGCTATTAGTAATAATTATCAGGTGGTTCTGCAATATAGTAACCTCCCAATTAACTGTGGGTAGATTGATTGGGTGTTGTACAGTAGCTCTCTATCCTGAGATACCTTCAGGGTTATTACACCACCCATTCCTGGAACATGGAATATAGTGTTCACATCTGGCTGCTGTACACTGTACTTCTTAAGGCTTCCTCATCTCTGTGAAATCTTGTTTACAAATTCTTCAAAAGTCAATGTACTCCACTGCTCTTAAAGCCTAATTTGTGTATTTTGAATGATCTGTGTTTTTTCTTTGGTTTGCACAAATTGTCTTCTCTCATTGCCAATATTACCTTGGATAATTGAGAGCTGACTCTACTGTCAGTTGAGGTAAAGTGTCCTTGTTTTTCCATTCTTTTCCACTTGGTTCATAACAGCATATCCTGTCACCTCTAAAAGATGCTTAATGGCACAAAACCAGGATAATGGAGTGGAGATTCAGGTGCAAAGAGTTTGTCTTTTCTGACTTTTGATATGTATCACGCAGGACTTATTTATCCTAATCCCAAGTGTGAGGGCACCTTAAGGCCTGACAGATTCAAGCCAAGGTACCACATTTATGTCAGCCTTCTTTCACATCCTTCATGTATCAGTATTCAGCCCTTGACAATGAGCTTCAGTTGCAACCAGACACTGTGAAAGTGAGGATCTCATAACATAGAAGGAGGTCCTACACAGGTTAATACACTTTCAGTCTTTAAATTTAGAGCACTTTCCTTCATTGGAGGGTTTGGAGGGGTAAGGAAGGATAAGTTTTGCCCTTCTTCCTCCTCCACATCCTACCTTTCCTCTGTGAGAACTGTGGATGTGTCTTCCATGTGAGTCAATGGGCATCCATGCTTGACAACAATTCTTGGATGCACCCTTTCCTGATGATTTAAGAGTGTTATCCTGTATTTTATGGCAAGCACAGTATTGTGGCACTGCTGTTTCATACTACGCTCTTTGCTATAGTAATTGAACTCCTTCTACGCATATGTTAAGCAGTATGACTAAAAAGTCAAATGTTTTTTGTTCTTCCAGCCTCTCCCCAGTGGGAGGAGAATGTGCAGTAAATTACTTTGTTTTTCTTGGGTATCTTTTAACTTTCATGCTATGTGCCGAAGTGAGACGAGTAAGAAATATTTCAAAGAAATTGCTATGATGTAGTTACAGCTAAAATGAGGTGTGTTGCAATTGTATACCACAAAGCCAAGGGACAAAACACAATTCCCTGGCTATTCATTCTGATAGTTTCTTGAACTCTTGATTTTTGGGACTGCAAACAATATATGTGAGGTAGAGAAGCCCAAGGAATGCATTGGGGATTAAAGCCACTGTACCAACATAAATTCATAAATAAATAACTGATTTCTGTGCAGGGCAGTCTGAGAAGTTGAAAGAGATGAAATATGGCTAACTGATGAGATTTGGGGCCTTAAGACTGTTTTTTCTTTTACATTAGCCTACAGAAGGCAGCTATGCAAACTGATGTCCTAAGGTTTCGGGATGACTAAATTTCCATGGGAAAATAAGATGAGACATAGTAGCTGTGTTCTGTGCCTACTGTTTATACCTTGAAGAAGGCCTGGATAATATTTATTCTGCTCTTGCTGTTCTGGTCTAAAGCAGAAGGAAATCCTGTAGGTGTGAGGGATTTTTCCATGACTTGGAATGCAATGGTGCCCTCTTGTGTGAAAGTGAAATTTTAACCGCAGTTGAGACCATCAGTCAATCCTAAAATTAAAATACCACCTATGAGAGTGTTCACAATATACAGGTAATAGTTTTGAAAAAAAGTTTAAATAAACTATTAGTCTAGCCACAACCTAGGAGATCTGATTATTTAAAAACACTATTAGTCCAGTTGTGCTCTGCTAGCCTTAACTGTTAGAAGTGTGATTCCTTCCTCTTGTGGGTTAACACTTCCCTAAGCCAGGAAATTTATTATCAAACCCTATCTGTAATGTAGTTCTTTCCAACCCCCCTACATTGCTCACTAGCAATGTTGGCCATATAAATAGGTAAAGTACTGGCTTTGCTCAAGTCAGTGGTGACTTTTCCTACTGATTTCAGTAGAGGTGGACCTTCACCTTTGGTGCTTTGTTGCCCCCAAATATCCTGTGTACAGTGAGATTTCTCTGTCTGTGTATTTGCATTTGCAGGTGGCATTTTTAACAGCTTCTGCCATGATGCTCCTAAATCTCTATCTTCTATGGTACTGAAAAGCATGAAGATCTCAACAGTGATGAAATGTGTCCAAGGAAGCCCATGCTCTCTTCATTTAAACATTAAAGGAACTCTGAATCTGGATGGTAGGAAACAGATTTGCTCCTGAATAATTTCTGGTTACTTTTTGTTTATAGCTGTTCAGCCAGATTTTGTTCCTTATTGAAATATTTGTGTCCAAGCTGTTTTCATGTAATTATATCAGAAAGATATTTTTTGTGAAAACATTTTACTACAAACCACGATAAAGCCATGGCCCTTCTCAGGGGAATGAGAACTGAGATAATGAGTTCAAGAAAACTGATTTTTTACTCCCAACATAATACACTTCTCTCTACCAGTGCCCCAAGCATACTGCTGCCCTTTTCTTTCTAGCTGTGACATGCGTGCATGCACACATGCGCTAATTCGTTCTGCCCTGGTAACTCAGACATGAGCGACTGCCCCAACAGAAGGAGAAACAGTTTATGCATCTGAAGTTACAATTCTGCACTAAAATAAAATGAAAGCACTCAGACTTTTGGGGCATAGTCTATTTATACTTAACACTCTGCCATTCATGTGCTTACTGTGTTACCATTTAGATATTTCCTAGTGTGCTTCACTCAGAGTTAATAGGTTTATTTTTAAAATTTGCATAAGAATTTGCATAATTAAAGCTTTAATTTATAGCAATCTGTATTAAATTCTTGCTCCTACCCCCATGCATGCGTTATATATAACGCCCCTTTTTTTAAAGGAGATAAAATACATGTGCCTTTCACTTAGAACGAAAGCTTACGATATGGTATATTTTTATTTATTTTCTATTTTTCTTAAAGATTCTCAAATTATATTTCTGAAATCTATTCCTGACTCATTTCAGAAAATATCCGTGGGCTGGAAATATGTTCTCTTTCACTGGACACTCAGCAATCTCAGTGCACAAATGTGAGATTTGCTAGGAAAAAAAGCAAGATGCTTAACGGAAAGAAGGTAGACCCCTTTTTTGGGGGTTGTTTTTCATTTAAATGTTTATGAGTCTTTGTAAAAAAAATATTTTGTTTCTTATTTTCTCCTCTTATTGACTTTGTGGAAAACTGCAATGAAATGTATGCTTCAGCATTGTCAAATGAAACTCCATAACAAAATGTCCTTTTATAAGCTATAAATTCAATTCTCCACCATTTTCGTACTTCTTCCACTTACCTTTTTGCAAGAGAAGCTGCCTCTGCAAAGCCTAATTTTCATATCAATCTTGCCAGCTTTCTTTTTGTGCCTACCAAATTGTGTGTGGGGAAGCTTTTGTAACTCCAATTGCTAGGAAGCACAATGCCACAGGGATTTTAAGTGCATACGTATGATTTATTTAAGTCCAACCATGTCAATGGAATTTACACATCTAGAAGACAGCCAAGTGCCTAAGCACTTGTACACATCTGTCCTAAACTCATGGTAGTAACTGCAACAGCAGAATATACTTTTTTACTAAGCTAAACCCAGAAGTATCTTTTATTAAAATTTGCAACTGGGAAAAAAAAAAAACCAAAACCCCAACATTTACCAACTGTTTAAAAGACATGAATTTTTGCTTTCAGTTACTGGTGGATAACTGTTATTAATCTCATACAAAATGTGCTTTGTAAGTGTTATATTGGTTGCACATGTGAAACAATGTTCTTCTCCCAAACTGCAATTGCAGTTTACAGTCTGTATCACTTGATGATCAAACGTCAGGCAATGCAGGGCCAGCAATGAACAGTTGGTAGCTTTTAGGGTAAGGTAAGTTTATAGGCAAGACTCAACAAACATATTTAATGTAATTTTCTTAGTTTCAGTTCAGTGACTAGAATGGTGACAATAAGATGTCTTTTACCCTCCAAATGCCTTGTACCAAATAGGAGTATATCCAGCATGAAAACCTATATTGAATTTAATAGTTACTGCTGTCAGTGAAGGAATGACCTACCATAACTGGACATCAACTTTTGTGTCATAAATTACTTTCTCTCTCACAAACTGTTACTGGAATAAAAAAACTTGCTGAAGTTGGCATTAAATCTTTAAACAGGCATTTTTTTTCCTATTCTGCAAGTGGTTTTGCTTGTAAAACGCCTACAAACTGGGACTTTTGCTAGTATGAAAGACCTTTTTGCTTTTGAAGTTCAATGAGCATTGGGTACCTGTATTTCTGTGCTTTTAGGATTATTTGATAGCTTGTAGATATTTGGATTTCTGGAAGTGAAGAAGATAGCAACATTCTGGATGAGAAGTAATGATGCTCTTTGAAATCCTTTCATTAAGTGGTATCTGCTTCTTTTACATTCTTAATGCTAAAATATCTGAGACAATGGTCCTCATAAATATAAATAAATCTGAACAAAGAATATTTCTTGCTTAAATCTGATAACCAGTAGTTTTCGTTTATTCTGGAAGTCACACACAAACTTGATTTTATAAATGTTTTGAACAGGTACAGGTACAATTCAATTGCATTGAAGTCAATGTAGCACAACACATCTATGTGACCATCAAAACAGTACCAAATTACTGTGAAGTCAAGCTGAGTCAGGAATACTATGTTGAAGGTAGGAAAACATCTTAAACCAGATGTTTTTCAAGAAACATCTTTTCAAAGAAAAGAAAAAGCCAAAAAACCTCAAATGCAAAGCCAAATCATGTTCTGGGATACACTGATCTAACTGATGGTACATCATGTATGCCAGGACCAGTCTTATTCTACATTTCGATGATTGATTTTGTGCATATAAATGTCTGACTTGCTATAAATAACAGAGACCAGAGTTTATATCTAAAAGTATATGAAAAACTGAACTACACTATGCATTTGTCCTAACTGGCCTTCTTGTGGCTGGCATGTGCTCTTTCTCTGCCTGCAGGTTCAGTCCTGTGTGCTCTCTGTGCATAAGATGGAACCTCTGCTTCTTTTCATAGTTATGTCACAGGTGGTTTCAGAGATTAAGGAAAGCTTAATAAGGAAGTGCAAAGAAATTTCTTTTTACTTTCATCAGCTAGCTGTTCTATCACCTGTTTTCATGTAACTGGCTAAGATAAGGTAGCATTTTTCCATGTTTTTGGGGTAAAGTGCCTACCATATGCATACAAAAATAGATTCAGCGCTGTGGTTCAACCAAGATACAGTGTGTCTAGTGGAGACAAGTGCACCAAATGGTGGTGCGAAAAATGAAATGAGACCCTTTGTTTGATCCAGTGCCCAGGCTTGTCCTGTCTTCCCACCTCCAGAGCCTGGTGTGTAGGGGTGGATCTTGCCCTTTCCCCTTGGTCCAGTATCATCCCTTGCACACAGTATCAGACACGTTGTGGCTGTTTCATGATTTCATAGGAGTAAAGCCTTTTTGTATTTAAAAAGCCTTTCATTTTCTTGATAAATCCTGATCCACTATTGAAGTAGATATGTAATTTGTGAATAAAGAGCGGGGGAATTAAGGTTTTATAGAGCCCAATTTTAAGAGACTTTACAAGGGTGAGTAAACAACTGAAAACAGGAAATATTTCTCTGGGGAAAAGAACTGTGTGGGGAAATGAGCACAAAGTGCTGCTCTAATACTGAGTTAAGCAAGGAGGGATGAAAACAGTAGGCAGCACATTATGAGCTTATTTAGTGTTCTTAAATCAAGATTTAAGTTTGGAGATACAAATATTAGATATTCTGAAAGTGTCACCTGGCCTCTAATTCTGGTAAGCTTCCTGGGAGCTAAATAAGGTGTTTCTTTGTAAGCCTAGAGTACAGTCAGAATAGCAAAAATACACAGGTGTTTATAACAGAGGAATAAGCCTGGTAAACAACAGGAGTAGCTTTCAAGGAAAGAATAATGGAAATTTTTATTATGATTATTACTATTATTACTGGAATTATTGTTAGGTATTAGGTAAAGAAGTGCAGTGTTATATCCTAGATTGCCACCTTAAACTGCTGATGAGGTTTTCCAGTAGAAACCCCACACTGGTGAGATAGCCCCTTAAGGCAAGTTGTGATATAATCTCTGTGTGTGGTAAGGGTACTTTTCTTTTTTGCTGTTTATCTAGAAGTGGATGTAAATCTGCCTTTAAAAAGGGGTATAAGAGATAGCAGTTTATTTACACAGCTATACAAATAAAACAACACTGAAGAAAACTCTGGCTTCTATTTTACAGATTGCAGAAATAGTGATGTGGGAAAACATATTTCAGCTTGTTCGGGTGAGATGATCTATACAACTTAAAGCTGTGAGATATTTCTGGTGACATATACAATGATATGTTTTCATAGCTAAATAAGCAGGAGAAAAAATGATTATTTACAACTACCACTAATTATAATTACCACGTAGTTGATAGGTAATACCCTGGAAAATGTGTTTCTTTATATTTACTTGGAAATGCTAGATAGCAGATAAAGATGACAACTTATTTAATACTTAAACTTTTAGAAAAAAGTTTGTGACCTTTTCATGCCCTTTGGGTTGCTGGTTTTATATTTTCTCTATAGACAGACCTCATAAATAGATTGAAATTTATTTGCCAAACTGCTATCCCAATTTTGGCATACCCATGAATATAAAAAAAATAAAACATCCCCGCACATATTGTACTTGCTAACATAATTGCACATATTCTCTATGTAATGAAGTTGGAACCTTGGGATAATCAGTTTTTGTCATAGTATCAGTGTGTATATTTCAAGTATTTGTACATGAACTACATAACATTTCAAGTACTAAGGTTGAGGTATAATCGGTAGGTGTCCTGGCCTCTCAGTATACACAGGCTAATTTAAAATGGAATAATATTGAAATATCTCATAAAATAATAATATCTTTAGGAATATCAGGATATAAAAATAATTAATTCAAACATCCTAGGTAAGAATCTATAGATGTTGAGTTTAATCTCCATCAAGTTATGAAATATATTCAGTACCTTTTATAAAGAAACAAAAAAATCAGAAATAAAAAAGTAGTAAAGAAACAGATGTGATAATTTCATGCTTGAATTTTCTTTTTCAGCTGGAAAGTTTGATTATAATGTAGACAGGGCAAGGAAAATTATATCAGTGAATGTATCCAACTTTCCTCGAGATCAAGATTATTACGTTCGTCTGTGCCACAAATGGTTTACCTGTGAAGATGTAGGGGCGTTTGCTGTGGTGAGTTAAAGCTCAAAGCAGTTTGTTGAACTGGTGGGAGGTGACATTTAGGTGGAAATGTTCACTGAGGTCATAGTAATATGAAATGACCTTCTATATCTTTATTTCGCTTTATGAAAAGTCATTTACTGTCCTGGATTCATGACCATCTGTTTCATTTCAGATAAAAGGGAAGGAATCTTTAAAATCAGTGTCTCTGAAATATTCTCAGCTACTCCCTTGTCTTTGCATTGAGGTAATACAGTCTGGAATTTAATATATAGTTGTGTTTCTGATTAAAGAAATTTTATCTGGGATTTGTGCTAAGAAAGGAGGAAAAATCTGTAGAAAAAGGCTCTAGACTTAAGTTTTTGACTAAGGCTTGTCTGACCTTATGATTATGTAAGTGTAGAATAAATTTTTTAGGAAACACTAATTAAAACATGGAGATAAGAAAATGGCATACAATTTACATTAATTTATGGAAAGTATTGTGTAAGATTAATTTGACTGATTTTTTTAAGCAATGAAAAGACAGAAAATTTAATCTGACTGAATTTCAGCATAGCATTTGATATAGTCGTGCATGAGAAACTAAAAGAGGAATTGAGGAAGTTGGGAGTGAGAACAAGATTTGTATGGTAGATAATACCTAGCTGGAAGGCTAACTAGACTACTCCTGTTGAATGGGACTGTGCTAGTAGGAAGGTTATTTAAGGACCACACTTAGAGCAGTTCTTATATGAATGTTTTCATCAATGACATGGGCACAAAAGGTGGGAATGTTAATGAGATGTGCTGATAATACAGTTGAGAGGTGTAATCAAAATGGAAGAGGGTCAGGATAATTGGAAGAGACTAGAGGTCTTCATATGTGAAATAACTAAAGGAGGATGAAGTGTAATGTGTGAAGTGCAAGTTCATGGCCTTGTTCTACTAAAAAAGAATTCTTCATGTAAGATGAGAGTCCTCATTTATAAATAACAGTGGAGGAAAAAAATCTGGTTGTAATAGTTCACCACAGGATGATTAAACTAACATGCTTACATGATGTAAATATGAACAAAGGTCTAGTGGGTTAGATTATTCCAAGCTAACAAGAAAGTATGGACAAGGCCTTCTTTGACATACTCTAGGCAATACTGTATTCAAGAAAGATTAATTCAAATGGAAGATGTACATGACAAATCTAAGATGGTCGGGGAATGGAGAGACTGTCTTATAAAGGAGATTCAAAGAACATGTTTTCATTAGCCTGGTAAAACACACGCAAAGAGAAAATATGTTTGTTGTCTAAATACACAACAGAAGGGTCACTTCTAAGGAGAAATAATAGATTTTTGTCAAGAAAGGTTGGACCAGATGATCCTCGAGGTCCCTTACAACATGGTATTCTATGATTCTATGAGATTTTTTTAAGCTAAAGCCATTCTTGCCACAAGAAAGGGGGATAAATTCATTCCATGAATATATTCAGGATAGATACAGATTTTTTTTCCTGATAATCTGAGTAGTGAGATTTTGGAATGATTCTTGAATGTCTTTTGATACCCCTAGAAAGTAATGACACTGTAAGAAACTTAATGAAAATCAAACTGGAAGACTTTCTAAATGAAATTGGGCTAAATATATGACTCAGAAATAGTAGGAATATAGGGCTAGAAGGGATCACCTTAGTTCATCAGCTCCAATCCCCCTAATGATGAAGAATAAAAGATATCTAGTGCAAAACATCCTTTAAATAAACTACTTCCAAAGCTTTCTAATAAACATAGCATCATTATGTTTGGTAGACAGGTCTTCTTTCACATTCTGTCTGAAATGTTAAAAACTGATGTATCTGAGAATCTCTAGCTAATGGTCGCTTTTTGGATTGTAGGCTTGGCTGGCAATTCCAGATGCAAGGAGGATACAACTTTGCCCCTTTGAAAATGGCAAGTATTGTGTGATTACTCTTTATGTAAGTGATTTTCAGCAGCTTCAGTAGTATGTCACAATTTGTAATTAATCTATGGTGAAAACCATATATTGCAAAACTTCAAGGAAGTCGTCACATTGGTTTGTTATACTGTGGGTAGAGGAAATAACTTACTTTCAGACCAAATTGTTCACCAAGTTTATGCCAATATAAACACTAAGTAACTTTCTAGTAATTTCCCACATTTTCTTAAGTCACACACAAACTGGCCAGAAGGAAGAAAAGCCACTGAGGTCAGCTTTGAAATGCTTATATGAGAAGAGGGCTTCAAGGAGAGATTTGAAGAAGGTGTCTGTCACCCAATTTAAAGGAGGGAATAGGGAGTTGAAAAAGAAGAGTTAACTGCATGTGGGAGTTCTCATACTTAATGGGAAATTATTTACACAAAGTGTTCCAGAAACGTCAGAGTTTGGTCTGAGATGACAGCTGAAAAAGAAGTTGTTGCATTATATGGGTCTTTAGTGAAAGTTTTACCAGGAAGATAGAAAAAAAGTGTAGCCTGAAAAAGTGTTTTATTGTGTTAAGTCCAAATAAGTACAACAATAATTTTGCCCCAGATTATGCTAAGAAGCCCATTAAGGATTTTTTTTTTTTAAAAAAAGAGAGATAATAAAAACACCGTCACATAACAGTGCATCCAAACTCCATTAAACTGCATAGACATTTACTGCAATCCTTTCACATTCATATAGGGCCAATACATTTGTGTTAAAATGTCTTAAAATGGAAACTATTTCCTCTTTAGTTAGCCCAGCCTTCATTTCCGATTTATTTTATTGTGGTAGAATATAGTGTTTGTGACACTACCATTTCTTTCTATCAATGGACTGCAGTTTGACTAAATAAAATAAAAATGGATTTTGTTTTTTTCCTCTATTTATGCAATAGAGAGCACTTACAGGAATGTTCAAGCTCTGTCTGCAGCTATGTCTACGTCATGTAGTCAGATCCGGCTTTAAAGTCATCTGCAGTATGAAGTCCTATCCTCTAGTTTTAATCGCTGTTCAGCCTGAGGCTGGGTCTCATAGAGCACAGGTTGTTTTCTTCCAGATTTTCTCAGATCTCTACCTATTTCCTGTGCTTGGAATGGTATGCTTTGCAAGTGCAGGAAATCAGGCTCGTGAATCCTGTGATTCCTTCCATTCTGCTTCTTTTCCTTCCCCTCCTATGGCAGTCATTCCCCTCTCTGATGCCACTGAATCCTGGGGGTAGCTGAAGCACAGGTTACAAAGCTTTATGTAGTCAGAGGAAGGGCAGTATGTGCCTTGGCACACTGAAGCTCTTGAAGCTTATTTCTGTCCATTTAGGCAGTTCCAAAGGGCAATTACCATTGAAAACATAACTTATAGCTTTGATAAGGAAATGAATATGGGAAATACTGTTTTACAGCTGTTTAGTCAACTATCCTCCTTGCAGGAATCTCAAGCAATTTTTCAGACACTAGTACCCAGCTATTTAGGTATATAAGGAGTTCCAGCCTTTGAGTCACATTTTATTCTTTTTAAATCTTTCTTTTTCCTAACTGACAGGGTTTTTTTGGAATATCTAAAGTAGATTGGTTCTCTTTTTGTCTCATTTATCACTGATGTAATAAAGTTGGGATTATAGAGCTAGTTCTGTGGTAGGAGGTAATTAACAGTTTTGTATAAGAAAGAAGCTCCTCTATATAATAACTGTTAATTAAGAGGAGAAAAAAAGAAAAAAATAATGTCTATTGGTTACTAAACAATGTAGATTAATGAGCATCTATTATGAAGTAAAGAAGTAGATGTCACAAAAGAGTAAGACAGAAGGAAACTCAGGTAATAAGTCAATGAGCAGGACTGGAAACAAACGTGAGAAGTCTTAATTGTGGTGCTATTCTCTTAATTGGAATTACACTTACACTATATCTACGTATTACAGACTCCTGTAACATTCAAAATGTAGCTGTGAAAACAGTCAGAACTGTTGAGACCCAGGACTTTGCAGTCAGGTTGAATAGTCTCTAAACATTAGCTTTATAGTACATGTTCATTTATTAAAAACAACATTCTTCAAAAAGAACCAAAATTTTCAGCAGTTTTTTTAAAAAACAGAATAAAAGTTTTCACTTCAGAGAATGTTTCGGTATTTTGATGTATATGCATTGGGACACAAAGTTAAGACAGCAAGAGGCTTGGTAGAATTAAAGGGTCTGGAAAGTTTCTGTTAGAAAATATCAAAAGATTTTATTTCAGGACATTTCTGAAAGAAGCGATACCAATAGGAATTGTTGTTATGCTTGATGGGCGTTGAATTTGGACATCTGGTGTTTCCACTCTTTGATGTAGACTGTGCTTCTTCACTTTGCTACATTTTCTAGTCAAGGGTATTGTTTGTTCACTCCTCTTGAACATGCAACTGGCCATGTTCTTAAGTTTTTGCTTCACACATAGTTGCAGAAATATATTTTTCTCCTACTTCTGACTATTAGAAAAAAAGATTATTTCTTGAAGCAAGAACTGAAATATCAATTTGAAATTCTTTCATCCATGTGCAGCTAAATGGAAAAGAAAGTCAGTATGAAGTGACTAATTTGACCAAATAAATAAGACAGCTTTTGTTTTAAAATAGTGCCTATTTAAGATATCCCCAAATATATGCTGGCTAGCTCTGAAATTACGGTGTGCCCAGTATAGAAAGAAAGAAGATTTATATGAATGCTGTAGAAAAATTATTTATTGTGAATTAGTTGCACAGCTTTGTTATTGGAGTTCTTGATATTCAGCTAAAGGCTTGAATTTATACTCTTACATACAGGTGTACATGTAAGTGCTACACAAGGCACAGAATTTGAGTCTCCAATACCATGACCTCTAGTCAGTAATGTATGGATTCATTCCAGTTTATCATACACAGTTAACTGAAGGTCCTTGGTTAGGAATTTATGTGTGTTACACTCCCCCTGTGATTGATGGGCACAGAATTCACTTCCAGGAGCTTGTGCAGCCTACTTAAGAGCCTAGGTGTCATTCCCTGGTGATGCCTATCTATCACTGTAGTGGGAGATTGGTAAGACTAAGCTCTCAGGTTGAGTACCTCTGGTAAATGCCAACACTTTGGTGTGATGAATTCAAGTTTTACAGTGTTGCAGTGCGAAACACTGCAGTTCTGATTGGTGAAAATGACAAGGAAATGGAAAAGCAATGGTTTTGGTTTGAAGCACATGTATCAGTACCAGATTTGTGAACAAATTTGATTAATTTTTAGACATCTTGAATAACATTTCCACTCTTTGTGCACAGATACAAAGGCGCTATGGGATAATATTGTTTATAACCCAGCAACACAAACCTTAGCTTGGGAGCCAGCCTGTCCTGTGCTTGTCATGGTTAACCTATGCAGGTTAATGAAGTCTAACGACCACTGTGAAGATATACAAAACTCTTCCAAAAATTCTCCTGAGAAAGTAAGAGCTATGTAGATTTATTCAAACTGTGAGAAGGCCATGACCAAAGACATAATGTGAAGAGCTAGACTTTAGAATTAGAACAATTCCTTTCTGCTTCTCTGATACTTAAAACTATTCATAATCACAGTCTGTTCTTGTACAGTAACCACATGATTTATTCAGAGCTCATTGACTCACTATTAAGAAATAAAAAGTGGAGATGACTGTGAAGCTGGTAATGTTTGCTAAATTCTTTGGGGTAAATAGGGTCTGTTTTTCATTTATAGTAAAGGCATGATTCATCTGCCCTGACTTTACTGTCTAAAAGATAAGTGTTCAAGTCTATGCTATTCGTGTCAGATTCCCTTTAAAGTGAAACAGACATGTTGAGAGGACAACTCTTCTCATCTGAAGACAGGCATATAAGAAAGGTTGGAGTGATTTCTCTCTGAAGGTACCTCTTTCTTTTCAATGACTATCACAAGAGTCTACTGTGATTAGATCAGATTTGGATATTTAACATTTAGACACCTTAAATGTAAGTGAGATGAAGCAAAATCTCTTTAAAACTTACTGGAGACATAATGGTACTTTGGTAGGGCACAATTGCTTTGTACTCAGTTAAGGTCTCTCTGAAGTGCCTTCCTCAACCTGGTCCAGTGTCTTGAAATTGTGGGTATTGAAATATTGGGTTCCTTGGTTCTTCCAGCACTTATGTTCTGAAGTTGAAAAGGGTTTACATTGCACATATCTTGAACTGCTTAATAATTCAATCTGAAGTCTCATGATGCTGAATGCACTGGATTTATGAGGGTGGTTAGAATACCAGCTTTCATCTTGAAAAGTAGGTTTCAGGCTTTCCTGATTATGGAGAGAAGCCAGTAAACTTGAGGTAACAACTGAAAAGCCAAATAAAATAAAATACAAATTCTTAATTTTTGAAACTTTGAGTATTACTCTGATGACATGATTTGGAGTGGGGGAGTGACTCAAGGCTGTTGAATGTTTTTTTGATTAGGAACTCCTATCCAAGCATTCAGTGATTGTTCAGAGTCACCACGTTAAGGGTTTCAACAAAGCTTTGATCTTGCAAAACCAAATATATTTAATTTTATACATGTGAGTGGTCCCTGTGGGATTCATCATCTGCTGACAACAAGCACAACTCATTGCTTGCAGGAAAGAAAAAGAAATAAAAAAAAGAAAAGAAAAAAATGAAAAAAAAGAAAAAAGAAAAAAAAGAAAGAAGCCTAAAATGAGGTTTGGCTGGTAATGGTCATATCTATTACCCAGAATACAATCCAAGATTAGTTTATTACAGATGATGAATGTTTTCTTGTATTTATAATTTTCATGGACATGATGAATTTTCCCTTTTTTCTAATTAATCCTAAATGAAAGAAATGAATTTCATCCATTTCTTGTACTGTAACCCTGAAGAACACCTCTATAGTGTGCTGGAGTCTACTGCAGAGATTCCTCATATAGTGCCAGCTCCCCCAGTGAATCCACACATGCTGCACACTCTAATACCATGGATATGTACTGATCAGGCCCAGAAGCTACATAACTCTTCTCTCAAATTAGGGTGGGGCTTTCTCTGTTGATGGCAATGCCATCTCCATGTCTGAATGGTTTCTTACAGAAGTATCTTTTGTGACCATATTGTAGACATACCCAAGGACATCCATTATGTTCTCCTCAAAAAAGTTACAGGAAAAAGGTGTTACTATGGTCACGATGCCATATGTTGTGTGTAGGGTCCATTGTGCTCCGTCACTTGAGCAATGGTGTTTATTTAAATAAGATCACCTACATGGGTACCAATTGTTTATATGACACAAGGCTTTTTATGGTGAAGCCCTGGCAGATGAACAGCAGTTAAATCAAGAAAGCAATATTTTGTAGGTCACTTAAGCAGATGTTTAAAATTCAGTCTACATTTAAGTCTTTTTTGGAATAGGGATATGGAAAATAGAAAAATTTCTGAATTGAAGGTGGAACAACACTTTTGAGTGTACATTTGAAATTTCTGCTGAGTCGTTGATGAATGGTAAATAAGGGACTGAACCTAGATGTCTGTGTAATTAGAATTTTGCACACGAGCCACCACAGAATCAATTCATTAACTCTAGTTGGTCAGACTGACTATAAAAATGCTACATGGTACAGATAAAATGAAGCAAATTATTCAGTAGTCCAAAGTAGCGGTTGTTTCTATTCTTAATATTTTATGTGATTAACTTCCTGGGATGTTTATAAAGTAAACAAACCAGTTCCTTTCTCAGTAATCAAACAATGAAAATTATGGGTAACTGACTTTGTGAAACTAGTTAATGAAACTAGCTAATGCTGAGTGCTGTCTTTTCAAGCAGGTTAAATATTCTCGTGTGGACACTCACCCAAGACTTTGCATGAAGGTAAAGGGATTTCTTTGTAAAACACCTGCTAACTGTCCTCTTTCTGTCAGCTCTAAAAGAATGAGTTTCTAATGTTCTTTAGGATTAATAATTTTTTTCATAGCTCTGATGAATGGGAAGCAAGAATTAAGGAAATATGAAAGACTAGATTAACAGTAGGTTCTTCTGAAGTCAGCAGCAGGTCAGATTGTGCCCTCTGTTTTCTCTGCTTAAGCAAAGCAGAGAAAAAGTGTTTTAGGTCAATGCAAACTCTGAAGAATGCACCAAACTTAACATATAAAGTTTTCCATATTAAATATTTGGTAATAAAAATGATCAATACAGTACATTTACTGGAGTACCTTTTATGATTCTAGTTGAGAAAAGAATGACACATAAGGTTAATATAGGCATATTATTGTTTTCTTTTAGATTACTTTTAAGTCAGTGGAACTACAGGTTTCTGTAAAATAAGCATGTGCATAAATACCTGGAGAATTGGGGGACCTAATTTAAATCAAGAGTTGGAAGATACAATAGACCAGGAAAGATGTGAATTCACCTTCTGCAACTTTCTGAAATTCACTGATCATCTCTAGTTGAATCTGTAGCCACAGACTGAAATTGAAAAATCAGTTTTCCTAACAGATTTCTCTGCTTTCAGTTTACAACCAAGCAAGGCTCTTGGGTTAAATGTCCATTTGCTCATGGGGAATTTCCAGGTAAATATATTTTTTTAATTACATAATACTAAATTGTGAAAAATATTTAAATCAATCACTAGATATGAACCTTCTCCAGTAAGCAAGTGGATATGTTCACATCACTGTAGCTTCTAAATTATGGCAAAGAGATTTGTCAGCTTGCTACTTCTATGTATCCCCAGCAGATCAAGTGTTTATCAGTATAAAAAGTAACTAGTGGGGATCAGAATAATTACTCGCATATTATTTCATTGCACTTAACTAATTAAAAAGGCATTTATTTTAAATATTACAATTTAGAATATAATATATGGTCCTTGTACATCTAAAAGTAAGTCTTTTCCCCTAATATCAGCTTGGAAAATGAGAACTGCTGCAGTTGCAGAACAAATACAAGTTTTCTTCACATCCCAAACCAAGGCACAGTTCTCAGTGCTTGTGTGTAACAGGACGCAGTTGGCCTCATGTGAATCTGTTGGGATGCACCATTCAGTCTCTGTGGTTTGTATATGTTATTTCTTAAACATTGTAAGACTTTTAAATATATCTGACTGCATTCATTTATTATTCCATTTATCACTCTGCAGCTTGAAAGCATTAATAAACCCATGCACGTACGTATTGGAACAATTACTGGAACATTTTTAAAGCATGTAGTTTTAATTCGGATCCCACACTGAAGAAAGAAATAAATAAGGATCCTGAAGTCAAATGAATCACATCACAGGAAGTGGCTATTGAGTGGGACCTTGATGTGCTTTAAACATCATCTTTGTGGTGTAGTATTTCTATTATGTACATGGCAAATGTTAGTGTTAGTATTAGTATTTCATATATGGGTCACTGATACAACTGACCTGGCAAATCTCACATCATGAAACATAAGACTTGAGGCATAAATCCATGATGATGAGCCACGCTAAATCTCACAGCTGCCAAAACAAATTCAACACACAAAAAAGGTAAGTCTTCAGCCAAAATAGATTTTTGAGCTGGCTGACTGTGACTACACAACTGCTTCTTCCAGCAAAGTGGGGAAGAGAGGGAAAAAGATTATGGGAGGGTGAGATTTCTGTTTCAGGCAGCAGCTGGTCAGGAAGTGGGAGCTTCATTCCTCTCTTGCAACTAAGCCTGTATCTCAGACACTTTCAGTGCAGCACTGTGGCTTGCCCTTGCCCTTCAACCTTCCCAACCAGAGTTACCTTGTTGGCCTGACTTGTGATCTACTGAGAGGTACATCTGGAAAGCAGGGTCAAAGAGAAGAGGAGTGGCCATAGTATTATTTTTCAAATAGGAGAATATTAGCAGGATAGGGTCTAGGAGCTACTAGGACCACCATGATGAAAGGCATCCTGCTGGTTCAGCAGCCAGCTCCTCAGTAGTCTTATGTCCACCCCTAAATGTGTGCTCCTGCTGTCTCCTCCACTGACCAGATATATCAGATGTCATATGATGGATTTTGAGAAAGTTGAGAAATTCATATGTTGTGATTTCTACTGTTATTCCTGACTGTGCCCACTGACTTCATGCTGCTGTAGGGGGATGTGCTTTAGAAGAGACAAGCATGCTGTAGCTCCTACACCTGTCCTCTTTTTAAGATATATTCCAGCTGTACTTCCTTTGCCACTGTATGCACATACATGGTGCAGCTGTGACTTTTTCAAGTACCTCTGATGCTTTCAGTGTGCAGGGTGCATATGCTAGGGGGTAGCTGACAAGGAGGCAGCTATGAATAAGGACTTCTTAAACTCAAAGGGGTGGACACTGAAAGCTGAATTTATTTTCTAATTAATCAGTTCAAGTCTTTATTACATCTCTGGTGCTGAATGTAACAGAGAAGCTGTTAAAAGCAGTTTCCCAACTCAGCTGTGCTGCTGAAGCTAAGCACATGCTAAGTGGAACATGATAACTGCTTCTGCAGGAGATCCCAGAGCTGAATAATCATGGGGAAAGGCTGGGAAAAAACAGCTATCCTGATCAACACAGACCACGGAGGGCATTGGTGGCACTATCAAGAGACTGTCCTAATGGGGAAGGATGTCTGGGGAAATGCTGTATTATTGGCAAAGATGGAGATCTGCATGGTAGAAGAGTTGTCAAACTCTATGTTCAGTGAACATTTACAGTGGCACTTTGCTTCAACTGGCTTATTTCACATGAAATCTGTGGAGTTTAGGCTTTCTGGTTTTAAAGGTTCCCTGTGTGAATTACTAAGTGAGAAGGGTAATGGTGAAGCACCAATAAATCACAGCTAGGTATTGAAATGTGTGTTTCATGAAGGGCACTGATGCATTTAAAAATGCTGTTTTCTTCCTTCTGGTACAAAGCTGTTATGTGCTCTGCTACTGTGACAGAATGGGAGCCCATATAAAAATGGAGCCCACAAAACCCCACATACAGTTCCTGTCTCAACACCATGAGCGATATACACAAAATTTTCATCAAGACGTAGCTCTGTGTTCCTAGAAACCAATGGTCATTATTTCCCTAGTAATCCCTGTTCAGCTGTGCTCAAAAAGGAACATATTCACCTAATTTGCCTGAAATTATTTTAGGAGTTTGCCACACAAAGAGAGCAGTGTAGGATTCATAGCTATTAGTGGAGTAACTAACTATTTTGAGGACAAACCATAAACAATCAAACGTTAAGTGTCAGAACAGTCATTTAGGACAATTTTACCCTAAGGCTGGACTTGTTCTCAGCATACAATGTGATGGGGAATCCAGAACTATAAAGAAAGGGTCATTCCTTCAACTCATGTACACCAGGGAAAGGAAGTGAAGATGCTCATTGGCTAACGTGGTGTGAGCAGCCATGGTGGGGAGGGTGTCCTGCCTTATGATACTTCATAAAATGCAGGAACATTTTCCCTCTTCCCGTGCTGCCCAAATTGTGCTTGGCAAAGCTACACCAGCTGCTTATGGTTATTGAGATCTGGGGATATCTCTGAAAATAAATAACCTTCCATAATGAGTATGTACTTTATTAATTTTCTGACACAATAGAATATGTAGCATTATTGTCAAACAAACCAAAGAACTGGAGAGACGCAACACATTTTCATTGTTCGAGGGTACAGAAAATAATAGTTTTCAATTTGTTTTCTTTTCATTAGGGAGATTCTGTATCAATCACTATGTCACGGGAAATGTGTGGGTCAACAATTTGCATTCAGGTATGTGTCTTGATTTTGCCAGCTACTCTGTACAAGATAAACAAATCATTAAAAAAAAAAAAAACCACACAAAAAAGAAAACCAGCAGGCACTTTCACTGCTTTCTCCTCCCAGCCAAATCTGATTACTGTGCAAATGGAGTTGGCAAAGAGCATTATTTATAGCTTGATGTGCTGCCACCATCTCTCATTGAGATGACATTAATTAACAGAGAAGTTGCTCTCCATGATCTTGCTCCTTTGTCAGTGGCAGATAAAGGAATATCATCAGGAAATTGTTAATCCTGATTTTATATGTTCCTTTGTAATAAAAATTTCCAAGGTATCAAAAGATCCAAGTAAATCATAGATGAATTTTTCAAAAATTGACATTAGCTGGAAAAGGTTAGACATACAGCAAACAGTACAGTAAGTGCATAGTATGCTAGAATTAGCACTCTTGAAAGCAGAGCTGAGCAAATTATTTCTGACATTTTTGCACACTATTTCCGTAGCTGAACTTTATTAAGACAAAATTAATAGAAAATGAGCATGAAGCTGATTGATAGGTTTATTCCTCTCTGGAGTTAATGTTCTCAGCAGACACCAGGACAAGAGAGACTGACAGCCAGAGCTGTGAGACTTCAGCAGCTGCCCAGGAAGGCCCTTGTCAGCCTCACCTTCATTGCTAGGAAGAAAGGGGCAAGATGGAAGTGAGATTGGCAAGAGCCTTCTGGGTAATGAGAGTTGTTCTTTCCCTAGTGAAAAATCAGATTTGGTGGCAATATCGATGTTTTCTTGCATAAAAAATTTATTCTGTAAATAAGATATCTGTCAGAATACAGTTCTACGGCCCTCCTCAAAAAAACATCTGACTTGCTTTATCATTTAGAAACCTAAAAGTGGTTGCAACTCACTAAATATACACTAGACCAGCAGTCTCCATATGCATTTATTTAAAAACAGTTTAAAAAGTGCAGTCACTTGAGTAAACTAATAAAGAAATCTCATTTTGTCAACACAAATGTTTAGTAACAGTTCTGCTGAAAGGGGAATAAGACTCAATTCTTTCTTTTAAAAGGGCTGGAGGACTGATGTAGATTATTCAGTTCCACTGCAGATCTGTGATATCCACTGTGGTAAGTATGAACGATAACAAAAGAAGAATTAGGTCTTGACTGTATAGAAGAGAGCATCTCAGCTGAAGTATGTCTTCATTGGGAAACTGAGGTGGGATTCACCTGACTGAATGTGGGTCTGCATGTAAGCTAGATATGCTCAGCTTCCTTTATAGACAATGGACTTGTATACCTCGACTAGCTTTTAATTAGCTACTGCAAGGGCAACTTGTGTGGCTGGCTGTTTTCTCTGCTTCCTGGGTGAGTTTTCCATCCTATGCCAAGTTCTGCATGCCACACCTATATTTACCTTGCTGTCAGTACATGAGGTAACTAGTTAAAAACAATCATTGGCAAGTAGGTACACAGTGCTACTGTTAATTCCCCACCTCTACAAATGGGACAGTAGTACTGCCTTCCACTGCAGAAGTACGGTGATGATATTATTATCACAGAATCACAGAATCATCTAGGTTGGAAAGGACCTTGAAGATCATCTAGCCCAACCTTTAACCTAGCATTGGCAGTTCCAACTACACCATATCCCTCAGCGCTATGTCGACCCTACTCTTAAACACCTCCAGGGATGGGGACTCCACCACTGCACTGGGTAGCCCATTCCAATGCCTAACAACCCATTCTGTAAAGAAATACTTCCTAATATCCAGTCTAAACCTTCCCTGGCGCAACTTGAGGCCATTACCTCTTGTCCTATCACTCATTACTTGGATAAAGAGACTCATCCCCAGCTCTCTGCAACCTCCTTTCAGGTAGTTGTAGAGGGCGATGAGGTCTCCCCTCAGCCTCCTCTTCTCCAGACTAAACAACCCCAGTTCCCTCAGCCGCTCCTCGTACGACATGTGCTCCAGACCCTTCACCAGCTTCGTTGCCCTTCTCTGGACACGCTCGAGTAATTCAATGTCCTTTTTGTAGTGAGGGGCCCAAAACTGAACACAGTAATTGAGGTGCGGCCTCACCAGTGCCGAGTACAGGGGTAAGATCACTTCCCTGTCCCTGCTGGCCACGCTATTTCTGATGCAAGCCAGGATGCCATTGGCCTTCTTGGCCACCTGGGCACACTGCTGGCTCATGTTCAGCCAGCTGTCAATCAACACCCCCAGGTCCCTCTCTGACTGGCAGCTCTCCAGCCACTCCTCCCCAAGCCTGTAGCACTGCTGGGAGTTGTTGTGGCCCAAGTGCAGCACCCGGCATTTGGCCTTATTGAAGCTCACACAGTTGGCCTTAGCCCATCACTCCAGCCTGTCCAGATCTCTCTGCAGAGCCTTCCTACGCTCGAGCAGATCAATACTCCCACCCAACTTGGTGTCCTCTGCAAACTTACTGAGGGTCCACTCGATCCCCTCGTCTAGGTCATCAATAAAGATGTTAAACAGGAGTGGCCCCAAAACCGAGCCCTGGGGGACACCACTCGTGACCGGCCGCCAACCGGATTTAACTCCATTCATCATAACTCTTTGGACCCGGCCATCCAGCCAGTTTTTTACCCAGCAAAGCGTGTGATCATCCAAGCCTCGAGCGGCCAGTAAATATGATTTGAGGCACACTTAGATACACTCATGGAGTCAGAATATTCTGAAATCTTCAAGCCTTGAAAGGAAGGCGTTGTAGAAGTTAGTGAGTTCAGAGTGAACTAAGGCTGTGGGGTTTACTGTGAAGAGCACAGGAGTAGACTGACTAGTTTAGAACTAAAAAGTCTAAAAGGAGTCAAGCTGAGAGAAAGCTCAATCTAAGTATTGCCAAAACCATCCTTCCAAACTCACCCAAACAAACTACCTGCCCTCCCAGGTCATTGTAACCAGTGATTTCTATGACAGATTTTCTCTGCTGTCTCAAAATACCTGTCAGTTAACTGTAGCTTCAGATTTGGAAGCCTGATACTAAAGGAGGGGGCTTGAATCTGTAGTCTAAATGTTCTCTGTGCAAGCACTTGCATAATCCTAGTTCAGGTTTCTTCTCCACTTAAAAACTCGTAACAAGCCCACTCAAGGTGAATCAATTAAATAATCAGAGCATTGTGATTCGTGTAGTCTGGATGCATTTTCCTTATTCGTACTTTCCTTTTAACAAATGTAAGGCTATGATGAAAGTGTGTAAAATAATGAAAGGCTCCAGAGCTGGCAGTCTGGGGATCCCCCTCTACTTTATAGTAGGAGAGAATTGTTATATATATAGTAGGAGAGCATGTTAAATGAAAATGGTGGAACACCAAAAACTGACTAAAGAACTTTTTGTGCACAGTATTTCATTTAAATGTGGAACTTTTTGATCAAGAATTTGTGGAGATTCAGAAAAGAATATGAGAAACTGTGTGCATATCAAGAATATAAGAACTGTAATGCATGATCACTGTGTTTGTTGTATTGAGGATATTAACCTCATGCTTCATGGATTCTGCCATACTTTATATTTTTGGGATAATGTGATCCACACTAGCAGGTGGATAATTCCATCTATGTCAGCTAACCAGGAAGGGGTTCCCAAGACCTCACTATGAGGCAGATGGTACAAGTCAATGTCAGAGATGGGAAACTGAACTAGGTGGGTCCAACTCATTGCTGTAATTCCTGTGTTCTTAATGACTTGTTGGGAGCCATCAACTGCTTGCCATGTGTAAGATTTTTAATGTAATAGTAATAGCATTACTACTAAGGATTTTTGTATTCTTAAATGCTTATTTTCTACAGCAAACATATTTTGTCAAGCACTAGTTTTTTAAAATCAGGAAATGATGGAAGTTTCTTAAAGACAATGTCACCAAGAGTGATAATTCTTACACTGGGATGCTATTGTGTTTGAACCTAAGATGTTAAGAAAGTCCACAAAAAGGTGAAGGGAATATTAAACCTAAGATTTTTCCGTAATTTGTGACAATTTGGACTACACAAAATGTCACAGTAAATGAGATTTATAATTCTTATAATGGCATAGTGAAAATAGTGAAAATATTTACTGCATACATCTTTCTAAAATAGAAATTTAAATTGTTAAGTATCACTGTTAAAGGTACCGAGCAGCATCAGTGTGTCCAAAAGAGCCATGTTATTAACATGTATTTTGTTACTCAAAACCAAGATTCAAGTGATGACAGTATCTATTATAAAAAAAACCAGTGTAGCTAACCATCATGAAGACTACACTCTTTCCAGCTGCAAGAGGAGTTTTCTGGCACATAGAATACCTTATATTGCAATGCATTGCATTTTTCTATCAGTAGCTGTGTTTTGGAATCAGAATGGCTTAGCCTTATTTGCTCTACAGAGGATGGAAATGGGAAAATAATTTTGTTTGCATTTAATAGCATTGACTTAGAGGCAAAACTTTGTGTTCTTTTTAAATTTTATTTTTCCTTTGGCCACTTTTCTGGATTCCATTTAACATAGCTAAACATTTTGAGACATTATTTCACCTATTATAAAGAAACTTAACTATTCTGAATGAAACAATAACCCAAATCAGTTAATGTGAGAACAAATGCATGAATCATAATGAAAACAAAATGGCAACCTACCTTTGAACTTGTTTCTTCAGGTTTTTGTGGTCAGACATACGGTGATGGAAACCCAGCAAAGGCCATGACACACAGGTATCCATCCAATGTATAGTTTAAAACATCTTTGAGAGTTGATGGTGTTGTTAATCCTGAAAACATATCATTGGCCTCTCCAAAGAATAGAAGCAATGTCTGAGCAAATTTTGTACTAGCCAGCAGGAATATCGGGTTCCTATCTCTCCCTTTTCCTTGTCCCCACTGAAGACATCTCTTGCTTGTGTGCTCTCTCTCCTCTTGCTCTCTCTCTATTGCACCACAGTGCAGTCTGGCATCAGAGGTAGCTGCCTTGCTACTATGGAGAGAGGACAAAGGGAGACAAGTAACCAGCGGAAGTGAGAAGCTTGTAAAGTAACAAGACAACCTTCAAGAGCCCTAGAACAATCTCAGATTTGCTGAGCATGACATTCACATTATTTACACCTGCCCCCTGCTTTTTCCCTGACATTTGCAGGCAGATCAGTCCCCTCTGTGCTCTCACTCATTAGATGTGTCTGCTCAGCTGTTCCAGTGCTTCTTTTCATTCTCACAGCCCTTTGCAAAACACCTATTCCTAAATTGTAATCAAATCAGTAATTAATGCAGCCCATAGATGTATGATTTGGTAGACCCAGAGCTCTTAAAATGCTCCTCCTTTAAGGATACCCTTTCAGAGGCGATCTAGAATAGCAGGAGCAACTTAGAACTCCGGAGAGAATAGAGATGCTCTGAAAAGCCCTTGTTCAAAGATGGAAAAAACATGCAGCTTTGCAGAAGTTACGCAAGTCATGTGGTTGAGAAAGGGGCTACCATTTTGCTTTGAGGCAGTCTTTTCCCTTGTCAGAAGATATCATTACAGAATAAAGTATCTTGGTTTTGTTCACTTGTTCATATGAGTGCTGTTTGGACTGTGACAGTCAAGTCCACAAACTGTAGACAGATGGTTAGATTTGTTATTTAACTCCAACTGTATATGAATGAAATGAACTCTCACACTTCAGAGAAAAGAAGCCAATCTTCTTTCCTCTTCTGTTTTTCCCCTAGAATGAAGAGTGTGCATTCCGTGCACTGAATTTAAGAACACATTTTCAAGGTCCTTAATATCTTCTCAACATCAAGTTGTATTTTGGTTCAACTTGCAAGTCTTGTCTAACTGGTCATATCTCATGTTAGTAGTTTCTGCTAATTACTGACATTATTCTCATGAGTGAAGAATTTAGCAAGCCAAACCTATTCTAACATATCCAAAAGAAGCTGTATTATTGTGCCTCATTTCCCAGTATTTCAAGACAAAAAAGTCTTAGATCACTTAGAGAATCAGGTTCACATTTTCCTTCTAAATTAATATTTTATATACAATATGTTATAAATGAGTACATTCATAGTACCTTGTGTACCTATGGAACAAATATTTCAGATTTTCTTATTTGTAACCTTCATTTTTAAACCAGAAGCAAAACATTTTGAGAAATGAAGAATGAAGGAAGATTTCTCAGCTTTGTTACATTAATGTTCTTTGTAATTTCCTTTGTTTTCTGATGCCATTCTGATGATCTCACCTAGACGGACCATACTCCTTAAATATGTCTAACAACTGCTTTCTGTGTTTGCATTTGTATTTGATTTGGACATAACTGTCCTATTTGTCTGAGAAGGTACATGTCTTTGGTTTCATAGCTATTTAAAACTGTCATGTGGAAATCCAGTCTAGAAGGAAATAGTTTAGTGGAAAGAATTTAAGTTTTTTTTCCCATTATATCAGTATTTATACTCCATTGTTGAGAATATTACACACTGTACTGATTATCAAACATTTGGCCTTTATTTCACTGAATACTCCTGTCAAACATCCTTACTTCCTGTTGTGTAACAAGGAAATAAAGCCAACTAAAAGATGATTAATAGCAAATCCTGAAACCATGTGGAATTGCTCATGGGGGATCAGGAATATGGGTGGGGAGTAAGGGTCTGGAACAAGAAGCTGATCAATAAAAAAAATTTTCCATCTGAATGTTTTTTTTTGTTTGAAGACTTTCAAAGACCAATTTACAGGAGACAAATATGGTGTAAGAGACATATCTGTTGTTTTGAAACATGAGGGTTTTGAGGTGCCCTGAAGAGGACAAATTCTGCTTGACTCTTTTGATATCAAAGCTTCATTGCATAGACGACACATATGTTAGATATATTCTTATTCCAAGCAGTGCTACAGCTCCAAAAGCAGAGGTGGCAAGGCAGCTTTCCTGAAGCATTTAGTTACTTGCTTTGGCTGTGAAATAGAAGCACTGATCTATTCGGACATCTGCTTTTCCTTTAATACCTTCCAGACTGCAGCCAGAAACAAGTCATTCAGCCATTCAACTGAGAGAGCATCATAACACTATTCTCTTAACTTTCCTCCAGTGGAAAAGTCTTTTCTGTAGGAAAGGTTGATTTGTACAGTGTGCTTTTTTTTTGCAGCAAAGTCTTAAGATCAACTGTTTGAATATGTCCTCAGACTGAAAATGAATTAAAGTTTTACAGGTGTGGCAGGATCTGAAAACCTAAGTGTAGCGAAGACAAAACACAGCCTCCAATGAGAAGTTCATAAGAGGTCCTGAAGCAACTATAGCTGTACTGATGCTCGATGCTTTCAATGATAAGGTCCTGTTTCAGCTGCACAGACACTAAATCTCTTGCAGTATATCTTCTCTTGTTGGCTGCAGTGATGGAAATAGCAAAGAGGATGTGACCAGCCATGGTCCTGATCACTTTCATGTGGCTTTACAGGAAAGCATGAATGGTGAACATAGCAGACATGTCACTTAAATTAACTGTCTGAAAGTAAAGTGTTCATTCAAAGGTAGTAGTCTAGGCTCCCATGATGACCACTGCAGACAGATAGGTACTTCCCAAGCACAATTCATTCTGCTTGGATACTTGTTTTAGAGGGAGCCTAGACAACTTAGCCTAAGTGCTTACCATTGAGATATTCCTGTTTACAGCAATATTTGTAAATAATAGTATTTCCATACTTTGGCTCAGGTCTGCCTGTTTGTGTTTGTGTAGTGAGAAAATTGCTGGTAGCTTTTCTGATTGACTCCCAAGCTGATCTTTGAGTCCTGATTCTAATACGCTACTTCAGGTAAATATTGTCTTTTCTGATTACAAATTCCTGCTCCACCTGAGACTACCTCTTCCCACTCTCTCAAGTAGTGACTTGGACCACCCTGTACATGTAACACACAGGAAGGAGTTCCACTTGGGTGCTTCCTTTTCTAGAGAAATTAAAGACTTCTGCATTACTAAGCTACCAGATAATACTGTCCTTGTGACATTACAGCTACAAAAATAAAGTGTTCTGTTTGTTTGTTTGTTCTTTTTTACATAACATTTTAAACGTTGGTAGGCCAATCCTGAAAGAAGGTATGAGAACCTTTCCCAACTCTAAAAGTATTCATTTTCCTCTGCTGACCACTGAAATATTTTATTTTCTCACCCAAACTATGCAATAGTTTTGCAGAATTGACTGATGCACAAGTAAATGTGCTGTAATAACAGTCAAATGCAAAACTCCCCTGTGTGATTGCCTATAGACTTGGCTAATTCTGTAGAGCCTCCATTCTTTTGTTGAAGGAAATTCCCTTCTTGCTTATTGTGGGCCCAGTCCAATCACCCTATTTTGAGACAACCTGCAGTTATTTTGTTTTCATGTCATCTGTACATTCTTACTATTATCACAGAGCATCAATGTCCCAGTTCTTCCGATATTAGTATATATCAGAATATCATTGAGGTATAGCAAAAACACTGATAGATGCTTTGTACTAATCTCTTCAGAAGACTTTCAGTTGTGTCTAATGCATTACACAAACCTGAAACTATAATTTAAAGTTACCACATAAACTAAAGTAGTTTTCCTCCACTTATTTAGGGATTTATTTGCACTTGCCACACCCACACCGGGTCTGGTGTGGGAAACCAGACTGATGCTGCAGCAATATTTTGGATGTCTTTATTTGCAGTAGTGGATACATTTCCTTGATAGCAAGTTATAGTTGTGTGGTATGCTTGAATTGCCACACCCTAATGAGTAGCTGTGTATTCACTAAGCCGTAATAATAGCCACAGCAGATCTAGTCCAGTGCTCTGCAGTCTGTGTTCCTGACCCATCTCTTTTCTGGACTTCTGATAAACTACTTCAGAGAAATAAATGGGAAGAGAAATAATGACTACTTTTGCAGGGTTTACTGCTGATTTCACTTCCTGAACTACAAAGTCAGGCATGTGTGAGCCAGCAGAAGGGAAGCAGCCCAGCTATAGGGGCTACAGTGCTGCTCCTGTTAGTTCCTTAGATAGCAGATTGACCGAACTGTAATGTAACACTGCAAGCTGATCACGTATCTGTGCCTACGAAACTGAAGATAATTTATTTTCTTCAATTTACTGTGAAAAGTTGCAATGAGCAAATTCCCTTTACTCATATTCTGTAACAGCTGGCCTTAAAAAACGGTGACTTTATCTTATATCTCATATCCCCTGTAAGTTTTTTATTGTACATAAAATATCTTTCCTGGATTAAGAAAACAATTTTTCTCTCTTATCCAGAAAGCCCTTTAGTGCAAACATGTAATGCTGCAGTGTTTAGTGCAGTACTGGAACAAGTCCAGTAGCAACAGTGGGAACTAGTACTCCCATCCCTCTTCTGGTTTTCTGCTGCTCCAAGCCATTGTCAGTATCACTGGATCACATTTTGCAGGAATAGGCCCTTTTATGTGGCACTAAGTGCCACTTTTAAAAAACTTTAATTAAATGAGCAAGGAGCAGTTCCTCTATTGGATTCACAAGAACTCTAGAAATTTTGATTTTCTAGGAACCATCAGTGTCAAGACAGATCTCATCTGCTCTCCATCTTACATTGGACTAAAGGACTCCTTAGTATACAGCTGATACAATAATACTGAAAAGCAGATGATAATTTCACTAGACTGCATCTTTCAACAGGTTGAATATGTAAGATATATTTCCTGCCGTTGAATACCTCCTGACTAATGAAACCTAAACCATCCTCTTTTAAAGCTGTGTAAGTTCCTATATAACTTCTAAAGGTATCATTTTTGAAATCAGCTTGGGATGGGATCATGTTCCACATTGCTGTCTCCACACGAGTGCTGTAAGATTTTGGACCTTTTCATACTGTATCCGGTATAATCAAAAAACTCTTACCTTTGAGTACCTAGCCACTATTACCTAGCCACTATTACACTATTATTACCTAGCCACTATTCTCATATATTTCACAACTTCTAGTACATGTTCAGTGGCTAAACACCCACTGCAGAGGTTTCCAAGCTTTTCTCTCATAGCTTGTATGCAATCTGAAGCTGGGTTTTTGCTTGGGCAACAGCTTTTGCATGAGAGGTTCTCTGATGGGATGTATCTGGAATAAGAAAGGATGAAAGGTAAAAGGAGGCCCAGAGATAGGATGACTAGATGAAAGATGGGAAGAATGTACCTTGAGCAATCTATGGGCACAGGTAGGGAGAAGCACTCAGCAGGAAACAGTGTATATGAAGTCTACAGAAGGAAGCCTTCACAAAGGGTGAAGAATTAGGTGGACATCCAGAAGTGGAGGCAGGGATGACTGGAAGGTGGGGCGGGGAGATGGACTGGAGGGGACAAAGATTGTGAGGCAGAAGAGGGAAGGGGGAGATGAAGCCAGCCAGTGCAGGTGTGATTCACATTGCTGGTTTAGATCTACTCCTCACTCAGAACCTCCAGGTGAAATGGGAATGTGAGTGGAGAGGAACCAGGCATGTACTGCTCTGCATCCAGAGCATTCATTTGTCCTACCTGGTTGCTTCTCACCTTCATCACTGTCCTATGCTATCTTGTCCCCTCCTTCATGGAGCACAATGTCATGGTGAGTGGGAGGCAAACAGACCCAGAACCTCCTTGTATGACAAGGAGTCCTCTTCAGTGTGTCTATGGGCTCCTTACCTACAGGACTTCACAGTTTGTCAGGTCCTCAGCAAGTCATCTTATGCCTCAGCATAAGTGCAGATCATGAGTTAGAAGAGGTGTGGAAACAGCCTGCCATTTTTTTTCTTCTTCAGTAAGTTCTAACAGTGGGGAGAGAAAGCAAAGGTGTGATTCAAATGAGTGGAGAAACACTGAGTTACACAACAGCCATATAGCTTTAATAGTCTTTTCATGACCATTTTCCCCTTTAAAAACACTGGAACTTGACAGAGCTGTTTCTTTCATTTTTTGCATTACTCTCAGTTTCCCTTTATTTTTAGAAGGAGAACTTTCACTTTCTTTAGTTACTTAATATTATAATGAATCTCTTCCTCTATTGCAGTGTTGGACTTCTGTGTCAGTCAGCTTCCTCTCCAGGGGCTCTTCCTCTTCTGCTCTCTGTTCACATTCTTTGTGAAATCCAGAATGTGTTCCTACATCTGTAGTTTCTACTCATTGATTTTTTTAATCTGCAAGATCTTGGCCAACTCACTGCCTTCAGATTGGGCTGTTGCCTGCTCACCCTGGAAGACATTTTTCTCTGTATGTCTGCAGATACCAATATCATAATAACACTTAAATGTTCTGCTTGTTCCATTAATGTGTTTTTTTATCTACCCAATTCCTTATCTGTACGCTGCCCAGGTTATGCTGATGAACCTTACAACCATGAGTGTCTGAATATCTCAGAATATTTCTAGACCATGCAAGCTTCTTCTGTTTGTGCTCTAAGATGTCTGTGTATCTGAGTCCTGGAAGTCACTTAAGTGTATTTGTGTGGGAGTATGCCTAAACTAATAATATTTACTGAAAGGCAGAATAGATCATTTCGACCACAGCACTAATGTAGTTTCCAGATTGACTATAACTTGCTCTGGCCAAGTCAGAGCACAGACAGCAATCTGGTATCTGTCCTCACCTTGCTATAGAAACAAAACTTCAGCCTTTTTTTCTGGATATATGTTCTGCAGTGTTATCTGAGCTGTGTTTCCCAAATTCACTTTTCTGTCTTGGCTTGTTTAAGGTATGAGACTGAGCTGAGCCAAATGAGCTACCTCATTTGGGGTGCCTTCCATCAGAGACTGTGGGTTTTTTTTGTGATTCAAGCTGAGGTATCTTCCTATGTTCCTTTAAGTTTCTGTGAGTTAGTGATGGGCAGAAAGCTGTCATAAATACCTAGCCTGACTCAAATCCTTTGGCCTGTTTTCAGGCAGCTGACTTCTGTGATGTTTTGTGACCCTCAAGTTTCTTTCTAGTGGCACATTTCTAGCACTTTAAGGGTGTATTACAGATCACCTTTATTTGTAAGCTCCAAGATGATCAGACTTCATCTGCTTCTACCGCCAGAAAAATATTCACCAGTTAGTTGATGCTGGCCAGCTCACCAGACATCATCCCCACTTTCAAAAAGAAGTGCCACAACAGGGCTTCCCAGTCTGTCAGTAAAAACTGCAGTCAAATCCAACAAACATTTTTCTTCTGCTTGACTTTATGTTCTTCAACTGTTGCTGCAAAACCTTCAGATGCCATCTTATTGCATTGTTTTTTAATTTTGTTTGCTAATTTTCCTTCCTGGGAGCTGTTCCACTGCAGCTCCATCTGGCCTCCACATGAAAATGAACTCACAAGTTCTTGAATTGGTTACCTTGGGGGGGTGGGGGGCGGATTTAGGCCTTTGTGGCAAGCCTAAAGTCCAACAAATGCCAGGGGCAAATCAAGAACCTATGCCTTCACAGCTGAAGCATGTGTTAGTTCCTCCCTGACAAGCAGTCTTCTGACTTTTCTTCTCTGAGAACAACTCTTGAAGTTCAGAGTGAGAGCTTTGTTCCTCTGCCTTTCTCTAGTCCATAAATGGCTCTGGAGATCTGTTCTTGCATGAATGAAATTATTAATGAGTTTATCTCTTTCTCTCTTGTCCTCCTATTTTTCTCTCTGTCCCATGAGGTGGAATGCCTCCAAGGAGGCCACCCTTTCAATCACAGCCAGCTGGAACTAGCTTAAAGGAATGCTTTGGAGAGACAAACACCAACAGGATGCTGAGGTAAATGTGTTC
This sequence comes from Strix aluco, assembly GCF_031877795.1. Lineage (NCBI taxonomy): Eukaryota > Metazoa > Chordata > Aves > Strigiformes > Strigidae > Strix > Strix aluco. Next base: position 66,800,232 of record NC_133935.1, read on the forward strand.
CAGTTGCTACAAAGTTCTTATCAGTCACTTAAAAGTGATACAGGGACAACTTTCAGGAAACTGGGTCTGAAGAGTCATTGTGAAATGACCCCAGTCTTTGGGGAATACAAAACTCTGATATTTTGTTATTTTCTTTGTCTAAGAAATATTTTGTAGTCCCTAGGGTGAAACTTTATTGTTCCAGTTTACTTCAGGGTTCTGATAATCCATATTATATACATAGTAGCTTACTCCAGGGCTTTCATTTGCAGCAAACTAACCTTTCACATCTGAGACAAAGCATGGGCACAGCTTAAGCTCCAGGGTATTTTCCCTCCTTTTGGGGGGGTGTGGATATAGCCAGTCTGCTCTTGAAAGAGCCCTAGAACAGTATATATACAACCTAATCTGCACAAACTGTTATTGCAGACTAAGATCTACTCTATGGAAAAGATCACAAAGATAATATAAATGTACTTGTGAGGGCTGTTTATCACCTGTCATTATCTGCTTGGTGCAGATACATTGGGTATCAAGGGAAATAGCTGTACAAAAATTGCTGCTGTTGTGTCATTACCTCAGATGAAAGAGGACTCTGTGATTCCTGAATGGATGCTCTGCTGTACTCTAGCTTACCAAAGCTCTGTATCATTACAAGAGAAAAGTAGTGACTGTGTCTGAAGAATGTAAGCCACCATCTATGTTTCTGGTATTTTATAAGACTCAGACACTGCAGGCTAATTTGGTTTAGATTCTCACAAGGTTTCATTCTCTTTCTCCATTAAATACTCCAATATTGTGGTTCCAGCTCACAAAGATGAAGAACTATTGCATCAAGTCTTTCCTGGAGATAGGTTTGTGTAAGACTCAGCATACAGGGCAGCAGCATTCCCTTATCTATATCTTAAGGTCTGTAAAGAAACTGCTTTTAAATGTAATAATAGGCAATTTTATGGAATGCTAAAAAACTCCAGCAAAGTGGGAGGGTCTCTTAAAGAATGGTCATTGTAATATAGTTCACAACCACAATTCCCATTCCATGTCTAATCTGACAGTTGTGAATTTTTGTGAAGGGTGTGTGTGTGTTCATGTGTGTGAAGTGTGAGACAAAGGGAGACAAAGAATGAACATTGCAAGAAACTTTCTCTTGTGTATTATCTGCCCTGTGAACCACTGCTTGACAGCAACAGTCACTATGCCTGCAGAAACAACATCATTTACTGCTTACTTAGTATTGTCATGAAGAAAACAGACTTTGTCCTGCCCAAGGAAAGTAAGCCTCTGCTCTGTAAGTCATCTGTAGTAATTAGTAGTAAATCCCAGTCAAATATGGATTCCATTTGTCTTTTGTGCTACTTTTTGCTTGGCAATATATGCACACTACTGAGTTTCATTTCCCAGAAGCACAAAAACTCTTAGTTCTCCTATGAAGTCCAATGATTCATTTCCAGGTAAGTGGAAAGCAAGTTTTTAGACTATGAGACATACAGAACAGCTTTTGAAATGTGGGTAATTATAGGTTTTGTTCAGAGAGTACAAATGATATATATGGTATAGAAGCATGAGAAATCAAAGTCTGTTCCTCACTAGGCAAATTTTGATGGGCTCTGGATCAGGACAGTATGAGCTTCCATGCTTTTGCTGTCATCCTTGCTAGTTCCCCTAAAGACTCGACTTTAGGTCCCCATCGATATAACTCAGGGCAGGATGCAGTCCTGGTATTTTGTGGGGGTAGCTACTTTTTCACAGTTGCCAGGACTGTGTGCTGTGACAAAGATGCTCCTCCTTCAACCATGTTCTATCGCATGATGAGACAAGCCACCTCCCTTTATGCCATCTCCAAATCGAGTCCATCCTGGAGGATTGTGGGGCTGGAGCTAGAGACACGCCTTCTCTTTTTGCCATACAACACTGCATTTTCTCTCCTGTTCTTGGAGCCCAGCTGATTGGCATCTGGGAAACTGGCTCTGAGAAGACAGAAGTAAAAAGTACTTCTGGGGAATGTAGGGAATCACAGACAGAGGTAGAAAAAGTCAAATCTTTTCCCCTGTAAATCCCATCCTTCATTACCTGTTGTGAAGCACTCCAAAACCAATCTTGATGAGTTAGCCAGGGTTTCAATGCACACTGTCAGCAGACCTTCTCTGCACTATTACCTTTTTCACATTTCTACCCAGTCACCTCAGGCTTCCTGACTTTGTACAAGGACATATGAGAGTGTGTACTGCGTCAAGTAAAAGGTTCATCTAGCTTGTACTCTGTCTTCAACACGTATGTCTGCAGATAGTCAGGACAAGCATAGGGTAATACTCCCCAACTTCAATGCCCATTTCTTAAGAACTTGAAGAATTAATTTTTTTTTTTTTTTGGTGTTTAATATCTCTGAGAGGGTTTTTCTTATACAAATTTACCTCAGTCTTTTTTTGAACTCATGTAAACTCAAATTTTCTGTTTCTTGTGGCAAGGGACTCCACAGTTTAAGCAAGTGATATGTGAAGTATATGTCTTTGCTTTAAACCTGTCACTAGCCACTATGCCATTTACCTAGCTCTAGCTGCCCTCTAGCTCTTGCATTGAAAGGGATAATGAAGTTTCTCTGTACTGATTTTTTCACACTCCTTATGCTTTATCGACCTCTATGTTATCTCCTCCTGATCTTTTTGTCAGTTTGAAGAACTCTAGTACGTTTAATCATTCTTTATATGGAAATCACTTGAACTGTATACAGTATTCAAAATATGAGTGCTTCATGAATTTATACAGTGGCATAGTGATGTTCGGTCCTGTTCTCTGTTCCCTGCCTAATAATGCTGGAAACTACATGCATGTTTTTAACCAGTACTATTAAGTACTGGACTGTTGGCAACATGGAACTGTTAGAAATCCAAGATCTCATTGCTTAGTGTTTATGGCTAAATCAGAGCTTAGCACTATATTACAAAAAAATGCAGGTTTATGCTCTGTGCAGACCCTGCTTCTTGTAGACTGGACAGAAGAGATAGATGCTTCATTTTTACTTCTTTAACTGAGCAAAATCAGAAGGAAAAAAAAAAAGACAACTGCCGGCACTTCCCTTGTATTAGATGGTTTTTTGGTAACACTTACATGCATGTTCATATGCTCCTGTGTCACCCTGCAGGGAAGACCCAGCCAGAGGCTGTTTGCTCCTTACCTGGATGTTTGTATGGTAAGTAGGTTGTTGTAGATGGTGGCACCCATGCACTGTATGCACTGTTATAACACTGTGCTCTTTACGTAGTCAGCTTTTAAGGGAAAATAGTCCTGATCCTCCAATCTAAATCACTTCTATCTAGAGCAGGCTGTACATGACTATATCATATATGGACTACAATATTTTTCTGCAAGATAGGCAGCTTTAGAAAACTTTTGCAACCTACTCATTATGGTAGCTTTTTTTTTCCATGAGTCTACTGAGTTACTGTGAGCCATCCCAGGATACATTCTGTATGTAGTTAAGGTTTCACGGTAGGGGTGGTGATGGTGGTGGTGGTGGTGTCAATGGTGTTTTCTGTAGCTGTGAAGTTAGGATTGTTTTTTCCCACATACTTCACGTTATTTATCAGCATTGAATATCACCTACCATTTTATTACCAGCCGCTCACTGTTGTGAAACCCATTTGCAATTTGTCATATTCAGATTGAATACCTTAGCATCATTGGCAAATGTTTTATATCAGTACCTAGATAATTTACAAGCATGTTGAACAGTTGAGAAACCAACATGAGCTCCCTCTGCAGCAGTAAAAATTTACATCAATATTTCTTTTTAAACTGCTGGATACCATTTCCATGCCCTCTATCTCATCCTCAGTTTTTTGTCACTAGAAGACATCATTGTCTTCAGATAGATTGCTTAATAGCACAGCTGGGGCCAAAAATGAAAACTGTGGAATGGCATTCCACTGACTTGCAATTAACCATGGAGTGCTCCAAAGGGAAGTGCTCTGCAATGAATAATATGTCTCCCTGTATTTATTTCTTAATTTATGCAAAGTACTGTTTGCTTTGGATTAGTCATTCTCCTTCACCTTCTCAGCTGTGATTTTTATCAAGTGTTTCTTAACAGCTGCGTAGGTTTAGCATTTATTTGATTAATTGTGAAAAACTGAACACAGCATTCAAACCATAATGACTGGTAAGGAAAGAATAGACTACCTGTTGGGCCCAGGCTCAAGTCTTGCTGCATTTGGGAGTCTGATAGGGGGAATTACAACTTGTGTTGAAATGTACTTCCACAATTGCATGGTGCCCCTGAAACTGCATAGCAAAATTCTCCATACAATATCCAGGACACTTAGTTATCTGCTTGTTTGTTTTTTCATTTGTTTGTTTATTCATTCCTTGACATCTATCAGTCTCTTTGATTTTCAAGACAGGCCATTTGGAAAACTCTCTGGACACCATTGCTCTTTGTGTTCTCAAGGCCCAGTGGGACTCCTCAGCAGCAGCTCATTCTCTCTTTCCCCTTAAAAGTGACAAAGGGAAGAAGAAACAGAGGCCTTCCCTCTCTTGGTGCACTTGAGTACTGGAGGTTACAGTGTGATGGTTTGGAAGTTAGCTTATCCAGTAGGATGTGAAGCCAGGTGATTGCTAATGCCATGTGTCTCTGAGCTCCGGTATTAACTTTTGTACTGCCCCATCTCCAGAATTTGGGAATTGCACAAATCACCTTTTGGGTCTGATAGAAAATAGGAGGGGGAAGAGGGACTCCCATCCACCCATGCAAAAATTAATGCAAAGTAGAGGCTTGAGGTACAGTGAGGAGGACGAACAAGGCTGGAAATTCCCTCTGGGGACTGATGAGACTGAACCTCAATGCAAAGTTGTTATGTCCAACACCCCGACACTGATGTGTCTCTGATCTGCCTTTGGCTGGCATTTCAGTAACTCATAGGAAGGAATGGGAGTCCCTCAGTCAGAGCCCAAGACCTGGCCCCTCAGTGTATGGCTGTGCTGTGGTACCTGTAAAGGCAGAACTGCAGCTTCAGTGGGAGGGGGAGTGTGACATTTTTGCTGAATGTGATGAAAATAGACTGCAGAACCTGGGGCCTGGGCCAGCTTTCAGGCTGACAGATTGTACTGTGTGCCAGGAAAATGTCTCCAAAGCATTTATTTGGAAAAGAGGATAGATAATAGATACATGAAATGCTTTACCTTCCTGTTCTAACATGCATTTCATAAAGAAAACACGTATGTATGCAATGTTGATTAACACATGAGGTACTGAGAGCAGGCCCAGGTGAGGCTCTATTTGGGCTGTTTCTCATGCCAGAGGAGAGCTGCTCATCCTGAGGTGGAGGCATTACCCTGGGGGTTACCTCCCTGCTGCTTCATTGGAAAAGAAATATGGATTCATAAAAGAAAATGAAAGCTTACAGATAATCTCTTATACCATGGTGCTTCATGATATATTATTTACTGGGAATTATTCTCCTCATAAAAACCAGTGGTGGATTTGCTAGTGGTGAAAACCAGTGGTGGCTGTGGGGCTTGGTTGCATTCTCCATAGGTGTGGCTCCTCTGGTTCCCCTAGAGTTACTCCACATAGAGCTTTCAGGGGAAAAATGGGAACGTGGTCATGAATCATCATAAAAGTTTTTGCAAAGCTTGAAATCCACAGCTCCCTAATATTTTTCTGTCAAGGCAGCTAAGTACATTTTTGAGATCCCTTTTGTTTCTCATCTCTCTTCAGACACCCATTTCCTACTCACTTCTATCTACTATAGATCACCCTCAACAGTTTCCTTTTAATGATGCTTCTGTTTCAGCTCCAGGGTTCCTAAAACATTCTTCCAATCTGAACACAAAACCACAGTCAGAACAGGAAGCACTGCCATTTTTACCTCACAGCTTTTTAACTCTGATTTTTTGACTAACTTTACTTTACTTACTAATATAGCAACATCAGACCCTGCGGGATGTCCTTCCACTTTCCAAAGACAAGAATGGGGAAGTGAATGCAAATCCTTTTCTTTTTTCCTATAAAAATCTCAATTCCACTTAGATGCAAGGGGAACAAAAGGAGAAGAATGCTAAAATGATATATAAAAGAGGAATGTGCATGAGAGGAACCTATGACTAATGTGGTACCTTCTGAAACAAAATACAAAGGAGATATCTGCTGTCAAATTATCCCTTCCTATGAGGTAATGACTGAGGTATGAGTTGCAGAGCCAAGTCTTCAGGGACCACACATACACACACTAAAGGTAATTTCTAAGGAGGGACAATTTCAATAAGGCCAAATGCCGTGTGCTGCACTTGGGCCACAACAACCCCCAGCAGCGCTACAGGCTTGGGGAGGAGTGGCTGGAGAGCTGCCAGTCAGAGAGGGACCTGGGGGTGTTGATTGACAGCTGGCTGAACATGAGCCAGCAGTGTGCCCAGGTGGCCAAGAAGGCCAATGGTATCCTGGCTTGTATCAGAAATAGAGTGGCCAGCAGGGACAGGGAAGTGATCTTACCCCTGTACTCGGCACTGGTGAGGCTGCACCTCGATTACTGTGTTCAGTTTTGGGCCCCTCACTACAAAAAGGACATTGAATTACTCGAGCGTGTCCAGAGAAGGGCAACGAAGCTGGTGAAGGGTCTGGAGCACATGTCGTACGAGGAGCGGCTGAGGGAACTGGGGTTGTTTAGTCTGGAGAAGAGGAGGCTGAGGGGAGACCTCATCGCCCTCTACAACTGCCTGAAAGGAGGTTGCAGAAAGCTGGGGATGAGCCTCTTTATCCAAGTAATGAGTGATAGGACAAGAAGGAATGGCCTCAAGTTGCGCCAGGGAAGGTTTAGACTAGATATTAGGAAGCATTTCTTTACAGAATGAGTTGTTAGGCGTTGGAATGGGCTGCCCAGGGAGGTGGTGGAGTCCCCATCCCTGGAGGTGTTTAAGAGTTGGGTCAACATAGTGCTGAGGGATCTGGTGTAGTTGGGAACTGTTAATGTTGGGTTGATGGTTGGACTGGATGATCTTCAAGGTCTTTTCCAACCTAGACAATTCTGTGATTCTGTGATTGCTTGATTGTGAACTCTGACTTGGCTTTACTGGCTTGGTTTTCCTTATTACAGAGGTATTAGTTTGGATTAATACTTCTCCCAGTATTGCCCAAAGAATTATCTCCTGCTCTGTTCATAGTGTCCTTCGATCCAGCCACACAGACCAAAGATTGGCTTCCACCTCTGCACCCTCTCTAGCCCTTCTCTTCTCTTAGCTTCCATCGGGGAAAAAAAAAAGCCCATAGACATAATTTGTTTTATTGCATTGTGATGACACAGTTTTTCCTAGTTTATTTTGCCAGAGATATTAAAATGTTTATTTTGCTCTGCATGGTCCTTGTGGTGAGAAACTGGCTTCAGAAGTAGTTTCTTCATTTTCTTCTTATCAGTTCTTTATTTTAATTTAGTAATTTGTTATCTGTTTTACTTCAGTCATTTGCATCCCCCAACTGTTTATGTGGAAAGACATAATTTGTCATTGGATGGGAAGAGGGACATAGTATCAGTATTTGTCTTTCAGGTGAATTTTAATTTATTCAAAGTTGTCTTTCAAAACTGCTTCACTATCAGGCAGGAATCTAAAAGCTGAAATCAGTTATCTTTTCTTATCTCTTTCATTATCTCTTTCCTCATTTATTTTTTTCCAGGCCTCTATGAAAATTGTTCCAGTCCTTAAACTGTGTTAACTTCAGACTGAATTCATGGACTGATTTTTAACCAGAGCTTCACCACCAATAACAACCATTTCAATGTCAATTCTCGTTGAAGAATTTGATTTTTAGCTTCAGCTGATTGCATAAGAGGATGCTTTGGGGTGATTCCAGGTGCTCTTTCAAGCAGACAATACGAGCAAGAAAATTATGCCAGAGATTTCAGAGGGAGAATTCATATAATCAATGACTGCGCCATGGTGGCTGTGCCACCTCAGGGAACAGCCTACTGCTGTGTTACACTGCTTTCTTGGCTCCAATCATTGCATGCTATGTTGGGGACCTGAGCCTCAGCACAGAAATGACAATAACCAAGGTTATGATCTAACACACAACCCATTACAAAACTGCTTATCCTTGGCCACTTTCCAGTTACAACACAGCTTCTTTTCATTTTCAGAGGAGGGTAACTCAGGGAAAGTAAACCAGCTAATTCTAAAAGCATGACCTCTGTCCAGTTTCCCATAAGGAAACTAGGCAAAGATAATATAGACTGTAATCTTGTAAGTTTGTTCAAAGTTGGGAATTTCCACTTGACAAGCACTTCTGAAAACTGGTGCAATAATCATGAATGATGAATCCTGTGAAGAATAACAAGAGGAACGACAGTTTCCAGTAAGGCTGTCATGATAAGACCAAGTCAGTCAGTGCTGGGAACCCCTGACAGAACTGGAGAGCAACATGGTGTGACAAGGGAGAAACTACTGCAATATAGCAAATGCCATTAGTGTCAATCATCTCTCACGTGGGTGTGTGAGGAAGTGTGACTTCCTCTTCTCTGCTGGTTATGGGTTATTTCAGATGAGAAAATCCCTTGGAATTTGCATAGATAACACTGAGCAAACTCTGGTCTTTGCAGGTTGGGACCTTTCTGTGCTCCCCAAGGGACTGCTGCTGCTCAGGCTGTGCTCTTCTGAATAGTCTTAAGTGGTTTGTTGTAGAATTGAAAAAAAATTGCTGCACCTAAGGAGGGCACAAGTCAGTCAGGAAGGTCTAAGCCACTGTTTTTTTTGCCATGCTAACCAATCTGTTCTTCAGTCAGGTAGCAGCTACTCAAATTGCAAGGCTAATGAAATTAAATTAAAAAACCATTAAAACCCTCCACAGATTTTATTTTTCTTAATACTATCCCATGGAGGGTGCAAGATAAGGAACCCCCAGAGGAGGTCAAGGATGCAGTATCCCAACTCCCCGGATATTTGGAACATCTGGAAGAAGGGGAGGAGGCTTTAAGTGTAGCACTGTCTAGCCTATACCTTGCTGTTGGAAACTATCCTTTCCAGTAGGCTGCTTTCTGTAGGAGGTAGGTAGAAGGCTTTGCAGTGGCCGGGCTTATGATTGCCACTCACATTTTACACTGCTGGGATTTTGAATTGGAAATCTGTGGTTTGCCAGTGGATCAATAACACATGAACTTGCTGCTCTTAAGCTGTAGCAATCAGGAGATACCGGAATAATTTCGTTTTCCATAGAGCTCCAGGGATGTCAGAGATCTGGGCTGCAGAGGACAGTCATGCTGAACACACTCTAAGCTGTGTGGCTTATCATCGCTCCTCTTCACATGGGTGTTGAAGGAATGAACCAGCATTTTCACTTTTAATGAGGCATATTAAGTATGGAAGTTGAGAAAGAGATCGATCACAGACTGGATATGATCTGTTTGCTGCAGATGTTTGCTCTTTTGCCGACTAGCTCATGCCAGACTGTTGAATGATGACACACCAATCTGAATTATGGAAATACTTAACAGGAATTTATTGCTGTTATGTAGTAAGCCACAGGAGTGTAAGCAAATAAAAGGTGATAAGAAATGGTGGCTTCTTCTTTTGGGTGAACTTCTCAGCTTTCACGTGTATGCTGAACTAATTATGCAGTCCTACGCATTAAAACATTATTCCGTTTTGGGAAAATAATTACCTATGACTACACCAGTCTGATTAGACCTATCTGAAATATCAGTAACAAATTTATGCTAAACAGGAGAGGGCAGCAATTTTTTTCTGGCTTTTGAATCATGACAGAGTTGACAACAGTTATAACATACATTTCAAATTTGGTATAGAAAGGGAAAACAGGATTTATTTCCTAAGTAAAAACTCGTTTGGGGTCTACTTTGTGATCAGTCGTTCTGCCCAGGAGTCCTCTCTGAGTCAAAAAGATTTATAGTAGGTCTTTTCATAAAAGACTGTGCCCCTTAAAGTAATTTTTTATATAGGGTTAAATAGGAAGGAGTAAGTGTCTTATGAGTTCCCTTTTCAAGCAGGAGCAGACCCAGCTCAGCAGCAGAAGAAACTTTACAATTTCTGTGCAGATACAAACAGTGTAAGTTCCTCTGGGAACCATGAAATAAAAATAGAGGATAAGGCCATATCCATATAAGTTACCATGCTCTTTAAGATCTAAGAACAACATGCTGGTGTTGTAGTATAGATAGAAGTGCCTGTGAGGTGAGGAAACACATGCATCTCTGAAAAGGCTTCTGTAAAGTGAATGTCGGTTTATAGATCAGGGATAGGCAGGCACAGGTTTGGGGATGGGAGTGTGGGTATCACCATGCTGTCACTCCGGGAAAGGTTCCCTTTTGGCAACACCAGCCATGTCCTGTCCAAAGGCTTTTTAAAGGATGGCCTCCGGCAGCCAGTCGTTTGGTGTGTTATATCTTCGCTCTGTGTTTGCATCTCTCTCGGTAGCTAATTCCAGTAAGGAGCTGCCTCCTGCAGCTGGCATTTTTTCACCAGCTGACAGGGTTATTTATAGAAATTCTTCCTTCTGTTCTCTCAGGAGCATAATATCTTCACTTCCTTGTTTACCTTTACTCCTTCCCTTTCATGGAGTAAAGGAAAGATGATCAATTTTTGCCTTCTGTCAAGACCAAAAAACTGTTATGTTTTTTTAAATGGGAAGCCCTGCTTTATAAAAATAAAAAGAAAATATAAAACTATTTTCATTCTGAAATCTCTGAATTACAGGAAAACCTGAGACATTTCAAGCCATTCTACCTAGTAACTGTGATTCAGTTTAAATAATAAGAATGGAAGATATGTGGACTCAGGGGTGAAAAAACTGAATTACAGAGACACACAGTCTTGTGAGATTGGTAAAATGTTTCAGTGTATGGGGATTACAGGGATGAGGAAGAGGTGAAGACAAGCTATTTGACAGCATGCTTGTTACCTATACAATATAATGAACAAATATTACAGCCTATGTTTAGTCATATGCCTCTCATATTTGATTTCATGTAGCTCTTGGTTCCCAGACCATCAGAGCTACATCCTAGTCAGTCACTTTCCCTTCTTATTAGCTTTTTAAAAATGCCTAGATTCAATTCATTTTCAGTAGCACAGGGATGATCTAACCTACGAACTCATTTGGGTGACTCCTTGCTTTATCTTACTCACAATATTTTTGCAGTATCACTTCTTCCTAGAAACCAAAGTACTTTTGTGTTACCTAATTCTTAGCATGAACTCTCCCAAACTTCTTTTTGGTTATATCATCAAGTCAGCACACCTCTTGAAACTTCTTTTGGCATATTTCTGGTAGTCGACCTCTTTGCCACGCCACACTGACTGAAAAGGAGAACTCAAGGTCAAAACACACAGAGTGTAGCAACAGCAGCCAACGCATGGCCCGTGGGTGTGCTAGGGTGGCCTTGCTGCACAGCTCCTCGTTGGCTCTACACCCCTGTGGCTCTGTAGATAGCAATCACATGACTTTTTTGATGTGTGTGGCAGATCTGCCAGCAGATAAAGGATTCATAGTAAGAGACTACCCATAGGACTAGGCATTGAGATGGTTGATGGTAGGTGGGAGGCAAGTGTATGTGGTGCTGAGTGGAGCTGGCAGTAGGAGGGCCTAGGATTAATAGGCATTTGGGGTGATGCATAAGAGAGAGATGCACTGGTACACTGGGGATTTTGGAGGTAGGCTGCAGGTGCAGCTGCTGAGTATTGAAATGGTCTGGGGAAATACAGGCTTGTTGCTGGATATGAATGTCTACGTGTGCCTGGCCTGGCAGGTAGAGTCCCTGCCCACCACCTCCCAGCCCAGGAGACTGGGCTAGGTCCCGCTGTGCATGAAAAAAAGAACTCTTCTTCATTTAATTGACAGAAGATGCTACCACACAGATCTGAAATGATTTTACATTTATGACATTGTTTATTGTTAACCATAGTTCTCTGTGAGGCGTCACCAGTCAGTCAGGCTAAGATTTAAAGATAAAAGTGCGTTAAAAAAAAGCGATTCTTCAGGGTGTTTCCTAGTAGATTACAAACCTGTATCTACAAGATTTTGTGGAGAGTCTTGGTTATAGTAATTAGCGTTTCTACAAAGACAGTGGAAATAACATGCTTGTACAGAGCTGCAATTTGGCTGTGAAACACCACTCCATCTCTCAGATTTATTGGTCCATAAAAATTACAGGCATAAAATCTGACTTCTTCTGGGTTTTTATGAAATCTGTTAAAAAAATCTAACACTATAAAAAGTGATATAATTTGTGACATCCGTTAAGTTACCAAAAAAAGGCTGAATCAGGGCAAACCAACTGAAATTTAAATATACCATCTATGCTGCTGCCAAAAATATAAAATTATGCTTGAGTGCCACAGCCTTATTTTAGATAAATTTTATGGCCTTTTGAAAATAGACATTTATGAATCTTTTATTAAAGGGGACTCTTCACTGGGAACCACTGTAATAAAATCGTATCTCTCCAAAACAGATGATAGTGTCACTTCGACTGTTACCATGCAACAGAGTGTTATTTCAAAGCCTGGCCACAAGCCATAGACAGAAATGCTCCAGTTTGGAACAGCAAAGGTCTATGTTATCCTTTGTGCAGAAATTGTACATCCCCTTCAAGTCCAGTTGTTCTAAAATTGAAAGTGGAAATTTTGACCTTAGAAAGTTTTGGCTTTAGAGAACCTGAGAGCTAAGCATGGTTTGCTTTGACTCTGGAGTCCAGTTCTCCAGTCCATGGTGAATTCCCAAAGGTGGTGATGGACCATTGTTAAACATCTTATTACAGCCTGAAAGTGCTACAGCTGCTAAATGCACAAGGGCAAAGGAAAGAAACTTTGATCATTCACTCTGATTAGTTGTGGTTTCACTCTGTGACCCTGGTGTGGTCCTCTCCTGTCTGCTTCAGCTAGGACAAAGCCCAGGCATAGTTCTAGGGACAGTTCACTCCAGGCTCTTTTCCCAAAAGGTAGTATGTATGGGACTACCCTGGCTTTGGCCCTCTTCTCCTATACAGTCTTTCCATAATATATCAGTATCTTTTGCCCTCCCACTCACCTCCACACACTTCTACAGCATATCCCTGGGCATGCAATACACACCCTACATCAATCGCTATGAAAACATCCTGATGGACTGACTGCAAAACACCTCTTACATTATTTTAAACACTTCGAACTAAAAGCAGCAGACAGAATAGTAGCTATATCTTAGAATCACCAGTGTACCACTGAGGCACAAGATCTGCTCTGAATGGCGCGAACCTTTACCAGTGTGGGCACAAGCCAGCCTATGCTACTTAGAGTCTTTTACTTAGCAGTAGTAAACTAAAAGCAAACTTCAAGCAAGCTAAATAGGGCCAAGGCATTGGCTTGAGAAATGGCATCTGTCATTCATACTGTTTGGTGTTTACTACCCCTCTACCCAGCGCATGACCGTTAACTCGCACTCCCTCAGGTGATGGCCAGGAGTGGCTTGAGGTACAACATGAGGCTGGGGGCTGGTTGCAATACACGGTATGGTGAAGACCATGCTGTGGAAAGGGTCTAGCTATGCTGTTGCAAGCAAGCCAGGCTGTCCCATTTGTTTGCATGGTCAGAAAACATACCCCAGTTTCCAGCTTACTAATATAGATATGGCCAATATTTCATAGCAATCAGTATTATGGTTTGCTACAGCAAATGTAAAGGGAAAACACTACAAAGCTGTTTAAATTCAGTAGGTTCTTATTGCTGTAATGTCCTTTTGTAACTTTGTGACCTAATTGGCTGAATTCAGTATGTTTTTAGAGCTGTTTATCAGAACCCAGTTTCAATTCCAAGCAAAATTCCAACATTTTAACATTTGTTTTTGTTACACATGAAGAAAAAACGTGAGCACATAGTTCTTCAGAGAACAGATGTTCGCACAAAAGCTTAATTAAAATTCTAGAAGTTTTCCTGATGTTTTTAAAATCTAAATAAAATGTTATCATAGTCCAAAATAAAAAAAAATCCACTTTGGTTTACTGAAGTGAGCCCAAATGATTCATTTTCAGGTCTTCACCTCCCATCATACACCCAGCATAATGAAATAATATGTCTATGCAGAATGATCAAAAGAAAACACGTATTCACAGTGAAAAATGTAGGGATTGAGAAGCTTCTATCTAGTAGCTGGGGCAACAATTTGGCTGATGATAGGATTCATCTGATCAGGTGTAGACATCTACTGCTAAGCTGGTTGTCTGCTCTCTTATTAGAGTCACTGGAAAGAAATAGGCACTCTTTGGAAAGTGAACAAGGTTCAGTTTCTGAATGTAATTTAACCACACAGACTGAGCTAATGATCTAATTCTAGGTAATTTTAATGAGTAGAAACAGGCCTTTTGGGGTGAAATTCTTTGCCAATATTTACTTCAGAGAGAGACAGAAAAGGACCCAGAAGCAGGCACAAAACATATTTAACTTGGATTTTGTATTTTATTGTACTTGGGTAAGTTTCTGTCAGGTATTTTACTGCCCGTATTGCTTGAGAAACAAACATTCTCTGCAAACCTCTTCAGCACTGGAGTCTGAAGCAGCCCAGAAAGTCAGAATGATCTCTGTAACATGTCTCAGGATAATCAGTATAAGTAGTGATAGACAATGACAATGAAGTGAGAAGCAGTAAGAGCTTTTATGAATGCCAGGAGGTAATCAAGCTTTTGAACTCATGCATCTGGCATCAGATCACTCTGTGCTACAGTTATAAGAACAGTCTGGTGGATAACTTAATCAGGCATGTCTTTAAACACTGCAAGTGAACAGTCATAGAACAATACTTGAACAACAAGTATTTTTTTTACTTACTGCAGGTTTGACTTGTTTACAGGACTAACCAAAAAGAAATGTAAATGTTTCCATTTCTGAAGAGCTCTGAGTTAGGAATGCCTTGCCAGTGTCTCCTGGACAGTGGAGGAATTGCTGTAGGCTTCCTCTCAGCTCCTTCTTAAAGCTGTGGCTTTTTCCAAAATCAGAGGGGAATCTGGTGACTCCACTCAACCCAAACCTTCTGTTCCCTGTTCTGTTGTCACAGAATGGAGATGGGAGGAAAAGCACCCCATCACCCCTCAGCCTAAAGCCAGATGGTTGCTGTGATAAGTGAAAATCTCTTCTGTAGCAAACTTTGCTACCTTAACTGTCATCAGCAAAAGCTTGATAGGCAGAATTACCAGGCTTTATGATCAGTTTTCCCATTTGAAAGAGACTATCTAACACTGTGTGACATATTGCAACTCTCTGCTCCAAACATATCTGGAGATGTAAGAAGCACTGAAGCAGCTTGTTCCTAAATTTGATCATGCTAGGTTAGCAGATCCTGACTACATCATTTCTGCCTGGACAAGGTATTTCTTAAAAATCCACTCTGCTGAAAATGATTGGAGAACCTTTACTAACCTAAAAAAGTTCAATTATATTCTTCCCCAGAGCTCACAATTATAGGAATAGTGGCATAAAATCTAGGTGCCAGACAGTATCCCATGCTTTGTCTTTTGGATCATATATTTTGGCTGTCTCCTAGGGTGTTGCTATGACCATAATGGAGGCAAAGGGTATGCCAATCTCCAACCATTTAGGAACTCTCCAAAAGGATGGTACGTTGCATAAAGAGCTCTTACGAGATGGTCAGGATGGACTTAGTCGTGAATGTAAGAGTATTGTTAGCATTTTTAATGGACCATTTTTTGTTGATGTTATGCTATATACTTTTTTTTTTTTTTTTTTTTTCATATGCAGTGAAACAGAGCATCAGGGATGTCTCAGCAGTGTCAATGAAAAAAACTGACATTTTAAAGCAAACCTAAATCTCTTATGACACATTGATTTAATAGCTGGCAAAGCACTCCTGTAATCACTGTTCTCCTTTACTTCTGCATATTATGAGTTTGGTGTTGCTCACAGCAGAAAATCCCTCAAAGGGCTTCCCTTTTAAGGGATTTTCTCAGGGTAACTTATGTTACAGTAACTGGACTTTTTCTGGCTGTGCTGCCTACTCTTTATCTGCCTTGTTTTCCTCAACAAGGGAACTGCTATATTACAGGCATAGGCTGTCCTCTGTGTCCCCCTCGTGAAGTGTGAACCACCACAGAGTGCATGCCCACTACATATCTATATAGGCAGGTATAGATATATAAATATTCACACTGTTGTCACTCGAATATACACAGCAGAGACTGCAAGGCCAGGTACAACTGCTACGCATACGTCAAGAGCTCTTACACAGTTCCACACACTCGCAGCTAAAATGACTTCTCACTTCTAAAATTGTTTTCTTTTCATAATCTCATTGCTGTCTTGCAGCCCAGGGTGATGTTAGCTCTGGTATCTTCGGTCATGTAACTTTCATGCCAGGGACTGACTTACAGCAAGGAAGGCACGATTCAGTCTCTTGGCCAAGCTCAGCCCCTGGGGATCCCTAATAAATAAGCACAGGCACACACTGTTTTGCACTCCCATGCAGAACTGTGGGGAAATTAAATTAAATTGAGGAAATTAAACCAAGCTCTCTAGGCTTTGAAGAAAAGGTTTTTCCTCAACCATAAGCAATGCTCCATACAAATGGGTGTAAACAAAGGGAACACAGGGGGAGAGAAACAAAATACATGTCATGAATATCCCCAACGGCAAACTACCACCCCCAGAATATACTAGTGCCAGGCTAAATCCAAGTTTTTCCCCTGTGAGGGTGGAAGCAGGAAGTAGTGGCTCACCTCAGACAACCACAACAGCCATCACCTTGTGTGCTCATTGACCTGGAAGACTGTGACCTCTGCTCCTGAAGCTTATTTTTCAGGTCATGTCTGAAAATGAAGGTCTGGATTTTCTTGGAGAGCTGCCTCAAATTCTTTTTCTCTAAGTCAGTTTCCAGTGGGTAAGGAAAGCCATCCTCACCTGTAGCTGTGCTGGATGACATGACACCTGAATGCAGGGCAAGTCACCTGAGCAAATTATTAATGTTATAGCTGACAAAGAAGATGAAAGAAAATAATGCAACAAGAGGAGGAAAATGATACGTTTGATGTTTGAACCAGCTTTCCAATCCAACTTTTTCCACTGTAAATGACAAAGATAACCCCCTTTGTACACGGTATTAACCAGTAATTTTGCCATGGTAAAAGTTTTGTAATGTTGCTGTGTTGTCTGTCCAATATAGAATTAATGGAGTTCTTTGCTGGGTTCTCAGGAACAGAGAATTAATTTAAACTGTGTCTGTCAGCTCATGTACAGGGATTTTAGTAGTAGGGGAACCTCTTTCAGAGTTTTCATTTTACATGGTGACTAGAAATTACCTGGCTGATTTCATAATCAACCCAGGAAGGATTTAAACTTGGGAGTTCCTCTTTTGCTTTTCAGCAGCAGCAGCAGTTTCTCTCTGTACCTTCCCACACAGGGGATGTTTTGAAACATCTTGTGCACCACGAGTTGCTCATATGGTTTGGGAATCCCTGACCAGAGGCCAGTCTGAGCTGCCTCCTCCACTTCTCCCAGCCTCTCACACATACTCCAAGGCTCTGCTCAGAACAGATATTTTTGGCTATTTCAAAAAGCTGTGTTGTTTATTCCAAGAACCCATCTGAGTAATTTACACATCAAAGCCCATGTTGCCAAGAACATGGAAATTATAACTGCAATACAAAGGATGTTTAATAAAACCAAGACATGATCATAATTAAACAAATGTTTACTGCGTCCACTATAGCAAGCAGGGGATCTTAATGTGTGTGAAGGTATAGGACAAAAATTCTCACTGGGATAATTATTTTAATAGGATTATAGCTAGGTGAAGACACATTCAGGTCTTGTCAATGAGATCTATCTTTTACAAGCAGAAGTGCATAAAATGCACCTGTGAATGGGAAGGCAGTATTCCTGTGACTTGTCCATAAACTGTGGACATGCTCCCACAGCAGCTGAAGGGCAGGGACCTGCACTTTCCTCTCTGCTGGTATCATCTGTGGCTCATCTGAGCTGAGATGTGCCTGAACTTTCTGCCTTCACTCTTCAGCCTCCATTGCCAATATTCCCACTGTTTCTGCAGATCTCCTCTGACTGGTTGATATTGCCTTTTTAAGTATATGCCAGATCTTGATGAACATTCAGTGTCTTGACAAATGGTAGTCCCATGTGCAGTCATACAGCAATGCAGAAGCAAAGTGTCCTCCTCCTGGTACCTGATTGTCACTGCCATTGAAGCAAATGGAAATGTCACTCAAGCAGGCATCCATGTGTGCGGAGAATGTTGCACTGAGCAAGACTGTTGCTCTTCTGGAGGTCATGGTCACCATTATGAGAATCCACAGCATTGCCAAGTGTACTACTGTCCCCCAGTAAGGCATGAGAAAGTTTTGGTAGAAACCCAAAGGATTTCTTAAGAATGGTTAAGAAAAAAGTAAAGTCAAAAGCAGGAGTGGTACATGCTACCCTTCCTGTGCAAATACAATTCTGAGGAACTGGAAAAAAAGCAAAAATAGGAAGTTACATTGCAACACAGGGCTACATCATCCAGGAGCAGTGAGTGCTTCCAATTTTGAGAAGATGGTTCAATCAACTGTTTGCTGTCAAGTTAGGGGGGAGAAAGTGTGCTTAAAGTCAGGACAATTTCATGCACTTGGGACACAGGGAGGTTTTATTTGCACATGAACTTGTTCTTTTAATAGAACTTGTTGAGAAAAGCCCCTGTGAAAGGACTGAAAGCTGTATTCTGTCTGTTTTTTTCTGGAAACATCATGTATACTTTTAAGCTAAGGTCGCTTACAGAAGGAAAGGAGTTCAGACATGACAAGATCTAAAGCTAATCTTCACTCAGGGTGGAGGGGTTGGTGTATACAGGTTTTCAGCTACTGGTGGTGAGGTAAGATGGCTTGGGCCAGTCATCACAGCTGAAGGAGTGAGGTTCTTCATCCTACATTTGTCTTCCCTTGCTCTCAGTTGCATGAGTTCCCTGCTCATATTGCACCAATTTGCACTTGTCAGACCCTGAGCTGATTTAACTCCCTCACTTGGCAGAAAGCTGACCCAGGAAAAAAAATTGTCTTCTGCTTGATTAGAGATAGGTTAGGGCTTCATGGAGAGAGAGGTAAAGACAGCAGGAAGAACACCTCTTTTAGAGACCGTATCTCTTTATCCATTCTGTTTAAATTTAACCCTGGCTTAAAGAGTGTGTTTCATCCCTGCACTGAAAAAAAGATCTAGTTCCAGTGGTACTGAACTAAATGTTTTAACGATCTTAGTGTCTCACCCAGAGAATGAATTCCTGCCCTTTCTGAAATGACAGGAATTGGCTTTAATGGTACTAACTCTGTGGAGATTGGTTGAGATTGCAAATGAGAATTAGTATCCCAAGCTGATAACAGTTCTTTTCTGCCTCTGCAAGACACATTTTCAGGGTTGATAACTTGCCAAAGTTGCTATGAAATTGAAGCTGTGCAAGAGTAGTATAATGAGAAGCGTTAAACTATATCAGGTGGAAGTATGGTGCTAAAGTATCATGTTGGATAGGAAGGTGGACTGGAATTCAGAGAATCTGAATTCTGGCCTGTGCTTTGCCCCTGACTTAGTTTATGACTTAAAATGAGACACTCAACCCTTCTGTGTGTTACCTCATGTACAAATGCCACCAAATTGATATTCACTTCTTGCTTGACATCAAGGAATAACCCCCGCCTCCCCCTCCTTATGTAAATGGTAAGTGGTAAAGTTTCACAACACAGGACACTCCTGGAGACTGTCTTACATGGAGATGTATCCCTTCCTAAGTTAGCTTTACCAAACCCACCCCCACTTTTTTCAAACCACAGAAGTTCTGTTTAATGAAATGTACAAACTCTTGCGGAGTTTTGTGCCGGAGACAACCATCCACTGTTGCAATTCATTACCACATTTTGATTTGCTCACTATCATTTGGCAACAATCTGAAATGGCATTTCTGGGATTTCATCTGTTCTTGACCAGAAAAATAAACAGAAAGTCTCGGTACGCCGAGGAGGCTCCTGCCTTTCCTCCCCTCTCCAGCTACTGCTTTTTACTCGAAAGAGCAGGACTCCGTCACCGCAGCTTGGCGAAGCGATGTGAACTCTTTTGTTCGGTGACACCGACCCCGTTATGGAGAGCAAGGGATCTGCGAACGCGGCCGGGACAGCGGCTGAGCCCAGCGCCTGCCCGCGCCCCTGCCCGTCCCGGCGCGTCCCTGCCCGTCCCTGCGCGTCCCTGCCCGCACCGCGGCCCTCGGGCGCCCCCTGGCGGCGGCGGGACGCCCCTCGCCCGCTGACGCATCCTGCTGCCGGGTGGTGGCGGGGGGAGTCTCCCAGTGTTCAGCAGAGAAGTATATTTCCTGTCAATTGTTAAACACCGTGGAGTTGTATAGCAGGAATAGAGCAGCTTTCCCACGTGTGCTGACGTTGCCCGTATCTTTCACTGTGCAGCACAGGCTGGTGGCTTCCACGGGCTGGGGGCCGGGAAAGGTGACGGCTGCCCACAGGGTCTGTCAGGGCAGGGCCTGACGCCTAAAAAAATAGAAGTTTCCATGCTGGGCTTTCAAATGATCACAGCTACATTGGTCTGCCTTAGTGGTGCTAAGGGAAGGCCACGTGAAAGCATTTGTGAGGCCTTAGGGGGAGAAAACTTTGGTGGCAGAATTTTTGCCTGCCACGTGGGACAGTCAGGTCCCCCTGCACCTACGCAGCCTGGGGGCTGACTGGCTGGGTGTCAGCACTGCCAAAAAGGACCTGGGATACAGCAAAAATTATTAGCCAGAAATATGCCCTTGTGCAAAGGTGGCCAGCAGCATGCTGGGCTGCATTAGGCAGTGGTACCAGCAGGTTGGGGGAGACCCTAGGGAGACCACAGCTGTCCAGGCCTGGGCTCCTCAGGGCAAGAAGAACATGATCATACTGGCGTGAGTCCTGCAAAGGACCACAGAGATGATTAAGGGATTAGAGCCAATCCTTGATGTACAAGGAGAAGCTGAGCGAGAAGGGGTTGTTTAGATTGCAGAAGAGAAAGCTCAGGGGGATACTATCAATGTAGGCAAACATCTGATGGGGGACAGTAAAAAAGACAGAGCCAGACTCTATTAAATGGTATCCAGTGAAAGAACAAGAGGGAACTGGTGCAAAATGAAGTATGGGAATTCCCATTTGAACATAAGTAAAACTTTTTTACTGTGAGGGTGGTCAAACACAGTCACAGGTTGCCCAGAGAGACTGTGGAGTCTCTGTCCTTGCAGATATTCAAACCTGGCTGGACATGGTCCACAGGAACCTGCTCTGAGCAGGGAGGTTGTACTAGATGTTCTCCAGAGGTCCCTGCCAGATTCAGCCATTGTGATCTTGTGAGTCCAGGAAAAGTGTTTTTAAAGCAAGAGACATGTCCTATTTTTAAAAGAAATGTGAAGAAGAAAAAGGTGGTGGGAGAGGAGAAGATTTCCCTTGCTCTCTGGATTCTAAAGACTGAAACAGATAAGAGGTTTTGTTTTTTTTTCTTTTCCTTTTGTTGTTGAATTGAGTTGGGTGGAAAAATGAATAGGAATGGGAAGGGCACTGGTAGACAGAATACTTCTATTATTACTCAGTCAAAAGGATTCCAAGCTTGAGATGGGGATTTTTTTTCCCGGCTTGTAAATCTGTTGGGAATAACCTTGTGTTTTGGCTGGCTGCCTTTTTCAGCAATGAGATTAGCAGTAGGTTTATTTGTCATCTTCGGGCTGGTATAGGCCACCTTCACCATTTGAATAGTTTGCATGGGCTTGTTCACTGCAACCTTTTAGAAATTAGTTTTAACTATCTATTTTGAATGCCACAGAAATGAAAATTAACTTTTAAACTGTATGTCTGGGCTTGTTTTTAGAACACCTAGCAATACAGAGTGTAGCAATTTGCTCCTGCAGTCCAAATGTCCAAATGGGTGCTGCCTGAAATTAACTGGGACAGAGCAATCACCCTCTCTCTGTTAAACTGCACATTGCAAGATCTATCTAAGGAAAACCTCAGATTCAGTTTTTGGGTAGCTATTAATCCTCTTCATAACTTTTCCATAAATACTATGTAGCTAGTAAATGCACAGAGCTCAGTTTTGATCCTGTCTAGCTTTCGGGAGATGTCCTTTATATGATCTACTTAGAAAGCCACTAGCCAAATGCTGGTGTTATTCCCCATTCCTATGTCTAGACTGTGAGATGGGAACAAATCTAACACTAGCATAGTGGAAAGAAAGATTGTCAGATATTTTGTCTCTGTTCGTGACAGGAAAAATGTGAAAAAAAGTTATAGGAATGGAAATCTGGCCAGTTTTCTCTTTTTTTGTGTTGTGGTTTTTATTTTGGGTTTTTTTTTTTGTTTGTTTTGTTTTTTTTTGGTGAAATTATTTTCAGTTTTATATGCATATTTCAGGACCTTTGCTTTCATGTTTGGGTTCAAGCAAGTCTAGGAACCTAGAAGAGAATTTAGTCAAAATGTCGATAAAAGCAAGTGTCTTTCTGTATTTGCATCTCAGCGCTTGCGGCAGATCAATGCTGTCTACTTATGAAACCACACTTTCTACACTCTTGTAGTCTATAAAATGTTGGCCCATATTAGGCAACAGGGCAGTAGAAGTTGCAATGTTCCTGTGTCAGTGCAACAGGAAGCATGTATTTCTGTTATGGGTTGTTCAGACTTCTGTCAGACAGTGGCAGAGACACTGTCGACACTGTCTGAATGTGAAGGTATTTGACTGGGAAAGTGAAAGCCCACCTGGAGCTGTATCTAGGGAGGGATGTGAAGGATATTAGATGTATTAGGATGTGTAGCAACATGTGGTTGGATTACAAATGTCCATGTTATTAATGTATGGCAAAATAACTTGAAATTAGCATGTTGCATAAGGAACATATTCAAACAGAAAGAATGTACTTTCCTGAAGAAAGGTATCTTCTTTGACATGTGAATTCACAATTACTTGAAGATTAGATTGCTCCCAGCCTCCTATTTGTGTATAATGCATTCAGTGTTTGTACTCCTATAGCACATCAATGTTGTGGTACCAAATATTTATTCTGTATAAAACAACCAACAATGTAGTAACATTTCCAAATGTGATTTTCCTGTTTGCATGTCTACCTTCTGTCACATTGATTCTATTCACTTATTACTTTGTAGCCAAAATATATGATTCTAGAAAAGGAGGAAATTCCCCCTGCAAGATCAGGAACTTCTGAGAGAAATCCTAGTGACTTTTTTTACAAAGCCACCACCAAGAACTCTGGGCCATGGGGTGGAGTGAAAAGCGCAGATGTTTGAAAAACTAATTGTTTTCTAAAAGTAGTGTTTTTCATTGTATTTTCGCTAATGTAATGAAAAATTACCATTATTCAGATAAAGATCTTCTAATCTTTCTTGTGGCATGTGCTGCTATGACAGGACAGACTGTCCCTTTTGAAACCTATCAGAGTCTGGCCAGGACTGTCCCAAGGTCTGAGCCCTTCAATCACAGCATATTGGGTCTCCTAGCTTTGTGTCCCAGCACAGAGTTGGGACAGCCAGCTAGAAGTTAGCCTACGTGACATGAATTTTATGCTCAGAGTAGGCCATGAGTAATATCTTTGATCACTGGATGCAGGGAGCCCTCCTTCAGCATCACGAACACCTTGGAAACACCAGAACTAACCCTATGAGACGTGGAGGAAAAGAAAGATTCCCAGCAGGGACTGTAGCTTAAGCAGGCACTTGTAGAGCTTTTTATTATTCAGTGTAGGGTTGCTATGTTTCTATCTTGGCTTCCAAATGGAAATGTAGATAGTAAGCAAGCCACTCGCAACAGATCTGAGGCATGCAGATTGGCATGAAGTGCATAAATAAAATAGGATCTATTGAATCCCATATGTGTCAGGATTCCTATATTTCAGCTGTTGAGTTGCAGCTGAATGACCACAGCTTGACTCAGATTGATTCCTGAAGTCCTCACAGGCTGCCTGGACAAAACTTGCAGATAGAAACAAACAACAGATCTGAGAACTCAAATGGATGATATCTTGGTTTCCAGGCAGTTCCAGGTTGTACCTGTAGGCCCTTCATTGTCAGGGATTGAAGAGCCATCTGCTAAATTCCAGAAAAATCATGAGACAGACACATGAGTTGGTTTGTTTTTTTTTCTTTTTAAAATTTTAAATAAAGATTTCTTCTTCTACCTGTTTTATTCCTAGTCTTTGTTTCCATTGCCCTGAGACTTTCATGCTTTTCAAGAGCTGTGGTTTTAGTGTAACTCTGCATATTGGGAAGGCTCAGTAAATTAAGAAGCTTATACGTGAGAGAAGTTGGCCTTTTCCTTTCAGCTATTAGCTTTTTCAACAGAACTGATTTCTGTTCTATTTTTTTTAAAACAATTTGATATTGACCCATTCATTTCACATTAATTAAAACAGACCATAGAATAAAATTACTGAAATTTGAAAAACTGAAAATGTTACTGAAATTCACTGTTTGGAGGACTTTTCTGTTTCTATAGTTTCAACTATAGAGAACTGTAGAGAGAAAACTAGAGAGAGAAAAGATGAAACTCAGATTTTCACTCGAGTGGAGAGAAGAGGGAAATGTTTGCCTGATTCTCCTTCAGTTGCTTCTTAAACTTGAATTCTTTAAGAGTTCAGTTAGGCAGAAAATTAATTGATTGCCCATGTCTGGAACAAAGTTGAATTTGCAGGTCAAGAAGCTCAAATTAAAGATTTGTGGGAATTACCAGATTACCTAAAGATATTCTTAAATATGCAGGGGTTGAGCTGATGAACTATTTTGGAATACATCTATTGGAGTCAGGCACCAAAACTTTTTAGACTCTGAAATATAGTATCTTTTTGATTTTTCAAAGGTTCTTGAAATTAGTAGGATTACTCCCCAGAATCAGAGTATTCCCCAACTCTGGTCTGTCCATTTCCCTAAATTTGTAAGTACACTTGTAACTCCATTCCTAAGAAAATTGGAAGTCTTCAGGTATATTATTGAGCAAGGCCAGTGGAAGTAAATATTCATAGCTTGGATGAGAATAAAGTTTCTGTAAAATACATGTTGCTGAATGTCTCATTCTGCTTTCCAAAATGCATTACTACTCTTGAAGCCAATAGGATTAGGGTAAAGTTGGAAGATAGTTCTCTCTTACTCTTAAAGAAGATATTTAAAATAGAATTATCTCTTGCCTGCAGCCTGTAAAGGAATTTTCACAGGTGTTAAACCATAAACACCTTTCAGAAGGCTGGCACAATGTGCACTATACATATTTATATTTAAAATGCCTCAGGTCTGTATTTTAAACGTAGTTCTGATCTAATAGTGTCGGAAAGCTGTAGATTGGCTGTAAATTGTATCTTGGTTTGGATATGAGAATAGGACTACAGTTGATGACAGTATGTTTTATAGCTGGCTGCCTGTTTTGCATGGCATGGATTTTAGTACTGTTCTGGCATTTCATATGCTCATTTAGTGGAAAGACCAACATTAACACCTCTGATGTGGAGCAGTGCAGTAAAATGATAGCACAAAGACCTCCTACTTGTAAACAAGTCCACTAGGTGTCCCTCCAGCTCTTTGTGATGATAATACATGGCTGATTTACTCAGACCAGATGGATCTAAGATGAAGAGCACTGCATTTTATGTCCCCTGTCTTGCCTACTTAGCTCTTCCTGGGTTCCTACAGAAGTTATGAGTCCAACATAAATCCAGTTACAGAAGGTGAAGGTAGGCATCTTCCTTCCATATGTGCATGCATGTGGTTTTGATCTTTCAAATTATTTTTGTCCTTCTAACTTTATATTTTAACTGAATTTTTGCAGTAATTTAAATGGAAGGAAAATGCAATCTCTCACTGTATGAGTAGTAGGCAGATACAACATTAGAGTGGAAAAGTGAATGTTTTGGCTGGCTTTTTACAGAAAAAAGACAACTTAGCTCAGTCTAAACATTTCTACTCTGCAGGTGAAGACTAGGAGTTAATCTAACATGTCAGAGTCTAGTTACGTGGCCTGATCAGCCATTCAGTGTTACTATGAAAGTGGCCTACTCAGATACCTCAGAAAAGTTAAGACACTTTTCCACTACACCCTGAAACATGAAGATTAATCTCCTCTGAAATGCTGTTAGCTCTGTTCCCTATTTTCTTCTGCTACCTCTGAACATGTAATCTCCTTTTCGATCTTGTTACTGTCCTGATGCTTGTGACATCTGGAAATGTAGTTCCAGAGTCTGAGTAAATATCATGTGAGATGGTATTATATTTTGATTGAATACCCTCCTACCTTTGTGCTTTGACACAGAGAAAATGAATCCCTCAGTCTTGTTCTCTGTATTTTTTAATCCCATAGCCTCTTATTTACCTGCTTTCTAAGGAAAATGATTCCCATATTTTTATGATTTCTACTGATATCCCTACTCTTTCTCATCACATTTTCCTTGACTTTTCTCCCTCAATTTCTCTATGTTATGTTTTTCTTGGTGAGGTGACTATTGAGGCATAAATTTCTTTAGATGACAAAACCACAGGATATGGGCCTAATATATCACTAACTTCTTAACAAGGTCACCAATTCATACATAGCTGTATGGAACAGTATGTTCATATTTCTGTTGGCAGGATAATACACCAGGAATATTAGGTGTAAGCAAAATAAATTAGTTAAGATACAGAAGAAATAGCCCTTTGGGTAACTTCTTCTGCAGCACTACTCATAAAATCATTACACAGATGATAGTTTTTTTTAATAGAGATGAAATTGTGTTGAAAATAAGGGATATTGCCTTATAATTAGGCAGTGCTTCTGTTGTTAAATTTAATGTGACCATTGCATTATCTTCTGCTTGCTGTGCATCCTGTCTCTCAAAGCACATCTCCTGTACAGTGGTGTAGCAGGTGTATCTAGATACAGAGTCAATGGAGAGTTAGTAAGTGCTCTGTAAAAACCTTTGCTAGATATCAGGGATGTAAATAGTGTAAGGCAGACTCTTGCATTTTAATTTTCTGCTGTAGATTTATACTATAATCTCAGACAAGAGATGCTTGGTTATGTGATGTGGTAACTAAAAGCAAGAAGACCTCAGACAAAAAACCTGGTGGTTCAGAGACACAAGAACAGTGCTATTTAGAACCAGAGCAATAGTGCCTCGAATCCTCTAGATTCCTTCTGCTCCAGTTGTGATTGGCATAGCCCTATTATGAAATTTAATATTCTTGAGCTGAAGATGTGGGCAAGAATTGGTGAAAGAATTATTTTCTCTACATGGAGATGCCAAATGCCTTGAACATATCTAGCAATGACACTGGGTTGGAGTGAGGAAAGAGAGTACAAAAAGAGGCAGAAATGTTGCTGAACTGATTTACATTAGTAAATCAGACCACTGGACTCCGAATCAGCTCTGGCACAGAAGTGCACTACTTCAAGCCCTTGTCAATAAAACAGGCTAACCTATATCCAGAACAGAAGGTGGTAACACTGCATCTCTATTAAAAGCAAAAATCAAATTCTGTTTTTCTCTGTTGAGAATTTGACACAAATCATGCACATCTTTCTCTGATCATAGGCACACAGGAAGTTTTAGAAAACTGCAAGTTAATTCACTGTGGGAAAAATATTCCCAGTTATGTCTTAAAAAAAAAAAAAAAGAGGGAAAATTCTAATGGCTGATGAGAGAAGTTATCCCTATGCTTGCAGGATTTTCTGGAGTAAGCAGAACTGGGTAAACTAGTGACATTGTCCTGCATTGGGAATTTGAAACTCAGGACTCAAATGTGGAAGCGTTGGTGTAAAATTGTTGCAAAGGGATAGGATAGGTTTTACCTTGAATATTTAGCACTGTCAGAGACACTTCCAAACATTTTGATGATGGTAAAGTCTATGTTCATATGTAGGCTGTGTTGCTAAGGAGTTTCTCAGGGCCTAGCAATAATAAGGGATCTAGTGATCCCCTGTACCCCATGACACCTCCCTCTTGGTCTTTCTAGTCTGTTTTGATCCTTTGTACCTGCTGTTGTTTTGTTACTGTTCCTGTGGTATTGCCTGTCATGGATAGGAAGGAGCAGGGTAATAAATTAGCCACAAGTTTTCCCCTTTTTCTTCTGCTTACCTTTTCTTCTAACCCTCCTCCTCTCTCCTTAGATCATAGGAAACCAGACAAGGGAAGGAGGATTAGGGATGGTGATGGGAAGTTCCTTTCTTATCTCTTCCCCTTCTGAATGGAAAACAGGTCTGTACGAGTCCTCTAACTCCTAGTCCTAAAGTCACTTTATGTCTATCTCTTACCCAGACACCTGACTCCGTTTTCCTATCCAGTTTTCCTGTTTGCCAGCTGCTGTTTTTAGGGATTATTAAATAGAAACGGTCATTATTTGTTAGTTAGTCATATTTGTGACAGAAGTCTTCAGAAGGGCATTACTCCTTAAATTCTTTGCCCCTGAAGTTAATAGTTCATATTTTTACAAGCGTCTTATTGGCAATGTTGAGAGTCCATGTGAAGATAGATTTCAGGATCAAGTCATTATTATAGAAACTGGCTCATGTCGTTCAAGCAGTAAATAGCATCATCTGCACCAAATTTTTCACTTTGGGTCAGGGATGAAAACTGATGCCCTTGTAATACTTTGAGGGTGGTATTTGCCATCTCAGACACATAGAGATGGATGCATAAACTTCTGACCTTGCTTCACTTTGTAAGAGAAGCTGTACTACTGATCCTTGCCTGCACAGATGGTCATCATTTATCATGTAAAAAGAAGCATAAAACTATGTAGGATTCTTTGTGTAATATTCTTCAGGGTGATTGCCACAGAGAAATAATTAACTTTTATTTATTTAGAAAATGGTTTTTACTAAATCCACCTCAAGTCTTTCTTGCAAAACATGACAGAGAACAAATCAACCAAGCTAATAACATACATATGATATGTTTTCCTATCAGACAAAAATGTCCTGTTCTGGATTGACTGACAAGAATAATATCTTCTTTTCCTTATTTATTAGTATTTTAGAAATTAGGTAATATTAATGTGATAAGGGAAAATCAAGAGAGAAACATTACTTGTTAGACACTGAAATCTCTTTTGTAGTCCAGACAATCATAACAGATAATTTATGACAATAAAGCCAAGGAAGAATACTATAATTGTTTTAGATGGAGATATTTCCATGATAAAAATTTCAGTAAGGATTTTCTGTATGGGTCTGTTCTCTTTATTTTATAGAAAGTCTTTTATTTGAGAAGTCAACTTTATATAGTAACTCACAGCAACTGCAATTTTAGTATTTTGAAAGACATAGGTTCATAACTGCCAAAATCCTCCTCAATTATATCTATTTGGAGTAGTTTTTTACAGGCCAAAGGATAGTCATGAATAGGCTGTTAATGATTTCAGATTTCAGACCTGCAATCTAGTAAATATTAGTCTGACACAGGCCTATCACAAAGAGTTACTTCCCTCTGATGACCCTATTTTAAATAACACAACTGAAAAAAGCTCACTTGTCAAGGATGATAAGACTTAGTCCCATCCTGGAGAACATGGAGAAATCAGATTGCATCTAAGTTGTGCCTTGGGATTGTCTGTCTGTGGAAATTTAATTTGTGTTTATGAAGTTTACACAGTGGCTATGCTCATGATTACGTGGTGTAGTTTTTTAGGGATACAGCTTGGTGAGATCATTTCTATGCACTCAGCTTTCACCAGAAAGGACAGGTTCATACTTTAATGAGGGTAAATTCTCAACCCATAACTTAATTACCTTGTCATGAGGATGAGAGAGGCTGTTTGAAGATCTGGAGTTATTTACCTTCTTCACGTTCCCATCCCTTTTAGATTGTTAATCCTCAGGAGAAGAAATACATGACTGGAAGTGAGCCTAAACCTCTTCTCACTGCTTTTGGAGAACTTGTCAACCTGAGCTTTTAATGATACCATTTCTTGCCTTTAATAAGCTATCAGAAAAAAGAATCTACAGTTTGACTTGTCACAGCTTGCATGGAACATAAGGGTTTATAGTATAGTTGGTGACACCATTAATAAGTTACCTGATTTAGGAACAACCTTAGATATTGTAATAAATTATGCTAGTTAAAAATAACTGCAAGCAAATTTTCACCACTGTTCTCTGACCTGAATTATCTTCTCTTCACAGTAGAATCTGTGCACATTAATGGGTAACTGCTACAGGCAGTCCTGGGCACCAAGTGCATGTCTCAACTGTGTCTAACTCTACATTGGAGTAAGACGTGGGTGGCCCCCTTCTCCCATCCTCCATAAGCAGCAAACCCAGGCAGGGAGGGCAGGAAGGGAAGGAGGGAGGTGTGACATGTTCCCCATAGCTCCCCCAGAGCAGAAGATTGGGACAACAGGGATGATGATTCTGACACTCTCTTATCAAATCTAGGAAAAAAATGTGCCAATAAGATGGATTTATTTGTAATAAAATACATATTGACCTTTGCTCTTCTGCACCCTACACTACCACATATATTTTGCACTAGTAAGAGTTTAAATTGAAAGTGTGGGGCATCTCCTGAGATGAACTGGTAGTTGTGCCAGTGATGAAAATGACAGTACCAATTATGTAGGAACAGATCACCTTTACCCTAATTTCATCAGATCAAAAGCCATCTTTTCACATTTTTATGTATGAGTGTGGTGTTAGCAAAAGCTGTATTACTGTGGTTATTAATGGGCTTAAAGGATGTTTATTGAAAGATGTAGTTCATTGAACACTCTCTGAACTGAGTTTCTCAGAAGTTGAAGATCTGTCGTCCGTGCTAGATGTCATGGAAAACACTTTCTTTTTCCATTTTAGTCATCCTATTTACTATGTGGTGCTACTCAAATCTGTCATCATGCTGTTGTTCTTGCCTCATGTTTGCATCCTTTTCTTTCTGTACATTAGGTTATTTTGATCCAGGCTTTTATTTTCTTTCAGTTGGGTAATTAATAGAGCTGGCTTCACTCTTTTTATGCCCATGCTGAATTTGCCTCATTTCTATTTTGCTTTTCAATTCATACGTCAGCAGAGTTCTCTAGTTATAATAGCTTTATGTTTCCTGGAAGTTCTGCGTCACGGGTCCAAATTTGTACCTGGTGTATTTTCCATTGACACAGAAATTACACCAAGAATGAATCATCCTCTGGTGTTTTGAATCATCCTCTGGTGTTTATGTTCATCTGGTCTTATTTTTTTCCTCAGACATTTTTCATTTATATTAATCATGTAATACGGGAAGTAATTTGAATGATATGAAATCAAATTATGTTGTTTTGGGGACCAGGCAAAGACAAGAACAATGAAATAAAATTATGGAACTCACAGATCCAGGCTAGACAACCTGTTTCCTTCATGTAATGTACGTAGTATTTATGGTAAATACTAAATCTTATTGCAGTCTATTTTTCAGTGTTCTGAACAAAAGAAATGTAAGATGGGAAAAAAGATTTTAGAGATAATCTTGCATTTGGAATTACAAAAGCTGCAGATGCCTCTGACTCCTATACAGAATGAAAAGATGGCTAGTAGTCAACTAGATTTAAAGTGATGCACACTTAACATGTAGAGCAACCTTCTGAGGTCTGATATGGGTGCTTAATATGCAGTTAAACAACAGAGCTTTTGATTTTGTTAATAATCCTAGAAAACTACACATACAAAAAGGGAAAAATATGACCAAGGTTGCAAAATGTTTAAATCTAGTGGTTTCCTCCTCAACACTGTCTGTTTGCCAGCAGTCAGGAGAGACAAGTGTTAAGAAAAATGAGATTTTTCTATTCTCAGTTCAGTGCGTGTCTTCACTCTAGTCCTAAATAGGTGATAAGAAATAGGCTACATCCCTGCATTTCCTGGCTGCAGTACATTCAGGGAGTTTGTGTGGATGGTCCCTGCACTTCTGACTTAACAGGAGGAGCTGTAAGAGAGCAGATTTTCTGAAGCCATTTTATTGATTTTCCCCTGAGCTGAGAGGCAGCAGTACCTAGCCAGCTATTATATACTCCTTGCCAGCTGGCCAATATATCAGCACATGGGGGTGGGGTCTGGGTGTGAGACCCTTCCCTACCCAGCCTGCCCCTAGCCAGGGAGGGCAAAGGAATTCTAGAAAGTAATCTGGATTTTATCTGGATCATCGTGATGACAAACACTGAATTTCAACCCACCATGAGGAGTCTTCTCTCTGGTGCCTTGCAGGGAGCACTCTGCAAAGGAAAAACAAGTTGTAGAATGTAGTAGTTTGATTGAGGAAAGAGGAAATCTTCACACATTGATAAAATATGTTCTGGCAGTCTTCATTCCTGTATCTACTCTTCAGTGATGCACAGCACTCAGTTGTTTCTTGTCAAGTTTGTTCAGGTTGGGGGTTACAGGTGCAGCCTGTATTTACGGAAGGTGAAATTATGGGATTTCTGGAGCCTGATTGCTGCATTGTGTACTCATTCTGAGACTGCTTCTGCCTCAGTCCTATAGCAGAACTGTGAGCTGGGGAGCAGGAATGAGCCTTAACTTCTGTATCTTCTGCACTCCAGTGCTGTGATGGGCTGCAAAATTACTCTTTTAGCTCTGTCATCGAAGTGAAGCAGTTTGGAGCCAGGATAAATACACATGTGGGTGCTGGAGTGTGTCGGTAGGTCTTCCTGGCAAAGATGGCTGGCAAAATGGATCCCAAACTGTGAGGCAGCAAAGTAAGAAAGAGATGCAAGGAGACCTGGGGAGGGAATCAAGGTGAGAGTCTTTTGTAATGCACATGTTCACTGTCCTTGCCTTCATACATATTTTTGAGATATTTAATCCTTGCATACTCTCTTTTTTAAACTATAAATGAAACCAGGAAAAATATTTTTGGGTTTTATTTCAGTTGTTAAAACTATCGGCAAATTTAATCCTAACTCAACAATATACCGTGTCCAAAACACAAGCTGTATTTTTTCAAGTTTGTGGTAAAAGCATGAAGAAGTGACATACATTATTCACTAAACAGCCAGACAGAAAATTTACTTTTCTTACTTCTCCCTACCCAGCCATTCTGGACTGGAATTTTTGAAGATGTGAGAAACCCAGATTCAATTCTC
Source organism: Strix aluco (assembly GCF_031877795.1). Classification (NCBI taxonomy): domain Eukaryota; kingdom Metazoa; phylum Chordata; class Aves; order Strigiformes; family Strigidae; genus Strix; species Strix aluco. The sequence continues at coordinate 66,833,246 of NC_133935.1, forward strand.
TTGCAATTCAAGGGGATTTGAACCCATATCTCACAACAGAGTTCACTAACCACTACTGTATGTGTTACTCCAGAGCGAATTTCTCTCAGGTATTATTCTTAATGATGCTCAGCATTGCATAGAACACTAAACTTTTTGGTGGAGAAAGGATAGGAACTTAGTCATCTTGCCTGTTTTTTCTCACTTTACCCTGATGGACATTTCAGGTAAAGTGGACCTACTCTAATAGGAGAGATTAAGACAACACTCAAGTATACACTGGAGTGGTTCAAATTCTCCCTGGGAGGTAGGAGACAAGAGTTTAACTGCCCCTAGGAAGTGAAGGGGTCCTGTATCCTCCCTATAATCTTAACTCCAAGTATCCCATATCTTTCAAATACTCTAACACTGCAGTGTTAGTGTGTGTAATATGGGTAGGAGGTGCTTATTTATTTCCTTGAATCTGCCTCCTCTTGTATTGCAAGTACAAAAGCCCAAATACTTTCCTTGATGGTTCCTTCAAGGATCTTCGCCTATAAGAGAACTAGAGTGGAAGATGTAAAACCTTATTGTGAAAGCTGTAAGATTGCACTCCGGAAAGGCTTTAGAGAACAGACACAAATGCCCATCACAACCTTCTGGTAGCAACCAAACAGGAGTGAGCAAGCTGTTTTAAAGTAATCTCACTCAGCCTTAACAGGTCCTGCAGGTATATCAGCAGCACCTCCACATCAGAGACTGATGAGAGATCAAGTAAAATTGGCAAGAATACTTACTGTTTTGAATGATAAGTAATTATAATAGAGAAAAGTAAAAGAAAGCAGGAGTAATGCTCAAAACTACAAAGACTAATGTAGGCATTTGCACATGAATGTGACTTGCAGTTCTTTATCTCCCAGTATGTGATCTTGAGCAAATTCAGGCCAAGTACTGTCTTTGTTCACTGCTTTAATAGCTACAAACCTCCTTAAAGGAAAGAAGCTTTTACTTTTATCATCTTACCAATTTCATGTGAAATAGAGCCTGGCCGTGTAAAACAGCCTTGTGTCTCAAGGTGCTCTTCAAAGTAGGAACTATGTAGAGACTGATTGTGCACTGATATATAAGCAAATGGAATGGACAGGTGTGTTTGACAATAACTTTTACACTGTGTTTTGTTCGAAAGCCTGGAAGAGCTGTCCAGCTGTGCTGCATAATCTTGTTACATTTTTTTCATGTCATAAAGTCAGTCTGAGAGAGCTAGGATGTGATGAAAAGAAATGGCTCTTATACACATTTAAGTAGACCTCTAGCTTATCAGGCTGTTGCTAAACAATGGTAACTTGGATTTTGTGCAGATGGTTTCCATGTGGTGGTAGGCCTGTCTTTGTGTGGTTCTGACATGGGAATGCCATTTTCAATATGAATTAATGTATAATAAACTGTTCATAGGTTGATTAAAGATTTATGTCTTGCAAGACAAGTTCTCCAGTGTTTTAAACTATTATTGACACAATGATAGCTGTTCCCAAATGTGAATATTCCTCCACATCAGCTCATATCAATGTTATTTAGCTGTTGTTTAAATATTTAAAACTCAATTTTAGTTTAAAAATGCAGACATCATAAAAGATAATACTTACTTGTTTTCAAACAACTGAAAAGGCCAAAGAGGACTGAAGATACAGTTATTCTTTGACTTAATTTGAGGTGGCTTGCTAACTAGGGTAGTGCATTTAATTTCAGAGTAATATCTTTGTTCTCCTTGCAGGTTTTGGAACAACATGTCCATATTATGAATTCACTCTGATAAATATTTCTTGCCTCTCTCTTTCAAACAGAGATCCGATGCACAGCATGAGCAAATGTGAATCTCATTATTTGGAGAAGCATGATAAACATTTCAAAATTCAACCCAAATATCATCAAATATATTTCTTGTTGGAAAGAGAGACTATAATTAACCTACTAAAGCTTTTCACTGTGGATGATCACAGTTGTTTTAATTTCTTTCAGGAGCACATCCTTGGAACTATGTGGTATTATAAACTATGGATAAAACCTCATGGTTTGTGTTTTACTTTGAGAAGACAAGTTTATTGCCAGATTCGAGAGTGTGCCTTCTCAGTGACACGCCTTTGTAGGGAACTCAGATTCTTTTATGAAAAACTAGGGACGTACATTCTTCCCAGTTTGCACTCCTATAACAGCACCTAGTTGCATATGTAGAACAACATGAAAACTGGCTTTCTTGGCTCTCTGGCTAGGTATAAGCATGTCAGAGTTTTCTCAGAGGTTTTGAAACTTCACTCTCTGCTACTGGGGTTCTTAAATCTCCATGGTTTCTCTTTAAATAAGGCACAGCTTTTGCTGCATCTAGAGATCAATAGTCACCTGGTAGCAGAGTGCAACATTCCCTGACATTGGCTTTTTGTGATTGGCCTAACCCAGACTAACTCTAACTGTAACTTTGAGACTTTTGTCATGTGAGCCGGAGCCTCCCAGCAGGGAGGGGACAATGATATAGTTTATTGATTCTCTCAGTCTTTTCTTTCACTTTCATCTGTGTTACTGGTCTAGGAAATATGCCTTGCTTAGCATGTCTGCCATCAGCTGTGACTTCACAGCACCTTCTTTTCCATTTCTAGTGCTGCAGTTGTTCTCTGGGCTTAGTGGCTTTATCAGGACAGTTTTCTCATGGCTTGTGATTAGGTTGCATTCCCACTGATGCTCAAAGTTGATTAAGCTATTACTTTACAAATAACACAGCCAATAGATGGTAGCCACTGCTGCTGATACTGCAACTTTACCTAGTAATCGTTCCATGCAAAAGCAGTTACGCTGGGAAGGAATGGGAGAACCTCAGGTTTATTTAGAGCAGGAGAACAATGGATCTGTACTGTCAGGGTCCTCCGTGATCTCTTCTTCTGGACTTAGAAATCATGAATTCCATTCTTTATAGAACAATGGTTTCAACAGCAGGGTTGGGGCATGCTACTCGCTTCATTGTAGGCTCAGGCTCACTTTTGAGGACAATCTTTAGAGAAAGCAAAGCATCTGAGAAAAGTCTTGGATCCAGTTTTCTTGTCAAACCATAAGGGTTAAAGTGGATTTCTGAGCCACAGTTGGCAGCTTGTGCCATCTCATTAGAAACAATTTGAGATGTGGGGTTTCAGGTGAGCATCACTTCTTCTCCAATATAGAGAGTACTGAATTTTAACCCTTAGGCTGTTGTAATGTCATGCCTCATTTGTGTGGGTAACTGACTTGCTCTCTCCTGTTTGTTATGGGAATGAAGCAGATTCCAGGGAAGTTGGATTGTCCATACGGTTTCACATGGCATACATGTTGTGCTGGAGGAAGATCCCTCTAATTCTGGGAGAGGTGGGATCTCATTTATTAGCATTTTCTACTCACCAATATAGATATTTTCCTCATTATTTCTCTTCCATATTTTTCTGTAGTGCTGCAAGATATATATCTGGTCTGAGATTTACCCTTACCAGTAGTCAATTATTTCCCTGTTCCAGTGAATGAAGGTGTTTTATCAGAGTAAATGGGTGCTCTATTTATGCCCTAAATATTCCACTTACAGTAATGTGTAATGCTTCTTTTCCACAGAGGAATGTAATCCAAGTCACAATCCTGCTCAAGGTAAATGTTGCTCTACAGCCTGTAGGTCTTAATCAATGCGTACAAACTCTAATTACATGAACTATTACCTCTCATGTAATAGTATATCATAAGGCCAGAATGAGTGTTTCTGGATATTCAGTTTTGGTTTAGCTCACAGGTTGTGATTTCTTGCAAAATATGAACTGGGTTCAGGTTCCTTGGAGCTGATGCTGTTGTGGATTTGGGTTCATGGGTGCTCTGATTCCACTGAAGATAGCAGGGGACAGATACTCACGTCATGTTGTAGTTTCAAGGGGAGTTTTTGTTACAGACATTTCAATGATATTCTTATTCAGAGCACATATCTAATTTCAAGCAGGCTCTGCTAGTCTAGTGCCATTAGACATATTGTTTGCACAGTTGGTAGAATTTTGAGGAGTGTTGAAAGTAACAAGTGGATTCACTTGTATCTTTAAATTGCCAGGGAAACACAACCGTGCAATCAATTTTTCCTGTGACATTGCCATCCTCAGCCAGCTTTGTTGAAAGCATGTAGCTTCAACATGCAAAGCATTGATGACTTCAGTTATTCTCTATCACATTTAGACTGCATAAGAGCTCACCATTTGTATTTTACAGCAACTGAAACAATTCAGTGTACAGTGAATTGCAATCACTGAAGTCAAAGGGAGTTTTCTGTCTACCTGAGCAGTAACAGCACCTTCAGCAAGGCAGAAGGATTGGCTGTGGGACTTGGAATATCCCAGGAGGAAAGGAAGATGAAACAGTGGGGTCATGGGGAAGGAGTAACAGCATTCAGTGAGCATGTGAAAAGTGCATGCCCCATCTTTATAATCAGAGGAGTCTGACTTGTTCCTAATCTGGCTAGAAGGACTTGGGCAAGTAGCTCTATGCAGCGATTTGGGAATGCTCCATCAAGGCAACTGAGCATACATGCTCAGGAGGGAGCTTAACTTCTGTATCGTCAATGAGCAATTCAGAAAAAACAGTAAGTCATGTTACTGGCAGTAAGAGTAAGCCTGATTTCTGTCTTCTTTTTAATTGTATTTGTTTAAATTTTTTATCTTGTTGCCAGTAGTCAAATTCTCTGCAATATGCTGAATGCATATCAGTTTGTTTTTTTTTTTCATTTCAGCACCTCTCAGGATTTGAGTAAATGGTCCAAGGACTGATCTCACTGATACTGTCCCCAGAAAAATAGTCTGTTTCTGCTGCTATATTTCCCTGATCCATTACAGAGAAGGCTGTGAGGACATTTTGAACTAGCTCTATCTTTTGTTTGTATTTAGCTTTTGTCTAATTCTATCATTTCTTTGCCCTAGAAATTGCATTAGCCCATCTGTGTTACAACTCTCAAGAGGAAGGATCAGAAATCTCCCATCTTCCAGTGTAAGGAGAGCACTGGGGGACAGTGGAAATACTGAGTGTTCTGTTCACAGTTTTGTTCCTGCACTTGCCCTGTCATTGCCGTCTAACTGTTTCTTAATTCCTCAGTCAGTAACTTGTTGCTCCTTATATTTAATATAAGAGCACAGCCCATTTTGTAACATTTGTCAAACTATGAAGGATAAAATGGAGCTTTTAACCATAGCTGTCTCATGTATGTCTCATTCATAACTTTTGGAGGTGCTGGGATCCAGGCAATCGTATTTTCTTTTGCAGTATGGGGAGAATTTAATGCCGTGATACCTATTTCCCTCCATTCTTTTCTCTATTCTCTTTACCCACACATTGTAGTTTGTGTTTAGAAAGGTTTCTTGATCGTCACTAGGTGATTTTAGTTTCCAGACCTATACTCAGTGTCTGCTAGGAACCTAAGAGCTATACTAGAAACTGAAAAGACATGTAAAAGGCTTGGAAACCTGAAGCACTGGTTCAGAATATGGCACAATCTGTCTTTCAATGAGTTACAGTTTTCAGAGGCTTTAATCCAACTAGCTGAGAATTTCATTGGCATGGTTACACAAAGGAATTGAGAACCGGTCATCTGCAAAGCAACCTTAATATATGTGTGTTTTTAAACAAGTTAGCTCATCTCTGTAAATGCCAAAAATTACCTGATTTTTGCAGTGCCTTGAGAAACTCAGCTGCTTTTCCAGCTTATTGTTACTTCATATCTTTTCTTTTGCCATCAAAAAAGCTGAGAAATCATACTGTCTCCTTTAGTAAAAGCTTTGTTTAGGGTATAAAAATGCAAAACCAGTCTGCAGGAGCCTCTTCTTTTTCAGCATCCTTTGAGGTTGACTCATGGTTTAGGTTTTTGTTTTTCCTCAACGGGTGACCTCCACACACATCAATCCCTCTAAGCAAGTTTATTCCACTTGCTCTGAATTATCTGACTGGCACAACTCTGTTATACAAAGCTTCATATAGAGCAAGAATTTTCTGTCCTTAAAACCTCTCATCAGTCACGAAGCCAGAATGAACGTATACATCTTCTGTTCTGAAATTTCAAGGGAATAGGTTTGGGTAAGAATATGCTTTTAAACGCACAGTCTCACTCCAGCTGCCTTATGTTACAGCTTGCAGTCCAGAGTCTTTGTGTTCCATAACAATATTAGAATATGCTGGGGCTCCTGTGGCCTAACTTCCTATTGTAAATCTCACACTGAAACTCTCGGTCATCTGAAGTGCTGTATACACAAGGTATTTCTATAGAGAGAAGGATATGGTGGCATCCCTCTTATAACAGCAGAGAAGTCTGCTTCATTGCACAGTGGAATTTGTGTTACTGTAAATGCTTTTAAGGATAAATCAGATGCAAGTTCAATGTCAAAACCACAATCCTGTGGGTCACTAATAAATAGCTGCCATCTGCTTGAATGTATGGATGCTGCATACATTTGCTTTTAGTTCCACAAACCTTCTCTTATTTCCCTGCAAAAGGGTAATTTTAGGCATTTATATATTTCCCTTTGCCTGTATATCTTCTCAATTATTAGTGTCATGTCTATTTCAAACTGAGGCTTTTGCCTATACATCAGCTTGTAGTAAAAGGAAGGTGTAATTGCCAAAAGGGGTCTTTTGGCATAGTGGCTCCTTAATATATTTACCATTTAATGAGGAAATAGTCATTAAAACTAAGTCAAACCTTTGATCACGGTCAAAATCTCCTTTCATGAACTTAGGAATTGAAAATATTTATGTGGACACCTATATATATCCCCTGTGTGTTTGTAGGTATTGTATTTAAAGGGCCTGGATCACCTGCTGCTCCAGCTGCTGTGCATCTAATGTTGTCAAAACCAAAACTGATTCCTAAAAAAAATTTCTGAAGCAAACTGTAGCAAAACTGTTTTCCTTTAGAAATGTTTAACTTCCCATCTGCAATAGCTGAATATGTTATGCAACAGATTTAAGCATACAGTATTTGCATAATTGATTAATAAACCTGATACATAAACTACCTTTGGGTTGGGTGGGTTTTTTTAAAAATATTTTATTTGTATCAGCTATGGGCCTTGCAAATCACTTTCAAGGAAAATTTAAAGCACGAGCACACTTCCAAGTTTCCAAGATCTGTTGGTCTGCATGAGTGCAAGAAGTATTTTTAGAATAACAGTATCTACAACTGTGATTATGTATTATATTAAAGAACAGCCAAAAATAAAACCCAAGACTGATTCAACTAAAGTTAGTGTTACACTATTATATCTGATCTTGGGATTTTAATGGTCTGCTTGCCTCGCTTTTTTTTTTTTAAAGCTGAGGTGTCCTTGCAGAAAGACAGACATAGTCAATGAACATAGTGTTTTTGATAATAATAATGATGAATCAGTCCATTTTTGAAGGAAAGAATAGTCTATAAAAGGCTGTGAATATACATGTTGTTGGGATATACGGTCCTGGCTAACCGAAGACACCTAGAGATGTATTTGGCCAAAGATGTGCTGCAGTTATGAATGGTAGGATTTGTGGATGGCAATGTGACATCGTCACTGTTTTGAAACATGTTTTCTGCAGAGATGGCAGGACTTTGGAGAATAAATGTTAAATGGGAATACCTCTTGCTAGCTTAAAATACCTGATTAAACCTGTGAAAGGTCTACACAATTGACATAGAGATTATTCTTGGCTATGAAATTCTGCAATAAAAAACGGAGTAAACAAACCTGTTTGTTTTGAAGACATTGCTAGAGAAGAAGGAATTTCAGAACCTTTTCTTCCCCTTCACATGTATTGGCTTTGGATAGTTCTGGTCTATGGTAAAATAGGTCAAGTTTTCAGGTTTTACTAAAGCAGGAGAGAAATGTGGATCCTGAATGTGAATATTATGCACCAGTTTTCCAAGTGGGTGAACAGAAATCAGAACTTTTCTTTTTCTCTTAGCTCTGTGTTCATTTCTGTGAATCATGTACTCCATCCAATTTAACAGCGAGTAGTCTCTGTTTCTTATTGTTTGTGCATTTTTAAAATCTGTTTCTTAGTTTACAGTTAATGGTTTATATTTTATATAAATGTTAATGTCTTCCTCTCTCCTCCCATTCTATTTTAGGGAAAGACAATAAAAGAACATATTATATTTTATGTCAGTAGTTCACTAAGTTTTAAGAGAAGGAAAAGTATTTTTATTTTAAATTGACCCTTCCTGAAATGAACCACTCAATATTTCTTAAAATGAGTGTCATGATTTTTGTGTAGACAAACTTTCAAGCTCTAAATGTCTGGATTGATGTTTTTGTTTCCCTTTGAGTGCAAGTAATTATTTTTAAGATTTTCTTCATATTAATAATATTTACCAGGGCATATGCTCATCTATTCTGAATGTTAATTGATGGCAGATTTCAATTTTCCTGTCATCACATAGGGTTTGTCAAGGACAGACAATAAAAGTCAGAGCTGGGAGACCACAAAACACGTGTCTTTTAGTTGAGGAAACATTGTCTTCCATCACAACAGGCTTTCTAGTGTATTAGAAGAAAAGTTAATATTAGGAAACTCCCTTCAATGTTTTTAGTAATTCAAAACAGTGGCACTCTTCCTACAAATGCGTATGGAACAATGCTGATGTACTGCCATTCAAGCCCCCCCACCATTTTTTTTTTTTTTTAATTTTGAGGGTTCAAGTCTGTATTCCAACAGGGCTTGGGAAATGTTTCTGAAAGTTCATGGAACATTTCATAGATAGGTAATGCTCTTGCAAATGAAGCTTTGATGGGCTGGGTACTACTGTTATTCAACAGGACTGAAAACTCCCAAGAACTGGCTACTTTCTGCACTTCCCTCCCACCAGGAGGAAAACAGCTGAGTCAGGAGGGAGCTTCTGCTGTCCCCAAACCCTTAAAAAGAGGAATCTTTTGAAGGAGAAAGAAATACAGGAATTTGGTTGTTTCTCTGAGGAGAACAGCAAAGTGAACAGAAAGGGTCCAGAACCTGGGGAAAATCAGCTCCCATATTCTCATGTAAAAAATAAGTTGAAATGAAGCTGTTGTTATTTCTTTCTTTCTAGTTTCCCCTTTCTTACAGTTGCAGATATAAAAGGTGAGAATGGAGAAACCTCTTGCACATACAGATTTCCCCAGGCAGAAGAAGGAGTAAGGCCTGAGGAACGGTAGTCAAGCACACCTGCCCAAGGCTAGCGGAGGTGCATGGGGTAGCCTCATTCTCGACCAGCGCAACCACCTCTATAGGAAGAAGAGGGAGCGTGCTGGGGGACCCAAAGGCAGATGTGGGGCTTGGGAAGAAACTAGTGCTGAGGAGCAGAAGACAACCTCTTGTTTCCCATTTTAAGCTGTGTGAGATAGTAACTGCACTGGAGGTGGGAAGGGAGAAGCCAAAATCTCAGTGAAACAAGTAAAGCTTACATTCACAAGTTTAACCTGTAAGTTGAAAGGTTTCTGATGAATGTCTTTGGATTAGGCAATAATGAAATACTATTCCAGTCTACAAAATACTTGCTCTGAACTACTTAATATCTGATTTAAAAGCAAAACAAACAAACAAAAAACCCTCAGTTCTCCATCAGCATGTCACTTTTTTCTTTTGGGGGGGGGGGGGGGGAAGAAGCTGTATGGTTTCTGAGGCACTCTGGGAGAGCAAATGTCAGCACTGTGTGGAATATTTATGTCCAATTAAAAACAAGGTCTGTTGAATCAATCATATCACTCCAAACCGGAGTATGTTGCTTTTCGATGCAAAATTCAGATTCTTGCACAGTCCTTCCAATTTCAATGTATTATATGTTGCAGTTCTGTATTCCAAAAGTCCATAGTTGCTGTTCTCTGATATTTATACAATGGTAGTCAGATATGTGGGACTGGCAGCAATTTTTTGGGTAAACTTTCTTAGAGGAGTTGCTGTGTAGTCTTGAAGGGCTGATTCTTCCTTTTTCCCTCCTATAAGGGACCTGCCCATGGCCCAGGGCTCCATTTCAGACCCTGAGGCTCCCCTCACCCTGCCCACGGCCCAGGACCCTATTCCAGCCCCGCAGGGCTGTCAGCTCTGGCCCCAGTGATGCCACACAGGGCCGGTCTCCAGCTCCTCACAGCCCTGCCCTGCCCGGACATGGGCCCTGCCAAGCCGGGCCCACCCGCAGACCCACATTCCAGCCTGGCCTCAGCCTGTCCCCATCCCCAGGGAGGTGCCTGATGCCTGGGGCTGGGGCTGCCTCCAGCTTCCCTGCTCCTGGCTGGGGTGGAATGGGTCCTGGCTGCCAGGATGTGCCTGGCTGGGTCTCCTGGGGAGCCCTCACCACTCCCAGTGCCTGACCCCAAGGGACCCACCAGCCTTCGAGGCGCCTTGACAATGGAAATGTTTATTAACAACATATTCAAAAAAAAGTTCAAGTAGGCTTTTTCCTAATTTAAACATTTCCCAGAAGGAAACCTTTTCTTCCAATTTAACGCTCACATTCGCAAGACTTTTGTCCTCTCTGGCAATTTGCATTGAATTCAATAGCGCAAAGTGAGTTGTGAGTCAGCTGCCACACTCTGAATCATCAAAATACTTCTATATTATTAGCAGACATTAAAACTGACATCTTGTTCGAGTGGGAAGAGTAATGTAAGTTTAAAGCATCCTCGTAACTCAGTGGTGTGTGTAGGAAGCACGGTGGCGTTGTGTAACGCGAAGAGCAGCCTGGAATCGATCCTGCCAGTTTTTCCCAGGGAAAACCGCCAGAGACTTGAGCTGTTAAGTCAATGTTGCGTTTTAATGAAATTCCTGGCACATCTAATGCTAAAAGTCCCCTGAAGGGAAAATATTGTAAATCCGGATGGTAGTGCTAGAAGTGAGGCTCATAGGTTGGGAAGGAGGTTGTTGCTTCTAGCGTTTGTTGGGAGCTGGGGAGAGGCCCACTTCCCATCCTGCAGGGTTAGCCCCAGGGAAGCATGGCCGGGAGCTGCCACCTGGTCGCTCACTGCGAGGGGGTGTTTGCTGTGACTGCTGGTGCTGGCACTGAGCCCTGGATGCGAGCAGGGACGTAAGAGTGCCTGGTAGAACCACTGCATGGAAGCTTGTGTCAATAGATAGTATAATAAATGAAATGAACCGTGAGTAGATAAGGGGAATATACAGACCAGGTGGCTTGTGAGACTCACGTGTTTCAATACAGGGCATTATGTGATGAACTTCATGACTGTGGGCATAAGTGAGAAACGAAGCAGCTGACAAAATGTTTATACTGAAAAATAAAATTTTACTTCAAAGACTGCTCATTAGGCATCAGTCAGTTAGGAAAATGCTCTTTTTACTTTCCTTACAAATTTCAGAAGTTAGGTTTCAAAGATGATTTCGGGGTACTTGCACTTGGGAAATGTAGGCAAATACACTAGTGTAATATCTATTGATATATTGAATAACAATACGGTTATCACTCGAGACTAATGCATACTATAACATTAAGTACATAACATTATGTGTGTGTGTGTGTGCAGGCTGGGTTTTCAGCTTGATCAAGTCTTGACTCCTCACTTGGGCAGTCCAGGTTGCTGAGCTGGATCTGCCACAGTCTGTTTTGGTGTATTTCCCTGTCTTCATTCCTGTGAAATTCTTCTTCTTTGAAGAAATACAATGTTTAGTTAAAATTATTTGTTTCAGAGAATGAGGTGCAGTTAATTTAGGAGCGGACTTTCTCTGTAGTGATACTTATCCCCTCACTACCTACTGCACAGCTTGGGCTGAAGCAACAGGATGATCATTTGTCTGATACAGATAACTTGATGAAGTGCACAAGTGGTCTTACGATGAGCACCATGTTCGACATTTCTACTTTTCATAATGTATGAAGCTGATTCAGCTAAGAATATTTCATTTTGGTATAATAGATAAATACACATTTAAGAAATTCAGAAGAAAATTGTGAATGCATGTAGTAGATCATAATAGTAGTTTAGAATCTTTTCTGCGTGTACAGCAAGGTAATTTCTTACTATATGCATTGCATAATCAGTTTAAAGGGCTCTTATTTTAAGCAGACATCTTGATTGGTTATATAAAAGCACACTTGCTAGATATTTTATTCAGTCTCTAAAGTGCAATGTCTTTTTGAAGCTGGTGTCATTGTTAGCCTATATTTAGGCTCCTCATTGTGAAATGATTATCTGAGTTCTTCAAAGTCTTTTCTGTGGAGTAGTTGAACTTCAGGTTATCGGGAATTTCTAGTATACACTAGTATTACACGCAATTACCTAATTTAAGACTGTGCAGTAATGTGCAACTTTAGAAAAGTTTGGAAGTCAGTTTTTTATTAGAACAGAATGAATATTGTAAGAGTCTTTCAGTATTTTCACTATATCACTTTTTGTAATCACTGTCTGTAAATATTTCTTTGGGATCCCCCAAAACCAGGAGGACAATCAGTTTGTTTGTAGACACTCACAAAACAGTCAAGTTATCTCAATAGATTTCTGAATTAGTCATTCTACTGTAAGTACCATTCTCTTAAAACTGTGTGCAGTCTGTGGCTGAGGCTGTTGCAACCAAAGAGTTCAAGCCCTGGTTTTTAATTAGAAGTGTTTCTTCCTCAAGAAACTGTGTACAGTCTGTCTTTTAGAAAAAGCGAGGAGAAATAAAATAGCTTTCCTAAAAGACCTCAGTCTCCTCATTTTTGGGGTGATCCTAACTTTCAAAACAACTGTCAGTTCTATAAAACTTCATGGGACTGACTTACCTGACAAGCCAGCAGAGGAATGATTACTCTAGATAGTATATAAACCAGACCCTTGTCTTTGAAATCCTCAGTATCTACAAGGTTGGGAAAGGCATGCTGGTGGATATTTACATCAGCAAATTTCTCAGGATTTAAGGTAGCTGGCTGTTCTCTGCACTTTACTTCTATAGTCAGTGCAGGAAGTGAGCAACAGGGAGTCAGCTCCAGGGGCAGTTTAGATCAAGAAGTCTCTTTTTTGCCCCTTGGAAAAAGCCATTTTTCTCTTCCCATTGGCTGTAAGTGAGAGTATGTGGTTAAATTAGGTGCCTAAAATTGGAGAGTGTTAATAATCTCCATGGTATGTATGTATATCTTTGTGCATTGCACAGGTTGTTGCCTGTGTAGTATTATCACTTCTCTGTTGTGTTCTCTCTCTGCTATTTAACTTTCCTGCAGGATTCCACTGCAAAGGAAACAAAAGCACTTCTGTCCCTCCCAGATTGGGACCCAGATACAATCCCACTTCTGTTAACTCCTTATTATGGAACTGGGCCAGCTCAGCTACATTTCTCTCCTTCCAGAGTATGCAACTAAATAGTTTTACTCAAAGTAGGAGGTTAGTTAGCCAGTGGAACAGAAGATCACTTTAGAGAGATGATTTTATAATCTTAAGTGTATATTCTTCTCCCCTAATGTTACACATCATCACAAACTAATTTGGATGGGGTTCTTCTGGGATAAGGGAAAGGAGCAGACCCAGTCTGCAGTCCTCTGGCAAGCGCAGAATTCCTTGAGGCTTGGTGTAGGCTTTTTCTTCCAAAGAACATGCCCTAAGCCTGTTTTTCTTAGTTTTTGATTGTTTTAATTTTGTGGGGTTTTTTGTTTGTTTAGTTGTTTTTTTATCACCCACACTCCAAAATAAGAGTTGATTCTCAAATTGCACCTTTTTTTCCTAGAGTTTTAAAGATAAAACACAAAGAGGTTGTCTTGCAAAGAACATCTACATACATGTTGGCCATCCTGTCACGTAAAGTCCCTCTTTAGACAAGTAGAGAAACTCAAGTGAGAACAAGCCATTTTAAGAGTGGGAAAGGCTGTGATGGAGCACAGTTGATCACATCAGCATGGAAGCTTATGAGATCTCAAAAAGCATTCCAGGCAAAAATTTTTTGTGTAAGTTGAATTCAAATACTCTGAGGCTGCTCTGTACCATGAATCAAAGGGGATTTGATTTGTAAATGGGGATGATTAGGAAATTCCCTTTGAAAGCTCTGTTCTGGTCAATCTTAAGACAGTTATGTAGACATATGCTTTAAAGTTCCAGCTGCTGAGCCTAAATCTGCAGCCTTTTGAACACTCCTGACTTAAAGAAGTCAACAAAAACTGCTGACATTTTTCACACGCAATAGGTGCTTGAGTCTTTGCAGCTTTGACTCATTAGTGAACTGTTGTACCCTTTTGACACTTGCAAGAAGAACACTTGAGACAACGGCATCTTAATTGCAATCCAAAGTCTCTACATTGTGCTGTGGGAGGCAATCACTTAAAGAACTGTAACATAAACCAATATATAAACCTGGAAGCAGGACACAGGTTGATCATCAAGGCTGCTGTTTTTGATAGCCTTCTACAGAGAAGGAGAAATGAAATTCTAAATCTTGTTAAGCTGATGAGTATCCTCTTTCTCTCTCTACATCTTGAAACAATTTTGCAATACTTATGCTGAAGGCAGAGTTTAACAAAATTCAAAGATGCCTTCTGAAGATTCCACAGGGCAGAACCTGTAAATATTTAAATGTGATTTCTAAGTTTGCCAAGACTAAACCGTGATGTATGTGAAAGAACTGAAGCCCACACACTTCCTAACTTCTTTGCAGGTGAAAGATGGGGAAAATGGACTTTATAGACTATGTCTATGGAAATTAAGAGTGTTTTCAGGACTGTGATGTTATTCCATGATGCTGACTACATTATAACTGTATATTTTTTAATGTATTCTGGCTGCATTTGTTTAACAGACTACAAGACAAACTCTCCAATTTATCTACTTTAAGTTACCATGCTTATATTTGGAAAGAAATCACTATTCTGAAACCTATAGAACAGAATCTCAGTTTGTGGCTGTAGTGCTAAATTATGAAGTACTCCTGTAACTTCAGTAACTCTACTGGACTTATGCAAATAAAAGTTATGGATGTGAACCCCCTGTTCAAGATATTTGTATGGAAGAGAATGGGGAAGAAAGAGGGACTAATTAAAGATGCTTCAAAATATTAGATATTAAAAAACATAATAGTTTTAGTATTTTTTATAAAATGGTAAGCCACTTCTGAATTTTGTTTCTTGAAGGTAACAAAAGAATTTGGCTTCCATTGCCAAAGTCACCTGGGAGACTTTGTAGTGTGTTAGGGACATGACAATTAAACATAAAAGCATAATCTCAAAGATTCAATAGTTTGTTCTCCTTTTGCATGAAAAAGGGACTGAAGCACTTATTTTCTAAGTTAGGAGAAATTTCAATATAATCATGAATTCAGTAAAAATCTCTTTCAAGAGTTGGTTTGGTATATCCCAGGTGAGATTTTCAGTGGGAATCCCAAATAAGGCCTAAGGCTCTTAAAAATAAATAACAAATCCAGATTTTATTGGAATAGAAAATGAATATTTAACTTTTTAATAGAGAAAACTCAAATTGGCCACACAAGTTAGTTCACAAGCCTGGTTTATTCTAGTTGCCTCCTGTCCATTGTAAGTCTGCTTGACTGGTTTCAATCAGCTCAGTAACCTTCCTGGTTGCAGCAAACTTTGCACAAGCCTTCTCCAAAGTGGAGGGTTTTTTAGTTTGGTTTGTTGTTTTTTGTTGTGGGTTTTTTTTTTCATTTGGGTTGTGGTGGGGTTTTTCTGTTTATTTGTTTGTTTGTTCTTCTTTTTTTTTTTTTTTTTAACTGTTGTTCAATATTCTTACTATCCATTTCCTTCCTTGCTTCTAGAAATGATTGGATTCAGACGTTAATGCTATGGTGTTAAGGATGCATTTGCTTCCTATATTCAAGGAACTTTCTGTAACCTTCTGTTTTCAGAGATACATGGCATGAAGTAAAGCAGCTCTTCTGTAGTGCTTTGAATTAAAAATTCTACTGCAGTCCTTTCACTAGCTTAGCATCATGTTCAGGAAAACTTGCCTATGTTGTCAGCTGTTCAAGTAGGTAGCTGTTCACAAGAACTTGTTTTTAACATGCAAATATTTTCTTGTTTTCTAAATGGTCTTTTTCACCCTCTTTTTGCCTCTTTTTATGTTCTTTGAATGTAAACATGTATTTCCTACAATACTGGAGGAAGGAAAGCAGACAAGGAAAGTTCTCAGAATTGCATTTCACAGTCCTTGGATATTTTGTTGTTAGTGTTGTCTACCTTAACACTGAAGTTTGTTTTTGCTTACAAGTTTCCTGAAATTGCCTCATTTTCCTTCATATTTCACTTAATAAATTTAGCATCCCTGCTCTCTCTACCTATCTCTTATGATACTCTCCATATGTAGTGTCTCAAAATATTCAATAGCAGTGCAAGCAATTTTGCTGTCTTCTACTGTTTGCTAAATGTATTCAGTGTTTGAATCAATATTGAGGTTTGCTATGTACAGTTGTGGTCAAATCTATGATAAATCATCTTTTCATCAGTGTTATTAAATGAAGCACTAAGACTATTTATCTATTAACATGCTGTCATCCTGGATGAATTTGTATGAAACTGGATTACACTTGCATAAAGAATTCCTGTAGTTTCTTCAGATTCTAGCAAATTATATTTAGGATTAATCTTTTCTCTCAACTTCTTTCTCCTCCACTTCTTTCTCCTCCTCCCAACAACTTTTTTCCTTTCCCCTCCTTCTCTGTTGATATTATTTTCTGAATGAATGCCAACACCGTAGCAGATTTTTCAAAGATTCTCATCGTAGCAGACATTTTGAGCTGTGGCTTTGACAGATTGCACATTTTGAAAGTGCGATACTGTAGCAAGCTTTTTAGTAAATTTGGCAGACTACATACTGTCTTGAAATCCACTGATGAAAAGTGAAAAATCTATTAGATGTAGGTTGGCAGGATACATGTGACCTGCTGAAAGGCTGTGCACATATTTTATTTGATTCCAGGAGCAAGGAATCCAATTCTCAGGGGTTTATGAAGAATTGCAGTAAATGTCACTTACAGAATGCAAAAAAGACGGTCTTGGAAGAATTAGATTGTAGGAGATGACTAAAAAGGAGTTGAAAAAGTCTTTGTCTTGCATACAGGGGTTTTACTGAAATTATGATTGGAACCATGATAGTAGTAGTAGTGTATGTTATACTGCTGAAGAGATGCTTTGATTATGCTCCCTTCTTGGACAAAGAACTTGCAAGTAGAGGAAACCCCTTCCTTTTCCAGTGCTCAAAATACAGGCTTACACTTGTGATTTTGACTCTCCATTTTTGATGCTGGGGCTGGGCCACTCAGCATCCCGTGACTGTTCTGCAGGAAAGAGCTCAGCTTCCAAAAGCGGAGGGGGTTTTACAACAGTTTACTTGCAGGAAGAATGCTGCTGTGAGGAATTTCCCTTGTGGTTTTAAAATCTGTTACTTTGCTTGGTGGTTCCTCAAAAGGTGTGTGTCACAAACTGTCCTGTATGAGAGTATATTGAAGCTAATGTTCAGTGAGTATGGACACAGGAAGCACCCTGTGTGTGTCTGTGGCTAACCTGCAGTTTCATGAGTTTAGTTTGAATATTCAGGTCATGATGCTGCCCAAAGGGGTGATAGGACCTTCCTCTCCATCCCTGACTGCATATTTTCACCTCCACCATTGTATTGGCATTGGCTTTTGGCAAAATTTTAAGTGTAACTTAAAATGTCACAGGAGATTGCAGATAGAAGTGTCCTAAGGGGCTGGAGGCATTTATAGTTTCTGTGAGTGGGTTAGAATGTAAAGGAGAGAAGTTACAGGCTTATAAAGATGCTTATAAGTACATTCATCTGATTTTTGCATAATCAGACATGGCCAATTGCTGATGTGGAGCATTGATCTGTCCTATGAGGCACTTTTACACAGCAGCTAGAAATCCAGGAGAAGGGTTGCACAATTCGTAGCCTACTGAACAGTTCTCTTGGCCATGAGGAAAGAATCTGAGGATGAAAGGAAAACTAGGTGGTCAGATTGCTCAGTTAGTCACTGACATGTGAAGTCCCCTTGCCAGTGCACATGTCCTCCCATCTTGCCCCAACTGAAACTACTTGACAAGCATGGGTTAGGCAGCCTGGTGCTGATACCTGAAAACACTGGAGATATATGGGATGTGGGCAAGGGGGTGGATGTTGGGAAATAAAGTTGGGGAGATAGTGCTAGGAGGGAAGTTAGAGACACTGTTATAAAGTGAAAGGGGTATGTATGGAAGACTGGAGAAAGAGGTATTTGGGTTTTGGCACCCTTGACCTTGAAATACAGCCGTCTCTGAGATGCAGATAACTGTGCTGAGGTTACAGAGGTACTAAAGTTGTCAGATTCATAAGGTTGGGTCTGACAGGGTAAATGATAATACATAATCAACTATAAAAATCAAGATGGCATTTGCTTGTATGATTTGTGTTATAAAGGAGGTATTTGTAAAGAGTTAAGATGATATTTATGTGTTTGCTATAAATAGGATGGTATTTTTCTCCGAACTTTCAGTATATGCTATTGTGAGGGGCAGTATATCAGATAAAATACATTTTTTGTTTTGCTCCACTATGTCAGCTCCCAGTTTAAGTACTAATTTAGAATAATGTACCACCCATCAATCACAACTTCCATGTCTTCATACTTTCCTTTGTTGTCATCTTCAATCTTGAACTGGCATGTTCCAAATATGTGTCAGTCTTTAATCGGTGTAGCCAGAACGGCATCCAACCTTTTGCAAGTTTCAGTGTACTTTTTCTGAACTGACATCTGATCTGTCAAATTCACACCTCTTGAAAATGTGAAGATGTAGGCAACAGGGTTAGTACAAGAATTATGTAATTGTGAGACAAAATGTATTTTGCTTTTTAGTAAATTCTTTTTTTAACACCATATATAAGAATACTGTCATTTTGTCATTTCTATTAAATTTGTGTATTAAAAAAAAATAAAATAGTTCCCACAATTCAAATTATTCTCCCAATGTAAGTACATGAAATCATCACCCTTAGAATTGAGGCACTATCTTCAGGGAAAATATAATTCCATTTATTGCAGCTCCTTGCTTGTAAGGAACAATATAATTGTGAACAGCAAGGGTTGACTTCCAAAAGAAGAAAAAAGAAAATCCTCTACAGATTTCATAACAATGATCCTTTTTGCCTCTTTTTTTTTTTTTTTTTTTTTAACTTTTGTTTTCACTTTGAATACACACTTTAATGTGTTTTACTGAGCTATGAAACTACTTTCTTCGGGTCACTGGGGAGGAATTGACATTCGTGCAGATGCATGTGATCTAGCTACCGAGTTATAGAAAGAAGAATTTAAAATGCCTTGCTAGTTGCATGCTTTTGTATTAAAAATAAAATGTACAATATCTTTGGATTAATCACTTTAACACTTGTCTGACAAATACGGAAGCACTTGTGCAGAAGGCACTAAACAGCAGCAGTTGTGCAGACAGACAGACTGCACTAAAATGTATTAGGGACTGAGATGAGAGTGGGCACTCATAAATGATTAAGGGCTAAAGTTGCCATGTGGACTGTTCGCTTGCTGTCATGTCACTGTTCAGAAATATGAAGTCCCCATCCAAGATCTGTTGTATCTCAGAGGCAGGAAGAGAAGTGTGTAAACTATACATATGTCTTTGGAAGGGCTTGATTTATCAAGCAAATGAATTACACACTGAGGATGATGAGTTCAGTTCATAGTAAAGAAACACTGACCATGTCTTTTGAGTAACATAAGTGGTAGAGCACTTACTCAGCAGGGGAAAACCTAGGACTGAATTAATAACTTTTGTTAAAGAGACATGAATCCTGAACTCCACAAGAGTGTCGTGTCCATCAGGGTACAAGCAAGTCTAAGATGACAGGATGAGCAATTTTACCTGTGAGAGTATTAGTTCCTCTGTGCAGAAAGGAGCACTGGAATCATGGGCTAGAGACATCACAGAAAAGCAAGTAGAAACCTCATGTGTAAAACCTCATGTGTAAAAAGCAAGTAGAAACCTCATCACTAACCTGATGTTACTGGAGGAGAAGGGATGCCCTTGGGGTTGCCTATGTGTTTTGTGTTAAGGACTTACTGGAAGGAGTGCTTCAGCAGCACTGGAAAGAAGGATCACACCCCAGAACAGCAAAGCTACACAGGAATGATTTAATTTTCTTATCAGTATAAGAATGACACCTGAAACATTTACTTACTCATTTATGTGACTCCTGTCCTAATCAGAAGCCCTCTGAATTTGATGAGCTTTCCCACTGATTTTGATAGTGTAGGCTTGGGCTGTAAATTTAAAATTTCCTGTGCCTCTGTCAAAGAAGTGTTGTATTACATTTCAAACAATGTTTATCACTGATGGTGTGAGTTGTCATTTTGATTACAAAAAGAGTCTCTGCGGGGAGTTGCTAATAGTAGCTCTAATAAAGAGTCAGACCATAAAAGACCAGAAGGACTCAATATAAATTATAATTGTGCTTTAATTTACAATTGTTGTCTTACAAAATGTCCTTTAAGGAATCTTTTCAAAATAAATCATCCATACAGCCATTCTTAAAGGAAAAGGGACTCTGTGGCAGAATGAAACATTGCATTTTATCTGCAGACAATAAAAAATATTCAAATTATTTTCTTTTTATAATACAGTACAAAATAAAATATTTGAAATATCAAATAAGACATCTAGAATTCAAGAGTCTGTAGGGACTGTGAGTCTAATTCTCTTTCTCAGCAAAACATGGTCTCTTCCTTTATTGCATCTGGGAGCAATAGCATATTAACCCCAGGCAGCATCAACCATAAAGTTAAAGTGACAGGACTATGTTCCCCAAGGGAGGATGTGAGGATGCTTTTTACATTTGCATCAAAGATCAAAGCACAGTTTGGGATGGGTGCTGACTGAATGTACAAAATTCAAAGGACATTTAAGGCTAATAGCTCTAATTAGTAGTTTACCAGACTGCTTTAATGTCAGAATAGGAATTTCATATAGCATAACATAAAAAAGGGAGCCTCTACAGCTGAAACTAAATGAAAATCTGAATTCAGACAAAAGTCTACCTGCTAAAACAGCTTTTTTTTGTTCCACTATTCTTTGCTATTTTTTGCTTTCTACTATGCAATAAGATTAAAACCAAGATTTTATGGTTTTTTTTGGTCAATATATAACACCTTTCAAAAGAGTAAGAGCAATTTAAGACTATAAAAGTAATTTTCAGAGTATGGCAAGGAGCCATATGCATTATCAGATAAGTGATAATTTGTCATTAATTAAGTCTTCTTCCTTTCTGTATGGCAGGAATGGGCAAATCAAATCCTGTCCACAGATCATTAACAGTGATCCTAGTCCCTGGGTGCTGAGCACCAGGAGTGCTTGTTGCAGTCTGTCATCCTGACTCCTCTCTTTCTCTCCATGCACTAGGACAGTAAACACAGAGGTATTGAGACTGCAATCAGGAGATCATGCTGTTTTAAATCATCCTATTATCATATTTATTTCTTGTCTTTCTTTCCCGTGGTGAATTTAACTATCTGCTATTTTACGTAATTTCTTACATAAAGCCTCAGTTTTAGAGGTTTTACAACTAGAAGTAAAACACTTAAAAACCACACACACACTAGAATGGATAAAATGACCCTTTGTTCCCATCTGTTGCTTATGCAATTTAAAATGATGTATGCTGAAAGTAAGGCTATTTAATACTCTGTGAATTTTCACAGAAGATTGACCCAGAGCAATCTTATATTTTTCCTGTAATTGTAATGCATAAAGAAAAAATAAGAGTTCAATCACTTCTTTGTTTTTGCTGCAGTTTAAAATTTGTCTTTTAAAATGCAAAAAAAAATTGGCTTAGGGAAATCAGGAGTAAAGGAATTAGTCAGGACCACAGTGTAAGAACTGTAACATAATATATCTAAAAACTTACTTATTTCTTTCTCTATTGGCTAAAATCTGATTTGCCTGTTTCTATCTGTAAGCTTTCTTAACCTCTGAGCTCAAGCCAGGTAATACTTTGGGGATGGACAGATATGCCTAGAAAGGCAACCTGATACCAGATGGCCCTGGGGATGTTGTAAAGTGAGTATATGTTTCAAAAGAGAAGCCACAAATAAAAGAAAAAAGTGCATGCTTAGCATTGGCCTTTGAGTTGGCATAGCAGGACTGGTAGAACTGAGTTGCTTAGGCATTTTGAAGGCTGACATATGAAATTACGCATGCCATGAGCTGGGATCTTGGTCTAGAAGGTTTGCCTAATACCTCTTGAAACAAATGGTATATTTTGCATATTCAGTTAACTGAAATAATGTGTATTTGTTTAATTTTCCCTGTAGAAACAATGAGCCCATGGTAAAATAGGGGATGGTGCAGAGTGGCAGCAGTATTATAGCGATCTCTTACTGATATGCATACTGAGTGAAGGAGTTGTTCTGGGAGACTTGGGATGTCCAACAGAGCAGTCCTCATTTCTAGCCATTTCTCTGAAATTCTGTAAGAGGCTATTTCCATATCTCAACCTAGTCTATGTGACATTTTGTAGCACGTTTTGAGGCTTGTGCTTCACTGGATGATAATTTTCTTCACACTGAAAATATGACCACAGAAAAGAATAGTTTTGGATCTCTCTTGCTCACCTCATTAAAAGCTGTACAGATATTGGAACAGTGCTCTTATGGGAGATCTGAAGGTGTGCATTAATCTTTTAATTAATAATTTAAAAGAAAAATGATTCTCTTTGTGCGTATGAGCTTATTCTTAAAAGGGTGATCAAAATGAAATGCAAGGGACAAAAAAAGCAGGTCTGAAATAGCTGGCACAACATGTTATACCTGTGGTTAGATTTCAGGCATTTTCTGTATGCAATTAAAATTCATTATATCTCTGTACCAGAGCTTATTTAGGAAGTCTGACATGGAGAAATTACTTGAGCGATTTAACTTACCATATTCTTATGCATATAGTAATCTTTGAAAGGTTTCCATTAGACTGAGTGTTCAGAATTAACAAAAATTTTGCTTTTAATTTCCAACTGTAGCTGCAATAATACAATCTAATGTATTTCTAAAGACAATTCTAAGCATTTTTTATCAAATCAGTTCAGTTCAGCCCAATTTTTAAGATATGAATGTTCTTTTTAAAATATTGCCTTTATAAAGACTGTCAAAAATGAAAGTGTTGATGTAAAACTTGGGAACAGTGCCTCACTGTTTATATATTGTTGTGAGATGTTCCAAATTTTTTTATGGCTCTTTCCTGCTACACATATCTTGGATTTCTAGACTCAGTTATTGTTTAGGAATGAACAAGCCACCCATTGCCATGAGTGCACTTTTTCCTTTTGTCCTTTTAATGTGACTTTATTAGCTATGTCTCCAGACACAGATGAGGTAGGAGCAGAGGGAAACAGGGAGGAGAAAATAATATTAGCCCACCTGTAAATATCTAGGCCACAAGCTCAAGTTGGTATGTTACTACATGTTAACTGGCTGATAAATTTTAGGGAGGGCCAGTAGTTAATTTCACCCAGTTAATACATATTTAGGCACATGGCCATGGAAATCGAGATGGTAATGCTTTTCTCCACACTGAGTACATTTATTCCCATGAAATAAAAAATATCTTTGATCAAAGCCACCTAGACACTATATTAAGTACATCTACTGAAGATACCTTGCTTAACTGTAGCAGCTGTCATGAATTTCTAGGCTAAGAAAGTATCTGTGGAGAGCTTAATGTCCACAACTGCTGAATGCCTACTAAGAGGAGAGTTAAATTCACAGCTGCCACATATGGGCACATTGGATTGATTCAGTCCCTTTCTCTTTTCCCTCTCCCCACTCCCTCTCAAAGTCCACAAAGTTTTTATTAAGGAAAAAAGTAATACTGAGGAGCTGTCTTAGCACAAGATAGATGGGCCAAAATGCAATAGGACCTAGATCATTATTTTTAGTAAAGCAGTCTGACTGTTTTTGTACTGAAAACACTTATAACTAAGAATTGGCCTCTGTGTGAAGTAGAAGAGCCCTGCTGGTACTGGATTGATGCTCTCCATAGGAATGTGAACTGCAGAGTTTTGGCCACAAAAGCAGCTGCTATTATGGGTGGTTTTTTTTTCCTGTGTGTGTGTGTGTCTCAAGAGGCTAGCTGCTAAATTAGAAGCTGATTTGTATTCAAAGCGGAGATGGAAGAATATCTACTAACTTTCAATATAATTGCTTATGTTGCTGAGTGGGTTGTGTTTGAGGTGTTTGTAACATTGCAGAGTGATGGTTCTGCAGCAAACTGACAGAAGACTGCTTGTACCAATTAGGCACTGCTTCTTTAGCTCAGAAGGGGAAAGCTGAATGTATTGATTTCTTCCTATGTTTAGGATACAATGAATGAAAACTGTACCTTACATGTTCTGGGATCTATGCCTGAACTGAGCAGACTGGCGAAAACTGTAATAAATGGAAGAACAAAGCAGCCTGTTAAGGATTCAGTTTAAAAATGGAACTAAAATATCTTTTTGTCAGTTGACAGAAGTGTCTGAACACTTAATGATATTAGTTTTGATTCTGTAGAAGAGTTATCTTACGAACCACCAGGAGCTTAGTTTGCTGTTGTTTACTCTCAGCTTTCTTGACTTCTAAGGAACAAATAGGCAAAGGGAGAGATTGAACCTGCTTGAAAAGTTGAATCAATTAAAATTGGTAGAATGGATACTTGTATTATCATATTTATAGCTGTGCTTCAAATAAGAAAGATAAGAAATTCTTAAAAAATGAAAATGAGGACTTGAGCTGGTATAATTTTTAGGGTGTTCCATTACACGTATAATTAGAGCAGGACCCAGCACTGTTGACTGTCATTTAGTTGATCCTAAACTGTACATCTCACTGTCTTAAGTCCATAAAAGCATTTATATGATGTGAGCAATTGAAATGATGTCCAGGTCCACATTGTTTTAGGTTTAGGGGTGTTTTATGTTATATATTTTCACTTTCACTGTTCATGGAAATGAGACAGGAATAACTCCTGTCTGTGTTTTGGCCACCAAATGGAATTGGGAAATAACCTGAAATCCATCTGTAAATTCATTCTGCTGATTTTCATAAAGTTGTGAGTTCAATAAAGAGGACACAGAATACAAGGCTTGTGGTGGTGTTTCCACATACAAGTATGCATATGGCTTACATTACAGGTAGAAATGGATCTCTTCTCTGAGTTAACCACATGATTCATGAAATGGAGGCAAACACTGGGGGAAACTACAGCAACAAGACTTCTTTACTGGCCCTTTCAAACTGTAGTATATAGATGTCCTTTTAGTCCTCCCTGGAGATTTGTAAGCACGTGCCAGAAATAAACAGCTGACCTAAGGAAGAGAATTCTCCCCTGTGCATCTGCTTGGGTTATAGGTTTATAGCAGTAACGAGCTGTGGAAATCAATCTTTTGTAATCTCTGCCCTTTATGCTTTACTCAGAGGGCTGCTGTCACATCTATAAATAATCCATTTGTGGATCTGTTTGAAGATAAAAGAAGCTGGCATGCAAAAAAGCTTTGCCCTGCTCTCCAGTTACTTATCCAAAAATGAATGCGCAAAACCTGGGGTGTTTTGGGTTCACCTTATTGATTTAGATGTTCCTTCCTACAAAAGCCTGTTAATGCAGATTGCATTTCCAAGACAGGGCTTACAGTACAGGCAAGACTTAAAAATTTATATTGCCTACAAAATTCTAACAGAATAAACCTGTCCAATTCTATCTTGTAAGCAAGGACCTGGTGAATAGAGGCAACACAAATGCAATGTAACAACTTGCAGGTACAGCTGTTTATGGGCATGTACTATATTTCCTCAAAGCTGTGAAAGACAAAGGAGGAAGGAAGGGTGAAAATACTGTTTGTTATGATTATTATATCATTCTTAACGTTTTATATAGCTCATTTTTTCCAGCTTCAACTGTGTTGAGTAACTGAAAACTAGCAATCCTAATTTGGAAAAAGAAAAAAATCTGTTAACGTGGAGCTTTTTCCAGAAATGCTTACATTATACGATGAGCTCATTATCTTTTTTGCATTAACAGCGCATATTTTGAAGTCTGTTGTTCATCTGTCCCATTGTGCTCCCTCCTCCTTGTGCTCCAGCGGTAAAGTCACTTTCCCTTAGTAGTGGCCTGTCCAGTGAAAAAATAAACTGATATGTAATAAACAGGTTTCATAGGTGGAACTGCTTCTTCCTTGCTGCCTTCACTCTGTTCTCTTGGGAGAGCCCGAGTTTTCATATGTATCTTGGCGACAAGCCATGGCTGGTGGATATTATTTATGATTTAGCTGTGCTTTATTGTCCCTTATCTTTAGGGACAAGAGTGTCCCATAGTCAGGCCTCCATATCTTTTCAGTGAACCACAGACAACTGAAGAGCCCTATCACTAGATATGGAGTGGAGGGAAGACTATTACACTCCAGAATTACAGCTCTCCTCTTGTGGGTGGTGGAAGGCAGGGCAGCCTTTATCTGGCATTCTCACTGCTGATTGAACTGACCTGATGATGTGCTGTTTTCACTATTCTGTGCATGCTGGATCTCTGTGGAGACAGTGTTTGTCATTTTTCTGAGGTGATAGGGACTAATGATAGAAGTCCAACTCCACCATTTCCTTCACGACTCTCAGCTTGCCTGTTTGACTATCCTCACAGAGCTTTGTGTTATCATTTCCTGCCTTAGGATCACCTAGGAAGACATACTGAAAACTATGCTAAAATAGGTTCTTTGATTTTATTATAGGTCACTTCTGTGAGATACAAGCTTGCATTTAAAACCAAAAGCAACAAACCAGACAATGGAGCTGCTAAAGGCACCTCGTCCATTTGTGGGTAAGGGCTGGAAATGTCTCGTAACCAAAGGTCAAGGACTTCTGTGAATCACAGCAGAAGAGACTGAGTTTGAGCCACAAACAGTGGTGTGAGGTATCTCCTCCTCCTTTCAGTTTGAGTCTTATCTGCTGTTTTAGGTACCACTGTTGCTCTTGGCACAGGTAAGATCAGCACCTTTAATTATGTGGATGCCCTCAAGTTTCACTGGCTTTTGAGTTTGGGGGAGAGTTTAATCCTTGGAGGATCTTTTAGAAATTGAGTGATTGGTGTAGCAACAAGGAGAGAAAGGTCTTTACTGGAAAAGAAGCAAAAGAGAAACGAGGATGCCTTTAAGGTTGACACAATAAAAAAGATCATGTAAAAAAATGGTAAGTACAGTGATGTCTACAGTGAGGTTCCAAATTATTCAGGCTGATAAACTGGCTTAAACTACACTCTATGCTCTGCAAAAGTGTATTGAAAGCATGCATTTTTTTCTATTATCCTAAATCCTAATGAAAGCTCCATAGAAGTAATTGGATTTGCATTGTTAGGATGGCAGCAGCACTATCACCCTGCATAACTATTGTGTTTAGCTAATGTTGTGTTGTGATTACCATCTTGTGAGGGTGGTCTGTCTTCACCCACAGCATTCTTCACAGCAAGCAACTTCAACCAAGTCTGATTTCAGCTTTCATTCCAGTTGGATTCTTGCCCCTCTTTAACTTTGTCAAAGTCAAACTAAGTGCCTGACATACAGCACAGGTGGTTGCCTTTCAGAGAAGAGTATCACAGATGCATTCCAGACTTGGACAAAGCATTCCTGTTTGAGGAGAGGTCTGAAAATTAAAAATACATCTTACAGAATTTTAAAGAAACATTTAGGAATGATGGTTTAAAAATATTTGCTTTATTTCCTTGCTTGTGGTGGACTTGTTCCTTTTAACATTCTCAGGAAACATGAGAATGGCCACTGGTCATTTCCCTCACCTGTAGCAAACACTCTGATGCAGTGAGCTATGCAATAACAGTGAAACAAAGACGGGTCCTCCTAAAAAACAGGAATCGTATCTGATTGGAGCAGCTGAAACAGGAATGAAACAGTTGAGAGAAACTCGGTAGTGCAGAAGGAATTTACAAAGGGTGCACTCTCCAAATTTTCCTTTGGTACAATGAATTGAAGGCCAATGTTATACCATAAGCAGCTCCATATCGTAGAAACTATCTGTGAGTCTACTTGTGTGCAAGCATGAAATTGTTAAGCAAATATCTGCTAAAATTGAGGTACTGTAGGAGCTACAAAATGCCTTCATAAAACTCCTCCCCCTGATTAACCAGCTCATCATTCTTCCTTCCTAAATATGTATGGGTGGCTGTTCCAGGCTTGCTAACTCTACAGAGTTATATCAGACGTCTCTGAAATGCTGAAATTAGTGGGTTCTCCTAATCACAATTCTGTGTAAAGCTGTCAGGAGGCTTGATATTGACTTGAGAAAAATTGGAACTTCAACCCTAGTTTTCAGCTACAACAAGAAGGATGTTATTGATATATTAGGATAAGATGCAGATAAGAAGTATCATTAAATATTTGATGTTGATTTATAGCTGAAACTCCCAAATCCTGTAGAAGTTCATTTAGCTTTTGCCTTGACCTTTCTGAATATTTAGTATAGTTATTGGTTTTAATGGCATACACACCTGAAATAACTGTTTAGAGACCTCATTCTTCAGAGACTATATAATACCCAATAGTACAATAACATCTGGAAATAGAAGACAACTGTAAAGGCTTTAGACAAACATATCTTGCTTTACTGTTGACTTAATGAAGAGAGACATATGGAACTTCATGTTCCTAAAGAAATGTGTTGGACTGGAAATAGAAATGCAAAATGGAGAAATTCAAGCAGTTAATTTCCATACTACATTATGAGATTAGAAATATGCTGATCTTAATAGGAACTGTAAAAATGCATAATGCCTTTTGACAGACATCATAAATCATGGGTTTTTTAAGGCTATTAAAATAAATTCCATCCACGTTGGTAGAGTTGTTTTTAAAATACTTGTGTTAACTAATGGCTTGTGCTATGTTTTGAAAAATACGGCCTCCCTTTCTAAATTATTAATGTAATTTCAATAACTTAATTTCATACCTAAATGTATAAAGAAACTCTAAATTTTCCAATGTAGTGGTTCTAAATTTATTGATACATGAACTATAATGCTTTTAAAATCAGGATGAAATGCTGAAGATAAAACCTGTGTATGCAATGATATTGTGATAGTATCCACAAGGCAGTAAAACAGAAATGTAAAAACAATTATTTATGTTTGTTTGATATTTTTTTCCCTCTGGAATTAATAATGTGCATTGTTTTGACTTTGTTTATGTCTAGATCTAAAAACATTTTCAGAGAAATTATTCTGGAAAGGCTACATAAAAAGTTTTGGCTCTAATAGTCTTACTTGCTCAGAATCTTATGTTGAGTAATACTTTCCTCTGAAACCTATTGGTTAAATATTACTCAGTATTAGCAAGAGTATCAAAGTTTTCTCCAACTGTATAGAACATCTTGCGTGACTGGAGACTGTTCACATGAGAAAAAGGCTTGCAATGTTCATTCAATTCCTTCAGGAAATTGCAAAGAGCTCTGGGTATCTTGAAAGCCTACTGAAAGGTTCTACAATATTCTTCCTTTAGTTTCCTCAAGAATGAAAAATTTAAAAAGTTTTTATGGGGGTTGTTGGAAAGGAGACAAAGTTTCTGAAAATTATGTTCTGGTTTTTTGGGAGTTCATGTATGTAATAATAAAGACTTCACTGTAAAAATGAAGGTTTGCTAACAAAACAAGAATAAACCTCTTATTTTTAGGGGTGAAAGTAAAGAAGGAAAGAATGATTCAGTTGAATATATATATAAGAAGATGGCATTTACAGACTTTGATTTTTTTCCAAGAAATGTCAAAGCATTCTACAAAAGGTCATATAACATGAGCTTGCAACTAAACATCAGAAAAAAAAAAAAGTGTATATTAGTACCTTTATTTTACAGAAAAATGAGAGAATAACAGATTAGACACTGATTTTCCTAGCGTTGCACACAAAGTTACTGGCAGAGTAATGAAAATAACCAAAACTATTCATTTCCTGTCCTTGGTTTTAGGCATGGAACCACAGCTTCTCCAGTGTGATTGAAATCTGGGGTTAAAAATGGCAAATGACAGAAAAAAATGAAGAAAAAGCAAATTTTTATTTCAAGAGAATGAAGTCTCACTTCAGGGAAAATTTGCATCAAAAAGTTGTATTTTGTGATTGGAATAGGCTTTCCTAGAGGGCTCTTGGGGCACTGAATTTGTGACACTGTGTTCAAAACAATACTGGAGTTCCTGAAGGTTGCTCTAAATAAAATAGTCCATAAGATTATTTGGGAATAATGTAGTCTAGAAGACTATTCTGCATTTGAGACATAGATTTATAAGACATACCTGTTTTTCTAAACAAAAAGCATCAAACTGCAACAGAACTATCTGCTGGCTAGAACAAAAGAAATGCTTTAGCTGGCAGGGTTTATAAAGTTAGTGACCTACCTCCACAGTTTTATGTCCTCTCTTAGCCCACAACTAAGCTTATAAACACTCTTAGCTGTGGGATAGGATCTCAGACTCAGAAAAAGGAGTCAGGGAACACTCTATCAGTGGCATAGGCAGGAGCCAGAGCAGCTTTAGGAGTCCCTGTTCTGCCTACCTTTATAGTATGATCCAGACCAAAGCTTACCTGTATTTCCAGGAAAAAGAGAAGGGAAGACAAATGATAG
Source organism: Strix aluco (assembly GCF_031877795.1). Classification (NCBI taxonomy): domain Eukaryota; kingdom Metazoa; phylum Chordata; class Aves; order Strigiformes; family Strigidae; genus Strix; species Strix aluco. The sequence continues at coordinate 66,863,773 of NC_133935.1, forward strand.
AGACCTCTTTTTTCCTTCTCCCCTTATACATCTGTTTGTGGGGCATTTCATAATGAAGGTTAAGTTCAGGAGAAGTTTCTTGGTTAATGCAAATGGTTGGTGTGGCACATGACAATGCAGATCCACAGATTTCAACCACCTGGTGGCTGGGAACCTGGTGCCTACAATCCTTAGACTGAGCCACTATGAGAAATTTTGTTGTCATTCTCAGTTCTGTTATTTAATTTCTATCTTGGCTGATAGATACCACCTACGTTACATTTGTAGTTGTTTACATTTTTGCCACTCCCCTTAGTCATCAAGTCAAGCTTGCATTCTCTTTAGCAACTCCTTTTCATCAACTAGAACTTAAAAGCCTGTCCTGGTACTTAAATACATGTCACACAGATCCCAGAGTGCCTCAGGAGAAAATGTCACTTTGCTTTTTTTCACGTCAAAAAAGAAAATTGCTTGAGTGTCATGAAGCAGCTGGAACTCATAAAAAAATGTTATCAGCTAGGCCAGAGCCTATCCTGTTACCCTGGGTCAGATGAATAACCCATATATCTCCTAGCAGAATAAACAACAAGAACTGCAGTCTGAGAGTCAACACCTGAACCCTCCTTGATCCAAATGATCTCCTCTCCTTCATCCTGGGTAAGTGCTACTAGTAGGTACTACAGCCTGGTTGGTCTCTTTAGCTGTCCCCTCCAGACTGGTGAGCTACCTCCATTTCCAGTTTGATCTAGTGGATATTTAAGCACTTTAAGGCCTTCAGGTGAGATTTTTTTTTGACCTGTTTAGTAGTCACTGCATACACATTCTTTGACTTCTTCAGGGAGACTTCTAAAAGAGTTAAAGATTCAAGGAAATGGACTTTTAGAGATTTTGTAATACTAAGCTTAACTTCAGTGCAGCATGAATGTTGTTTATATGTCTATACTTCTATATGTTACCTAATATGTCCTGTCTTCCTTATGTTTTTTTAATAGCTCAGAATGTATTTAGTTCAGTCTTGATAACTGAAAATAACCTTAGATTTAGGATTTAAAAATTACATTTAAATAAGAATATAAATTGTTTTGGGGAGAGAGTTTTCTCTGATATTCTGTGATTGTAGTTTATGACTTCTCTACCTCTAAAGCTGATTTTAATATTTTTCATTAAATCTAGTATATTCTTTCTTCCCAAGAGTCATGCCTCTTCATTATAACCATTTCCATCAATGACAAGATCAGAAAGCATTTTTAATGTTAAATAGGATAGAAGGGTAGAAATTAGTACTTAAAGGGTGAAACCATTAGTATTTCTGAGTGCTTCTATGTATTCATCACTGCCTGATACAGATCAGTATTAATAATGGGAGCAGCCAGACATAATCCATCTGCTGGATATTCCTTTTCTCTCTATGCAGTGACTGCCTTGTCTTCTTTCTCAGACACTGCCTGCTCCGGTCTCCAGACAGGAAATCCAGACATGGCCATTCATCAATGCTGCTATAATCTGTCTGATTTTATTAGCTTTTGAATTTTATCACCAAAATGAAAAGGAAGGGGGGGGGGGAAGGAGAACCCAGCAGTACGGTTCTCCCATACTTATAAATTCTCCTCAGTACAGAAGATTAGGACCAGACAAAAATTAAGAAGTGAAAAGGTACCTGACAAATTGACTCCTCCCTGCCCATCTTTTATTTTTAAGAGTTTGATCTATTTTATTTTATTTTATTTCTTCTTCAACAAATATGTGTGGTGTGCTGCAGTCAGGGTTTCTGGTTGATTGATCTTTTTGCTTAATTTAAGATTTCATGGGTGCATATTGGATATTCTGTGTTATTGTGAGACCCATCTAGGATTGCATCTTGTTTTGGAGAGCAGACCCAAACAGCAGTTTGAAATTGAGTTGTTTGAAGCTGCTGTATGGAGTGAGGCATTCCAGTGCCAGTTGTCCCAGTTGGAATAATTGGTTGAGGCAAGGAATGTTAGACTATGTAGGGACCATCCCTCTGACAAATGGAGAGAAAACAGGAGCAGACTAAAGCCTTTGATCTTTTCTGGCAAAGTGGCACAAACTGTTTCAACCCAGGGCACCACAACAGGAAATCACTGAAAGGGATTGCATATTTTGATTGCATTTACCCCCTATACTCCATTTCTAGTGAGGCAGAGAGGATAAAATTTAGGTTGTGAGGAGGTGTCTACCTTGGAGCTGTGTGGAAATGATTAGATTCTCTCAAGGAGAACAAGTTCTTTGTAGACTCCTATGGATATTCTGCTGTAGCAGCCTAGCTGGAAGATGAGTGTGGATTCATACAAGTGTGGTGTGTGCATGAAATGAAGGAATTCCCTACTCATTGCCCTTTGCAGGACTGTACAGAAGTGAAGGAGTAGTTACCCGAGTTCTCCTGATTCCTTGTACTGGGCAGGAGCACTTTATGCTCCTGCATGATTTTCCTACTGAATTTTTAACACTTGTGAGTCCTTCACCTGGCTGTCTCTTTCAGCGTAGGCATCAGAAGAAAATGGCCCAGAGGTGCTGTCACACTTCATTGACATGCTGAGTTGCTGGTAGGTTGAAGATGTGCATGGTAAAACTTGTGTCTTGTACTCTGTTCATTGGCCTAGTCTTTCTATATGTTATGTGAAAAACGTTGCTTAATATATACTACAGTATATCTTTGAAATATTATCAGAAATTTTATATTAGGTATTAAATCACCCCTTTCATCCAAAAATGCTAACCAAGTATGTGGATATACAAATAAATGTGATGTTGCAATTCATTTTATAAAATATTCTTCAGTACCAAAACCATGAGTACAAGTTTAATCAGTTTTATGGAATTTACCCTTCACTTAATATTTGACCAAGGTGACTGACCATATTGGCCTCAGGTAGCCTAGAAAACAGTTTCTTCTTTGCTTTCTGATGAAAGTCACATACATAGGCCAGTAATGTATTGATCATTTTTATTGCTCGACTGAATTTTTAGGTGTTTGTGTGTGTTAATTTTCTAAGCAATTCACAATCATTTTAATAAGATCTATATGTATTACTACAAGAAGGCAATTTAAACTGCTCCCTCAGGAAATTGCTTCAGTTACAGCTAACTACAATTAACTATAATTAAGGCTATTAACACTTCATTGTCTCATGCATACCACAGATTTTGGGGCAGAGACTTTGCTGTGTTTTTTGAGCGCTTGCACAAATGGTTATACGTTCAGAAACTCTCATACAAATGATAATTTGAGACTTGGCAAAGTAGAACGTGTATATCAGCTAGCAGAGATCTAAAACTTTCATTTTGCTATAGAAAATGTATATGAAGGTGTAGCTGAAGATGGATTAAAATATTAGTCCATTTTCAGATGGATACAACATTTTAAAAGTGGCTATCCTTCTGGAAGAATCTGGAGCTTTTTCATATCTCCACAGCTTCATTTAAAGTATTTTCAGTAAACTTTTACACTATTGGTGTGAGAGAGAAAAGGTTCTTTTAGTACTTTTAGTGTAGCTGCACATTGAAACAAATATCATTGTCTTTATTTCTTTGCATACAGAGGCATATAGAAGCATGTAGATAAATACAGCTTAATAATTAGGCACTTCAATGCATGTAAATAATAAAGGCCATTGGATCTTTTGATATTATGACCTGTATGTACAATGTAATCAACAAAGCAATATTTACCCTATTTTTCATTCAGAAAACAAAACATGAAGTTGTACATATTAAATATAAATTCTTGGTTGACTTCTGTTAGTATTTAAGGGTAGTTTGATTGCTCATACATGCCCCCAAAATTCTGTATTGTCATTTATTTGTTTGTCATTTAATAGATATCACTTGGGTGAGTCAACACTGCTTTAAAACTGTGGAGTAAACAGGAAAGCAAGGGACATTCCTCTGGAAAATGTTTACTCTGTGGAGCTGTCCATCTGTTTCATCTGTCAAGATGCTCACTCAAAGTCTTGATCTTTAAAAGCAGCATAAGAGTAATAAATTAACTTTCAGGAACATATTTATTCAGTTCTCCCTCTGCAGGGTGTTTGAGCAGCAGCCCAGTACACATCTGCTCTCTTACATGGAGATTAGAAATGTGAACGTTATGGAACAGAATCTGGAAAAGGCATCAGATTGATGACTTTGAAAAGAGGCAGATTAATTTTGGAATTTCCTTGATTCCATGATGATATTATATCATTCAAAAGTGGAATGATGTTAATGGTATTTTTCCAGAATGATATATATAGCAGCCTGTAGTAGCAGTATTGCTATATGATTTGATGTTTTTTATAAATTCACTTGCATTATAGTGTTAACTGCCATTACTGTGGCTTTGCTGATTTTGCACTTCAGTATGGTATGTGGAACAGGCAGTAAGTTTCCTATCAGCAGAGATCAAAGCAGCTTTTGCAGTACTTGATGCATCTGACATCTTGGTATATCTGTAATTCTGTAGAAAAATGTACACTGAAGCATCTGTAAAGAGTCTAAAGTTTTGTATTGGCATAGCATAAATCTGCAAGCAGTGGAATCATACATTTATATAAGCCTTCCATAAAATGGAGCCTATGAGAGAGAATTCTTTCCATATTTCCAATTCCTTATTTTTAGAAACCCAAGAGCTACTCCACTGCAGTTTACCAGAACTGAAAATACAGAAAATATAGTTATTTGGAATATAAATCCTGATCAAGAGAATGAGGATTTATTTCAAAAATCATACAGTTCAAAACTCAGTCTTTTTAAGTTCATAACATAGCCACCAACGACCTGTGGGGTAGAGCTTTTTATACAATAGCTTTGTCCTCAAAAAATCCATGCAGAAAGTGGGAATCTCATATTTGATCTTTTTGCCCTAAGGTGTTCAAAACCTACTCTCCTGTCTTTCAGGAGTCAACTCTAAACATCATGCTGCAATCTGTTCTCAGAGCTTCCAGCCTCAACACCTCTTCTTGGAGTTAAGAAAGTGTTTGAAAAAAAGAAGGTAAGATTTATGGGAGAGGAAGAAGAGAAGAGGAAGAAAGTTCTTGTGCAAAAGAGCACCTGTCTTTTAATTTAGTTGTCAGCAAAGTCCTCTATGTTGAAGAGCAGTAGGTCACAGGTCTTGCTCCAAGGACTGCTCCTTATAACTGAAGTAGCATCACTGCTCCAACAGCTCTCTTTTGAAAGAAAACTGCTTTCTAAGAAACTAAATCTAGCCAGGATGTGAGAAGTGTACTCTGAAAATGCCTGTTACTCTGAATTCAGTAATTGGATAAAAGAGTAATTGTGTTACTGAAAAAGCTTTTAGAACTACAAAAATACATTACAGGATTACTAAAGGCTATTTGGAGTAGTTACTGCCTAAATTTTGGTTTTAAGCTATAAGTAGAGAGAGACAAAAGGTCAAGGTATTACAGTGTGCACCTTAGAAAACATTTCTTAAAAAATGATTGTTGTTTTCATTGTCTTTTGTTTTAAGCTAATTTAAAAAGCCATTGATGTCCCTTTATAGAAAAAGGTATTTGAAACAGTGGGAACCTCTAATCAAAGCAGATGGACATTGTCATATATGGAGTTTATAAGACTGATTAATAATTTGAATTACATAGATAGAGGGTTTCCCAAGGTATTGTTTCGATTTAAGAAACTGCCTGGTTTTAGTAGCTTGACCTTGGCTGGCTGCCAGATGCCCACCCAGCTGCTCTCTCATTCCCCCTCTTCAAAAGGTCAGAGGGGGAAAATAAGATGGAAAAGCTTATGGGTTGAGATGAAGACAAGGAAATGGTTTACCAATTATTCTCACAGCAAAACAGACTTGGGGAAAATCAATTTAATGTATTGCCATTTAAAATAGATTTGGATGGTGACAAACAAAGACAGAAATTAAAACACCTTCCCTCCCCTCTCTGATTTTTTCCCAGGCTCAACTTCACTCTTTTGTTCCTGACTCCTCGACCTCCTCCCTTCCTTGAGTGGCACAGGATGGGTGGGGAATGGGAGTTGTGGTCAATCCATAACCGCTCCTCTCTGCTGCTCCTTCCCTCTCACACTTTTTCCCTGCTCTGTCATGGGTCCTCTCGACAGGCTGCAGTCCTTCAGCAAATATCCACCTTCTCTGGTGTGGGGCCCTCTGTGGGCTTCAGTGTGGGTTCCTACTCCACTGGGGTCTTTTCATGGGCAGCAGGGAAATACCTGTTCCACTGTGGTCTCCTCCACAGGTGCAGGGGAATCTCTGCCCCAGCACCTGGAGCACCTCCTCCCCTCCCCTTCTCCAAACTTTGTGACTGCAGGGCTGTTTCTCATACTTTTTTTTTTTTTTTTTTTCTCTCTGCCATGCAGCATTTTGCTCCTTCTTAAATCTGTTTTCCCAGAGGTGCCACCATCACAGCCGAGGGGCTCAGCTGTGCCCTGCTGTGGGTTGGCTGGAACTGGCGGTGTTGGGCATGGGGTAGCCCCAGCCTCTCCTCACAGAGGTCCCCGCTGCCAGCACCTGGGCACCTGCACCCAATGCACAGGTATTCAAGAAGGAATAGCACAGATATATCATGGAAAGAAGAATAAAGTGAGGACACAGCTATATAAGAATACATATTTATAGAATCATGGATTCACAGTATCATTGGGGTTGTCAGGCAGAATTTTTTTTTGTTTTTACAGGAAACTCCTTGATGACATAAATTTGGTGGAGTGAGGTCTTCCACCAGCAATCTGATCTGCAGCAATTCAGCAGATCTGAGCCTAGAAATAGGTGGGCATGAAAATGAATCTGGTGATATGCCCATCTGGTAATTTCTATTGTATATACTTTGTGTTTTGGGGTAGATACTCAAGCACCCACTAGTTTCTCTCCTGGAGAGATGAACTCATGCACCAGAGCACCATCTAGAGCACCCCACTTCCAGGTAAGATCCCATGTGTGGTGTGCATCTAGGATCAGCAACTGGAGTGAATTTCTTTTCTGTTTAATATGTAGTGTGGACATAAGGGCCTAAAACCAGTGGACAGCCACAAATCAACCTCCAAGCCTATCCTCTTTGCACCACCCCAAAAGGTAATGGACAGACTCTGGCTCCAGCATTTCTTAGTGAAATCCGGTTGCTAAACAAAGAGTACACATGGAAATCTCTTTCTGCTGAGTCAACAGAAACAGAGAAAGCAATTCTTTTTAGCCAGAAATCCCAATCCCAACATGCAGTTTTGAATCATGATACTTTAGTTCTATCTTTTCCCAAGCCCATTCTAGGGAACTATTCTTTAGCATGTCTTGATTTTTCTGGTTGCTTTTTACTTCCTACGTGCATAATCAGTGTCCTCATCTCCTCTCCAGGTCTTTCTTCAGGAAATTTTCCAGCTTGAATGGTTTATTTCTGCTTAAGGCTATGTAACAGGGAGATGGCTTCCCTTGTTTCAAGCTAGCTTGCTTAACAAAAGAATATAATTGCTTTGACCTACATACATGCCAGTCAGAGATTAGACAGATAAGAAATTCTGACTGAAAATAAGAAATCATCAGAGAGTAACTCAGAATGATTTAAAATAAGAGGCATAGAAATGAAATACATATATGGACTGCTTCAATTCCTTGAAACAAGATTATTTACTTGTGTTAAACTGCAAGAAAACATGATTCTTAGCTTGAAGACAGAGGAAAAACATATAGCAAAGAATTTTGTCTATATTCCAACTGCAGATTCCTCTAGTTAGCTCTTAGTTACCGTCATTTTACGCATCAAAGTGGTATCTACAGGGCCATTATAACAAATTTGAATAATCCCATCTACTCTCAAAATGCAACAAAATATGTTAAGGGGAAAGCAAATATATTGTAGCTGTATTGTTTCAGGAGCTAAGTTTAAACAAGCATCTGCTTCATCCTGTTATACACAGTTTTGCTTCACTAATTTCATATCTTATGTTAATTATAAGCAGGAATTAATCAATAAAATTATTTTATTTCCCCAGCAGAGCTAGTCCAAACAATGTTTTACAGAGTTACCTTATCATGGAATCATATAATGGTTTGGGTTGGAATGTACCTTTAACGGTTATCTAGTCCAACCTCCCTGCAATGACCAGGGACACCTTTCACTAGATCAGGTTGCTCAAAGCCCCATCCAACCTGGCCTTGAACACTTCCAGTGATGGGACATGCACAGCTTCTCTGGGCAACCTGTTCCAGTGTCTCATCACTACATCATAAAAAAGTTTCTTCCTTATGTGCAGTCTAAACATACCCTCTCACAGTTTAAAACTGGCGCCCTTTGTCCTGTCCTTACAGGCCCTGGTAAAAAGTCTTTCACTGTTTTTTCCATAAACCCCCTTTATATATTTAAAGACTGCAGTAAGGTCTCTGCAGAGCCTTCTCTTCTCCAGGCTGAACAACCCCACTTTCTCAGCCCTTCTTTACAGGAGAGGTGTTTGATCCCTCTGACCATTTTCATGTCCTTTCTCTGGAGCTGCTCTAACAGGTCCATGCTTTTCTTGTACTGGGAACCCCAAAGCTGGAAGCAGTACTCCAGGTGGGCTCTCATGAGAGTGGAGGAGAGGGGCAGAATCACCTCCCTTGACCTGCTGGTGACGCTTCCTTTTATGCAGCCCAGGATACAGTTGGCTTTCTGGGCGGCAAGCACACATTGCTGGCTCATGTTCAATTGTTCATTCATCAGTATCCCCAAGTCCTTCTCTGTAGGGTTGCTCTTAATCCATTCATCCCCCAATCTGTATTGATACTAGGGACTGCCCTGGCCTAGGTGCAGGACCTTGTACTTGGCCTTGTTGAACTTCATGATGTTTGCACGGGCCCAGTCCTCAAGTCTCTCAAGGTCACTTCAGATGGAATCACAGAATCATCTAGGTTGGAAAAGACCTCGAAGATCATCTAGTCCAACCATTAACCTAACACTGACAGTTCCCAACTACCATATCCCTCAGCGCTATGTCGACCCGACTCTTAAACACCTCCAGGGATGGGGACTCCACCACTGCCCTGGGCAGCCCATTCCAACGCCTAACAACCCGTTCTGTAAAGAAATGCTTCCTAATATCTAGTCTAAACCTTCCCTGGCGCAATTTGAGGCCATTCCCTCTTGTCCTATCGCTTGTTACTTCATTAAAGAGACTCATCCCCAGCTCTCTTTCAGGTAGTTGTAGAGGACGATGAGGTCTCCCCTCAGCCTCCTCTTCTCCAGACTAAACAACCCCAGTTCCCTCAGCTGCTCTTCGTAAGACCTGTGCTCCAGACCCTTCACCAGCTTTGTTGCCCTTTTCTGGACACACTCGAGTAATTCAATGTCCTTTTTGCAGTGAGGGGCCCAAAACTGAACACAGTAATCAAGGTGTGGCCTCACCAGTGCCGAGTACAGGGGTAAGATCACTTCCCTGTCCCTGCTGGCCACGCTATTTCTGATGCAAGCCAGGATATCATTGGCCTTCTTGGCCACCTGGGCACACTGCTGTTCATGTTCAGCCGGCTGTGAATCAACACCCCCAGGTCCCTCTCTGACTGGCAGCTCTCCAGCCACTCCTCCCCAAGCCTGTAGCGCTGCTGGGGGTTGTTGTGCCGAAGTGCAGCACCTGGCATTTGGCCTTATTGAAACTCACATAGTTGGCCTTAGCCCATCGCTCCAGCCTGTCCACATCTCTCTGTAGAGCCTCCCTACCCTCGAGCACATCAACACTCCCACCCAACTTGGTGTCATCTGCAAACTTACTGAGGGTGCACTCGATCCCCTCGTCTAGATCATCAATAAAGATGTTAAACAGGAGTGGCCCCAAAACCGAGCCCTGGGGGACACCACTTGTAACCAGCCGCCAACTGGATTTAACTCTATTCACCTCCACTCTTTGGGCCCGGCCATCCAGCCAGTTTTTTACCCAGAGAAGTGTGTGCCCATCTGTGGAGGTTTGAACTCAGCCGGCAGCCAGACGCCGTTCACCTCCCCCTCCCCCCTCTGGTAAGATAGGGGAGGAACAAAAGAAGAGAATTCATGGGTTGAGTAAAAAGAAAGAATTTACTAAATATAACAAGAGAACAACAGTAACAATAGTGAGCTCAAAAAGAAAATGGGTAAAATGCAACAGTGGCTTACTGAAGGCAAGTGAGCGAGCCCAAGAGAGAGAGCCCCGCCCCTGGGCATGACATCACATGGTATGAAATACTCCAATGAAAATTAACTCCATCCTGGTCGAAACCAGGACACCATCCAACCACGAGCAGCCAGTTTCGCCAGGAGAATCCTGTGGGAAACAGTGTCAAAGGCCTTACTGAAGTCAAGGTAAACAACATCCACAGCCTTTCCCTCATCCAATAAGCAGGTCATCCTGTCATAGAAGGAGATCAGGTTTGTCAAGCAGGACCTGCCTTTCATAAACTCATGCTGACTGGGCCTGATCATCTGGTTGTCCCGCATGTGTTGTATGATGGTACTCAGGATGAGCTGCTCCATCAGCTTCCTGGGCACTGAAGTCAAGCTGACAGGCCTGTAATTTCCCAGATCATCCTTCCGACACTTCTTATATATGGGCGTCACATTGGCCAATTTCCAATCTGTTGGGACCTCCCCGGTCAGCCAGGACTGCTGGTAAATGACGGAAAGCAGCTTGGCAAGCACCCCAGGTAGCTCCTTCAGCACCCTCGGGTGTATCCCATCCGGTCCCATAGACTTGTGTATGTCTATGTGATGCAGTAGGTCACTGAATGTCTCCTCCTGGATTGTGTGGGGGTCGTTCTCCCAGTCTCTGTCTTCTGGCTGAGGAGGCTGGATTCCCTCAGTACAACTAGTCTTGTTATTAAAGACTGAGGCAAGAAGGCATTAAGCGCCTCAGCCTTTTCCTCATCACTTGTTACCGTGTTTCCTCCTGTGTCTAGCAGGGGATGGAGGCTCTCCCTGGTCTTTCTTTTGCTGTTGACATACTTATAGAAACATTTCTTGTTGTACTTGGTTGCTGAAGCCAGATTAATTTCTAGCTGGGCTTTAGACCTCCTGATTTCCACCCTGCATAGCCTCACAGCATCTTTGTAATCATTGTGAGTGGCTAGCCCCTTCTTCCAAAAGCTGTAAACTCTCCTTTTCTCCCTGAGTTGCAGCCAAAGCTCCCTGTTTAGCCAGGGTGGTCTTCTCTGTTGCTGGCTTCTCTTACAGCACCTGGGGACTGCCTGCTCCTATGCCATTAAGACTTTCTTCTTAAAGAGTGTCCAGCCTTCCTGGACCCCTATACCCTTCAGGACCGTCTCCCAAGGGATCCTGTCAAGCAGGTGCCTAAACAAGACAAAGTGAGCCCTTTGGAAGTCCAGGATGTCAGTTCCGCTGCCCCCTCTCCTGGCCTCAAATCCTTTCCCTCAAGTGGATTGACTGCAGCATTCAGCTTGGTGTCATCTGCAATTTTGTTGAGGGTGCACTGAATCCCACTGTATATGTTGCTGATGAAGATACTAAAGAGTATTGGTCCCAGTATACACCCTTGAAGGACACCCCTCGTTACTGGTTTCCACTTGGACGTTGAGCCATTGATTATAAACTCTTTGGATGACCACACACCTAATTCCTTATTCATCTAACAGTCAATCCGTCAAACCCATATCTCTCCAATTTAGCATCAAGAATGTTGTGGGTGACTGTATCAAAGGCTTTACAGAAGTCTAGATGGATGACATCCATAGCTCTTCCCTTGTCCCCTGATGCAATCACTCCATTGTATTAGGCCACTAAATTAATCAGGCAGCCCATCTAGTTTATCCCACCTAGCTACTGGGTAATGTTGATTTATTCTGCTATTTTTTTTATCCCTGTATGGGTAAAACTAAATGTTAAAATACAGGATTTCCTGGAGGTTGTAATTTTCCATGTCTCAGAGGTAGAAACAGTTGCCATTGTTTCTGTGAAGAAATTTTTGTGTGTGTGCTAATCTGAGGTGAAAAGGTTACCTCTAGGCTTCAGGCAAGTCTTTGGAACAAACAGAGGTATAATTATATGACAGGTAAAAAACCCTGCTCTGACTTTAATCGCATCACTTTAGTGATCATGTGGTACCTTGCCTTGAATGTAGGCCAGCGACCAGCAAGGGGATCTCTCTTGCCGAAGCCTGTGCTGACAACTTTTCATTACTGTTATCTCGTGCTAGTAAACTTACACTTGGAGCAGATATGTCTTCCTGTATTCAAATGCAGTCTCATCTGCAATGCAGATAAACCTTCACTGGGAGATATTCATTTCTTCTAATGTGCTCTCTGAGAGTTACCTGCCTCATCTAAGCTGCTTGTCTCAGCTCTTTCAGTAGATGGTGGAGATGTAATTGGTACCTCCCCAGGGCGATTCACCCTACTGGGTTTAGTCATTCAACCTAGGAAGGTGCAAAGCACTCTCCAGAGGGATCAGTCTCTCAAACCTTTTTAATAGCATTAAGTGAGAGAGTTCCACCTTTGATATCAATAAACTAATCTTATTAGATCTGATTTATTTTCTTTTTTTTTTTGAGATTTCACTAAACATCAAGAAAGCTATCTGACTGTATATGAACAAGTATACTTTATGCCCTTCATCAGTTTTCATTGTCATTTTTAGTGAATTGAGGGTACCTTTGTGTCAGTTTTACCTCCATATTTCACATAGCACCAGTCTTTCTTTGTCTCAGTTCTCTTCAGAGAAGGAGATCTTGTTATTACAAACCCTTTTCACCCTTAGTTAACAGCCTAGAATATTGTTTAAAATGAAGTGTATAGATTGAAATTTGTATTAACTATCATAAATCTTTGTCATTTCTCTTCTCTGTAATTTTGAGACTTATTAAAATGTAGATGACAGTACTGGAAATGAATCATGCCTAATGCATTTTATTATTACTGTGCACTCTAAAACACAGAATAAAATGGTAATCCAAGAAATTGACATACAGAAAGACAGAGTCACTTCTTATTATATGCATTCCTGAGTAGTCTAAGCATGGATTAACTAGCTCACGTTGGCTATAATGTTATTCACTTGTGTGAGTCCTTGTTTGTAATAAGGAAATCATTGTAAATAAATTGATTGCTACATGAAATTTCCATCATCAATATCTTATTTAAAGACAGCTTTCTGGTGGCAAATGAAGAGAATGGACAACAGACAAACAACATTAAGGAGTGAGATTCATGCATGGTTCACAAAGGGAATGTATTATAAAGGACCTTAAGTCATGGTCAATTAGCTTTTTGTTTCAGTAATTATTTTAGGAATAATCACCTTCATAATTTTGACAATGTCTATTTTTAGAGAATAAAGTATATGAATTAATTTTCAGAACATGCCCCAGGAAAAAAAAAATAAACTGAGGTAATTTGGATCTATTGTGAATCCAATCAGTAAGACAAAAGGACTTAGCTAGTACAAATAGGTATTGTGTTCATTTCTGGAAAGCATTTAAAAACGCTTCTGCTACCTGGCTATCACAATATGGTACTATGCTTAGTCTTTTTAAATTGCCAAAATGTGAGTTAGTAGGTTAATCTTAAAGAGATACTTAATGTAAACATGCTAAATCTCTTAAGTATAGCCCTTAGCAACCATTTAGTAATTTTTCTATGGACACCTCTTCACTGAATTCCGTAGTTTAGTAATTACGGTTGTGTAAAAAGTCATGCTCTGCTTTCATGTCACTATTTATACATTAGATGAGACTTTCTCAGCAAATAAATAGTTTGAGTGAGCTTTAATTAAGAAACAAGCAAACTCTTCTTGACTTCAGTGGGGAGAACGATTTTGGTTTTGCCTTTTTCCAGAGGCTCCTGTCATTTGAGTACTTGAGCCTTTGGATGCTGAGAGTTTCAGATCACTCTGAGATTAATGTGAGCAAATAGCATTCTGCATCTGGTAGAAGCAGTACCCAGCTACCAAAAAAACACATGGAAACAGGTATCACAAAACCTTGCTTTGTGCTGCATGTACCTGAAAATGAAATCCAGAATACCCAACAGAATATAGGAAGGTGCTGTTGAAGATAAAAGGAGAGGCAAACCAAAGACCAGATTTTGCTTTTCACCCCTTTTATTTAGAACACATTAAGGGGGGATGGGAGGTTAAGTGGTCCGCAGCTGAGCAAAATTAGTGGGGAAAGCAAGACAGAGAAGGAAAATTAAGGAAAGTAGAAGTGATTGGTTGAATGAGAGAGAGGTGATTGCAAGAATAGAGGGAAAATGAAGTGAGGAAATCAGTAGCTCATAGCACATATTACAAATAAAAAAATGGAGAAGTAGTAACTGAAGTGAAAAGACTAAGTCTGTTAGCAGCTGTCAGAGAATATTGTTTTATGATCACTTGTACCAAAACTAAGTTGTGATTCATTTGGCAATGGAGACACACAACTAATTTGTGTTCTGTTAGCAAGCCCGTATATTGACACAACCACTGAAAAAATTAATCCTGAAAGGAAACTACCTTGCCTTGTTCATGATGTATCACATCAGGTCAGCATGTTCTTCCTGAGAATCTCCAGCGCTCTGTATCGCTTCCTCAGCTGGAAATTCCAGACCTGATGTGGCCAGAAATGCTCCTACTACACTAGGGAATGCTCCTACTTTACAGGAATAACCTTGGTCTTCTGAAGACATACAATTTAGTTTGACTGGCTGGCAAATTTGTAAAAAACAAAGCAAACTTAAAGCTGCTTTTTAGGTGATGGAAACCGAGCCAAGATCTTATTACTCCTTAAATGGAAGAATTGGGTAAAAAAATGGGGTAAAACTTAGTTTATGGTTCATGTGAATATCTATGCCTTCTTTAATGATGATTACCTCTTCACTGTAGTCTTAAAAGGTCAGGGTTGAAAAAGGGCAAGATGGTAAGGTCATCATATCTTCCAGCAGATGAAATATGCATAGCTTGGCTGGCCTTTGCCCTGCAAATATAGAGAAGTTTAAAAAATGTCAACATTAAGTATGACAAATACTATTGATTTTTCTTGTTAGATGAACCATCTGCCTTTTTGATGCTAGGATGAATTACGACTAATGCTTGTCAGTAGCAGTGGTGGTATTTGTTTTTTTTCTCCTGGCTGCTCAAAATTTGTCCTCATTGAAGGTTTGCATTCCTGGAGCACTAGAGGTTTCTGTAGCCTTGTGGATGGACATACCATCTAGCTTTGCTGGTGGTAAAGGTTACTGCCCTCAGCTCCTTGTTTCACTGACAAAGATGATTGCCCTCTTAGATTTGTCTGCACACTGCTCGTGTGAGCACTCCCTAACCTTTTCTAAGAAAAATGAACTAGGTTAGCTTAAGTAGTTTAAAATAATAGTTCTGCTGGCCTGTCTTATTTTTTGATGAGTGACTGCAACCTTTTGATGAATGTTGTTTGCAGAGAGCAGCTCTCTGTATACCTGGAAGGGGACAACGACAGGCATACTTTACTCTTCATCCAGAATTTAACTAGCATGTTTCCTATCAAAAAAGAGTATGTTCTGGCAATGTATTTTATCTCTGCTATAATGTTTTGGAATCTTTCCCTTAGAAAAAGATGCACCGATGCACCCACAGCTCTGCATGATGTACATTTCCATTTTATAATTACTGAGTCAATCAGCTGTAACATAGGTAAAGTATAAGTTGTCTTCTAAAGTGCATGGGCTTTATGCATTCAGAACACTATAACATGATTTATAACTGCGTTACTGTAACTTGCTCAAAATCAGTTTGAGAGTAAACAGATTGTTTGCTACCTCTTATTAGTACAGTGGTCAGTAGTGTCATAACAAAGTAGTCTGGGTGTGTATAATTATGTCACAGTGGTATAATGAATATAGCAAACATAAACAGAGAATTTGATCTAATAAGTACTTTATGGAATTTTTTTCTAAAACAGTTTCCAGACTGCTGTGAAGAATTAAATTGTTCTGCCTTGCTTGGCTTAGAGAAATGCTAATACTACTCATACTTTCTCACTGCTCTCTAATAAGTATCAGAGTGGAAAAGTGAATTGAACTCTCATAGGTTTTGGAGCACTTCTGCATTTGGGATATGCCAGGGTGTTTAAAGAGTTTCTCTAAGTCAAGGACTAGGTTACTGGTGGACTTCTCTTACAATTATAATTTTATATTTTTTCTCAATATTATAACTCTAATTTTAACTAAGCTGTAAGTCAGTGCTACATTTGCTGTAGACCTGTTTGCTCAGGCATTCTTAATGTTCTATAGCATATTCAAAAGCAATGTTAACCGTTACAGCATGTTATCATTTATGAATACAATAATTTTAAGGAAGAAATATTTCATTGAAATAATTCAAGTGATCTGAAATTCTTCCTCTTCTGTCAAATTTCTTCTTTCTGTCTGAACACTAAATCCCTATCACACCAATCTCTTGAAACTGAAACTTTTGTCTTTGTCTAGGTTTATGTGAAGTCTTGGAGAAATGTAAAGGGAAAGAGCTTTACTGAGGAAACTTCGCAATGCCTAAGAAGGATGATAACTTGTTTACTTTAAATCTACAGTTTAAATGACTATATCAACATTTTTTCCAGCTAATGATCTTTGGCTTCATAATATCCTTTTATTCTTGGGAGAATTGGTTTACAAATTGGTTTAATCCATTTTTATAAGACAATTTCATTGGCAATACTATCATATTACTGCAATGAAAAGTCATCAGCACACCACCTTCCTATATTTTCTCATGCACCTGCGATTGTTATAAAGTGTTGTCTGGTGTTGTTTTTTTTTTTTTTTTTTTTTCCTAGTACTGGATCACTCAAGAAGAGGAGACTTGGATGTTTATTTGTACTAAGATGATACAAGTATTATTAATCAATAAAAACCATTAGCATAAGTCTGTCTGATGGGTTATTCTGAACACATAAAACTCAGGAAAAGTTTGAGTTATCACATAGATCAGGAGAAACTCATAAGAAATCAGATTTTTTCACTGGGTTTTAAAAGGAGTTTTCCAAAGTAATTGACAAAATAGAATGGTGGAGTAAAAGTGAAGTTATAGTTAGTTGTGCAATGCTTCCAAGACAGTCAGGAAATGACTATAATTATTTTCACATAGTCAACTCCCTCTAACTTCTAGAAAGAGATAAAAAAAAATTGCAGGAAGAAATAGAGAATTATTTTTGTAAGCCAAAAGGAATAGAATACCCCTTTTAAATGTTCCAGTCCTAGTTTTCTCTAAGTATTGCTTGAGGTAAGTATATTATTATCATGATGAAAGTACAAATGTTGGCTGAATTACTGTTTCATATGTCAGTTGACAACAAACCACTGTCCACTCAGGAGTTGCTTTTATTAGATTAAAAAAAAAATTTTAGCAATATGTATGCGAACTTTTACAATCTTTTCTTTTGTATTTTTGGTGATTTTTCTTATTTATACTTCCTGAAGAACTTTTGTAGGTAGATGTACCTGAAACCAGAGTAGTTTTAAAATCTGCTTGATTTCTATAAAAATATTTGGCACGTTTTCATATTCAGCAAAGTCAGTACAAGTATATAAGTAGTAGCTGAGGGGTCCTGACCCTGAGATTCTGGTCCAGTGGCAGTGTAAGATCTTCTTGGGCCAAAGGTTGCCTCTAAAACACTGTACTCAATAACAGCTGATAGCACTGTCTTCTCTCAATTTCTTCAATGTTGAGGAGTCCCCTTGCATTTTCAGCCATCCTGTGACAAAGGGTTCCAGAATTTAACTGTGTTCCATGTGGAAAAAGATATATGCTTTACTGTATGTCTCTTAGTCCAAGAAATAATAACAGTTTTGGTTTTCCCAAAATCACACATGTATCATACATCTAACATTCATACATTCAATGTTAAGAGAGCTTTGGGTCAGAATTTAGATAAAAGTTTATACAAGCCTTTCTAATATTTTTTTCTGAAGAGAAAAGTATAGTTTGTGTTTTTACACTCTACTCAGGAGAATTGGGTTATGTACTATGTATGCTGGCTCTTACATATTACCTGAAGGTATGAAATCTCAGTGTGGTGGGTTTCAAGGAGCATTGCCTGCATGATTTTGACATGCTCCAGTTGTTGGAATCAGAAAAACTGCCAACAGCTGTTTCATTTACACTTTTGCAGACCATTACATCTTTGATTAACTTCAAGTTTGGATGCTCTGACTGGTAAAACAGTTTCACAATTTAAAATTTTTTAAATTTTTTTTTTTAACACAGGCTCCCTCACTATCTTCCTTCATGAGATCACTGGTCTAAGTGTAACTCTGAGTGGAGGTTTGTACAGCCGCACAACAGAGAAATGCAGATTCTTAAATTCTTCCATTCTCACTAAGCTTCTGTGGAAGGGACTCCACATATCAATATGTACTCCTCATTTTGCTGTCAACTTTGAAATCATGATAGTGATTGCAAGAACTGAGGCAGCCGTCTGCTTTGGGGAATGCTGCCCTGTGTAGTCCAGGGCCAGTGAGAGGACATGTTGGAGGATATACGCGAGTGCTCCAAGGCTTGTCAATATGCACAGTTTCCGCTGTGATCCTAGGTTACTAACGAATAGGTGGAATGTGCCCGTTGTGTCAGTCCTCTTCCCTTCATTGACCCCAACTGATATACAGAAGTGATCCTATCAGTATTATGCTAATCACACGGCCATGGCCAAGAGTGTTTATGTCAGGTGCATAGACATCCTTTTTTCTGCAAGCCACTAAAAGCAGGAGAGGCAAGTAAGCAAACAGAATGTTGCTCTGTACATTACTATTCACTGAGAGACCTGTTAAAGAAGTGGGAGTGCAGTGGGAAATCTGTTTTAACCAGCTCAGTGATTTTCACCTCTCAACAATACCTATTAGGATCACCTGAATTCACTAGCTAAAGATGGTTTTAAGACTCTTAAGAGAATCAGTGAATTAGGAGCCAACCTTAGTCCTGGTAAAACCGTTGTGATTTATTTATTAATTTCTGTTCAAGATGACGCTAAAAATTTAGATGCAATGTATTTAGATTTTCTTAAATAATTCTGAACCATGTGTCTGGGTCGTCCCATTTAAGTCAACAGAGCTACTCATATGACAAACTGAAGTGCCTTTACGTTTCAATTGGCATTTTGATGTACTTACTCAGGAGTCTTTTTAATGTTTATGTTAGCAATCTTCTTTAATAATTTGAAAATATTAGCTTTTACTATTACTAAATATTGATAAATATAAGATTTTACTTTTAAAGAACTAAGGTTAACATATTCCACTTTGACACTTTGCTGAAGCTGTTAGAAGCAAACTTGCTAAAAACTCAACATTTATTTGTTATGTCAGAAACACATCAGCAATTATTTTGTCTGCTCTAGAGTTTGACTTGAAGGAATCATAACCTTAACACAGAGGTTCAATTTTTCACTGAACAATTTTGTTTAATAACCTTTTGTCACTTTTATAATATAGTGTTGCATAATTGATGTTTACAGCCTTGCCAAGAAGTCGGCAGTATTTTTGTAATGGATTTATTATGTATTTTAACAACTAGACAAAAGTAGCTGTAGAGCTCAATTAGTGTGCTATGATACAATCTTAAACACTGTAACTTCCTGTAGTACCTGCAGTGCCTGTGTTACCCTGAAAGATGAAAGTTTTTAAGTGATCTAACTCTTTTAATATAGAATTTAGTAGCAATTGAAGTCAGGATGTGATTATATTTTAAGGTAATATTTTAAGTGAGGTGATGATTCATGGTCAGGTATGATGGTGGTAAAAGGTGAATGATTACAGAATTTTTCATCTTTGGATTAAAATATCTTTGGAACAGTAGTGACATTGTGGTTGCACATAACCTCTGGTACAAAACAAAGACACCTCTCCAGACCTTGCTCATCTTATGGAATCACAATAGGCTGATCTATATAAGCTCCCAAATGACCATTTCCAAATAGAAAGGGAGTTGAAACAAATACTTTTGATTTACCTCTGAAAAAAGACCTTAAAAAAATCAGACACCTGTCATTTTGAGATTCAGCTCTGGAATGACATATCTCACTCCTACCTTTAACTTTAAGCAATGTATTTAGTAATAATTTTAAAGTATTCATTTGTTTCACCACTTGCTGTGAGTGTCACATAGATATTTTTTTTTTTTTTAAAAAGATTGATTTCCTCTATTTCTTTCCCTTCTCTTCATCAGCCTTTTGGAGAAAAAGCTTGGCTCGTTCTCATCTCTCTTCCTATTTGCCAGTGGATTTATTCTGCATACATGTGAAAAAATTCTAAGGGAATATTAATTTTAAAAATGACTTGTTTGGTGATTGTCGTCTCAGAGAGGAATCACTTCAAGAATCTTCCTCTGGAGGCATTCAAGGGCTCTGCTCTGCCTGCTCCACACTGACTGCATTGAAAACTGTTGAAGCAGGTCCAGAGGAGGCCATGAAGATGATCAGGGGGCTGGAGCACCTCCCTTATGAGGACAGACTGAGAAAGTTGGGGTTGTTCAGCCTAGAGAAGAGAAGGCTCAGGGGAGACCTTATAGTGGCCTTCCAGTACTTAAAGGGGGCTACAGGAAAGATGGGGAGGGACTCTTTATCAGGGAGTGTAGTGATAGGATGAGGGGTAATGGTTTTAAATTGACAGAGGGTAGATTTAGATTAGATATAAGGAAGAAATTCTTTAGTGTGAGGTGGTGAGACACTGGAACAGGTTGCCCAGAGAAGTTGTGGATGCCCCTTCCCTGGAGTGTTCAAGGCCAGATTGGATGGGGCTTTGAGCAACCTGATCTAGTGGAAGGTGTCCCTGCCCATGGCAGGGGGGTTGGAACTAGATGATCTTTAAGGTCCATTCCAACCCAAACTGTTGTAAAACAGAAAATAAAATAAAAATGTACACATTTGTTCTAGAAGTATCAACTCACTGAAATTTAGGTGGAAAACACCTCTTTGCAGTGGATTTTCAGGAGTTTCCTTCTAGTTATTTCCATGTTCCCTTGCCACTAATGGATTTAATCTATAAATAAATGCAGTGGTTTCTTTATTAAATATGAAGAAGGTGTTAGGACAGCTTGTTTGTATGCCTGATTCAGAACAAGTGCATTGCAGTTGCTTTCCTGATTAGACTGTAAGCACATGCCTGCAGTCTTTTAACAAGTGGCTTTTTAGTAACTAGAATGGAACATAAAAGCAAGTTCTGGAAGAACAAAGAGAAATTGCTTGTTTTTTTATAAACACAGCTCTTTAAGATCTTCTGTCTATATTGGTTCAAAAACTTTCAGTCCTTTTTTCTGCTGTAGTCAGGTCTGCTATCACCATCTCTCCGTATGTGAAAGGTTGTGCTGTTCTACCCCTTCCTTTACACACTTTGGAAGTGGCATGCTAATAACATACTGTAGATAATTAGATTCAGATAGGTAAATAACTTTTTTCTTTCTGTTGATATGTGAATACAATAACCAAACTAGTTCTCCTTCTGCACAGATATTGGACACAATTACAAGAGTAGCAGAGCAAGAATATTAATTGTTTGAGTATGAAAGGAGTCAAATGGCTACTTTCCATCAAAATATCACACATATATAGGGTGTGTATACTGATTATAATGATAGTAATGTGTGAGGCAGAAATGGGACTGTACTGTGCTTGTAATGACAGTCTGATAGTCTGGTATGTAAAAAGAACCAAAAAAGTCATGAACCATATAATCATGTATGGTAAAGCCTTGCTGGCCCTGCCTTGGTTTCTATGAAGAAAGTTGCTACTCTGTTTTGGGTCCACAGGGGCTTAGTATATGCAAATTAGCCTGGGCTGCATTTAGGTTTCCCATGTCAAAGAACCACTGTATTCAGACTCTGTTTCAAAATGACATTTGAATTTACTTAAAAATAACAGTAACTGAAAACTAAAATAAACCTTAGTTCTAACAAAGCTCCTTGGATCAACCAAGAAAAATTACCCTATCCCTGCATGGTAGGTTATGTGATTAAAGGCTCATCTTCATGAACACAAAGGATCCCAGAGGAACAACTACACGTGGGGGAACACCAAGAACTTCATCAGGAGTCCCTGACCTGGCTTGTCCCAGGGCTACCCTGGGAGGGTGACCAGTTCCATGGTTCAGAGGTGACACCCACCAACTCACGTTAATGTGAGAGGCCTTCCCTGGGGAAACTTCACAGACAATGTTAACAAATTTTGCTAAACAGCTCTATATGAATTGTCAAGAAAAGTTTGCTACACAGGGAGCAATGTAGGGTATCATCCTTTGCTCTGTAGGCAGTTTTAGGGGCTAGGATGTACAGGACCATTGTTGAAGGTGTTTTGGGGTTATTATGCAACAGCAAAGGACTGTGGGCACTGATTATCTTATGCTCCTATGAATGACTTCCCCAAATGCCATTGAAGTAAAATCTATCTACCTAAAGTTTCAAGCAGATGGACTATCATGTTCTCCACTTTCACTTTTATACGAATTGAATAATATAAATGATTCCTGTTATGTGTCTGCCAAGAACCATGTCACAGCAGTACTTGTTAGGTGAGATAATTTATTGATATAGAAAAAGGCTTTTTAAAGCACCATAGACTTATTTGGGGTGAAAGATGCTCTAAATACACATCAGTATTGTTAATTGCAGTGATTCATATTTTTCTGTTCCTGTCCATAAATTCCTTTGGTGTTACTCTTGGGGGGTGTGTGTATATGTTTTGGGGGGTAGAGAGAGAAGAGAAAAAGGCGGAGAGAGGAGAAAGAGAGAAGGGAAATGGCTTCCCTTAAGAGATCTGAGACTATTTGCTGTATAGAAAATATGTTTGCATCTGGTGAAAGGTATATTTGCTAGATAAATGATGTTGTCCTCTTTTCTACAAGTTTTTCAGCAGGGGAGAATGGCTTTGGTGACTGGTTTTAGAATAATGTTGAGAGTCTGTAATCTTGCAGAAAATACAGCTACTTTGAATGGACAGACATGTGGAATAAATGGCTTATAGATAATCCCCTGTGAATAGACGTGGCATGTCTAAGGCTGGTTATGGATCTGGTATGTTAATTGGTGAGAATGAAGTCGAGTTCTCCAGGAATAAATCAGAGCTGTCAAACAGTATCTAAAATGATAGTGATTTCCTGGTTGGCACAGATAATAATGCTAATGGTTGTCAGTGGAATCTTTGTACAAAAGATATTACATTTCCCTACTATTTTATCTCTTAGTAATGTCCTTATTTTCTTTTCACTGGTTACAATCTTGAAAGATGCACACTATTAACCCTCAGCTATTCACAACAGAATCCACTGCCAGAATGCACTAGTCAGCTATGAATAAATCAGTGACTCTTCCTGGACTGGTTTCTTTGTCAACAATTTAAGAACGTGTGTTCTGAAGTGGAGTTAAGCTGAGCCAGTTTAAGATCAGCACATGCTTCCCAGCTCTTCTTGAAAGCTGTTTTCCCAAGCTATTTCTTTCCTTTTTGGAGATGAGTTTTGAAGACCTCTGGCCTACAGGGTGCAGTAAGTGTACCTCGTATCTTCGTAAACTCCTGCAAATGGTGGGATATTTGATTTATCTCCAAGACAAGGTGACCACATCTAAAACTGAAGTGAGAAAGATCATTCCCATTGACATGGCACAAAATTACAGTTCAAGTGAAGCATAAACTCCATACAAACACTTAGAAAAGTGTAAGTGAGCTTACACTTTATTCAGAATTCTTGCAGATGTAAAACTATTTATTTTGTCCATCGCTGTTATTTGTTATTAAAAACTTCAGGTTCTGCTTTCCTTATTTCATGACGTTTTGCTAGCATGGCATTTACTAACATGAATTCTTCACAATCTTCAAATTTATTTATTCATTACATTGTTTTGCACTTTTGCACAAGTTGTGAAAAGAAATTTGTGTCTATTGACTGCAACCCTGAGTAGACAATCAGAAGTCAAAAGGACTGAGGAAGAAATTTCTCACAGATTTCAATGGGACTTGCCCTCCTAAAACTTTAGAGACTTTCTCAAATCCCTTTTTGCCTCTTTTAATATGTCCAAGACCCTGGATTTCTTTCTCTTTGTCTGTCAACTACTGTAACTTGACCAATGCTATGCTTATGATTACTATCACTCACTCAGGCTTGGGCTAATAAAAAGAGATTTGGAAAAAAAATCTAACTTTAGACTTGTCTAAGCATTCAGAAATGTTTTTATAACTTATTTACTTAATTACTTTAAATTAGGTAAAAATTCAGATGTTGATATTTCAAACTTATCTGAAATGCAGCCACAGAAAATTTGAAAATGTATTCAGTAGTCTAAAGATATGTTAACCGATTGGGAAAGAAGGAAAGTAGAGTGAGCCTTTATTTCATTTGTGTAAGGCCTTCATACTAGTCTGACTTAAATGCAAATAATGTGATTTAGATAACCAGTTGCTCAATGTGAGTAGGAGATAACACAGTTATAGATAAAAGGTTTGATTTTGGAAGTCTCCATTTTTAGACTCTCTTAATGGCTTGATTTCCAGACAATAAAAACTCAGCAGTTTCTTAAACAAGAAAATATAAAGAAACAACACTTGACCAAGGGCAGTAATTTGCTAGGTAGCTGTGTATGGAAATGTGCCCCAAACCTACTTAGGATAGAGGGGTTATGATTAAGATGTCACATGCATACCTGCACCAGCCTACGTGTGACCAAGGTGTTAAAACTCCTATTAGAGTCAACGGAGACCAGATCACAGGTGCTTACTGCCCTTTGAATCACCTAAGACATGTTCAGATCTTACATGAAAGAAATGCAGTGTTGTGGAGTGGCTGCTAGAGACCAGGCAGAATAACCTAGACCATCTGGATGGAAATATACTCCTATGTCTGGGTAATTGAATTTAGCACCTAGTGTCAGTATGGTGCAAGGGAGGCTACGAATGGCTGCGCTCACCCTGAAATAGATCTTGGACTGTTACATTACCTTGTGTTTGTATAGCATCTAGCCAAATGGGGCTCTTGTCCCCCACTGGGATACTACATACTAGTAATACTGATAATATATTAAGACCATTTCAAATGTAGTGCTTTGTAGACTATTGTGTTATGATGATAAATATGTATCAAAAGACTGTGACTCGTTCTGATACTACTGTAATTGAGGCTGCATAAACACTTAAGTGAAGTAGATTTGCAAAAAATCAGCTTGTTCACGAACAAGAGGGAGCTACATTAGCTGAATAAATAATTTACTGAAAACAGTTCTCTTGGCTCTTATACCAAAATTGATTTAAACAACAGAGCATATTGTAAGAAGATGTTCTGTTCCACCACTTACTTGGGAAAGCATCAGAAAAATGTTTAGAAATTAAATACTTTTCATACAGAATGTCTGACTTCACTATAGTAACTGCAATGTGATTTATTCAAAGTTCCATTTAGTAGAGGCATTGCCTGGGCATAGGCAGATGAAATAAATACTTTGAGAACCTGTCTAGGCTGTTTGCTTCTGACCCTCCTGGGTATGCACCATGAGTCTTTGCTCCTCCATAATTAAGAGTTTGCTACTGATGAAGAAAGCCTGTATTACTCTGAATACTGAGTGTTCTGTGACTATAGAATCTTTTTTTCCATATAAATACTGGAAGCAAAACTTTGTTTCCTCAAAGACTACTGGGATAGTTCTGCAGTTGGGCCTCAGCAGCATCGTGTCCTGTTATTCACTCAGCTGTAGATAGAGCTCACAGGTAAAATGGCATATAATGTCCTCAGCATGTCAAGGACTGATAGCATTGTTTTTGCAGCAGTGTTTTACCAAAAAATTTGAGTTAAAGTCACTAGACTTCACTGTAGGAAATGCATACTGAACTTGTCAAAGATTAGAGGTATGGAGTTGCTCGGACTGCTATGAAGAGTAGGGGCATCTTAAACACTGGGAAAAGCTGTAATTCCACTGAAGTATGAATTCAGCCAGGGTAGAGCTGAATGAGAATGGAACTGGTTTCTTTGTTGCTAGTATTTGTACCTCTTGTGTTGGATGGATGTCTCTTAAGATGGTCTCTTCATAAGTACACCAATATAATTATGCAGACTTGGAGTGTTCCAATATTTTGCTTCTAGATATGGTTGATTATCCAAACACAGCAGATCCTGTTTGGGTTTTTGCCCGTTTATCACCCCTTTTTATGGCAAAACACCTAAAAGGTCCTAGATTGTTTAATTTTCTTTTTAGGCTAAGAATTTCAGAGTTGAAGAAACAAAAAGATTTCAAAACATAAAAGAGAAATTACAGACATAAATAATAAATTCATAATACTGAGAAAATGCATTACCTCGTATAACCTTAACTTTCTAATATGGCATATTTGAAACGTGAAATTAAATAAAATAAATAAATAAAACTAAACTCAATTTAGCATTAACTTCTTTCTAAAGCAATTATGGAAGTTTTATTCAGGCAAAAACTGGTCTTATTTTAACTGCCATATACATATTTATAACTGTCATACACTTATTTTATTAAACCATTTTTTCCTCACAAAGATTTTTAATTAAGAGTTATGAATTCTAAAATTTGTTTTTTTTCCTTTGAATGTTATGGTGATTAACATATAAATACACATACATTTAGAATGAACACAATTTAGAAATATATTCTTAATTTCACTGTAGTATGAACTACTACCTTCAATAAGGTTCTGCTATAGCAGATTGCTGATGATATGCCTTTATTAATTTTGGGAGACAAAATGTTATTTTTGATATCTGACTTGACAAATTTTTTGCTTGAATGCCTTCATGCAGTTTTCAATCAAAAGCTACCCCGTGCTTTGCAAATTGCAACAAGTTGAAAAGATAACACACTCCATCAGGAATGTACTGTAATATACCTGATGCTCTTGAAGTGAAGCCATGAAAATGAAATGTCATTAACCCTAAATCTGTTCATTTAGATAAAATTCTCATTTGAAGAAAAGAAGTTTCCATAATCTAACATTATTAAATGTATATTCTTGTGCTCACCTCTGTGTATGTATTTCATGTGTATGCGCACACATTTATGCATGTATATTCTATTTCCAGATGCAGCTTGTAAAGCTGGGCTTAAATATTAGAATATACATTGGAAACTTTAGACTGTAGACATTGTAAGAAAGCTGTAATGATTCCAGAAGGAAATGTTATTATTACAAGAAATTCAGAGCAAGAAATCTAAATATCTGAAAGGTGGGAACAGGGATATTTGTGATGCTGGAGGCAGCAGGATTCATCCCTACCAGACCTTTATAAATCTCTTAACACATCCCAGGCCTTAGTTCCCTGCTGTGTTAAGTGTGGTGGTGCACTATACCAGCACCCAGCCAGCCACCATGACACGGGAAATACACTGCACCTACGCAGTAGCCCACAGTGTGTGGGCATTCCCACTGGCATTAGGCATCACTGAGTGGATGTGTACGGGAAAAGAACACAAACTCCATAACATTTATTATGTAGAGGTGGTCATTTCAGTTAAGTTGAGCTTATTTTAAAACATTTTTTCAAGTTTTGTAACTTGTTTCAAGTTTCCATTGGAATATCACTGAAGTTTGAACAACATAATTTGTAGGGTCACAGGTGGATGTTATTGACTTGAACCACTTGTGTGTCTCATACATACCTGTATTGCTTTGAAATCTGATATAAGTGGGAAGATGAGCAGTTGATGTACATACTAGAAAATCCATGCATATTCTTGATTAATTCATTCTTAGATTTATGATTCAAATATAGTACTATTGTATTGTTAATTTTCTTAAAGTGAGTAATCAGTTTGCAATTTCCATTTCCATAACTATGCAAATATACTAATGTGCTCCTGGAAGACAAAGGTACAAAATTATTTTCAAATACTAAACATTTAGATATCACTGATTAGAAGCTTTGTGCATGATTAGGACCATATAATGAATTCCTCAGTTGTAAAAATGGCTTTAAATCCACGTATATTAGATGCTTAAATATCTATATATTAGAACTCAATGACTTGAATTCAAACCACACCCAGTTTCTTTTAGTCCTATTTCAGGAAATACTTATGCATACCTTGTAAATTCCATGTCTTACTATGTACTCAGAATACTGATATCTATTATTTATGTTTTTATTTTTCAAGATAAAAATGAAGTTATATAGATATATATTATGTTTTCAGATGCAATTATAAACCTGTAAAACTAGAGATCATAACTGAAAGTCTCAAATTCTCTAGTTCAGAAGGAAGCTTTAATTGTTGTACTTTATAAAAAGATGACTTGAATTAAGGACTAAGAATAGCTCTTAATGTTGCAGACATTTTTGGTACCAGATATTAGCTAAAGATATTAATTAAACAGAATTGAAAGCTCCAGCAACTTCCCAAAAAGATGATTTCTACTAGAAACATGAATGCATAGGAAAGAACGGAACCTCTTTTGCAGCTGACTATTTCTAGCAATGTTCTGTTTGAAAGTTTGCATAGATTGTGCTAAGGTTATGTTGCTCAGTTTGAATTAAGACATTGTTTGTTTTGGATAAATAGCTGTTATTTAACAAAAAATAATTAAAATACTTCAAGTAATTGTTTCACTTAAAAATTATCTGTAACAGAGTTACGAAACTTACACAGAAATGAGATGAAAACTGAGTGATGACTTGACATCACCAATTTTTTCTCAGATTTTAGATTCAAAATTTTCTGGAAACTCAGAATCAGCTTTTCAGCTCTAAAATGTAGATTATGACATAAATAACTCCACACTACAATTTGTAAAAACTTATTTTTCAATTGATTTATTATGCAGTAGAATTTGGAAGGGAATATATTCCCGTGTTTTAAGATCCTGGGGGATTTTCAAGACCGTAGTGTCTAATGCCCTGAGCAACCTAGTCTGACCTCCTGAGGTGCCTTCCAACCTGCACAACGTTTTGCCGTTGCGGTCAAAAGAGATGAGAGCTATTCAGATCACCAAATAGGTGCCTAGGACTCATCTACTTTAGATTGCCCACCTTACAAGAAGATACAATACCTATGAAGATGCTGGGGGTGATTTGCTTAGATGTCTAGCTTAAGTGTCTCCTTTCTAGTCATATAAATCTAGCTGAAATAAAGCTTACATATAGTTTCTTAGCTGCAATTTTCTTTTGAAGAAAATATAGAATAAACTCAACTCATTACCCTCAGTTTATTTACATAATATATTGCCATTTTAACGATACAAATGAAGGGAGATGGAAATAAGATGAAATGAAATCTAGAGCATTTGAAGAACAACACAGAATAAATTAAAGTATTTCAGAGTTCTTGTAGCTGCCTAAAATGGATGCTGTGAATATACTGTTTTGGTAAGAAAGAAAATAAAGTTGTGCAGAGCAAAACAGAAATATCAAAGAAATCAGTCAGCTACAGAAGTGTAACTGTCTGGTTTGCCATAAAAGAAAATATAATCTGACATGAGCTCCTTAATTTTACTGTAATATCTGAGATTATTTTGTTAATTGCAGAGTAGCACTGATTAATTATTTAGTTGCCATGAAACAGACTCCTGTATACAGAGCCCAAGAAAAGTCAGCAGCCACATTTAAACTCATTAAAATGCTGTGGTGTAGACACATTTGAATGAATCTCTGGAGACAGAGAGAAGAGGCAAATGGAACCAAGGAGGTTTTCACCCCCACAGACTCCAGGTCAGGTCTGTGTCTGCTACATCCTCTGGAGCTCAACAGGAAAAATCACTGATGGCTATATATCCTTAACTTTAGTATTTCCCAGTTTGTGTCAATGCAAGTATAACAGATGCAAAGAGTAGGACTCTGCTCCAGATGAAGGTATGAAATAATAGGAGTCTACAAGGCATCTACACATGGGCTGCATATCTGAGCTCTCACTGCAGTCTCTGGACTGTTAATCAATGGACCCTAGAGATTCAAGTCACCCTGAAATAGACATTTAGTACTGCATTGCTTTCCCCCATAAACAGATATCTAGAGCACCTTGGGATTCCTTAGGGTTTCTTGCTTGGCTTCCAGCTGCCACTTCAGAAGGATCCAGAAGGCTCTAGATCCCATGTCATATAGGTCCCATGTCATATTTGCCAGTCCTACATGGACTGGTGTTACTCAATGTCTTGGAGTACCCTAGATGCTTTGTCACATCCAAATTTGTGATGTGATTTGTGAAAAAAAGAGCACATTCCATATATGGATCCAAGAATTTGTTGCCAGTCCAAGTAAAATAGAACCACAGCAGGTGCTAGTCCAGTTAAATGACATGCTCCTGCCAATAATATAAACTGTTCAATTTAAGTAATTTAATTTAATGGGATGAAGTTGACAATGGAGTTAAGATATATGGGCTATATCTGCTGAGAAGCAGCAGGGGCAGAGGAGCTCTGCCAAGGGGTACAAGCCAGGTGCCACAGGTGAGCCCACCTCTGGCTGTGCCCTCATTGAAGGGTGCTGTCCTGTAGCAGCTGAGCAGGGTAAGCAGAGCTGGGGTGGTGACAACAGAGTCCAGACTGTAGTAACCTGACTGCTTTGCAACTGGAAGAAGCAGAACAACTTATTGCAGCATATAAGCTGTTACAATACCATATCTTCTGGCTGCAGGACTATGTATGGACAGCAGAATAAAGCTCTGTATCTCAAGTGACAGTGGCTCGTGTAGACTCCTAGATTTGGGAGTTTTCATTTAAAACTGCTCCACCCAATGTTTCCATGTGATGGCTGACAATTCTCATCCAGCAGTAGCACCGAGATCATTACTAATACTAGCAAATCTGACATAGTATAAGGAAAGTTGGGAATATTCGGCAAATGTCTTGAGCAGGCCTTTGAGTGAATTTTCTTAAACTTCTCTTGCCACCAGTGATTAAGTGGAAAAAGAATTTTTACATCAGATCTAAGAATGGAGATCCAATACTTGAAAAATTATGCCCTATTCAATTTACTAATAGTCATTAATCTTCAGTGTAATTTGAAAGCCAGTCCCATTTCCTTGAAAAGACATTCCAAATTCTAGACAAATTAATGATCTGGGCAGAAATATGTGATTCTATAAAACAGTGTAATTATACAGAATGTGAAATTCAGGACCTCTTAATTCATGGAGCAATTGTATTTTACTTCAATACTTTACATAGCTGTTTGATATACACACAGCATGTGCATATGAAAGGAGTGTGTGAGACATATATATGTATGTGCATTATGAATATTGTGTTACACATTCAAAGAATACAGTTAACAAAAAAATAAAATTGCTGTGCCAACGTTTTTCCTGCCCTCCCAGATTTAGCAGGGCATGTATTGTTATAGTTTAACAAGCTTTCCTATTAGATTTTGAAAAATGAATCTAGTTATTGACATACTTGAAGCATATTCAATTAGTCTTGATTTGGTATATTTGATTTAAAGGTTTTTGATTATTTGTTCCATGTTCTAACTTGACAACTTAGAAATGGAATGAAATTAACCTGTCAGGAAGGATTAATGAACAGATTTTGTTCACTAGTTTAGATGATTTACATGAATTCCACTGCAGCTGATCTTGCCACTGAACCAATATTCATTTCTGAAAATGGATTAAAGGTTGATGTTATAATATCCTATACTTTCATATACTAATTAACATTCATTTGCCAGAGGAGTGAAAATATGTAAAGCAGTGAACTGCTCTGTAGTTTAATTAAAACCATATTGTTTCTTGTGTTAAAGAATGGACATATTCACAGACTATTAGTATATACATTAAATACTGATAAGCATAACTGATGGACAAAACAATTAATTGAATGTTAGTTAAGCCTATTTTTATTGCATTAAATATCTTGTAAACCTGCTTCTTACATGCAGTAGAGAACTATTGATTGACAAGGTGTGTTTCACTGAGAGGCTTACTGAGCTATTATTAATATGAAAAAACACATCAATATGCAGAAGAAGATACTTCTGTAGTAACCTATGAAGATTGCAGGTTCGCGTCCTGCCGTGGTCGCCAATCTGCATGAAGATAGGGAGGCACTACAGAGAGACTTGGATAGGTTGGATCGGTGGGCCAACGTTAATGGGATGAGCTTCAACAAGGCCAAGTGCCAGGTCCTGCACTTGGGCCACAACAACCCCATGCATCGCTACAGGCTTGGGGAGGTGTGGCTGGAGAGCTGTCTGGAAGAGAAGGATCTGGGGGTTCTAATTGACAAGCAGATGAACATGAGCCAGCAGTGTGCCCAGGTGGCCAAGAAAGCCAACGGCATCCTGGCTTGTATTAGAAATAGTGTGACCAGCAGAAGTAGGGAGGTGATAGTCCCCCTGTGCTCTGCACTGGTGAGGCCACAGATTGAGTATTGTGTCCAGTTTTGGGCACCTCAATACAAAAGGGATATCGAGGTGCTGGAGCGAGTGCAGAGGAGGGCAATGAAGCTGGTGAAGGGCCTGGAGAACAGATCCTATGAGGAGCGATTGAAGGAGCTGGGACTGTTCAGTTTGAGGAAGAAAAGGCTGAGGGGAGACCTCATCACTCTCTACAACTACCTGAAAGGACATTGTAGAGAGGTTGGTGCTGGTCTCTTCTCACAGGTGATTAGTGACAGAACAAGGGGGAATGGCTTTAAACTCCAACAGAGGAGGTTCAGACTGGACATTAGGAAAAAATTTCTCACAGAAAGAGTGGTTAGACAGGGGAATAGGCTGCCCAGGGAGGTGGTGGAGTCACCATCCCTGGATGTGTTTAAGGGTCATTTAGATGAGATGCTGGGGGATATGGTGTAGGGGAGAACTTTGTAGAGTAGGGCTGATGGTTGGACTCGATGATCCCAAGGGTCTTTTCCAACCTGAATGATTCTATGATTCTATGATTTCTTAATTTTAAATGTTCAAAATTTTTCAAATTCAGCTCACTCTGTCTTTGGAAATCTGACAGATGGCATCAGTGGAAAGAACAGGTTTGGGTGTGCCTGAAAAATGAAGTGCCATCATTCCTCTCCATCTCAGGATCCAGCTGAGGTGGAATGGGGGGAAGGCATGGACCATGCAACTCCTTTTGTTGTAAAACACATTTGCTCAGATTGGCAAGAAGAAGAACTTTAAGTTGTAACTTCACCTGCAATAGTTTTCTTCCTTCATTGCATACGTACATGTGTACAATAATAGAGCAATTTGTAATAAATTTAATCTTCTGTAAAAAGGCATTAAATATACTTGGGTTAAATATTAAAAAGTAATTTTTCTGTCTGTTCATATGAAATATACATCTGGTCTCTATATGCAAATATGTTTCTGTTTATCCAACTAAAATTTAGTGATTGAATAAAATTTGTTTTGCAGTCTGATTTTGATTGAGGTAACTGGCTTGACTGAGATGCCGCAGTGACTTGGAAGTGATTAATGTGAAATAAGTGTCTTATTTCTGTATTAGAAACAGTTGACTAAAGAGATGTCTGCTTTTGGTGGATGGACACAGTCAGCTGGTTACATGCATTGGCTATTAATGCTAGGATTCTATTAGGGGCTGCATCGATTTGGTTGTGGTGTGGAGTCAGGCACAACTCAGATATAAAAAAGTGAGGAAAAGATGGTAGAACAGGGATGAAGAAATTGTTTGGGAGGCAAAACAGTGGACTGGGACTGGTGCTAGAAAACAAGAGTAAATGGAGAATAACAGCTGAACTGTGAGATCTGGCTGAGAATCCAACAGGGAGACATTTTATCAAATAAAAGCTATTTACTTCTGTTTCCCACTACAGCTTTAGTGTTACAATTACTTTGTTTTTAACAGAAATTATTATTTTGGCATTTATTATTGTGACACAGCCATTTCTTGAATTGTGAAAACACAGATTTAACTGTCATCTTTTCGAAGTAATGAAGAATTTTACCTAAGACAGCAACCAAATTCACATCCAAATTAAGTGAAAAACTTGTACTGGTTCTGGAGCACAAGAATTGATCTCTATGTTTTAAAAGTATTAAGGAAGATACTTTTCAATGCTTTGAAGGCATTGTGTACAATGGCTCTATGTAAATAATACTTTTTAATTTCACTGTTGTAGGGTAGTATATCTGGTCCTTTATCCTGCTGTTCTATAAGGTATTCTTTTTACTTTTTTCAAACCACTGTACCTTAAACAGGGGTAGTACAAAACCAGTGATTTCATTATTCGGGCAATGGTTATAAATTCTTAACAAGTTGTATGTCAAAGGTTATGTTAACTTGCTTTTAATCTACATAAGAGTGAATTTCATTTTATGTGCAGAATGTTACATTTTGTATTGGAGTGATATTTAAAAAAAGACAGTTCATTAAGTAACTTCAGTGTATTGACAAATGGGCAGGATTAAAGACCATTAAAACAATGGCTCTTTGGTGTATTGTTCCCACCACAATACATTTTAGTATTAACAAGACAACTCTAGTTCTCTAATGAGGGTAATTTGTACATTTAGTGATTTCTCCAGGACACTACATCTTGTGAATATATCTTCACTGGCATGATCTTGAAAGTTTTAAGATATAAGTTATCCTGGTTATTTAATTGAAACACAAAGTAACATATTAATAATATTAGGAAAGAAAACTCTTAGATCTAGTATATTTCTGCACACTTTCTTTAGGAAGAAGACTTTGCCTTTAGCCAACACAGCTTCTGTGACTTTACTTTAATATAAAGTATTAGAAGAGGAAGGAACTTGGTAAGATTTCACCAGCAATTTGCACATAAGATAATGACTGTATTTAAATTATAGGCACTTAATACTAATGTTTTATCTTGAGTAACCACAGGTTGCTAAAAGTTGTTGGACTAGGGCAAAAATAAGCTCAGTGGAGCTTATCTACTTTACAACATAATGATTTCAGTTTCTATTGAATTAATAGAAATCTCTTCTAATCCTGGCGTGTTACCCCTTTGTGTAATCCTTTATCCTACAAATGGTCTGAGTTCCCCCTGGTCTCTCCAGCTACTTGTGTTGTCATATGGCCAAGTGGCTTCATCTTTTCTTATGTCCTTTTAAGCATCTGCTGAATGAACAGCAAATGCAGAACATAGATGCGTGCGCTGGTTAGCCTGGATCAAGCTCAGGTAGACAGGGAGACCCAAGGGAGAACTTCAGTTTACTATTTCCCTCTGTAAGCCACACTGGGATTGTTATCTACAGTTTAACTGCACTTCTACGTACCTTCAGATACCTTCATTAATCACAGTGGATCTTGCCCATATATATTTCTGAACCAGCAGCTCCTTTTGGTTCCCTCTCGTCCTGTACTACCTTCACTAGCATCATTGCTGTTATTCCCATTGTGGTAGTCCAGAAGTGCCCTAAAGGGAGATTTGTGAGAAGTATATGGACACACAACATCATGTTAGTGGTCCCTGAAGCAAGGCCTGGACAATCCCTTCTTCCATTTGACATCTTACCTTCTAATTGACCTATATATTTTTCCATTCAATACAAAATTTATACACCTTAAAGTGTTTCTTAATTGCACTGACCACTTCTGAAATGGTGTAGCAATTTATATCCAATAATAAGGCTCAAGTAAAAAATGTGTGGTTTTGTACTTATTTAAGTACAATAAGATGATTTAGAGGTACATCAGATTTCTATTTATAGCAAATCAAAGGTTTCAGTGTGATTTTACTCTGAGACTAATTAGATGTGTAAAGTTAAACATGTCTGAGAGTCTTTTTCAGAATCAAAGCCTTGTTCTGAGGTTTTTTTTTTTTTTTATTTAAATAATTTCTATCTTTTCCTATCTTAAAGTTCACTTAGTATCAGGATTATGAAAATGGGGGTCATGCCCATATACAGGCAGCAATAGCAAGGGTTATTTTCCACACCTAGACTTTCAGTGTTTATAATTTGTAAAACAGCAACTAAAACAACATTGCAATAGTATAAGCTTTTTTGCAAAGGGAAATAATAGAAGTGTTTGCTTTTTCTTAATTTTTCTTCTTTGGGAACTGTAAAAAGACGATGCAAGAACATAGATAGATAGAGCTCCTTCATTAAATTTGCAAAGGTTCCTGGGGCCAGGAATGCAATTTATGAAGGCACAGAGGTAAACATTTTGCACAAAGGAAATTAATAAAATGTTCCCCAGTGATTCTGAAACAGGGTTGCTAAAATATTTTTCTCGCTGTGCATGGGATAATGAGGTCACCATAGCAAACAGAGAGTTGTGCTTGGACCACAATGGCACAATGGTTGAGGGTGTTCAGCAGTGTCTAGCAGCAGTTTGCACCTCTTCCCAGGGATAGGGTGGTCTGCAGAACAACTGTCTCCAGCCCCAGGCTTTTCCCATGAGGGAGCTGCTGTAGTTATAACCATAGGAATTTGGAGCTTCCTTCCATGGGTAGGCACCACCAGAAGTTTGCACCTGGGAACCAAATACATTACTTGCATGTAGGCTGCAGTGGGGAAAATCTCTGTAAGTCTTCTTACTCCTGCCACCCAGGTGTAAATATATTTTCTTCTGTTATCCACTTACATACATGTGCAAAATGAAACATGCATTCTGCTGAACAGATGCTTTTGAAAATATTCACAACAGCACAAGCAAGCAAAATATGACCACCTCTACAAAATGTGGCTGGTAGTAAATTGCAAAGAAAAATTTTGGAACAGAAAAATATGTAAAAAATGTGAGAAATTTCAGGGTAAAAGAGCTTCAGTCCTATTTGCTTTCTGTCAAATGCTTTCATAACGTGTCTGTTGAGAATTGAAGTTGCTCAAATACATTTCTTGTCAGTATAGTTGCTAATAAATCAAGGAACTTAAAAGCCTGATTTTAAATTGTAAATCTTACTTTCTAACACAATTATGCCAAAACTGATGTTCTTTTTTTGCAAAAGGTGGGTGAAGACAAATTTTATATTAAAAGTCTTAAGTTTCATGCATTAACATGTGCTTTCTATTGCATGCACAGAAAGGCTTATTTTCCTATAACAAAAAGTGTAGTGTTGTTATTACTTTAAAATTATTATACTGTAAGTATGCTAATGCTAGCTGGGAAATAGAAAAGGGAAAGAGATTATTCGAAATTTGTAAATTAGATGAAAAGAAGTTACTTCTGCTTTTGAGAAAAATGATATAAAAAGGAAAATAGAAGAAAACTGCTAAGTGAAAAAAAAAGAAAGTAAAAGGGGTGTGTGTGTAAAAATGGAGACAATGAAAGATCTGTTAAACAGAAAATTTGGAATAGACAAGCATGAAAGCTTTGATTGTTTCTAACTTGCTGTGGAACCAGTCTGCTGGAGATCAGGATTTAGCACTCTGCAGTCTCTGTATGAATTTTACCGAGTCTGCTTGAACAAGCTGAGAACGCTTTACAAGTCCAAGCTTTCTCTGCAGTCATGTTCACTGGAATAATTAGTAAATCGCATCTCAGAATTCCAAAGCAGTAACAAATGACTTCTTTATTCAGCATCCATTTGTATGGACACCCTAAAAATTGTGCAGGGGAGTTTCAGTTTTTTCCTAGAAGTGAGAAATACTCATTTGACTAGAAAGTGTTGAAATGTTTACACAATCATCTCTCTTTTTGTTTGTCTAGCTGCAGGCCAAATTAGTGTTTAAAAAACCTCTTTGAAAACTGCAAAAAAAAATTAAATCTATTCTACCAAGAGGTCACTGAAATGTGGATTCTCTGGAGTATGCCTTCCTAGATATAGAATGCTTTATTATCTTCTTGCATTTTCACTTGAAACAAAAACTCTAATACAACCTTAATTGTGATTTCTCTGTGTGTGAGGTGAAAAGACGTTCAATACTACAAATCTATTACAAGGCAGCTGTTACATTGCCGTGGAACATGATAGCACAGTACATATTTCTAATCAAAATATTTGGTTAACAAGAAGGTCAAAGAAGCAATTAGTGGCAGAATACAGTTCTATTGTGTGCCACGTACTGTTTGACTACAATACAAACTGACACCAGGGCGATTTCTGGAATTGGAATCACAGAGGTGACCTAGGGCACTCTATCAAGCTTAGTTTGACCCTGACAGCTTTTGACCAGCTATTTGTTGTCATATCTTCCTGACTGAACAAGATGACAAATATACACAAGATCTCATGCTCAAATGCTGCATTCTGTAAAGTGAGACAGATTTTGACCTTTAATTGGTAGAGGTCCCTGGGTCTTGTGGCTCCACATCTGCTATCTTTATTGTCTTGTAGCGGACAGAAATTCTGTTAACTACAGTAGCAGTATGTGCTCCCAGAATAGGAAAAATGTGGTTGCTGTTAAATGGCATCAGAAGATGTTATTCCACAAGACAGTTCTTTTTTTTTTTTTTTTAAAAAAAAGAGATTGCTCTGACTTTACAGAAGAGGAGAGGCTTTGCTCTGACTAAAAAGCCTCTAATGCTTCATGTTATTCTATACTGATGCAGGGGCCTAACTTAACAAAACAAAAGAAAGGATTTGGGCTGAGTTTGAAAATAGATGAATAAATAAATAGGAACTTTGTCCAGGGCTAGAGCATTTGAATAAATATATATTTACATATTTTTATAAAACAGAGGTCTATGAGCAGTTTCAGAAGTTAGCCTCTCAAAAGAGGAGGAAAAAATTACTGATAATTTTTTGTGACAATAACCAAAATGAGAACACTATTTTATTATTTTTTTCTTCTGTAAAGGATTAGAATTTTTCAGTTGACCTTTAGGAGATACAGATTGCACAGGCAAAATTCTTTACCACAGATGTTTTCATTTACCATCAAATAAAAGTTGGCTAAGCCTTGAAATATTTCTTTACTTAATTTCCCTCTTTTCTGTGTTTGCTCACATGTTTCCATGCATAGGAAGTTGGTACCTGAGTACCTTCAGTTGTTTGCGGACTACTATTCTGCCTTCCTGAATACTAACAGTCTGCAAACTACAAGCTGAGAAAAACTGCCTCAGAGGAATTAAGAAGTATAGAAAGGCTCTTCACTGGAGAGCTGACTGGTGGAAAGAGGGTGGAAATCAGTGAGCAACACAACAATAGAGGATAGATTATAAATTAACACACAGAATATCAATAATTTAGTCATATGTGGCTTCTCATTCCCGCTCTTGGACTGATTTTGTGAAGCCTTTAATGGACGAGGTGGCTGGATGAATGTCCTGAGATCTCAGTTCCTTTTGTCTTAGCCCTTTCACACATAACTGCTTCGCTTCAGGAAGGTGTGAAGAGGGTGATTTCATGAGTCCCTGCTCAAAGGGATCAGACATTTTCAAGGTACTACTCAGCTGCTGTTTAGTACCAGAGTTTATGGCCCCCTGCTCATACCAGAACCTTCTTTTGCCTGGAAGGGCCCTCATCAATAAGTATAATTTGCCTCTTCCCTATGCTTGCTCTTCCCTGATTTTCCTGTTCAGCTCTCAGCTTTTATTGGTCCTGCTTTCAGCTACCTGCTGCCTTTTCAATAATGCTCTTTCCAATGGCTATTCCTCATGCATCTTCCTGTAGCTAGAGGCTCATTTTACATTCAGTCCCATGTTTTTTTCCCCTTAAAATCTCCATCAATGGATCGCTACTTTTTCCCTGGTTCAGCAAACATACCCTAGAATGGTGCGTCTGTCCTACCTATCCCATTTAGAGAGGATGACAGAACTACCAGTATATTAACATGTGTATTACAATATATGTGGAAGTATACAGACTTACTTGATGTGAAAATGTAGCTGCATTATTTAGGCTGTGGTGAATCATTTAAGAAGATCTCATAAAACACTGCTTCCGACATTAATAGAAATCAAGAGATATTTCTTGATGTCAAGAGACATCTTCACATTACTTCTTATTTCAAGCTATTTTAAAGTAAAACATATAATGATTAATGTCAATGACTTATGATAGGAGAATGTCTAACCATGTAGTCAGCACTAAGCATTTTTCACTTAGGAACATGTAGTTCCTCTATGGAGTCTTTAATCACATAGTTGATTTTAGTAGGCATATACATGAGGACTATTGTTTAGCAAGGATTTTCAGGGCCATGCTGTTGTTTAACAAAGATGTTAATGGTAGAAGCAGGATATAAAATGCTTTGACAGTAAAACTCTTTAAGTACCAGCTGGAGAGGTATTACAAAAACTAGTGTCAGCTAGGTAATACAGAGATCTGCAGAGATCTGCAGAGAAAGATACTAGAAATATAGAAGAAAACTACAGTGTGAGACTGAATGAATGCAGGAGAAAGTAGCCTATAAAACAAATAATTAGCATAATGTAGAAACCCAGAAAGCAGAAACTAAGGCATTTGTTTGCAGCATGATGAGGACTTGAAACTAAATATTTGTCATCAGAAATGACACAATTCAATCTCTTATTCCAAGTGAAAACTGTGGTAACAATATTGATGAAGTGTATGCTGATGAATAAATAGTAATCATTTGCAATTATTGCTAGTAGTTGTATTTTCTGTCTTTCTGTTTTATGACCACACTCGGTTCAAGAATGATGTGAAAGGAATCCTCTACTCCAGTAGTTTGTCTTCTTGTCCCAATTAAAGATGCATGAAAATAGTTAAACTTCCCAAACTTTGTACAGTTTAAAAATGTTAGTTTGGATGATTTTTTTTAAAAAAAATGAAAGTCCAATCAATTAGGCCATTCTGTCTTCTGAATACACTACCTGCCTGTGGTTGAACACTAGGGATTTTCATTCTGAAATATTCAGGGCTTTATTAAATTGTCTAAAGATAGGTTTCTATTTAAGATACCCTGTCTTAGTTAGCCACATGGGGCTGGTGGATGTCATTAAGACCTATGGGATACCTGTGCCCCTCTGCAAAGGCAACCAGAGTATCTCAGTGTGTCCATGTCAGGCAATTGTTTGCTCAGAAATGCTGAATGTAGAAACAATCATATCAACAATGTTTCTTCAAGCAAAATTAAGAATATTTTTTTATAAATTCTGATTTACGTTCTGTTAAAATACACACATTAACACAAAAGACCTACAGGAGTAAGGATTTCCTGGGTAGGTGTGAAGATGTATATGGAAGCATGCAGGTCATATAGTGGAGCAATCTCAAAAAATGGGTCCAAGTTGGACTCTTGCCAGAGTTCATTCTCAAATTGTCCAGAAGAAATGGACGATTGAGAACAGACTTCATGGCTAATTGATGACCTCTTTCCCAGCCAACCTCATTCCCAAAACAAAGATATTTCTGTACAGATGCTCTGGGCAGCTGATGTACCACTTACCCAGTGGTCTTGTAAATCCCTGGGTCTACAGTGCCTGTGCAAGTAGGTCCTGTTGTGATGGAATGGGAATAACATGGTCTCTGCAACAGTAAAAAAGCTGAACAGGTCACATGTTTTGGCAAGGCAACAGATAGGAGTCTAACATGTCTATTTGTTCAAGAAATTATTGGCCCAAATATTCTTATCTACACAATGCAAGCTATGCCACATTCAAAAAGTTGTGTTTTTACACCTTTGTTTCTGAGATATTCACATTTGCATAAGGTACAAATCAATGATAAATTGCACTTTTAGAACATATAAAGGCAACTCCTTACCTTTTAGTTGTGCTCAAATTCATGATAAAACACATCACTATCTATGGGTTTATGCTTTATTCTGGGTCATTTTGGGGTTTCCTACTAGCTTTATGTTAAGTACAGAATTTTAGCAAATATTACAATTTTATAGCTCACACAAGGGTCCTAGGACAAATTTGCCATCTGTTGTTTAATATTTTAGGTGTGAATCTATGTTTTGTTGATTTTGTATTATACATCTATTTATAGCAAGCTCACCTAGGTCCCAGGAATAATAATAATTTTTTCAGATATGAAACTGAATGAACTTCCCTGTCCTTTAGTAACTTTGATAGAAAAATAGGATGCCTCCCCAATCCCTTCATCTCCTGTTTTTACCTTTCTGTTGGATGTAATTCCCCGGTCCTGTTATACTATGTGCCAGGACCTGCATACTCTGCTCTTTAGAATGATTCCCCCTCCAATAAAAACACAGAAAACAAATAATTCTGCCTTGATGGTTCTCAAGAGCAGATGGTTTTATGACTTAATCTTCCAAAATGTATTTTAAAAATGTATTTTTCTGAGGCACCACTGTTAACTCTTTCATTTCCCTTTATATTCTTAACATTACTGTTCTGTTTCATTTAGCCCATGAAAATGAGTTGTAATAAGAGAGGCTGCCCTTTGACTTAGGACTTGCTCCTGCTGCTTATACCATTTTATCTCACATTTTACTCACATTCAGCAGAAACCAGTTTAGGAGCCCCAAATGGTTTTGATTTAAGATCAGCACTCAGAATAGTAGTGCAGAAACAAATTATAATATATGTTTCCAAATCAGCTTAATGCCTTTTCTCTCTGCTGCAAGAAGTAAAATGTGGCTGCTTGGCATTCCCCACCAACTAGCATTTTACGAGAGAGGAAGAAGTAAGCAGAAATATTGCAGTGCTGCTTGCAGTCAACATATGTAAAATCTGATTCCAGCTAGTCAGGTTTAAACACTGAAATAGACACCCCTTTTGGCTGTGACTGATATTCAGAGATAATGCAGTTTTTTATTTATCTTGGTGTTCTTTTGCTTCATGCTCCCACATCAGCTTCTGCTCTTTCCCACGTGCTCAGATGTTTCCAAAGCAAGAAAGCACTATATTTTGCTCCAAGAAGAGTGAGATTACTTCCTATGATACGATTTCAAAAGGAAGTTTACAATGCTTAAAATATTTGGAATTTCCTCAGTAAACCTTTTCAGCTTTTGCTGTAAGATTTTGGGAGTTTAGGGCCCGGCTCAGACTGCCCTGCCCAGAGGTAGGTCTGCCCGAGGACTTGGGAGTGGGGGCTGTTGGGTGAGAGCCCCGGCCTTCCCCAGCACGGCTCCCTGGGTCTTCTGGAAGAAGGCTTTGGGGGCATCAGGAGGATGAAACTGCTCTTTAAATGCTATGCGCAATCACACATATATGTATGATTTATTCAGGATTCACAGCCTCTTAGGCAGAACTGATGTGGCAAATAAAGACAGGAAAAGCAGATGCTTTACTTGCTCTTTAATACTACTCTCAATCTCTGGCTAATCAAAATCCCTCAATAAACAAGACCAATTTGGTGCATACATCTGTTCCATACCCAGCTTATGTTGTCAGTGGTATCTTGCTGAATTCTTTGAGGCTCAGAGCCTTCACCACCTGCAAGATCAGATCCTTGACTGTAACCAGATGGTGGCATTGTAGCATTACAGCAGTTTTCTAAAGTTGACATAATTTCACTTGGGGTAATCCAGAAAGCTATGAAAAACACAGAGTACGTTTTGAAGTGGAATAGCTGGAGAATTTTGCACACTAAAAATAATGCTGGTGCATCTAGACCTGAAAGAGGATGCACAAGAGGATTCTTTTAATCACCAACAATAATAAATAAAATGTTATATTTAAAGAATAAACAGTGTGTAGGAAAATCCAAGCAGGCAGTGATACTTAATTTGTTCATGGAGATCTTCAATATTTAGGAATATTTATGAGCCATTGGTTGGGAAATAAATTTAAGAAAAGGGGGGGAAGGAAGGGAATTACACTGCAAATGTCTAAAATGTCAAATTAGAGAAATAATATTATTTTATTATACCTATCTTTTACATTTTTTCCCCTTTTTTTTACCAGGAAAACCATGATATGCAGACTGTGGCACAGAATCATAAAGTGGAAACATAATAATTCTAAACCTGACTCTACCATGTTATTTTGCTGTCATTTTCTATAAGTTATTAATCTCCTCTGCTTCATTCTCTTCAGTTCTGCAGAAAAGGAGATAATGCTGTAATGCTTTCAACACTGAAAGGACTAATTCATTAATATCTGCAAAATATGTTGAAAAACGCTGTGTTCTAACAACGTTTTAGAATGTTGTTCACAAATTAAGGTTACAAGGGAACCACTGTTAACCCCTTCTCCAAACCAGCTACGTTTTCTGGTTCCTCTGTACTTGCATGTGGTTAGCATTATGCTTGCACCAGCCGCATTTGTATTTGTATCTGGAGGCCATCACTCAGACCCTGTTCTGCCCAGTTCAGACCCATGACTCTAATTTATTCTCAGAATATTATTCTCACCATCAGCCTTTCTTTTTTACTGTGCTTTCACCCTAATGAGACCTGAAAATATACCACAAATCTCAAAACCCAGTGTGCAGAGAGAAAGCTGTTTTTTCAGGTCTGAGAGTGCACATAGGTCTAAACCCAGTAAAGCAACACAGCAAACTGCAGGCTAGGTGCTGGTGTCACCACTTGTGTGGAGTGGTGTCTTTCTTAAGACAATTTTCTCTGAACGTTTTCTAAACAATAATTAAACTTTAGACATACTGTGTGAAGAAGTCACAGTTTCCAGCTCATAGAAGTTTTGTGAATGGTGGGATTTTGCACAAGGGCTTGGTAAGAGAAGAAACTTTCTCCAGCTCAGCTACAGCCCAACCTGTTCTCTGATCTTCTGTCTGCATCAACTTGCCTGTTTCATGGCAGTCGAGCAGCTAACCAAGGATGCTCAAATCATTGTGGGGAAAGAAGGAAAATGTAGGTAGGAAGTACTAAAAAGAACCCAGCAGTTTTGAGCAGCTCGGCCCCCTAACTGTTACTCGCTTTATGGAGTGCCCAGATGCTAATGGGAAGATGGGAAATCTCTGTTGCCAATCTTTCTGAAAGCTGGGGAAAGACCACCATGGAGGAGTGGGAGTGAACAGCGAAGAGGGAATAACTTCAGGGAGGCGGAAGGGATAGGGCTGATTTTGAGCTTGTGATGTCCTATAATGAAGGACAAGACCTGCTGCACCACCAAGGACTCATCTGCTGTCTCAATAAGACTATGAGAGGACAACAAAAGTTTTTACTTGCTTACATGGGTGCAGGCAGGGTGGACAGGAACAAAAGAAAAAATGAGGAAATGCAAAATTTTATGAAGTGAGATGAAATTCTAACTGAAGCTACTGATTCCGGAAGGGACCATCTCCTCATCATCACCCCTTTCACTTCCGCTTA
This sequence comes from Strix aluco, assembly GCF_031877795.1. NCBI lineage: Eukaryota > Metazoa > Chordata > Aves > Strigiformes > Strigidae > Strix > Strix aluco. Next base: position 66,908,609 of record NC_133935.1, read on the forward strand.
TTTGTGTAGGAATTTAATGTAGTTGTTAGGTGTACCTTTACTGTAGCTAGCTTGAATTTACTTACAAATGAATAGTTTCTCTCAAGTAAAATCAGTCTGAGTGAAAACGGTGTCAGTGTGAAATACCACCAGTCTTCATAGTGGGACTATAACCACTAGTGTATGGAGCCTCTGAGACCTGCAGGGTAAATCCCACAGCTTTTTTCACATGCCATATGCTAATTTGTTCTATAGGCTATTTCCCCATGCCCCATGGCTCTGACTTGTGCAGCCAATCCGAATTTGCATGATGAATGGGGGGTTCCACTAAAAACCAATCAGGCAGAAATAACCTCTTAAAGATCTGGCATGAGTTTTAGCCCATACCCTCTGTGGAGAGAGAGCTCATGTTAAACATGTTACCTCACCAAGCTAAGGCATTTACTGTGTGGAAGAAACGATGCAGTGACTACTTTAACTCAAGATAACTTTGAAGTGAAGACAGTCCACAGAAATGGTGATTTTGGCCAGGATCACACTGTAAGGAATTGTGACAGGCCTGGCTACAAAAACTCATAGACTTGGCCCTAGCTTCTTGCTTTAAGTGGAATGCAACAGCATTCCCTTATAAATCATCCTAAAATAAATGAGGGGGAAAAAAAAAAAGGCGGCAGTTTTTCCATCACTTTAGCAAAAGAAGGGGTTAGCATATGGCTCGAGTTTTGCCACTGATTGCAACAGCAGCCCATTGAGCCTATATTATATCTGGAGCTGAAAGCTCACCACTCGTTCAGCTTTTCATCTCCTCTGTTGTCAGTGCAGGACAGTGTTAGGTGATGTGAAAACATAGATGGGGACCCAGGTGTTGCTTCTGACTAAAAGCCTCTCTGCTGGAACTTCCTGCCTAATTTCGCTGATTACAAAGACAGCAGGTGTCAAACACATCAGAAAAAGAACAAAGGACATTATCTATCCATACTTAATTAAAGGCAGAAATGCACTCAAGCCTGGCTGGCTGAACCAGAAGGCCGTGAGGGTGATAGCGTTTTAATTTATTTTGACTGTGCAAGAAGAAATCTAAGATGATTGCTGAGAACAATGTAATTAAAGTATAGAATTATTTTCAAATTTTTTGTTTGCTCCTGTTTTGATATTTTAGAAAAGGATTATATTTGGATTTCCTTACAGTTACTTTATTTTCATAAGTACTTTTTGTGAATACAGCACATGACAGACATTTAAAATATACAAGGTAGCCTGATAAATATGCAGTCTTATATCATCTTAGCTTTAGTTTAAATGTCATTGAAGGAACAGGCTTTCAACTCCATCATCTTCAGTGGATACATTATTGGATTTTTTTAGCAGTTTAAATTTTCTATTACATGAATTCTATCTATTCATCAAGTAAAAATGTGGCTCACATATCTTATGGTTCACCTTGCTACTATATGTTCTGCATGAATTCAGTCACCCTTTCAGTTCTGTAAAGATTTTCAATATAAAAGATTAGGAAAAGAGACGTAATCTCTGTTTATAAAAGGCACTTGGATACATTCCAATGAAAATGACTGTCATGTGTTAGTAGTTTAACCACATAATAGTTGTAGTAGAATATCAGTGATTTTCATATCTAGCTTGTGAAATTTAAACAAATTATCTTACAACAAAACCAGAATTATGCCTGCCCTAGAAACATTCTGGAACATATATAGTTGTAATGTATTCATATTATTTTCTGTATCACTGCCATTAAAAAAATTAAGATCCCTGCATATTGTGGTGTATGCCATTTTCCAGTAAATAATTCACAACCTTTATATTATAGAGTGCTTTTGTAATATTAAGTAAAATATAAAGAATCTGCTAAACACCAGGGGTTTAGTGGCAGAGCAAGAGGAGATATTGTTGCAATAAGGCTAGCTAAATACCATGAACTGATTACTCAAAAGCATAGCATGAACTGAAGTTTTAAGATGAAGTTTGAAAATGACAATTACCTTATAAATAAAACTGCTTAGTCTTTAGATACATTACTTCACTAGGTTTGTAATCAACCCCAAAAGACTGATTCTGCTTCCTGTGCTTAACTTAAATAGTTCTTATATCTATAAACCCCTCTCTGAATATTTAGTTTCTTCATGGATTTTATTATGCTAAAGAGTTCAGCACCAGTAAAAGTCGCAGTTTAACATCCTGATTCAAACTTCAGTGACCATGCTGGAAGGGATCTTCACTGGCTTTGAATCAAACTCCAATGTTCTGATATAAATTAATGACAATATTTAAGGTGTATCCTTAAAAACGTGCTATATTGGATCCTAGTAACTTATATGGGACTCAAACACTTACTGAGCTTATTTTCCAAGATAAACTTACAGTTATACCAAGTGATATTTTATGTCATCCTCAATGAAAGCTTTGCAGTTAGATTCTTCTACCATTGGTTAACAAGCAAAGCCTGAAGCTTTCAAAGAGTTGGTATAGATTTCATTTGACTGGTCTTCTAAGTTTAGTAAGCAGTTGTGGTTATGATGCATCAGAAGTATTTTTGGTTGTGCCTCACCATCACTTATGGGAATAACTAGGATAAAAAAATAGACTTGTCACTGAAGTAGTTAGGTGTGACATAGAGAATAATGCTAAAGAATCTCATTTATTTGTAATAGAGAATCTTATGCTTCAAGGTTTGTTGTTTGTTTTTTGTTTTGTTTTGTTTTTTTTCTTTTAAGATGAGAATAACATTAACAATACTTACGTCTTGTTTTCAGCAAATTTAAACAGTTGGGCTATTTCTTGATATTGAAAATTTGAAAAAAAACCCCCACCACTGGATTTCTAGAATGTGTGCCTGAAGTAGAAAAAGCAAATGTGGACCACAGAGCATTATTCTTGTGTAGATGAATGTCTTTAACAGTAAAATATCTGGGTTTGTATTTTTTGCTCTCTTTTGATAATGTCACCATTTAGGGTCCTTTATCCAGGTCTTAAACCACATAAATGGTGATGCACACTTCTGAATTTGTCATGCTGTTGAATGCAAAATGGACAAGTCAATAACAGCAACAGATTGCCCTAATAATCAAAAGCTAGTGGTATCCATATTATAATAATCAAATAGAACTTAATAACCTCCATGTCAAAATAGCAGCACAGATTGCTGAAGAAAGAAAGTAAATGCTTTTCCTCAGAGCATGGATGAGAAAAGCAAAGTAAAGTGTTATACCTCTATTCAGAATAGGAAAGCTCTGTGAAACTGCAATGGAGAAAATGGTTGAGTTGCCCCTCACTTGGAATAAATTTCACTCCTCTGATACTTTGGCTAAAGGCAAAAAGTGACCACTGTTATTAAAAAGAAAACCCAAACCAAAACAGATTCCCAAAATATAGTTCTAGAAGAACGGTGTCAAACCAGTAAGGCAATAAACAACATGCATTAAGCTATACCAAGATAAAGGTTGTGACTAAATTTTCTCACTAGGGTGTGTGTGGTTGTGCAGTTGAAAACATATTTAAGTTAATCTCTCAGGCTACAGTTCAGGGAAGCTCTTCAGTGCATGCTGAATTGATTCCTATTCAGCAAGACCCTGTGCACAAGACTAAATTTGAGCATGCATTTGAAGCCCATTGATCTCAATGGGATTTAAGCACAGACCTAATATTAAACATCTGTTTAAATATTCTCTCAAATAAGGACATTTTCCCTAATAGGGACTCAAGTTCAAAACTATTAGTTTTGCGTGTTCTTTTAATTCATTTAAATTCAAGAGGCAAATAAGGAATTTTCCTTGTGTGAAGTGTTTTATGGTCACATTATATCATAGTCTGTTCCAATAAATAACAGTTTAACTGTTTTCCATTCAGCAGTTAAAACGCATGGTTGTGTGAAGCTGAGCAGGACCCTGCAAAGTACTTGTGGAAGCGTGGCTGCCAGCCACATGATTGATGCTTTCCAGTGCATGCCTGTTCTTAGATCTGCATTTCTGTAAGGAAAAATGTCTATATTATAAAACTTTGTGAGTGGGTTTCACCTCAGTCACCTTCAGTTGTTGAAAAGGCTTAATGGGCCACCGTACACTCCTCTTGAAACACATGGAGAGACGTGGCTATCCTTGGAGGATGATTCACCTGATTTGTCTTAGATAAGCATTTTAGATGTAATAAATTGCCCCTGGGAGGTGGGGGCATTTAGCTATTTTTCTCTGTAAACTGCAGGGGAATGTAAGATAATGCATTTAGACGCTTACTCCTCAGATGTCTAAGTAGGGTCAAATGACTCCCACTTCATGTGTATCTACGTATATTCACACAACATTGTGTGTTTGACATGGTCATTAGCCTTGCAATATCAAAGTAAGATAATTCTTTTTTATTAAATATGTATGTGAACCATCTGTCTGGCTTTAATTTTCTTGATGTTTTTTGAATATTACATGTTGCTTAAATTCCAAATACCGGGAATTTCTATAAGCTAACTGCATTCATTAAAGGTGTGGAGAGAAACATTTTCTTCTGATCAGTTACAACTTCTGTTGGAATGCCAAGGTTTTTGACTTGGTTCTTCTTTTTTCCCTGAAATGTTTTGAAAAAGTTTTTTTTTTTTTTGCATTGACCAATCTTATACAGGGGTAGGCTTAGAAAACTGGTCCCAGATCTAAGCTGGATCCTCCCGTTTTGCTGTCCACTCATTGAAACTGTTGGTGCTCAAGTGCTGCAAAGTACATGCTCCTAAATATTGTTGGGAGAAGGGAATGGTGGGGTGTGCCACTAAGGTGAACACGTAGGCATGCACTTCTAGCTGTTCTTTACCTGCTAGTCTTAGATTAATCTTCCCTCTCTCACCTTGTCCTGATGTTCTGCAATATCAGAGCACAGAGTACATTCTCTGTACATTCTCTGATCCATTATAATGATATGACAATTCCTTGTAGGATTCTTGCAGTCTAAAGGTGATAAATATATTTACTTTCCCTAAAGGAATCAATTAATCACAGAAGTCAGATATCAGTGAATCTATTTTCCTCACTCTTGCAAGCATGGAATATATTCATTCATAACCAATCCCACAATAAATTTTAGCCAGAAGCTCAAGGAGTAGGTAAACATTCACACATTTGGCAGACAGCAGAATGGTTTGGTCTTTTAATGTTGACATTCTTTCAATTCTGTCATTGTCTTAGGGGAATTTAATACAAGAAATTCTGAGAAATATAAAGTTTTCTCAAGTTAAGTTTTGGCTAATCAAAGAACATCATACAAGGTATATTTAAAAACAAGCCATTTTGATGCTGCCTTTCCAGTATATAATCTGTATTGAGTTTAGATATACTCCTTAAAAACAGAGTGCTCCTTTATATTTTTGTATCCCTGCCTACATAAGTATTAAATGAAACCAGATTCCCTTTGATTTTAAGAACAAGTACACTGCTTTACTCGATCAATGCATAATGATCTGTTACTTTTTTTGGTGATGGATTGCCACCTGGCCCTTCCTGGCACAGTATTGCCTTCTCCACTCCTAAGACTTAAAATGTATTCACAGAATCACAGAATCGTCTAGGATGGAAAAGACCTTGAAGATCATCCAGTCCAACCATCAACCCAACATTAACAGTTCCCAACTACACCATATCCCTCAGCACTATGTCGACCCTACTCTTAAACACCTCCAGAGATGGGGACCCCACCACCTCCCTGGGCAGCCCATTCCAACGACTAACAACCTGTTCTGTAAAGAAATGCTTCCTAATATCCAGTCTAAACCTTCCCTAGTGTAACTTGAGGCCATTTCCTCTTGTCCTATCGCTTGTTACTTCATTAAAGAGACTCATCCCCAGCTCTCTGCAACCTCCTTTCAGGTAGTTGTAGAGGGCGATGAGGTCTCCCCTCAGCCTTCTCTTCTCCAGACTAAACAACCCCAGTTCCCTCAGCAGCTCCTCGTACGACATGTGCTCCAGACCCTTCACCAGCTTTGTTGCCCTTCTCTGGACACGTTCGAGTAATTCAATGTCCTTTTTGTAGTGAGGGGCCCAAAACTGAACACAGTAATCGAGGTGCAGCCTCACCAGTGCCGAGTACAGGGGTAAGATCACTTCCCTGTCCCTGCTGGCCACGCTATTCCTGATGCAAGCCAGGATGCCATTGGCCTTCTTGGCCACCTGGGCACACTGCTGTTCATGTTCAGCCGGCTGTCAATCAACACCCCCAGGTCCCTCTCTGACTGGCAGCTCTCCAGCCACTCCTCCCCAAGCCTGTAGCACTGCTGGGGGTTGTTGTGGCTGAAGTGCAGCACCCGACATTTGGCCTTATTGAAACTCCTACAGCTGGCCTTAGCCCATCGCTCCAGCCTGTCCAGATCTCTCTGCAGAGCTTCCCTACCCTCAAGCCCATCAACACTCCCACCCAACTTGGTGTCATCTGCAAATTTACTGAGGGTGCACTTGATCTCCTCATCTAGGTCATCAATAAAGATGTTAAATAGGAGTGGCCCCAAAACCGAGCCCTGGGGGACACCGTGACCGGCCGCCAACCGGATTTAACTCCATTCACCACAACTCTTTGGGCCCGGCCATCCAGCCAGTTTTTTTATCAAGTGAAGCATGTGCCCATCCAAGCCATGAGCAGCCAATTTCGCCAGGAGAATGTTGTGGGAAATGGTGTCAAAGGCCTTACTAAAGTCAAGGTAGACAACATCCACAGCCTTTCCCTCATCCAATAAGCAGGTCGCCCTGTCGTAGAAGGAGATCAGGTTTGTCAAGCAGGACCTGCCTTTCATAAACCCATGCTGACTGGGCCTGATCATCTGGTTGTCCCACACTTGTATGATGGTACTCAGGATGAGCTGCTCCATCAGCTTCCTGGGCACTGAAGTCAAGCTGACAGGCCTGTAATTTCCTGGATCATCCTTCTGACCCTTCTTATAGATGGGTGTCACAGTGGCCAATTTCCAATCTGTTGGGACCCCCCTGGTCAGCCAGGACTGCTGGTAAATGATGGAAAGTGGCTTGGCGAGCACCCCAGCCAGCTCCTTCAGCACCCTCGCGTGTATCCCATCCAGTCCCATAGACTTGTGTATGTCTATGTGATGCAGTAGGTGACTATCTCCTCCTGGAATGTGGGGGGGTCGTTCTCCCAGTCTCTGTCTTCTGGCTGAGGAGGCTGGATTCCCTCAGTACAACTAGTCTTGTTATTAAAGACTGAGGCAAAGAAGGCATTAAGCGCCTCAGCCTTTTCCTCATCACTTGTTACCGTGTTTACTCCTGCGTCTAGCAGGGGATGGAGGCTCTCCCTGGTCTTTCTTTTGCTGTTGACATACTTATAGAAACATTTCTTGTTGTACTTGGTTGCTGAAGCCAGATTAATTTCTAGCTGGGCTTTAGACCTCCTGATTTCCACCCTGCATAGCCTCACAGCATCTTTGTAATCGTTGTGAGTGGCTAGCCCCTTCTTCCAAAAGCTGTAAACTCTCCTTTTCTCCCTGAGTTGCAACCAAAGCTCCCTGTTCAGCCAGGGTGGTCTTCTCTGTCACTGGCTTCTCTTACAGCACCTGGGGACCGCCTGCTCCTGAGCCATTAAGACTTTCTTCTTAAAGAGTGTCCAGCCTTCCTGTACCCCTATACCCTCCAGGACCGTCTCCCAAGGGATCCTGTCAAGCAGGTGCCCAAACGAGACAAAGTGAGCCCTGTGGAAGTCCAGGATGTCAGTTCTGCTCCCCCCTCTCCTGGCCTCCCTTCCATTTTAAATAGCTTATGTATTCTACAGGAATATGTAAGAAGAATGGAGGCACCATACAGGAGTATTAAGACCAAGGCTCCTGATAAACATGCTGTACTTATTGTCATGAAAAAGTGGTAAAATACAACCAAAAGAGAGAAAAGAAATAAACATGCATTTGTGAACAGTACACAGAAGGAAAGAGCAGTTAAGATTAGCAATTGGAGATACTGTTCCTTTGTGCATCCAGGCATGATCTTGGAAATTCACGGTAAAATGTAGCTGAGCAGCAATAATAGATGTCTGAAACCAGCACTTTAATGATGCTGCTGAATTTGACTGAACTAAGATAATGTTTGGTTGCCATCAGAACACTGGGCTAGTGGTTCCTGAAAGTCTCTTCTCACATCAACTGCCTCCTGCAGGAGAATCTTGCCTTCACAGAAATAAAACAGGGCTTTGTTTTCAGACGTAGGCTTCCATTTTGTCTGTTAACTCTTTACTTTTGTGTGTCAAACACACTTCTGAAAGTTGTCATTGACAGACTAGTCAGTGCACTGCAGATACAATATACTTTTCTGATCCCAATATAGGCAATTTTGAAGCTATATTTGTCATGTGGGATTAAACCCAATATTTTCACATACTGGCAGCTGGCAGGACCAGATAATTTTTGCAATATCTCTTCTATTGATATTACCTCAACTACATTATCAACTTTTCCAGACAGCAACTTGTGGGTTCCTTGACCACAGGTAGGTGCAACAGCAGAAAGCAAGATATAGCAGCTCTGGAAAGAAAAAACTGACATTTTCCCACACATCTATATGTAAGAATTGTTTTAAGACTTGATTCTGACATGGCAAGCCCTGGGTTTTCTTGCAGCAAGGCAATTTTGTAACTCTAAAGCTTTGTGCAGTTCAAAGAAATATTCCTGGGAAGCAGGCAAGCTGTGATACATTTCTCACAGATGTATGTGTCTGACTTTCCCTGACCCTGTTGTATTGGCATCTCACCATCCAGAGCTGGGAGCTGGGAAGGGATGAATGGTTCCCATCCAGCTTTGGCAAATGCTGGGCTGACTCTGTGGCAATTCCAGCATGCCTTTAGCAACAAAGGCTGATATCTAATAAACCAAGAGAGCTGAGCCAGGGTTATATATTAGGCATTATGTATTGAGCATTTCTGTATCTTATGAGAAGTGTGAAAGAGTGAAGAAATATGTGAGACATGACTAAAAAGACTGCAGCTGTGGAGGGGACAGACTTTCTGGTGTGGAATGACATCTTTTCTAACTGGGGACTGAACCTGTTTCATATGGAAGTGTTAACTCCTTGAGTGCTTAGAACAGCAATGAATCTTTGTGGCATAACATCAAACATGTTTGTATTCTCATTTCCTCACTGTTCACACATACTAAACATCATGTGTCCAGAAAAAGCCCATGTCAACTACACAATTAGATGCTACCACATGTAAATATCCATGGTAAGTATTTATGGATATAATTGTAAATGACCAAAAAATATTCCTGTCTGGATCATCCCCTTTTTAGGGGATGCATTTCAAGCATTTTAATAAGGAGTCCAATATAACTGTCTAGTTGATCTATGTTTTTTCCTAATATGACCAAGGAAATGTTCTTTAGGCAGATCTTGGCTGAAACACCTCCAGGAACTGTAGTTCTTACAATCTCTAGATTCTTTTGCATCTGCTTCTACAGCTGCTCTTGTGAAAATTTTAAAGAATTTTAACTTAGAAAAATCTTTTATGCTTTCTTTGAAACATCTCAGAAAATTCATGAGTCTCACAATTCTTGTAGATCCCTGATCCAAAGAGGGAAAATGTCAATAAGATGATGAAAATTTAGCTCTCGCAGTCCTCTGCACTCCAATAATTACTTGCTGAAGCTAATCTCTTCCTCCCCATTGCCCTCAGGAAAAAAAGAACCACAGACACAAACCCCAGAACCAGTGACAACTCCCTTTCCCTCAGGACAGATAATATTTATGGATATCAAAAGTAAAAACAACTGGGAAGGGGTCTTTAACCTGCACTTTTTCGGGTAGCCTCGGCAACAGATATTCCTTCTGGTTCCACTTATGAAATTGACAACAAAAATTAAGCTGCCAATGTAATTAAAACTTCTGATGGAACTTGCCAACTGAGCATGAAAATGTTTCAACAGTTTAATAGTAATCAGATATTTTTAACCACAAATACTTAGGGTTTTTATTTAGTTTCAAAAATAAGTACCTACAAAATACAGAGAAATGTTCTGACGTTTGGTCATTTGATATATACTGTTGTGTTCAGTTAGTACAATTAGTTCCAGTATCCCTTTTGAGAAGAAAGTATTGACAATGTATTTGAAATACCATCTTTGCCTAAGGAACCTGATAGCAGGACTGCCGTGCCTTTTTATGCAAAGAACCTGGAAAATATAATCTTAAATGGAGGAAGCAATAATGTTGTGTAGAGACATTCTAAGTAGCTGGCTTAAGCTGCCGATTACTGTGGATGCTAATTTTGCAGTGCTGCCAGGATTTTATGTTAATTTTATTGAACAAAAGGCTAAAGTATTTTTTAATTTAAAACTACTGAACTATAAAATTGAACTATTAGACTTTCCATGGGTTCAAGTGGACAAAGAGAATATTATGTCAAAGGCTCAATTCAGTCACCTTCAAGCCATTACACCTTTTGAAATTTGAAGCAGTAAGTTGCTGTGGTCTATTATTTTAGGCTGAAGTTCTCTCATGGTTCCTACTACTACCCTTAAATAAACTTTATTCTTCACTGCATTCAATGCCAAATATTAGCACAGAGAACTTAAAATGAATCCGACACCTTCTTCTTCTGTGCGGTACTCTGAGCTTGCTCAAAGAACTTGTTTCAGGGTAGCCGAATCACATGAAAATGAAGAAACTGACCACTGAATTTAACCTTGTGTAACCTTGCAATTCTCCACACCTTAGCAAGCACAGGATTACAGTGCAGGGTGGAACAGGCTGCTGACACCCTGTGGTCTTTCTTGCCCTCTGGGTAGGGCAAAACTGGATGCACTACCTGGGCATTTTGCACATAGGTATTGCTTCTGTTCTCTGCTTATTGTTTACAAACCAGACTACAAAGCAGTAAGTGTGCCAGTGACATTATCCTACCTGTGAGCCTGGTTATGAAGTGTGATGGCTTACTGACCTTGTGCTACAAGTGGAACAATGTAAGAGGAAGGGAATGTAGATATGACCTGGGGATTTGTGCTGTGGACTTTGCCATGTGATGTACTTTGCAATGTGAGCAAAGAGTTTGAGAACTGGGGTTACATCCCCAGACAACAGGGCAGGAGCCCTCAGCAATGAGTGCCAGGGCACAGAAGATGTCTCTAACTTCTGCATCAGACACTGAACCACGGTAGCAAATATAGAGCCCTATTTATGAATTTAGTCAAGTGTGTGTATGCAGTTTTAAGGAGCTATGGCACACTTGTGGGAGCAAGCTGTGCCTCATTGCACGCATCGCCAGGCACCCCCCTTCCCCCTTCTGACAGAACTGAGCCATCAGGTACATTAAGTGATTTTTCTGGCCTTTACATGTGTCAGAATTTAGAGACTGTAGCTGCAACAAGAAAGATATATATACATATAAATTTTTAAGAGCCCATCTCATTTGCTGCTGCACGGTAAGTTTAAAAAGAGGCCTAGACAGATTGCAATGCAGTCACGTGTGAAGATGGGACAGTGGACTGGATCAATGCTTTAATCAAAATGTTTGAGGCTTTTATTGCATTCCAATGGAGGAAAAATGCTTTTGAGCACCATGTGTTCAACACTTGCAACCAAATAGTAAATGAAATATTTGATTCATTTGCAGCAGACCTTTGGTTACTTTCCAGAAAATGCTTGACTGTTTTTCTGATGAGATCACTGCTAAAGTTGTTGTTGAGGACATATTGTGGTATAGGCTGAATGTTACTCCTACTGCAGTTTTATACTTTTTCTCCTCTTAAGGAAGAATAGACTAGAAATCTTTTCTCTTCTAGCAATGTAAGCAGTTAATGTTTGAATTATGTGAAGCCTGGTGTAAGGAATAAAACCTACAGGAGACTAACTGGCACAAGCACTGGATAATCTGGAGAATTTGTGTGTTCTCTAAAGACCAGGCTTCTGGATATTTTGGCCATTGAATCCAGTTCTCCATGTTGTTAGAAAGTGTTTTTCAGTTTTGGGAAAAAAATATCTAACCCTGGCTTTGTACCTATTGCTGACATCACCAAGAATTAGGTGTAGATGCTGAGTGCTTCATGTGATTTAGGACAGGAAATAGTGCATCTCAGCTTCCTCTGTGAATACTACCCTGGGATGTATGTTCTTCATAAAAAAAGGGACATCTCTTTCCCTTAGCTGTATGAGCCAGAGCATGACTTGTATGTGATTAAATTGGGAAAAGGAATAGGATAAGGTAAAAGTAGGGCAGCAGAAAGTGCAGAAATTACATAATAGATGTAAACTCTAATGATTACACAACAAATCCAGTTAAGAAGAGATCATATGATATGACAAAATTAAACTAGGCTGAACAGTGAGTGTTTGAAGAGGCACCTCCTTTGTCTTAGAATGTCATACAGAAAACTATATGTGAATCAAGCAGAAATCAGCTATGGCCATATGTCTTGTTTATCTGTGAGAGGACAGATTTGTTGGTTTTTAGTATATATTTGAAACACAGACTTCTTTTGGTAAGCTTTGTGAGACAATGGTTTTGCAATGGCATTTCCTCCCATGTGGCTCCTGTGGCAGAGCTCTGGGAAGGTGATGCTGTATGTCCCCCATTCCTGCCTGACTTTGATTCTCTCCCAGCAGAGAAACCTGCAGAAAGGAGGGACAAAATGCAGTTCTGCTTGACTGTAGCTGAACATGCAAAATGCCACAGATCTATTCAGAGGTAAAATGAGACATACTGATACCTAAAGAATCTACTCTTCTATCTCTCTATAATTCTGTATTCATGGATCTGCATGCCCCCACCTCCCAATTTCTTGGGCACAGTAGCTTGCAGGGATCAGACATTTGTTGCCATTTAGTGTGTCTTGTAAAGGCACAGAACTGGTAACAGCATATCTTGTCTTCCCTACCTATGTATCTGTATATATTGAATACATTTACTTAAGATCTCAGAGTTTACATCATAAAAACATCTTTGTTGGACGATACACATAGGCATAAGATTCAGTAACATTGTACCATGTGGAAGAAGGTGAACAGAGGCATTAAAAAGCATAATGTTACTTCTCTACCAAATAGCAGCAGATGGCAGGGACTAGCAGGTCAAATTAATTTCCTGTTGGGGGAAACAAAAATCAATGATTCAGAGTCTTAGTACTTTCTTATTTCAGTTATATTCTCTGGTTCCCATAGAGAGTTACTTACACATAACTTGCTGGCTGTCCCTTCTTTCAAGAATCTCAATAATTGTGATGAAGCAACTCAGCTCCAAGAATGAGGTTAGAGAGACTGTCTACCCAAACTGCCTAAGTCATTCTCAAACCAAACTCATCTTTCCTCTATGTGTAAAACTCTCTAAGCTTTCTTATAAACTGAGTCCTGCTGTGAAGTTTTGGCCTTTCAGACAAATTGAGCTCAGGTCCAGACCACAGTGCTGCCATGCATCCTTCCGTTTCATGGGTATACTAATTACCTAAGTACTCAGTATCCTAAACATGTGAAAGTCAGAGACACAAACCACTCTTTACATCCTTTTGTTCACCTATTTAAATGACAAATTCACCAGTTCCTGTCCATAATTTCTCCAGAGTTGCAATATTTCTAAATGTCTTTATTTGTCTTTTCCTCTCTTCATTGAGTTTTGTGGATATTTTCTTCACCTAGCTTTTCAAAACTAACCTTCATAGTGGAGGCTAAGGAAAGGAAGAAAACATTTCCAGTTCCTCTGTGGAGAAGGTATCTCTCTGTGGCCAGAGGAGTGCTGCACATTGCTGCTGATGCAGAATGCAGCCGGGGTGTTGTGGGTGATGGAATTGTTGAGTGGCTGGAAGGGATAAGTATAAAACCAAACAGTGTCGGGAAAAAGCTAAGGAGATGGTGGCAAATTTAAGTGTTTGAATGATAATTTGAAGTTTGCAATGTAGAACAGTCCTGTACACAAAGTATGAAAGAATGGAAAGTTTCCTAGCAGAGGAAGTGAGTCACAAACACTGGATAGACTTTGCTCTATAAAGGTGAAGAATGGAACTGAGCTTGCCCATCAAAGCACCTACGTTCAGGTGTCTCCATGTGGGTGAGATGTCAAGGTCTCCATTGCAGTCAACAGAGATCCAGTCAACACAATCCAGGGAACTTGACAGCAATTCAGCTGACTGGCTGACCTGTCAGTTTCTGGTTTAGAGTGAGCTGACAGCATAGACTAGATCTCAGTTAACTAAAATTGATCTCATTCTGGATGTCCAGTCTAAGCTATCACCTGACCTCTCTTTGCTATGAACAGGGAGCAATCAGTCTTGCAGGAGAACTCTCTCCTGAAATAGTCTGTTGCCCCCTGTTTTAGGCTACCTACCTGTCTCAGTCATGGCTTGATTCTGTTGCTCACCCACAGGCACTCAGTGCCATTTGAGATACCTAGAGCTATCTTGTCTGGTTGACAGCCACCACACCAGAAAAGCACAGGACTTCTACATCTACTGTCATATCTGTTGGATCTAAGCATTTCAGATGAGACTAAATACCTATGTGTAGACAACAGAACTGAGTCTTGAAGGTCTAATTTTAAATTATTAATTGAAGTGACCCTCATCCTAACTCCTTACAGTTTGTTTCATGACGTGGGTGTTGGAATTATACAGTGTTGAAGACTAGTTTTCTGCCTCCTGGTAAAAATGTCACTGATTGACTGTTTATTTTATCTCTTTTATCTCTTTTATCTAAAAAAAAATAACCTTACGTCATAACTAGAGAGATCACGCCTCCAGAAGATGGTTTATAACAGGTGGTATGGTATAGACAAAAATTTGACGTAAATGAAAATGGTTACTGATCTCAACTTTATGGTAGGTTCATGTAAATGCAGTCCATAGAGTGAAAACAAACTTACTATTTGTAAAAGTATCTCAAGAAAAGACTAAAAATAGTATTTATTCAAAGGCTGTAATATAGTTAGAAAAAGAACTTGTTTTGGTTTGTTATATACTCACTAATCTTGTTATAAAAGCAATAGATGCAGAAGTGTTAAGTGACAATACTGTAGTGTGCTTAGATTGCACTTTGTGTAGACAGCATACTGGAGTATGCAGCAAAAAAGTCCCCCTGAGAATCTGTGTGCATGCCTGGTTTGTAATACTGCTTGGTTTTAACAATGAAATAAATGAAAAGGTTTGGTTTCAGTGTGTTTGAAAAAGATATTGCAAAATGATGAAAATAAAGGAAAGGTGGGCATACTGTTCTAAATAGAAAGTAATTCCATGATGTCGTGGTTTGAGCTCAGAGGGCAACTGAGCACCACACAGCTGCTCACTCCCCCCTCCCAGCGCTGAGAAGGAGTGAAGCAAAAGACCCAGGACTTTGAGATAAGGACAAGGAGGGATGATCTCATCCTTTAAGGCACAGGGAAAAACCAGGCTCATTAGGGGAAGAGAAAAAGAACATAAATTTAATACGGACACTAACAACAACAACAACACTCAACAGACAGAGTAGGACCGTGAGAATCATTACCAGATCCTGAAAACACCTTCCCCCACCCCTCCCTTCTTCCCGGGTTCAGCTTTGCTCCTGATCTCTCTACCTCCTACCCCCCAGCAGAGCAGAGGTCAGGGAATGAGCGGTCAGTCCTGCTGCTTCTTCCACCTCGGGGAGGGGAAATTCTGGCATTCCTCCCCTGTTCCAGCGCAGTCTCCCTCTCACAGGAGACAGCCCTCCACAAACCAGCTCCGACATGAGTCACTCCCACAGGTCTGTGGGTCACCCCCACGTGTTGCAATCCTCCCAGCACCGAACTACAACAGTGGAGGTTTCTTCCCAGAGGGTCCTGGCCTTCTTCAGGCACAGTCACCTGGGTTGGCATGGGGTCCCCACAGGCCGCAAATCGGTATCTGCTCCACCATAGACCCCCATGGGTGGCAGCAGGGGGTGGTCCTGCCATCTCACCATGGGATACAGGGGAGTCTCTGCTCCGGTTCACTTCCCCCCCTTCTCCTCATTTATTCCACTGACCTCGGTGTTTGCACAGACATTCTCCTTGCAACTTCTCCTCACAACTCCCACAACACCCCCCAGGTTCCCCTTCTTAAATAATGTTATCAAAGAGGCACAGCTAACTGGCCCGGCCTTGGTGCAAAGCCAGGGGATCTTCAAGAAGGTTCTCACAGGGGACCACTGCTGTAGTCCCCTTCCCTGCTACCAAAAAACCCCCACTCAAACCAGGACACATGGCCACTTTAAAATGACTGGCTCACTCATGAAATTGAAAACCTCAGATCAGTACTGGACATAGTACAGGGAACTGCAGATTACTTTTCTTAATATCAGTTAATTGTGAAGAAAAAAGCCCAGTCTTAATGGAAAGAACTAATGCCACAACCTTAGTGTTTTAGGTGTTTAAAGTCTTGACACTGGCAATGGATCATGTTCATAAAGACATTCATCAAACATGGTGGTATTCAGAGCAGAAGTTCTCATCAAAGAAATGAAAAAAGCCTGTACTTGCATCACACAGAAAATGCGAATTTCCTTAATAAGTTAGTTTGCTCCAGGCCAAGGAGGGCTTAAGGACATTACTCAGCCTGTATTAGCATTTTATCATATTATTGTGCCTGCAAAGCAACTAATTTATTTGGGAGAGATATAACACTGTTTTCCCCTACGAGACATCTGACAGAATAAAAATAAAGGTGTTTGGGGGGGCTTCTTTGTGGCAGTTTCAAATAAAGCTACAGCCACTATAGGTCTAACAAATGGATGACAGAGAGACATAAGAAAATTAAATTACACACTATTAGATACTCAGTGCATTACACATTAATTGATGATGATTGCAACAATAGCTGTTTTGAGACCACAAACACTACAGACTCACTCCATTTTTGTTTTATTCTATGAACAGGTCATCAGATATCAGAAAACACAATCAGTTTGTTTGAATTTAGAAATGACTATGCACTTTCTTATATTTCACAGTTGGTGACTTGTAATTATAAATCATTACTTCTGCTAATGACAATGAAAATAAGCTGTATATATGTTTACTATCAACAGAATATAATAAACATTTTTTCTTTAGAACTGGATATTCTACAGAACAAGACCTGATCAAAAGACAAAAGAAGACTGGTCTTTTTTATTAAACCATAAATTGGAAATCATCCAAAGATGACACTTGCATGGTAATCGACGTAGGGGTTTTGAGACAAAAAGCCAAGGAGTTACACAAAAGGTTGACACATCTGTGTGTGAATTGTATGGCATGTTTTGTTTTCTGTGTTAAAAGAAAACTCCTCCAGAAAGTATTCAGAAAAAATATTTTAAAAGATAAAGGGAAATAGAGACCTAACATGCCTCATTATTATATATTCTATTTTCTGTCTCTTTGTCCCAGTCTCTTCAATCAGACCGTCACAACATTTTCATAACTTTGTCATTATCATACACAAGTGGAATATCAAAGATGAAAGAAGGGATAGAAATGACTGCAGAGTATGCATGTCATTTGGTCACGTCAGTAGTTGTTAATTAACTTATCCCATGTCTTATCACTGTATAGTATGTGTCATACATACAGCCCAGTGACGAGCTGTTCATCACATATTCCGTTGAAATTAACTGTCATCTTAAACCACAAATCAACTAGTTTGAGAAGAGAATATTTTGAATAATTAGTTCCTTCCACCATTGCAATTTATGTGTGCTGATAACCACCCAAAATACTATAAGCCACATCCTATACAGCTTGCTTGTTCCCAGTGCTTCTCTGAGTTCTGCCCCCCACAACAACATATCACTATATTGAATATAGATCTCTTGTACTGACTAAGTTCTCCTTTATTGATTTTAAAACATGTGCATGCTTTTCAGTAAGCCTTGGAGTGTTTGCTCTCTGCTGTCTCCTGAACAAGGAACGTCTGAGATTGTATGGATTTATTTTCTTTTGTCTGAAGAGATCATGAAAATAGAGAGATTTAAATTTTATTAAATTACAAAATAGGAATGTCTTCCTTAAAAGAATAATGAGGGAGTTTATAGTGTCAACTGAATTGAATGATCTGTTTCTTACTGATGCAATCAAAACAACATGGAGTTCTCAGAAATACAGACTCACCTAATCCTTCTTACAAAGACCCTGCTGGCAAAATAATTGGTCTTTTAAAATTACTATGACCAGGATAGTTGTCTTTACATGAATGATAACCTCTTCAAATATCACTGTGTTTATACTCCATGTGGTTGTGCCTGAGGAGGGAGCAGGGATACGTGTACTGGGACTCCTGGCTCTGTATGCATCCAGAGCTCTGGCAAGCATGTTTGTGTCTTTCCATCTAGCACCTCATCACATGTGATTAAAACTAAACAAAACATTTTTGATGATGTTTCCATTGTCAATGCTAGCTCTGTAGAATGAAAAATTTTTGGTAAACTGTGCCAATTGTGTCAGATATCTGAGAGGGGTCAATATCTGGGAACCAGGATCTGGTGGTCCAGAGGTCTTCACCTCCCCAGCAGCTGTAGTGCTATGGGCTCACCCAGGCAGCCATAAGCATGTTTTGTATTTTCCCAAACCGTAATTTTAAAGGTTCCTGTTATGTATCCAATTCCTATATAATCTTTTATTTGATTTTTTTTTTTATTTTATTTTCTAAGGGTATGCCTTCACTGATTGAAGTTGTGGAATTGCTGGGTTTAAAAGGAGAGTTTGCACACATCTCTCATTGAGTTTGTGCATGTGCAGTGGTAGAGAATCTGTGAAAGCCTGTCACATCAGGAACTGCAGCTCTATGGCAGTGTTTCAACATTGGAGCAAAACTAAAAAACGTCTCATACTTCTGAGTCAAAGAATGTCTTAACTTTTCCACTCTATTATAAAAAAGAACCCCACAAAACCACTCACCATTTGACCTTTTTCATAATGATTGTCTCCAAGAAAAACATTAATATCAGAATTTTTCCAATAGGGTGGAGAACCTTTTTTCCCCTTATTAATGTGACAGTTTCTACCTCAAAAATACAGACACAACAGTCTAAAGATGTGAACATGCAGGTAGTAAATAATGAGCAAAATCCCCCCCCACTGCTAAAATCCTGCCAGGAGAGCTTTAGTGGGGTGGGGATGAGTTCAGAGGGGAGATGCTGCTGGGAGAGCCATGTTCATGCTGGCCCCTTGCTGTCAGGGTGCTCCTGTGCCAGTACGACAGTGACAAGCTCATTTGTTACTGTTACGGAGAAGTTTTGCTAAGTAGGCTGAGGACAGTTCCTGAGGCAACATCAAACGACTTAGAGGTTCAGAGTGAATTACCAGCAGACAAAAAGCCTTAATGAAAGCGATGTTTCTGTTTCCTTTCATGAGTGGGCTGCAAGGTTGGGGGATCCAGGCTTCATGAGTCTGATTTGCTTCTCATGGCTGACTGAGGGGAATGTTGGGAGAACTAGAGGATTATCTGAGGTAAATGCACTTGTGAGGTAATTACTCAGATTGTACCCCCTCATAATTGGGTTTTCATTTGATACTGAGTGTCACCCAGCTCCCACTGAAGTCAAGGGAAAGATGCCCTTTGAATTCAGCTGCTGTTGGATCCAACTCTGGGTGTACAGCACTGGCACCTCTTTCAGCTGTCAAAAATTTCAGTCCCTGTCATCTAAATGACAGGAGATAAAGCAGGATTTAAAGACTAAGAAGGAAATTTAAATATGTTTCAACATTTGCTGCATTTGAAAGCTGAAATGCTGCCAGCAATTTGATGTGTGTTTTCATATGCTGTACAAGCTCACATTTTTGTTTGTTTTTCACAATAGAACAATAATCAACAGACTGTGGCCTTAGACTCAGGCTCTGACAATTCCTTCCACTTCCACTTTACGACCATGGGGAGCTCTGGCTTTGCACTTTTGGTATTTCATTCTTATCACAGCAAAATTATTCAGATATTGGTCTGAGAACTGACAGTAATAATGCATTCTGGCATTCATGATGTTGTGGTTTTGCCTCATTTCTTCTTTTCCCTTCTATTTAATATTAAAATGGTGGTAACCTGTAGTCACTGACCCGTTGTTCTGGGAACTACATGCAAACACATGTGTGTATTCACACATGTCCAGTTATAAAGATGTAGTGCAGGAAGCCAATGTATGTACGTTTCACAATGAGGTGAAAAAGCTGGTGAGCATAGTGAAAAGATGGATGAAGCACCGTGTGACACAATTATTTCCTTTTTTTCACTCTAGTGCAGGGAAAAATGGTCTACCTGTTTTGTTTACAGACAGGTGTGACATCTTTCAAAGAGGTACAATACTTCTATCATCTATTGATTTGCAGAAAAATTCAGAAGGCAATTTACTTTCCAGAAGCTTGCAAACTCTGAATCCAGGGGCAGACATTAGGAGTTTCACACAAAATACTAGAGGCTTAGCTTAGGGGAAGGCAGAAATATCCACTTATTGATCACTAACGTAGCAATAAGTTAAGGTCAAAAGAGTAAATTAGACAACAAGATGAACTTAGAATCATAGAATAGTTTGGGTTGGCATGCACCTTTAAAGGTCATCTAGTCCAACCTCCCTGCCATGGGCAGGGACATCTTCAGCTAGATCAGGTTACTCAGAGCTCTGTCTAACCTGACCTTGAACTTCCAGGGAGGGGGCATCTACCACCTCTCTGGGCAACCTGTTCCAGTGTTTCACCACCTTCACTGTAAAAAATTTCTTCCTTGTATCTAGTCTAAATCTACCCTCTTTCAGTTTAAAACCATTATCCCCTGTCCTGTCACAACAGACCCTGCTAAAAAGTCTGTCCCCATCTTTCCTATAAGCCCCCTTTAAGTACTGGAAGGCAGCTATAAGGTCTCCCTGGAGTCATCTCTTCTCCAGGCTGAAGAACCCCAACTCTCTCAGCCTTTCTTCATAGGATAGGTGTTCCAGCACTCCGACCATTTTTGTGACCCTCCTCTGGACCCACTCCAACAGGTCCATGTCTTTCCTGTGCTGAGGACTCCAGAGCTGGACACAGTACTCCAGGTGGGGTACCACAAGAGTGGAGTAGAGAGGGAGAGAATCACCTCCCTCAACCTGCTGGCCACACTTCTTTTGATGCAGCCCAGGATACCATCGGCTTTCTGGGCTGTGAGTGCACATTGCTGGGTCACGTCCATCTTTTCATCTACCAGTACTCCCAAATCCTTCTCCACAGGGCTGCTCTCAATCCCTTCAACCCCCGGCCTGTATTGATATTGGGGATTGCCCTGGCCCCATGTGCAGGACCTTGCAGTTGGCCTCGTTGAACCTCATGAGGTTCACATGGACCCACTTCTCAATCTTGTCCAGGTGCCTCTGGATGACATCCCATCCCTCAGGTGTGTCAACCACACCACTCAGTTTTCTGCTGTCCTTTGCTGTAAAAGAGAGAGGGAAAATAAGTAACTAAGGTGACATTAGCTGCTAAATTCCTCCTGTAATAGAATTACATTGATAAAACTGTTCTTGTTTTGAAAATGTAAAGGTAGGTCCCTGCATAATAAGCTTTCTCAATTTGTATGCAGATTAAATTGACCTATTTGCCTCCTAGGAAGCTGAGTGTAATCCTCTGTGCACAAAATCTGGGAATTCCTGCTGTATTGAAGGTGAGGGAGTGACAGTTGTATACTGTGGTACTGTGGGGCTTTGGAAACTCTTCAAAATGCTATGTACCTTCAAACTACTGCAGTTCCTTTCACTAAAAGGTATATAAATACATGTTTCTAATCAAGGCATGTCTATAACAAAAGAAAGAAGGCAGGTAGGTAATCTGGTGATAAAGGTATGGTATGTGTCCCTATTGCATCTCCGTCTGCAGTTCCAGAATGGCCAGTGGCAAAAAGTTTTGTGAAAAAGACTAATTGCCTCAGAGTTATCAACACATTTGCTTTTACTTCCTTAATTGTAGTAACTTGCAAGTTCAATGTCTTTATGGTTAAGTTTGTCACTCCCTCTTTAATACTGTGAATTGTCAACTACACAGAAATTTTGGAAACTTCATCTAAATAATCTTTATTTGGGAGAAGGAAAATAGTTTAAAGGGAATTAAAAATTAATTTTGTGAAACCAAAAATAAAAAAAATAGTTGTTTTAAAGAAGGTCTGAATATGGGGGTTGTCTGGAACTGGTAGCCTGGATACTATTTTAAGAAAATTCTATTGTATTTTTATTTCTGTCTGGAGCAAACTTGGACAGGATTAGAAATATCAGAGGAATTGGACCTCTGCCAGCTGGGAATTTATTAAGAACAACACTTTATTGTGCTCACATAGCTTTCCTTTGGTCTTCTAAATTATATTTAGAGACTGATTTAAAATGCTTTCTTTAGAAACTAATGGTAGGAAGCTTATTTCATTTTGCCAAAGAGTTGTGTGTGTGGGAAGAAGGGGGAAGTCTTGTAAAATATGGAGACTAATGTATTGTACACAAGGAACACCGTTCAATGAATGCAAAAAGCAAAAGTTTAAAGCCTTTCAGGCCTTTCTTAGACAGGGTATGGAGCTGTCAGCATTGTCAGTACAATTTATTCACACTGTTCAAGTGCTTATGAAAGCTACTGAGCAGCCTGATCTATAAGTGATTGAACAGACAATACTCTAGAGCTTTGAGTACAAATAAAAAGCCACTATTTCAGGCTCCATGCATCACAACTAGTGCTTTCTAGGAACACTGCCAGTCTAAATAAAACACAATCTTGCTGTAATTTTATACAACACTTGAAAAGAAGACTAAAGCTACACCGTGCCCTTCATAAATGTTTCTCTACCACATTTTTCCATAACCAAGTGATAATTTGACTTGATGATATGCATGCCAGATTTAATTATGCTTTCATATTCTGCTTTCCATTAACTATTATACTTTTCTTTGTTAGCTGTTTATGCTACAAAATTTCACTTTATAATGCCAGGATTTCCTGATGCCTCATTTACTCAATTGGCTTGAAAAAATAACATCTCCTAGCCTAGGTGTTTGATCCATTATGCATGCAGGGAGGATATGTGCTATCCAAGACACATTTCATTCATTGAGTCTGACCATTAATTCATGGTATAATGCTAAAGTGCAAATGCTCTTCAAGGTTGAAACTAAGACACCAGTGCCCATCCTTATATCTTTGTTGGGTGCTTATAACACTCTCACTTGAGGTGAGGCTGGAAGGAGCCATGGACAGCAGATCTTTATCCCTCATTCACCTATACTGGGAAAAGAACTTTCTAATACACACAACTTACTCTTTCTGTAACACCTTTCTGGCCAGGAGAGCCCTAGCAGAAAGTTTTCA
This sequence comes from Strix aluco, assembly GCF_031877795.1. Classification (NCBI taxonomy): domain Eukaryota; kingdom Metazoa; phylum Chordata; class Aves; order Strigiformes; family Strigidae; genus Strix; species Strix aluco. The sequence goes on from NC_133935.1 coordinate 66,931,814, forward strand.
GCGAACTGTTCAAAGGATAGTAACATGATCAATGACATGCAGCAGTCTGACAGTTAATGAATTTGATATATCTCGGAAGCTGTCTATTGGAATACAGCCATGGCATATGTTATTTTTATTACAATTGGTAATACAAAGACTTCACTTGTATATATAGATACATTTCTATTCAATTTAATGGAAGATTTCCTGGCTGTATGAAGTTCTCAAGATTTTGTACACTTATATTTTATGGCCAAGATTTAGAATTTTGTCACTGTCATGTAAACATGCATTTTCACTGTTAAAGAGTAGTGTATCTGAATGATACAGTCATTAGAAAAATATTTTTATTCTAGTATCATGGACATTCCAAATTGCCAGGTTCTGACCTCTCATATATGTTCTTATCTCAAATACAGGTCTTCAGAATAAATAGTTTAATCTGTGAAATCATTTATGATCAGCTGTGACAAACCCAACATATTTCTTAACTGTTCTTTCCAATTGCAATCCCCAGTGTTAAAAAATAATTGTACCGCTTAAAAATGATGAGCTGAAAACATAAACAAATTGCAGTCTCTTTTAATTTAACTTTTGTGTTTTGAGATTTAAGATTCATATTTTTCAAGCATTTTTTCTGAAACCACAAGTGTGGATGATTCATTTTATTTGAATAGAACAAAGATGAGAAGAGATAACCAAAATAACATGACTTCAAGAGGAGAAAACAACAATTCTCATGAGGCTCAGATATAATCATGAAAATTTGTACTGTTGGATTCTCCAAAAAGGCTGCATTTTATTATGATGCTGAAATAAAATGATTTGACTGTAGCAGGAACGTAGTTTTCTCTGTAAACCAGATTAAACTGAAATTGGCTCCCATTAAAGTAAGCAATGAACATCGAGACTTACTGACATGAGAGTTAATATTTTGCTTGGGTAAAGCCAAAGTCTACATTTACTTTGAAGGGTACTAAATCTTCAGTTTTCCACAACATTAAGTCAGTAAATGTCATGTATTAATTTCCTTTATTTATCTTATTACCACAAATACTAACTAAAAAGAAAATACACTGCATAATGGAATCAGGTATTAAAGTACTTCACAAACATTGAGCAACAGTGAAGTAAATAGACGGTGTTTTAAACAGCTGAACAAAAATCTGATTCTGCTATACAAATTTGCACATAACAGAACCAGATTTTCACCGCTGGTGCTTCCTGAGCTTGATAGCTGTTATCTATCAGTGAAAATGTATTTCTTTATGTTAACTGTTGTGCAGTGCTGATGACAGGATATTTCTCAGGTCGTCAGGAACTGAGTGTGCATGCTGTGATGATAAGTAACAACTTGTGTTTGCCAAGGGGCAGGCAACACAACCTATGCCAGGATTGCATTTTAGTTAGGGGAGATCATAGATTCATAGAATGGTTTGGGTTGGAAGATCTTAAAGATCGCCTAGTTCCAACCCCCCTGCCATGGGCAGGGACACCTTCCACTAGATCAGGTTGCTCAAAGCCCCATCCAGCCTGGCCTTGAACACTGCCAGGGAGGGGGCAGCCACAGCTTCTTTGGGCAATCTGTTCCGGTGTCTCACCACCCTCACAGTGAAGAATTTCTTCCTTATATCTAATTTAAATCTACCCTCTTTCGGTTTAAAACCGTTACCTCTTATCCTATCACTACACTCCCTCCCCATCTTTCCTGTAGCCCCCTTTAAGTACTAGAAGGCCACTATAAGGTGTCCCTGGAGCCTTCTCTTCTCTAGGCTGAACAACCCCAACTCTCTCAGCCTGTCCTCACAGGGGATGTGGTCCAGTCTCTGATCATCTTCATGGCCTCCTCTGGACTTGCTCAAGCTGGTCCATGTCTTTCTTATGCTGGGGGCACCAGACCTGAACGCAGTACTCCAGGTGGGATCTCACGAGAGCGGAGTAGAGGGGCAGATTCCCCTCCCTCGACCTGCTGGCCACACTTCTCTTGATCCAGCCCAGGATACAGTTGGCTTTCTGGGCTGCGAGATCACATTGCTGGCTCATATTCTGTTTTCTATCCACTAATACCCCAAAGTTCTTCTCCGCAGGGCTGCTCGCAATCCACTCATTGCCCAGCCTGTATTTGTGCTTGGAATTGCCTCAACCCATGTGCAGGACCTTGCACTTGGCCTTGTTGTACTTCATGAGGTTTGCACAGGCCCACCTCTCAAGCCTGTCAAGGTCCCTCTGGATGGCACATCCCATCCCTCCAGCGTGTCGACCGCACCACACAGCTTGGTGTTGTCAGCAAACTTGCTGAGGGTGCACTCAATCCCACTGTCCATGTCGCCAGTGAAGATGTTAAACAGCACTGGTCCCAGTGCCGACCCCTGAGGAATATCACTCATCACTGGTCTCCACTTGGACATTGAGCCGCTGACCACAACCCTTTGAGTCTGACCATCCAGCCATTTCCTTATCCACTGAATCATCCATCCATCAAATCCATGTATCTCCAATTTAGAGACAAGAGCATTGTGTGGGACAGTGTCAAATGCTTTGCACAAGTCCAAGTAGATGACATAAGTTGTTCTTCCCTTAGCCACCAGTGCTGTAACCCTGTTGTAGAAGGCCACCAAATTTGTCAGGCACGATTTGCCCTTAGTGAAGCCATGTTGGCTGTCACCAATCACCTCCTTATTTTCCATGTGCCATAGCATAGTTTCCTGGAGGATCAACTCCATGATCTTGCCGGGCACAGGGGTGAGACTGACTGGCCTGTAGTTCCCCAGGACTTGCTTTTCTCCCTTTCTGAAAACAGGGGTTATGTTTCCCTTTTTCCAGTCAGTAGGAACTTCACCGGACTGCCATGATTTCTCAAATATGATGGATAGTGGCTTAGCCACTTCATCCACCACTTCCCAAGGGGAACCGTGGCTGCATCTCATCAGGTCCCATGGACTTGGGTATTCCTTAGACGGTCTCGAACCTGATCTTCTCCTACAGTGGGAGGTTTTACACTGTCCCAGTCCTTGTCTTTGCCTTCTGCAGCTTGGGTGGTATGGCTGGAGCCCTTTCTGGTGAAGATTGAGGCAGAAAAGTCATTGAGCACCTCAGCCTTCTCCATGTCCTGGGTAACCAGGTCTCCTGCTTCCTTCTGGAGAGGGCCCACATATTCCTGAGTCTTCCTTTTATCGCCGACGTACCTATAGAAGTTTTTCATGTTGCCCTTGATGTCTCCAGCCAGACTTAATTCTATCAGGGTTTTGGCCTTCCTAACCTGATCTCTGGTTGCTTGGACAGTTTCTCTGTATTCCTCCCAGGCTGTCTGTCTCTGTAGTCTTCCTTTTTGTGTTTGAGTTTGTCCAGGAGTTCCTTGTTCATCCATGCAGGCCTCCTGGTGTTCTTACCTGACTGGGTATCTTACCTCACCTGTCGGGATGCATCACTCCTGAGCTTGGAGGAGGTGATCCCTGAATATTAACCAGCTTCTTGGGCTCCTCTTCCCTCCAGGGCTTTATCCCATGCTACTCTGCCAAGCAGATCCCTGAAGAGGGCAAAGTCTGCTCTCCTGAAGTCCAGGGTAGCGAGCTTGCTGTGCACCCTCCTCACTGCCCTAAGGATCTTGAACTCCACCATTTCATGGCCACTGCAGCCAAGGCTGCCTTTGAGCTTCACACTCCCCACCAGCCCCTCCTTGTTGGTGAGAACAAGGTCTGGCACAGCACCTCTTCTCATTGGCTCCTCTATCACTTGGAGAAGGAAGTTATCATCAATGCATTCCAGGAACCTCCTGGATTGCTTATGTTGTCCCTCCAAAAGATATCGGGGTGATTGAAGTCCCCCATGAGGACCAGGGGTTGTGAATGTGAGGCTGCTCCTATCTGTCTATAGAGGGCCTCATCCACTCGGTCTTCCTGGTCGGGTGGCCTGTAGCAGATCCCCACTATAACATCTCCTGTCCTTGCCTTCCCTTTACTCCTGGCCCATAAGCTCTTGGTCGACTCCTCATCCTTTTCCAGGAAGAGCTCCATGGAGTCCAGGTGGTCCTTGACATAGAGGGTGACACCTCTCCAGTCAGTGTATCAAGTAGAATCCAGACTGTAATTCTTAGGTTAAAAAGGGATTTTTAAAATTGCTCTAAAATGTGCCCATTATTCTCACTGCTTGTAAAGGGAGTCTGGAATAACTGGATTGTTTCAGAACCCATGGTTTCTGCAATTCGTTATATGAAGTTAGTTAAGGTGAATCCTCCTATAGGTCTTCCCATTCTCAAGTCTCTTTTGTTATAGTTTGAACCTGGAGGTCTCCCGAGTAACTGAACTAAGTTACACATTAGCTAAGTGAGCTAATATCAACCTGGCATGGCTGGGCCTGGATGCCATCTGGTCTTCTGTATTGTCGTAACTGTTCTCCTGTTAAGATTTCTCATGCATTCATTTATTGTTTAAGATTGACTGAAAAGTCAGTAGAAAATAAAATCTATTGAATGGCAAACAAATTATTTCTGATAAAAAATAGCAAACACTGACACGCTAATATCAACATTTCTCTCTCTCCCCATTTTAAAGAGAAACTAATTATTTACTTTTGACTTTTTACTGACTTTCATTTGTACAGCATGCAAATAATGGAATAATAAGAGCTATTATGATATAAAAATATTCAGACTGCTTTTTTATGAAAATAAAAAATGTTCTTTAAAACACTATGATAAAAGAAAAAGAATGAGAAATATGACATGGCACAATCTTAGCTTTTTAATCAGTATTACATTTTCATTGCAATTAAATTCTTAAAAATCAAAGGACCTTATGGTGATTTCACCTACTTTATTTGCACACTATTATAGATGTCTATAATTTTGTTCCTTAGCTGTAATTTGCACTACTTATATACTACCTCATAGTTAGGACTCAAATCTGCTTCTTTGCTCTCTTTCCTTTTTCTCCCCTCCCTAATGATGGCAAAAAATATAGGTCATCCATAATATAACTCAATTAGTTACAGAAACTATGTTGAGTATAGATAATGAATCTGATAGCAAGTCTTAGATCCTGAACTCTGAAAACAACTGTGTAGCAATATGCAAGGACTTGAAAAGAAGTCTGATTGACAGGCTTCACTGAGGGGGAGATCCTGAGGTGATGGAAATTTTGCCATCAATGGCAATAACAAGTCCATCTTTGCTATGGGAATATGGAACTTTACAGAAATGTTAATGGAGGATTACCATAGTCTAAGTTTCACCACTGTTGCAAAAATTGTACATACTGTAAAGGGTTATACTTTGAACTGAAAGCAACCTGTGAACACCTTTTGAAGTAGAATCATTAATGGTGGGAGGGCTGCATTGCAGGCTTTACTCAAACTACTGATGCTTGAGTAAGCTGACTGATGATGTCCTATTCCTCTCTGAGGCTTGTTACATCTTTCTGAACATCTGTCTAAAGCAGTTCTGAGAGGAACCCTTTTCTATTCCTGGAAAAAGATGTATGTTCTGCCCCCTAACCATGTGCTTTGTGCTTTGTGGTTGAGATCTGTGCAATCCTTCATGTGTGTGTTTCCTTCTTTGTCAAGGAAGTTTCTCCACTGTGGCATAAAAGATTCTGAAACCTGGGGGAGTGTGGGAGAATACCATGTATTTCCCATCCTGCAAAATTTGTTTTGGAGAGGTCTAGAAAAAGGAGAAGGAGGTTTGAAGTGAGAAGAAACATGAGGATAATAAAGAGGCTTAGAATAATAAAGGATTGCTGAGAAGGGCAGCACTAAAGGGAAGGATATAAGAACTGTGGTGAAAGGAGGAGGGATGGCATGGGATATTTCTTAGCATGTGACAAGAAAAATGATTTGGAAATATTTTCTTGCTGAAAGCACCAGAAGTGGCTTTGAGAGAGGGAGACTTTTAAATCTTCTTCATCAAGAAGAAAGACTTGAAGATTTTGAAGAATGCACTATGGACTGTTTTGATTTGTTTACTTGGAAGTACTTAGATGATTCAAGTAACCTTTGTTGAAAGACTAGACCTAGCAAACCAAGTGCTGAGGCATAACCTGTTTCAGATGTTACTCAGGGACTGGCTTAAACTGTACTATAGGCTGTACAGTTGTGAGTAAGGTTTATTGTTAAAAGGTAATTAAAAACATGTTATCCTCTCTAAATTAAGAGGAGATTATATAAGCAAGCTGATTAGGTATATGATTGGAGGTGACTGTCTCTCATCAAACTCTCATGAGGTTGTGGCTCATAAGACCATCAGACTAGAACTTCAAATAATGAAATATTCTAAGAGAAGACAAAAAAAAAAGTTGTAGACAATCACACAAGTTAATATGGAATAAAAAGAAATGTACTGAAATGGGCAAGGGTTAATATGATCAGTCTACTAAGTGATATGAGGGCTGTGGAGGAGCTAAACAAAGAATGGTTATACAATACTTCTTGTAACATGAAAATATGTAGACTATTCAATGCAATTATAAACCAGCAAGCCTAAAATGAACAAAAAGAAGCATTTTTCCCCCTAAAATGTAATTAAACTGTGGAACTTGTTGTCACAGCATATTGTGATAGTCAGAATATAAACTGATTGAAAAGGGGATTAGGCAAATTCATGGAATAAATCTTGGCTACAAAGGTCTAGATAAAACATCCAGCTCAGGAACTCCTAAACTTCTGATTTCCAGAAACTGAGAAAGTAAATGAACAGAAGGAACATTAACGACCTATCAAGTTTCTGATTATCTTTTCCTGTGCATCTGCCACTGGCTACTGTCAGAAATGGGATATTGGAGTAAACAGACAATTTGGTCTTAACTACTGTAAAACTCATTGCACGCTGAAAACAAAAATGGTAGAATAGCTTTCTCAAAACAATAAATTTGTAAATACAGAAACAGAAACTCTTAGAGATGAAACAAATGTTCTATTACTCAATGACTGTTTTTCATGAAGAAAATGTTCCAGTAAATGTTACTGACCTGCCATATATTTTTCCTCCTCAGCTGTGGTTAGAAACAGTAAAGCTGAAATAAGTCATCAGTTAAAATATTTCCGATGGATTTATTCTCTGTTGAGAAAAGAGAAAGGGATTGCTTGTGTCTGTTACAAAAATACTGGTCAAGTAAGATGGGTAGCAAAAAGTGACCATCTGTCACATGTTATTTTAGTGTTAACCTCGGCCTCATAAAATGGGGCCTTCTCAACTCTCCTGTGGCAGTGTAAAGCTATTTCAATTCTATTCACACCCTCTGGGCATCAGCGTGATTTGGAAACCTAATAAAGTAAGTCATCAAAGAACAACCCATGTGTCCAGAATTTGTATTACTACGCTACGGGGAACCCAAGCGTTGCTATCCTTTAAGCCATATGTCTTCTAAAGCTCCATTTAAAGACACAGAAATCAATATGATTTTGGTAGAAAGTACTGAATAAGACTAAGTAAGAAATGGCACACAGAATATTGACTGTGCACCAAAGTGCTTCTGCCACAGGAGCAGAAACGTACTGGGAAACTCTGAGGGCCAGTTGCTCCATCTTCTTGAATCACAGGAATTAATCCCTGTCTATTATTTCTATATTCAAGAATGCAAAAATGAAACAACGCTTTTCCTCCCCTTCCCCACATTTAAACTTATTTCTAGGAAGGAGAAAAAAACCCCTTGACTTCTGCCCTGCCATGTGACAGTTAAAAGAGGCTTTGTCCATTATCTGCATAGCATACCTTTGGAAAGCCTGTTAATAAGGAAGTTGACTTGTCAAGAAGGATCTGAGATAATCCTGTGCTATGGGCAGTAGTCATTTAATATCAACACACAGGCTTAGGCTTCCTTGATAGTCATGGGTACCTAGTCATTTTAGCCAACAACAATCCTTTTCTTCCTGAATTAGCAGTTTAATAAATATTAGATGAACTACATCCTGAAGATGTTCATTTTCCTTCATCAGCTGTAATGGGAACATATGATGACTAGCTCCTATGTACCTGTATATGCTCTGGATGTGTAAGAATAGGGCAGATGAATCTTACATGTACTGTTCCCTAACTTCCCATGCCTACTTCTAGGAGAAGGTGAAAGCCTTCTTGTGTGATTGTGTAAGGATTCAGCACTAATTTTCATGAGAGTCCCTTGTTGAGCATGAACCCCAGTCCATAATGGGTATAAAGATATATCTGGAAACAAAAGTGAGATGATTTTCAGGTGACCAGCACTCTCCCTTTCTCTGACCATCGCTCACAGCTGCTTTCTTTTATTTGTTGGCATTTTATCTAGTGAAGTGGTAAAAATATTAACATTTGGAAGACTCTTTCTCTTCCTGGGTGCTTCCTCTGTGACAATTATTATAAATAGAAAGAATGGTCATTTCTTTTAAGGTAATAATGAAAAGCAACAGGAGGTGCAGATTCACAGAAAGTTCACCTGTGACAGTGATGATAGACATATCAGTACTCAGACACAGTCCAAGTCTCGAATGTGCCTTCAAACTAATTAACTGAGAATTGAGGACAAGCATAGATCAAATTAACAGGTAAATAAGATACAACATGCTCTTTAATTCAGTACAATTCTGAAATAGTCCTCAGAATATTATTCCACTTCCATTACAAATTCAGTTGTAAATCTTTAATGAAAACACATGCATTCTTCAGATTGACATTATTATACCTGAGCTCTTTGAATACATTCATTTATATAAAAGATCTAATTCCCAAGGAGAGTGTCGGAGCTCTTTCGTTCTCTCTGTACAGTACACAAACATTTCTGAAGCAATATATTCTCAATTTTCTTCATAAATATTAAAGGCGAATGTGGAGCATAGCTAGAGCTGAATGAAAATACAGACTCAGCATTTGTTAGTTTTTGTTTGAACTCCCATGGACCAGTAGGTTTAACAGTGATTGGAGTAGGAGACTGAATGTCCAGATTTATAGGCTCTTTTCAGTACCATTTTCCTAAATTCTTTTGTTTCCTATGTATGAAAAAAATTCATAGAGAAGTCCATCTCACTTAAAGACTTTGACAGTACTGCTAAAGGAACCTTATTTTTATTGAAATGCTCTCACTTCTGAAAATGAAACTTATTTTAATAACAATGGGTCATTTTAAAATGTTACACTAAAATGTCTTCTAATATGCAAAATAATTAAATTGAGTTACAAAAACATCCAAAAGAATTTCTGAGAATAAAAACTGTTGTTTGCAAAATTACCTGTAACTACACTTCAATATGAATTAGGGAACCTTTTTTTTTTGTGAAAAATTTTTCCATCAGTTTTCCAAAAGGTATAAAGGTATTAATTCTGATCTGCTGCTATGATATTACTGATATTCAGAATAGGAAGACTAACACTGGAGAAGATAACATGATGGAACCTTTATTCCAAGATGGGGAAAGTTGTGGCATTAGTTTTGTTACTTTTACATTAGAATCAAGACAATTTTTTGTTATTAAAACAAAGAAAACTAGAAAACCTGTATGTCTGTGGTGTTTCTGTTTTTTGGTTTCATGCCAGAAAACTCCCAGTGATACACGACAAACAGTGAGGCTCTGACTGAACCTTCTCTCCTAAGCACTATGTTTCCTGAGACCATAAACTCTAAATGTTTCATAATCAAAGCAGCTGACATACAGTTTATCCTGGGTATTTTATCCCTCTGTCAGTGGAGACAGATTCCCAGGAGCTGATTGAAAGCCTACTGAAGTCAATATGGGTCTTTTAAATGACATCAATAGGCATGGAATAGATTCTTACTTCAAACCATTTGTGGCTCAGAGGAAAGTGTTTACACTTTATGATCACAAATATGTCACAAGTTTGAAAATGACGTTTCCCCAGAACTGTATCTTCTGTGTCACAAGATAGAAATTGTGTTTATATTTTGGAGGAAATGCACAGACTGGAAGAGACTGGAAGAGAAAAAAAATGTTCTTCCAGGAGATAGGCTTTTTGCTTAAGGAAGGTTTTTTTTGACTATCAAAATCAGTCTGGTAGAGGTGGACTGGCACAAGGGGAGCAGGAAATAGAGTAAAATATAGTATGGTGTGTTTAATTTACATTTATGTAATTCATAGCATTGTTTATTCCAACAGCATCAGCTTTGAGTGGCTGTGACTTTTGCCAGTCAGAAATTATCAAAAGTTTGCTAATAATAGCAATCCATTTGGTATGAATAATAATAGCAATCTATGCTGATAGGGATAATACAGTTGAAACTAGATTAATTTAAATATAAATGTTTCTGCTATAGATGAATCCTGCAGAATACGTCAGAGTGTAAGAGTGCAAGAGAAGATTTTATGACCCTGACAAGTGATACTGCCACTGGCTTTGGAAGGCTGTTCCATAGGCTTCAGCTAGATCTCTTCTGTGGGAGAGAATGCCTTTTTTTAATTGTTCAAGCAAGACAGTCAACCAACTGTGAACTGCTGGACGCTCCAAAGACTCATATGTTATACAAAAGATGTGCAAATTATAACATAGTCTTAAAATGGTCTCTAGGGTTTAATCATAATAGCAGTACAGGAAGCAACAGCCTCTGCTCTTTGTTTTCAAATCTCCTTAAATCTCTTTCTGTAGGCTGCAGTATATGACCAACACAAAGTAATTTGTATGGTGACAGTGACAACCAAAGTGAGGCGGGAACTCTGTTTATTACAGGGGGAATTCCTTCTACCGCCTTTCGGAGCTGCAAGCAGTGTTTGATAGATGCCTTTTAACATGACTATGTTCCTTATTTCACTTTGATGTTCACTGTTTCTTAGATAAAAAAAAATTACAGAAATGAAGTGGTGGAGAGAGGTAGCTTGTGTCTGAGATAAGTGTCATGTTTTAGCTTTTGTTCAGAGGAAGCTGAGAAATCTGCCTAAATCCAAGGATTCAAAGTGGGTACTTCAAAATGGTAAACTTTGGCAGCTACATTTGTGTAGCCTTTCTCTATTTAATTAAGCTCTGTTGCTTTAAAAAGATATTTTAAAATTTCATTATGATCTAAAGCAGACAATTAGTTATATATCTGTAATTCTATGAAATTGTGAGTGGGAGAACAAAAGCATAATGTTGTTTTGGAGGAAGTAAGCCAATTGTAAATTTAGCCCTGCAGCTGATTCCTCAAGGGCATTGGCACGTGCCACTGTGTATAGCAAAAGGAACATGACCCACCTAATGCATGCATGATCTTCATAATGGAAAAGAAAAAAGACTAAGGTCTAGCGAGGTCTAACAGAGGGCAGAGACCAGAATTTTGAGCAGATGGTATTCAGGGGCCCACCGGCCGCTTGAAAGCCAGGGAGTGGAGAGAATAGGCAGATAGTAATTAGCAGAAGGTGATAAAAAAAAAGGGCATCCAGGATCCCCCAAACATCTGTTTAAAAGAATAAAAAGCCTGGTCTGACCCTGAGCCTTAATGATCTTAAAGGATACAGTTTAATTGCTTGGAAAAAAAATACACACACACACCACGCTGAGCTACAGTGAATCCTGTTTTGGGAGCACTGAAGGAGTTTGTGTAATTATTAATTTGGTGTATTTTTTTTAGAAAGATTATATACAGCATTAAGCCAATAAATGAAGTAGTTATAATCAAAATGCCAACTGTCTTTTCTTGGAATCAGCAAGCTCTTAACAAAAATTTGAATTTCAGATAGCTTACAAATTGATATCACTTGCTCTGCATTTTAAAATGGCTATTTTGCCTGCTTGTCATGTATTTATATGCTACATCTGTCTTTTCTCCTATTTATTTACATAGATAGAACCTAGATCTTTAGTTTGTTTATCTGAATTGAAGTATTTTAAGCTCCACAAATAGCTGCTAATTACAGCACCAGAGACCTGACTACAGTTGTCATCATTTACTAGTGACCCAGTTACTTAGGAATTACTGCTGAACTTAACGAAGGAAAGTGCTGATTCACAATGAGGTTTCTTCTATTTTTTCCTCCATTCCATTCTAGCAATAATTCGATACCAAAGTCCATGAAGAAGGTGTCAGAAAGTGTTGTTTACATGCTAGTTAATTCTTTAAATTAGACACTCTTTTCAGAAGGTCATTTACAGTAAGTTAAAATGATTCTTTTTTCCTTCCTTGCCGTTTTAAGAATGAATAGCTTAATTCAATGTTATTAAAAAAAAAAAAACAACCAAAAACCAGCACAAAATTCCCCTTTGCAAACCAGTGGTAAGCAGCAGTGCACTGCAGTAGAAACATAGAGCTAATGATTTTCTGGAAATGTATGCTTATGTATCAGTGTTAGTGCATGTGTGAGAACTGATGGTATGGAATATTTTAATTTGCATTCTGGAAGAGAGGGTAAAAAGCACTTTAAGAAAAATCACAGGTGATGCTAAATTAGAAGGTGCTGTAAACATTAGAAAAGACAGAAATAAGTCTAGCAGGACCTGAAAGAGATGAGAAACATGAGAAGAAAATAACAGGGTGTACCCCAAGGAGTTTGAAGTATGGTATGATTAGTAGATGTAGTGCAGGTGAAGTAATTAAATGTGCATGGTTAAGGTAGCTATCATATAATGCACTGCAGAGGGGTGCTATTTCCCCACTTAGTATGAATGAAGTCACTTTAGTACTGCACAATGGTAGAAGTAAGTACATTTTAAAATAAACATTTCAGAAATCTAGAAAATCTTCAATGGCATAGGTAGAAATTAAGGATTATCAAGACAGCAGTTTAAGGATTCTTCATTAAAGCACTGTGCTGAAGATACCATTTGTCCCTGTTTCGGACCTGAATATATATTGAAGATTCCATACAAAACTTGCTTCAAGGGCATAGCATATAAGATTTATTTATTTAATCTAAGTCTAAATTTAAACTAAATTTTCATTATAAGCACATAATAAACCCAACAACATTATGATCGATTTGCTGTTGATGACTCAACACTTTTTATTTGTTAATTGTTAAATTCAAGCAAAAAAAATGCAGTGAAATCCTACTAGGTTTTACAAAATTCTTTATTGAGAGCCTAAATATATTAAGGAAATGCCTGCAAATGTGAGCAGCTTGCTTGAAAAATCATAGAATCATAGACTAGAATAGATTCATAGAATAGTTTGGGTTGGAAGGGACCTTAAAGATCATCTAGTTCCAACCCCCCTGCCATGGGCAGGGACACCTTCCACTAGATCAGGTTGCTCAAAGCCCCGTCCAACCTGGCCTTGAACACTGCCAGGGAGGGGGCAACTACAACTTCTTTGGGCAACCTGTTCCAGTGCCTCGCCACCCTCACAGTAAGGAATTTATTCTTAATATCTAATCTAAATCTACCCTCTGTCAGTTTAAAACCGTTACCCCTCATCCTATCACTACATTCCCTGATAAAGAGTCCCTCCCCATCTTTCCTGTAGCCCCCTTTAAGTAGTGGAAGGCCACTATAAGGTGTCCCTGGAGCCTTCTCTTCTCTAGGCTGAACAACCCCAACTCTCTCAGCCTGTCCTCACAGGGGATGTGGTCCAGTCTCTGATCATCTTCATGGCCTCCTCTGGACCCACTCAAGCAGGTCCATGTCTTTCTTATATTGGGGCCTCCAGAGCTGAAGACACTACTGCAGGTGAGGTTTCATGAGAGGAAAGGGGCAGATTCCCCTCCCTCGACGTGCTGGCCACACTTCTCTTGATGCAGCCCAGGATATGGCGCATGCACATGACTGGTTTATATTCAGTTTCTATCCACTAATACTCCAAAGTCCTTCTCCGCAGGGCTGCTCTCAATCCACTCTTACCCCAGCCTGGATTTGTGTATCTTGACCTATGCGCTGTTTCTTTTGGATTATATCTCTTAAGTGAATGGAATAAGGGAAATAGATTCATGGCTACAAACTGATCTCAGCAAAAGTTAAAGAAGACCCCAAGCTCTACAGGGCTCTTCTAAATGCAGAGTAGCATCAGATATGAAGAAATGGGATTGTGGTAATGTTATTTTGCTCTGTGATTCATTACTCTTGTAATAAATCTTCACCACAATCAAAGTAAAATAAGTGGGAAATTTAGCAATATGAAATGTTAATGAACTGAGACTTCAATTTTGCATTGTCATCTATATGGGTACATTCCACAGGGCATCATTTCTTTCCTCCATCTCCTTCCAACTCATGAAGGAATCCTGCTTGGGAAACTGCAACTCTAGACAAGAGGCACTATGAAATTGTGTGAGCCACACATTGGTAATTAGGTGCAGGTCAGTCTGACAGTCTTTGTAAAAGAGCCCACATCAATATAGTTTACACTCTCTTGTACTGTGCCCTTTGGCTGAGTTAACCATGGGCTGAAGTGATAAATGTAACAGCATGGTTTTGCACAGCAGTCAGTATAGAAGTACATCTGCACAAAATGCAGAATTGTTTAAAAATGACACATTCTTCTTTTCATTTGTGGTTTATTCTTTTGGGAAATTTTAGTCATCTCAAAGGACTAGAAAAATACTTTTTTCTTAAGAAGTGAAAACTGCAGTTCTCATGTAATTACTTGGTTGGGAATCCAAGGCATAAAGAGAAATATTAGGAATGGTGAAATTTATTAAACTGGGGAATCTGACCACAATGTATACATTGTACAAGGGCTAGAGGAGAACACACACTAGCTCCTCTGTGTAAATCCACTCTGAATTTTCTTCGTATTTTATGAAGTCTTATTTCCTCCATATTTTAAGTTTTCCTACTCTTTCTAAGAATTATTACATCTTTGGCCTGCAGTCCTTAAATATTCAGGGTTTATAACATAAACATAAAAAGAACATAAAAATAAAAAATATTTTGTAACTTTAATGATATTGCATTTATTTGTTGCTATTGCAGTTCAGTGGTCTAAACATTTTTCATCACTTGGAAGAATTTGCATAAAGCTTCGATTTCTCCTGGAAAGTGGCTTTTTGTGATGTGATTGCACTCTTTGTGTGTTTGTGTGACACAAAGGGATATTTCTCACATCCCCAGGATACAGGCAATGGAACTGCAAGTATAATCTTTATAAACTTTGCAGTGCTTACATAATGATCAACATTTGTGGTGAAAAGCACTTGGAATATATTTTGATAGTTATAAGAATACTTCAAATGATGAAATGCAAGGCTTTGATTAAAAAACAAAACGTAAAAGCCCCTGATTTTCATTTTCCATATGCCCTCTCTATATCACTTTGGCGGTGAACATTACTTTCAAGCCTTTTTCTACTTCCAAAGCACTGGTAATGGGCATCGATGTAAATCTGCATCAAAGTACCCTGGAACTCTTTCTTGTGTAGATACAATGTCCTTTTGTCGGTGTTATTCTAGCTATGGTTAAAAACAATCCTGTCATTAGCCTGGATCGTCAGCTCGGGGTCAGTCAGAAGACGCGACCTGAGGGCAGGGGTGGAGGAGAAGGGGGATTGCTCCCTCTCCACCTGGAAACGGGGTGCAGAGACGTGTTAGCAGAGGGAGGGACATGTCTGCTGGTGGCTGCAGAAGTGCGAGGAGCTGGGCTGAGACAGGGGTGGAGGTTTGCTCCTGCACCCCCAGGAAGGGCGACTGCCGAGGGAGGTGCCTGGAGAGCAGTAGGATGTTCTCCGGGAGACCCCAGGCTCTGCCCACCAGTGCGGGGATGAGTAAGAAAGATGATTTGTAGGTGCTGGGTGGACACCCTGGGAAAAGCAATAAAGGCTGCTGCGTGGGCAGGCAGGCGGCCAGGCGAGAGCCGTGGGTCAGTGAGGGCTTTGTGTGCCCCCAGGCCCTGCCCTGAGCCCGTGCTTCTGCCTGCAGCTCGCCCCCAGCTTCTGCCCAGCCGGCAGCAGGCGACATGCCTCTCCAAGGTAAGTAAATTTTCAATTTACATAATCCTCTTGGCTGCCTTTGTGAATTAGACACACCTAACACAAGTAGGCAAAGGCTGTCTCAGATTTAGTGGATCAATTTACCGTCATTAGCTAATGACCAGCTCATGGCTGCCCTCCCCGCCCCCCCCCGGACTTTACCCTTTCGCCTGCTCTGCTGCATGTGACAGGGAGCCCCGTGGTCACAGCACCCCTGGCAGGGGAAGCATCAGGGAACTGACTCATCAAAGGCACCAAAGTTAACCACAGGGTGATGGTGCTTAGGCACCCCTGGTTAGGTGAAACACTGTCAGCTTAAAAAGTAGGTCACACATAATTTGCCTTCCCTAAATTAATTCAAAATCAGTGGGTTGAAGTCAAATGTGACAGGTAAGAGGTAGAATGAGTCTAACTCATGATGAAAGGAGCATCATCTCAGAGACTGGCTACTGTAGCTTATGTGTAGAAGGGGCTTTTGAAGGCTGTTTATTCTGCATTGTCATAGTGCGGATGGGATCCAGCGTCAGCTATGGGGACAAGGAGGATGTTAACAGTAAATATTATTAAAGCACAGATGCTGTTTGCACTGTAGTTCTAGAATTGGAACTGGCATAATACAGTTCTGCTGTTGTTTTATACATATATATGTTATAAATATACATATATATTTATACACAACAATAGCCGAACCCTCTATTTGGCTAGATAGCAGAAATATATCTATATATTTTCATGGTACAGATGTGAGTAGTTCTCAAGAGATGCTGCATGTATCAGGCCAAGAGAGACAATCCCTAGTATGGGCATCAGTTATTCCTTCCCAGTGAGGGAACAGGATGCTCCAGCATTCCAAAATCCTGCTTAGGAGGTGAGTCACTATCTTTGCATTTCAAATTAATTTAAATGCAGTTCCTGCTTACTTGTTATACTCAGTGCTTGGGCTTCTGCATTTTCCCCACACCTGCTGATGACAGCACTAATCCATCTAAGAGGAGGAAAAAACCCACAGAAAAATGCCTGTACTCAGATTTGTTTGGGATGTCATTAGCCATCAGAGGAAAGTGCAAAGTCTCCCAGAGTGAAGGTACAGTTTTGATTAGTCCTTAAATAATCAGAGAAAAACGTAACACACTTGAAGTGCTATAAACAGTATTGGGATTCAGATGCTGGAGATTAACTTCAGGGATTTCAGTAAACCAGGATCTTAAGAGTCCACTTATATTTCCTACATGCTTGTTTTGCTCCACCTTGCATCTTTTTTTTTTTTTAATGTGTTGAAAGCCATGTAATGCTGAATCGCAGTATGTTCCAAGTAACTTACTGTAGCATATGCCACTACTTTGTGCAGCTGTGTTCAGGATACCTATCTATACATATGACCTTGGGAATGTACTTGGCCAAGTCCTGTCATGTTGGGTTTATGCGGAAAAAACAGAGAAGGAAAGTAAAACTACTCCACCTGCCCTTGACACTCTGTAGAGAGTGACTAAAGTCATGGTCCCACAGTTGTTAAGTCTAGACAGCATTAGCAACCACAAGCTTAGGTCAGGTATGAGCACATGTATTTACAGCTATGTATTTCTGTTGCATTTGCCAGGGTGTATGTTGTGTTATTTATGCTGGCTGATAATATGTCTGCCCAATACACCAGATTAAGTTACCTCCTAACTCGACTCCCTTGGTTGCTGCATTACTCGTGTAATTGAGAGGCTATACACATGCATCGGGACTAATGAATGTAGCAGACATCTCAAGCTCATGGGCAGCCAGCAGTGAGGAGGCCCCTTGTGAACAATGTGCTTGGGCCCCACAGACCCATGCCTTCACACAGCTCTAGGGCAGACTCTCTACGTACATACTCAGTCCCATCTTTGAAAGCGCTCTCTGGAAGATCAGCATGAGGAAGATGCGTTTGCATCTACACTGCACTGCTGTCCAGAGCACACCCAGGTCTGCAGCTTTCCGCATCCAGCTCCAAGCCTCGGTATGCTGCCACACGAGTCTGTGCTTGGCAAGGGCTGTGAAGGTTGCCATTTCCCAGGAGGGTCAGGTGATGAAATCATGTGTGAACAGGCTTTGCTGGGAGAAGCACTGCCTCCTTTTCAGGGAAGGCAAAGGATACAAGCTGAGAAGAAAGAACAACTGAAGAGCCAGATGTACTGCTAGGCTTTTGTTCCTTTGCTCATGAAACAAAACAATCAAGGCTGTAAAGCAGGTGTCTCTGACTGTGGAACACCTGCAGCCATGAGAAAAACAATGCCTGTGCAGAGTGTCATTCTGCAAATATGTGAAGGGAGTGTAAAGGGAGAGTGCTGAGGTAAAAAGGCAATGTTCATGGACCTCTTTGTTGAGCGCATCTGACAAAGCATCCTAAGATGCTCAATTTCTCATTGAGAAGAAGACAAGCATTTTTAATTTGGAAAATGGCAGCTCCTGAGTTGTACTACTCCACTTTTCCTACTTTTGAGGTAGGAATGTTAGCATCTATGCTATGAATTAGGAGGCAATATTTACCTCTTGTAAGGTTTTTGGTCCATGCCACCGGTGGCTTATGTGCATCAAGAAGTCACATACAGCAATCACCCAGGGATGTATGTTTCCTTAGTTGCTAGGTTCATCACCATATTCTCTGACCTTTTCCACTTCTTTCTTTACAAGGAGTGGTTCTCTGTTGTACTGATGGCCATTGTGGTTACCAAAATGCTTTACTGTTATTGTCAACTGCTTGATGATCCTGCCTGTACTGATCTTGCCTTTTAGGTCAGTACACTGCTGCTGCTGCTGGAAGCTCCTGGAGACGGGTGACCTACCCTCAACCCTTGATGACACTCTTGATGCACTTGCAAATGCAATCATTTGCCAGGAATCTGGATTGTAGCCAGGATCTCTTCAAGTGTTATTTTTATGATATTTCTACAATGGTGTTAAAATAAATTTTTAGCCCGTTGAAGTCAAATTAAGCCTGATTATGGCTCCCACACCAGAATCCTACTTGCTTGCTGTAGCCTAAGCAATATTTGTGTGATCAAAGGGGTGAGTGGAAGATGGAAGCAGAAAGCCAACACAGCTACCATTGCCTGCTAAGGATTATTCACCTGCCTCTAAGAACAGGAAATACCAAATTATAAAGAATATTCTGGCAGACCATTTCAGTGCTAAGTGCTTGACTGCTGCTTGCGATTTTACTGATAAATATACGCCTGAGCTCCCACAGTCTTCTGCAGGGCTCATCTCTGACCATCCAGGTCCACACGTGTTCATTCCCCTAACCCTCCTTCCTCTTGGCCGCTCTCACCAGCAATGCTGCTTATTCATTAGGCCCCCAGCTACCCTCTCTAGAAATGGAAATAGAAACTTTTTGACAAATGAAGCGATAGTGTAATTGGTTCAGACAAAACAGTATTTTTATATATTGAGAAGATACTATGATCCAGACTAAGAAAGTAAATCTGTAGGTTTTTAGCAATGAAGAGTAAGGGAAGAAATGCAGGGAAATAATGCATAACAAGTGGCATAAAGACAATACATTTTTCAGACATTCTACTATAATTAAGGAGAAGTAAAGTTTTTATTCACCTCTGAAGTGGTCTAATGACAGTTTAAAAGAACAGCAGAAAGCTAGAACACTCTGCAAAGACTATGAATTATTATAAATGTGAAAAATATTCCATAGCAAGAATTACTTTAAAGTACTCCAAAGAATTTCAGTGAGATGCTTCAGAGAAATTGTAAAAGGCAGTCCTTACTCCAGAATTTTAGAGGTTTTCTAAATCGTGTGTTTAACAGTAGCCACTTTATTGGCTTAGGAACAGGCTGGATCTTTGCAGGATTGGGGCTGAAGGCCATAGTTCTGCAAATGTTTATGCATAAGTAGAGAGTAAAGACTGAATCCTAAAATTCACAGTATGCTGTGGGTGAGGAAAAAAATGCTGAGGAAAAGCAGAGGAGAGTGATATTTTTCAACCATAAATAATATGGTATCCTTCAAGACAACTCTTTCATAGAAGTTATGTGTTGAAAAGAAAGTTCTGTTTTCGTAAGTGAATGGCATTTTAGAACAATTAAAATATGGAAGAGAAAAATCTGCAGCCATTCAACAACTCTACAATGTTATTGAAAGAATATTTTAATTAAAAACTAGAGCATCCCGCACCCGCCTGCCTGGCTCCCATCCTGAAAAGCTCTCTCCTTGCTTTCGTAGAGCACAAGCAAATCAACACTCTGTTAGCACAAGGTAGCTCTTGTTTGAATTGTGTACCCAGGAGATGCATAATAAGCGCAAAGGAACTGTTCCTATGGGGGTTCAGATTCTAAGAAAGGAGAGAAATTAAAGTGCCCTGCATATGCGGTCTGGATCCCGTGAAGGAGGTGGGATAAATTAAAAATAAATCAGTTTTGTGAATTTGAACTTGATACATAAAAGTTGGGCCATAAAACTATAATTTCCTTCACCCAATATTTTTTATAGCTGAAATTTCCATCTGTGGGGGAGAATTTTTATGGATAGAAGGCTAATGACATTCAGAAATGGTTCTGTTACTTCCAAAGAGGTGCATTCAGACAGCATGTATAGGTCCAAGGCAGTATGTGTCACTCCTCAGAATTAGAGGTAGAAGAACATATAATTTTTAAGTCCAGTAAATGAACCAGTAGCGAGAATAAATTTCAGACCAAGGTGAGGTGAAACAGAAATTGCCAAATTGTTTTGGCAAAAACATACAATAATAAATTTAGTTCATCTGAAACCTTTCATTTTAGCTGAAGTACATTTTTTGCTGGTGTGAGACTGAAATGTCAAATGATTGTCTCAAAGCTTGCTTGTGTGTGTGCTTTGAGTCACGGGGTGGTGTAAGTAATACCTCAAACATTCATCAAGGACCAGCTGTGGCCTTTGTAATTAGTCTAAGGAATGTCACCCAAGGAAGCAGGAGTGTATCGAAGGATGCACAACCCCACTCCCTTGCAGTTGTATTGACAAACTCCTTAGATAATCCTCAAAGAGGGGGAAACGTGGACTGAGTGAAACCAGGCCTTTCTCCTCAAGCACAAGGACCGCTGATCACTGGCTCCATTGTGTAAGCCTGATACTCTATGGCTCTATTGTGTACGCCAGATGCCATGCATACCTTGCAAACTTCACCGACTTCACCAGTGAGGAGGTGGTAAGAATTGATAAGAGGTGATCATTTTTGCTCCAGAAGCCAGATGATTGCTCAAGAAGCATGAAGTCAACAGACCTGTGGGAACTGAGGCAAAACCAAAGGTGGGCAGGGTGAGCATGACCACCGACTCAATTGCTCATGGAAATGAGTTCATGGAATACCTGCCTCTCTTTGTCTAGTATGCAAATCAGCTGATAAAATGAGCTTAAAAGGCAACAGAGAACTTTGCTGTGTGTGAAGAACTGAAGACTGAGGACCAACGGGACGCTGCTGGAACCACGGTGGTGTCTATTCTTGCGACTCTATTCCGGATGCTTCCTTGATTTCTGTATTTTCCTTCCATTCTGTCCTATCACTACCACTTTTCACTTTTAATAATAAAACCTGTTTTGGGTGTATGGCATTCGTTTGTGTCTTAATCTTGCTCTTGGGATCATATTGAAACCTCCCCTGACATTGGATTGGGACAGTTGGTAGGAATTATTTAACCCTTTTAAACCTTTACTTGTTTCAGATTTATGACACTTCCAGAGGGAGAAAGAAAAATCTGAAATAAGGATTCAGAACTTAATTTAGAAAATGCTAGAATATAGAAACAAAATATATTGAAAAGAAAATATAATTTTTTTTTTTTGGAATACTTTTAAATATTTTTTTAGATTTTGTATTCACAGGTAAAATAAATTATGTGAAAATGATCTGTAGAAAGAGAAACAATGCGTTTTCGATAACTGGATTTAATACTCTAAAATATTGTATCTTTATTTGAGGCAGTCAACAAATCCATGCAGTTATTACAGGAATTTGCCAGACCTTTCAACCTTGAGTGAAATCCTGTCCCTTTTGGTGTCCACAGCAAGACACTGATTAACTTCAGGTTTTAACCCTACAACTGAACCTGCATATCTGAGCCAAAAATAGTAATTTATATGTGATAATTGGGCTGATGAGAGGAGACAACAATTCAATTAAAGGAACTGATTGTTAGAGCTGGTCAAGGGGAGGGGTAGTTATTTTTTCATAAATTAGCTTGCTAAATAATGGCAGAAAACCTGCCATTTGTTACCTGACTGGTGATTTCTATTGTAGATTTATTGACTTTAATTTATTGACTTCAGACATTAAAATCTTTACACAGCAGGCACACAGGATGCAGAGAACTAACTCAAATGTCAGAGTGGGCAAAAAAGCAGCCATGGGGTTCCACATCCGATGTGTAACAGGATGGGCAGGCAACTATGTCCCATTGTGGGACAGTACACCAAGCTGCTGGCTTATTTATTCCACATCCTGTGGTTCAGGTTCAGCCCCAGCAGTCCGGCTAAGGACTGCCTGGGAATTGCAAGCAAAGCATGAGCCACTCATCAGCCAACCCTGATTAACATTAGGATAAAGTGTGCTCATGGCATTGCTTTGCTCTACTAGTCTTTTTGTCTGAAGAAGTGTGTTGGGTTTGTGTGTGGTGGGGATTTGGTAGTGGAGGAGGGGGCTACAGAGGTGGCTCCTATGAGAAGCTTCCCAAAGCTCCCCCACCTCTGGCCAAGGCCGAGTCCATTAGTGATGGTGGCCACTCTTATGTGATAATGTATTTAAGAAGGGGAACCTGACAGGAGGAGGAGTTGTGAGGGAAATACCTATGCAAGGTCAGTTGAAGAATTGAAGGAGGGGTGGGGGGTGCACCACAGCAGAGATTCTCCTGCAGCCCATGGTGAGGCAGGCTGTCCCCCTGCAGCCCGTGGAGGTCCATGGTGAAGCAGATACCCACCTGCAGCCCGTGGAGGACCCCACACAGGAGCAGATGGCTGTGCCTGAAGAAGGCCGGGACTGTGAGGGAAGCCCCCACTGTTGGCAGTTCGGTGTTGGGAGGACTGGAGCCCATGTCAGGGACCCATGCTGGAGCAGCTCATGAAGACCTGCAGACCTGTGGGAAAGACTCATGTTGGAGAAAGTTTGTGGAGGACTGTCTCCCATGAGAAGGACTCCACGCTGGAGCAGGGGAAGAATGCAAGGAGTCCTCCTGAGGAGGAAGGAGTGGCAGAAACGACAGGTGATTAACTGACTGCAAACCCCGTCCTCTGCTCCCTGCACCACTGGGGGAGAGGAGGTAGAGAAATCAGGAGCAAAGCTGAGCCTGGGAGGAAGGGATGGGTGTGGGGAAGGTGTTTTTAAGATGTGGTTATATTTCTCACTGTTCTACTGTGATTGATAAATTAGTGTTGGTGGTGTTCAAATTCAACTGATGTTCTTTTTTTAGAACATCAATTTTCTGTCTTTTGCCCATGACCATAATTAGTGAGTCATCCCTCCCTGTCCTTGTCTCAATTCCTGAGCCTCTTGTTTTATTTTCTCCTCCTCATGCCTTAGGGGGAAGGAGCGAGCAAGCAGCTGAGTGGTGCTCAGTTGCCCTCTGGGCTTAAACCACGACAAGAAGTTACCATTGGAATTACTGGATATATTTTGATGGAGGGTCTAATGATAATAAATTCTAGTGGATTTGTTTTCTTAGTTAAACAAGTCCATGAAACCTTCTTCCTTTGAAGGCAGAAGAAACAGCCAGCCAACAATTACAAGTCTGCTTTTCTACCCTTTACTTGTTCAAAGCTCTCTGATTCACTGCTCTTTTCCTTACTTTTTACTGTATACTTTATACTGCAAACTATACTTCAAACAAACAGGTACACCTTCACCACCAATCCACTCCCTAATTCCTTTGATTAGAATCATTCTGTGCCATTTAAGACACCAAGTCCAAGAGGCCTGGATATTAATTTGAAAGCAGCCAGCATACAATACTTCCAAAGAGACTGTTGATTGCAGGTGGCATTTAGAATTGCCTCCCCTGTCTTCTCTTAAAAAAGCCCTATTCCTGTCCTAGGGACATCTCCTAGTCCAAACAGTGCAGCCCTGCCTATGGCTCATTACATCAGTGTCTTCTTATAGACTCCAGTTCCCAATAAAACCAGAGGGCATTTAATTACTTCAGCCTGAAAGAAATGTGCTTAGAAATTCCTTGTCTCCTAGAGGTGTAGATTGCTTCTAGACTGGGGTGCATTTCTGTAGCTTAATCCCTGCAGTTTGTGTTGGCTACTTCAGGCTAGTGTAAACTAGCTGGCCAGCATAGTCCCCAGGTGTAGTTACAAAGGCATGTATTCAGCATGCTTAGCAGATGGGATAAGTCCCCAGACAGTAGCCCTGCACAGAGCCCTGTGGTGCCATCCGTATCTGTGCCATGGCAAGTCATCTGCTACTGAAGAGCTAGCATGAACATACTGACAGAAACTACAGCCTAAGCAATGATAACTACCCACAGGCCTGATTCATGCAGTCAATTATACCTTGCAGTTATGTTTGTCAAGCAAGCTTGTCACCCTCTTAAATGGCATGGCTCTTCTCAGTGTCTAAGCACCCCTCTGGTAACTTGCACTGGCTGATGCAGCCATTGACTTGATAATTACTGAACAAAAGTCATGACCATCATACATACTAGCGCAGAAATATCTGTCATGGAATGGTGAGTATGGTGCAGTGCTGAAGACTCATGTTTTAGTCTGATTCAGCACTCCCATGACCACACAGATCTGGCCCTGACTGCAGGTATAAAACAAGCAGAAAGAGCAATGGTGGAGTGTATTGTGAGAAACAGGTTTGACACTGGAGACTGAGCAGGTGCCATTACAGAAAGAATATATCCCTTTTTGCCCTGCTGCTGTATTCTCATCTTTGGCCATCCTTTCCCCATGTTCAATATTTGCTCTGCTAAAATAATATTTTAATATGTGTCCTTAATAGTGACTCAATTTTCTTTTAAAGGAAGTGTAGTGAGTAAAAGTCCCTGTGGTCAGATTCTTAGCATGAATAAACATTCATAATTATATTCATTCCACTTTGGGATTGGCAAGTGCCTTCTCAAATACTCAGCAGTTGCCTGAATACTCCGTGGCTCAAGGTGATGACCCTGTAGCTCTTAATAGGTTGACACACAAATGATACAGTTCTGACTCTGTTGAAGGTTAGAGTACAAAGCACACTAATTGGTATGCTACAGCATCGGATTTTTCAATATTCTTTTTATCTATTTATTAAAAGGTACAGGCTTTCACTATTCTCTATCGCTGAGCTTGTGATTTACAAAACCGATTTCCTTGCTGTGAAACTGCACATTTTTATTGCTCACTTGTATGAGGAAGAACCAGGGAAGCTGCTGATGTCTCCAGGGTTTTTGTAGCCCTGAACACACTGGAAAATGTCTGCTTCATCCAGTTTATGGTCACACAATAAACAGTCTCTAAACATTTTGCTGTGCCTAACATTTTGCTGCCATAGGCAACCACTTAATCTGCCTACGTAGTGGAGCTAGCCCTGAGGGGGTGCAATATGTGTTGGAAAGGATAGATTTATACTAAAACATTAGTTTTCAGGACTGGTAGAAAAAATAGCTGTTCATTTGAGATTTTCTGCTCTAGTCTCAGCTGTTCCAATAATAGAAGTGTTAAAGATTTCTACAATCAAGGTTCCACATGGATTGCTTCTGTAAGCAGATTTGTTTCCACTTCACAATCAGTACTGTATTTCTGCTTTAGGTTCTACCCTTTTATCATATAAGCATCTTCTGTATAAACCAGACTTGAAAGGTACCCTTGTGAACCATGAGGAGGCCAAAGTGAAAACCCATGACAGCCAGTTGGAAATGAATTCAGCTCTCATAGTTTGACTCTCCTTTTTGTTTACATTTGTATTAAGTAGCACGGCAGAAGAAGGCACTATGCCCAGGGTAGAGGGGGAACCCCTCTCCTTTGGGAGGCAAAGTAGACACTGAGTCTCCATTTAAACCTCATTATGACATCAATTCATGTGAAAAAAGAAAAATCACAGGTTTGCGGTTCATGCTTGTAATAAGCCCTTTAGAAACAAGCTGCTCTGGCAATGTAATTTAATCCTTGCTGCTTCCAGATTTTTTTATAATTATATATTCCTCTGCCGTAAGAGAACCAGGATTTGTTGTGAATCAGGTCACCCTGTAGCTGTTTCACTTGAATGAAGAACTCACACTGCTTCTTAGAGTCTGTTATGACTCCTCTAATTTAAGACTATTACCTGAAACAGACGTATTTTATTTGGCTTTTTCCATGTTGACAGAGTGTGAAAGCTTGCAAAATGATCTCCAAGTGCCTCTATAGAATAAGACTTATAAGGTTCATTGTGATAAGTGAGAGCAAAGTAACCATAAAACTTCTCAGGCTGTCTGTGCTCCACGTGAGATACTTGGGTCTCAGTGGAACTGAACGCCCTGCTCCTCCCACTGCGTGAAAGACGAGGGGCTTGCTAAGGCTCTTTTATAAAAGATAGATTTGCCAGGAAAGCCTTGTTCTCCCAGAGGTATATTAAAAGAGCCTTGCATGGTGAGAGCTACTGCATTCCCACATCTTAAAAAGGGGCATGCTGCTTAGAAAAACGAGAGCTTTCAGCTCTACAATGTTTTATATGTGCTATTCATACCCAAATCAATTATTGTTATGATAGCTAATGAGCATGCAGAATGGGCAGGAAAGGTGTTCACTGGCAAAAAACAGCCTCAGTTTCAGGATTTGAAAAGAGCAGGTTTGAGCTCTGGGTAGTGAATACACTGTTCTCCCCTACTCCACAGGCTGTGGGCTTGATTTTTAGTTCAAGCTGCGATACAATCATTACAAATGAATGAGAACAAGTGTGGTTTTAGGCCACCTTTGTGTTGCATTTGCAGTCTGGCTGGTGGTGGGTTTGGCCTGAGTTACAGCAACTCCAAGGCTAATCTAATTTACACTTGGATTGCCAAAATTTGTTCTGGCAGCTGAAAATAATGACATCTGCCAAGGGTCCAAATGCAGTCCTGTGTATTTTTTCTGATCATGTTGCATGGTATAAGAGCATATGCCACATCAACTGCTACTACTGGAAGCTAAAGCCCTCACGCTTTCCTTTCATCAGCAAGCCTCCATCTTTTACAGTGGATGTAGTAGTCATGAGATGTAGAAGTCTATGCTGGCTTTGTCTCATTCAGAAAAGTTTCACATCAACAGAACATTTTTAATGTTCAGACTTTTCAGGCATGTGTCCTCTTATGATCAGATTAGCATAAATGGACCCTTGAGACATGGATAGCCAAGAAATCATTCTCCTGTCTTGAATCTATGAATTTATGAGTAATATGACCAGTTCTCTTATATGCCAGTAGATGAAGCTGTTTGTATGTATCAACAATACTTTGATGTAAAAAAATTGAAATCCTTTCTTCAAAGAATATTGTTTCTCTTTTATCGAATTCTCATTTTTAATTCTTCCCCCAAAGTCTAGGAGTATACTTCTGTCATGTGTTGGTGGCTATCTGAGAGCTTGCTTTGGTCATTCTGGAAAGTTAATGCATCTGAGCTCACAAATGCTACAAACAGGCGTGTTTCAAGCTTTGCATATGTGTTAATACAGTCATTCTTCACCTTCATTGTCTGAGTTTGGAGATTTGCAGAATAAATTCATGTGTAATATGATAGAGATCTGTGAAACCATGAGAGGCACGAAGAATCTGTATTGGGACCAATCACCTTCTCTTCAATACAAGAGCTAGGGGTCTTTATATCAAACTAGAAGCAGGCAAACTCCTAATGAACAAACGAAAGTGTTTTTTCACAGTGTCTAGGTAAGCTGTAGAAACCTTTTCCACATGATTCAAGCTAAAAGCTTTACAGAAATTCAAGGGGAGTCTGGTGAAGTTCATTGGGAAAAAAATAAAGGAAATGACGAAACACATAGAAAAACATTAGCTCAGGAAGTCATTGAACCCCTGGTAGCTAGATGCCTGGAGGTTACTTAGGTCAAGTGTCATTTATTTTCTTCTACTCTTCCTTAGGCATCTGATTTTGGCCACTTTTACAGGCAGGATGTTGGATTAGATGTGATTTTGGGTTGATCCATTGTGGCTGCTCTATGTTATATTATGTTATGTGTTATACTACAGAGCCACAATATGTTTGTGAAGTACCCTGCATTCCTGCTAAGTCACATGCAATCTTCAAAAGGCCTGCTTCTTCCCACAGACTGTGGGACTAGCCTAAAGTGACAAGCTGGGATTTTTAACTCTTAATTACCCAAAATTAGATGAAGTGAATCCTTCCCTGCATGACATAAACATTTGCCTGAGCAAAAAGTGATTCTAGTTAAGGGAGACTTAGCTGAGAAAGATTGCTCTCTTGCTGTGTTCATAAATTTCATTTGCACTAATAAAGCTTTACAACTAGGAACCTTCTCAAGGAATGAGTGCTAAATCACTTTGATTAACCTGGATCAAAACTTATATTTTAAGTTTGCTAACTGTTCATGAGCAGATTTATATACTATCCAGTCGCCTCTAGACTGCTCTGAGCTTTTGGATTTTGGGCAATATGAGGGATATATAGATATGAATGTTTTTGTCTGTGTCAATATAATATCCATCAGTCAAAGACATCTAGTAATGTGAAGTGGTCTGAAGGAACTGCTTGGGTAGCCTTCTTTTATGCATCTATTTAACAGCCTTCAGAATTATAAACCAGTTTATATTAAAAGAATAATCCTATATAATTTACAGTAAATTAGAAATTAAGTGAGGCTACTAATATAAATCAGAAAAATCCCCTTCACTGTTTTATTTATCTATAGGAATACTTAATAAAAAGTTCACATGACAATGTTAAGGGGAAATATAGTATTGTCACATAGATTTATCATCATAAATGTATGATATCTAATGTCAGCTAGGAGCAGAAGAGCACCCTAGATCATCTTAGAAAATGCCTTTTGAGATACACCTGGCTGATCCATTCTTTGCTGGTGATCCTAAGTGACAGAAGAGATAATGCTATTGCTGTTTTCATTAAAGGTGTCATAGTAATGGTTGAATGCTGACATATTAATGAGGTTTAGATATAGGTGGAAAGACTCCAAACTTTAGAGGCAGCATGAAGTATTATTGGCTAATTAGGACATGTGTCTTCCTATAGTCATGCAGCCTTAAATCTGATGCAGGGCAGACCTGGAGTGGGATAGGACGTATTTCAGTACAGATTTCTTGGCAGTAATTTGCTTTGCAACTGTTCCAGATGGTTTGCAGCTCTTGCTCTAGCTCTTTGAGATTAAGAATGTGTTAGATTAGCAAAGAGTATTACACATAAAAAGTGTGTTAGAAGCCTGTTATGAACAGAAGCCAGGAAAGACTCAAAAGTTAGGAAATGTCGGATATAAGGTTGTCTTGCATATTTTTACTGCTCTTTCTCTGTGTGCACATTACACAGTCCTTAATTATAGGAACACATTATGTTTTCGTAAGATCCCAATCTCACTCAGTGCTCACTGACTGAGAAGCTATTCAGTATATTGTTTTTATTCTTCAGTGTCTGGCCTCTCATTTATTTCACACTACTGAAAATCCCCTCTGGAGTTCCCTGTTGTGCTTATCAATGTGATATGTAGTGTTTTCTAGACAGCAATAAGTCTGTTTCACTGTATCTGTGCTGAAAAAAGTGATGTTATTCTCCATTTCACGGATGAAAAACTGAGCATAGAGGCTGTATCTGAAATAGCCAGTCCTGAATGCAGGGCGTGCTCTCCAGTTTTGTATCCATGTCTCTGTATTTCCCTTGAAGGGTACGTGACTTCCTGTGTGAAATATACCCATTTATTCCTTTGAAATAGGAAACATCATAGCCTTTCTAGAAGAATCTGAGTGAGGTTGTTACCGCTCATTTTCAGCCATGTGCCATCACTGGCTATGACTATACTAATAAATTGAGCAGAACCAGAATATAAAGTAAAGCATGGGCTTGACTTGGCTTCAAATACCCAGTTTTTCAAGGACAGAGGACTGTTCTCACTAGAGAGGTCATCCTGTGGGGGGGAAGAAGAGAGTTTAGCTCTATGGAAACAAGTTGCACCTTGCCAACGGCTGTTAGGGACAGACAACAGGCCTGTTTTATTCACCACAGTAGATGGAGACATTTGAAGGGATTCAAGTCATCTAACTTAGATGCCTGTAATCTTGTAATGTAGGTTACTTTTGAGCTAATTGAAAACTTTAAACATATTCTTGACAGGAAACAAGGTAGACAGTAGCAAGACAAGTCTTGAGACCTTGAGACCATTGAATAAAGGTAATGGATATAGTCAGGGAGATTTGGGTCAAAAGGTCTATTAGAGAGAATTATTATTCTTTTAAAGAAAATGATGTAGTGTTAAGTACTTTTAAAACTTTTAAAAATTTTCTCTGTATACATAGTATAAAGACAAACTCTTCTCAGAGGTTCATGCTGATAGGATGAGAGGCAATGGAATAGCTTTCTTTCACAGCACACCCTAAGCTGTATCTGCCATGTGATGCACTCCTGACCCTTGCATGAGTGTGGTCATGAGGAAAAACTAGGAAACCCAGGTGTGACTGTAAGCACCAGGGAAGAGAATGCTGTAATGCATGCCTGGAACATACCTCTTTCAATGTCTTTCTCATTCCCACCTCCCTTTCCTCATTTCTCCTCATAGTTCCCTTGTCCAGCTAACTCTTGCCCTCCTTCTCTGGATGCTTAATCGGATAAAAATTCAAGTGTCTTCTTCCCCTTCCCTGCCACCACATCTCAGCAATGAGATTTTCCATCAATTTTCATTTTCTTTCTCTCATATTGATATTTTTCATTATTTTATTTATCCTATTTGCTCTCCTGCTTCCTAGTTGGTTTTTTTTGTTTGTTGATTTTTTGCTTTTTTTTTTCCATGATCCACACTCTGGACTCCTCATTTGATCCCAGCCTACTTTCCTTATCTCTAACATCTTCTAGGTTGCTCTCAGTGTTGAAACTTGGGAAAAAGGTGAATTTTAATGTAAACAGGAGAAGACACAGTTTGTGACTTACCTTACCAAATTACAAACTGTCAATCCAAAACATGGATCACCTTCAGCTACTCAAAGGCAGTTTAACAAAGATTTTAGCAGAGGCAAAATTTTTCTCCTTTAAGAAACATCTGACGTACTTTTATGAAATTTGAAGACATGATTTTTTTTGTATTGAAACAGACACTCAGCAGGGAAAGTTTCCAACTCAGTGGTTAAAAATTGGCAAAATTATAAGTAATTTAGGATGTGGTCTTATAATGGGGCATGTCAAGTGACTTTAAATCTAGAGAGAGTTACCAGGGTTTAATGAGAGCTACCATGCTTTAATGCACTGTTTATGTCACCCTGTAGAAGACCAGAGTCTATTGAATCCTGTGCATTTATAATATGAGAGGCATTGATGATGAGTGAAAATGGTGTGCCATTCCTCACTCTGATGCACACAGGGAAAAGCACGGTAAATCATATGAGCAGCTGAAAATGTGCCAGGCAATAACTGGGAACAATATGGGCCATAATCCTGCCACAGTAAGACTGTTAGTTCACATTGTTGGCAGTTCTGATTGTTGTCTCTTACTGCCCCTTCCAACCTATGGCAAATTAAAATTGTTCATAAATTCTCCATAACAAAGGCATCTGAATTTTTTTTTGTCTGGCAGTATGCTTCAGGAGCCAAGTTTGGTACTACTCGAATTTACAGATTAAATTAATGAGAAACAACTTTTCAAGCTTGGAAAAAATTTTCCTCTCATAGGTATATTGCATAATTTTCCATCATGGAGCATTTATACTTTCTTATGGAGACATTTGTACTCCTATTAGTAATACAATAAGCTTTGTTTTTAAAATAAGTTTACCAGATGAAAACTGCAGCACCACCAAACATTGCTATTATTCCCCAAATTCCAACTTGAACATCAAACAGTACATTTAGTTGCTAATCTTCGATATCTTGTTCATAAGCAGAAAGACCTGCTATTTACCTTCCTTACTCTTGGTATCTTTCTGAGAGCTACAATGGAATATTTTAAGGCTTCAGGAACATGAAAGACTGATGCCAATTTTTATTTAGCATTTTGCTCAGGTATCATGAGCCATCAAATGGAAGAGTCAATTAATTTCGTAAAGATGAATTGAAGACATTGGTTGATATATCACGCACTCATCAAATTGCACAGCACTTATTGGACAGTAAGGCATCTGATCAAATCAGTAATGATTTTATACAGCCCCCATAGAAAATGCAGTTTATGTGTAGTGCTTTTGGAGTTAGTTTAATAAAATTAGAATCTTAAAAAAGAAGATAATATTAAGGTATTTACTTCAGAAAGGATTAAAAAAATCCATCACGAAATGATCACTCCTGCTATATTCCCTTGGATGTTTTTCTAAAATATAAAACTTAAATAATGTCTAGACAAATACCATGCTGAAAGGTATGTCCTGTTTACTTGTATGCAAAGAGAGGTATGTTCCCCTCTTGAACAGTGTGCAGTTTCTGTGTAATAACTTCATAACAAATCAGTAGTTCATTGAACCTAGGAAAAGAAAGTGGTAGTGTTCTGTTCTATGAGAGTGACAGCAATCTGTTTCTCCAAAGTTTGTGTGGCTCCTATGTTTCAATTAGATGATTACTGTACTTTTTTTAATATGGGTCCAAGTGTTCTGTAAATGGGCATGTGCATTTTCACAGTTGTATTTATGTGTGCCAAGAGCTCCTAGCTCTCTAACATACTCTTTGCATGATACTAAATACGTGAATGTGGTTGCAATAATCGTGAATATGTCTTTTAGCATAGTTAAATATATCTCTTAAGTTACTTGGCCTTCAGGAAAAAAAATCTTATACTTCTATATATTGGTAGTTTATTGATAGCATTGGTAGTTTATTAATAGCATTTGGTGATTAAAGATTGGTAGTTTATTGATAGCATTGATGATTAAGAGTTATAGTAATATGACAAATTGTCACTTCTTTAACTTACCATCTTTTAATAAATATTTCTCTTTCTGAGGCTTGATTTTCATCCTCCCTGAAATACTTCTTCTTACTTCAGCTCCTGTACTCAGAGTCCATTGTGACTTTGTACACTTATTAAAGAGCTAAGAAGTTCTGCTGTGGTGGACTTTACATATATCTGTGCAAGGCTGTATTCTTTGCTTACTGTTTCACCCAGAATGCACCAGATCGCTCCTTCATTAATCCCAAATCAGGTCCATACAGCTGGTGTTCTCCCATCTTGTGTTAGTATATGGAAAGTGACTGTTCATGACTGCATGAACAGCCCATTCCCACTTTAGCCTTGTCTGTTCACTATGAAGTACCCTGACCTGAAAGACAAGAACTGGTTTTTTTTATTCCTCCCACCTCTAGAAGTTCTTCTTGCAATCTTTTCAAATAATAATGCAACTGTATGATCTACCTGTCTTGGATTTCATGATTTTACACATGATTTACTGCAATAACACATGAGTTAATACTAGCACAAAATACTGATCTTATACAAAGATAATTTCAAAATAGCAAAACCATGGCTATGTCTTGGGGATTTAGAAGTTTTTCAAGACAGTACAAAGAGATGGCATTTGGAAAGGCAAATACTGAGGCTGTTGGAAAAGGTATCTTTAATGTTGTCTAAAAGATGTCATATTTAACTTCACGGTTGCCGTTTAAATTGCTCGCTACTGCAATAATGTGGTCAGCAAACACCAACTAGATGCATTAGTTATACCATATTGAGCCACAATACGTGTAGGGTTATAACAATGTCCATTACCAAATAAGCAACCCTTTACTTAAGTGAGACAGCTTAATAGAGAAGTTTCTCATGCTGCATGGGGTATGTCATATAGACCAAACATAACACTGTGTTTGTCAGTTTTCAGTGTGGGTTTGGCATCTGACTAAAATGGCTATAGCAGATGAGGCTAAAAAGATCTCGCTGTCGCTCAGCCTGTGCTGTGGTGTTTGTGTTGTGGGCTCTGCCAAGGAAATGCAAGATACACAACTCTCTCCGTTGAGTGCTTTGCTCTGCAGTGTTTTAACAAACTGCTTCCATAAAATTCTCTCTCTCCTGCTGGCCTGTGATAAACTCCATGTGTCAGAAGTTGTAAAAGCTTTTAAAGAGGATAGCTGTGAGTGCATAGGATAAAATAAGGATTTTTCCATGTAAATGAAAATTGCATTTTTTGAAACTGCAATCAAGCGGAGTGGCAAGACACCTGGTAAACTGCTTTATAGCAGTCTGACCTTAGTAAAAATGTTTCAATTTGGTTGTGAAAGAAGTTAATTGGATATATTGATTAATGTGCAGCCTTCATTATGTACAATTACTGAGTACCTGCTAGTACCAAGGGATATCTTTCTCAGTGGAGGAAATTTCTTCATTTTTCAAAGCTCAACCAATCACACTGAAAAAGCTCCCTGCTATGTGGAGTTACTTGTGAGGACTGTAGACCTTTGGGGAAGTGATTTAGCTGATTCATCTGAGAGAGTGGGCTTCAACAGAGGAAAATTGCTCTAATCCTTCTCTTTTTATTTAACTGCAGAATTTTAGTATAAGACCTGGAGAAACCCAAGAAAAAAAGGACAGAATATTGATAAGTTTCCAGATATGGTAGAAATGAAGACTACAAATCTTTTGACAGAGAAATGTTTACAATACAAAATGTTGAGAAATGTTTATTTTATATTAACTGCTCAGTGGTACCCATTTTAGAGAAAATTGTTGATGTTTTTACTCTTTTTAATGCCTTCTTGGAATACACTGGTATGCACGTATTGCATCCTAAGGTATAGCTTATTTGTCATCTACAGCTTGATGCACCAGAAAACTAATATAGTGACAACAGGAAGATGATGAGCATTTTTTACCAGCTAGAATGTGACCATTCTTCATAATTTATCCACTTTCACTTCCAAACTGGCTTCCCCCAAAAAATAGACATTTACACATGATGCAATAGATTTTGAAGTGATTGGGACATTCTTCACTTATCTTAGTGATAAATTTCCTCCTGTTTATGGATTTCTACCACTTGCACAACTTCCAAAGATTTTGTTCTCCTGTGGGATAAAAAGTTTATTTGAGGGTACTAGGAATAGTCTATACTGCTTGAGTTTAGTTAAAAAAAACAGTGGATAATTTTGTTTGCTGCCTATGAAATTGTAGCTGAAATTCTTGGTGTCTTTTTAATTGCATAACATTTATACAATAGTAGAAACAAGAGTCTTAGTCAAGTCAGGGCCTTACTGAGAGAGACACTATTCAAATATTCAGGAAATATTCCTCACATTAGGGAGCTTAAGCACAGATCTACAAAATATTTAGATGCGTACTTTCCATTAGAATCCATAATAGGTGTCAGATTTAGCTCACAAGTTAAGACACCTGTATTTGTATGTCTGCATGTACATGTCTTCCTATGAGCTAGGTGCCTCCACCTCACTGTAATCATAATCAATGGATATTAGCTGTATGTCTTCGCTGCCTGAATATGGATATGAAATACCAATTGAGATGATCTAGAGTATCCCAGGTAGACTCCAGGTATCAATCCAGAGGGACTCAGACCTCCTGTAGGAAACAGCATATTGCCAGTGTCTTGGAAAACCCAGGGAATCTCAAATGTGTTAATGATTTTGTTCAGTCAACTGAACCAAGCCCCTAGTTAGCACAGCCAGAGGAGTACAGAGTTACTCAGCTGACCAGATTTTAGTATCTACTTTATATGCCTAAATTCAAGCACCCACATACCTTTGTGCATTTAGTTCTATCTGAAAAATACACTTGACACCACTTTTCTTTCAGTTCTATCATCACATGGAAATTTCTTCAGTTCTGATAAACAGCCATTCCTGTTACCAGCAAGTGAGACTAAAACAGTGAACAACTGAGGTTGCCAGAATCCTCAAAACCATGTCACCTACAGCAGGTTGCTCAGGGACTTGTTCATTTGGATTTTGAATATCTCCAAGGATGGAGAGTCCACAACCTCTCTGGGTAATCTGTTCCAGGTTTTGACGACCCTCACAGTAAAAATTATTTTTCTTATGTTTAAGTAGAATTTACTGTATATCAGCTTGTGCCCATTGCCTCTTGTTCTTTCACTGGTCACCACTAAGAAGAGTCCGGCTCCGTCTTCTTTACTGTCACCCATGAGATTTTTATACACATAGGTAAGATATCCCTGAGCCTTGTTCTCTCTAGGCTGAAAAATCCCAGCTCTCTCAGCTTCTCCTCATATGTCAGATACTGTAATCCCTTTATCATCTCTGTAGCCCTAAGTCACTGTTTGTCCCTTCTCTTTTTTTAAAGGAACTGTATTGCTTCTTTACACTGCACAGTTTCAAAACCTATTGTAGTATGAAATTTCCCTTCCAGCATTAGTGAAGAGCAAACATTTCCACTTTTAATTATTGCTTATTTTCCCTGATTTTCACCTCTAACCATAGGTTCCTAGTTGCCAAACTGTCCAAGGAAGTTGGAAGCACTCCTGAATTGTCTGCCTGATTTTTCAGCATTCAAATTATTTTGATTAGGATGGTTTTTTTTCAAACCCCATTGGTGAGATTGGGAAGAGAAATTATTGTTATGCCTCAAACAATCTGCAAAGAAGCTTTTATATGTAATTTTGAACTTTATTTTCCATTCACAGGTGCTCTTTCCTCCCAATTATTACCACCTTTGCCACCAACTAATTTGGTATTTAACTGGAGAAAGATGAAGAAATAAATGCATAATACTTGCTGATGATTGAATGGGAATAAATATAATTTGTGTAGGTTCCCTACAAAAACACTTGCAAATAATTCTTTGAGGTGTAAAGACATAGCCTCATTAAGTAACAGTCCATCAAGAGTCATTAATAATATAAGAAATACGTTAAACTGTCATTGGAAAGGCTTTTGTCAACCTTTTGACCAAATAACATTTCATCAAAGTTAACGGAAAATTTGTACTATGTAAGTGAAAATCAGTCAGATTCCACCTTCTCCAACCCAAGGTGGCTAACGAGGTTAACGCATAACCAAAGGGTCTTATTCTGTCTGCTTTCAGCTGTTATTTAGTTTTAGCTGTTATGCTTGTGATAGACCTCTAGGATCAAGAAAGCAATGACAAATTCAGTCTGCTATTTACCCAAGGTTTTGAAATCTGTCGTTTCACACTATCAATGGAAAGGAATTGTCACACAGTCCACAACATCTAAGGAACTATTCCAGGAGGTTGAATCTGCAAAACCAGCTATGTAAATCAGGGTTTGGAGAATAACATCAATACATGATATCTGTGAAATACATTAAAAAAGCTTAAAAATTAATTTTACAGTTAAGTGTAACTTCACTTTGCAATAACTCTTTTTTTTTTTTTTTTTTAAACTGACATGTACATAATCTAATCCTATAAATAACACGAGTGAATAATAAAATGTTTCTGTGGTATATATGCAAACAGGATAATTTACAGGGAGTCTAGTTAGCCTGACTAGTATGAAGTCCATGTAGTAATGATGGAAACACTATATCATCTCTGGAATCTCTCCTTCAAGTGATTATACCGGTGCTTTGTCTGGATTCTAATCAATATTCTCAGCATCCCTGTAAATTACAAAGCATCTATTTTGCTGAGCCAGGTGTAAAAATGTAAGCAATTTTTGTAGTACAGATAGGGAAGAAAAGTGAATAACTTTATAAATGGGGAAACTAAAAGGTGTATCCTCATTTATTTATTTGTGATTAGCTGTCTTTGATGGGGAAGGATTTGCAACTTTTTTTTATTTATGTTATTATCTTAATGGACATAAAGGCTTCTACACCCAGGACAGGAGTCTTCTAAAATGCTAATATGAAGTAAGGGGCATTAAACTGTCCAATATAAAAGAAATGTCCAAGAAATGTGAAAGGTGCAAACTGTTCAAGTGATCACTCATTGAGAATAAAAATAACCAATAGTTAAATTATTTCATCTAAAAATGATTTGTTTCTTCATAAAATATGCCACATGCAGCTTAATCAATGACAGTGGAAAACATAGTTCTATATGTCAATGTTTAAAGATAACTTGTTTTGGAACTTCACCTGTGTATACTTATACCTATGAGCAATATAATTCCCATGATTAAAAGTACATATGTGATTTTTTTTTATTGGACTTAGATGTGTTAAATTTAGTAGAACAGAAAAAGAATGTAAATCTAGAACTGTCTGTCTCTGACTGTGTTTATTTAAGCTAAGCATGAATCCAGTTAAGCTAAATAAATTTTAGCAAGCCTATTTATCACAAATATTAGAATGTTTCTTTCTGAGTGTTTTATTTGTACTTGGCACCACCATATTACAGAAGAAGCTCTATGTACTTGAATTTGCCTGTGGAGTATAGTACTGTTTAGTGTGAATGATCCCCCTCCAATCTCATTTTCATTTTTTTTTTCCCTGAAAGTTCAGTTGTTTTTAGTTATCATGGTGTGACTGCTGCATGTGTGTACATGTGACAGCCTTTAGAGTCTTCTCTGAAAAGTTAAAAATTATACTTTAATTTCAAAATGACTGTTAGAATGAAAATCTCAGGTCAGAGCTTATTCTAAAAAGATTGGCAGCTATATTATATAGCTAAGCTAAGCTTTAAAGCACTTACTTCACTTCACTTCACTTGCTCACAGCAGATGGATAATCATCAGTGATCTTGGACTCTGTTTATGTCCTCAGATAATGTGGCTGTCCTATATCCACCCCATCCTAAGGATGTCTCATATGTTTTTTCACCTGATCCATGATGGATTTTGCAGTCTCTATAATTTTAGATTTTGCTTTAAACTGTAGTGCCTGGGTAGGCAACACTGTTATTACCATAGGTTCAAGTGAGTTCCGGTATGTGAGCTGTTAAGACAAAATATTTTGTGTCCTTTATAGCAAAAAAACCCGAAACAAAAACATTAGAGGGAGAAAGAAAGAAAACACTCAGAGTCTTTAGAAATGTTTATATCTAAAGCTTACTATTATATTATAAACTTAACTTACTCAGTCACAATCATGTAATTTACTTTCAATCACCTAGTGCAGAACAGATGTTTTGATTCATTATTTAATTAAAGGACCATGTTGTGCAGTGCTAATACAAAGATTTTCACCTTCACATAAAATAAAAATCAGGATAAATTTAATTTGTCTATAAATTGTTTGGGTTTTTAAAATTTTGTTTGACTGCTTCTTTGCTTGTGCTTATGACAATGTGTGCCTACATTTTATTTTGCTTTTATTAAAAAAAAAAAATCAGATTTCCATACTGATATTTCATGGACCACCTTTTTATGTCATATGAATATCAAGAGCTCATTGGACTATAGTTTAAGAAATGGTACTGTACAGTGGATGTTATAATTTACAGTGGAACCATAAAGAAAACAAGACTGAAGTCAGAATGATCAGAGAAATAACAGAGCTGATTGTTGTAGAATGCTATTCAGGATCCATAGAGGAAAACCAACATCTTCGCAAGGGCTGACACCCTTTGGATTTTTACTTCAGAAATTTTAGAAAAGAATTTTGTTTATATATACGATGACATATTGCCCAGTGCTCCAAAGAAGAAAACTGGTAGCTTAAAATAAGAGGTAAATGAATAAATGTCCTGTTGTGCTGATGTGAATGATGAAATTTGCTATGGCAGGAAAAACACATAAAACTCTTCACTCAGATGCCAGCAAATAAAATACTTTTTAGTTTACTCCACCAACAACTTTATTTTCACTCAATATAACTAATTTGCAGCATCACACTTTCAGTCAATCCCCCTCGCCCAATTTTTGAGAAAGGTGCTGGAATGGTAGATTCAGAAACTAAAATAATTATTCAGATACTGAATATGTGTTTTCAACACATGCAGTAATATTAATGATGTCTTACATTTGTCTGGGAGTAAGATGAACTATTTCAAACAAGGTTTTTCATAAGTTAGTGTGTTTTAGCCTCCTTGGCCATTCTGTTCATTGCCTATGTGCTGAAGTTGTGAAAAAGCTTAACTGATTAGAGTCATAACAGCACCCTTAAGTTTTGGACAAAAATCTAGCAATTTTTAGTATTAAAGAACAGACTTATTTATGTTTTTTTGGATTTCTCCTGAGACAAGAAATGGAAGGAATGAAATGCAGTCTTGTGAGAAAACCCTGTTGCTTGATATCTGTGTTTTACCCAACTTTATGAAATAAGAGCCACTCATAAAAAGATTTTATTTAAAACAGAAGCCTATCAGCTATCTACTCCAAGTTATGGACAGATTTTTTTCTGTTTATTGTGACAATTATACTGATTTTTGTTTATTTCTACAGTAGTCTCAGGCTTCAGTTCACTTCTGATGTTGTTTTGGTCCTGGAAACATGCAAGGGAGTTAGTACCTTATAAGAAGCAAAATCGTTTTTTGAATCCAACTTAACTCCTTTTCTCTATGAATTCTACAAGGCAGCAAGTGAAAATAAAAATAAACAGACTATGCATAAAGTATTTGCCATTAATTTATTACTTTGTGACAGGTTGGTGATATTTCTTATATCCTAGAGTAGCCTCAAAAAAACTTTGAAAATATTTCATTAATTCTTTGGTGGCTGAAGAGATCTGTTTTCTCCTTTTTTTTCTCAGTTAGTTGGCATAATAGATTTGACTGAGGAAATTTCATCTCTTCATTTCCTGTATGTGCATATTCACCTCTTTTAGAGGAGATGGTTTCCTGGGAATCAATGTTTGTCACCTTTCTGCTAAACCAAACTTTGTGCTGTGCATTCTGCTCTGAAATTATACCAATTGAGTTTAAAGTAAGAGATAATATTTTTTCTGCTAATTTTTATTTGAACATTAGAAAAAAGATGGAGTAGGCGTTACAGAGAATTTCCAGGTGAAACTTGCTAAATTGCAGGAACATTTGAGAAATTACTGGGAAACAATGTAATAACACTGAATTTGCATGTAATGGTACAGCAAAATTACAACAGTGGAAATTGGGTATAATCTTGTTTAACAATTTTGATCATTTTACGGGAAAAATATTTCACAACTTGAAAACATATTTTTGTTCTGCTTGAGTTGATGGTCAGTGAAAATTCCTGGAATCTGGCATTAAATTTTCCTTTTTTTTTGTGCCAGAGATCCTGTGGTAACAGTCACCAAATCTCAAAATATGTGAGAATGCATGCATGTTAAAGACTATCATTTGAATCATAGGTGCTCCAAGCTGGGATAAAAATAAATTTTGTAGTGTATATTAATGAATCTGTCCTGAACAATTATCTTAAAATGATGAGGATATAAATTAAATTCTTCTCTACTGTTTTGGAGGAATCTTCCACTCAATTCAACTGTCAAATCAAGTCAAATGTCAGCATAATTGGTTGCAAAGTAGTCCTTAATAAGTCCTTAGTAATCAGTATTTCAGCTGTCAGTCTAATTTAGTGTGACTGCAATGTTCATAATTATAAGAAGTTTTAGAGCTGTAGTTAACAACTGGAGAGGCAGGGGGGCCCACAAAATGCTTCGGTGAGCTGTCAAGAGATCAGAAACATTTTAAAATTTGAATGTGCTTTTAACCACTTTACTGTGTAAAAGGAGTATGTTAAATGTCATCTTTAAAGGCATCTCTGCGATAATAGCATGGACCCAACGAGATGTGAATAATACAATAATTTGCTGCCATTTTACTAAGTGATATGATAATAGCACTGTGCCATTACTTGGAATACTTCTTATTAAGTGCTTGCAGATTAAGTATCAAATGCCCTATTGTTCTACCTAAACAACTTATCCGTCAATTTTCTGATATTTTTATCCAAAAGAAAAAATTTTAAATGTTACCATAGGGTTCTTATAGTAACAGTTTTGAACGGAACACATTCACTGTGCTGATAATGGGAGAAAACAAAACAAAACAAAAATTTCTGAATTAACGTAATAGGTATGAAGTGGCAGGAAGATTTGCTTGTGTGACCTTGGAATCCCTGATTGTGACTTGTCTCTTATTTTAACCCAGCTCCAATTCAGGGAAATAAAGTATAGCATTTAGTATAATGTTAAAGAAGGTTACAGACGTGATTAATTTACAAGACTCTGTCCCTTTCCTTCCTTCTGGTATTACTTAACACTGTTTAGCAATTGCATGAGATAGATGATTCCAATAGTATATGGAGTTGTAATTCCTTGTATGCATTTCCACAGCAACTAGAACAGAAACATTCCATTAACTGTTGTCATGCTTTGCTGAGATTTGTTAATTTTTGCCAAAGCCCACTGGCTATTTTAGAAAGTCCACTCAGCACATCTCCTTCAGCACTTGGGAACTGGAGCCTGCTGGTTCCCAGGCACCTGGGAGAATATTTAATAACAAGGTACTTCTTAGGGGAAATAGGGAGGATTCTTCTGAACAAATGTAGACCTCTCCAGTCTCTAGCATCTTTAGATTCTGGAAAACAACCCACAACACTTCTAGGGTACAATTAATCTATCCTCTTTAGTTGTCTACTTGTAGTGGATGCAGTGGATAGTTCCTTAGAAGTACATCTTCTTTCCATCAACCATGAGTTAGATGAGATGAGTCCTACACCTACCTGTAATATTTGTGACGCCCAGACAATATTTTGACTGGTTCAAGTTTGCTCTTCGACTAGCTCCAGAGTATATACTGCAAAGATTGCCAGGACTGCATCACAGAAACACAAGGGGACATATCCATAATTGAGATTAGGCTATCTTTTGCTGGATAGGGTGTGATGCGGTAAAGAGAGATGGGTATCTTTAGAGGAAGACACAGAATGGATAAATTTGGCACCAGGTTTGTGGTTTTGTTTTTGTTTTTGTTTTTGGTTTTGTTTTGTTTTGTTTTTTTCTATAAGCAAGTTTGTCTGACACTATTGAGAAAAGCCTAGAGAGCTCATTCTCTGAGTTTAGATATCTGGTTCATGGCCATAGGTTATGTGATGACTCCTGTATTAAGAAGCTAGTCCTATGTAACTGTAAGTATCTAATTTTCTTCCAGCATTCATACATACACATTCTGTGTTGGAAGTAGATTTTAAACCCGACTGGAATTTCTGAAAAGAGAGTAATAGTAGGAGATAAACATGAAAACTAAAACTCTGAAGAGAAAGATTCAGCTGTAGTGTAAGCAGGATCATACTGTGGCTGCAGCGCTGACAGAAGGCAGAGGCTGCAACCCATGAAGTTGGAAGACGTGTTTTCAACACTTTCTCCCTATCATTTACAATTTAAAAATCACCTTTAAAAAGAACTTTCCACAGTTAAAAGTGTAGATAGAGGAACTTTGTGTATATTTCAGACACAGAGTAGTCACAAGGCCAAAATAGGCAAATAGTTCAAGTCCATTCCTAGGTTTCAGAAAGGCTAATGAAGGACTTTAAGACTTGTGTTGTGGTGTCAAGAAAGTTAAAAAACTCCCAACCTCCTTACTTGTAATAATTTTTTATATTAGGTATTTAAGGGTTTTTTTTTTTTAATAGGTAAGTAAAACCCCATGAATTTCTCCTATGACACAGGCTGCAAATAGGAATCATAGTAATGTGAATCAAACTGATGAGAACTGTGGAAGAGTTCTGAAGATAGTGAGATGTCCTGCCAAAGTGGAAGAACTTTCCCTTTAAAATCTTATTCAGCTTCTGCAGTAATGATGGTAATTTACAAATAAGAGCATTGGCACCTATGATTGGTAGAAATAAGACCAGAATCTGGCGCATCTCTTCCTTTTAAAAGTCTGTCTTTAAAAATTCCTAGAAATATTTGTTTTAGCCTCTAAATTCTGTTTAGTCCCTCTAACTTCTGTTGAATAGGTTGAAAAATGAAAATTAAATCATTAACTCCACTAACATAATATTTCATAATTAGTAATGTCTGGGGCATCTTTTGATGCTTTCCAACAGTAGATCATGTTCCTGTTTGAGAGCTGTCAGAGCAATTTTAGCACAT
Source organism: Strix aluco (assembly GCF_031877795.1). Lineage (NCBI taxonomy): Eukaryota > Metazoa > Chordata > Aves > Strigiformes > Strigidae > Strix > Strix aluco. Next base: position 66,975,587 of record NC_133935.1, read on the forward strand.
ATAGAGAGCAGTAATAATTATAGTGCATTACAGAACTCCGTTTGCTCCTAGAAAAAATCTCACAGATTGTGGAATGCACTTATCTCTATTTAAAAAAATTACTTTCTGTGCTTTACTTAAAAGACTTGACTGCTTTTTTTAGACATGGAAAGGGTTTTATTTTAGCCTGTAAAGTCAAATACAAATGATATAGTTTAGAAATTGAATCAGATTTAATTGCTTTTGGTGCCAGATGGTGTAAAGCTGTTTATGTTTTTTTACAGTAGATGTTTCTTTCAAGCTGATAATATTATAATGTGAATCCATTTTTTCCTGATTGTCAGTATCTCTATCTAGGCATTACTGCACAGGCAGTGTGGGACAGAGACAGCGTGGTGAGGGTCTGTCCATGCAAAAAACAGCTGGCTGCTGAGGTTTTTTTCTAACTCTGATTTGTTGAGTTATAGCAACTCAGTCAAAGATGCCTAAATTATACCACTTACCTTTTTGGAGATGAACCTGCACCATGTAATTTCCAGCTGTGAATCTGAGATTCTCTCTGAGATGGGAAAACAGGAAAAGGCAACAAGATGGGAAAAATCCTCCATATATGATTTTATATTCATAAGTTTGATGTTTAAATCACAGGAGTTTTTTAAAAAATTAATTTTCTTTTTTTAAAAATAGAAAAAAAGCCTTATTCAAGTGACTATGTGGTATAGATACAAAAAGTCAAGAAAACCTTGTTCCTGTAGATTTCTTACTTTCCTCCTGAACTTTCTGTTCAATTTTAGATTTACTAAGCATTTTGCTTTATTTGAGAACTTGGTAGACAAAGGATTCTTAATATTCTTGAAACTGAGCAGTTGACACAATTGTAAATAGTTTTATGAACATTGTTCAAGTGAAAGTATTCTCAGTTATATCTCAGATAGATATTGTCTATCATAGTCCTCTTTTACTACATAGGTTGTGTCTCTCTCATAGATATATTTTTCTTGCCATGTCTTTGTGCTTTGAATAGCTATATTTATGCAAAGTTTTACATGGTCAGAATATGGAGGGATCATTTTTTTCTAAAATCAAAATAATAAGTTATAAGAAGCATGAAAACAAAACTCCAGTCCTCTGTAGTGATTCATACAAGTGAAAGACTGTATTTGCAATAAATCGTACTGAAGCCAAGAATATTTTTATGGTCAGAATACAGCCCACATTGTTCTCAGTGTGAGATTGTTTTGCTAGATTTTAAGCTATATAAAATGACAGTGCTGTAGAAACATGAGCCTCTTACAATTAACACTGTATAATATTTATATACATTTTTTAACCATATAAGTTAGTCATAATTTTGATTCATGGATTTTTATTTGGTTTTATTTTATCCCATTGTTAGTAACTTGTTTCTGCAAAAAAATATAGTCCATTATATAATTAAGAATGGTACCAGAGTGGAGATCTTAAGTTATATGAGCTTTTGAGTAACTTTATAATTTACAAGTCCTTTCACTTCCATCTAATGTTTTGCAGACATTTCTATTATGCTATTTTGAAGATAATCAGGATGATGCAACAGATTACTGACTACTTAAATGGCTATTGGGTAAAGCAAGGCATAATCAGGGTATATTTAGGATTAGGTTTGTTCATTCTCCATATTTACGCACTCCGTTGCTAGAAAACCTACCAGTACAAAGTTGAGGCTAAGGCAACAGGTCCTTCTTAAGCGCATGGATTTGAAACCGCAGAGTTTCTCTCTTCACCCAGAGCCATAGTAGTGCTCCAGCCCTGGCATCCTGCACGAGACATTCTGCTGATGACGTGGCCTCAACAGCTGGGGCTGCATGGTGGGACTGAAGCCCCAGCACATAGCATGGCACTGCAGGAATATGTAAGCCCATTTGTGGGAGGGCATGAGGAAGGTAGCAGTCACATGTATTTTGAGGTAGACATGTAAGATCTGACCAGTGACAGGGGATAGCCTCAGAAGTATAGCACCCACTGGAGGGCCTGTTCTGGACTCAGGCCTGAAAATCATCACTGCTCTTCTTGGTCAAGGGGATGGTAGGATCATGGAATAGTTCAGGTTTTACAGGTCCTCAGGAGGAGTCAGTCTGAGCTTAGACCCGGTTGACTTAGGGTCTTATCCAGTCAAGTCTTGAAAATCCCCAAGGATGCAGAGAGACTGCTCAGCCTCTGTGAGCAATTTCTTCCAAGGCTTAACCATCCTCATGAGGAAAAAAATATCCAGGCTGAATGCTCATGTTTCAGCTTATGCACATTGTGTCTCATCTGCCCACCATGTCCCACTGTGAAGATCCTGATCTGTCTTCCTAAAAGATCCCTGAGGATGCTGGTGGACTGCTGTTTGGTCCACTCAAACTGGGCATAGTGCTCTAGCAGTGGTCTAAGGAGTGCTGAGTAGAGGTGAATAATCCCTTCCCTTGATATACTGGTTCTGCTCCTGTTAATGCAGCCCAGGAGGCTGTTGGCGCTCTTTGCTGCCAGGGCACTGCTGGCTAACTCTCAGCCTGCTGTCCACAAGAGGAGTTCAAACAGCAAATAAATATAAGTTCGGTTTCCATTTTTAACTGAATAGCCTATTTTTAGCTCTCTCCCTTACAAATGTGGTCTTACAAATATGAATTAGAGACAAATGATGTCTGGAAGGTGAACAGAGGAAACAGCTTCATTTTTACCTCCAAAGTCTGGGTAGTGTCCTTTATATGTCTACTTAAATGTCTTCCTTTGAGAATGAGGCTATATGTCACTCAGTTACCTGTATGTTAATTAACTTGGGGCTTATATTACCCAGCCATCACTCTTCCACTGCCTTTGTGACAACTTCATGTGCTGGATTCAAGAAGCCATTTATATGAAGAAAAAAAATGGTAGAAACAAGTAACAAGATCACCCCCAAATCCTCAAACCTATTTGGAGCCTGGATCTGGGTACAGCAAGAGAAATATCAGCTGTCATGATAGTGCCCTGCATCATCTTAGATTTGTTGAGTCTAGTTATGTAACTAATATTTTATATTTCAGTATAATTCAAAATGGCAGGAGCATTTTAATTTTCTTTGTGCGTGTTGTTTTTACAACTGCTAGATGTGACTGTTATGGTTTTCTCATATGTTGTAGAGTTTCATGTGTCTTCTGAGAAAATCAACTGTTTGGTAAAGAAGAGGGCTAGCATATATGTCAACAAAACCAAGTATTTTGGAGATGATCCTTTTTGTTTTTCTGAATTACATGGACTGTTTATCACAAGCTTTTAGGACTTCAAAGGTAAAATCAATATTAATTCCCAGCTGAAAACTAGAAGCATCCATTTTGTCAAAGGGTCTAATCTGCCATATCTGACACAACTGCCAGTTTAATAAGAAAGCATCATTAATACCAATGAGGACAGATGATCATCTGACTTTTTAAAAAATCATGCCTTGAATTGATTAATGTTCATATTTTGGAGAAGAATGCTTATGTTGTCATATTCCATGGTTCGGACACAATTAAAGCTTTCTTTTTTTTATTTGAATCCTGCTGCAAAATGAATTTCAGCTGCATCAGCAACGAATAAACATTTTTTAACTCTGTATTTGAAAATCTTTTAGCTTCTTGAAAGTGATAGAACTGCATCATATCAAAGGGTACAGGTTTCAGAAATTACTTTTTGCATACTTATGAAACCTCTTGTTTCTTAAATTGATGCTATGTGTATTCAGCTCTTTTTTAGCTCTTCTGGGGAACGGAGGAGTTTGTTTGGATTTTTTTTTTTAGGACTTGCAATACAGATTACAAAATCATCCACAAATGTTTATGTCTTTTTATTTTGTCCTTTCTTTTAGTGTAGATCAGGAATGCAAAAAGATCTTTTTTACTCTTAGTTAATGTGTATGCTTGTACACTACTATGAAATTCACTGTTCTTCAAATTTAAATGCAACATTTTTTTTATTTACCAGAAAGCCCCACATAGTTACCTATATGTAAAGTAACTATAATCATTTAAATTAATCACTTTTCAGTCTCACAATTAATGCAAAAGGTAGAATATGCTTTATGAGGAACCTATGAAGTGTGTGATTCACAGTTCAAAATATCAAATCAAAATACTTAGAGTAACATATTAATATTTACTGAATTTTAATAAGGTCACTGGTCTGATCTAAAAGAAACAAATTCCTTAACACACATCAGCATTGTCTTTCTTTGAATCCTCCTTAGTATGTAAAAAATTTTTAATAAAAAGACATTTAAGCAAATTATTTTCAGGTATAATCATACAAGTCTTTTGTTTCATTACGGCTAAGACATTCTGAATTAAGATGAGCTTTTGTCCTTCTGCATTTTGTTGAACCTGAAGTTTTTTTATTTAGCTAATAGGATATCCTGAACTATTATTTTTAAATACTATCATAACACTGAAAAGTAGCACTTATATTGCTACTTTGCACTTCTGTTTAATTGTCTTCCCAGTGTCAGTGGAGATGTACCAAGTAATATAGTTCTTAAACAAAAACAATCAAGTTAGAACAGCTTTCAAATGGAAATCCTAAATGATGGATTGCTACTTGCATCCTTTCTGCACAAATGAGAATGAGAGTCCCAGGGAGTCTATGCAGGCATCCTTTAAGCTTATACTAATGGCCTCACTCCAATGTCTTCCATGGTTCTAATTACATGACATACAAATAAGGTGCATATGAGAGCTGCAAAACTCTTGATAGAGGAAAATTATTACTAAGCTTTAGGAAACGTCTCTAATATGAATAAAGTATACTGTGAAAAAAATCAGTCTTACCACTGGAATAGGAAATAAAGCGTTTTTTGTTGGTTCTTCACATTCAAGAATGGTTTTAAGATCCCTATACTAGGGACATGAAAAGTGTTATACCCTAGGTTTACAATCTGCTTTTCTTATTCTCAGTATATAATAAAATACCAATTTCAAAAACTGCTTGATATGCCCTGCTGGAAGAAAGAAATACTGCATATTTTCAGTGGTGTGGAGTAGGCTGTAGAAAACTAAAGAAAGCCAAAATCTAATGTGAGGAACAGACTCCAAATACCTGTTCAATCTTTGGCACTTTAGAGCTACATATTTTTGTCAAGGGATCACAGCCTTTTCTTCACAAACTTCTGAAATGGTTTTGTAGTTGGTAAGATGGATCATTTAGTTCTGGGTTTTTACTTTTTTTTAAGTAGAAGAAGAAGAAAAAATCAATACTGTAATCAATCAGAGAGTCACTGACTGATTCCTCTGTCAGTCCCCTACAACAGCAGTTGATGAGGTCAGATAAGGACATGAAAGACTGTCAATGCTGGATAAACCATTTCTCCTGGGTGGATTAATATGATATTTGTAGCTGCAAGGAAGGACTGCCATTTCTGAGTGTTTCTTGAAGAGGCTGGGAGGAGGGTCAAATAAAAGTTATTTCAATCAGCCCTATAGTCAAATTACTAGTCTGTTAGGTGACCTTAAATTAGTCAAGATAGAAAAAACAACAACTAATAAACAAAAAAGCAAACTTAAGTGTGAAATTCTGGCTTCACTGAATTTTGTCATGCCCTCCTTTTATTTCTGGTAGTCTGTTTTTTATGTGCAGTGTCTATCTGCCAATTATGAAAGCAACGTGGGGGCTGTGTCAGTCACATCAGCTGTAGGCTTGTTGCTTCCTATTATGCTATGAAATGTAAAGATTATATATTAAGTACTAAAGATATCTTTACTATCTTCTGTCTTTGGTGACTTGGATTCTTTCAAATGGTGGTGCTGGCAAAAGGACAGAATCATCTCCCCCATGAGACTGAACCTACTCAGAAGTCACTTAATCTGTCAGACTCTCTCAAAGGAAAAAAAATTCTAGAGGTGGAATGGGAGAAGGTTTTTATAAAACCCTGGCTAGACAGCTACAGCTTTGCATTCCAGCTGACCTTTATTTATAACATTTGTCCATTTATTTATGTGTGACAGCAAGAGACTTACACAACAACAAACCAAAACCCTGCAGCCATATGTGCTCTGTGGAGCTGAAAGGTTCCTGATGCCCCAGCTGAGCTAGGCATTAGGAGAGGGAGGTTATCACAGGGCTGCTATCCTTCAGATCTGTGGTCATTACTGAGTAACTAGTTCAGTGAAACCTCCACTGCACTCATGAACCTTCTAGGTCATGGGCATCAGCGGATTAGTTGGTGGGATATGATTTTATCCTCAGCTATCTTGCTTAGTGAAACAGGATGTAAAAGTAGTAGATCACCTTTCACTCTAAGAGCAGGTATCACAGTACTGGTTATGTGTAATTGGTGTCTATAAACCCTTATGTGTCTTTCTTATTGGTGAGTTTAAAACTTGTGTTTAGGGCTTGACAGAAGACCAGTGGGTTTAGGCACTTGGGTTTCTGAGACATCATATTTAAGGACACTGCTGAACTGGAGTCTCGCTGCATTGAGGACTTTTTTCCCGGGAGAGGAGATGTATTAAATACCTACACTATGCTATAAGACTGTCTCACACAAATGTTTGCCCACAAAACAACACCCTAAGATTACTTCAATTTATGCTTAGAAATAAGGATAAAGAAGAAGCAACAAAGTAAGTGTGTAAAGCTGTAATTTAAAATTGATGTTCTGCATTTCCTTCTCTCTCCATAGAGAGACCTGAGGAAATTAGATCCTTAGGCATCTGAAGTCTGGTGATATGAAAACCCTCGTGGTGCCCAAGGTGGGGATTTCTGTCTTCTGTCAGGGACATCTAAAAAAGTGGAGGCAAGTCTTTAAGCTCCTTTTACAGTCAATGAAACAAACACCTAAAAAGAGTGATCTATCTTATGCTACAACATCTTATCCTAAATTAAGTCAGATCAATCACCCTCTGGAGGTGACTGTTTCATTGATTAAAGAAATGAGATATGTCCCACTCATGAGTCTGACTTTACCTAAAATACTTGGCTTCAACTAATTGTAGCTAAATGTCTGATACCTCCATTATCCAAGCCCTTCCCAGGCATCATAGTTAGGTATTATGTACTTGTACTTGTGCCTGTATATATGTCAGCTTGGTCTAAACAGCTAGGTGCCACTTATGAGAAACCAAAAATCAAGGGAAACTGTGCCTAAATCCTCTGATGCTCCACAGAAGCACCACTGATGGCCAAGAGGGTTTGTCCATCTCCATTTCTGTAGAAGATTCTACTCAGTTGAGGTGCCTTATTGCTAGGTCTGTCTCCTCCAAAGCTGGCTGTACTTCAGATTTATCTCTTGGATGCATTTAGATACGAGTGAATTGCAAAGATCACCAAGGTTTATATGGGAAGCACACTGAGAATCCAGAACATCTGAGACCCCATGTCACATCTCATCCTGAAACCATTCTTTGTCCTTGCCTGTCACTCAGAAGGACAAAACAGATGTTCAGAATGGTATTTCTTTTTTATTAAGAGCTGTATTAAAATACCACTCCAAGAATTCTGCACAGCATTCTTAACTAAGTGTAGGGGGGAAACACGCCCTTCTTTGTTAGCTAGAATGAGAAGTAATTTCTACTAGGTGACAAATTGCATGAGCTGATCTAAGTAGCTCAGCAATGAGGAAGTGCTTGCTACAATAAGAGAATCTGATTATAAATCAGGAGAGTGTTTTCTGCCTACCCCTCTTGCTACTATAATTTTGCTGCTGTCAGCCTTTCCTTCAAGAACTAAGCTTTGAGCTGCCCTAGAGAAAAGGGTTATGCCAATACTAATGAGAAGGGTAGGAATGTTTGGGACTAACTGGGGAATAATTCCTTTTTGTTTTGTTAGCTTGTGAAATAATGGCAATAAAGATAATGCTAATGAGGTACAAATCTTCCAAGCATTAGTCCTATTTGACCTTGGCTAATGAAGAACAGACAAATCCTCTTAAAAACAGATATGAAGATTGCTGTGAGATAGTGATCACCCCAGTAGGTTAGCCTGAGTGATCACACACCAGAATGCAAATAAAATGTGTGAGACAGGCTGGATATGAAATGTAAACATATTTTTTTAAGGTTAGTTATATCTCATGCAATATCAGAGACAGAAAACAAAAGCACTCAGACCAACCCAGCTGCTCATAACTGTAAAGCTCAAAATCCCACTGTTAAGGGTTGTACAATATTCATTTATTTTCTTCAGGATTCATGAACCACTTGGGACTAAATTCGTTTCAGCTATTGAGACACTTAAGTGAGAAGAGTAGCAGAAGGTAATAGAATAATAGAATCAGAATACCAGGGTGGAAGGAACCTCAAAGATTATCTGGTCCAACCTTTCTTGGCAAAAACATGGCCTAGAAAAGATGGCCCAGCACCCTGTGCAGCCGAATCTTAAAAGTGTCCAGTGTTGGGGAATCCACCACTTCCCTGGGGAGATTATTCCAAAGGCTGATTGTTCTCATTGTGAAAAATTTTCCTCTTGTGTCCAGTTGGAATCTCCCCAGGAGTAATTCGTACCCATTACTCCTTGTCTTTTCCATGTGACTACTTGTAAAAAGGGAGTCTACGTCTTTGTAGCCACACTTTAAATACTGGAACATGGTGATAAGGTCTCCCCTAAGCCTTCTCTTCTCAAGGCTGAACAAACCATATTCTCTCAGCCTTTCCTTATATGACAGGCTTCCCAGTCCTTTGGTCATCTTTGTGGCCCTTCTTTTTACTCTGTCCAGCCTGTCCACATCTTTTTGGTATAGTGGGGACCAAAACTGAACACAATATTCCAGGTGTAACCTGACAAGTGCTGAGTAGACTGTGATAATGACTTTATTTCTGCTGGTGATGCCCTTGTTGATGCAACCCATCATCCTGTTGGCTTTCTTTGCTGCTGCAGCACACTGTTCACTCATATTGAGCTTGTTGTCCACCAGGACCCCCAGGTCCCTTTCCACAGAGCTGCTCCTCAGCCAGGTAGATCCCAGCCTGTGCTGCACTCCTGGATTATGTTTTCCCAGGTGCAAGACCTTACACCTGTCCTTGTTGAACTTCATAAGGTTCTTGTTAGCCCACTCCTCCAGCCTATCCAGGTCTTCCTGCAGGGTGGCTCTCCCTTCCAAAGTGCCCACTTCCACACTCAGTTTGTTATCATCAGCAAACTTCACCAGGGTACACTTGATCCCACCATCCAGATCACTTATGAAGGTATTAAACAGCCTTGGGCCCAATATTGATCCCCGGGGGACCCCACTTATAACAGATTGCCACTTTGAAAAAGAGCTGTTTACCACCACCCTCTGGGTGTGGCCTGTCAGTCAGTTCCCACCATACAGACCACTTGTCTAGACCTGAACACATCAGTTTCTTGAGGAGGAGGCTGTGGGAAACTGTTTTGACAGCCTTGGAGGAATCCAGGTAGACAATGTCCACCGCTCACCCCACAGCAACTAAACAGGTTACTTTGTCATAGAAGGCAATAAGGTTTGTCGAGCGTGATTTGCCCTTGGTGAATCCGTGCTGGCTTTTCCCAATTGCAAGAGTCATCAAAAGCATACAAAATTGCATTTTTCTGTCTTGTGATTTTTGGGCTATCTTGCTTTTGTTATCATTTTGGTTAGGGATGTAAGAATGGGTGCAAGGAGCCATCAATGAGCTTTGCCTGTGCTCCAGGTTGCTTAGGTAGGATGCAGAGATTATGTCCCTAAGATGTCTCTTTGGAGATCGCTCTTAGATAGTTTCAGTTCAGCTCCTTACCGATGACTGTGTAAGTATTTCTGAACTTGGGCTGATTGATTCTGGCTATTTAAAAAAGATAGGCAAAAAGTTCATGTTTAGACATATATTAGCTTTTTGTTTGTCTTCTGTGTAGAAATCCTTTATACTATTTGAAGAAATAGAGAGGATGGATAATCCCTTGTCACGTGTCCTAAAATTAGAGTTCCTGATTAAGCCTGACATTATATATGATTGTCACTGAAGTGAGAGATGGGAGCAGCAAAGTGGGCTAATCAAATTTCCCTATACTTTGTGGATTTTACTGTAAGCACACGTGTTTTTAACATACATGGTTAGGATTTTTTCCAACAGTTGTTAAAAGAAAGCATCTCTAAACTGTAGATCTGTGCCTTTAAATCCATGGGGAAACCATATTCACTAAATATTTAAATAAGTTTAGTTCCAGGTGAAATACAGGCTTTAGCCTATGCTCAGAACATACTTAATTTTTGCTTCTTTTCTCAGCAGAGAAAATTATCTAAGTAAAAGGGCAGTTATGATCAAAGAAAATTAGAAATCAAATGCAAGGAGACCTAACTAATAAGTATGTCTTGGTCAAAACTTTTTTCCCTTAAAGTCCTTACTATGAGGACTTTACTATGAGCTTTTAGCTCATTTTCTGTTACTGTGAGGGCTTGCTATATCACCAATTAATAATATGAAATTGTAGAATAAGGAAGAAGAAATGCCAATTGACTTACAATTCTCTATCAAGGGTGGTGATTTCAAGACAGCCTTCTATCCTATTTTTCCCTTAGTAATTTTAGCCTCCACTAAATCAGAAATTTCATTATGCATATTCTTTGTATCAGTGATTAATTTCACAAAAGGATGTACTACAAAAGGATTTTAATCCTTTGTATACGGATCATCACATATGTTAGTGTTAAAAGACAGAATTAGGGAAGTGAAGAGAATCTTCCAATTATTGCTTAATCATGACACAATTTGAAGAATGAATCTTGTGAGAGGAAATATTTTAAATCAATGTGACACTTGAAAATTGCTTTAAGTTACTTCATGCATTTTGATGTATGAAATTCTTCTTGAGGCACAACAGATGAAAAGAAATATTACATTAAAAAAATTCAAGGAGCGTGTTGTTTCATTAAATATTTACCAGCCATTCAAACTTTAGTGGATTTACTCTGCAACTGAACAAGAGACCTTAGGGGTTACATCTGTAAATCTTTGTGCTGGTACCTACCAAAAGTGATTAAACCCAAGGCAAGTTTTTGTCATAGTTGTAAGTTGTTTAATAGATGAATTTATAGTGCAAATATTGTCCTGTAATTTTTAATGGTTGAAATAATAAAACTAGTCCTGTTAGATAAAAATTAATAACCAAATGCTTGAGCTCAACAGAAATTATGCATGCACTGTATTTACATCATAACAAAAATATGATAAGCACTTGTATGTAATCTTTCACTGGCTCTTCAGGGTCACCCACTCCTCCTTGGAAAAGGAAGAAGAAGAAAGAATGCAGCAAAGGAGAAAACTGTTTTCTCAAGGCACAATTTTTCAGATGGGGCTATCCTGAACTGGTCAAATGTCTTAAATTTTTGGTTTAGAATGTACTTTTCAATTGTAATCAAAGATACCACATTTGCTTGATTTAAAAGATCCTTGTGCCTAATTTTTTTTTCATATCTAGAAGCTTCAAGGACTAAAATAGCCTTCCAGATCAATAGCAAAAGGCATTTGGACTGGAAATGCTCTTCACATATACTATTAGTCATATTATGTGCATAATATTGCATACATTATAAATGCACACAGACACACACTTGTGTGATCATGAGACTGTTTCTGTGCTGTTAGGAGCTATGTAATTTGATAAACTGCAGAAAATCAACTGGACCACATTAGGATCTAACTCGGGATTTTTCCGTATGTCTGTCAATTGCAGGAATGCTGCTTTTATTTTAATAGGTGTTTTTTAATATATGTTCTGTTCTTGTCTTCATTTTTGTTACTGCTGCTTGGTCTCAAACTCTGAAAGTCATATGCCATAGAAAAGTCACACCGCTTTACTCACAAACCATAATAAAAGTCCCATAGAAGGCCATAACATACCCTATTCTGTCAGTTTTCTGTCTTCCATCACTTCTGCTTTCTCCCTCTATTGCTAGACACATTAATATAAAACACTTTAATGTGGAGTACTATATAAATATTTAAGATGATCTCTAGTTATATAAGCGTTTCAATTGTTGGAGAATTGTTTGATATTGACTTGAGGTAACTGTTCTTTATTGAAAAATAACTTTATTTTTCATGAAATCTGACATGATGAGGAGTGAACAGAATTAACCAGAAAATAACTTTTTTTCTTTGTGAAAAGTTTAGAGGTTTATAAATTGCTTAGATATTTTTCTTCAGCTTTTTCCAGTGATATGGAGTTTCAGCCAAAGTAATTTTGGAGATGAAATGGTCTATTTTTCTGAAAAAGTTTAATTTGGAACTTTTAGGACAACTTTAGAAACAATTTCATTTAAAAATAAGTGGGAAGTTAGTGCTGCTTTTGGAGAAATACAATGCTGGGATAATGAGAGAGTACTCAATTCTGCCATGGGGAAAAGTCATTACACCAGCACTACTAGCTTTGTGGTGTTGGGGAAACATATTCCTGGAAGTGCCCTATGCAGATGCAGATGTGTGTAGCACCCCCATTAACCATTCAGAAAGATCAGATTAAAAATTATCAATAGATGGAGGGGAGAGCAGGAGTGCCTGACGTAACAGTAACAAAGTTTGGGGAACAAAAATGCACAGCAGGTTTTAGAGTCCTTCCTTAATCCCTCTTATCCCTTTTAATGTGAGACAGGCAGGGATTTGTATGTCTGCATGATATTATAGTGAAAAATAGGTAGCTTTTGAGTGATTTGTCTAAAGGCTGGCTTGCCTTTAGTATCACATCACATCACACCACATCCAGATGCAGAAATGATCTTGGTCCAGATCTGATTCTTTATGTACTCCACAACATGGGCAGTGGCTCCTGTCTCAAGGACAGACATGGGGAATGTGTAATTCACTATTCTGGTGTCTGTTCTGAAACACCCACAAGCCTTTCAGCTCTTCAGATAAAGCTGAAGGATCAGATGCACTGAGTACAGCATAGTTTTTTTGAGCCTGTAGCTCCAGGTGGTTTGTCCAGTAGGGATGCTACTCTGTTCACATGTACTGTCATTGGGATTCTTCTGTCCCTAACTTCTCTTTCAAAAATTAGACATGCTGTCACCAGCTCACGTTTATAGCTAGAAGAGAACAACTCACCCAATTTTTACAAGGGGTGATTCATCTCAGCTTAAGACATGTATCTAAAATATATGGACTGAGTCACCTTTTGGAGACACTTTTTTCTTTCTTCGTTGTTTTTTTTTGTTTTTTTTGTTTTTTTTTTTTTTTTTTTTGTGTTTTTTTTTTTTTTTGTTTTGTTTTGTTTTTTTTTTTTTTTTTTTAATAATGAGAGTCTGGGGAAACAAACCCAGATCTAAACATCCTACATTTTGTCATCTGAATTGGCTCAAAGTGATTCAAATCCTTTAGTGGGAATGGCTGGCATCTGTCTTTGTCTCTTGTCTGCAGAGTGCACTGACTTACCTTTATTGGCTGGTAAGCAAGAACAACAGTGGACTCAACCGGTTAACAGAGAGGAGCTTCCTGACCTGCCCTTCATTACAAGGTCTGATACAGTATGTATCTGGTGAGCTTTTGCCCTGTTTAGTCTTGTCCCACCTTCAGTCAAAAGTGATTAAGACTGAAATTCCATCGAGGTTCAGAACTGCAGCGCTGCAGAGGCAGAGCAGTACTTGGGTATGACGCCTTCCAGCAAAACCTCATGCTCCAGGAAATATTTCCACATTACTGTGAAAGGATCTCTTTTTTCTTAATAAAGGGCAGTAATGATGGCAGCACGTTGCAGGCAGTAGCAGTGCCTTTAGTGTCCACAATACATCTCCTGTTATCAACAGCATTCAGCCATTTGACCCTGGCTGACTCCTGGCTGGGTGGCAAGGGGAAGCTGCAGGGCGATGCCTGTGGCTCCGTGGCTGTCTGATTGCCAGCCCTGGGTCAGGCAACAAGAGCTCCAGTGGGCTGAACAGTGCTTAGGAGAAGTGCAGTTATCATAACGGGATTTGTAAATTTTTGTTTCACAGCTACTCTAGAAGGCAGTCCATGGAAATGCAAATGTTGTAATAACAGTCCTGTCCAAGCTGATGAAAATGTTTGACAAATTAGGTGAATTACAGGCTAGTCTTCATCAGTTTACATAAGACGACACAGGGATTTTTACTTTTCCTTCTCATTTCAACTCATTTTTTGGCATGCACTCTGTGATTTTATTTTGATGGTCTGCTTAAAATTTCTAGTTGACTTTTCACTCTTGGTTCACATTAGTCTTCTGAATTGTAGTGTGCAAGCTGTGGTGACAGGGACTTTCTTTTGGGACAGGTCTGGAACTGTAATCACATTTTCACCTCATCACGTCTTCATATTCTCACTTTTGCAGTGTGCTGGCCCCTGGCAGTTGATTCATCATGCGTCCCTAAGCACAAACATGGACTGGGACATAGAAAGCAATAATAGAGTAGAATAAATCATATTACAGCCTCATGTCTGGGGGAAAAAGATCAGAGAAGGCATGTCAGCTGTGAATGTAAATGTATTGTATGGCTTCTGGTTTGTCAGCTCAATGGTGTAGTTGTGAATTTATGGAGTCTAGGTTTTGAAAAATGCAATGCTAGCTGCTTTGGTCAGAATCAATACCAGTCAACAGAATGAACCAGATTTAACTGGTCAAATACTCTGGCAAATTATTTAATGTCTGAACTCAGAGAAATACTGTGTATGTTGCTCACACTAAAACAATAATTACTGATCTAAGCTGAAATATTAAGCATGTGCCTGTTGCACAGGCACACATTTAATATTTTTTATAGCTAGTACAGGCAAGAATATGCTATTAAAAACTGAATTAAGACAAGAAATGAGTGGGTGGTTCTACCAGAGTTATTTATTTAAGCGTTCATTTGTTTGGGTTTTTTTCAACACAATTAGGTGCCTAATTGTGTGAGAAGACCTACTGGCTTTCCATGTGTGAATAACAGTGATTTATTGAAGAATACACTTGCTCTAATAATTTGTAATACATCTTCTGGAAATCTCATATGAAAAATTGTATTTCCAAATTATTCTGAAATAGTTCACAATTAAAAAAAAAATCCTTCTTTTGAAAATTCCCATCCCTCAATATAAATGTGTCATAGATGGGATTTACTACTAGACATAATATAATTGTAGATATTATGGTTAACAAACTGTTTGTTATCTATGTATCTAATGCTGTATCTGTCTGATATGATATGAATAAATTCAATGCAGTCTTTACATGTAATATTTTTCTTTAAAAAAAAATACATACTGTCTTTCACTACCAAAATACATACAAAAAGCTGCAAGATTTTTTTTTTTTAAATCTGTATTCTTATCATAGATGGACATTTGCTTTGCTTTGGAAGCATAAAAAGCAAAGGACTACCTCTCCTCTCTCCACACAAACATGTATTTCATGAAAGTTTGACACTATACTATAATACCTAAATTTTAAAGAACACAGGCTACACACAAAAAAAATGTTAATATAGTTTGTTGAGATGATAATGTTTTCTGAACAAGTAAATAAACATAACTAAACGCTAGAATTATGCAGAATTGAGAGTAGCCCTGTTAGGAATATTTAGCCCTTTTTTTCAACTGTAGGTTTGTTGCAGTTTTTTAGTGAATGATTTCTTCACTAATTTGAGTGTCCAAAAGTCCTTATGTAACAAATGGAGAATAACAACTGTGAACATAATATGCTAAGAAGACATACAAGAAAAACATGGGCATACTGGAGAATCCAGTGAAAGACCACAAAGTTGTTTAAGTTGGAGCCTCTGGCACAGGAAGAGGGGCTGAGAGCTGGGGTTTTTCAGTCTGGAGAAAACAAGGCTCAGGAGGATCTTATCAATGTGTATAAGTACCTGATGATGGGCAGTGAAGACAGAAGTTTTCAGTGGTGCCCAGTGACAGGCCCAGAGGCAAGGGACGTGAACAGAAACACAGGAGGCTCTGTCTGGACACCAGGAAACAATTTTTAACTATGAGGGTGATGGAACACTGGCACAGCTTACCCAGAGAGGTTGTGGAGTCTCTATCCTTGGAGATTTTCAAAAGCATCTGG
Organism: Strix aluco; assembly: GCF_031877795.1. Lineage (NCBI taxonomy): Eukaryota > Metazoa > Chordata > Aves > Strigiformes > Strigidae > Strix > Strix aluco. Next base: position 66,991,520 of record NC_133935.1, read on the forward strand.
ACATGGTCCTGGGCAACTGGCTCTGGCTGATTCTGTTGTGAGCAGGGGAATGGTCTTGATGATCTACAGAGGTCCTTGCCATCCTCAGACTTTTTCTGATCCTGTAATTTGTCCAGCTTTTCCACTTTTCATTTTCTCCCAAGTGTGCTTGCATAACACTCTTGATTTCTCTATCCTTTCTTTGTTACGTCTTTACATGATTGCTTGCAGTCTGCAGATTATTTTAAATTTTTTGGGGGGATAATACATAGGTCTAGGGTCTTCTGATGTCTTTTTCAGTCACTCTCTGCAATGTAAAAGAGAATGGTGCTTTTTGTCTTCTAGGTGCTTTTTATAATTTGTTAATCTCTGTTGTTTTTGCACTTCAAAATGGATTTGTTGTTATTTTTGCCAAAGAAAGCTGATGTGGAACAGAGGCCAGAAGCTACAGGGTAGGGTCTTATAGAACATCTTTGATTTTGGGAAATCCAAAAGAAGTGATTTGCGTTTCCTGAGTGGAACACAAATCCTGTTTATCCTATTACCTTTGAAAATATTTATATTTTGCTTTGGAAGAACTAAAAATTTGTATTGTTTCAGTATTTTGGCATACTGACTCTGAAAATGTCATATGTGGATTTTGATAATTATTACAAATAATTTACCTGTTTCTTCTCTGAGCACCGTGTCATCTAGTATGTTTTAGAAGCAAAAATCTCTGACCAATAACTTGATATTATAGATACATCTAAACCTAAACACCCAACCAGGTTAAAAACAAACTTCATGATATACCAGAGTCTTTATGAAAGTTTTTTGAATTTAGTAAGACAGCAGTTGGTAATGTCACTTTCTGCTTATACTTCAAACACAGATGATCCTGACTGTGCCCCTTCCCTCCTTCACACCAGAAATTATGTTAGCCATTCCTTTGGTTTGTTTTTACCTTTTACAAATTCTGTATTTTTTCTAAATATCTTCTTCTTATAGTTTGGGATGAAGATTTTTTTGTGATTCAGATTTTTTAAAAAAATCTTTTCAGAATGTAATTGTTTATTTGAATAAGAAATTCTGACATTTATGGTCTCTACGTAAATTCTTTGTGGCAAAATAAAGAAATGTAGAGAGGAAAAGTAATGAACAAAACCACTTCATGCTCTCTTTCCCAAGAAATGCAAAAGCTTACAAAAAAGAAGAGGAGGAACCACTGGGTACAAGCCTTCCTCTGAGTCTCCTAAGTAACTACTCTTGGCTATGGTCAGAAGGCTGCAGAGATAAACTGTCTAGACAAGACAGTACCTCTTTTGGATAAATGATTTTTTCCCTCAAAAAACCCCCAACAACAAACCCAAACACACAGTTTCTTTTACAATCGTTTGTGATCCCAGGGAGGTTCTGAACTACTTGAAACCCCTGGAATTGCACATAAAGGAAATGAAGCTGTGACAAAAGTCTTTCATTCAGAAAATGAAAATTTAGTGGAGTTAAATTGTACTTACAAAGAGTACGTAAGTAGGTATGAGAGTATTCAGTTTTAATAAACATGTGCTGGAAATATGCGTATTTACATCACCTCCCTTAGAATCCACCTGGTGTGGATTATGGTCAATTTAATTTCTCCTTCTCTCAGTCCCTGTGGCATGTCTCTAAATTCCCTGTGCTGCCTTTCACAGGGCCACAGATGTGGGGAGCAGTGACAACAGTGAGGTCCAGGAGGCTACCAGCCTCACATTGCTAGCAGGAACAATAAACCTTCTCCAAGGGATGGGTCAGGACGTCTACTTTGCAGTTAGCTTCTTTTGAACTAGGTACTTGTAGTGGGATCCCTAATGTCAGACAGCATAAAGGCCACTCAGAGCAACCAACGATCCATGCATATGGCGCCAGAGGATATGCCATTCTGGTTAAACAGTAACAATACATTCAAAGATACAAAAAATTAAGGAACCTATAATGGCAACAATGTAGGAAAAGGGATACAGCAAGAAAGAATTCTTCATTGGAGGGTCTTTGGGATGGGAGGGATGACTAAACTGGCAGGAGATAGCAGGGAAGCTATGTTGGAACTTCCTTTGTTCTGTTGCTGGGAGGAGGAAGAAGGATGCCAGGCCTGAGGAATGCATCTAGGTTAGCTGGGCAAAGTTTGTATGAGCCTCCATTTTCTTCAGGATTCTTTCCTTATTTTGTTTGTGTCTCATCTGTAAAACAAAATGTTCTTTAAACCAGGTGTGTTTCAGGTTTCAGACTGGAACTTGTGTAATGTTCATGTTAAAATATACAACATCTTACTGCGAGATTTAGTCTTAGACTTTGCAATATTTATTTAAATTTTGCGATAAGCTTCTTTTGCAAAATTGACTGATCTCTCTGTTTGAAAACATTAGCTCGGAAACCAAAATGCCCTCTCTACGATTTCACAATCTGTATGCAAAAAGAGCATGAATGGAAGTTATAAATACTCATTTGGTTTCCTGGATGATGAAATATTCCTTCAGGCTCTGCTGGTTTAATCAATAGATGAAATAGATTACATTTGTTTATAGTGGTCATAGCCTGACTAATGCATTGACTTCAGTTGCAAAGAAGCATATATATTCAGAAAAAGAAATACACTGCAATACTTAGAGAAGAAATGGTTAATCCACCCACATTAAAAATGTAACAGTGTGATTTTGAAAGAGAGCGCTTCGAAATTGCCATGCAAATTTTCTTTGTTACTTAATGTGCAACAAAAAATGACTTAGTCATGTTTTAAGTAGTAATAAATAAAGTATGTTCATAGTAATGGCTTGCTCAAGTATTGAAAGTATTGTTTTAAAGGGTTTGCTCTCCATTCCCAAATTCCTTATTCATGACTATATACAGAAACATATTATTTATCATCTGCTGATGAAGCATGATGGGGTTTTCTGATTTACATGTCAAATGATTAGCCAAAAACCTGCATTATTAGTGGTTACTCCAGTTAGGGAGATAAATTAATAATTGAGTGATTTCTGTTTTGGCAAATAGAGCCAAAACTTTTTCTCTCAGTCTGGTTCAGGTGCCTTTGAAACTGATGCTGTTTTCATTAGGATTCAAGCCAATAATGTTACTTTTTCAACCAGTCCATCAGTCCAGAACTGGTTTGGTCAGGCATGCTGCTCAGGCTTCAGCCAAGGAGAGGTTCCTCATCCCTGCTGGGAAATAGGCAACATTTCTCACCAATAGAGAATCACAGCCTCTTTGAAGCTTCCTGAGGTTGGCATACAGTCTTGTGGTAGCTGAAGGAAAACATAGTATAATGCTGCATTTGGAGTAAGAATTGCTCCACAGCTCTGGGAAACAGGATTAAAAACTTCTTAGACCTTTCTGTCTGTCCCTTCCACTAGATCTACCCCTGAATATACACGTGAACAGATAAACATTAATGCATGCATGCACTCATATTCAGGCAGTGAGGCTAACCCACATGAGATTGCTGGGGGCTACGGGAGTAAGGAGAAGGCTTGGCTTTCTGTTAGCAGCTAGATATGGAGAACTCTGGGAGAACAGGAATCAAAGATCCTTCTTGTTAAAAGCAGTAAAAACTCACTGTAAATACCTCCAAATATCTCTGACCTCTTTGCTAATGTTTGCAGAACTGTGATGAGTAGTAAAAATAGCGCAAAATTGTTGGCTTTTGCTGGAGATTTTGGCCATGAATATGGTGAGAGATAGAGATTGGGGCAGGGAGATCCTGAGGGATGCAGACAGGCTCAGAGCTGAAGAGATCCCTCTGCAAATGTCAATCCACTCTTCTCAACTGTAAGCCACAATATTCTGGGAGGATGGGAGTGTTCAACAAAGTCTTCAAAGCAATGCTTGGAACTTGGTTCAGTTCCAGTTTGAGCTAAAACATGGCTTTGAATGGGATGATAAGCCTGAGTCTACTTCATATCCTCATTTTGTTTCTCCAGAGAATATGCAAATTTCATTTTAAATGAAAAGGGGAAAAAAGAGCCCATGCCTCTGCTCACAGTTTAAGTCTCTTTTGTTATTATTCTATGACAGCATTTATTTCTCTTTTTTCTCAGGGGTCGATATTACTAACCTATGCCTGGTGCTTCTTTGCAGAATGTTTTCCTTTATTTATTTTTTTTAGTACAATTCTTCCAAAGCCACCAGCACATTGAAAAAAAATAAAAAGCCAGTGGGAAGCCTTGTCTACTCATGGTCTTTTTTTTTTTTTTTTTTTTTTTCTGAGAAACGAAATACCTCAGTTGAAAGTGTCTATATTCTGGTAAACCAATCTTTTATTTTACAGCCATGACAAAGTTAGGTTAGGATATTATATACATAATCTGCAGGTATTCCAGCTCCCTCAAATTCATCACATACTTAGAGTTGTACACTCTAAAGAGGTGTCACAGGTGTCTGTATATTTGGCTTTGTGTATGAGACTCATGGGATATATGATGAGTAAAATTCGGAGTTCCTGCTCTTTGAGAAAGGAAAAATTCCTCCACTCCCTCCCCATGTGGAAACGCTTATACTTTTTTAATGGAATCATTCTGTTTGACAGTAAACTGTAGTGCTGTGGGAATAGTTCAGGCCTTCTGTGAGCTGGAGCTACAGTCGCCGTCTCCTGTGGTGCTTCCATGAAACACCATGCAGTCTGTGCAGGGAGAACAGTACAACACCGCACTATGTGTGTTTTCATGAGGCTCACTGGTGAGAAAGAATGGGGACCTGATGTGTGTGAATACTGAGAGACTTCATGGTACCATAACCAGTTTAATATTGCATTGAAGTGAAATGGTTCAGTTCAGTTAAACTAATGAACAGGCTTTTATACATGTTCCAATAGAATATTAGAATACTGTAAGTTTTCTTAAGAACTTTGCAAATTTATTTTTATTAGAAGAATAATTACTATGAAAAAGCTAATATTCTTATGTCTGATTTAAAAGCCAAATTCTGAACCAAAGTCACAGCATAATTCAGTCAGCGAGGCATACAAACAAAGATGGTTTCTTGCTTTTTGGGAACTTCTAAGGATACCACTATCGCAGATTAGATCTTGTGAGTTGAGTGAAGGTCAGGTTAAACAATTAAGGTAGCTACAAAATTTAAGAGGACATATGGGTAAACTGAGAGAAAAGTATAGAAAAAGATAGAAAAAAGATCAGAGAACTATGCTGGAACACTAAAATAGCTAATCTGTTAACAGGTATCTTGGGCAATTTATGACGTCTATTATTGTTGAGGATGCTTTCTGAGCTTTTGTTTTAGATAGCAAGTTCCATTTTGGGTATTTGGTTGGCTCCTATGCCTCTATACTGACATAGAATATAAAGAAATTAAAGGAGAAATTTTTGCCTCTTTCACACTGATGGAAAGAAAAGATGATTAAACTTTGGTAGTTATTCATTGATATGGAATAATGAAATATGGCTATTACCTAAATACCTTATGAAAAGGGAGATTATATTTTTTCCCCCCCCAAAGCTCTGTAATTTTAATTTGGTTTTAGGGGCAGAGAACTCAAACAGTTGATAAGACTGACCAGAGAGGCATCTTCAAAAGCAATGCAAAGGAAAGACTCAGAGCAAAAAAACAGAAGCTGCAACAAGTGAAGTGAGAAACCTTAACAAAATAGATGCAGGCCTCTCAGCAGGGTGGGCTCTCAGCAGAATGGGCTCTTGAGATAAGGGAGGAGCTGCAACTACTGAGTCCCAAGATAAGGAAGGGGAATTCAAAGAATGCTAAATTGACATGCTGAAGAGACCTAATGGGGTGAAAAGTCACGAGAGGAAGAAGAGGAATCTTCAATCTTCATCCTGAAGACCCCCACCCAAGACCATCAGGAGACATTGCGCAGGCGCAATGGGGAGGGACTTGGGGCGGGATTTATGATAATGATTTCTCAAAACTAATTGTAATATCTCTCCCTATTCTCGGGATTATCATGAATATGTAAACACTTACGCTACAGAAAGGAGCTGCTTTTCGCTCCAAAATGTGCACGTTTGTGGAGGAGCGATCCCCCGTGCACCCAGCACTGAATAAACATACCTTCTGTATAACCTTACGGGTTGTAAAGTCGTGACTCCGCACGTCATTTTGGCGACCCAGATGGGACTCTCTGCTCGGCTGCCGGAACGACTGAGGAATGGATGTCCTAGCCGCGGCCCAGGAATTCTCGGAGGAACTCCGCTCTCAGCCGTTCACTGCGGGGGCAGACAAGAGCCATCTAAACTACGGACAAAGGTATGTTTACAGAGTAACGGGAGGCTGGTAAGGCGCGCAGAGACGTCTGGTGCACAGCATAAGTAGCGCGGTCCCACAGGCGACTGGTAAGGCGTGCAGAGGCGTCTGGTGCACAGCATGGTCCCACGGGTGGCTGGTAAGGTGCACAGAGACGTCTGGCACACAGCCTAGAGGGGTACCCAGTTTGGTTAAGACGCCTCGGAAAGAGCTCTGTTTAGGGTGTTAAACGGGATAGCTGTCGTTCATATCATCTGTTGTAACCCATGGGAAATCGAAATATTGAAATTATATGTGTTACATTTAAGTTAACTGGCTTTATACCTGTGATAAATGATTAATGGTTTACGATTTATGGGATATGCGAATTTGGCTCTTATCTTAATTGGTACATTTTGTGGCATGAGTGTGAGTAAAAAGCAAGACGGGCCCTTTAAGTAACTGTGTGACTGAGTGCTTGCAGAGTGTGAGTGAGATGCAGCACAGCTGCGAAGCGAGTGTGGAGTTCTGATCCGAGTTTCCGTATTCTCCACGAGGAGAGCGGCCGGAGACGAACGAAGCGAATTCAGCTGCCAGGCGAGCAAAGTGGTTGTAGGGGGATATCCAACTTAACATATTAAGAGTGTATGAGGCTGGTATGATGGGTTGTATGTCCCTGACGACAGTTGGTGGGATAATAGCTGGAATAATAATCATTGTAATCCTTTGTTGGTTTTGTTGCCGTATTCTGTGGTAACACACTGACTCTGTGTATGGTGTAAAAGCCGCTGGGTTCGGCTTGTTTTAATTATAGTAATTGCCTGTACCAATATCACGGTTGTCGCAGTTGAGATAGGTTGTACTTTGGGATAAAATTGGGAAATTTCAAGCGTAAAGAGAAAGTATAGGAGTGTCCCCCATTTGTTCCCACTTTAATCTGAAACAAATTCTTTAGGATAAAGATGGGAGCAGGATGGGACATACCCACAGTAAAGAAGTCCTAAAGAGAAGCCCCTTAGGATGTATACTAATGCATTGGAAAGATATCATTAGGTCTGGGGGCACAGAAAATAAAAAGACTCTCATAAAATATTGCAATCAGTGGTGGCCACTTTATAAACTGGAAAATGAGGCACAATGGCCACTAAATGGAACTTTGGACTATAATACCCTCCTACAATTAATGTTGTTCTTAAGAAGGGAGGGGAAGTGGGATGAAGTATCATATGCAGACATGTTTTTCACTATCCGTAATCATCCAGATTGGCAAAAAGATTGTGGTCTAATCATACCACAAGATCCCTTGGTGCTCGCTTTGGAGCGAGAAAACAATAAAGGATTAAAAGGAAAACTGAGACAATGTTGCTCAGCATGTAGTTTTGGCCAGAGATGTACAAAAATTGGAAAGGTGCACCAAGGATCAGACCCCGACCTGACAGACTTATTTAAGCCTCCCCCACGAAAGCAGTCTCCTCCACCGCCACAAAAACAAGAACAAGACTCAGATTCAGACCCTACTCCTACCCCCTCTCCCCCAGGTAGCCCGGTATCTTCCCGCACACGGGGAAAATCTGCTCAAACAATTCTTCAGGCACCCCTCAGGGAGGCAGTCCGTCCAGATGGGGGAGCCATGCTAATAAAAATACCCTTTTCCACCACAGACTTAGAAAATTGGAAAAGACCTGTAAAGGAGTTCCAAAGTGACCCAATAAGCGTGACCAGACAATTTCAGTTTATACTGAAACAACATAATCCTGATTGGAATGATATACAGCTACTACTGGATTACCTAACAGAGACCGAGAAACAATTGGTTCTGAAAGCAGCAGGTGATTTGGCCTCAGACTATTGCAGAACCACGGGGAACGAGGTTAAGGATTTCTTTCCCCTTCAGGACCCAAGGTGGAATCCAAACAGTTCTGCTCAAATGGACAGGTTAAAAGGATACCAGGATTTAATCTTAAAGGGATTGGAAAGGGCCATGCCCAAAAATATAAATTGGTCAGCATTATATGCAATTAAGCAGGGCCCTTCGGAATCACCTTCTGAATTCCTGGATCGGCTAAGGGAAGTGATGCGTCGAAATACGCCACTAGACCCAGGATCCGAAGCAGGAATACAACAGCTGGTATCATTATTTTTTGGGCAATCCACAGGGGATATCAGGCGTAAGTTACAGAAACTACGCACCACGGAAAGCAGGAACCTAGAAGTATTACTGGATGAAGCATGGAGGGTGTTTAGCAATAGGGAGGACGAATATAGGAAGGGGCAACGAAGAGTGGTGGCAGTAATAGATGAACTAAAGGGGAGAAAATTTAAGAAGGGGTTTCTGGATAAAGACCAGTGTGCATTTTGTAAAGAAAGAGGACACTGGAAGGCTGCCTGTCTGAAACAAAAGCGGAAAGGGAAAGTACTTGCATCAATAGATACAGATTGACAGGGACCGGAGGAGTCCACCCTAGCGGATCCACTGGTTACAATAAAGCTAGGGAAAGAACAAAAAGAAATAGAATTTTTAGTAGATACCGGAGCAACTTATTCAGTACTTAATCAAGCTCTGATGCCCCTAGGAGAAGAATATGTGATGGTAAAAGGAGCTACTGGACAAACTGAAAAAGCTTATTTTTGTAAGCCATTAAAATATAAATTGGGAAAGCAAATGGGTATACATAAATTCTTGTATCTACCAAATTCACCCAAAGCTCTTTTGGGAAGAGATCTTTTGGAACAATTGAAAGCTATAATTACATTCAAAAAAGGGGAAGTTACTCTGAAGGTAAATAATCAACAATATATACATATGATGAGCTTACTTTTAACAGATCTTCCAATAAAAGAAGAAGTAATTAGTAAAGAAATTATGGACCAGGTATACCCCGGAGTATGGGCAACAGATATACCAGGGCAGGCTAAAAATGCTATGCCAGTTATAGTAAAATTAAAAGAAGGGCAAAAACCAGTAAGGATAAAACAATATCCTCTAAAAAGGGAGGATTGGGAAGGCATTCAGCCCACCATTGAGAGATTTTTAGATCAGGGATTGCTGAGGGAATGCAAATCCGATTTCAATACCCCTATCCTTCCAGTAAAGAAACCAGATGGATCCTACCGGGTGGTGCAGGATCTAAGAGCAATTAATAAAATAACTGAAGATTTATATCCTGTAGTGGCTAACCCTTATACCTTGCTCACCACCTTGACCCAGGAACTAGCCTGGTTTACTGTTCTAGATTTAAAAGATGCCTTCTTTTGCCTCCCTCTCCACAAGTCTAGCCAGAAATTATTTGCTTTTGAATGGGAAAATCACAAAACAGGCCGCAAAACTCAATTAACTTGGACGGTGCTGCCTCAAGGATTTAAGAACAGCCCCACAATATTTGGCAATCAATTAGCTAAAGATCTTGAAAGCTGGGACCAGCCACCTGACAAAGGCAAGATTCTTCAATACGTGGATGACCTGCTTGTTGCTACGGAAACCAGAGAAGGATGTATCGCCTGGACGGTAAGCCTCCTAAACTTTTTGGGTCTACAGGGGTATAGAGTCTCCCAGAAGAAGGCACAAGTGGTACAACAACAGGTTGTCTATATGGGCTATGAAATAAGCGCGGGAGTCCGTACCCTGGGGCAATCCCGAAAAGAGGCAATTTGCCAAACACCACAACCCAGAACTGTGAAAGAACTGCGCACCTTTTTAGGCATGACTGGGCGGTGTAGGCTTTGGATATACAACTATGGGCTCCTGGTCAAACCTCTGTATGACCTTATTAAAGCAGGCACAAGCGGAAACAGATTAGAATGGACCTCAGACGCAGACAGGGCCTATAAGGACTTGAAAAAGGCCCTGATGTCAGCACCTGCACTTGGACTCCCAGATGTGAGTAAACCTTTCTCTCTATTCTCGCACGAAAAACAGGGAATAGCTTTGGGAATCCTAACCCAAGATCTTGGGCCCTATCGAAGGGCTGTGGCCTATTTCTCCAAGCAATTAGACAAGGCTGCGAAAGGATGGCCAGGATGTCTCAGAGCAGTGGCAGCCATAATCTTGAATATCCAGGAAGCTCGTAAATTTACCCTGGGTCAGAAAATGACTGTGTTTGTCTCCCACACTGTATCAGCGGTCTTAGAAGCTAAAGGTGGTCACTGGCTGTCACCGCAGAGATACCTGAGGTACCAGGCTATCATGGTAGAACTAGATGATGTAGAAATAGTGGTGACTAACATTATCAACCCAGCTTCTTTCCTAGATGGCAGGAATGGGGAACTTTTAGAACATGACTGCCTAGAAACTATTGAAGCCGTGTACTCCAGCCAACCAGATCTGAAAGACACTCCGTTGGAGGGAGCCAATGATTGGTTTACTGATGGAAGCAGTTATATGGTAAGCGGTACCCGACACTCGGGGTATGCAGTCACCAACCAGCAAAGTCCTGGATTCTGGGCCACTACCTGCTTCAACTTCAGCCCAGAAAGCCGAAATAATTGCCTTAACAAAGGCCCTTGAGAGGGCTAAAGGGCTAAAAATCAACAGATGGACTGATTCGAAATATGCATTTGGAGTGGTGCATGCTCATGGGGCCGTCTGGAAGGAAAGAGGACTTTTGAACTCTCAAGAAAAAACCATCAAACATGCCACAGAGATTCTGAAACTCTTAGAAGCCGTTCAATTACCAGAAAGGGTGCCTATCATGCATATAAAGGCGCACCAGAAAGTACAATCGGACATAGAAAGAGGCAATGAGCTCGCGGACAGAGAGGCAAAACGAGTGGCACAGATGGAACAGGTGGAGGGAGCACTAATCCCAGATGGTAAGGTCACACTAGGGGAAAAACCCCGCTACAATAAGGAAGACCTTAAACTTATAGAGGATTTAGATGGAAAATATAATCAGGATGGATGGGCTATTACCTCACAGAAGAAAATCATAGTCCCCTCACATATCATATTGGCGGTAGTTTGGGAAGAACATAGAAAGGGTCATTGGGGGACGGAAGCATTATATAAATACTTAATTGGGAAGATTGTTGCAAGAAATCTGTATACGACAGTGAGGCAAGTAACTCAACAGTGTGATCTTTGCCTTCAGACTAACCCCAAAGGAGGCCCAAAATTCAAAGTAGGACAGATAGGCAGAGGTAACCTGCCTGGGCAACAGTGGCAAATCGATTTCTCGGAACTCCCAAGGAAAGGGGGGTACCGGTATTTGTTGGTATTAACAGATACTTTTTCAGGATGGCCAGAAGCATTTCCTTGTAGAACGGCAAAAGCCCGAGAGGTCACCAAAGTCTTGCTACAAGAAATCATTCCAAGGTTTGGTGTACCATCAGCAATGTCCTCAGATAGAGGATCACACTTTATATCAAAAATAGTTCAACAAGTGCGTTTGCTGTTAGGAATTGATTGGCAGCTGCATACACCTTATTGACCGCAATCGAGTGGCCAGGTAGAGAAAATGAATCACTTGATTAAACAACAGATTGTGAAATTGGGACAAGAAGCAAATTTGGCTTGGCCACAGTCTTTGCCTCTGGCACTCTTACGAATTAGGACAAGGCCCAGAGCCAAGGAAGGGATAAGTTCTTTTGAAATTCTATATGGAAGACCGTATTCTGTAAAGATGGGGATATCATCACAAGTAGAGGAGGAAATAATGAATGGGTACCTCATAGAGTTGAGCAAACAACTCAGAAAGATTGAAAAACATGTATACAGTACAAGAGGCAGGGGGCTTGATGAACCCGTACATAAGATATCACCTGGCGATTTTGTATATGTAAAGTCTTTTGCAGATAAGACCCTGGAACCACAGTAGGAAGGACCGTTTCAAGTACTGCTGACCTCTTACACGGCTATCAAAATCAAGGACAGAACGCCTGGATTCATCACTCACGAGTGAAGAAGGCACCTAAGTCCCAATGGAAAATCACGCAAGTCCAGCCAGGGAAATTATTCTTATCTCGGTCATAATATTGAGTCAAGATATGACAGTGGGAAGCAGTTCTTTTTTGTCACCACTGCATATGTTTCGACCAAATAAGCAAAAACCACATCTAGCGGTAGTAGCAATACAAGCGACTCCATATCTGAATGACTCATGGGTCTGGGATGAGGAAACAGGAAAGTATGAGATCATGGCAAAAAAAGGAGGAATGTTAGTAGGTTGTGCAAGGAACGGTTTTGAACCGGCAAGTATTATAAGTGTTGTAACTCCGCCCCCTAGTCGGAAACAAATCTCAAGGTTTTCTAAACGATTGTTCGATCTATGGAAATGCTGTGAACTGGGATGCTGTAGCACCCCGGGTGTTAGCAATGACAAGTGGCCATGGTCACAAGCTCATTTGGCGTACACAGAGACAATAGGAAAAAAATCAGAAATACGAGGGCTAACTTTAGATACTGTGGTCATGTACAAAGAGGGTTCTGGAGGTTATGTATATAAAGAGGGAATATGGAATGAAGGTGAAGGAATCCCTCAGATATGGGGGATATCCGGGGAAGAAATTAGCATAGGATGTTGAATGGTGGATGGAACCAAGTATAGTGGGTCCACCCAGATCTCAATTTCAACCTCACAGGGTAAAATTGTTACAGACTGTGATAGTAGTAAGCCTGAGTGTTGGCACGACCACATTTTAGAACAAAATGTTAGAGTGGACTGCCTATGGAAACGACAGGGAAATGGGTTAAAATTTAAATTTCGGATCCAAGTCCAAGCTGAACCAACTTGGCTGAGTTTTTCATTAACTGAGACAGTAGAAGTCAGCTGTATATGGAAACGTCCGGATGAAAACATAATTTTTAGAATTAAAAATGGAACAAGGCCAATAAAGCCAACAACAACGACGATTAAGCCAACAATGACAACAATGGTAAAGCCAATAGCTCCCCCATACCCTGGATACCATATTTATGAAACAGGCCCACACATAATTCGGAAAACAGGTCAGCAGATTGTATTGTACAATCCTAAATGGTCATTGAAGCAAATAGAATTACATTTGCAACTAGATATGTCAGGTGTCCACCAAAAATGCCTCCCATTTATAAAAGCAACCCAGCAGGGATGGAGAGAGTGGTTAAAATCTCGCACTATGAGGTCAAAAAGGGATGCGACAGGGGTCCTAGGAACAGGACTAGGAGTACTAAACAGCATAGACTCAGAAGTAATAATGAACAAGCTGGCATCCGCAACCAGAGAGCTGGTCAAACTAAAACAACCTTTGATATCATCCTTGTTAGCCTTAGGGAATCACGAATGTCTGACGTCTAAACTACTCCCTGATTGGGAAAAAAACAATATTAAGGACCATTTGATGATAGTAGAAGGATTGGAAATGATACCAAAAGACATATCCTGGGCCCTTAGTTGCATCCAGGCACAAATGTGGATGCAAATTGTCATTTCCGGTATCTTAAGAGAAGGCGAAGAAGGAATCCTCCCAACAGAGATTAGAAAGATAATTTGGGATAAGGCAAAACCTCAAGAGAGGGAGTTGCAGTCCTGGTGGAAACTGGTGAATTTTACATATGAAAGACAGGATGACAAAATAATTGCCTTTGTATTAACAGTTGTAGAAGCTGCCCAACATAGCATATACCCTGTTGCCTCTATAGGACTAAACCATGGGGGAATGATAATCAGTCCAGTAGGGCATGGGAGATGGGCATGGAAACAAGGGGATAAATGGCAAACCGTCAACACAGAACTATGCATTAATATGGGCCAGCAGGGATATGTTTGTGAAGGGAACAGCATACAGGCCGAAGACATGTGCTTAGACACACATCAGAAAGAGTGTCATTTTGAGATACAGTCGTCCATAAACAATGATACAGTCATGATATATATAGGAGAAGGGTGCATATGTCTTCATACCCTTTGCACAAGTGTGCTCATAGATGGCTATTATAAGGTAAAGATAGGAAACTATTCCAATCATTTTGTATGTAATTTCACAAAAATTGAAGGGTGTGATTTTACCTATACTATCCCAGTACTAACCTCTCAGGTAATAGAATCAGATTATACCCTGATTAGAAAAATAGATCCTGTCTCTATAGGAATAATTTTGGATAGGATTAAAGAAATGTTGCAACATACTTAATCTCCATCCTAGAAGATGTAAAAAGGAAAGGAAAATAAATGTTAGTTGTAGTAAAACATGATACAGAACAAATTCATGAGATTCTAACACAAGTACAGAAAACCACTGATCACCACTGGTGGGATACTCTCCTTGGGTGGTCACCTACAGCTACTGGAATACTTACTATAGCTCTCCACCCAATTATAGCATTGCTAATAGCAGTAGCAATCCTACTAATTCTCACTATAGCCATATATGTCTGGAATTGGAGACTTACCAGATGCATACAGGCTATATACGAGGCTCTTCACGTTACTCCGATACCAAAAAACAATAAGGCCCTGAAAACTAAATTTAAACTATAAGATAAGTATTAGAGTTAGGAATAAATTTCAGTAAGTAAAATCATTAGTTAGTATAAGGATTATGAGTGAATTTTAGCTAACGAAAGAAGTAAAAGAATTTACTACTAGGAAAAGAAAGGGGGGAATTGAAGTGAGAAACCTTAACAAAATAGATGCAGGCCTCTCAGCAGGGTGGGCTCTCAGCAGGATGGGCTCTTGAGATAAGGGAGGAGCTGCAACTACTGAGTCCCAAGATAAGGAAGGGGAATTCAAAGAATGCTAAATTGACATGCTGAAGAGACCTAATGGGGTGAAAAGTCACGAGAGGAAGAAGAGGAATCTTCAATCTTCATCCTGAAGACCCCCACCCAAGACCATCAGGAGACATTGCGCAGGCGCAATGGGGAGGGACTTGGGGCGGGATTTATGATAATGATTTCTCAAAACTAATTGTAATATCTCTCCCTATTCTCGGGATTATCATGAATATGTAAACACTTACGCTATAGAAAGGAGCTGCTTTTCGCTCCAAAATGTGCACGTTTGTGGAGGAGCGATCCCCCGTGCACCCAGCACTGAATAAACATACCTTCTGTATAACCTTACGGGTTGTAAAGTCGTGACTCCGCACATCACAAGGAAGAGGAGAGGAGTGACTTCTTTTCGTGGTAATGTGGAACCGGCACAAAACATAACAGTTTCTTTAATGCTATTACTTACTTTTAGGATAGTCCAAGGAAAAAGAAATCATACTCTGTGCTTTCTGGCTTCTTTCCTAGTCCAAGTGCAACTCAAGAGAGCTGATCCAACTTTGAAACCTGGTAAAGTCTTTTAGATATCTTTTACCAAACCAGAGCACCACACACATGAGCTTTCCTCTTTCAACTTACCACCAGGATGGTTTCTCTGTACTAGTGATTCTGAAAGAGCTTTGGTATGTCTGTTTTTTCAAGAATTTGAGTGCAATACCACAACAAGTAGTAAGTAAAAGTAAAGGAGTACTGCAACAAGGACGTCCCCAGCAGGGTGCTCCTTATGCAATTTGCATTCTCTTTGTGTTCCCAGAGATTTCTGAGGGGAATGAATAGGACAATGGTTTCTCAGCCCTTTTTGAATAAAACTTTGTCTTCCAATGTATGAAATTGGGGCCCTACTGGTGCAATCAGCACGTGCTCAAGAACTAATCCTAGCCATCTGAAAAGCCTGGGAGGGCAAGCAGTAGATACCTCAGGCTGAGCAGACACAGCACAGATCAGACTGATTTCAGGATGGGTTCCTGTAAATAGTACCGGGACCCTGCATGTGCGTTTGTGTGCTTGCAAGGCTGAAACAGATTAAAATCATTTCAGTTCAACTAATCACCTTCTAATGTATGGTACTCTTAGAGTTCCATGAACACACCTCAGTGCTATATGAGAGCTCAGGCTTTCCTCTGGGAGGAGAAAGAACATCAGGAAAACATAATATTTAGAAGTGAAACTTCCAGTGGGAAATGAAGATCTGGCTGCAGTAACGGAGAGCATGTTGACTGTCATCATTTTAACCTTCTTCTCTGCCACCCTCCTTCCCACATCCTTTCATGTAGATCTTCTCCAGTCTCTTCAGCTCTGTCTCTTGCAATTTTGCTCTTAATTTACTCTATTAAATTACAGCTGTTCCTACTCAACAACATCCTTTCCCCACGGCGCTCTTTTTTTGGTTCTTCACACCTGTTGCCACAATACCTTCCTTTGGGGGATCTTCTCTGATATGAAAAGTTTCTGAATTCCTATACTATGAAAATTTCTCATTCTGTTCTCCATGTGAAACCCAACTACTTCTCAGAGCATTTTTATTACTCTGATCCTCTAACTGACAGTACACATCCCCATCCAGAATTGCTCAGGTACTATACTTTCCTGATTAAATGACAAGTTCATTAGAATTGACAGGTTATTTGGTTATGCATTATATAAAATACCACATGTATCTAATATTTGGTTTGAAAGTCACTCTAATTTTCCCATCACAATTTGGCTAGCTGTGCCTTCTCTATCTGATTTGCTAATAACTGTTATTGCCACAATATAGAATTACCAGAACAAAAGCACCTTTATGTAGAGACAGATGTGATGTTTTGGAGGAATTACCATCTATCTGTAAGACCTCAGATGAACCTTCTCCTTGCACAGGGGGAAACCTGAACTGTTCTAATCCTTACAAGTCAATTATCATCTAAACTGCTCATTTCCTGCTGCAATTCAAGATTCATAAAATCTGAATGGGATATGCATTTTTAATGTTATGGCAGGAACCATAAATATTGTTGGCCTTGTTTGCCAGAATCGTAATATAATAATGACTATAAAGCTGCAGGAAGGAAAAATGTCTAAGATGCACTGATTCAGTTTCATAACCCAATAATTCTGACAACCTTTTCAAATGATTAAATAGGCTTGGAGAAATCCAGGCCCTGAAGTATTATCTCCATTTGTGAAACCCTAAATGTTTTGTTCTTGGTTGCTTTTTTTTTTTTTTCTTTCTTCTTTTAAATAATGCAGGAGCAGGTGCTGGCATTTCAGTTCAACTAATTAGCTTCTAATTTACTGTAAACATCTTAGAATTCCATGAACACATCTCAGTGGTATCTGAGAGGAAACAATCTACTGGTTCGATAAATTTTTCCTGAAATAAATACCACTGAGAATTGACTACATGAAGTGTATGGCCTTACTTAATATATCTGGGTTTTTTAGAATACACTGAAAAGCAAGATAACAGTTCCAGGCTTTCCCTGATATTATCATTATCTGTGTAAAGGCATACTTTGTAGGAACTTCATATTAATTACACCATTGTTTTAATTTAAAAAGCTATGCAATATTGTCTTATATTTCAACGCACTACGTTCTTCCAGACATTGACTGTGTTTGTAGTGATATTGCCACAGGAATCTTCAAAGATGCTCTGCAGTATTTTTACATGCACATGACTTGTGTATCTAATTTGGTGATAAAAATTTAGTATTGCAATATTTCTCCTATTTCTAGCTTACTGCCTTCATAAAGTGGTTACATTGACAATGAGAAAATTTAGCTGTAACCATTTATTAAAATAAACCAGGAAATCTCTCAAATTGGTCAGTTTTTGAAGTGTTTATGAACATGGTAAATATATCAAACTTTAATTTCGATTTTTTTCAAGCTAACTAAAATTGGAAACAATACTGACTTGAATTTTCATATTAATACTTTTAGTCACATATTAATCATAGTAAAATATTTTAAAACAATCCTGTCTACTTCTGGTTTTTTTTTTTCATTAATTACCTTTAAATTAAGATTAGAGACACTTTAAAGATACAGAAGGGTACTAAAAGATACACATTTTTTTCTTCTGACTTCATCTTTGAAAACCAAAGACAGTTCTCTTAGTACAGATGGTAGGATTTACATTTCATCATTTGGTTGGAGCCCTAATTTACCTCTCAGCATGTTAGCAGATCCCTTAGGAATGCACAGGAGCAGCCTTGCTGAACCAGCACTGGTGACACTGAAATCCCACTCTCAGTATTGCTACACTTACACACCTATAGGTACCAGTCCAAGCGTATGCACATTCCCTTTCTCAGATGTTCATCAGTATCATTTGTGTTGGTATAACTTTTGTGGCATCATGCAATGAACTGAACAAGGAACTGGCTCAGGCTAAAAACTTTCTTTCAGTTGCAGTGTTATTTTTGTCCAAGGGTTGTTCACTGGTATTTCTCATGTTCTGGAACCAAAAACAAATTTCCCAGGGCACAGGAGAGGGTGATGATGAGGCAGGAATGAATTGCTTAAAGCTTCAGTGTCACCAGAAGAAGTATATTTATAACTGTACTTTCAGAAACAAGAAAAGTAGATACACAGAGTCCTGCTGAAAACTTGGCAGGGCCTATTAATACTGGAGTATACTAGGATTTTGGTTAACTTTTGCTTTTTGAACTTCAAAGATACTAAGTTTTCATCATATTTGAGGAATTCACTCTTGTAAGAATGATGTTTTTCTGATATGCAATTTCCTTAACTTTTCATGGACTATTATATGGGAAAAAGTGATTTTTGATGTGTCTGTTTTTATCTACACATAAATGTTTCATCATTTGGATTCTCAGTTAGAATAGGAAATCATAAAACTACTTACCATAGATTGTGTGAGTGTCTAAAAAGTTGATACCAGCTGGAAATAAAAAATAAATAGAAAGCTCTGGGGCAAATAGTGCTAATTCCTATGTTTTTATGCAGGTTCTTTAATCTCTGCTGTTATTTGATCTCTGATTTCTTTAAATAAACTGTATTTTAATGTGTAGGGGAAAATTATTATAGTAATGTGTGTTGAGAAAAATATCCAGCTGAGGGGTTAGGATCTGTTTGGAAGATGGCTGAGAAAAAAAACATTTAAAATACACTTATGTGCAGGAAAAAAAGTGTTAACTGAAACTAGCATTGATATACATAGGAGGAAAACAAATTGGTCTTCAATGGGATATTATGTGATTGCTACTTTTAAATTACAGGGCTTGACACACAAACTGATGAAATCCTCAAGTTGTTTCAATTGAGTTTCCAGTAACCCCGGAACAGGACCTGCTGCGCAGTGCAGGGCCCACATACTTGTGCCAGCAAAAGAAGCTTTAGCCCTTCGGCTGAAAAAATTTTTCTTATGGGATAGCTTGTATCCTTGTTTCAAGGTTTTCTTGGCAGATCATCCGCTGTGCTATACCCTAATATAAATTAGCTTAACTGTATTTTGCTAAGTTTAATTGTATTAAACTAAGAGTGATGTGTGTTCTCAGTGCATATTCCAGCGTAAAGGAGGAGCCTCTGTCCTACTTCACAATGCCTAAACTTTCTCTCTTCTGGTAACTGTTAAAAGAACCAGAAAACAATATCCCCCCTTGCACCTCACCCCCCTCCCCAGTTTAACTATGTAGATGCAACTGTTTATGAGAGAAGAATATTTTTTTCCCTACAGTGATGATATTTTAGAGATTTTCTTTTTAATATCCTGCCAAATTCCCTGAACAGTTTCCAAACTGAGCTGAACTGTCATTTAAATAGCCTCAGGAAAGTTATCTTCACACTGAAAAATGCAAGCCTTTGGTTTCGAGAGGAAGCAGGATTTTGTTTCCATGCATAAAGGACCAGACCAGGGGGTCAGAAGTTCCAGCTCTTCTTCCTAGTATTAGCATGGATGCTAGGAAATAATATTTTTTGTACAAGTCTGAGTCAGAGCAGGTGCCACAATTATAGACTGTGTAATGTTGAACAAGTTGCTGAAAAACATTTGGCTTTCTGTCTGTGAACCTGGGACAAACAAACCCCCTTTTAGGATTAATAACAAGCTACTCAGTAGCACTTATAAAACTACTTTTAGTTCCCATAAGGAGGATTTTATTGACCTCAAATGATATTGGGATTCTCCTAACGATACTTTTGTTACTCATACAAAATTTTCTTCTTTTTATAGACAGGAAATGGAGGATTCTAGAGTGTGATAGACAAGTTATATCATAGAATAATAGAATGGTTTGGGTTGGAAGATCTTAAAGATTACCTAGTTCCAACCACCCTGCCATGGACAGGGACACCTTCCACTAGGCCAGGTTGCTCAAAGCCCCATCCAGCCTGGCCTTGAACACTGCCAGAGAGGGGGCATCCACAGCTTCTCTGGGCAACCTGTTCCAGTGTCTCACCACCCTCACAGCAAAGATTTTCTTCCTTATATCTACTCTGAATCTAACTTCTTTCAGTTTACAACCTTTATCCTTCATCCTATCACTACACTTCCTGATAAAGAGTCCCTCCCCATCTTTTCTGTAGCCCCCTTTAAGTACTGGAGGGACAGTATAAGGTCTCCCTGGAGCCTTCTCTTCTCCAGGCTGAACAATGCCAACTCACTCAGCCTGTTCTCATAGGGGATGTGTTCCAGTCCCCTGACCACATTTGTGGCCTCCTCTGGACTTGCTCCCACAGGTCTATGTCATTCTTATGTTGGGGGCACCAGAGCTGAACACAGTACTCAGGTGGGGTCTCACAAGAGCAGAGTAGAGGGGCACATTCCCCTCCCTTGACCTGCTGGCCACATTTCTCTTGATCCAGCCCAGGATACAGTTGGCTTTCTGGGCTGCGAGATCACATTGCTGGCTCATATTCTGTTTTCCATCCACTAATACCCCAAAGTTCTTCTCCGCAGGGCTGCTCGCAATCCACGCATCTCCCAGTCTGTGTTTGTGCTTGGAATTGCCCCAAACCATATGCAGGACCTTGCACTTGGCCTTGTTGAACTTCATGAGGTTTGCACGGGCCCACCTCTCAAGCCTGTCAAGGTCCCTCTGGATGGCACATCCCATCCCTCCAGTGTGTCGACTGCACCACACAGCTTGGTGTTGTCAGCAAACTTGCTGAGGGTGCACTCAATCCCACTGTCCGTGTTGCCAATGAAGATGTTAAAGAGCACTGGTCCCAGTGCCGACCCCTGAGGAACGTCACTCATCACTGGTCTCCACTTGGACATTGAGCCGCTGACCACAACCCTTTGAGTCTGACCATCCAGCCATTTCCTTATCCACTGAGTCATCCATCCATCAAATCCATGTATCTCCAATTTAGAGACAAGAGCGTTGTGTGGGACAGTGTCAAATGCTTTGCACAAGTCCAAGTAGATGACATAAGTTGTTCTTCCCTTAGCCACCAGTGCTGTAACCCTGTTGTAGAAGGCCACCAAATTTGTCAGGCACGATTTGCCCTTAGTGAAGTCATGTTGGCTGTCACCAATCACCTCCTTATTTTCCATGTGCCATAGCATAGTTTCCTGGAGGATCAACTCCATGATCTTGCCGGGCACAGGGGTGAGACTGACTGGCCTGTAGCTCCCAGGGACTTGATTTTATCCCTTTTTGAAAGGGGGTTATGTTTCCCTTTTTCCAGTCAGTAGGAACTTCACCGGACTGCCATGATTTCTCAAATATGATGGATAGTGGCTTAGCCACTTCATCCACCACTTCCCAAGGGGAACCATGTCTGCATCTCAGCAGTCCCATGGACTTGGGTACCTTCAGGTTTCTTAGATGGTCTCGAACCTGATCTTCTCCTACAGTGGGAGGTTTTACACTGTCCCAGTCCTTGTCTTTGCCTTCTGCAGCTTGGGTGGTATGGCTGGAGCCCTTTCTGGTGAAGATTGAGGCAAAAAAGTCATTAAGTACCTCAGCCTTCACAGAATCACAGAATCATCTAGGTTGGAAAAGACCTTGAAGATCATCTAGTCCAACCATTAACGTAACACTGACCATTCTCAACTACACCATATCCCTGAGCGTTATGTCAACCCGACTCTTAAACACCTCCAGGGATGGGGACTCCACCACTGCCCTGGGCAGCCCATTCCAATGCCTAACAACCCCTTCTGTAAAGAAATGCTTCCTAATATCTAGTCTAAACCATCCCTGGTGCAACTTGATGCCATTTCCTCTTGTCCTATCACTTGTTACTTTGTTAAGTAACTCATCCCCATCTGTCTGCAACCTCCTTTCAGGTAGTTGTAGAGGGCGATGAGGTCTCCCCTCAGCCTCCTCTTCTCCAGACTAAACAACCCCAGTTCCCTCAGCCACTCCTCATAAGACATGTCCTCCAGACCCTTCACCAGCTTCATTGCCCTTCTCTGGACACGCTCGAGTAATTCAATGTCCTTTTTGTAGTGAGGGGCCCAAAACTGAACACAGGAATCGAGGTGCGGCCTCACCAGTGCCCGAATACAGGGGTAAGATCACTTCCCTGTCCCTGCTGGCCATGCTATTTCTGATATAAGCCAGGATACCATTGGCCTTCTTGGCCACCTGGGCACTCTGCTGGCTCATGTTCAGCCAGCTGTCAATCAACACCCCCAGGTCCCTCTCTGACTGGCAGCTCTCCAGCCACTCCTCCCCAAGCCTGTAGCGCTGCTGGGGGTTGCTGTGGCTGAAGTGCAGCACCCGGCATTTGGCCTTATTGAAACTCCTACAGTTGGCCTTAGCCCATCCCTCCAGCCTGTCCAGATCTCTCTGCAGAGCCTCCCTACCCTTGAGCAGATCAACACTCCCACCCAACTTGGTGTCATCTGCAAACTTACTGAGGGTGCACTCGATCCCCTCATCTAGATCATCAATAAAGATATTAAACAGGAGTGGCCCTGAAAACTGAACCCTGTGGGATACACCAGCCGCCAACCGGCTTTAACTCCATTCACAACTCTTTGGGCCCGGCCATCCAGCCAGTTTTTTACCCAGCAAAGCGTGTGCCCATCCAAGCCATGAGCAGCCAGTTTCGCCAGGAGAATGCTGTGGGAAACGGTGTCAAAGGCCTTACTAAAGTCAAGGTAGATAACATCCACAGCCCTTCACTCATCTAATAAGCAGGTCGCCCTGTTGTAGGAGAAGATCAGATTTCTAACAGTCCGATGTTTCTACACAGCCTTCTCCATGTCCCGAGTAACCAGGTCTTCTGTTTCTTCTGTTGTTCATCCATGAAGGCCTCCTAGTGTTCTTACCTGACTTTCTCTTTGTCGGCATCACTCCTGAGCTTGGAGGAGGTGATCCCTGAATATTAACCAGCTTTCCTGGGCTCTTCTTCCCTCCAGGGCTTTATCCCATGCTACTCTGCCAAGCAGATCCCTGAAGAGGCCAAAGTCTGCTCTCCTGAAGTCCAGGGTAGCGAGCTTGCTGTGCACCCTCCTCACTGCCCTAAGGATCTTGAACTCCACCATTTCATGGCAACTGCAGCCAAGGCTGCCTTTGAGCTTCACACTCCCCACCAGCCCCTCCTTGTTGGTGAGAACAAGGTCTGGCACAGCACCTCTTCTCATTGGCTCCTCTATCACTTGGAGAAGGAAGTTATCATCAATGCATTCCAGGAACCTCCTGGATTGCTTATGGCCTGCTGTGTTGTCCCTCCAAAAGATATCGGGGTGATTGAAGTCCCCCATGAGGACCAGGGGTTGTGAATGTGAGGCTGCTCCTATCTGTCCATAGAGGGCCTCATCCACTCGGTCTTCCTGGTCGGGTGGCCTGTAGCAGATCCCCACTATAACATCTCCTGTCCTTGCCTTCCCTTTACTCCTGACCCATAAGCTCTTGGTTGACTCCTCGCCCTTTCCCAGGCAGAACTTCAATGACTCAGGGTGGTCCTTGACACAGAGGGTCACACCCCCTCCTTCACATCTTTATGGAGAAAATAGGAGGGCCTGAGATTAAGCAAGTCAATTCTTATATGCACATCAGTAAAGCTACACTGGATAAAGAGGGTACCTGGATCTTTGTATCACTGAGATCTAACATAGCCATTTAGCAGAATGCTGATGGATTTATTTGGTGCCTGACACTTAACTTTTGTATCTGACTGCAGTGTTTTTTGTCTGGTGCTGGTTGTCATTCTCTCCACACAGCTAGCTTTTGGCTACATGTACCTCTGTTATTAAGTCCTCAACTTATGGCTTGATGGCAGTGGACAGAACAATTCCTTAGCAGAAAATTTTTAGCAAGTGCACAAGTGACTGCTCATTGAAGCATTGTAATTAAAGAAGTGATGCAATACGATCTACTAAATTACTTCAGTCTGTCAAGGTGTTAAGGCAAATGTCAGTGCAGAGTAGTAATCTGAGCAGTAAACTCATGAAATACCCATTCTTTGTTCTGACATGGACCATTTAAATCTCTTTTTCTTCTAATTCAATAGCTGGAGAGAATGCCATAAATAATTAGGGTAAACATAAAAATGTTTCTTTAATATAAAACTATTGGAGCCTTTTAAAGAAAGCAGCAATTGATAGTAGTTCATAAAGTACTCAGTACTTCATTCCTAAT
Source organism: Strix aluco (assembly GCF_031877795.1). Taxonomy (NCBI): domain Eukaryota; kingdom Metazoa; phylum Chordata; class Aves; order Strigiformes; family Strigidae; genus Strix; species Strix aluco. The sequence goes on from NC_133935.1 coordinate 67,015,994, forward strand.
GATGATGATTACTGGCAGTGGGATACAGTGTTAACCCTAACACATTGTTTTTTGTGCTGTGAATGTGGGAGGCATGTGTGTTCAAATATTGAAGATTTTTATTACACTGGAGTCAGTGGTTTTTGTTCTTTTTGTTTTGTTTTGTTTTTTTTTTTTTTTACGTTCAGTTGTATTATTTTCCTAAAAGTATCCAGATATATGCTATCGTTTCATTCATCATTCACAAAGCTATAACTTTATTACTTTTCTTTATAATGATGTGGTTTGTTTACATCAGGGCACATTGGAGGAATAAATTAAATCTTTTAGGCTTAGTTTTCATGTCAGTTTTTTCAGTCACTGTCCATATAAATTTCTGATATGTTCAATACAGCAGAAGTTAATGAGCACAGAGTGGCTAAAGTGATTGGATCAGAATCTCTGCCATTCATAAGTATGACCATGTACTGAAGATTTTAATCTGTTTTAAATTGATGGTGAGTGTTGAGGAGAAAAGAGGAAATGGCACTTCCCCCTCAGGACATCCATTTGGTGTTCCATATGTTTCTGTATATTTTGAACTTCTGGGCATTGCATTTTCATCTTTTAATACTCTCTAAAGGTAAAGCTTTTAGCACTTTTTCCGTATTATTAAGGAGTCTGGTATCCTCTTGGGTGACATGTAGGTTTGAAAGCAGACACAATTATTTAATGAACTGATGAACTCTTGGCTCCTCTTGATTTTTTGAAAGCTCCTGGGATTGTGGCAAGGTTTCATCTGTCCCAAATTTTGATGTCTAAAAATTACTTATCCGATTCATATCCTAGGGTACCCACACAGTAAAACCTACAGACCCCTCCAAAAGTGGAGTCACTGTATTTGAAGACTAGAGGAGGAATTAACCTGTTCAGGTGCCTGTAAATGTCCACAGAGAGAGCCGGGCAGTTTTAGGGCAAGATTCATCTCTCTTAAAGTAAACATCTAAAATAGATCAAATGAATCCACATTAGGAGAAGAGAACTGCTACCTAGCACAAGAAAAAAATTACTGTTTCTTGGTATTGACTGTCTGGGGGCTTAGATGATTATCTTAGATTAGAAATCTATCTTTGAGATACATTAAATGGATTAATATTTGCAACACAGACTGGCTATAAAAAACCAGCTCTGCATAATGTGTTAACTGTTTGGCACAAAAATATATGCGTCCATAGAATTAAAAAGGACTCTGTGAATTTACAACAGTGCCAACTCTTTCATTGGCATAAATCAATGCAAGTTCATAGAACTGAAAATGACCGTGCTGGTTTATAACTGCTGAGAGGTTGACACAGTAAGTGTATTGCAAATTTTGCTTAAACCATTTAAGAAAAGCTTAGAATATGCGTGCTGTGCCATCTAACCAACCATCCTTGAATGTAATTATCTGAATTTTGAGCTGTATATCCAACATCATCAAATAATCCTTGAAATATGCAAATGTATACTGATTTATTTAACTTTACATTAAGGTATAAAATACCCCATAGATGGATACTCAGATTCAGGAGTTCTGGAATTAACACAGGTTTCCACTTTCTTTCTGTTACTGAAACCCACAGGATTCTGCACTTTGGTCTTTGTGTAGCTGATAAAGGAAACATGAGCCACATGTTTAGCAAGGACTTCTGCTAACCTGTGACACTAACCTATATCCCTTCCTCCATAGTATTATTTCCTCTTTTTCCCCACAACATTTCCTGTAATGGATGTGGGTGAGGCTGTCTGCCTTCAGTGAAGATGCTGTCTTCCAATAAAAGGTAACTGCAAAAATAGGCAGCATATTACTCTCGTTACAGTTCAGGCTCCCTAATTTCTTTCTAGTATTTTCTGGAGAGACATTCACAAGCACCATTTGGTAAATTCAACACGTGCAGGGCATACTGGTCTTACTATATGTGCACAGACCCCCTGTGTGGTGTGTACTCCGTATGTCTGAGACCTTGGTCTCCCTGGGTATCCTGTAAAGTTCATGTGCACGTGAACATTATTCTGAGATTCCTGAGAGTCTGGCAGCACATTCAGACTCACTGCTCTGACTGTGATGCCCCATTTTTCTAGAAGGCCCAAGCCTCAGATGCAAGTGTACATTTGTTGCATTATACGGCAATTCTCTACTCTACCGCCTAGTAATTCTAGTGAAACCTTATCAAATTCAGTAAAAGCCTTCCTTCTGGATTTCTGTGTTATACAAATGGCCCCCAATATCTTGCTTTTCCTTTCAGTTTTTGGCTGACAACTGCTTCTCACCTTACTATAATTATCTTTTATCATGCTCCATTCATTTGAAAGCCATCTAAAGTTTTGATTAGGATGCATTGAAGCTACTCTTCCCTTGAGCAGGATAAATAAACCAAAGAATATTAAACCTGTAATCTGATTGTAGAGTGCCTGCATTTTTCTTTTGTTTGAAGAGCGGAACATACTGATATTTAGTCTGGAAACAAGTTTTCTGGGACTGCCCCTGATGCACTGACAGTTACAGCATCTCTACTAAAGACAACTCTACCATGGAGCAAGAGAACCGACATGAGGAGCTTTAAGCAAAGCTTATTGTTAGATGTCTCTGTTATACTCCATTATGATCTGTGTCATGCCAGACCTGCTTCCTTTCATTCTGTAACATAATAAACTTGTCTTTAGTCTGCATTTTAAATAACAGAGACAGACTATATCCTGTTTTTTCCCTTTGAAATTTGGATAAATTCAGTTATACAAAGACAATGTTCATTTTTGTTGCTTTGAAAGTGTGTGGGACTCAATTCAGCTTACATTAAATTGAATAAGGGATGTTCAAACATGAGCACAACTGATGCCTTAATATATTGGGATACAAGATGTTTGCCTACTTTATTCCAGGTGACATCATTCATGGCAGAACTGCTGTGCCTTGGGCTATATTTTATTTATTTATTTATTTTTGTATTGTGTTAGCAGAAATCGTGTCTGTATATTAAAGAACTTGGATAATGCATATCTTGAAACATACTGTGCAGTGTTTAATGTGTACAGCACACACATATGTGCCAAACAGTGAAAGCTTCGTAGTGTATGCACAAAAATTCCATACACTAATTTTTAGTAGGATAAATCTTTTCAGTATTATATCATGTTTATATATTCTTCCATATGTTTAAAAATATTTTCACGTACAAAATGGTAATGAATAATTCAGCTTCCTAGTTGTAAAATGATAAGTTTTATTTATATTTAAAATGTAGGAATTCTTTAATTTAAAGGAGACATTAGTTAGGCAATTTGTATTTGCTGCTGCTGTCCTTATTAATCAAAGTTGATATGATATGTTTGTTAATAACATCTTTTGTTTGAATCTATTCAGATATAAAATTGTTCACTCAGACCAGTTTCATGTAGTTTAGCAACCTGGATTATGTTCAGTCCTATAAAATCTCCCAGACAGCCCCATAAAAATATAATAGATCATCTACAGGGTGAACACCTCTGCTATTACACTATTGACAGCAAAATGTGATTACATACTTTTCACTGCAGTTGTATTAATGATGACCTGCAAGAGATACATTTTCTCTCAACACACTGTGAAGCCTGAAAAAATGTCATTAATATGGTCAATGGTCTGACTGCTATCTAGATAGATACACAGACATATATGCTGCTTGAGTGGTGAAAAAGTTAAATTAAATCTTTATGTAGTATATAACAATATCCAGTACTTCTGCAGGATAAAATATGGCCAATGGTGTAGGACCTGTGCTGTCTCTTGACACATCAATAAACTTTGTCCTTTATAGATTATCCACAGCAAATATATCTTTACTTTTAAAAAAGATGAAGGAACCCAGTTATGGAGCAGCCCTTTCCCCACCCTATCACTGTTGTCCTCACTATGCAAGCACAGAGCCAAGAATGTCCTCTTTAAATGCTTTGTCACATGGAGAGAAAAAAAATCAGCTACAGAGAGGGTAAACCTGATCAGCAGTAATTGTTCTCTACTACCTTCCATTCTTCAGGGAAAGAACTCATGGATGTTATGAATAATCTACCTTGATTTTCCTAAACACACACGAAGTCACCCTTACTATTGAATGCAGATTTACACTGAGCCCATAGCACTAACACCTGCCAAATGCACCTCGTGCTGCGCAGGAACTCTCCCACAGAAAAGTCCCAAGCATATAAAAGGAGGCAACAGGTGAAGACATGCCAGTGAGGGAACAGAAGGCAATAAAAGGACAGTATTGGTCAGAACAATAAATAGTTGTCACTATACACCATCTGCTGAAAGAGTATCAAGAAATCTGTAATCATAATACTGGAACAGAGTATTTATCTCATATATATGCTGTTCTTAGTCACTAAATATCATCTGCAAACATGGACATCCTCCCCAGTAAATGGGGAAGTTAGGCTATAATTTTAGGTTTTGTACACTGACAGCGCAGCTCAGACCTCACTCTCACTGGTGTGTATTTCTGTCTGATCACTCAATCTCTGAAGCCAGAAAATCCTGCAGAGATATTACACCTATGTGAAGTGGGAGGTGTTGTAATTTTACTTTCATGCATTAACTAACAAAATAAGGATGGAATGGTATTATTTTTTTTTTTTCTTTTTTCCCTGTGTGGCCTGGGTTTTGTTGCTAAATTGGAACAGCTTGTGCTTAAATCATACAGTTAACAAAATTAAACAAGGCAGCTGATTGTTGTATATGTCCAGCTATTAGATAACTGCTATAATTAAAATAGTTAACTTGTCAAGCTTTATGTGATAAGGAACCTGAATGCAAGAAAATATTTTATGAACTCTGATCACCCATGGATGGACTGTTCACCTGTGCTTGGGAGATGCGTCCATTGGGGTGATAGCTGGATAACTCGAATATTTACACAGAACCCGCTGATGATCCATTAAATGAATCTCTGCCTTGACAGGTGAGATATTGTCTGATTTCTTGAGACTGAATGTAGCTGAAAGCATTGACAGTACTTGAAGCTCCTCAGTCTTCCCTGATTCATACACACAAGGATAAAATCAAATCCTCTACCACTGAAGTCACATCTGGTGTCACTGATGACATGTACAAGAGTTCACAACATTGCTTAGGTATGTAAATTATTCATTTTAACCTTGGTTAATGTTTTTGGGCTAGATGATCTTCAAGGTCTTTTCCAACCTTGATGATTCTGTGATTGGGCCTAAATTACCGAGTTTATTGTGAAACGTCTGTGAACTGTGGCCAGTCTGCAGTGTTACCACACAGAGGTGCATGTCTTTGATACAAGGAATCATCTGGAAGAGTATGTACAAGACAAAAATGGCATTAGCAATGGATTTGGAGAATTGCATCTTGTGCAGCATAGGTAAAGGTCCTGCCTGTGACATCTGAGGCAGAAGCACTTGTGTGACATACAATCGCCTCTCAGGCTTTTCTTCACAGGGAAAGCCACAGCTCAGGAACATCCTTTTAAAAATGTTTCAAAATTATGAATGTTTAAAGAAACTATTCTTTGAAGCTCTTCTGTAATCTGAATTCCTACATGCTGTCCATGGCAAAGTCTGATCATTATGGTCTTTGAGTTTCATTTCAAAACTTAAAAACACATTTTAAATTACTTAATACTATTAAAAAATACAAAATGTAGTTATATGACATTGTGTAAGCATCCTATAACTACCTGGGTCTTTTAGAATTCAGATTTTACATTTTTTTTAATGGAAGAAGCTGCTCAGTACAATATTCACAAACATTGCATGACTTAGGAGAGAAATGATTAGCTTTTTTTTTTCCATTCTCTATATTATTTGCTTTATAATTAAACTTTTTTTCTGCAACTGAATACAACTTATGCCTTGAAGCTTTTCAGAGTGGTAGCCTACTAATTCAAACAGTAAACTATTTTAAGATTTGGAAGGGATTCAAACTCTACTAATTTGCAAACATAAGGTTTTATATATTTTGAGCTTTTAGAACCTGAACTGTAATATTATAGAGAACTTAAATATGGTAGGTTTTCTGAATACAGAGAAGGGGCTGAGTGAAAGATATTGTTTTCACTTTAAAAATGGATCCAAAGTAATCAGTTAGATACGTTTTCTTTATGAAGAAAAATGAATAGGTATTGAGTTGTCCATTTCAAGCACAAATTCTAACTAGAAATCTGTAGCCCTGGGATCAGTGTTTGTGTAGACTGTTTCCATCTAGAAACTCCACTTTTGAGGTAAGGTTTTTGTGAGAAATGTGCAGTTTTGCACAGGTAAGAATCATTCTGCTGATCACCATCCATGAGCTCATACTTGTAAAGACAGTAGGCAGGACTTGTAAAGACAGTAGGCAGGACTTGTAAAGACAGTAGGCAGGACAATAGAATTGGATCTGCATATATTTATTTGAAAATCTGTTCTGACAGCAGCTGAAAAGGTAGGGTTTCTAGGAGAATTATGTACCCCTAAGGTTGTGGGTAGTGAGAAAGTCAAGTCCTGTTATTCCCGTTCATGGGAGGTTCTGTTCTCTGTGTTTATCCCTTCTCAAGAAGCTTTTCTTTTTGGTCTTGTACAGTGAGAGCTGATACATTAACTTGACCCTGTCCCTAAGAAAGGTGTCATCTATCCCATTGCTCTGAATGTCTGAACTGTGACTTTGGTACATGCAGTCAGGGAGAACATAACTTCATTATATTCAGATACATTGCCAAGCAAACATCCAAGCTAACACTTTTTTTTTTTCTTTTTTATCTTTTTTTTTCTTTTTGTGAAAAGGCATCCCTTTTTTGAGGCTATTAGGTAACTGTGTCATGAGATACAAACCCTTTGTTTTCATATGCAGTTTTAGCATATAAAGCAATTTGTGTACACTTTCATCCCACTGCAAGCTAGGTTACAGATTCTAAATTCCATTTACAGATTTAATTTTCCAATCCCCACCTTTTTCTTTTCATCTTGTTCAGTGTTTTTAAAGCTGTTATTGCAAATCAGGCTTTTAAAAACATAAATTATCAGGCACAATTGCTTTCAGCCACATTATCAGCAAATAGCTAGAGTGCAATCAAACTAAGTGCTTCTTCCTGTTGTCTTTTACACACACACGCACACACATGCACCCCACAGATGAAATTACACTCGAATGCACTCGGCTAAAGCAGCTGATGAAACATTTTTTTCTGCTTTTCCTGTGTGGTAAGTGGAGGGAAGATTACATCCCTGCACAGCAGTACCATCACTTCTCCTATGCCACTTTCTTACCTTTGCATGATCCGGTTGTCAGTCCCACTCAAGGGACTGAACACCACTTTAGAGGGGTCATGTTTCCCTCCCATGGCAGCTGCTGTGCTTTCCCCGTTTCACTCTCTCTATTCAGTGGTCCTTTCATTAGGAAAAGAAGTCAGGCACCCTAGCGCCCTCGGCCATGCCTTTTCTTAAGAGCGGACATAAATCATAGGACCTGGAATCTCTCTGAGCACAATACTGTGGTCTCGCCTGTAGGACACTTCCAGGCAATGTTGAGAGCTGGTAAATGCTGTTCATCTGGGAACCTCATTTTCTATGGAGTATCATTGCTACAATAGGCTGCTATGTTGTAGGAATCTGGAAAAAGTATGAAGAGACAAAGTAGTTCTCACCTTGTCTGTGAGAAATTGGCGTCTGGCACAGTTCTTCAATTCTGACAGAATACTTCAATTTTAAATCGCTGGTATTTCAAGAACAGGCTGGTTTGATTCACTGAGATGGGAGCAGTAAAATTCCTATGGGTATTAGTTCATTCTGTTTCACTGGACAATGATGATTACAGTTAGGTTTGTATCAGGCAAATGGTTTACAATCATTTGTAATGATCTCAGCTGAGTATTTTTCTCGATGATGGTGCTGGTCTGATCCCTAGGGAAGTCTGTAGTCAAAGGGACTGGGATATGATGGCTACATCCACAGAGTTACTTAAGCATGTTCTATTAAATATTGCAATGCTTAGCCCCCAACATGTCCAGGTCCCTTTCTCTTTAAATCCACAGTAGATACTCATTTCTCATACAACACATCCTTCTTTTTCATTCTTGGTGATATTTAGCTAAATCTGGGGTAACTTTTTCTTGCTACTGCATCTGTGTTACCGATTTAGTCTCTCCACTCTCTGTAAAGATCTCACACAACCACATATCCACCAAAGCTCATGGCTGTCAGTGAGGGTGACCTGGATCCTTTTCTTTGAATCTGCAGCCATCTTTTCCTGCAGAAATTTTGCCATCTTTGGTCTTCTGTCCTGATCCATGGGGAGGTGTGTCTCCTCTTCTAGTACCTCTTTGTTGCTTTTCAAGCACTTCTCTGTCTTCTTCGTTTATATTTCTTCTAAAACTCATAGATGAAATGATGTTTATTGTCTGGCCTACCTTCTCTGATTGCCATCCTAACCCTATTCAGTCTAAATCTTCAAATCTCTTCTAGTTCCTCATTTGTCTTCAGGTACTTCCTTCTGCCTTCCTCCATGAATGTATCTCCCTTTAGCCTTTCTCATGTTTGAGATTGTTTGACACTTGACCCCAGTTGCTTCTCCAGGTACTGCTTAATATTTCTTACAATTTCATGTCTAAGATAATGTGTGACATCTAAATTTTTAGGTGCATGGAGGTGTCAGGAACTGAGAGGCAAGAGGTGGTATTTAGAATTGGTGTTTGCAATCTGGCTGTACATCCTTTGTGCTAATGTATCTTGTATGGAAATGACAATTCAAGGTACATCTGAGGTGTTTCTCAATCAGAAGGAACTTGTTTCCTTTGTTTTCCTGGGGAAAATTTTGCTTACCAACGCAGTAAGCAAAGGTTGCTTACTGATATAGTAAGCAAAACGGTATAACAAATCAACGCTTTTAAATACAAATTCATAAAGCTTGCAAGGACAAAATTTGCCCTAATTTTTCCAAAATTTTTATTATTTCATTTGCCAATGTAGCAGCTCTTTGTTTTTGTTTCCCTCACACTCCCTGATACCTAGACTGTTATTCTTCTAACAGATGACTAATTTCATTTCACAGGGTTAATAGAATTATTTTTCTGTTTTCAGTTCACAGGTAGGTTTACAGGACCTAAGTTGTGTTTGCTGAAATGTATCCAGTTTCCCAAATGAACAATTAGTTCTAAAAAAGGAGTAACAAGTGTGGAACAAATCCTCAACTGATATATACTGTCATCGTTTCACTGAATTGAAATCAGTCTGAAGGAATCTAAATTCATGACTTTATTTCTATTCTTTAGTTAGCAACGCATATGACTGGGCTTGCCAGATGCTGTGCAAGGGAGATAACTGTGTAATATTCAAAATATTGAGTCCCACGTTGATACCCAGCCACAAGCCAAAGCTTTGCATCTGTTCAATGGCCTAATAGAAATTCAGGCTGCACTGCCAAAACTGACTCGAAAAAGTTAAGCTCTATCCATTTTTACCAGGGAACTAAAAATGAATATGTCATGATTTTGCTCGAGCTGGTATACTCTGCACAAATTTCAGGCAACATTTCCTTTCTGAAAGTAGTTATTTGAAGGCATCCACATTATGGAAGCATGCAGAAAACATGGCTTTACACTATTTTAAACTTGGCCCATGGAAAGAGCACATCTGTACTAATGAGTCTATGAGCTGGTACAACAAACACATCTGTCCTAATGAGTCTATCTGAGCTGGTACAACAAAGTATCATAGAAAAGAGTGTGGCTTCTGATAACATGGCCTGGGTAAGAAGAGTGAATGTAAACACTGTACATGTGTGTGAGGAGCACCCCAAACTGCTTGTTCTGAGAAGGGCTTTGACCCACAACTGATAATGCCAAAAGGAAATGAACAAAGATTTACTTAAGCTGACCATTAGTAGAATTAAACAGTATCCAGGGGACTAGCAATGAAACTCTGAGAGAAAGAGTCAACTTGAGAAGCAATATAGGAGAAACATGAAGATCTGCAACAGGGGAGAGACCCCGGTGAAGCACAGGGTGGGTGGGTGCTGCCCCCCCAGGGCACCCCGGGGTGCTGCCCCCTGTGCCAGGGACCTTCACCGGTGTGCGCCCAGCACTGCTGGGGCTGCCTCACTGTGGGGGTGGTGGGGGGTTTGTCTTTTTTATTGCTGGTACTTATCCTGAATGTATAGTTCTCTGACTGATGGTTAATTACATCATTAATAAATCAATAAACTGCTTCCATCCTGACTTCATTTAAACTGTCTAAGTTGTTTTTCCCCATGACAAAGTACCAGTTATCCTATAGTAAAAATACAACAGCATCTTTGATGCTGGAAAAACTGATCATTATAGCTATAAGTTTGGATTTGCTGCTTCGGTATGTCAGCGACTGGATATCAGATCTGTTTGAAACACTTCTGCCAAGTCCATCTCTGTGATCATACAAGTGTGGCTCAGTGAAAAACCACAGCTAGCTTTCTGTTCTCTTCCCCACTGCCAAAGGCCATGAAAGATATCCTGGATTTTTCTGAGCAAATCCGGCCATGGAATACGTGCCAAAAAAAGACATTTAGTCTGACATTGCAATGGAGATGCAAAATGTAGAAGAAGGAAAGGCAACAATGTTGAGTGATGCTGGGGTGCCCACATATTTATAGCTGTGAAATGTGCTGGCTTGATAAAGGCACAAAGGCAGCCAAGTGTACTCTAATGAAATTACAATGTTGGCAGCTGTGTCCAGGGACAATAGGTGCCAGTAAAAGTTTCTCAAGTGGAAATCATGGCTCTAGCATCTTGATATTTGCTTTAATTCTTTTTCTGATCATCCTCATTTTTCTACTGTCTTATCCAACTACCATGTATTTTTTTAACACTCTAGCAGAAAAGGAGACTACATTTCAATGCTGTGTCTATTAAAAAGTACACCAACAAATACTGATGCTATGTATGTGCACTATGTTGATTCTATGCATCAGCAATTAAAAAACACAGTTAGCAATTAAAAAGAGGCTGCAAGAGAACTGTGCTGAAGTAAAAATACTCACATTCCTCTTCAGATACTATTTTGTCTGAATGCCATTTGACATATATTAATGCATTTTGTGACTAAGTTTTGGTGTTTTGTTTTTTTGTTTTTTTTTTTTTTTTTGTGAAAATTTACATTTGTTCTTAATTCAGAGAGTAAAAGAGCCATCATGTCTGTGGACATCAAAACATGTTAGACATTATTCTCTTCATAGAACAAGAAGCAGACTATCAGGATTGTATTAATTTCCTGTTCTCCCCTAGAGCTGTAAACATGTCCTATTCTTCTGCTTGTGCCACTAGCATCTTTTCTTCCTTAAACTGCACCATATCAAGCTTTAATTTCTTTCTTGTTTCTTTCAGAATAATTTACTTTCTTTCTTTTTCTTTTTCCTTTTCTTCTACTATTAATTCTATCTCCCCAACTTGTTGTCCCAGGTGCGGAGCCTCATAAAATCATTCCATAAATGCATTATATGGACTGTGGGGGCTGTATGCCCAACTCTGGAATCTGTGAGCCTTGCCATAAATATAGCACCTGGTTAAATGATGAATCTTCTTGTAACTCTAAACTGAAGATGCCAAAAGTTTAGATCAACTCCAAAACCAATATGATAAATGAATGGAGAAAAAAATCCATCAAAGCTTGTTAAACAGAAGGGTTTTGTATTTGGTGCAGGAACTCCCTAAACTGCAGATTGGTGGAAGCTGAGACACTAGCATGAAATATACAATTGAATGCCTGCCTGTTTCTTAGATTCCCTCTTAAGCATCGACTACTGATTATTTCTGAACACGAAATAGTAGGCTAACTGAATGTTTGGCCTGTTATAGTATGGCTGTTCTTCAATAATCCTATGTAGATGTTTATGATGACAGATTTTAAAAGTAAATTAGTGCTCACCCATGGACTAAGTAGAGCCTGGTCTCATTCATCCACTGTCAGGGTCTATTCAGATTTTCAACTCTTAAACGTAGAACTACTCTGGGGGAGAGAAATGTGTAGGGGCAATAAACCTAACATTATAATTCTTTAGCACTAGCACATGCCATTAAATATGCATTTGCATCTGTTTTATTATATTGCATGGTGAATATGCATATGACTGGAATTCAAAGTTGGCTGGTGCAGTATTAGTAGGGTACTGACATGAGCACAAAAATAACATTGTTCCTCATTTCCACTTGAATGTTCTTCATTAATTGTATTTCCATTTTGGTCCTTTGCCTCTCTAATGCCAGATGCTGGATAAACATACAAACGTGCTAGTGCATGTTTTGATTTTATCTAAGTCTTAATAAGGCCCATGATTGGCTTTGAAGACCTTGGAATATCAGCTGTCTTCTTCATGTTGTCAAGCTAACTGAGTAATCATCCCTAACTGGAGTCCCATCAAGAATGAAATCTCTTAACACAATTATGATGGGTTTCTTTCTTCTTTTGCCTCATGTTGGCTGATCTTTCCTGGAATGCAGCCCAATTTAGCACAGATGTGTTTTCTCCTCCTATTGATTCAATTTGTTTGGTTTCTGGCTTTTTTTAAAGAAATAGCCCTATCTCAGGCATAGTCAACTTAAACTTAAGAAGGTCCTAGAAATGTAATGTAAAATATAGTCAGACTCAAGAATAGTAACCAGTGTGAATTAATACCCTTTGCTAAAATGCACATGGAGTCAAATAAGGCTTATGGTAAAACACTGACATTATTTAACCTATGTTGTATCCAAAACTTCAGTGTCTTTTGTCCTTAAGAGTTTAAGCTAAATAGATGGAGATGACATGAATATTGTTTTTCAAAGTTCATGAACTTTTATTCTTTTACTTGGATACAATAGAAGTTATTTTCCTGAAACTAATCAGTTTTGTCTATATTTACAGCTGTCAGAGACCAGAATCTGGCTCTAACTTCTTACAAGAGCAATTGAGTTAAAAGTGGGTTTTGTTCCAGAAGCAGCTGCTGAAAGGGCAGTGGAGCTTTTGAGGACAGAAAGAGAGAGAAAAAAAAATCCAAATTGTCAGGAAAAAAGAAATTAGTAAAATTCTGATAAATAGTAAATGGACTGGATCTCACTGTGACGTCCATTTCAAAGCATTTTGATCCAAAGTCCATGGCCAGTTAAGTTAGTTGACCAATTGGCAGAATAAGTTTACTGGTTGCAAACTGTCTTTTCTTTATGAAATAACTTATCTGTGGAAAGTGTACATTATATGTTCCCACCATGAACTGAGAGTCCATTACCTCTCCCTCTCACATGCAAAATCTCTGTTGTGCATTTCACACTGGTTAACAAAAAGAGTTCATTGGAAGAATTAATTTTTTCAAATCTTTCAGAAGTTCATTTCTGCAGAATCCAACAGATTAAATCAATCAGAGCTGAAAGCTAGCACTCAGCAGTAATGTCAAAGCCCAGGTTTCACTGGCAGGAAAGGCTAACGCTGTAAGCTCACAATCTGAATTGGCTTTTTTCAGCTAAGAGCAAATCTCTGGCAGACGCTCACTGCAGCTGTAGTTTTATTGACAGTAATGATATTTCTGCTTTCAAATGACAGAAAATATGTTTGGTACTTTCAGATTTGTTTCCCTTTGGGTCAGAGGTCTTTTCACGCCTTTCATAAATGATGGAAAAAATACAAATTAACTTGTCTAAAAAATTAGATCTACAGATTATATTCAATGTTTGAATAACAAGTTTATTCTTACCAGAAGTTGCTACTGAAATATTCTACACAAACATTTTCTGTTTATGGGTAGAATAATTCTGTACTTCTCATTATTTGTTTCATATTTACAGAACTGTAAGTTATCTGATTATAACAATAAAGCATAGCTACTATGGTATTTAGCTGTTGTGCCTAATAGTGTGACATTTTTAGTGAAACAATATAAATATTCCCAGCTGATGCAACATAATTTTGGATTGCCAAATGTCAACATAAACATGTAAATTCCTTTAAAGGGGAAAAATAAATGACTATCATCTCACTTTAGAGACGGGCATTTGAAGCATAAGTAAATTAAATTATTTAATCTCATGAGACAGGAGTTAACCAAGATCCTGTAGTTTAGAGTCTACTGTTTGAAAGGAGGATGGTAAGTCCAGAATGATCTGAAAAACTTTTAAAGTGCACTGGTATTACTTTGCAGGTGTTTGTCTAACCTGTCCAGAGCCTGCCTATGGTGGAGACTCCGATCACCTTCTCAGGCTGTTCCAGTGTTCCATTATCTTTGCTGTTGGAAGTTTTTTATAATGTCTTTGTTGCAATCTAAGTCAATTATTTCTTTTCTATTCTTCTATGTGTATTGAAAACTTTTCTCATGTTTGAGAAACAGCTTACACAGCTGAAGACAGTTATCATGTCTCCTCTCTGTTTTGTAAGAAGCTTGTTCTAAAGAGGATGTCATGAAGTGAGAAACACAGATACCAAAGAGGAAAACTGTTATTAAAAGATAAAAATATGCTAAAGATGAAAATGTCAAAATATTAAAAAGGTAAAATATTTTAAAAATATCTCTTCAATCACAGTGGTCTGTAGTGACAGTGAAAATTACCTAAAGTATTTATAGGTGCTACTACTAAACTAAAATGCTAAAAATCTGGACCTTTCAGGCAGCTGAATAATAAAGATAATCCCCAATTCTTTGCAGTTGCAAAGAGTTTGAATACCTATGGCATTCATCATCGTAAATGAGAAGTAATACTTTTAAAGAAAGTATAAAGTGACAGATTTCTACAGGAGATAATGAATTTAGGCTCAATTGCATTATTTGAGGAACATTCCTGCTTTGGCTAAATAAAGAATGGAATGTGGTCCACAGGTCATTCATAGTCTTATTTTAGTGATCATTAAAATAATAAGTTTATTTATTTGATTATTTGTTGGTAATGTAATATTTTAACCCATAACCCATAATTGTGATATTATTATGATAGACATTTGGAATATTGAGGTTTGATTTACATGAATCCCATATAAGCATAATTCTAGATTTATACTGGGGAAAGTGAAAGGAAAAACTGAGTTCTTAATATCATCTTATAATATCATATAATGTGCTGAAAGGATTTCATTGCACAAATAATTTCCAAACATTTATAAAGGCATGATAAACTGATATAATAAAATCAGAAATTTTCATTTTTAAGGTCATAACACCAGCACAACAAGAACAAATATCTTTGTGATTAAAAACACAGCCAACTTGAACTCAGTGTTTCATCTTTTCCAGCTTAATTTGGTGTAGAAATGAAGTCAAATGGAGCTCTCTTGCTGTAATTTAAAAAAATAAGACAATATTATGATTCTGAACTTCTAGTTCCTCAGAAGTATTCTAGTGTCCATTGGTGCTGAAATGCTGAATTTCCCAGCCTATGCTGGTTTATGCCCAGTGCAATCTGACACTGAGAATTACTAGAAAGATTCCTTCAATTAGAGTCCCTTAGGTCACAGCTTGTTCCTCTGCAGCACAGCACACTATTTCTTCTATTCAACTTTGACCTTTTTTCACAGCAGGTTGTACAGAAGGAACAAACCCACACAAGTTGCAAAGAATAAGTTGACATTTTACCTCTCTGAACTTTGCAATCACATTGTAACTGAGTGGAAAAAAAAGGCTGAAGAAAGGATAGAATTTAATGTCAAGAATACTGCTCCATTTGAAACAATAGGAATTATTCTCATTTGCCATTAGATGGCATACATACAGTATAAAATACATGATTAAACAGAATTCCAGAGTACTAGGTGAAAGGTTAAGTAATACTTCTGTAGTATAATAGATGCACACTAAAGTCCTCTAATAACACTTGTTTCCACTCAAAGTTGTTATGTCTAAAGAATTTCAGACTCTCTACCTTGAATACTGCTAGATAACAGACCAAATAAATCTGTGCTGCTAAAAGTTGCTCGGTGGCTGTTAACACTGCGACACTGCTGTGTATTCAGCTCCTGCATCCCTCTTACCCATCTTCTCTGTTCAGCAAGGATTTACCATTACTTTAAGTTCTGTAAGAGACTCACAATATTCCTCATCCCTTTCTGGTGGGTGTGTGAGAAAAGGAATCACAAAAAAAATTTCCTGTATCAGTAGTCTACAATGAATTAGTTAAGTGAAAATCTAAGTATTTTACTTCAAAAAAGTAATGCCTGAATTTCTTTTCCCACTAGAATGGAGCAGTTCCTAATTTATAAGTACTCTAAGACAATCTGTCATACCAAGATTGTAGTTATTGTGGCAAGGTGATCTGCTAAGCACAAGGAAGATACTGCTCTAAACTGGGTAAGGACTTTACATATATTTGATGGTGATCACATCATAAGACTGCCATGGAGTTAGGAGACATTCCTCCTGGCTGGCTCAGAAAGGAGGGGATACTGTTCAAAGCTGCAGTGGAGAGAAGGACATGTTGCTTGGTAGTGTCAGGGCTTGGTAGCATCATCCCTCTTGCTCTGAAAGCCCGTGTGCTAGGTATATTTGACTGGCATGCTGATCAGCTGTGCTTGGTGCATGGGTCTGAGAAATGAAGGAAACTCAGTGTTGTGCATCAAATATATGAATCTCTTGATTAAGAAGTAGGAAAGGAGAGGAGGTTAATGTAGAACTACAGCCTTCTTTCTTAAATATATGGAGACACAATTTAAGTCAGGAGGAGAACTAGTTCAGACTGAAACTTAGAAGTGACAACTTGTTCAGAAAAAAGCATTGAATTTGTGGAGGATCTGTGAGCATAATAAGAGAACTTTTGGGCTCGTATGCCCAGAGGCTTAGAAGTAGATGATAAAAATAGATATATTCTTTCTCATGATACTCTCTCCTGCTTAGTTGGTGGTCAGATCATCCTGACTCATCAGATAGTGTCTTGGTAGCAGATGTCTGATACATAAAATGTCATGATTGTTTAAAGTTGTCTCTAAATGAAACTGTTTCTTCCCTTATTTGTGCTGGAAAGGAATTTGTTGAAAGTTAAGGCAGTATCTCAGCAGATTCCTGTAGAGATGAATTCACCAAACCAAATTACTTACTGATGCTACAGGGAATGACTACTGTGACATATTGCATAGTGTCAAGCTTTAGTACAGCTTTGTTTAGTCTGAAGAAGCTCTTTCGAGTACTACAGATCTGAGAAATAAAAATTTTCTGTAATAATATAATTACGATACGGTGAAACACATTCTAGGCAGGAAAATAAAAGGCTAAAGTAGTCTGGAATTAAAATGTAGATGTATTAAGGATAAATAGAGGCCAGATGGACCAAAATGTCTTGTCGATTGTTTTGGAGAGTAATTTTTCCAAACCACCCATCATTTTGCTTGATTTCTGTCACCTAGACAAGGATGTTATTATACACAAATTTACATGCATTTCTGAGGTCTAGAACTTGAATTTCTGTATTCCAACATGAAAAAGAGGTAAGTGCAGCAGATGTTAAACTTGTTAAGTAATGGAATCAAGGAAATGCCTCTAAGTGTGGGACTACTGGAAAACAGAGATTGTGGAGGGCTTGAATGAATAAGAAAACTAGAAATATTTCTTAATTTTTAATAGGTCTTGTCGCAGGGAAAAACTGTTCAGTTCATGTAGTTTAAATGAAATCAGTATTGAAGCAGTTTACTGACTTGTTAAGGACATGTAATTAGCCAGTAAACAGTGAATAGTACTGAATAGAGAGGCAGCTCTGTCCAGGCATAAATTGAGATGCTAGAGGCAGTTTGTGCCAGTGTCAATCAAAGTTCTGACTGCTGCTTTTTCTGGTAAAATGTCTTTCCACCTTGCATTACAAATGTCCAGGCTTTTACACTTCTTTTCATGTTGACTTCTCCTGTTATGCAGAAGTCTAGTTGTAATTCTCTGGTTGCTGTTCAAGCTGCTTGATGGGCATCTTCCTCATTAACATGATCAGTCTGGAGGCAAATGCCCTTCCAGACAGTTTTGAGCATTTGAGCCACTTGTATTGAGTATACTCCGTGTCTTAACAAGTGCTGATATCCAGGTCATTTGCTGAAGGTCAGCTCTGCAATCACCCACTAAAAAGTTTCTAGCTAGTATGGTGTCTTTTAACTAAATATTATGATTGGTACTGCTTTCAGAGTTACCTGGGGCTTCTTGTAGACATATGTGGTGTTTGTTTCTCTTCAGGATGTATGAAGGTCTTGTCAGTCTTGTCAATCTTGATTAAAAGCTGGGAGTCAAACTTTCATAGCATATTTTTTAAAATTGCTCACATAGACAAGGATGTTATTACTTACATAATTGCATATGTTTATATTAAACCAAGTGGAAACTGGAAGTTCCATCTCCTAGGAAAAAAAGAAATATATATTTTTCCCAGTTGAGAGGAAAAGTTTGGAAATATGCTTTCTTTTTGTTATCCTCCTTTAGGAACTGTAGAGAGAATGATTGCTTTTTGGGAAAGGGTGAAGAGAAGAGGAAAAGTTTATTTATTTTCACTTACCATCTTCCATCTTGGCAGCAGAATGCCTTAGGGCTTGAGGGCCTGGCCTAACATATGAGGAGCTGAACAGTCCTTGCTCTCTTGAAAGATCTTGGTAGCCTGTGTGTGGAAGAATACTGAATACTTAGTTACAGTAGCACACCTGGTAAACTGCTAGAAAGCTGGAGAGTTTTGGAGCCCCTCCAGTGTGACAGTAACATTTTGTGTTATAAATTAACTTTGTGATGCAGGAGGAAAATGTCAGTGTTCATTAGTTCTCTTATTTGACTGAGCTTAAACCATAGTCCTTACTATGTTCATCTCACTCCAGTTATAAATTGTGTTTTCTTGGAGGGGGTGGAGACACTGAAATAAAATGGGAGCTTTGCATTTGTGGTTCATTACTTCATGAAAAGACAGACAAAATAGATTCTGGGCTAATATCTGGTCATAGCTGAGCACATAAAAGCACAGAGACTTTGGAGGATGAATGTGAATAGGCCATGAGTCTTCACAGGGAAGTGAGTGAGCATTACAAGTAAGCTTTGCATCCCTGAAGCTGTTTCATCAGACAGTAAAATAATGTGAGATTTGAATGCTATTGTCCAGAAAATAAAGGATGTGGCTAGTCCCATCCCTGCAGGATGGGAACTCCCCTCCAGGATCATTCTGTCCAACCTTCTGTAACTTTCTGAACTGCAGCAAGCTGGACAACTCCAACACATGGCTGAAGGGTCTCATCTGAAGCATTTTGGAGTCACTATGTCTGTTATGTGTTATGACTAAACTCTTGTGGTTCCTCCTGCTTTGCACTATGAGCCTCCCTGCTTAGGATGCTCCAGTGAGGTACCACCTACCCTGCAGGTAGGCAGCCTTCCTCTCTGTGCTTCCCAGACATATCCTTTTTTATCTAAATATGCTATATGTGCACATGAAACCATCAAAATCCAAATATAACTTGTATGCCTTCTGTCGCAGTAAAGGTGTCTTTTTCTGAAGCACCACTGCCTTTTAACTTTGAATACCAGACAGCAGAAACCAAGCAGAAAGAGACCTGAACAGCAACTGAATGGGAAACATTGCAAAAATAGAGCTTTGGGGACCTGACACCAGTGTTTCTGGAGAGAGGCGGTTCAGGTGAGCACTAACTATCTCAGTCAAGTGTTTTTATGGTGCTGTAGCATACTTAAGGGGATTTGCTACCTTTTAGTTGAGATGAAAATCTAATTCCTCTGGAAACTTTCTGGAGCACGTAAGATGTTTAATCTGTCCAAATTTCAACACAGTAAATTACATTCTCTCTAAGTTACCTACCTTTCAGTTACCTACTGGCTCTTTTCTTTCTTCCCTAAATTTGTTTTTGGTACTGCTGAATGCTCTTCAGCTTTGTGTTTCATTCTACTAGGGTTTGCCTTTCTACAGTAAATGAAACAGCACATCAGGATGAATTGTTCTCTAAAAATATAAGAAAATCTATTATTTCCATTATTCATCTTTCACTTTTTATTTTAAACAAAATATAATAATCACGATACATAATATTCATTTGATACAGTTTGTGGACAGGTTCTGGTGTGTGAATGCCACTAGTTAGAAGCATTCAATTTCCTAATTTTCTCTGTTTCCTTAATTTTCTTTTATTTCCCCCCACCTTTTGGTGCACTACTAGCCTCAGTTAACTTTGCCAATCATAAACACTTTTAATTGAAATGAATACCTAATGGAGTGGCTTATTGAAGCAAACCTGTTTATTTTTACATCAACTCTTTTCCTTGTATAAATTACACTGACTAAAATACACTCTTTTCTGCTTCAGAGATATCCACATACTTTGGTTTTTGTGGTACTGAACAGTGTTGATAGATCTTCTGGGTAGCTGCTCAAGAAAATATAATAGATGAGGAGATTCCCCTTCTTGTATCAAATTCATGACATCAGGATTAATTCTCCCCTTGCAAAATTGGCAGAAAAATAAGCACTTTGAGCCCATCTTATATTATCCTTTTTTAACAGAAAATACATTTTTTTCAAGCTGGCTTCACTTCACTGAAATGTGTTTTTTTCTACTTATAGGAAAAAAGAGAAGGAAACATAATACTTATTTATGGTTGATATGACCTTACTTTGATCACTGCAATTACAGAAATGGATAAAAGCATTCTGAGATGGTCTGATGTTAATGTGGGCTGCTTTAACGCCTCCTGGTAATTAGAATTCAAGTGATCCAAGTCTCTGGTATCCTTTATATCCTCAACATCCTGGCTGTGGTCTTACCATTCCTAGTGCACATTCTCCCTGGGAGAACAAGAATATGGAAAACCACTGCAATTTACAGTAATCAGGGACAGATTAATATTGAATCAATCAGGAAAGGACTTTTTCTTTGGAATATGAAAATGTTTTATTTCACTGTTGGTTTAAAGCTGAAAAAGACCATTTTATTATTACACTTGAGTTAGTCTCCCCACTACTGCACCCAACAGCTTAGACAAGACAGCCACACTTCTACTGCTTTAAGCAAGACTATACTGTCACATGATGCAGGTGAAGAGTAAGAGGCTGAGATCCCTTCAGTGTAAAGGAACTGGTTAACAGAGATGCCTGGGCTGTCCCAGCAGTTATTCTGAGATTCATATTATGTGCCTCATAGGGAACTGAGGAACAGATAGAGCAGCTAAGCCTGGAACCCATTTCCAGGCACATTAAGGACAAGAAAATCATCAGGAGCAGTCATCATGGCTTCACCAAGGGGAAGTCATGCTTTACCAACTTGATAAACTTCTGTAATGAAATGATTGGCTTGGTAGATGAGGGGAAAGCAGTGGATATTGTCTACCTGGTCTTGAGTAAGGCTTTTGACACTGTCTCCCATAAGATCATCAGAGAGAAGATGCTGATGTACAGACTACATGAGCAGACAGGGAGGTGGGTTGAAAACTGGCTGAATGGTTGGGCCCAGAGGGTGGTGATCAATGTTGCAGTGTCTGCTTTGAGGCCAGTAACTAGTGGTGTACTCTAGACGTCAACATTGGGTCCAGTCCTGTTTAGCATCTTCATTAATGATCTGGATGATGGGACAGAATGTACCCTCAGGAAGTTTGCTGATGACACAAAACTGGGAGGAGCGGCTGATACACCAGAGGATCATGCTGCCATCCAAAGGGACTTTGACAGGCTGGAGAAATGGGCTGGCCAAGATCTCATGAAGTTCAACAAGGAGAAGTGTAAAGTCCTGCACATGGGGAGGAAGAAACCAGTATATACTCAGGGCGACCCAGCTGGGAAACAGCTTGGCAGAAAAGAACCTAGGGCTCCTGGTGGATGCTAAGTTGAGTATGAGCCAGCAACGTGCCCTTGTGGCAAAGAAGACTAACAATATCTTGGGCTGCATTAGGAAGAGTGCTGCCTGCAGGATGAGGGAGATGATCCTTCCCCTCTACTCTGCACTGGTGAGGCCACACCTGGAGTACTGTGCCTAGTTCTGGGCTCCCCAGTATGAGACACATGGGCATACTGGAGAGAATCCAGTGAAGGACCATGATGATTAAGGGACTGGAGCGTCTCTCCTATGCAGACAGGCTGAGAGAGTTGGGACTGTTCGACATGGAGAAGGCTCAGGGAGGATCTTATTAATGTACATAAATACCTGAAGGGAAGATGCAAAGAGGACATAGCCAGGCTCTTTTCAGTGGTGTCCAGTGACAGGCCAACAGGCAACAGGCACAAACTGAAACAAGGGAGTTCATCTGAACAGCAGGAAACACTTGTTCAGAGTGAGGGCTACCAAGCACTGGCAGAGGTTTCCTGGAGAGCTTGTGGAGTCTCCATCCTTGAAGATATTAAAAAGCTATCGGGATATGGTCCTGGACAACTGGCTCTAGGTGGTCCTGCTTGAGCAGAGGGGTTGGACCAGATGACCTCCAGAGGTCCCTGCCAACCTCAACTATTCTGTGATTCTGTGATTCTGTGATTTTGTTATTGTGTGAATTGCAGCTTTCGTTATTGCAATGATCTGGTGGCTAGAGACAAACCTTGGTGTTGAGGAAGCATGTGAGTCTTTCTCTTTTTTTCTTGAGCTGCAGAAAGAAGAAATAACAATCAGTCAAGTTCAAAACAACTAGAGACAATCAAGAAAAGTGCAAATATAGTTCAGAAAGTCATATTAGAATCTGGATTAGAGTATTTTTCTTGTTGAAACCACCATCTCTGCTCAAGTTCTCTGAAGTGTGGGGATGCCTTCACTTTCTCTGCCTCTCTGATACAGTGTTTGACTGTCTTTATAGGTGAGATTTTCCAGGTTGAATTTATCCAGCTCCAACTTTCTTATTTTCATTTTATCTTGTTATGTCTTTGTCAGCAAGGCTTAGGAGTCCCTCCTTTTGCCACAGAAATGGTTTTTAATTCCCATGTAAAATATCTCTCTAGAGTAATATTCACTTTCAACCTTTTCTTTTCTGGTAACTCCTGAAATCCTACCTCAGAGAGCTTGCTTTTCAGTGGTTGGCTCTTTATGCATGCATATCTCTTCTCTGAACTCTCTCCAACTGACTGAAATGAGGATTCAAGGCTGAGCATGAGAAATTTCTTCCACTCCATAATTTCACTTTCCATATCTTTAAGAGTGTCAATTTGTTGGGTTGGTTTTCTTCTTTCTTATCAGAACAGTGCCCTGAAAGTTCATGTTGAAGTTAAAAACAAGTTTTGACATTTATGAATTGAAAATTTAAATTACTTTTTCTTCTTTTAATTTATTTTAACAGCTGTTCTTGAAAAACTATCACTTCCTATGGGATGAAAATCCTGTTTACTTTTTCGAGGCCATTATTCTGTTAGATGGGCGCCAGTATCTCTCCCTATAAAAATTAAATATCTTCTCTGTTTTGTTATCTTCACTAATTCAAACATAGAAAAAAAAATCTTGTGACATTAATGAAAAAATATTCACTGAGTTGAAGAAAAAAGAGGAGGGTGGAGATTGTGACAGACGGGAAGGGAAATTATCTGTTTGTGCTTTTGTTAGGAAAATGTGGATTTTCCATTAAAAAGTGGGTACACTACAGTCTGCACCACACCAGAGTTACCAGAGGGCAAGGTGAAGTGCTGACCTTGCTGCCAGCAGCACACATTTTCCATAACTGAGAACAAAGGAGAGCAATGAGTGCCTCCTTAGAGCCAAATGCTAAGAAATGAGGAGATGATGAGAAATGATACTCTGTATGTATGTTTGCCAGAACAATCTTTACCTTAACCCATATTGTGCTCTTACTGAATATTTGAGGTGTGATCTTCCTCTGATATTGACCAGTCTTGCTGATAGAGCAGAGAGCTGAATGCACCACACAGTACAGTGTTCATGCAAAGAAAGGAGTGGAGTGGTGAGAAATGCTGTGGCCTTGACACATCTCCATTTATTTGAAGGACTATCCAGACGGCTTGCAGCGGGCCCTGGCATTTCTGAGCACAAGTGTGTGCTGGCTGGAGGAACCTCCTGGATTCTTTCTTGTTTAAGCACTGAGACAAATGTCAGAAACACACAAACCCTAAAGGAGCAATATATTAGCATAAGCAAATTATAATAAAGCAGGAAAAGTGTAATGTTCCAGTGGCTCAAGCAGGAACTGGCAGTGGAGCTTCTTGAGTTCTATTTTTGACCTAAGTACCTAGCTTTATGACCCTGCATGTTCCTTAAACTTGTTGTGCTTGTATTATGTAATATATGGTCATATCTGACCTCAGAAGTTTGCTTCAGAGATTCATTTGTTTTCCAAGAGAATTTGGTGATTCTCAGGGGAAAAAACATTATAAATGAATCATTCTTAACCTATTCCACATCCAAGATAATTTATTTTGTCATGACATTTCTGCTAAAAATCCTTTGTCTTTTAGTTTATAGTGTACTGAGGGATGCAAGAATTTTAAATCTTAGCAGTTCTGAGGTGTTGTAGGTGGCTTAGGACAAAAACAAAATGAGAAGTATAAGCAATATGAGACCATTATGATCACTGCTTTCATTATGCGTCAATTTAAGTGATTATTATAACAGGTACAGTATTAGGAAGGAAGCCAGAATTGCCATACAGAAGAAAAAAATCTTTACAATTTATAAAAGCTTCAGGTTTGAGGTTTCTTTTTCTTTGCTTTTGTTATGAAAAATTGGAGCAACCTCTCTCTGCAGAGAAAGAAAAATGCTAAATATTCAGTTTGCTCACCTATAGTTCTGGCAGAAAGCACAACAAAACCCCCAAACCTAAAATCCAAGACCCAGCTAGTGGGGTGGGGAGTGGTGAGGCACAGCTAGCCGGAAGGGCTTGCAGGTTAGGTAAGGAAAGGTCTAGCTAGTGGGACCAGGACTGGAAATGGAGGTTCATGAGAAACAGGAGTGACTGTTGAAGAAAGGCTCACTGCAAGATCAATGGCCACTTAAATCAGATCTTGCTACCCAGCATGAGTTACTAATTGTGGTGGATATGATGCTTCTTCCGAACGGGAAGAGCAACCAGCCAGTGTGTTTGTATCCTGTGGAAGCCAATGATTTCAAAGTAATATAGCTGTACTTTGGGAATAAGCTGTTGTATTCTGCCCTGTTATGTGTGATGTTTTCTTTCCTTCCTTTATTAAAACTATGGCTTTTAAAGTGTTTTTTAAAACATTAATTTTTAAAATCCATGTTTGCCTTAGGAAAAACTACCTCACCAGAGCATCAGAAAGTTTAATGTACTTTTTCCCAGGATTCTGGACCTAGTCAAGTTATGTTAGTAGTGATGCTTTTAAATGTTAACTCAGCCTTTGATGCTGTTAATCAGGTTAGTACAGAAGGACTTCAGCATTTAAGGTCTACTATTATATAAGTAAGAAAAACAGATGAGTGACAGAGAAATTAAAATATTCAGTTTTTCAAACCTTTGAAACTACCGATTGTGACTAGAAGTTTGATATAATTTCAAGAAGTGGGTAACAATGCACGTGAAAATACAGATTACAAAATCAGAGAATATTTAAATATGAATTATATCTAAAATAGTGACATTCACTTTAAGCATCAGTGGAATTAGGTGTCATAAGTTCTGCATTAGTGATGACCTTTGACAACTTTTAGAGAACAGATAGCTGAAGAAAAGAATAAAAATAATCTGTTTCAAAGCAGAGGACGAGTTTAGCTTTTAAGAGAGCAACCTACCACTGACCAAAAAAGTACCAAAAAAAAAAGGTATGATCTGTCTGTGAACATTTAAAGGGTCATATGGTGATAAAAAGTCAAAACCAGTCAATCAAGCAGTCTTATTTACTCCCTGTCTGATTAATCAGTCCAGCAGGTAGAGGAAAACAAGGGATGAGATTTATTTTGGCTTGAGAAGGACTGCTGACATGATCCTGCACATGCAAATTAGGAAGACATGGTTAGGTGAAATTAGTGTAGAGTAGATAAACAGCTGTTTGAAAACCTGTGCAACTATTGTTAGCTCTTTGCCAAAAATAGGAGAAGATATCAGATGACAACTTGGATGGATCTATTACCAGTTGATATTTTACTTAATCATGATGATAATATGGATGAGATAATAGAAAATATACTTTAAAATACTGATATTAAGTTAAATGTGGTTACAATAATCTGAGGGAGGAGGAGAGAGATACAAGTTAATATTTCAAAAAGTTCTTGATAAATTGGATAAGGGGCTTGTAATCTATAGGATGAGATGCAATAAAGAGCAGTGAAGAATAATTCATTTGTAGGAGAAACAAAATGTAGAAATACAAAATGGGCAATAACTGGCTAATGAGCTGTGCTGCCAAAACAATCTGAGCCTTGAGATCTGAGCTCACAGGTGCAAGTTAATGCAGTGTTCTTTCAAAAAAGGCAAATACCTTGCTGGGATGCATCAGTAAGACTGTTATGCCTCACCCAGCAGGTAATTTTGCTGCTAAACAAGTGCTGTCTCAGCTGACACCCCAGGTCTGGGCACCAGAGAGGAGGGCAACAAGAACAGAAGAAAAATGACATTTGAAAAAAGGCTAAAATAGTGAGAACAGTGTAGGTGGAAGGAAGACAGAGTGACAGACAAAAAAATACCCAAAAAACTTCAGAGGAGGCCAAGGACTTTGAATATGAGGGTTAATAATTAGTTAACTAATCACTAACTTAATTCTCTTTCACATTCATTGGAATAGGAAAAGAAAGAAATCTGCTTACTTTTCAACACCAGAGGTGAAAGAGAAGAAAGCATGTAACAGCAGGAGCTGTGAGACAAGGGAAGAAACTGCCTAGTGAAATGACAGACTTTTGTTTAGGGCTGGTCACCCATGAGCAAGGGTCTAAGGTGATGTGACCCAGGTGGGAACTGTCTGGATCAGTCCCATCAGTTCCAGGCTAGGAACCATGGTTAGGGAGAAAAGGGGGCTATGATTGTGGTCGATATAGGAAACAACTGTTAGGGAAGCACAACAACCAAGTGTCACCCACAGCCAGGCACCTGACAAAACAGGTTTCATCACCCACACCCAAAAAAGCTGTATGGTCTGTTCAAGGTACAGACCTTAGGCAATGTCAAAGGGATGTAAAGTCCCTTTTTGCCTGATATTGCAATGTTTGCTATGTCATTCACAGACTTTGCAGGGGGATCCTGGGTGTGGTGCCTGCTAGAGAATCATTACTGTTAACCAGAGATTTTTTTTTTTTTTTTTTAACAGATGGTGTGCAAATCAAATTGGTATGCCAGGATCTTTCCCTGCCTCCTGGCCAGTAGGGCTGGAATTCCTCCCTCTGTCTGGGAAAAGTGGGAAACCTGGCTGGCTGCCAGACTGCATATTAGGGCTGCTGAGATGCTGTCAGCAGCAGTCTTGATGGTAAATATTCATGAGTCAAAATGTGCCAATATTCACATTTGGAGAATTACATATTCAATGTTATTGTCTATACCACTTTGTAAAGGTCATCCTGGCATCTAAAGTCAACTGAAATGACTGATCTACTATAAAAGAACACCTCACTCTTAGAAAGTTTGAAACCTGTGCATTTTTGAGTAGTCTATGAGGACCACTTGTAAACACTTCTGTTTCCATTATCAGGTGACAGTCCCAACATACAGAGTAGTTTTAATTTAGCAAGAACAGCTGTTGGTCCTGCCCAGCTTTCCTTGATTCTTGCTATGCCTTATTTGACTTTGAAAGCACAAAAAACTACATCTAGAATCTCATAATTTCATCCACTTGTACAATAGGATTTTATCTGCAGTGCGACAAAGCCAAGCTGATGGCTTTGCAGTTTTTGAATATCGAACACATTTTATTAAAAAAACCCAACAAACCACTCTACTTAGCTTTACTTCACGAACTGCTTATTTTGGGATGGGGCAGGGAAATCCCATATTAATTTTCAGCAACAGGAAGGTATTGCTGTGGGTCAATTTCTGTCAGAGCCAAGGAAATGATTTTTTCAGCTGCAAGAATTCAGTGCTGCAATGTCATAAGAGCATGTAGTTATTATTCTGAATGCTATGCAGACTGTAACATAAGACAGAAAAAAGTGCTCACGAGGAACATATTGAATTATAATAAATCTGTCTCGTCTGGAGACAATGATGAGCTGGCACATTTTGTCAAGTGGCAGTCACATAGGATGCTGTGCACTGCATACATATTACTGCATTAGCAATAGGCAGCGAGAGGACGGCACCAACAGGGGAACTGCTCAGACAGATAGGTTGATCATTTGTATTCCAGAGCTCAGCAAGTGCTCAATTCACTGATCCAAACCAAACATGTTGAAGTCAAGGCCTGTTTCTATAACATGTTTGATATACAGCTGAGCAGTAACTGAATCAAAACAACATCTCACTATTGCTGTCTGGTGTCGTACTGGGTGGTGAAAGCAAGTGAAGCTTTTCCTGGCACTAGGGGTATGTTGTATGCAAATGAACCATCTCAGTGGTAAATCTTTAATGTGGCAGACAGAACATTAATTGCATAGCTCCCCAGGATCATGTTGCACGCCCAGTTTCCTTAAGTTAAATTATTCCAACGATTCTTCTCTTGATGGAGAATTCCAGACGTTGCAGTCCTCCTGTGTGCCATAAATTAACTCTTCTGCCGTTTGGCTTCAAGTCCTGCCTAACTCCTGGGGCAAATGCCATTCATATTCACAATGTGTATCTGAGACAACCCAGTGTGTTAACTACAATTCATATTAATATTCTGAAATACAATCTAATCAATAATGTGACATGATAATATGTCTATAGTTACAACATCTTTTTGTAGGGTACCAATTCACCTGATGAAAATAAAAAAGCTGCTCATTCAAATCTTTAAACAAGTAAATGCCTAAAGTGCTCTTCTCCTACATATTATAAAACCAGTTCCTGGCACGTAACAGTGAGGAAGACTCAGCCCTTTGCCCTCTGAGTCAGTACTATATTGAGGCCATATGAACACACAGATGCATCCAGATGTGCACACACACGTACTCACATGCTTTGCCCTGGCAGCTTAGACTGTAACAGCTTTGCCTTTTATTGGCTACCCATAGCGTAGCACAACTTTAGCTTGTGCTATGAGCAGCATGCAGCAATTCACCAGTCAGAGGTTAACAGCATGGCAATGTGGTCCCTTATTTTCTCTGAACATTTTCACCTCTTCTTAATCTACCCCCATTTCCATATACAGATGAAGATGTATCAGAAAGAAACTCTTTAAAAGTTGCTCAAATTTCCATGTATGTGTAAGAAACAGTCCTTTTTATTTTTCCAGGGAGCATTCTAATGTAGTCCTTTCATTGGAATAAAGATGCACTATTTTAGACAGATTAGTCTCATTTGCAAAATGAAAAATAAAGCTCAGTCCTTTCCAAAAAGAAAAGCTCAGCATCTCCTAAGATAGATTTCATTTGAAAGAATAGTCTAATCCACCTTGGCCTTGCTCTCATGGTTCCTTATTGCAGTATACTTTTATCCTATTTTCACTTTAAGAGAATAGGCCCTCTTGAAAATATAGCTTATCTTTGGTAAGGTGAAAAAGAAAAGCAGACAATAAAAGGGTCATTGTTAATAAAAAGGTGGAGGGAAAAAAAAAATGTGAGCAAAAGACGGGGAAAGAAGAATATTGCTTATTTTCCAAACTGATTATTTTGGTGTTTCAGTGAATTCCTTCTTGCACCCCTTCAACAATATCTATGAGAATCAGGCAGGAGGTGCAAGACTGACCATAGTAACAAGTAAGCAAGCAAGCCATCTTTTTCTGCCAAGAATGACTGGTAGAAGGAGATGCCCTCTGTGACCAGGTGCATTGACAAGACAAACAACAGTTGAAAGAGAAGAGGTGAAAAACACTTATTTTACTGGTTTATTTAAGAATTTACATAAACAAAATAGCTAGAATGCCATAAAAGGAACATATTATGGAGCCGTGCAAGACTAAATTGAAATGTTTTTAATAAGAAAGTATTCCCTGACCCCATGGCTGTAGGTTGAGCACAATATAAAGAGGAAAATACATCCAGTAAATGTTCTTGTCAGCTTGACTTAGTTAATCTAGACATTTGGAAACACAGAAGTGCCTTTAGGTATGCAACGACCTGTCTGCTGGATTTGGGCTTGCAATATAGAACACAAGTTCAGTCTATGGCTAACTTTTAACTTTTACAACAAACGTAAGCAACAAACAGCACTTTTGTGCAATGCTACCTGATTGTGATTTGTCTGATACTCAGCTCCAGCAGGTTTTAATTTGTCCCGATCACGTAATAGAGAATGTCTGGTAGTTTGGACATATAAAGCTCCTTACGGGAGCAGGATGCCACAGCATGTAAGCCACACTTTCTTTGGAACTGTTAATCTTACATCCATTACAGACAATGTATGCCCTGCAGTACTAAATCTTTTCCAGACTCTCTTCACTTCCAGTGGAAATTATTCTAAGGTATATTAAGATTGTGATTCATTTTTTCCTCTGCCTAGTTTATGTGTTTCTGTAAGTCCGATTCATGTACTTGTGTTGTTGGGCAGGAGAAATCTCTGAAATGGCCTCTGAAGTGATGGTTTGGAGGCACGAGTGTTTAGATGTCAGCTGATTCCCACTGCTGCCCATACTCTTAGAAATAAGAGGAACAGTGAGGGAATTGTAATAACTTTTAAAGTCACTTATTTGTCCCCTGGGGTTCCCTTGTGGAGGTGCTGCTACTTGGCCCTTCTTATACAGTGCTGTGCCTAAAGGCATTTGTTATAAAAAATGACATAATGTGTGTAAGACTGCAGCCATTTTTAAAACTGCACAATATCAGCTTGAAGAGGTTTCATTATAACATGTTTAGTAGTTGATTATGTAGACGGAACAAAGTTCTTTTTCTGTTACATGAGTGTGTAATCTCTAAACGTTTATGATCCAAACAACTTGAAAATGTTGGCTTTTTTCCACTTTTAAAGGTTATACACCCAAGTAATCCCCACAAATACCAAACTGTAATAACATGTATTTAAACTTCAAATGTCTCTGGCAAAATGTTCTGGTTTTAATCATGTCCTGGAAAATGTAAATGTAGTTTCAGAGGTAACAAATGTTTTATGGCAGGCTAGATTCTGCCTCCTTTACTCCTACAAATTGGGGCTTGGAAAAAATTATTCAGTTAAACAAATAAAGGCCTTCATAAGTGAATAGAAGTGGTAGGATCAGTTCCCCTGTTAGCAAAGGGTGTTTCTATGGCTCTAGATATTCCTCTGCTTGGAGACAAGAGCTATTATTTCGTTACAGTGCTCTGACATTGGCAGAGAGACATTCCAGGGTCTATAAAACCTCCAAATGCAGCAGTGATACTTATGTCAGCCACTCCCTTACCTCAGACTTCAAGTGACATAAAATAGACATTACTGATTGGAAAATTTAACAATCCCCACTAATATCTGATCAAGCTGCTGAAATGACATGATTTGACCCTGGGTACTTACTTGTACCCCAGTCATTGATGTGTGTGATTTGTAAAAGATCATATATTCTGATCCCAAATCTCTGTTTCTCTGATTAGCTGTACAGGGGGAAAAGGAGGATGGGGAGATGGGAAGGAACCGCATCAACATGAATTATTTCCTGTTGCCTCTGTAGATACCCTCAGTTCTTCTACATCTGTTTGCGCTGTGCATAGTTTTTATTGACCAGTCTAGTGGTAAATATAAAAATGAAATAACAGGTAACTACTTGGCACTCACTCGATGGTTTGTGGACAGTTTCTTTCCCCCTGCCAATTCACCTCTTTTCCCTGAAGTCAAGATTAGAGGGGATCGGAAGTGAGAACAGAAGGCACCGAAAACTCCACAAAACTGAATTCTTACTCTTTCACATGGATGTAGAGGGAACTGATGAATGATCAAAATATTTACTCTTGAAAATTATAGAATTAAAGGCCTGTCTCATGTGCCTTTGATATACATTGATCTGCTTATTGAGAGTGGCTAGTTCTATTCCTTTCACTGAACAACATCACTGGTTATTGGATAGATGTGGAAGAAAATCAGATCTTTAAGAAATAGAATATAAGACATTCTAAATTATAGGCTCTCCTTCATAATTATATTTTTCCTTAAACCCTGTTTTTAAGACTTGTGTGTAAATACACTGTTTTGATAACCAAATATAAATAGGAGTACATATATATGAAGTATATATTAGGATAAACCAAGGCAAATCATTCTTTTATTGCAGAGCAGGAGTTCATTTCAGAATTTTAAAAAGTGGCCAGAATAATATTGATCACCACTGCTTTTTTTTATTATTATTTTTGAAAAGCAAATCTGATGGCCCAGTCCTCCATAAAGGACTGGACATAAATGTGAAATATTAACTGGGTTTATTAGAAGATGGTTGAAGAAATAGTTATCTCTTTAATATATTTCAGAAATTGATTATGGGTTTCTAAAGCACAGGAAAATGTCAAGCATGGTTTCTGATATAGAAAAACACACAGCAGTCTCAAAAATGTGCATGTATTATATAGGATATTAATTTTTAAAACTAGTAGTGAAATATATTTGGACTTACTCTAGTCTGACAATATTTTGCATCAGGAAAGTTTATGAAGACAGCCTAAATCTTGACAATTTATATATCCTATTAGTTTGTTTTAGATGAGGAAAAAATCTCTATGTAAGGCCATCAGAAATTATTTGCAGATAATCGCTAATGACTTAATGATGATCTCTGTAGACTGAGACTCTAGGTATGTTACTTTTTTGTCACGTTGCCAGCCATCTTGATCAACAGATTTGAAAAATCAGAAAATTTCCCAGCTTTGAGATAACAGTGATCAACCTAAATTTTTGTAGGATGATTTGTGTGAAAGTGGTATATTGAGCTTGAACATTATGTTAAAAAAATAGCAAAAACAGAAAAAGGAAAAAACCAATATTTGCAAAAAAAAGGTCCCCTATTTTACTGAGCCCTGTTAGCATTTCATTAAAAATTGACTTGGTGGAATTTTAGTTAAACTCTTGGCCTGCAAGACCTCTCCCATATAGGCCAAATCAAGATTAAGTCTTGACAGCAGGATCAGACCTGTTTCCAGGCATAATTCTGCTGGGAAACATGGCACCTTCAAGGCAAATGTTTCGATCTACCAGCTCCAACTTGGGACAAAGCACAGATTGCTCAACTGATTCCTTGGTTTCAGTGGATAATGTATGCTAAAGGGTTCAAGGAAATCTAGAGGGGATAATGGATCCTTTGTCCTGCTGTAGCTGTGCCTGTTTTGCAAATAGTTGTTTAATTCTGACAGATTTTCTCTTGATATATTTTTGTATGTTTTTAACCTTGGATTTACTAGTGGACGTTTAAATCAGTAGTGGATAATATTCTACTGAAATTGAATGTTTGTTCTGGAATTTTCAAGCTATGGCATGCAACTTGAAAAGGATTTATTTTTGTTAATTCTCCCAAGTGCATAAATACTTTTAATGACTAATGGTTCCCTCTACGAGACTACCGACTTAGCAACACTGTTCTCTACTGACCATTTTTTCTGCATCTTGAACAGCAAGATTTTTATTTTCATGTCCTCCTGCCACCCCAATGGAAAATATTTTCAGGGCCAAACCCTGTTTTGACCTGTGTCTTGCAAAACATAGAATTACTTGTGGACTCTATGCAAATCAGCATTTGTGGAGTTCTGTTACTTTCTACAGAATTTGCCCTGATTAGTCATACTTACCAACAGAATTTGCCAACTGCCTTCATGATGCATATAAAATACAAATATATATACACATATGTATGTGTATACAGAAATTACTAGCCTGTGGGAAATTTTCTGAACTGCTAAGCAGTCATATCTCTCATTGCTTCAAAAGAAAAACCATTCAGGCCAGACAATGTATATATATTTTTTTTACATTACTCAGTCAACTCCCTAAATCAATAAGTAATCCTATGATAAGCACTGGCCATCTGTTAATTTTTACATTCTGTTTAATTTCTTACCTTACCACCTTATAGATACCCACTACTTGATAGGGCTTTTTAATGCACATATAATGTATTACCACTGCCCAGGCTTGAGGTTTAATGCCATTTGAGTTGAAGAAGCTGACCCAAGGACTCTCACTCAATAATATTTTATTTGCTTATACAAAGAACATCTCTGTCATTGACATAGACAACAATGCTGTGCTAGTTGTGTTCAGATGTGTATGCATTGTTATATTCAAAGCTTCTTTTCTCAGACAGAACTCATAGTTCCTGTGTATTTTATTTTGAAGAACAAAGAAATTGTTAAACTTCTAAATGGTTATATTTACTTCGGTGTTTGCTAATCTGCTGTTTGTGTTCATTATTTCAACTGTGCTTGCCCATTAAACATAACCCACAAAATATGCTCTCACCCTAATTAAATTAGGTGGTGACACGCTCTTTGTTTTTGACAGTAAAAGCTGACTCGGTTGACATTGTTAAATTCATATTAGAATACACTTGGCTTCCAATACTACTAGAATTCTGCTTATTTTTGTGTACAATGCAAATTTCTTATAACTATAGTTTCAAGCGAACACAAATAATTTTTTAAGTATTATTTTTAGGGAAGAAACACATTTTTTTCATGGCATATTTCTTAGTTCATTAAATTATGTGAGTGCCTCTATAACCTAGTAGGAAAAAATAGGTAAAATGACTAAAATTTCAGGTCAGAGTTCAAACTGGAAATCAAATCTTTTTTTTTTTTTTAAATAAGGCTAAGCAGCTATCAAACAGGAGCCTTATCCCCTGAGCCAGAGGATAAGGATCAGGGAGGCAAAGATTTAAATCTAGGCCACAATTTTGTAAAGTTTGCCACAGTTACTAGGTAAATGTAGGAATCAGTGCCTGAAAGCAATAATGAGATTAGGCTGAATGACCATTGTGATCCCTTCTGACCTCACTTACCTATCTGTGAAAAAGAAAATTACTCTGATTTTTTTGTGGCCATTTGGTCTATCATATACTGTGCATTAGCCTGAGGCAAATAAAACCACAGGAAGGCAAATTAGAAGCCAATATTTGGACCATAAAATGCAACAGATGTTAAAATTTTAATATCCAGTTTATATGCCTGCATGCACAACGTATGCCAAACCTTCAAGAATCCAGACACTTGAACTTGTAATGATTGAACACAGAAATTTATAGAAATAAAGCTCAAAGTCCTTCTAAATAATTGAATAAAAGGAACCAAAAGGAACCAAGCTCCCAAACTGAATGTGGTGCTTGATCCTCTCTTCGCCCTGCTGCGAACAAAATGTTTTGTTGCCCTGACACATATAGCAGTGGTGGTCTGGAGATATCCACACTCTTTTGCAGTCCCTGAAGAAACTTTGCCTTTCTATTTCCTTCTATGCTACTAAAGAATCATGAATATATTGCTACTTTGTACTTGATGCAGTTTATTGCTCTGCCATCCTATGTTTGTCAGTGGGCAGAGAAGAACCACCACAATTCATCCTTCTGATGTATAGAATTGCTAGTTTTAAGCAGGGATATATACCTCCCTTTTGCTCAGGGACATACAAGTACTGCTATTGGTACTGTCATTAAAATGCCATATGAATGCTCTAGTCACAGTTCAAAACACAGTTTGATCTGGCATTTGCAAGATCACATAAGACATAGGCTGAATTTAAAGAATCTATCACACGTGTTGTCTACATACATGATGAGGTATGACTATTCTCATGTGCACAGCTTTGAGAATTGAGTAAATGCTACAAAAGCTTGTAATACTGCCCTAACTTAAATTTTTAATTCAGTGATCACAATTAGAAGTTATGTCTCAAAAACAGGATCTGTAAACTTCTTATGAGAACTTCTGAAATATTACAAAAGACAAAAACATCCTGAGCTCTTTCCATAGGCAGAACAACAGCATCTCTGCAGCGTCTCCACTTGCAAAGACGAGTACCTGATGTGAGCAATATTTTTTTTATTCTGGACAACATATATTAACAATTGTAAGGGTCCTGAGACAGTCATACTAATGAGGAATGAAGTCGTAATTTTCAGGTAGATAAACATCCCTTTCATCTCCCTGCCTTATTTATACTCTTCTTCCACATCTGGCCCTCGAACAGCTAGATGTGAAATGTTGCATTAAGTAGCATAATTGACTTGTCTCCTCTTACTGAACTCTGAAGCCACAATTTGCCTTGGCAGCTACACCTGAGGGCTGCTAACATCTCAGCTTTCAGAACCGAAAAGGGACAACCTGCCCTCTATAGAAGTATTACTGGTCTAGACAGTTTGCAGAAAGTGGTGTGTTACAAGCTACCAAAAAAGTGAACAAAATTCTTCAAAACCCCACACATCCAACACACATTGGTTAGTGACTGTTCACAAAAGTAGTCACAGCCAACTTGCTATTGCAATTGCATCCTCTGCAACAAGGAACAAGTAAGCAAAGTTGTGTTGTTTTTTAATTTTGTCACTCTCCCTCCCCCGAGCTTCCAGACAACACTGGAATACAAAATAGCTGGTGGATTTTTATTTCCAAGGTGGTTAGATGATCCTTTTACCAAACAGTTGAGAAATGCCATCTAGTGTACTTAATACTATTCCTATCAAACCTATTTGCTGGTAAGATGCACACCCATTTCAAAAAGCATTTTGATATATTCACCTGCCTTAATTTGAACCCTCTCAAGTATTAAAGATAATTATTAGTTTGCAAAGACACCCTTGGAAACTGAGGCTAATTATGTAGGGTGACCAAGAGAAAAAAATCTGGAAAACCCCATCTTCTTCAGAGAAGTAACTAGAGAAGTAGAATGGGAAGAAGAGACAAGACTTAAATACAATAAAAAAATGGTGAGGATGTATGCTTTAAACACATAATTGGCTGTGTTGCACTGTGAATTTTAAATGTTGCTTACCTTAGGCATGTTTAGCAGTTGGCCTACTTTTTTTATATGATTTTGGTCTCTGTTACTTAACAATTGCATTTACTCCTTCTTTGTTTCTTGGCACTGCTGTTGACCCAACCTATTCACCCACATCTGTTACCTTAAATAACTTATTTAGGAATAAGATCTCATCAGATATTTGGGCAACATCTAGCACAGTAGTGTTAGTTAAGGACATAATACAACTTGTGAATAAATATAGATGCTATTCATGACTTTAGTCATGTTCAGGGATGAAGTGAGGGTCAACATAAAATCTTATTTCCACTTGAATTTCTCATTTAAAAAATATCATCTACACTAATAGCACTAAGATTTCATGCTAAATTTTAAAGTTGCAGCTGAAACTATTCCTATTAAAGCTCATATTGGCCTTAAGTACATGGGTTTTGTAAAGAAAAGGGATTTTTAAACTATGCTTTAATCTTTCAGTGGTGGCTCTGAAATCTGAGACCATGCTTGTTGTCAGGACGTGTAATTAAAAAGAAGGGGAATGATTGTGAAAAGGGGAATTATCTGTCCTTGCTTTTTGATGAAGAAAGCAAAGATCCTGAATCTGATATACCATATTTAGTAGCAATTTTTATTGGAAGCAAGATTGTTTCCATGAGTTAAATTGTCAGCATGATGCAGAAGTCATTTGGCGATATAGGGTTTTTTTGGTTTCTTTTTGTCTTTTAAGCTGAACTTGTTCAGGAAAGTGAACCCTTTGGAATTTTCATTTTCTGAATCTGATGACAAAGCGTAATTAAAAATATGGAAAAATACATAAAGACAACCCCACCCAAACATACATACACATCTGAGCACACACACACATGTGCACACACACACTCTTTGGATGTTTGGATTCATACAAGGAATGACGATTGTGTGGAGGGTGACTTTTATTCAGGTGCTAATAACCCAGGAAGGTTAAGGAGGTCTTAGCCCCCAAATCACTGTCCATTTCTCACTGTAGCAGTTTCGCGCTAGTAACACATACTGTGTCTGCAATGCAGCACTGCAGAACTCTCAGCTGCCTAGGAGCAATAATGCCTACCTAACTGCACTTGGAGTGGAGCTTTCTCTCAGCTTAGGCCCCATACTACAGCTTGGCTGGCACTGTGTGATGCCTTACCACCTGCTTTCTGCCAAGTGACGTGGCCCTCTTTTTATAGAAAGCTGTATTTTTCACCTCTTTGAGAAGTGGTGACCCTGCTTCCTCCATCTTCTTGTTAACTGTGACATTTTTCAAGACAGTAGAGGCTGTAGAGTACCAAGGGACTTGATTGTAAGAGGCAAGTGACCAAAGTGACCACTAAGACTTTGATGTTGGGTGTCTTGATTTGTTCATGCTCTAACAAAGGAATGTATCCCACTTCTTTCAAAAAGCTATTTTATTTTGACCAGTCAGACCAAAAGGAGGACCACTACTTTCCAAGAGTACCTTTATTCCTCTGTCTTCTTCCTGACTTTGTCTCTTCAGTACAGACTGGAAACAATCACCTTAACTACACAAAGTTGTGCTGGCTTTATGAATCCATTAGAGTGGCCAGAGAATATTATTATACATAGAAACCCATCTATAATCCCTTCAACTCCATTAGTAATCTTTCCACTAACATGACTAGATTCCACTCAAAATGTCTTTGTGCATCAGGCCTTTATAAATATTAATGCATAAAACTCCAACCCGTTGTCAGACATTACTACTTAATGTAATGAACAACAGCAGTCTTTACAGTTAGGTTATCTCAGAACTGAAGAGTGAGAGATGAGTCTCTATTTCATAGAATCATAGAATCATTTAGGTTGGAAAAGATCTTTAAGATAGAGTCCAACTGCAAACCTACACTGCCAAGTCCACCACCAAACCATGTCCCTAAGCGCCACATCATACCTCCAGGGATGGTGACTCAACCACTTCCCTGGGGAGTCTGTTCCAATGCTTGACAACCCTTTCAGTGGAGAAATTTTTCCTAGTATCCAACCTAAACCTCCCCTGGTGCAACTTGAGGCCATTTCCTCTCATCCTATCACTTGTTACTTGGGAAAAGAGGCTGACACCCACCTCACTACAACCTCCTTTCAGGTAGTTGTAGAAAGTGATAAGGTCTCACCTCAGCCTCCTTTTCTCCAAACTAAACAACCCCAGTTCCCTCAGCTGATCCTCATAGGATTTGTGCTCTAGACCCTTCACCAGCTTTGTTGCCCTTCTTTGGACATGCATCAGCACCTCAATGTCTTTCTTGTAGTTAGGGGCCCAAAACTGAACACAGTATTCGAGGTGAGGTCTCACCACTGCTGAGTACAGGGGGACGATCACTTCTCTACTCCTGCTGGCCACACTACTTCTGATACAAGCCAGGATGCTTGTATCTTGGCCACCTGGGCACACATATTCAGCTGGCTGTTGACCAACACCCTCAGGTCCTTTTCTGCCAGGCAGCATCATGGTGCACTGTTTTGTGAGTTCTGGAACTGCTTTTCTTGACGAGGAAAGAAAAGGTGAGCTAGACTTCTGCCAGCAAATGACAGTCAATGCCTCTTCCCCAAGAATGATTCCTCTCCTTTTTCCTTTTTCTCTCATTTCTATGGCACACAGGCTTTTCTGTTTATCTGAATATGATTTTTAGCACAAAGGCAAAACTCAGAACAGCTTACTCAATGTCACTGTTCTGAAATAAATGTTGTTTCTGGAGCACCTTCTGGAATGTCTAGTTGCCTATATATGTGCCTTGTTCTTCCATATTGACTTGGGACTTACTGTCCTGAAAACTCAAAATAAGACCCTATTTAGTATGGACAATTTTCTCTTAAACAATTCATAAAGTCTCAGAGTAGGTTATCCTTCCCATCTATAGGTCTGCAATCTCAATATATTTGTGTTGCCTCAACTTGAGCAACATCTCAAGTCACCTGAAGACAAGACACCTTTTTGGGACTAATAGACAAAGGCTAGTTCTAGATTTTGCTTCCTTGCACTTTAAACCATATGACGAGCATACCAAATTTCCTTCACATTTCTGCTTAAAAATAAAAATCATAGGTTTTTACCTGGAACTGGAAAACTATCTCTTCAGCTGTGGGTGGGAGCTGGCAGTGAAAGTCAAAGGTTGGTCTCCAGATCCGTGCAAGATCAATTAGTGATATATGTTAGTGCAACATGTGTTTATGGCAAGAGGAACCAGTCATGACACAAAGCTGGGAGCAAACATCAAACTAAATCATTACCAAGATATCACATGGAAGAAATGTGATATGTAGGAACAGAACTGGGACAAAGTTATTTTTATGAAGTCTACTAGGCAATGAATACAGACCTTTTGTCTTCTTGTAGCAAAGATTATATTTATAGGGCCCTACCAGCTGAAGCTGACCACAGATGAGAGTTCTGTATCTACTGGTCAAAAGCACAGAATTCTTGTGAGAAACATGTGAATATAATAAACCCATAGGAAACTTGAATTCTTGTATCACAGAATCATCTAGGTTGCAAAAGACCTTGAAGATCACCTAGTCCAACCATTAACCTAACACTGACAGTTCCCAACTATATCATATCCCTAAGCGCTATGTGTCGTGGATGAAAGTATTGACACGGTAATATTTAGTAAGAAATCTAGGTTTATTAATAACTAACAGCAATTTATTATTATAAAATAATTCAGAGATACTAAAAGAAAGAAAAGCGACTTATTCAGATTCTAAAATGACAAGATTCACACTAACTTACTTAACGGTACCTATATATACATATATACACATGCATGCACATAACAAAACAGACAAACATACAGAAACAAAGGTGTTTGGATTCAGTAGAATGAACA
This sequence comes from Strix aluco, assembly GCF_031877795.1. Classification (NCBI taxonomy): domain Eukaryota; kingdom Metazoa; phylum Chordata; class Aves; order Strigiformes; family Strigidae; genus Strix; species Strix aluco. The sequence goes on from NC_133935.1 coordinate 67,056,605, forward strand.
CAGAACAGACATACACACACAGAAACAAGGGTACGTACCCACACACACACACACACACACAGAGTAAAGAGAAGCTAGCTCAAAGAAAATTTCCCTCTCGAGTTTAGAGCAAATACTCACAATGCCATGGCATTCCTCAACGGGCGATAATTGAGACTCGAGCAGGGGACTTTGCCCTGGCCTTCCGTCTGGAGCAGACGACACCTTAAGGGTTTGGTACCTGAGAGGCGTCCCAGCTCAGGGGAGGTGCTGGTCACAGGCCCACTGCGATCCAGGAGAGCTCAAAGGGTCTCCCTGGTGGTCGCCATTTATAGGGTCCAAGATAATTGACTTTTGTCAAATGCTTCTGGTGCCTTCCAGCAGTTACAAAAGAATTTGATTAATGTGCGACTCTGTTATTGTTCCCATTTGACCACATCCCAGGCACAGGTGTGCCAGGCCCTTAGGAGTTGATGGGCCATTTTAACCATTTCCGAGCAATCGGGAGGGGCAGGAGCCAGGCTCGTTAACATTGTCAGTCCTTATCTCCACAGACTGGTGCATAGCTCGGGGGATGTGGGTGGAATCGCACCTAGCACCAAGCAGCCCAACAAAGAGGGGGGGGGGGGTGGGGGGTGGGTAAGGATTGCACCACCACACTATGTCAGCTCGACTTTTAAACACCTCTAGGGATGAGGACTCCACCACTGCCCTGGGCAGCCCATTCTAATGCCTAACAACCCGTTCTGTAAAGAAATGTTTCCTAATATCTAGTCTAAACCTTCCCTGGTGCAACTTGAGGCCATTCCCTCTTGTCCTATTGCTCGTTACTTCATTAAAAAGACTCATCCCCAGTTCTCTGAAACCTCCTTTCAGGTAGTTGTAGAGGGTGATGAGGTCTCCCCTAAGCCTCCTCTTCTCCAGACTAAAGAACCCCAGTTCCCTCAGCCGCTCCTCGTACGACATGTGCTCCAGACCCTTCACCAGCTTCATTGCCCTTCTCTGGACACGCTCGAGTAATTCAATGTCCTTTTTGTAGTGAGGGGCCCAAAACTGAACACAGGAATCGAGGTGCAGCCTCACCAGTGCCGAGTACAGGGGTAAGATCACTTCCCTGTCCCTGCTGGCCACGCTATTTCTGATACAAGCCAGGATGCCATTGGCCTTCTTGGCCACCTGGGCACACTGCTGGCTCATGTTCAGCTGGCTGTCAATCAACACCCCCAGGTCCCTATCTGACTGGCAGCTCTCCAGCCACTCCTCCCCAAGCCTGTAGCGCTGCTGGGGGTTGTTGTAGCCCAAGTGCAGAACCCGGCATTTGGCCTTATTGAAACTCCTACAGTTGGCCTTAGCCCATCGCTCCAGCCTGTCGAGATCTCTCTGCAGAGCCTTCCTACCCTTGAGCTGATCAACACTCCCACCCAACTTGGTGTCATCTGCAAACTTACTGAGGGTGCACTCGATCCCCTCGTCTAGATCATCAATAAAGATGTTAAATAGGAGTGGCCCCAAAACTGAGCCCTGGGGGACACCACTCGTGACCGGCCTCCAACTGGATTCAACTCTGTTCACCACAACTCTTTGGGCCCGGCCATCCAGACAGATTTTTACCCAGCAAAGCGTGTGCCCATCCAAGCCACGAGCAGTCAGTTTCACCAGGAGAATGCTGTGAGAAACAGTGTCAAGGGCCTTACTAAGGTCAGGGTAGACAACATCCACAGACTTTCCCACATCCAATAAGCAGGTGGCCCTGTTGTAGAAGGAGATCAGGTTTGTCAAGCAAGACCTGCCTTTCATAAACCCATGTTGACTGGACCTGATAATCTGGTTGTCCCGCATGTGTTGTATGATGGTACTCAGGATGAGCTGCTCCATCAGCTTCCCGGGCACCGAAGTCAAGCTGACAGGCCTGTAATTTCCTGGATCATCCTTCTGACCCTTCTTATATATGGGCGTCACATTGGCCAGTTTCCAATCTGTCGGGACCTCCCCGGTCAGCCAGGACTGCCGGTAAATGATGGAAAGTGGCTTGGCGAGCACCCCAGCGAGCTCCTTCAGCACCCTCGGGTGTATCCCATCTGGTCCCATAGACTTCTGTATGTCTGTGTGATGCAGTAGGTCACTGACTATCTCCTCCTGGATTGTGGAGGGGTCGTTCTCCCAGTCTCTGTCTTCTGGCTGAGGAGGCTGGATTCCCTCAGTACAACTCGTCTTGTTATTAAAGACTGAGGCAAAGAAGGCATTAAGCACCTCAGCCTTTTCCTCATCACTTGTTACCATGTTTCCTCCTGCATCTAGCAGGATGGAGGCTCTCCCTGGTCTTTCTTTTGCCGTTGACATACTTATAGAAACATTTCTTGTTGTACTTGGTTGCTGAAGCCAGATTAATTTCTAGCTGGGCTTTAGACCTCCTGATTTCCGCCCTGCATAGCCTCACAGCATCTTTGTAATCATTGTGAGTTGTATGTATATGTTGAAGTTCTTCTGTCAGAGAGGTGAAGCCAAAATTGGCATCATGTAGGGTCTAAATCAGACCACCTCTGATGCTCTTATGATTCACATCCAAGATGAATTGTGTGGTGTAGGTGAAAGATGAGTGGGGAACGTAGAACCCTTCCACTATGAGTACAGCTGGTCCTAGGAAACTAAACTGCGAGTACGTATGATTGGTATGATTGAAAATATTGGTAGATTATTACCAAGGGAGACAAAAGACATGCAAGTGAAGGAAATGTGATTTTAATAGCAATTACAGTTAAACTTAAAATGGAGATGAAAAGTATCTTGCTACCAGAAAAGGAAGTTTCTGATATCACCCTCAAGTGAGAGTAGAGGTCTAAAGAAACATCAGTAGTTTTTGGATGAAACTAGAAATGTTTGTGAAAGCAAATAAATAATTTTCTTTTTAAAGGAGGGGGCAATTTGCTATGTATGATCCAGTAAATTCTTTCCAGAGACACATTCTCTGTACCAGCTACACTCTGTCACTTATGCTCTGTCACGTTTCTAATTATATGCAGGAAATGCAAAGCATATTTTCTCTGAGAAGTCTCTTGATGTTCATGAACACTTTGGAACTCCAGCCTGGCAGAGATTTGGAAAGGTGTCTCCCTTAAAATTGTAACCTAAATGAATGTATAAATCATATTTCTAAAGGAAATGTCATAATTTTTTTGAATGAAGAGTTAACATTTTTTTTGGTGAAACTAGACGAATCTTTGCCAATATATAAATAATCTTTCTGGAAAGTTATGTTCCAGAATTGCAAATCATGTAGTGTAATGAAGTGACTCCATTACCTTTCAGTATGTTCTGCTCAAAATCCATACCTGTCTGCATACAGTTTTGCAGTCTTAGCTTTCTGTATGTTTGTCATGATAGAATATTTTATATAGATGCCCAACTGTAGAAAAGCTCCAAGATGGAATTTACAAAATAGGATATATTTAGTATCATGCACTGTGACTGCTGAACACTGAAGAAAGCTCTTCTTCATTTTTATTATTATTATGACCTCACAGTATAAATCACTAATAAATGGGATAATGATTAGATCTATAAGGCTAGAAAATGGTGGGATAACTACTATCAGTTAAAAAATCAATAGTATGGAGCTTAAAGATACTTTTTCTGTCTCTTGTACTAATTGCCTTCATAGAGCTCCAGTTTGTTTCCTGAGAACTTGAGCAGAAGCAAAGCAGCAGGAATATCCTTTGGATCCACAAGGAGAAACGAGAGTAAGGTACAGTTCATGTAGTCTCCTACATCTAATTACATTTTGATGTGCCTGATTCATGTGCTTGAGATCTTTGTATTTCCAGTGGATTTTTTTGTTGTTGTTCATAGATTGAAAATGAACTGAAACTGAAGATTACCGTATTGTGTGAGGATTTTCTAAGGAGATATCTCTAAGGGAAATACTGGGTTGTTTTTACCTAGGCAAACTGCTAAACAGTATAATCAAGCTGTATGCCCAAAGCTGCAGGGGAATAAAGTAAGATCCAGCAATAGATCCAAGACAATTTTCATATTTTCAGAGTGTCTCAGCTGGAAACCCACCCAAGTGACAGAGAAAAGCAATTACACCTTTTTTATTAAAATGCTCACACTATTTCATGTTCTACTGTTTTTGATTAAAAAAGTCTACTCACAGAGTTTAAATACTTATAGATCAGTGGAGTTTTAAATCGGAAAGTTAATGTCCGTGCAGATGACAATGGGTGTGACTGCATATAAAATATGTACAGCTGGCAGACACATATAGCTCATAACAGCAGCATGGACTGAAATTCTCTCCATTTTATTATCAAGACATTGTAAATGTCTTGTGTGAATTAGAACGAACATAACCAGGGACTAAAAATCTCCCAGCTACTCTCTTATATCAGTAATGTAGAAGTTAATTGAGTTTGGTTCTGTTATACTGAGAAATGTACCATCCCAGCTAACTGTCAGCAAACAACTGTTGATATAAACCTTCACCTTTTGGGGGCAATTTCTGTTTCTTATAAAATATTGCTGTTGGAGACTCACTGTCACTTACTAAACCTACAGTGCCAGACTGTACTCTCTTTGTTCCGTGACCCTAAGTGTCATGGGGTGTGTAGTTCACAATAATTCTCTGTACAGAGGACGGGAACTCATGATCTGACCCAGATTTCTTCTTGACTACACCACCAGCAGCTCTTCTCCTGTGTCCTCCAGCACCAGCTCTTGTCTTTGGACTGGCTGTCCATTCTGACTATCCATGACTCCATCTTCTAGAAGGGATCATCTGTGGAGTTGACACTAGAATTTTCTAGGGACCTTCTCCACTCCTGGTAAAAGGATCTTGAGTAGCTTATTGATCAACAGCCCAACAGGTTGTTTTGAATCCCCCTAAGCTGACCTATTGACTATTCCTAAATAAAGCAGGCCAGGGACTGTTTTTCGTCTCTAAAGTTGTGTCCTGTCTTGTGTGCCCAAACTTTCCCCTTTCCAAACACAGTGGTCACACATCTTTAGGAATAGTCCCTGACATGCACAGCTCATCCAAACAAAGCCAAAACATAATCTGAAAGAGCAGTAGTTTACATGAGCCAATATTGTGCTAGGGACTGTGCTGATATTTAACAGTGTGGATGTTTGTGAGCTATGGACTGTTTACTAGTATATAGCTAAAGAGCCAATGGTAGGTTCTACTGCTATTAAAATAGATCTCTTTGTGAATGGGCATCTATGTGGGCCTGCTTCCAACATGCTCGAATAAGGAGAGGTTAAGCATAGCCTCAGAGACCTCAGCTCGACAAAGCCTCTATGTACTAGGCCTCATGTAACTTGTTTCTGTGCAAAGCATGCCTCACCACAGTGAGTCAAGAGGATTAGCTTGTACTTCCATGTGTGGTGGAGCAAAGAGAAACCTTTAACCTCCAAAAAAATTAGTTACGAGAGAATCTTGTGTCAGCAAAAGCAAGTGAAAACAAAACTGCATTCTTCTCAAAGGCATTAATGCAGACACAACAGTGAAGGCAGAGCAACAATTTCACTTCAACTTTCACCCTGTTAGTTAGTGCTGACCTGAAAGTCAAAAGAAGCTACAGTCTCTCAGTGTGAGGGCAAGGACAAAATAAAATAAGCTAAAAATATAGGATTTCTATATTTGTTCCCTAAAAAGTGCCAATAAAGACACTGGAATTCTGAGGAGGTTGCCACAGTAGGAAATAGAATAGTTCTGGTTCCTGGCCTGCAAGGCCATCCTGTCGCCTGGCCAAATGGGGCAATCACCTTGGGGAAAGGGAAGCTGACGATAAAGTTTGCATGGCAGTGCTAGCTACAAAAGTGCAGAAGGCACAAAATGATTTCTTCAAGGTGGTGAACCAGGCAAGGTTTATCCAGAAGTCCCCTTGATGGTGGCCTGCCATGCTCCTGAATCATACAGCAAATTTATCAATGTTTTCATCATCTAATTACTACAAGATAACTAGAAACAATTAAAACTGTATATACAGAAATGTCCTTCTTTTGTAGAGTCATTGTTTTACTTAGTCCAATGAAATACATATATTTATCAATTTGTTAAGCAGGTAAAGAAACTGATCAGGTAAGGAAGGAAAAGGAGCTAATTTCAGGCAGTATAATGAATCTCCTTCGAGATATAAATAGGGAAAGATGACAAATCTAGTGTGAAGATCTATTTTTATGCCCTTCTCCAATAGATCAGCTGTCAGCTGGTCTGCTATCTGTATTTTGTTTTTAAACTGACATATACAGGAAGCAAGTATATATGTTTGGGTATGTCTACTCTAATAAGCCCCTTAAAAAAAAGAGGCTGTAGCTCACAGAAACTTGTAAAGTGAAAATCAGGGCTGATAGGAACAGAACAGAGATGATGTGAACAACAGTGAAGACAAAAATAAGGTGGGAGAACATCAAGTATGGACATGCCTATCTTGTGCCATGCGTTCTATTGTCTTTTGTTCAGTCTTATTCTTGGCACCAAAGGTAGTGTTTACAGGAGAGTAATAGCAGAAGTGGCAGCAGGTGGTGTGCTCCAGACAGCATGTGTTGGAAATTGCCAAAAAGTAGTTCTGGGTGTGCTGTTGGGTAGTGATCTCCCTTTTGAAGTGAAGTGGACAACAAACACACAAGTTGAAGAATATGAGTGTAAAAATTTTATGCTCCTTATGGATTACAAGTTAGCAGTATGAAATAAAACCCAAACCCAATAAAACTCAAAGACAGTGTTTGGGAAGAATTTGCTTTGCTTTTCTTTGCCCAACACTTCAGCATTGTGTACTAAACTGAAGAGTGACAAAACAAGCAATTTATGACATTTTAAATGCTATATTTGTTTGCTTCCTTGTTTTGTTGGTTTTGCCCTTGGATTAGTTATTTACCTGACTATTACTATAAATTGAGCTAACAGATGTTAAATATTGCAGGAAGGAAACTGACCATCAGAACCTGCAATTACTGCCTCCTTATGAAATAATGCGACACAGCCTCATTCTTGGAAAACAACAACTACCCTATAACCCAGATTACAATTCAGTCTGCAAAGCCTGTTTTTCTTTCCCCGTTGATCCACAGTGTATTCAATGCCATGAGGCCTATAGGGAAAATAGGCTGATTTTTCTTATAAATCAATGCAGTAGTTGAGAATTTTCTAGTGAAAGTAATTTTTATTCAGCAGACATGGGGAACAGGATGGGAATGCCTATCCTTTAAAAGCATATTTATTTGTTTAAATGAGGATGGCATTTGGAGTCATAGTGGGAAGAAAGTAGCAAACTTCATTCTCTAGAATAGGTTAGGCCTCATTACTTCATATACATGCCTAGACCTTGCCTGCTATTTGACTATGAGTCTTCTGAAGTAAATGAGATTGCATCGCACTTTTTCCGACTCTGAAGGCTTTTATTCATTTTGATGTTGAAGAGGAGTTACATTTTTTGTAATATTAATAGCAGTTTGACATTTGAACTCTCATAAAGTTAATATGACAAATTTATATCTAGAAGGAAACCTAACTTTAACACTTGTTAAACAGTTTTAAACAAACTTTATGAACAAATTTTTCTATCAAGCCACAGATGATCAAATATCATGTTTTGTGAACTTTTACTTTAAAAGCTTATAAATACTATTTGCTTAGAAAGTGAAGAGAATGTGCACTCCGGGTTGACATAGCGCTTAGGGATATGGTGTAGTTGGGAACTGGCAGTGTTAGGTTAATGGTTGGACCAGATGATCTTCAAGGTGTTTTCCAACCTTGATGATTCTGTGATTCTCAAGAAAGGGCATTTCATTTCGCTGAATTTGCAAGCATTTTGTACAAAGTAGAGATTTTAAACTTATGTCTATATTAAACAACTAGTGCAGACCAATAGGAGCAGATGTGCAGAATGAAACAGTGGTGAGGAACTATTGTTACAAATATACATTTCATGCTTTTTTAAACTTCAGGATCACTCTAGTCTGCTCCATTGGACTGAATGCCTACTGGTGACTAGAGGGCATTCAGTACGTTCCTGGATCACATGCTCTAGCTTAATGTCATCCAGAAGATCTGGTATGTGACCAATGACCAGGTGACTGGAAGATTTCCTTCAGAAATGCACTCCTTGACTGAATTAAAACATTATGTTGATGTGTCTGAAGCTACCTTTTAGTTTAGGTTAACCTGGCCTAGGTTACCAGCTGCAGAACTTGAAGCAGTTCAGAGTTCAGTATCAGAGCCTGGAATACTCAGTTTAATTAGCAGCACTTCTCAGAAGCAATATTTTAGGTACTAAAACACACTCAGCATATGATGACTTTATGGGGCATATACTACTTACTTATGTGAAACCACAATAGAAAAACGTTCTTTGAAGAAGGATTTTATCCAAGATAAGGGCTATGTAAATAAATAGATTTTCTCAGTCATGTATAATACATTTCATATGTGTTACCCTGATTTTTGTATAAATAGGGTCATGATTAAAGACATCTAGTCAAATATATTGTAAATTTTACAATTAAAACAAAATAGAGAAGTAAGTTGAACTTAGAATAACATTAAAACAAATTTAGAAAAGGAAAATTCAGAGGCAAGACTACTTCAAAAACCTTATTTCTGGATTAGCAAGTCTCCATGACATCTTGTCTATACTTGCAAATGACAGAGATGGTGATTTAAATAGTAGAATGGAGAAAGTGCTTTTTGCGGGTCTCTTCCAGCTCTACTTGGTTGGGTCTAGCTACATAAGTTTCTTTTGAGAACTTAACGTTCAGTGTTTATCATAATAAAATTAATGAGCTGTAAAAATGTTGAATCAGTGAGGGTTTGTACAGGGTCTTAGATATCAACTTCCAGTTTATATAGGGGTGTATGCTTGCTCTTTGATTCCACTGGGAGAAACATAGGATATAGGTTTTTGCAATATTCTCAAAAAACAAACAGACCAAACCCACCCAAATGTAATATGACAAATAATTCTGATTTTAATAGAGAAAATTATTTTACTATTGATCTCTCCACAGTGCCCAGACAGTGGACTTGGTTTCATATGAATGTAAGCCAGAATCAAGCATAGATTTCTCAAAGCGCTATATGTGGTCCATATGGATACCATGTGCATGATTTTTGTGCCCATACAATAATCACCTACCATAAGATAACTTTCATTCAGTTCCCTCTGGAGTACATGAAATGTTGACAAAGGGAACAGCATGTGCTGAACATTAATTGGCAGCAGACAAACTCATTATTCTCTGAAAGATGTTGTTCATCAATAGGGAACCATCTGCATTGTATTTAAGTAAGTAACTATTGGTTTCATTCTTATTACCGTGCTGGATCCTTGACAAAATACCAAGGTACTCCTAATACAACCCCTTTGATTATAGATCCTGTTGAACAAACCAGGCAGTAAAGATGTATGACTTTGAGTCTAAGATTAATTTAATTCTCTGATGGTCAAATGAGTTCCTGTCAAAAACAGTATGGAAAAAAATGTAGTAAAACATAAGGAAGTTTGCTTTGGTGAAGTAAGAAGTCTTTCTCAGTCAGAAACCTGTCTCTGGTTGTGACAACTAGTGGATATTTAAGGAAAGAATGTAAGACCAAGACAGTCCCTCTCTCTTGATATTTGGAAGCTCAGAGGCTTTAGTGAAGGATGGTATCTATAGCATATTTAATAGTCTGTGCTGGGTCTTTCATAACCTTTCCAATATTATTTTGCCTACATATGCTCTTTGACACGGATGAGCACCTAACCTTTTGGTGTTTTCTGTTTTCTAGAAAATTTATTTTCTATTGCAGAATTGTCTTCAACTTCTGCTGTATCTACTCCAGTAACAGTTCACAAGATAAACACCCTCATGCACTCATGCCTAGTTCTATGGATATTATTGTATAAACTTGAAGAACGTTATGATGGAGAGTCTCATTCAAATTTTGCCTAGCTGGTTTCAGTTCTATCCTTCCTTCTACTGTTGGTATTCACAGTCACCCCAAACTCACTCCACCCTTATCTAGATAACCAATGAAGTATTCCACCTTTTCCTCATACAGGTAAATCTTCACCTAGTCTTCCTGGGCATCACAAATCCAGCTACCTAACTCTACAGCTACTCTGTTTGGCACTGTAGATGAGGATATCTCTGATGGTTTGATAGTTGAGAATTCTTCCTGATACCTAAAAGTGGGCTTAATTTTGTTTTCATCTATAAAGGGTAAAATCCTTTAATAGTAGATTTTAAAATGTAGCCTACTATTTCTGAGGTCTTATAATTGATTGATAGTGAGAAGAGAATTTATCAACATATTTTTATAATTGGAAATGCCCCTTTTGTACTGGGCTTAGTATAGACAGTTTCTATTTTAATTTCATGTCAGACATTATACAAATGAAATAGGAGGTTCATGTTAGCATTTAATGACATCCTAGTTTATTGGACAGTTGGAGTCTGAATTAGCGAGAAAATACTTACTAATGTGTCGGAGTCACCATTAGCCGGGGTCCTTATTTCTCCGTGCGGGAACAGAAACGACGCAACACCAATGTGATGATCAGGTCGTCCATCTTTTTTATTATAGTTATTGTTCTAGTTTTTTTCTATTCCTTTTCTGGTTACATTTATACTCTACTAAGTTCCGTACACGCACTCATCTATCTTCTAATAGGCTACAGGTCATCCACACGCGCTGTTCACGTGCCTCTACAAGCATTTGCATTGGTTAATTGCAATTAGCATGTAAAGCCCAAAACTTGCCAAAACTCCCTTATCTCATACCCTGTTTTGCTCAGACTTGTGTGCTTTTGCTGACCACAGGTGTTTCTCACTTATCTGCTGTCTTGTGTGTTTTTGCCAGCCTTATTTTGCTGGCCTTGTCTTCGTCCTTGCATTCTTCTGTCTGCACTAACTTTCTCCCAGCGTGGCCCAGACTCCTACACTAATGAAAAATGACTCCACAGTTTTGGTTTTTTTTTTTTTGGTAAAGAAATTATGCATGACATCTAATGTTCAATTCCATTGATTAGTCAAAACTTTTCTTGGGTTCACTTTACTATTAAAAAAAGGGTAAACCATGTACAATTCATTGGTTTGTGTGCATTTTTACAAAATGTCCAATGGTTCTGGAAGAGAAAAAAAAATCTGAAGAGCCTTTCAGAATCTTTGCTTTAATTGTCGTGGTGCTGAAAAAAGTATTCATAGAAATTTTCTGGAGTAGGAAGAGTGGAGAAAAGTGAAAAGTCACAGTCAATCTGCATTACTTACTGTGACTGTACAGTGCTAATGAAACAAATTAGATACTGACTAATATTACAGATGTAATGATGAGCTGCATGACAGTACACACTTCAAAAAGCATATCTTAATTAACAGTGTGGGTACACTAACTGCACTTGATCGTCTTGGCATTCTTACATTTGCCTACTGTTAAAAAAAGTGGTTTATCGTCTAGTACTAGTGACATCATGAGTGGAACCTTTTTTTCCTAAGTTAGTATGATCTGGGACAGATATGTTACGTGGTTCACACTGCAGCTGCATTGGTTTATGGTGATTGTGGAACTACAGCTTCACTGTAGATCCTCATTTCACTGGAAATCTTTAATACCTGAGTTACTAAACAAAATGACACCCATGGCATAACATTTCCACACAGCTTAACAGAAAAATAAGTAGTTTAACACTTCTTCATTTAAATTCAGGATGCTAATACAATATAGTTAACATAATAATTTTCAAAGTTCAGATAGATCCTGTTGAAACAAAATAAATGCAAGCTGGTCTCGGGAACTGCCTTTTGTTCTTACACATATACATCTTAAAGTCACGACACGGTGTTAGTATAATACTGTATCTTGTCTCCAGTCTTAATACTGACATTATGGAAAGAAGTATTTTGTCCTAGACTTGCAGGAAGAATGACAACATGTAAGATATGTTCTTTAATTAGGTCATAACTTTGTCAGTCTAACTCCCCCGGGGATCACTTAGAATATATGGCTTTGTTTCTGTCTTGCACATTTCCATCTCCTGGCAGGAGAGGGGTGGGCAGCTGTCATTCTTCACTACTCCAAACCCAATTTCAGTTCTTTACTTTGACCCCTACAGTCTTCCCATCTATAGAGGTCAAGAGGTGAGAAAAAGGAGGTCATTATTTCATTTTTCTGTGTGAAGTGGGAAGAGTTGCTGAATACTGTTATCTTTGTCTGAATATGAATGAGCTGTTAGAAAGAATTGTTGCTTTAACCCAAACTTACCTGTTTTAATGCATGTAATTGAATAATGAATATCACCTGTTAATGGGAACCAAACTATTACAAAAAGGCAGAATTTCCTTACTCAGGATGAATTACAGATGGTAATTTCTCAACCTCTCCATGACTTCTTTTTATGCTGTTAAAACTACCTTTGACAAAAGTGTTTGATTAGAAAAGTTTTTAGCATAATTTTTAATGGAGTCTATGAATCAGAACATTCAAGACAAAATGATGCATATAAATTTCTTCTCTCATTTGTTGGCTGTTCAGAAAAAATCAATGCAAGCCAAAATGTCTAATCCTAGAGAAATGGAAGGGTCTAATTCATTCTTAGATGAGACTAGAAGGCAAACATCATCTGGTTTAGAGTTTGAAGAGGTTTTTTCATCTTTCTTACTGCCACCTATTAAAGTAAGTGGTCTTCAAAAGGCTCATTGTTAGAATACAATTAGGAAAAATATTTTTGTGGCCATACTTACATATTCTTGCTTCAAAATTTTTTTGGCTAGTGCACGTATTCCTATGCATTAAATGGAAATATAGGGTGGGCATTGAGAGACATTTCTTTGTGGGAAAGAAATAAAATAAATTTACTTAGGCAGTGTGAATCTGGGGGTCAGAAGCCTTGGAGGTCTTTTGCAAACAAGGATGTTGTCAGTGATGGTATCTGGTTTTGGTGGTGGTGGGGAGAGGCTGTGTCCCTGACTCCTTCCTGTGTTTACGTTAAAAAGCAAAACTGGCTTTCCATTTAAATGTAATTGTAGTTCAACTGTTATGTGCTACTGCATAAACTGTGGGTTTTAATAATGTCTCTTTTCTCTTTGAAGCATAGAAAATAGTATAAAACCATAGAGTAGAGAAACTGATCAAAATGTTACATTCTAATTCTGTTCTGTCAAATTTTGTCCTGGAGATCATGTAAACTCTCTATCAACTAAGTTTAGAGAATATAATTTTTAAAATTTTTAAAACAGGACTTTCTTCTACAGCCAGTTTAATTGCAGAAGAATATAAATTCAGACTTGATAAATTGTTCCCTATTTATAACACTAAATGAGAAATCAGTGTGGAAAGGTTCTATAAATGATAAGAAAATCTGTGCCACTAAATTACAAGTTTTATTGGATTCCTAAAGTAAAGCCTCTTCAGTTAATTGAAAACTTGATGAACTGTTCTTTTTAGATGTGGAGGTTTGAACTCAGCCGGCAGCCAGACGCCACGTGGCCGGCCGTTCACATCCCCCTCCCCCCTCTGGTGAAATAGGGGAGGGACAAAAAGAAGAGAATTCGTGGGTTGAATAAAAAGACAGAATTTACTAAATATAACAAGAGAACAACAGTAACAATAGTGAGTCCAAAAACAAAACAGGTAAAATGCAGCAGTGGCTTACGGAGCGCGGGGACCACCCCCACAGCAACAACAAGACCCGACAAGCAGATGGCGTGAGTGCAAGCCCCAAGTGAGAAGCCGAGAGAGAGAGAGAGAGAGAGAGAGAGAGAGAGAGAGAGAGAGAGAGAGAGAGAGAGGGGGAGAGAGAGCGAGAGCGCCCGCCCACCTGAAGTGCTAAGGCTTGGACAACAGGCCCAAGCCAGAGTTGACCAGATGAATCCTGTATATTTTATAACTGATAACCATTGTGCTAACAGGTATTATACTAAGTTATAACAAACCACTTAGTCTGATGTAAAAGGTGGAAGTGTTGAAGCCTGAGCAACAGGCCCTGAACTGAATCTGTTAACTCAGTATGTAATCCCTAATGAAATATGCATGGAGGATGTAGCTATCTTGAATGTATCTTTCCTTCCTTTGTATATGAATAGAGTAACAGAGTCATGGAGACAGGTGCCTGTCCTGGAGGCCTGACGTGAGACCTTGCGCATAATCCGATCAGATAAGCAGAGAAATTCCCTTAGTTTCTTCCTTGAGCCCTGGCCAGGCTCTGAGGGGAACCTAATGTGAAATTTAAACTAGATATTTCCGCTTAAAACAAAGGTGCCAGCTATTCTGGCTTGCTGATTTTTAGCACATAAGGCTGGACCCGCTCACAGCAACTTTAGATGCCTCACCTACAGGTGGACGCACCACGTAGGATTTCCCACTTGCCGGGACAGGCTCTCCAAATCCTCACTGTAACCGGCGCTTCCCAGCGTCTGCGGATCTGGATGTTGGTAATGTATGCAAGTGGTGATGGATCTTTCTTAATCACTATTTTCTCTCTCAGGTAGTAATGATTTGATGAATTACCCTGTATTTTCCTATTTAAGTGCACTATTCTGTCTTTTCTTACTGTATGTTTTGTATTATTATCTTATATTATTTAGTTATGCCTAGTAAAATATGCCTGCCCTTTTCACTCTGGTGTCTGAGTTTAAATGATATCCCTAATCAGCAAAACACCACCTAAATCCCTGGGCATGACATCACATGCTATGAAACACTGCAATGAAAATTAACTCCATCCTGGTCGAAACCAGGACAGCCTCTACCCCTTATTCCATACCATTGACGTTATGATCAGTTTTTCAAATACATCTTAAGGAATCACCACCCCCTTTTTTTTCCCAGGTCTCACAGATATCATTCCCTTAGTCTATGGGCCATCTTTCCACAATGTTTGCTGAGTTCATTTAGTCCATAACTTCTGGTTCCATCTGTTATGACAGTCTATAAGGCTGAGGAATGAGGCGGAGTTGTCTCAGTCGGTGGAGCAGGAGGCTTTGGGTGTGGCACGGGGATGTTGCAAGGCACCAATTGCCATAACAGGGTTATTTGACAGTCCAGTTCATTGGCTATTCTCACCAAAAATCAAATCTCCTTGAGGCACACATCGGATCTCTCCATCCTTCTGCATTACCCACAAAGCACACCCAGGCCCTTGGGCAAAAGTAATCCCACGCATGGGTTTACCTTTATCCAATGCAGGAGTAACACAGATGGCCTTCCCCAACATATTCCTAATGCACACTAGGGGGGCTTTATCCCCATCCACGGTATGTAGGAGGTTTGATTGAGCAGGGCCAGCTTGCTTGGCAGATCCTCTGGTATTGACTAACCAGGTGGCTTTTGCTAAATGCATGTCCCAGTGTTTGAAAGTTCCACCACCCATTGCTCTCAGTGTAGTTTTTAGCAATCCATTGTATCACTCAATTTTCCCAGAGGCTGGTGCATGGTAGGGAATGTGATATATCCACTCAATGCCAAGTTCTTTGGCCCAAGCGTCTATGAGGTTTTTTCAGAAATGCGTCCCATTATCTGACTCAATCCTTTCTGGTGTGCCATGCCTCCATAAGACTTTCTCCTCAAGACCTAAAATGGTGTTCCGGGCAGTGACATGGGACACAGCATAAGTTTCCAACCAACCGGTGGCTGCTTCCACCATTGTAAGCACATAGTGTTTGCCATGCCAAGTTTGTGGGAGCGTGATATAGCCAATCTGCCAGGCCTCCCCATATTTATATTTTGACCATCGTCCTCCATACCAAATGAGCTTTAACTGTTTGGCTTGTTTGATCGCAGCACATGTCTCACATGCATGGATTACCTGTGCAATAGCATCCATGGTTAAGTCCACCCCTTGGTCACAAGCCCATCTATATGTTGCATCTCTTCCCTGATGGCCTGAGGAGTCATGGTCCCAGGGAGCTATAAATTGTTCACCCTTATGTTGCCAGTCCAGATCTACTTGAGACACCTTAATCTTGGCAGCCTGATCCGCCTGTTGGTTGTTCTGATGTTCTTCAGTGGCCCGGCTCTTGGGTACATGAGCATCTACATGGTGTACTTTCACAACCAGATTCTCTACCTGAGCAGCAATATCTTGCCATAATTCAACAGCCCAGATGAGTTTGCCTTTGCGCTGCCAGTTGCTCCATTTCCACTGCTGTAACCACCCCCACAGCACATTTGCCACTATCCATGAGTCAGTATAGAGGTAGAGCACCGGCCCCTTTTCTTGCTCAGTGATATCCAAGGCCAGCTGGATGACTTTCACCTCTGTGAACTGACTCGATTCACCTTCTCCTTCAGCAGCTTCAGCGACCCGTCGTGTGGGGCTCCACACAGCTGCTTTCCACCTTCGATGTTTTCCCACAATGCAACAGGACCCATCAGTAAACAGGGCATATTGCTTCTCATTACCCGGTAGCTCAGTATATGGTAGGGCCTCTTCAGCACGTGCTACCTCTTCCTCTGGCGCCATTCCAAAATCTTTGCCTTCTGGCCAATTTATGATCACTTCCAATATTCCCAGACGGCTGGGGCTCCCTATTCGAGCCCATTGTGTGATTAATGCGACCCATTACCTCCACGTGGCATCGGTTGCATGGTGTGTAGAGGGAACACTCCCTTGAACATCCAGCCCAGCACTGGCAGTCGGGGTGCCAGGAGGAGCTGTGCTTCAGTCCCAATCACCTCTGAAGCAGCTCGGACCCCTTCATATGCTGCCAGTATCTCCTTTTCGGTCGGAGTATAGCGGTCCTCGGATCCTCTGTATCCCCGACTCCAAAACCCCAGGAGTCGACCCTGAGTCTCCCCTGGTGCTCTCTGCCAGAGACTCCAGGTAGGGCCATTCTTCTTGACTGCAGTGTAGAGCACGTTTTTAACATCTTGCCCTGTCCGAACTGGCCCAAGGACTACTGCATGAACTGTTTCCTGCTTCATTTGTTCAAAAGCTTTTCGTTGCTCCAGGCCCCATACAAAATCGTTCTTTTTCTAGGTCACTTGATAGAGAGGGCTGACAATCTGACTGTAATTTGGAATGTGCCGTCTCCAGAAACCCACAACACCCATGAACGCTTGTGTTTCCCTTCTGTTAGTTGGTGGGGACATGGCTGTTATTTTATTAATCACCTCCATTGGAATCTGACGATGTCCATCTTGCCATTTTACTCCTAAAAACTGGGTCTCTTGTGCAGGTCCCTTGACTTTCTTACACTTTATGGCAAAACCGTCTCTCAGAAGGATTTGGATTATTTTCTCCCCTTTCTCAAAAACATCTTCTGCTGTATTACCCCATGTAATGATGTCATCAATGTACTGAAAGTGTTCTGGGGCTTCACCCTGTTCCAGTGCAGTCTGGATCAGTCCATGGCAAATGGTGGGGCTGTGTTTCCACCCCTGGGGCAGTCAATTCCAGGTGTATTGGATACCCCTCCAGGTAAAAGCAAACTGTGGCCTGCATTCTGCTGCCAGACGGACGGAGAAAAATATATTGGCAATATCAATCGTGGCATACCACTTGGCCATCTTCAACTCTAGTTCATATCGCAGTTCCAACATATCTGGCATGGCAGCACTCAGTGGTGGCATGACTTCATTCAGGCCACGATAGTCCACTGTCAATCTCCACTTTCCATTAGAGTTTTGCACTGGCCATATGGGGCTGTTAAAAGGGGAGTGTGTCTTGCTGATGACTCCTTGGGTTCCTAGCTGATGAATCAGTTTATGGATAGGGATTACAGAGTCTTGATTGGTGCGATATTGCCATTGGTGCACTGTTGTGGTGGCAATTGGCACCCATTGTTCTTCAACCCTCAGCAATCCCACCACAGAAGGATCCTCTGAGAGACCAGGCAACACAGAGAGCTGTTTGATTTCTTTTGTTGCCAAGGCAGCTGTACCTAAAGCCCACCAATACCCTTTTGGGTCGTTAAAATACCCTCTTCTGAGATAATCTATACGAAGAATACATGGAGCGTCTGGGCCAGTCACAATGGGGTGTTTTTCCCACTCTTTTCCAGTTAGGCTCACCTCGGCCTCCAATACAGTCAGCTGTTGAGACCCTCCTGTCACTCCTGAAATACAAACGGGTTCTGCTCCTTTAAAATTTGATGGCATCAGGGTGCATTTCGCACCTGTGTCCACTAGAGCCTTATACTGCTGCGGGTCAGATGTGCCAGGCCGTCAAATCCACATGGGCCAATAAATTCGATTGTCCTCGTCCTCTACCTGGCTGGAGGCAGGGCCCCTCTAATGTTGGTCATAATACCCCCTAACGACAAATGGGTTAGTGTGGTGTGCACGGGTTTCAGTCTCATCTTGATCACTCACTTCTCATAAATACAAATCAGAAGTTCTTCTCATAGGATCATGAGCAAAGCTGACCTTTCTGCTCCATTTGGGCACTTGATTACTGGAAACTGGAGCAGCATTTCTCCTGAAAGGACTACATTCTGTACTTGTTCTTCTTCCAGCTCACATACCCACTCTTCTAGGAGGTAGGTAGGTTTTCCATCCCATTTCTTCATGTCTTCTCCATAGTCACGCAGGCGATGCCACAGCTTCCCCCGTGGTGTGTACCGGTTCTCTCAAGTAGAGAAATGATGGCTCCTAATAGCTGAGATTCTGGTCCGTGCAGGTGGGGAGTAGGACATGTTCTCCTTAAGTTGCTGGACATCTTGAGATAATTTGTTCACAGCCGCGATGATGGGGGAAGAGACACTTTCTTCATATTGTCGTAGTTGGTGAGCCAGTTCATGCACTGGTGGTCCCTCTTTGCCTGTTCTGTCCATTACTGCTAATGCATTGGCATATGATGATGGTGTGCTCTGTACAAAAGTCCTCCACATGGGCCAGGTGCATCGGACTTCATCTGGATCTGTGGGTAGCCACGCATTATCTGGGTCATAGTAAACTACCTCCCTCAAGTATTGAATGCCTCTTTCCATAGTTACTTGGTTGACATGTAAAGTCCTCCTTGAAGGGATACCTCTCCCTCACACTTGACAGAAGTCGCTCCCAGAGACTGAGATTTTGTGTCTCCTTTCCAATAGCTTTGTCAATGCCCCCTTCCCTAGACAGGGATCCCAGCTGCCTGGCCTCCCTGCCCTCTAGTTCCATGCTACTGGCCCCGCTATCCCAGCACCGAAGCAGCCAGGTAACGAGTTGCTCACCTGGATGGCAGCTGTAATCTTTTCTTATGTGTTGCAACTCACTCAAGGACAAGGATTTGGTGACTATCACTGACTCTGCCTCCTCCTCATGTTCTCGTGATGGGCCTGGTTCATCATCACCCTGTACACTGCGATGGGGTTTTCTTGTGTATTTCTTCTATATGGGAGCAACTGACACTGTCATGGGTTGGTGCTCTGGTTCAGCTGCAGCGCCCGTCCTCGGGCTTGTAGTGGCTGCAGTTTCTGTTACTTGGTTAATCTTAAATAGTAGCTTAACCATAAACAAAACCTGAACCACATTCAGGAACACACTAGCTCCTAACAACACGGCAACCATGTTTACGTCAACGTTCCAAAGATATTTGAACTTCCCAAATTTCTCAAACAAACACAACTGTAAATAGCCCCAGGACTGATGACTGCACGCTATCATAGATGAGCATCACATAGTACAACAGAAACAAAACCTTAACCCAACTCTCACGAAAGGTGAGCAACAACATGGGAAACACGTATTGCAAATGAGGTGATAAGATCTCAAGGAGTCAAGCAATCCACATTTTACCCGTTTTGTTGTCATCTCAAACAAAAAAAAAACCTCAGGGCCCCATGTTGGGCGCCAAAAACTGTGGAGGTTTGAACTCAGCCGGCAGCCAGACGCCATGTGGCTGGCCGTTCACTTGCCCCTCCCCCCTCTGGTGAAATAGGGGAGGGACAAAAAGAAGAGAATTCGTGGGTTGAATAAAAAGAAAGAATTTACTAAATATAGCAAGAGAACAACAGTAACAATAGTGAGTCCAAAAATAAAACAGGTAAAATGCAGCAGTGGCTTACCAAACGCGATGACCATCCCCCCACAGCAACAACACAGCCCGACGAGCCGATGAGCAGACGGAGCGCGTGTAAGCCCCAAGTGAAAAGCCGAGAGAGAGAGAGAGAGCCCGACCACCTAAATCCCTGGGCTTGACATCATATGGTATGAAATACTCCAATGAAAATTAACCCCATCCTGGTCGAAACCGGGACATTAGAAAACTTTGGTTTTCATGAGCAAATGTTTTTTATAGAACTCAAATAATTGAATCCTGATGTTGGATTGTTTGGACGTTCAAGAAAATAAATCCTGATGGATATGAGCAAGAAGGTCAGCAATCATCTCATTCAAAAAGATATTATTTCAGGCATGTTTTGGTCATCTATGATGGTCTTCACTGAGGCATGACAAATCAAGGGATGCTCTCTCCCTTGCATCATGAGTATCAGTTGTAAAGGTGTTTTTATGAATAGATTACAGAAGTAGTATGTGCATGTACAATTGTTCACAGATTAATTTTATCATCAACAATGGAGCAGTGTAGTAGGCAGAGAGCCAAGGCACCGCTAATTTTGCACCGAAGCCCAAAACTTATACTAGATAACATCAGTGGCCTGAGAAATTATAACTAATAGCTTTCAAACATGCTTGTTATTTATGTGTAAACAGTGGTATTTGAGCAAACTGCTCATAAAAGCGTGTGTTGCCCTTGCTGCCTGGACATGAAGTCCTCTGCTGGCTAAACTCATTCCGTATCAGGAAACAAGGGCATGCTACGGTCTTCTAATCTTGCTGACATTTAAAAGCCAGCCTGCTATGCCCTTCTTGAGTGTAGAGAAACAGGAGAAGGGGTTTTGCCACACCACTTCCTCTTCCAAGGACATATGATTTGTGGCAACTCCCTTCTAGCTTCTCCTAAGGGATGGAATGAGGGGTTTTATTCCACACTGGGAGGAACCTGCACACCTCACTCCAAACCTGTTCTGGATTTAAATTTAAAAAAAAAAAATCTGTCAACAAAAGCTTGCTTTTATTTCATTAGGTTTTTATCACTACTTGCAGTGCTCAGAGGCAAAGAGAAATCCCAGTGCCCATACCTACTGATTACATACCACAGGCAAGGCTTAGATACACCGTTGCTCTGCTGACCTCACAGAGCTCTTGTGGGTTCTGCAACATGAACAATAAGGCCACTCACAGTCTTTCAATCTATTTAAGGGCCTCTGTCCTCCTAAAATTTTCCATAGGCTATATTTTCCTGTTTGCTATTTGCAAGATGCCAGGAGAGCAGTCTTTTATCACACACATGCTGCCTTACTGAACCTTGGGAGTTGTGAAGTTTTTAAATAAAGGATATTTCATCTGTGCAGCATAACTAGGACTGGAGATTAAAGATCTGAAGCACAGTTTGAGCTGCGTATCTTCTACACCCATTTAGAACAGCGATGTTAATATTAATACAAGTTAGGCCTGAGGCCCCAAAACCTTTGGGAAAACTTTTTAAAAAATATTTTTGCTGTTGCAAAGTGAAAAAGCAACAGAGTAAAGCTGTTGTCTTCTCTTTCTGGAGAAAAGAGTGGACAGCAAGCATGGTTGGTATACTCCCTTTCTGCAGCAATATGTGTCTTCCCCCTTACACATGCTTATGTCCTCCTTTGCAGTACTGGTCCCCTTTTTCTCATAAGCTTCTTCACCTTCTCTCTCCCTTTCTTACTGAAAATTCAACATCCCCTGCTTTCTCCTTTCCTGATGCAATAGCATCCATTCCGTTTTACTTCGCTCCACCTAAAGTGTAACTGCTGAAACTGTCACTGTTCCAGGAAACCATGCATTTTGCAAGGCCAACTGTAGTTAGATGTATATATTGTCTTATCAGAGGGTTTTCTGAGTGGAACACCATGCTGTTTCTGAGGCTGGGGCAGGTCAAATAGTGCTCAGTGCCTTTCAGGTGCTGGAGAGACAAATATATTGCTCTAAAGGTCATGCATAAGCAACTTATGTAGGCCTGTACTAGACTAAAGGCTATCTGATGTACAGTATGTAAAGGACTGAAAGGTGAGGTACCAAGTCCTTTGTTCAAAAAAGGGAAACTAGAAAGATGGGTGGAACTGAGAACAGATGGAGATAGTCTTCTCTCAGTTGAGGAGTTGGAAACACAAATTAGGAGTAAGGTAATAGCTCTCAGAGCTGCCCACTGCCAAAGGATGACAACATTAGCAATTTTTTTTGATCATTGGGCATCCTCACCTGCTTTTGATTAAGGACAGCATATTCAGTTTTGCAGAACATTTACTCTCAACACTGTCTTGCAATAAATTTGCAAAAAACTTACATACAAAGCAACCGTACCAATTAGCATGTGTGCTTTTCCACTCTCTGCATTCCATATTAGTAATAGAATGCCCAGAACATATTACTGTAATCTCTTAGAAATGAAACATTTTTTAAGGTTTTAGTGATGTATTTGATACTAAAGCCTGATACTGAGATTGCATTGATGGGCTTTAAAGAAAATAAAACAAATTACACAGTATCACACAGTATCATCTAGGTTGGAAAAGACCTTGAAGATCACCTAGTCCAACCATTAACCTAACATTGACAGTTCTCAACTACACCAGATCCCTAAGTGCTGTGTCAACCATACTCTTAAACACCTCCAGGGATGAGGACCACTTCACCACTTACCTGGGCAGACTCCACCACTTCCCTGGGCAGAAATTTTAAAATATGGAATGCTTCATGAATTTACGTGTCATCCTTGTGCAGGGGCCATGCTAATCTTCTCTGTATCTTTCCAATTTTAGTATATGTGCTGCCAAAGTGAGCACAATTATTATCATTCCTGAATATCTCTAGGACTTCTTTTTGGGGAGTGATTGGATATGTTTTCATTTTGCACCAGAGTCCTCTAATTTTTCAATGTAAATATGTTAATTCAAACAAAACTAGTACTGAACATGCACTTTAAGTGTTGCAGTAGTCCAGGCAAAAGAAGTTGTTTACATGCACACACACAATCTTTGTTTTTTTTCCTTGTCAAACATAAAGGTATTGCATGATTCAAATAGTGGGTCTGCTCTGGCTGTAAGGACATTTCTCTCCGTGTATTACTGCCTTTGCTGCACTCAGAGCAGAGGCTCTTGGAAAATGTATTTCTATTAAAAATTTTCAGGTGGCTATATCTCCCCTAGATTGTTTCTCTTCCTCAGATGTGTTGATTTTTCTGGGCTCGCTGCAAAAGACAGCACTAGAGATTTTCATAGACTGAGAATATGCTTCCTACCAATAAAAGAGAGTAAGTAGGTGTCCAGCTGGCTGTCTGACTTCTTCAGCTTCAGGCTGATTCTTTAACTTCATTTTACTGTGTGATTAAGTTCATTATAGGGGTTAGAGACTTGCAGGACTCACATTTCAATCCAGCTAAACACAATTCATGAAACAGAAATCACACTAAAAATAAAGTTGCTTTTATTTTTTTCCAGGAGGGGAAGAAATGGAATTATTTTACCCTCTGCTCCCATTCTTGCACAATGGAATGGTTGGTATGGAAATTCTTTTCTTCCAAAAAAAGAGCTGACCTGTCACTTACTGCGCATTACGGATTGTTTAGGACCTTTGTTCCAGTCATATCTGAATAATGTAATGCTGCTTCTTATTATAAACCTAAAGCCATTTAAAGACTGGTCTGCTGATCATCAAATACTGCAATGAGCTCCATGGACCTGATTACGAGATACTGGACTTGTACCAGTCAGAAACAGACCTTACTCAGCATTGTTGCAACGCTTTCAAAGAATAATGAAGAGCTTTATTACAAAAGTTTAATTTATTTTCTTTGTTTGAAGAGAAGGAAGAATAAAATACTTTTAGACAGTATCATTCAGACAAGAACTGAGTGCTTTCTAGCGATTTCCACTGTATGTAAACTGATGAGTATTTCAGCCTAAAATATGCTATATAAAAGTATATACCTCTTGACACCAAATAACCTAGTACATAATCTCTGTAAAACTGTTACTTTTTAAAAGAGCTGTAATTTGTAAGCAGATGGAATTGGCAGTTACTTTGTGTCTGCCAGTGAGGTAGAATCTAATATGTTGCTATGATATGACTAAATATATACATCCATAATGTGGTGTGTCAACTTAAAAAACTTGAGACAGAGGCTTTTCTAATACTTCATTGAATTTAATTGCATCATTTGAATAAGTATATTGCTTCAAAGGAGCCTGTGTGCACAACGTTATTCTCAAAATCATGTTTATGAGCAGAAAGGAAGCACACCTACATATAAAACAAGAATTTATTGTTAGTACAAGTGAAATCTTAGCAATCTACTTAAAGAATAATTATTAGTCTAGATGTAATTATTACACAAAACCCAAGGAATAAAAATGCAATTAAAATTTTTATATACTTTCTTAGTTTCTACCCCTTATCCTGGTGTTATGCTCATGATTCCCCTTCTCCTTTGGTCCTAGGTTGCTGGTCCTTCACTGAAAAAAAAATTATGATCCTGTTAGTGGTCTCTTCTTTTCCATTTTAGGATCCATTTGGAGTAATTTTAAATGTTTGCTAGTGTGCTTTTACACCTTTGCTCTTTCTTCACTGGTCTGCAGCTGCATGTTACACCTGAATTTACTATATATGATGCCATTTACATTTGTTAGACACTATGTGTTTTTTCTTTTTGTTAATTCTAAAACTAGTTTTGTTCAGCTCCAGGTTTACATTTCTATTAACTGAACACTGGGAAACTGGTTATAGTCATGAGGTTTCCAGTGCCAAGCCCATGTCTCGCCTCTTATCTCCATTTTGCTAGGTAAATTGCTAGATAAATAACTCACCATCTTAAAGCAATTTTTTATGTCAGGTAAGGTTGAAAAAGTGCTCCACTGAAATACTTGATATGCAGTTACCGTTTTTAACATATTTTTTTCTAACTGCCAAAAAATTTGGCTTGGTTTGAAGTCATATCACTTTGAGTTGGTTCCTACTGCTCAGCAACACCAAGAATGTTTTTGGGTTTTTTTACTACACAGTGAAATAAGAAAAGGAAACACAACTCAAGTTTTCATTTTTAACACTTCTTTCTCTATTCTTTTTCCTGTTGCATGAACAAAAGGCGCTAACAGTTGCAGAGTGAGAAGCAATTTGGTCTCCTCTCTGGGGACATCTTGCTCAAGTCATTTTGGCTTGGATTCTTTCATTTCTGGAATACACCCTCTTATCTAGGCTTAGATGTTTGCAGAACTACCTGTTCCTCCTCTTTTCTGCAACCATTTTAACATGGCTTAGATTTAACATTTCCAGAGAACTTTGTCAATTACCAAAAATTACTCAAAAAGGCACCTTAAAAAAACATACAAAATACTCCTGTTTAGCTCTGTTTTACAGTAATTTGCAGACTTGCTAAATTCTTATCTCCTTTCTCGTTTTGACAATGCAAGACAATGATACAGAAAAAGCAAAGAACTGTACTAGGCAAAAAAAAAAAAATTAAATTACAAGTCCTGTATTGTATCAAAACAACTAATGATGCTTTTGCTTGATACCTTCTTACAAAAAAGTATGACATTAGATTTATTTATGACTAAGAAGGATCTTTATTTTTCCAGAAAGCAAGAAATCAGATACCAGGAAAGAGGAAGAGGATGAACAGGAAAGATAGGAAGGGAGGATCTCCTGTTTTTCTGCATATGTAGAGGTGATCTTTAGTTCCCCTTCTTATTTTTATCAGTATGCTTTTTGAATTAAAACAAAGTAATACAGTCTATGTGATAAAACCTTAATTTTCATTGTAAAGTGGAATATATTTCCATGCCATCCAAAATTTACAGCTATTCTCAGATGTTGAACTAGTTCCTTATAGAAAAAAAATCTAAAGTGTGGCAATTTTGTTAATTATGAGAAGAGTCTGGTGATTTGCACAGAGACACTTATCTGAAGAGTGTTTTGGTTTGCTATAAAAACTCTAATCTCCTTAGCCTTAGAACATCTTAAATCCCAACTCAGTTCTCAGTTCAGATAACCCATATAAATAATTTATTTTACAACTGGGTAATTTAATACCATAGTTATAAGTTGAAAATGGTCTTGCAACCAGAAATCAGAGGACAAAAGAGCATCCCAGAGAACCATGTCTGCTGATAGGCCTGGGGTTTTGATGCATCTTTTCAATGCTCTGGTACTGTGGGCTACAAAGGCATGCTCTGTAAGGGATGTGCTACAAAGTGCTGCAAGAATTTGAATGGAGGAAAACATCTATTAATTCAACTCTCTCTAGTCCCTTGGAAACTAAAAAAGCCCTTTCCTGTAAGACAGGTAGACTGTAGCCCAGTGGAAAAGTTTGAGAGAAATGCTGTAGGACAGTTCTGTTGAATGAGGCATTTTGTTTCCATTCTGCAGAGATGGTGGAGTGACAGGAAAATTTTGTTAGATCCCACACCAGAAATGTACTTGCAGACAACACTTATACTCCTTGCTAGGCAAAATTTTCACCCAACATGCTACTTCCTTCAAAGTGTATAAATATAACATGCTTTTTTGAGAATCATCTAAAGCTTCTGAAGTAGAAGTTACCTTGTCCCTGAGAGCAGTCAGGAAGGTACAAACCCAGTGGTAATGATAGCCTAATTAATGGTCATTGCTCAGTGATAGAGAGGAGCCATGGGGTATCTATCTAATTGTGGGAGTTGCTACTGAGGAACTGAGTGAAACAACAGGAAGGTGATATGTACAATTGGAAAAGGTCCCTATATGTTTTTTATTTTAATAGGGACCCTAGCTTTAGTACTTTAAAGGATTTTTCAATTTTGTGTCAAGGGGAGTGATTTAGAAAAATGTTCTTTTTGTTATTGTTTTGTTTACACTCTTTGTTCAGACTATGATCTACAAGAATAAAACACTATCTTGTCTTTCTTTATAATGAAATTCAGTGAAAGATCAATTAATCCCATTAAAATAACATACAGCAAAAATGGATTTATTTCATAATGATTTTATAGCACTGATTGAATACATTGGATTAGATGTGATAACTCCTGAATATAGTTTTCTTAACTCCTGATTAAGAGTCATATGGAAAGCATTCATGTAGCTAATGATAAACTAATCTATTCAGGAGGACAGAATGTTTATAGCTAATTTATCAGTGACCTGCAACACAGTGTGAAAATAATTTATCAGTGATGTGCAATGTGCAATGCACAGGAAATGAACACAACTATTTTTAGATTCTTATTAATTTGCTGTGATTATAACCATGTGACTCTTCAGTAGCTACTGAAGATATGTTTTATAGTGTGACTGCATGTTGTTCTTACACTGTCTCCTCTCTGTTTTTAATTATAGTACCATCATGTGAGTGTATCTGGAATTAGAACACTGTGGCTGTAGTCCAGCAATAGCTTAATTGTTCAAGATCCTATATAAACTAATAGTTATTTGTGATGAGCTTTCTTTAGAAAAGATTGCATTCCCAGATTGAAGGAAACAGGAAGTATATGTAAGGATGCTAAAAATAGTGATAATAAATAAATCAGAAGTTTTCTAAATTAAGTTCTAGAATGCTATTTTAAATCACTCATATGCTTTCCCATTTAACATTGCCCTTCTTGCAACTTCCATTAGATTATATCAGTAATAATATATAACTTATGATGACTTAAGACTTTCAATATTCAGTACAGACTTTGCTGACTACTGATTTTGGTCCTGAAAATGAACATGCATTTAATTGTTTGGAATTATCTAACACATGTGAAATTCAGTTCTTAAAATTACTGAAATCAGGAAAGTATCAGCAAATCAATCAGTACAGAGTTATCATAGAAATCTCAAATCTAGCAGAGAGATCTAAAAGTGTTTCCAAAATATATAATTGCTAAACAACAATAAAAATAAATAATTGCTAAAGCTAGAGATGTACATTTTGCATATCATAATAGAACTCAAAAATATTTACCAAAAAACCTGTAAGGCAGGCATCATATTACACTTACTGAAAATTTTGAGACTTAAGGTAAGATCTTCAGAAATAATAAAAATGAAAGCAAACAATTGGTGGGATTACAAAATATTTATAAAGTATATTAAAAAAATTTCCTACCAAAAAGAGATGAAAATCTAACTGATTAAACAGCAGTAACAATTTATAATGTTTGGAGGTAATAAATAATTCATCACATAATGAATGTGTAAATGTGGTTTTCTCTTGATAATTGTAACCTAGAAACATGCCGAGTGCATTTTTCTGAACACCAGTAGTGAATGACAGTTTTTTGAAGTTCTCTTAAAAACAATATCGTCAGTCAAAGAACATCACATTGAATGCTTGCTATTGGCCTGTTATTTTAATTGTCTGAAAAGTTAATGTTACTTGACTAAACTGTCTAATTTTTGTAGTCTTATGATAGCATACATGGCCAGGTATATATATGTAAAGGCACCTAACATAGACACACTTTCATTTCTAGTGTTACCTAAAAGTAGCTTGAATTCCTTCCCTCCTTCTTCACTGAGAGCTGTGTATCAGTTAGATGGAGTGCAACACATACACTAGCTAAATTCCACTAAAGTACTACTCTATCATTTGGAGAATACAATGATTAGATACTTTTGCACAGAAACATGACACCAAGACAGTGGCTGTTTTGGGTTAGAGGGGGAGATTACTGACCGTATGTGTAATATTGGTTTCCCACTTGAGTGCTTAGGTTCTTCTGGGTGAAACTCCAAACATAGTAGGAGATGAACTGTAAACCAAGAAGCAGTAGTTGTAGTGTAAACCGACAAGTGAGAATGGAATAATGGGAAAAAACAACACAAAAGAGTGGTAGTTTGAAGATACCACATTTATTTCTTACTTTTGGTATGAAACATAAGAAACTAATGAAATATAATTTTCTAACTAAAGGAGCTGAGTTTCATTTAATTTGTTATGATATCAAATAGAAAAGAAAGCAAAAGGAAGGGAGGCATGCACAGAGACTAAGGAGAAGGGGAGCTGGTGAGGGAGGAGAGAAGCAGGATTGCAGAGTATGCACAAGGGAGAAGGCAGAAAGATGGAAGGCAAGAGGACTCCTTATTACAGAAACCTAACCTTCATATCACATGAAGCCCTTGCTGAAACTCCTCATGCAACCATTTGTTTGAGAACACTTGACTAAACTTAAATTCGCATCAGTGGCCTCTCTATGTTTCTTATCCTGATCTATTATTCTTGCTCCTCTGATGTATTTTGCTGCTGTCTTTCAGGGAGTGAATTTGTCACTGACACCTCCTCAACTGTCTGCCAGTTCCTTTTCCACACAGAAGACCTCTTCAGTAATCGTTGTTCTTCAGGTGAATGCTGTGCCCAGCTGTCTCTCTCAAGTGTCACCCACTGCTTCTTTTTCTACTCTGGATTCTGCTTTTCACAATTTTGAGTTAATTTCCCATCCTTTCATTCTCTCAGCTATATTCATCCTTGAGTTTTCTCTCCCATCACTACTCTCTGTAAGGTCAGGCTGACCCATTCAACTGAATATCAGGATTTTTATTTTTTTTTTTTTATTGTCCTTTACTTTTATCTCTAGCATATTTGACTGGGAAAACACTTCTTTTCATAAAACTCATGTCATGGGGGAGGCCTCGTCAGTATCTCTTGAGGGTCCACACTGGAGCTGTTCGTGAAGGACTGCAGCCCCTGGGAAGGACCCTCTCTGCAACAGGGGAAAAGTGTGAGGAGGAAGGAACCACAGAGAGGAGCTGTTATGGACTAACCACAACCCCCATTCTCCATTGCCCTGCACCTCTTGGAGGTGAAGGGAGGTAGAGGATTTGGGAATAAAGGAGTAAAATGGAGCCTGAAAAGAAGAGGATGTGGGGAGGGTTTTTTAGTTTTTGTCTTTGTTTCTCACTATCCAAGACTATTTTAATGGGCAATAAATTAAATCAATTTTCCCAAGGTCAAGTCCGTTTTGCTTGTGATAGTAATTCCCTATCTTCATCTTGACCCACAAGCTTTTTCATGTTCTTTCTTCCTTCATCCTTTGAGGAGAGGGAGTAAGAAAGTGGCTGTGTGGGTGTCTGGCAGGCAGCCAAGGTCAATCTATCACACATGCATAAGCTCTGTATCCTTCCAGATATGTTGACTGCTTGACATTAATGTATTTGAAAATGATGCACAAGTTGCTGTTGCAATGGAAGCATAGACTGATTCAATTGCTGAACACTTTATAGGTGGAAAGACAGTCGAATACACAGACAGAATTCTGAGTCCAACTCTGACATTAAGCCTTCCCTGCCTTCAACAAAATTACTAGCTTTTAGGGCTTTGACTGTGCTTTAGGAAGTTTGTTTACATACTGCTTGCGATGCTTTGCTATGTAAGAACGAAAATCTCATGGTTGTCAGATAGGCATTTTTCCCTTGCAAGCCTAGCTGAATAAAACACTACTCTTAAATCCTATGGATTTTTTTTTTTCTGCATCAGAAAAATGTAAAAATTGTCCTTAGAGATGCATGAATTACAGCAGTTTTCCTGCCCCTTTCCTCTTCTTGATTTGAATTTCCGACCAAATACAGCAAAAGCAGTGGAAGAGCGCCTGTCATCTTGAAGGAACATAGGATCAAGACCTTACTGAGGGATTTAGATATCGTAAGTGTATGAACACTTGAGTGGACATTGTTAATTATACATCAAAGTGACTTGAAATTAATTTCAATATAGACTCGTTTGCCAGCTAGAACTTCATGATCTTGGAAAATGTGAGCATTCATCCTTTGAGATGAAAGGAAAGGCAGGAAAAGTCTAGGTGCCAAACACGCAGGTTACATATGACAAGGCCTTATGTGAAATCTTATTTTAAAACCTGCAATGTTTGTCACACTGCTTGAAAAGAACTTTTTTTGTTGCTCTCCCCTGAGGAATAGTTTTTCACATTATACAGCTACAAGGTCTTATGATTAAGTACTATACAACTTGCAGTAGGACTAGCATTCATATAGCTAAATTTAGCCATAGTGCTGCTGTTGGTTGCTGATAAGCTAAAATTACATCCTTTTGATTTGTCTGCCATTTAAAAAATATTTTAGAGGATTATTAAGTTCATAATCAGAATTATCACTGTCTCTCCATACTGGATTTAGGTCTTGTGGCTGAAGTACTTGACTATCTTTGTTTTCACAGACAATATGCTTCATAAATTTAACTCCTTATGAAGTCACTTTAAAAAGAGTGATAAAACGCATTCATTTTTTTAAAAATAGTTAAAGACTCTTCAACACATTCTGTCAGATAGTGGAAAAATAAGATAGACTATAATTAAATGTCCAGTATTGCCAAACCCATGAAGAACAGCAGTAATAGTTCCTGTAATATTTTTCTGGATGCCTGCTTATTTTATCTGTGTAAATCAATATTGTCTTTGATAGAGATGTACAAAGAGTTTTCTTGGGCAGAGAATTTCTGGATTGTAAAGTCTGTTTTTCATGTCTCAATCTGCCAATGATGGACTCATCTTCTGCTCTTACTCTCCCACTCCTACCCCTTTAAAATTTTTTCATAAATGTAACTAATAAATCATACACATTTTCATTATCATTACTGAATTTTAGCAGCAGATAGAGGTCAGGTATTTGGCTTTGCTTTTCTGACTCATTTGTTTGGTGCCTTTCTGAGACAGAGTGATAGCAGACCACACCACAGGGACAAATGATGCACCTGTGAATTCCTTTAAGATTACTGGACAGATGTTGTAGTCCACTATGGAATCTTGGGATGCTGCAGTATGGCCCATGACTTTTTTTCATCTCAATGAACAGCCCCAGTTTGAGGACCTTTTAAAGGGGAAACACATAGGAAGATAAGGCATCTTAAATTCTTGTTTTTCTGCCACATAGTATGCAAAAGAGGGATGTCAAAATAAAGAGGTTATAGCCACAGTGATCCCTAGCAATGCACTCTTGCCTAAATTTGCAGCTCCTCTTCAGCCTTGATTTAAATAAAGACATGCTTCTATTCTAGCATAGCAAAAGATGAAAAGACTGCATAATTTTTGCAGAATGTAAAGGAGAAGACTAAGGCCTGTTTATGTGATGCACTTCCAGACCTTGCTCTCACAGCCAGATAGGATTTACTCACAGCAGATATGTGCTACCCTTCAACCTGGCATATCAGAATCTGTATTAGCTCTTTTTTGGGGTGGAAGAATGGATAATGTCCATGTTAAAGATATTTCTAAAAGCATCTGTGGTTCTACTTATCTTTGTTTGCAAGACTGTAAAATGGCTTTTCTGTTTTAGAGCCTCTCAAGGGCTTCTATATCATAGTTGCTTGATCTCCTTAACAGTTCAGATCCTATTCTTAAAATTGTTAATAAAGCAGATCAAGACTACTCTGTTCACGAAGGCCAGCCTGCCTACTTACTAAAACGTTGTGTTCTAAAATAAAAAGGCAACTTTATTACCTTTTCTTTTTTTTTTTTTTTTTTTTTTTTTTTTCCCATACCTAATGTGGAGTTTCTCAAGCTATTTCAGAGGATAAAACAGTCTAGGAAAAGAATCACCTGACAATATTCTGCTACAATGTCCTGTCTTGAATGTGCAGACAGACTACACTGGAAAACAATTCTCTCTTTTGTATTGTGGCAACATGTACAGGTAAATGAATAATCTTCTGGGCCTCATCTTCAATAAATAGAACCATGCTGATGCTGCCCCAACATGGGTATGTTTTGTACATGCTGAGGTCTGCTGGTAGATCTGATCAAAGAACTCCCTTTACATAAAAAAAAAATTCAAGGCTCACAGAAAAGAATTTAACTGAGTTAGTAGAGCCATTTTCTGGAGAACTAGTCTGTTGTGGGTTTTTTTATTTTAATTTTTTTATTTTAAATGCCACAGTCTGCTATTCAGATTGTTTTCTTAACAATGAGACCACAACTTCTCAGATTAAAAAAAAAAGTATTTATATTTACACACTGTTAGACCTTGTAGTTTTAATGGTAGGTGGGATAAAAATAAAAATTAAGGTTAGGAACCCTCATGTGTGGTTTAGGACTGAAACAGAAACTGACAGAAATGGGGACGTTTTTTCCTAATCAGCAGGTTTATGTCATAAATTCTTTAGTACAGACTTTAAAAGTAGCAAAGCCATGAGATTTTAATCCTAATTTGAGGAGCTTTGATATGATCTGCAAGGAAAATACAGATGTCTTGAACAGTTTGCTCATCTTAGAGCAATCCTATTTGAAGGCCAGTGGTGGAGTTTATAAAGACCATTAAATATTACCTGGACACTGGAAAAAAGTTAAAAATATTAAAATGATCTTTCCTCATTGTCTGTGCTTGGTTTGTGTTGCAGCAGAATTTGCAATTGTATGTGGCCTTTACAAGGAGAAATATATAAAAATATGCCAAATACCTGCTGTTTACTGCTGTTTCTTTTTTTTCTCTAAGCTATATTTTCTGTCCTTAACTCAGCTGGCTAAAGATAAATTTATAGGCATATCTTTTTAGAAGACATAATAAGGATCCACATGTTATCTGGCTGCAATTTTTATCAAGGTATCTATACCTTTAAGTTGTTTTGTCCATCTGTCTTATTTTTGTCACTCTGGAAATTAGGGACTATGTATCTCAGTATGCAGACATCTTCTTTCTTATTCTTGTAAAAGCTTGACAAATAAGAGGCTTTTTCCCCTCATATGGCATAATAGAACAGAGCATAATTATGTGAGGTGAAGGACATTTGCCTTGTTTTAAAAGGGCATTCACATAGCTACTGCTTGTCAGCCAGGAGGTAATGGTCATCAGTGTAAGGAACATGTACAAAATACAGATCAATTATGGATTAAGATCTAGCTCAAGTGTGCTAGCTCTGATTTGACCTTGCATACATCAAAGCCTTAAAGCCCTCTGGAATTCAAGCAAGACCTTCAATCATCCTGCGTTTACTCACTAAAAAGCATAAGGAGCACGTCAGTTGGTGGTTACTGCATGAGGCCCAGTTGCCACTCCTGATGCTTCACTAATGTATAACCTTGTGATTGTGTCCTGTTCAGGATGTTTTCAAAAAGGATATTTGATCTTATGATTTTCTGTGCTTTTGGGAAAGACTACTGGGTAATGTTAAAAAAATCTGGTTTGATAGTGCTAGTTAATTGTCCTAAAAGTAGTTTATGGATGGGTTTTGTTTGGGAAGGGCTTTTTTTTTTTTTTTTTTCTGAAGAATTTCATTACATCCATGCAGCAGAGCATGGAAGGGAATTGAATACATATTCTATATTAGCAAGTTCAATATGCCCAGGTATGTTCCTGGGCACTGAATAAGGGGAATGTCTTCCATCTATGGCTGTAAAATGTATCAACCATCAAAACAGACAAGCTGCTTGTAAACCTCTTACATACTGAACCATGCCCATCTGGAAGAGTATGAGTTGGTCCAGGCCAAAAGCTTGCCAGGAGCTGCTGGCTGGCAGGCAGTGCCAATCGGCTGGTATAGAGCATGTGCAGGTGTTATTAATTTAACATACACTATAGATGTAGCTATACAGTGTCTTCTCTTGTCTCTAATGTCTCCCAAAGTAGTCAGCTCCCTCAGCTACTTGGGGCACAGCTGTAGCAAATCTATCTCGCCGTGGCCACGTAGCAGTTACCTCCTTCTCTTGCTGTCTGCTCTCCCATTCTGTTGCAGTTAGATGCAGCAAAATCCACTGGACAGAAGTCATCTGTAATTCATGTACTTTTTCTATAATGGTGGTTTCTCAAATCTGACATCTTCCATTGTCCATGCAAAATTAAGTTGCACAACTTTTTTTCTAATGATGTAGGGTAAAGGCCACTCAGGACAATGAACTGAACAGTCAGTGAGGTTTCTCAGATGTCATCTGTAGCTTCTCCCCTCTATACCTGGATTCAAGCATATGTATTTTTGTAGTAGATTTTAATTATTTTTTATTTCATTTTTTTAAAGCATAAAGGGCTATTTGTTGATCAGGGAACTGATTCTGAAGAGCAATGACTCTCAAATGAAACAATTAAAAGTAAAAATTTGTACTTATTCCTGTATTTTTGCTTGTTTCCTCTGATTTGTGAGAAAAGCGTGGTGTAGTGAGATGTAAACTATGAGTTCCTATCAGACAGGCCTGAGGCTACATGCTGGAGGATCGGTAGCACTTTGGTGTGTGCTATCAAGACAAAGATGGCAATTTTTCTAGAAATTTAGAAGATCAATATATCTAGGTGTAAAAAGTGAGCTGTAGGTATTTTCTTGTGCAAAAATGGCCATCTCCCACAATAGCTGGTGACCTAAATAGATTAATTAAACAACACTATATTGACCCTTGCAGCCCATGCAGGGTTACAATGGGATAAATTCATACAGCTAACTTGCAAATTGACCTCCAGTTCCCTGAGCTTTGGGTCAATGCCTTGTTCTAGTGTATTCTCTTCAGGTTACATTATCTTCAGGCTTAAATTTGATATTACATTTGAAAAAGTGAATCTGACCAGTGTATGGGCAACCTTTGTAAATAAGGCCTTTTATTCTGACTGAAGTTGTTCTTTTACCATTATTAAAAGTTTAAAGCTTTATTTCTCTCTGGTGAAACACCTCAGACTGAATGTTTTCCTTCTGGACATGTAAAGATCCGTCTCTGCTTCCTTCCTCCAGCTGGGACTTTATCTTTTTTTGTTCTTTCATTCCCTTTGATTCCTCTGCTCACCTTCTTCATTATTTGTGATTCAGGTGAATGCAAACTGAAGATGCTTCCCCTCTGGGAGTGCTATTCTGTCACTGGATCAGGTGCAGATGGCAGAGCTCTTGTTAACTTAATTGATTATTAAAAAGCTGACATATGGAAGGAATTGCTTTCTTTCACTTTTCAGCTTGGGGAAATTCTAATGCTATTTGAGTAAACAACTTAGAAAGTTCCTGAAAATAAGAGTTAGTAATATATTAGAGGGTTGCTTTTGATCTTCTCATGCGTTCTTACCTCTCTAAAAATTGGAAGTTGGCACTGGTTGCTACTATGGGGAGTTGCATTTCTGATAAGTAACATATGAAACGAGGTTGTCTGCAGAATTAAAGAACTTCCAACCTTCTTCAGAATCACAGAATCATCTAGGTTGGAAAAGACCTTGAAAATCATCTAGTCCAACCATCAACCTTACACTAACTGTTCTCAACTACACCATATCCCTAAGCGCTATGTCAGCCTGACTCTCAAACACCTCCAGGGATGGGGACTCCACCACTGCCCTGCGCAGCCCATTCCAACGCCTAACAACCCGTTCTGTAAAGAAATGCTTCCTAATATCTAGTCTAAACCTTCCCTGGTGCAACTTGAGGCCATTACCTCTTGTCCTATTGCTTGTTACTTGGTTAAAGAGACTCATCTCCACCTCTCTGCAACCTCCTTTCAGGTAGTTGTAGAGGGAAATGAGGTCTCCCCTCAGCCTCCTCTTCTCTGGACTAAACAACCCCAGTTCCCTCAGCCACTCCTTATATGACATGTGTTCCAGACCCTTCACCAGCTTCGTTGCCCTTCTCTGGACACGCTCGAGTAATTCAATGTCCTTTTTGTAGTGAGGGGCCCAAAACTGAACACAGGAATCGAGGTGCAGCCTCACCAGTGCCGAGTACAGGGGTAAGATCACTTCCCTGTCCCTGCTGGCTACTCTATTTCTGATACAAGCCAGGATACCATTGGCCTTCTTGGCCACCTGGGCACACTGCTGGCTCATGTTCAGCCGGCTGTCAATCAACACCCCCAGGTCCCTCTCTGACTGGCAGCTCTCCAGCCACTCCTCCCCAAGCCTGTAGCGCTGCTGGGGGTTGTTGTGGCCCAAGTGCAGCACCCGGCATTTGGCCTTATTGAAACTCCTACAGTTGGCCTTAGCCCATTGCTCCAGCCTGTCCAGATCTCTCTGCAGAGCCTCCCTACCCTCGAGCAGATCAACACTCCCACCCAACTTGGTGTCATCTGCAAACTTACTGAGGGTGCACTCGATCCCCTCGTCTAGATCATCAATAAAGATGTTAAATAGGAGTGGCCCCAAAACCAAGCCCTGGGGGACACCACTCGTGACCGGCCTCCAACCGGATTTAACTCCATGCACCACAATTCTTTGGGCCCGGCCATCCAGCCAGTTTTTTATCCAGCGAAGCGTGTGCCCATCCAAGCC
The DNA here is from genome assembly GCF_031877795.1 of Strix aluco. Lineage (NCBI taxonomy): Eukaryota > Metazoa > Chordata > Aves > Strigiformes > Strigidae > Strix > Strix aluco. The sequence goes on from NC_133935.1 coordinate 67,093,698, forward strand.
ACGAGCAGTCAGTTTCACCAGGAGAATGTTGTGGGAAACTGTGTCAAAGGCCTTACTAAGGTCAAGGTAGACAACATCCACAGCCTTTCCCTCATCCAATAAGCAGGTCGCCCTGTCGTAAAAAGAGATCAGAATAGTTGGATCCTATTAAGGAAGACAAAAATATGAAAGGTGTAGAAATATTCCAGAAAATACAAGAATGTGGGAGAGGAGATTGTGTAGACCGAACATGTTTGTTTTGTCACATGGTAAATTCTCTGAAGTTTGTATTTCAATATTGTTACTAAAATGTTCTCATTTTACTCACTGTTTTCATAACCAAACTGACTAAAGGAAAAGACAACTATGCTTTCTATTTGAGTAGTGAGGGCACAAAGCTTGCATCTCAAAGACATAGACAAAACTCAAATCTGGTCTATTAAGCCTTAAGAGATATTTGGCTTTGACAGACCTACTTAAACTGTCAGTGTCTAAACTTCAAAGATCTCATAAAGAGGTTCATTGGAAGCTGAATGTGTTGAGATTTTCTTCATTCAGCTTCTTCAATTCTGGCTCTGCACATCTGCTCACGTTCCACAAATATGAAGCATTATCATCATTAGGGCACTTCCTGAACTACCCTCATGGTTACATCAAGCTAAGCTGCAGGTACTGTCTCTCTGTGATGTCAGCTTGGATCACTTGTATGTTAAATGTTCAAATAACTTCACACTTTTTGTCATGTTGCCTCTCATACTTAGGAAGAACTTCCTGTAATACTCAGAAACCTACCACCTTCTTTAAATTATTTGTGAAAATTTAGCAGTGGGAAGCCTCATAGCCACTAACCTCCCAGAGCACTGATGGCATGGCCTATTCAGCTGAGATTTGTCTTGTATCTCTCACAAATTAGATATTGGACATGTAGGCTGTAAACTCTTTGGCGTGGAAAACATCTCTTTCATCTATGAGTTTTACAAGAGTTAGTATAGCAGGCTGCTGGTCTTAGTGTATTACAAGAACTTATGGGTTTCATCTTCTTATGTCAACAAAGAAATAGCAAAATCTCTTCCCAATGTCCTTCTTTCTCATGATATCTAATAAATAAACAATGTCACAGTAATCTTCTGAATACTATTGCATATAATGGCCACTGGTATCGCTTGAATGCTTGAGAAGTTGTTCAACAGAAAATGCAGACATTACTGCTAGAAAGCCTTGCTACATGACATAAGTAGGAATCTAAATATAAATTGAAGGATTAACAGCTGAAGCTTGCAGAATTGAAGTAGACATTTGTCATAATTAAAATCTGATCAAATACAGAGTTAATGATCTTATGGTATGTAGGTCAGCGTTTCACTAGGAGTATCATGTCCAACTGAAGTTAGTTGTTTGACATGAACAACTTCAGAATAGTTGTACACTTGACTCAGTCACTTTTTCAAATTTATCTATAAAAGAAGCTGCTCATCAATTGTTTAATCTGTTCAAAATGCTGTTATGCCAGCTGTCTGAGCTGGCATAAAGATGTTCAACTGTACATCAATATACATGATTAAATGTAATAAGAATGACCGGGAAACAAAGAACTGTCTGTTTTAATCTTACTCTGTAACCAGGAATACTCAAAACCTAAGTGTTTTGACAGCATTTAAATTTCTGTCTGTTTTTTTCTTTGCTGCTAAAGGCCAAAGCCCATGTAAGTGTTAAAGAAGGTATGACTGTGTAGTGATTTTAGACTGAGTTGATGTTGGGTGAATGAGTACCCAGGCAGTTGGGAGGGGAAACTAATAGTGCTATGTTTTCCTTATTCTGGCTGAAGTCTCCTGAGCAATGACATGGAAGGGAGAAAAAAAAAAAATTACCTCTCTATATAAAATTCTCGAAGTAGAGAATTTGCACTCCTTACATTTGGGGGAGGAAGAATTTATTTGCTTTAAGGTAGCAAGACTAATTCTCCATCCCTACGGGACTGTCTTTAGACTTGCAGTGGGGAAAGAGGAGGGTTTCTGGTGTGTAGGAACAAAGGAGAAGGAACAGGCTGGTATGTATCATCTCTGTGAAGGTGGGACTTCTCACTTTTCTTCTGTTCTTGTCCCCTCCTTTCTCTGTGCTACATTGGTTTCTACCAAGTTGTATGTAATGGCCTGCTAAACTCTCAGAAGAGTGTAGAGCCAGTTACCAGTCTAATAAAATGCTCCCCCACCATTTTCTAATTACAGTATGGCAATCAAGCCATATGGTCTAAATGAGACTTTCTATAGTTTGAGCCAAAGCCAGATCTTAAATGCAGAGGTGTCAGTGTAGAGAATTAATTCAGACATTATCTGATTTAAGAGAATAGCAGCTAGCCACTTTCAAATTTGTGAATTTGCAGCTGTAGGGAAAAATACAGAAACATCAGTTAAGCATAATCATGACTTGTTGATAATAAAACCAGAAAGGTAATGAATGTTTCAATCAATAGCAAAATGCTGTATATTGAATCATGTTAGCAAGCACGTTGGCTCTATCAATTTATCCGGAGTTCCAGTATGTTAAATACAAATCACTATCTCTGCATGACTCACTTAATATCCTTTACTCAGTGACACTGATATGTTGGAGTCAACATGCAAAGCAACATCAAAAGGCATTGTTCTTCTTGTCCAAGGAAAAATGAATGAAATTGTTATCAATTAATTGAGAGGTGAAATTCAGGATAGAACCCTCTGTTCTTCATATTCCAGTAGGACCCAATGACATTTGTTATAGTGCTCTGGTTTTGAATGAACAAACAGACTTTATATTAATACCTATCTTTTATTATTTTATCTCTCAGCACTAACACCAGAGGAAATCACAGATATGCATCTTACTTGGAAAGCTGAAGAAAAATCATTGAATGTTTTCTAAAACAAATTCTGATCAACACAGTTGTTTTTAGAAAAACTGTGCTTGGGTGTGCTCTAAATTAATACTATAATACCACTGCTTTATACAAGGTAAAAAAAAACAACTCAAACCTCAGTCTTGCCTGTGTTTGGTCTTGTAACTGGTCTCTTTGTAGTATCTTCATGCTTGTGTTCACATCTCTGTCAACAGAGAGTTTTATGTTGGAAAAAATTTTCCAGTGAATCCATTTCCGTGATGGAATGGTTATTAGATATCTAAATGCCAAGTCCATTAAGCTAGTGTAATTTTGATATAAGACATATATCAATATATCAAAGCATGCTCATATCTATAGAAAGTATTCTGCTCTACACAAGACCTTTTCTTCTATTATACCTTGAAAATAAAACAGTTACTGTTGTAGTAAGAGGAAGGGAAGGCAGTATTGATTGGATTGAAAGCTAAACTATTAAAGTGTGAAACTGCTCATAAAGATAGTCTGGGTGGGGAGAAGGCTCCCTGTTTATTGTCTCTTAATAATTTATATACCGAATACATTCAGATTCAATGTAAAAAGATTTTCCAGTTATCAAGAAAGTATCTAATTCAAACCGCAGCTTTTCTGCATGTGTTTTCATCTGTAATAAAGGTACTGGAGATGATAACACATACCTACTTCATGGTGTTTTCTGACAATTAGTAAATGTTTGCAAAATTCCTCATATTTGCTAAAATCGAACAGAAGTCAGATGTGATCATCCAAAAGCCTCCACTATTCCACTTCCCTTTCTTCCACAAGCCTACTTGAAAAAAATGTATCTAAAAACACTTGCATCTTATTTTAGCTTATAAAAACATACAAGGGATGCTATTTTTAGAACTGTCTGAAGTCATCTCCCTCTTACAGTCCCAATTTAGTACCTGTATTAGGGCATGACCGTTGGGTCCCCAGGTTACAGAGGCAAAGACTCTTTTTCTGAAACTGCACCTGCTAGACTCTCTACTTTTATTGCAGCAATGGCGATTGGTAGAAGATATATTTATAAATAGTTTTGTAGCTAAGGTGCTCTCCTAAATGGTTAAAGTTCAAAGTTTAACAGCTTTTGTGCTTAGTGATAGTGAAACCTACGTGTAACCATATGGCTGATGGGAAAGGGATGTGCTCCTCAATTCCTGCTTGAAGATGAATATCCTCACAAATAATAATTACTCTTATGAGCAGATGAGTAGAAGAATATTGACCATTGCTCATGTAGTCCTGGAAGTGTCAATGTTCTCTGAAAACCTTAATCCTTAGTGATTTCTCTTTATCAACTGGTCATTGTCAAATACAAAATATAAAATTCCAGGTATGTGTTTTCCTTCACTTGACTCATTCTTCCTAAGAAGAAAATAAGCTAGTTAAGAGGATGGAAAACAATTACAAAAACCTATCCTGCAAAATTACACAGAATGCCCAGCTATCTGGGCCAGCAAAGACAGGAGAGCCCACTCACAGATTAACAGAATGTCTGTTTTGTGCAATACTTCTACAGAAGAGCTGTAATCACATTTTTCCTTTATTTCTCAATTTGCCACATGATGTTCCTGTAAAATCCACATCTGTAAGCTTTGGCCCTCAAATTCAGTCTGTGGAGATTCACATGTCTATTGTTGGACACTTCCAGGTGAGTTTTTAGTGCAGCAGCCGAGAGAACAGTCATCTTACCTCTATGATATTTGTACTCAAAGGCAAGAAGTATGCCCATGTTTACAGCAGGGCTAGGGACTAAGTATGGACATTGGCATGATCATTGCCTACACTAGCATGATCATTGTCTAAACTGCTTCATCATTATCTTATTGACACAGGTTTTTCTTATGCCAAACAGCACCGTTCAAGAGAATATCTGGAGGACAGCACACCCCTGAGATTGATCTCAAAGGGAGTGGAGCAGGATTGCACAAAGTCTGGCTTCTTCTGCAGTACTCAGATAAAATACCATTGGGTTTGTGTTCTCCAGTGCTAGTTTCTAAAGCAGGACCAGGGTTGCCCTACAGCAGGGGATGAGACAAGAACCAAAAGTGATCACAGCACAGACTGCACATCAACAGGGTGCGTTCCCTCAGCATCTGAACAGACAAGTCCCAGACAAAGCAATGAATCCAGACAAAGCAATGAATCCATTGAGGTCCAGTAGGAACAGCAGAAGATGGGTCTACAACATAGCCCTAACATCCATCCAGGAAGCAGAGGTGGAAACAGAGACATTTACAACAGTACTCTTACAACACAGCCTCAACAAGGATAAGGGACCTACACCTGAGCTTAAATGGGTCTCCTGGGCCAATGGACAGAGGGTGTTGGTGGAGGTCCCAACCAAGGCTGGTCAGGGAAATCAAGGTCTACTACTACACTCAGGACCCTAACACAAGCAGCCAGTTATTAGTTTCATTCCAAAAAATGTTGCTCTGAAAGAATATAATGTACACATGACATGATGTCAGAGAATTCATACTAAAAGCACACTTACAGAACAATTGCTGTAGGGGCAGCTCATGGAACACAGGAGAAATCCAGGGTAGACTCAGTGTTCCCTACCCCTGTAGTATTTAGTGGTATAGATGCAAAGAGTCTGTCCTTCTAAAACCACTTTGTCCTCCAGTGATACAGCATAAACTGAAATGTGGCATAGTTAGATATCTGAGGAATCTCGCTCTCTGTTTAAAGGGAATGGACTTTTTATCATCAAGTTAAGTGTGAGTAGTATAAAACTTATGCTCAGCTGGAACTAACCTTTGTTTTGTTAGCAAAGCAAACTGTTTGCTTAAAGTATTTAAAAAGAAAGATGCTCCATAATTCTTTCTTTTGGCACTGAAATTTGAAAACAAATTCAATATATAGTAGTGTAATAGATGACTTTGTATGCAGTTTAGATTAATATTTATGCAGCTTGAAGATGATTTTATTTTTCATGTATAGGCTTTTTCAGTGTGATTACACATTACTCAGAATTGAGTGTGTTTTGTTATCATTTATAATAGCTTCTGGTTGTCTATTCTGGCAAAAAATAATCAGGAGTACTTATGGATGCTTGGAATAAATCTATATAAATTATCCCTGACAGTAAGACGATATGAGTGTGGCCAGAGGCAAAAAGAAAAAAAATAATTTGTGAGGAAAGTGAAGAAAGGTGGAAAAGGTTTACTGCTTTCCTCAAACCAAGAAAATTACTATATATGCGTCACATATAGTATGTATTTAATGAAGAAAGTGATAAAAATATTTAGTGCTGGATGGACTATGGAGTGATTTCAGGGTTTTCATAAAAGGTAGATGCATATTAGGCAAACCAGACATGATAGTTATTTAAAAAAGAAAAAAAAAATGCTGGTGAATTTGCAGTATGTTCTGTGGAGTGTGTCAGTGTTGTTGTTCTTGTATCCCACTTCTCTTCCCAGGCTCATGTGAATGACCTTCTTGTAAGAGATGTAGGGTTCCATTTATGTGGAAGTGAATTAAATGAATAATTAAATTTACTTGGCACATCTAATCTCAACCACTTTAGCTTTCCAGCAGCACATCGTGATTTCTATGAATTTTTGTTAAAACTTAATTTTTTTTTCCATACCATTATCAGAATAATGTTCTAACTTTGTAGAGAAGGCTGTTTGCTACAAGTGTTAAGTATGTAATGTTAGAAATTCAAACACGTATTAAATTGTTCCCTTTTGTAATCAGAAGTAAAGTAAGAGGTGCCAGTGAATTTTATTGTCAATCACTGACAAGTTTTTAGGAAGAAGTAAAATAAATACAATTTAGAAACGTTAAATTTGTACACCATCTTCCATGATGAATACATAATGAGTAAAATCAGTGGAAGAGATTGTTGATATATATATCCCTACATAATTATTTTCTTTTCCTTTACTGTTAAAACTAATCATTCTTGAATTTGTCTTTTCACTCCTGGGGATGTGTGCTGTACTCTTATTCATACAAGCTGTAAACTCCTCAAGACAGAGAGTCAGTCTTCCTCTCAATTTAAAGTATCACATGTATCTTTACTTCCACATTCATCACAGGGATATTGATATACAATTCTTGGAGTAACTTTTTTTAAGAAATTAATTTATGTGAACATATATGCTCAGATTAAAAGCATTTTCCGAATTCATCAGTTTCTGGGCTACTTTCTCAAGAGTAGAGGGTTTTGCTGAAAAGCCGTGACCAGCAGGCAACACACAAAAGAGATGGAGGAATGTGAGAACGGAAGACAGAAGGTAGTGCCAAGGGAAAACAGCGGTTAGATGAGGCTTCAAGGGAAACTTGAAAAGACTGGCAGATGTGCTACACTTGTCAGAATTCAGAAAGCCCTCCGTGGACAGAAATACACAGCACTCACCTACTTAATAAGGTCAGACTGTCACTCTGAATGCTTTCCTATCTTTTCGATAAGACTCAGGACACCTAGATCACACCCTTTTGCCACATCCATCCTCTTCTTTTCATAATGTTTGAACATGTCACAGTCTCAGCCAATAGTTTCACCTGAAAACAAAAGTAAGGGCTGACAGATGCACAACTACATGTCCCAAAAGGCAGGTACTATTTTTGTTTGTTTGGTTGGTTGGTTGGTTGTTTTTTCCTGGCTTGCTAGGGTTTATATGACAACTTATGTTACTATTATCCTTTTTTGTTATCTTTTAATAAACTTGTCTCCCTTTGGCCATAAACAATACAAGTGACTTTTGCACTATTGCAAGTATTGTAATTTCTATAAATATTAAATGCTCATATACTTCTGTAAAATGTGAGACATTTTGATTTTGGAGATGATGTCTAAACTACAGAATTAAAATGTTGTCCTAAAGTTTTCATCAAGCTAATCCATTAGTTGAAAAAGAGATCTGTTATTATATATGAAGTGTGAGCATTCTTTTCAATTATGAGCTTGGATTTTAGAGTCAAAACTCAGTTCCCTGCTCATAATTGATTTACTGCATGATTCTGCATAAGACAGTTCCTTCCCTGTCATCTGTGAAACAGATGTAATTCCATCAACTTTTTTTTTGCAAAGCTCTTTAGCTTTTCTGTGAAACTGAGAAGAGTTGAGAAGTACTATTTTTATTCACTTTCACATGTTGGGCTTTTTATTTTAAGGCAGGTTTAATTCCAAACATACTCTTCTGAGTACATTAATATTTGAAAACTGACCAATAAATATAAATTATTACCACTTGGAATATTGGGATAACTGGTGCACTGATCAAGTGAGTTTATAGAACCAGAAATTGAATATAAATTAAACAGGCAAGTTTCAGTGCATCAGATTCTCACAAAACAAAATAAGGAAATGGAGGTGAAGGAGAGAGTAGGTGACTCCCTCTGGAGAAAGCTGGGGACATATTCTTCCTCTTCTTTTGCAAGCATCATCCCTTGTGCTGACATAGAGCAGCTAAATATTTCCTCTCATTTGGGGCAGACTGTAAAACCATTCATACTTCAGATCTTTACAATAAAAAGTCTAGATCCTGAAAGTCCACTTGCTATGTGATAATGGCTTTCATTCCATCTCTGAAAGGTTTCTTACAGGGTAGCTACTTCCCATGGAGCCCTTTATTCTCAATTTCTGTCTACCTTTTCTTAACTTTTTCTCCAGTTCATGTTCTCCCATTTGTGATGGCATTCCCTCAAAACAGGTAGTCACATTCCCCAGAGTCAGACAAACTGTCTGAATTTAGCTTGGTGTACAGTAGATCCCAAGAGCCAGATTTGCACCTTGCATATTGTCTTCTCATTTATGGGAAGACAGTTCTTGCTGAGGAATTTACTAAAGTACTTTGACATCTCCATATAAAAATGCAGATGTATGTTTGGACAGTTATAAAAATAACTTTCTTTCATAAAGAGCTATGTGTATTGAAGTTATAAGGATAGGTTTTATATTTAATAACATACTTGATTAGGAAAAAAATAGAACTGAGTCACATACAGTATTGCAAAGGCAGAATATTTCATTCTTTATTTTGGTCTATTAACATTTTTCAGTAAAAGTAACTTACCATGGTAGTTCAAGGATTGTCATGTATGGGGAGTAGAAATTGATGATAAGGTTCCAGCATATAGTGGCTTCCTGCTGACAGATGTATTTTTTTCAATCAAAAAAAAAATTTTTATTTGTATCTGAAAGCAACCCTTTCCTGGTTTTTTTAGATATAAAATACTGGCTTTTGTGCTTTTATAAAGATGTGCTGAGCTTGTTGAGTTATCTATCCAAGCACAGGTATACTCAGGGGTAGCTTGCAGAGAGACAAGCTGGAGGAGGATTGAAAAGGATGTGTTAAATTTAGAAAAAGACTCCCATTTTTGAACATTTTGTAAATGCTACCCATGTTTATTCTAGGATAATAAAATCATTACCAGCTTGTGACAATTATAAGTATGTGCCTACACAATATTATTTCTATGGAAAGTAGTATCCACATCAGAGTAATATATACAGTGTGTATCTATACTTGTATAATATCTTGAAATGAAGGTAAGTGGATGCTAAGATGTAATGGCTTACAGTCAGAATGCCAACCAACAAAATACCTTTTTATTTTGGAGAAAAACAATGACTCACTTGACCGATACGTGTGTGTATGTGTGTTCAGTTTTGTTCTTATGGTTTATGTTCTCTCTGATTAACTTGCCAGTCAACTAAGTTCTGTCTTTGTATCTAGATGCCTCAAGACAGAGAATGGAAATTCATTTTTGCTTTCATTCTTACTGATGGAAAGCAAAAAACCTCAGTGGAATTTACCCTGTATGTATGTTAATTGGAAATACATGTCACATGTAGCTATAACTCTTCTATACATTTTGTCAGCTCTAACATTTGGTTTGTCATGTATTATGTATGATTTCCAGTGTGAAGCTGTAGAACTTTTTGTAGTCCTTTATGCTTTCATTTTTCTCAAAGTGGCTCTGGAGCAGAGTAGAGAAGGGTGCTAACTTCAGGCAGCATTTCAGGAAAAGGGAAGGAGGCACAGCACCAGTGTCCCTGAAAGGTGAGCAGCATGCTTCCTCTGGAGTCCTCCTGTAGTACCACCTGCAAAGCCATAATCTTGCCAAGGCAAGGGTCACAGCTTTGGTCCTGAGATGCAAATGTCCTTGAGGGCAATGGATACCAGCAATAAACACCTCCGGGGCTCTGAATGCTGAGGTAGCCTGGCGTGAGATGGTGAAATTTGATATGGGGCCTGGGGATGCCTCAATGTAGGGCCCAGGTAGTCAGTGCAGGGTCCATGGGTGCTTCATGCAGCCTACGCCAGGACAGGCATGGCATCACAGGCCATGCCCATGGCCAGGCACAGGCATGGCTGTGACAGAGCAGGAGCTGTAGCTCAGGCAGGGACTAAACATCAAGAGGTCCAGCTCAAAGTGGTTCCTGAGTGCACGAGGGAGGATTGTCTGCTGAAACTTCTTCCATCTCTTTCTTCACCACAGCTCTTCTCAACAACTAAATTACTACAAGTGGGGACAATACCCTTAGGACCCTGAAAAGTAGTGCAACACATTGTATATTTCCAGTGTCTGACAGCAATTGTTATGACTGCTTTGTATTTCTTTCATTTGCAGTCATATGTAAAAAGAAAATACCACTCTTCGTGCAACCAGGGTGTCACCCATCCACCACCCCTGATCACAGACCAAAATGCAAAGCACATTTGGTTATGACTGAAGAAAGGGATCTCCACACACACAGAGGAGCACAGAAGCACAATGGCAAGTTGGGGAAACTGTGTGGTACCCTGTTCTGGCTGTTTCAAGGGCTATCACAGAAGGGCCATCAGCCCCTAAGAGGCTCATCTACATGAACATGAAGGAGCACAGTACATTGATGACATCATTACATGGGGTAATAAAGCAGAAGAATTTTTTGAGAAAGGGGAGAAAATAATCCAAATCCTTCTGAGAGACGGTTTTGCCATAAAGCATTGTAGGGTCAAGGGACCTGCATAAGAGATTCAGTTTTTAGAAGTAAAATGGCAAGATGGATGTCATCAGATTCCAATGGAGGTGATTAATAAAATAACAGCAGTGTCCCCACCGACTAACAGAAAGGAAACACAAGCTTTCTTAGGTGTTGTGCATTTCTGGAGACGGCACATTCCAAATTACAGTCAGATTGTCAGCCCTTTCTATCAAGTGACCTAGAAAAAGAATGATTTTATATGGGGCCCAGAGCAATGACAAGCTTTTGAACAAATGAAGCAGGAAATAGTTCATGCAGTAGCCCTTGGGCCAGTTTGGACAGGGCAAGATGTTAAAAATGTGCTCTACGCTGCAGTCAAGAAGAATGGCCCTACCTGGAGTGTCTGGCAGAGAGCACCAGGGGAGACCCGGGGTTTACCCCTGGGGTTTTGGAGTCAGGGATACAGAGGATCCGAGGACTGCCATACTCCAACCGAAAAGGAGATACTGGCAGCATATGAAGGGGTCCGAGCTGCTTCAGAGGTGATTGAGACTGAAGCACAGCTCTTCCTGGCACCCCGACTGCCAGTGCTGGGCTGGATGTTCAAAGGGAGTGTTCCCTCTACACACCATGCAACCGATGCCACGTGGAGTAAATGGGTTGCATTAATCACACAATGGGCTCGAATAGGGAGCCCCAGACATCCAGGAATACTGGAAGTGATCACAAATTGGCCAGAAGGCAAAGATTTTGGAATGGCGCCAGAGGAAGAGGTAACACGTGCTGAAGAGGCCCCACCATATAATAAACGACTGGATAATGAGAAGCGAGGTGCCCTGTTTACTGATGGGTCCTGTCGCATTGTGGGGAAAACATCGAAGGTGGAAAGCAGCTGTGTGGAGCCCCACACAATGGGTCGCTGAAGCTGCTGAAGGAGAAGGTGAATCGAGTCAGTTCACAGAGGTGAAAGTCATCCAGCTGACCTTGGATATCACTGAGCAAGAAAAGGGGCCGGTGCTCTACCTCTATACTGACTCATGGATGGTGGCAAATGTGCTGTGGGGGTGGTTACAGCAGTGGAAATGGAGCAACTGGCAGCGCAAAGGCAAACTCATCTGGGCTGCTGAATTATGGCAAGATATTGCTGCTCAGGTAGAGAATCTGGTTGTGAAAGTACACCATGTAGATGCTCATGTACCCAAGAGCCGGGCCACTGAAGAACATCAGAACAACCAACAGACAGATCAAGCTGCTAAGATTAAGGTGTCTCAAGTAGATCTGGACTGGCAACATAAGGGTGAACAATTTATAGCTCCCTGGGACCATGACTCCTCAGGCCATCAGGGAAGAGATGCAACATATAGATGGGCTTGTGACCAAGGGGTGGACTTAACCATGGATGCTATTGCACAGGTAATCCATGCATGTGAGACATGTGCTGCGATCAAACAAGCCAAACAGTTAAAGCTCATTTGGTATGGAGGACGATGGTCAAAATATAAATATGGGGAGGCCTGGCAGATTGGTTATGTCATGCTCCCACAAACTTGGCATGACAAACACTGTGTGCTTACAATGGTGGAAGCAGCCACCAGTTGGTTGGAAACTTATGCTGTGTCCCATGTCACTGCCCGGAACACCATTTTAGGTCTTGAGGAGAAAGTCTTATGGAGGCATGGCACACCAGAAAGGATTGAGTCAGATAATGGGACGCATTTCTGAAAAAACCTCATAGACGCTTGGGCCAAAGAACTTGGCATTGAGTGGATATATCACATTCCCTACCATGCACCAGCCTCTGGGAAAATTGAGCGACACAATGGATTGCTGAAAACTACACTGAGAGCAATGGGTGGTGGAACTTTCAAACACTGGGACGTACATTTAGCAAAAGCCACCTGGTTAGTCAATACCAGAGGATCTGCCAAGCAAGCTGGCCCTGCTCAATCAAACCTCCCACATACTGTGGATGGGGACAAAGCCCCTGTAGTGCGCGTTAAAAATATGCTGGGGAACACAGTCTGGGTTATTCCTGCATTGAGTAACTGTAAAGTCATGCGTGGGATTACTTTTGCCTAAGGGCCTGGGTGTGCTTTGTGGGTAATGCAGAAGGACAGAGAAGTCTGATGTGTGTCTCAAGGAGATTTGATTTTAGGTGAAAAGAGCTAATGAACTGAACTGTCAAATAACCCTTTTGCAATTGGTGCCTCACAACATCCTCCTGCCACATCCAAAGCCTCCTGCTCCACTGACTGAGCCAACTGCACTTCATTCCTCCAGCCTTAAAGACTGTCATGACAGATGGAACCCAAAGTTATGGACTAAAGGAACTCAGTAGACATTTTGGAAGGATGTCCCATAGACTAAGGGAATGATATCTGTGAGACCCGGGAAAAGGGGTGGTGATGACTTATAGTGTATTTGAAACCTGAGCATAACGTCAATGGTATGGAATAAGGAGTGGAGACTGTCCTGGTTTCGACCAGGATAGAGTTAACTTTCCTTGGGCTGAGAGGGAGCACAGCTAGAGGGCTGGGTCCAGATCGATCATTGGAGTATTCCATATCATGGGACATCATGCTCAGTATATAGGCAGACACGGGCTCTCTCACGGCCTGTTTTGGTTTCCGGGTCGGCGTGGTGGGATTTTCTGGTGCAGTCGGGATCGCTGCTGGTGGTGTGCTGTGTACCTGTCACTGCGCTTGATAAACCACTGCTGCAGTTTACCTGTTTTGGACTTACTATTGTTACTGTTGGTTTTGTTACTATTAGTAAATTTTTTTTTACCTCAACCTACGAATTTCTTCTATTGTCCCTCCTTTATTTCACCAGGGAGGCGAGAGTGAAAGTAATCAACTGGCCATATGGCGATTGGCTACTGGCTGAGTTCAAACCACAAGAGTGAGGGTGTGCACATCAGTGTGTGATAGCTAGCAAATATCAAGATGGACTAGCTGACAAGGAGATTAAGCAGCTTGGGAGCCAGGTTTTGAAGTGGTTGTAAGTCTAGGTCAGATATGTGTGTGTGTCTGGGGAGGAGCCGACTGCTGGAAGGACAAGTACACACCAGCTACTAGAGAGACCGTGGGGGTCTGGGAATTGTCTGAGATAGATAGCCATTTGTATGCATGTGTGCGATGTTTGCACCTTTGATACTGTTTTCTGTAAGTCTACCTTTTCCTTTGAACTGGAAATACTAACTCACATATGTTAAATTATATGTGTGTATAGCATATAAACCAGCTATATAGTTCTTTCACTAAGTACTTTTCTTTAGAAACCTAAATACTTTCAGTCTTCTGTCACCAGATGTCTCCCCATTTTCTCCATTCATTCTAGTAATCTTTCCCTGCATCTGTTCTGATTTCAATTTGTCTTTTCTGACTATTAGCCATTCCAATTGTACTGTTTCCAACTGAGGTCTCACTAGTGCTGGCACAAGAGACATTGAGTTTTGAATTGGAAACTGGCTGTTTTATGGCCTCACCTGTGTGAAGATGCCAAATACAGTATTGTCTTCTACACAAGAATACAAAATTGCTAATCAACAATTTACTATTATATTCACCGAGAGAATAGATAGTAAAACATTCTTCCCCTTACAAAATCAAAATAGCTGAAAGTATTGCAGATTAAAACATATTTATTTTTTTCAAACTTATGTTATAAAAAACAGAAAGTCAGTCTGAAAAGGGTAATTCAAATGTTCTATTAAAATTCTTCATGTTTTCAATATCTAAATAGAAGCAGCATCTGTTGTACTGCTTGCATTATTTTAAAATGTCAACCAAGATGAATGAAACCTTTCCTCCACTACCAAAGAAAAATAACTCAACTTGAGAGTTAAAAAAAAAGAAGAAGGTCATATGAGGATATATCTGTCCTACTTAAAATATTTTAGCAAAAATGAATGTGATTTCTTTTGTTTCTGCATATATGAAGAATGTGTCTGTTGCACAGCCTGTGGGGTGCCTTGACTCCAGTTAGGTTATAGCTTCTTTTGAGGGGTTGGGTCCCAAGAAGAAGCATCCAGCTATCAGGCATGGATTCTGGGGGTAAATATGTTTGTGGATGGGATAAAGTTCTAGAGGGCCTGTAAGAGGCTATCAGCAGGGGACTCAAAAGTGAGCACCATGGGTTGCTCAAACTGGTCATTGCATTAATAACAGTTACCATAATTTTGATTTTTTGTTCTAACACATCCACTCTCTTTCTCTTTGCAATTCTTCCTTTAAACAATCTATTCCTAATTGCTTCTTTAATTTATTCTTTTCTAACTTTCTAGAGAAGTCTTGCACCTGAATTAAACAGGCACAAATATGGCTCACATGGTTCCTTTACTTCTACCATCCCCCAAACTTCTGTGGCTTTGTTGTAACTTTTCCACAACTGCCACCAGATTAGACCACTTCTTTTTTGCCAGCTTTACATCAGAGGGAGAAAGGGCACAGCTGTGCCTCCATAATAATTCCTCTATCAACATCCTGCTGACTGTACCATTTTAAATATTGCAGAGGCTCTCAAAATAAAATTTATTTTGAGAAAGACTATTTAGCATTCCAGCAGACATCAATAAACTACAGGTTCAGGTGTCTGTGAGACAGAACTATTACTATCTAAACAACTTAGGAATTCTTAAGATTTAAAATAATAATCCAAAATGGGCAGTCACTCACCTGACAAATGAGGGTTCTCAACCTCAAAGTTTCCTTAGACAGTATCCTGACCTAATAGAAGAGTCCTCAAATACAGCCTCACTGCACCAAAGAGAACTGATTCAAAATAGCTCCCCAATGGAACTCCATTTATACCTGAGCTGAAGCTGATCTCTGGTCATGTCAGCTCTTATTGGCTGAGGGCCCCAATTACCATAAAGGCATGAAAACAAGGGTGCAAAACCAGCCAGCAGCCACTATATTTCAGTGGTTGGAAAGCCCCATCTTTGTCAGGGTGGATGTACCTGCTACATATAGATGTTGATAGAGTAGCATTAGCATAGAGTCTTTTAATATTCTAAATTACCTTATATTTCTATTGGCAGAGGTGGTTTTGATGTTTCTGTTTACTGGAGGAAAAGAAAAAAACAAAAAAGGGAAGCAAATTCTACATTTTTAAGTGGTCCTAGAGGGCAGGCAGGAAGCTTTTTGAACATCTAAAGCTATTTTTAGGAACAGGAGTTCTTTTGTTTAGTATATGATAATGCTTAATGTGAACTTACATTTAGTAAGAGATGCTTCAGAGAAGAATATTGACATGCTGTTATGCTTTTATATGAATATTCTTTGCTGTGAGAAAAAGCTGTAAAAATATTTCAAAGCTATCCTCAGCTAAATAAGTGTTACTCTGCACTGCTCACAAGAGAAAAGAAAAAAGGCTCTTCATCTAACAGGTTCTACTGCAAACTGATAGTTGGAGAAACAACTGAGAATGAGAGAAGAAACCTTGGTTCTAATTCTTCTACTTTGAAAATATAGAAAAGAGTGGTTATACCTCCGATGGGATGAATTAACTTTCTCTCACTTCTCAAACCACAGGTGAAGGAAAGGTATCAGAGGCTTTCCTTACATCTCCTCTTTGGGTGGCATGAGTTACATTCAGCTAAGCACAGTTCCTCAATTCTAGCTCTCTGAGACAATGCTACTCACTACAAGAAAACTCATGTTCTTTTAGAAAAATGTAGAACACTTATTTCTTGTTTTCATTTGCTTGAAGAAGAAATAGAGAGAAGAAAATCCTGGAGGGAAAAGAGGGATAGGAGGGGGGAAAAAGCCTTAAGAGGAAAGAGATATACTGGAATACGAAACTATGCTCTCTCTCCATTTTCCATTTACAGGAAGACATGAGAAACACAAACATGAGGCAACTTTTAATTGGACTTTCAAACCTTTTTAAGTGCTCAGTTATGACTGTGGGAATTGGTGTTTGTGAGAGGGATTAATCACCAGGTGTCCTTGCTCAAAAACACTTCAGTTTGTAGAAGATGATTTTAAAATTATTTTCTTTATCCTTTGGAAAGAAGTAAAACCTATTCCTTCAAAGCTGCCACAATGTGAAGACTTAATTCCTGTTCTACCTCTTACTTGCGTATACCTAAGCCATCTTCACGCAATAGCTGAAGTATGGAATAATATATATCCTGAGAAAGCTTGATTGCTTCTCTTTGTGTTGGCACATGGCTACACCAGTTCTAATGTGTTCTTGTTTAATTGTCTTGCCTTTAGCATTGCATGCTAAGCTGGAGTTAGTACATCATCTCTTCTTGATCACATTTCAATTGCAAAAAGAAAATTACGCACAATTTTAATTATGCAAAGATGTTACATATTTTTTTGCCTGCTTAAACTCTACATTTATTCATGTACATTGACTATAATTACTGTAATGGCTCCTCGTACCAAAATATCACAAAACTATGGTTAGGATTTAATCACGTATAAATAATCTTTTCAGCAGACACATTGTATGAAAACAGAATTCCATGTGATACTCTAATGTGTCTTGCAGCAGAAGTAAGTATTTGTATCACATGAGTTTTACTTGCTTGGTTTCCATAGAAACATTATGCAATTGAATATAATTTTATTATTAATAGACTCTACATGTGTTCTGTTTTGCAGTTTTGGGTCAGTTTTACAAATGCCAACCATTCCTGAGTTTTTCAGTTAAAGTTCCCATACGGATTTCCTTTCTACCTCTGTTGCATTAAAAAGTAGGTCTATAGTTTTCTGTAAAGCTGCCTCTGTATTACTTCACAGAAGATGATCTTACCTTAAGAGGAGATCTACAATACTGACTCAACAGTCCTCTTGAAGCTGGATAGGCTACTTCTCCAGCCCAGTTTTGATGGACTGTCAGGGTAAAGTAGCTTCATGAAAAGTATGACCTATTGTTCTGTTATTCTACTTGCTCTTCATCTCTAGTTCTGTCATCTGAATAATATATATATAAGCGTGTGTGTTTATATATACATATTAAAAGATTCAGTTGGAGATGCACTGAGGAGAAAAAAATGGCATACAAAATTGCAAGTGTTTGGTTTCAATTTTCTGTGGCTAATTCCAATGATTTACTTGTAGCTTTTCTTGCAGATGGAATGGTTCCTTATGTTTTGAATTCATAAATTAATGTTCCGTTCTTGGGAACATTTGGTCCTTCCAACAGCTAATTTGAGCTAATATGATTTGTCAAAGGAAAGTGTAATTTCTCAGTCCGAATATAGTCTTTTCTCAGTTTATAAGAGAAATGCCTTTATTGCATTGACTAGCTATGTATTATTACTTGACATTGTCTATAACTGGGCAAAGCGGGTAGTCCACACCCTGGAGCAGTCTATGACTCAGCTCCACACAGCTGAATTAGTAGGAGGTAGAATACTTGCAGTGTGATGAAATACGTCTCCTGCCTAAAAACTAGCTAAGCTAATGTTGATTTCAAACCTCAAGAGCAATTGCTCATGCAGTGACACTTCTGGGCCTACTCTCAGACTTCTGGTGCAACTGAAGAGAGGGTGGGTCTGCCTGATGTTGGTCACATCAGCACATAAAGCAGCAAAGATAGATGGGATAGATTGCATTAGCTGTACAAGGTCCATTTACACTGCAAATCCTCAGGTCTGCACCTTGGTGCAAGCTATGTCCATGTAATGTAGGCAAGAGGGGAATCCGAGTTATAACGTGGAATCAAAAGACAATGTCGACATAGTCCATGTGCCTTGGGCAAAGGATAATGCTTCTTTTGTCTTCTTTCTTCCATTCCAGCTACAGGTGTGGTGTTTTGTTTTCATGTTGTTATCAGAGGAAAAGTAATAAACCAAAAATCCTTAAGTTGATGGCATACAGCGTAGGCAAAAATTGGTCTGTCCATTCTTACAGTCTTATGGTCAAATTACCGTAATGAACAGCTACCATATGATAGCTGTTGATTAAGAAAGTTTGTTGGTTTTGGTTTGGTTTTTTTTTTTTTTTTTTTAATCTATTTTTACTCTACTTATGCCTGTGATGTTCCAAGGAATAGTTTGACACTATACAGAAAAAGATGTCATCTCCTGGATGGCCTCCAGTTACAAATACTGTAAAAATCTCCAGGAGATTCAGCAAATTAGTTCAATAAACCTAAGCTTATTGAACCTTTTAAGGTTTTCTCTACAACTTCCTGAGAATTTCCTTTTTTCCATCTGTATTTTGTCATCTTTTGGTTTTTATTCCATCTTTGTAACACCTTGTTCTTGATACACTTTTTAACCTTAACTATTTGAGAAATATCTACTCCTGCCTCTGTGCCTTTCTGCCAAATGGTGTCTTGTCTATTTCAGGTGTTTGCCCTCTACTACTCTTTCTCACTTTTTTTTCTTTTATTGGGTTATAACATTCAAATGCAGTCAGACTCTGAATTTTACCCTCCTTTTAGCCAACAGACTAAGCATCAGCAAAAGATTCAGTTCAGAAGTCTGTAGGTAGTACTTGTATGTAATAGTCCAGATGAAGTCTATTCAAAATATGACTTATTTGCCAAAATAAACAGCACTTGAAGAAATAGATTTAAAGGCACCTGTACTACCTCACTTAAGCTTAGTTTTTACCCTCAAATCCATGGTCTGCTCAGAATCAAATTATGTCTGCACACTGTAGTTCTCTATCACTCTAATCAGCTTGCAGAAATTGAAAATTTCCCTTCCCCCTAGCCTAAGAGTGTTTGGGTTTTTTTTAACAGGAAGCTCCATGCTCCTAAGATTGGGACAAAAGAATCCCTGCTTTTTTGTAACTATAAACTTTGGGCTTATGTTTGAGAATATGTTCCTTATCTATGTTACTGTTTTACTATTCCTGTCTAATTTCTGTAACAATACATTTTAATCTCACTGTCTGCATTCATGGAGGGTAATATCACATAGGTACTCTGAGGATCTTCTGGCATTGGTAAAAATTGATGAAAATGTTCCCCCTTTCCCCACAGCATTCTTATGTACTGGAGCTGGTTTTGGATACGCAGTAGTGTTCAGCCATGCCAGTGGGATTAGAAACGCTTTTTTCTTCAATCTGAAGAATCTCTGCAGCCCCCTTATAAGACCTATTTACATTCTGACTTCACATCACCCTTTGGCTGCATCCAATGTACAGGCTTTCTTTTCCAGTTGACAATCTCCTTAATTCCTGATGAGACAGAACTATAGAATTGTAAACTGTGGTTTATAACACTTTCAACCATCTCTTTCTAAACTGTTGTAATGCAAATTACAACACTTTCAAAGAACTGAGAAAATGAGTTTTATTTTTTCTTTCTTGTGTTCATGCCTTTCCAGAAAGAAGTTTATAGAGGAAAAACAGACAGTCTCAAGTTTTATTTTTCCTTATGTTATAGTATAATTGGAATCAGATTTTAGTTTATCTGTAAATAGAAATTAGAATTCTTTAGGACTCTTGTTCAAATAGAATGCAGTTATATTTTTTTGACAGTTGTAGTGAAATGGGGTTGAAAAGCAATCATCATGTTTACTGTCCAGCTGCTCCTCAAGGATGTGAATCTACATTAGAGCTACTGAGTCTCCCCTCAATGGCTTTAAAGGCAGACACAGTATAGCATATATAGTTTGGAGGTTAAGACCGTTTAAGCCCCTCTACACTGATATCCCAGAAAAATATGATTCTTATGGAGTCTTTGAGATTATAAATAGACTTGTTTTGGATTCTCTGGAAAGTCTGAATTCTATTTTGGTTGAATTGTCTTCCTTTTCCCCTTCCCATAAAGGTTAATACTTTTATAAGGCACAAAGTGAATTGAAGATGTATGCCTCTAACTTTTGAAATATACAGGTGCTATGTTGTCATCCATTCAGAACAGTGTGTCATCTGCTTGCCATGTCCTTATTTTAGTAAAAACTATTCATGTATTTACAGTGGAGAAGTGACATGACCTTGAAAGATGATCATGTTTCTCCTGCAAAGACAAATATTCCTCTATCACTCACTGACCAATTCGTCCACACAGTCACAGACTGTATTAAAAGCTTCTAGCAGAGTTTAATGTATTCACCCTCTCGCTTTTACAAATGTGCTAGAGGTAGGGTTTTTAGTTTTTGCTTTGCTGGAATGAGGCTTGTCTGGATAAAACACTCAGGAGTGGTTTCACCTCATTTATCTTCAGACATCTAAAAGTTTGATGTCTAATACGCGCAATTTGTCTAGGTTTTGTCTATAGGTAAGAGCTACAAAGAAGAAACTTCAGAGAGTGATTTTTCTCAGATAAAATGTGTCTCAGGTGAGATAGTTTTCTGGACATACGGATTTTTTCTTCTGTTCTATTTTACAGAGGAACTCTATATGAACAACTTAAACCAGACGTACAACTTTTAGCTAACTGAAATTAGATTATGTTAATTTTAGGCACATGTCTTGAATTAATTTTGGTATGTAAACTAGACAGAGTTTTTGCATGTGTTAAAACCACAGGATTCCTGTCTTCTTCAAATTCATCTCCTCACTTTCAGCAACACCCTTATGTAAATGTATCGTAAATCCAAATTTATTCCTAATGACAATGAATACAGATCTGAGCTTTTGTATGTCTCCGTTGTTAACCTATGTTGTTTCTAAGACTGATCAGAATAAGGATGTATGTTTCTTGTGGGATCTCTCCAGTTATTTTTAATAGTCTGCCTAGAGGGATGGAGTTCTCTGTGCTGCTACAAAGCAGCAGCATTTGGGTTGGAGTCATCTCACATGGCCCATTCAGAAGTACAGAAATTCTTCTTCTAGGTGTCTCAAGATGACAGAAGATGTTCTGACGATAATCTTCAGTTTAAGAAATTTATTTTCAGATTTCAAAGTAGAGGGCTTGATATTACTGTCTATGTAGGGAGTGCCATTTGAAATATTTTAAAGTATCTATATATCAGATTTGTCACAGAATCTGTGGGGATCTGTGCTTTTCTGGATTGACAGTTGCAAATACTCCAGAACATCTGAAATTCAGCTAAAGAACCATGTTTAGGCAACTAAACTGACCCAAGAAATAGTGTGTGATTTAAGTCATCCCTTGCAAACAATAACAAACAGTTCACACCTCAGCATTATTAGTTCAAACTATTTGGGAAGCATAAGGGAGCTGTCAACCGATAAGGAGAAAAAATGTGTAAAGGTTTAATTGATGATATTGACAATAACTGCTGGTCATGGCAACATCATGCTTAGTACGTGTTGTGGCACTCAAATACAACTCTACAACCCCATCCATGTCAGCATCCCACCTATGCTCCTCAGCAGTGTCAACCTCTGTCAGTACCATTCCAGTTGTCTGGTTTTAGGCAGTTTGTAACATGGTTTGTGGTGGGGTACTTTGTTGATAGGTATGTTTATATGTAAACTATTTGGAAATACATCACATTTGCAGGACACATCATTCGTGGAGTTAAACTGTACTTAACTGGAAAGAGCACAGTAAGAATCATAGAATCATATCAGAATGGTTTGGGTTGGAAGGGACCTTAAAGATCATCTAGTTCTCACCCCCCTGCCATGGCCAGGGACACCTTTCACTAGACCAGATTGCTCAAAGCCCCGTCCAACCTGGTCTTGAACACTTCCAGGGAGGGGGCATTCGCATCTTCTCTGGGCAACCTGTTTGTCACAAACTGTTCGTAAACAAGAAACTGTTCATAAAGAGGATGTCTCAAACAGTTTGAGTGGGACACCTTGTGGGGGAGAAGCGGAGTGAGCTCTGCAGAGGTGGGGCGGTGGGCCATTTCTTTCCCCCTCCTTCCTGTTGTTGCCCAGAGACAGAACTTGCCTAACTGTGCAGGTACAAGCCAGAGAAAATGAGAACCTTCTGGAACAACCTATTGCACATGTGTAAGAAAGACTATATGAAGACAACATTCCAGGTGTGTCTTTGTTGACCCACCACCTATGGACCAAGCTGGCTACTCTGCGACAACGTGGGATCCTAGGGTGGTGATTGCCCTTTTCCTATCCCTTCCTCCTCTCTTTTCTCTTTCCTCCTTTTGCTCTCTCTCTCTTTCTTACATATATTCATGTATATAAGTTTTGTATGAATTGAATTGGGATCGGTTGATCGTTGATGGGTTATTAGGAAAATAGTCACACTGACAAAGTGCCTTTATTTGTTCTCTGAACAGTTATCAGTTGATTGTTGTCAAATTGTCTCCATCCATTCACTAAAGTGGTCAGTTAATAAAGTCACCAGCACAATTGTTCCTCTGAGTCATTGTGGTGACTCGGCCTGCCTTGCAACTCTGTCAAGCAGAGACCGGCTCTTCCACCCACATGCAGGTTCTCAGGGAATTCAAAAGATTCACCCCCCTCGTAACCCACCGCATGGGATGAGACACTGTTCCAGTGCCTCACCACCCTCACTGTGAAGAACTTCCTCCTAATATCTAATCTAAATCTACCCTCTTTCAGTTTAAAACCATTACTCCTCATTCTATCACTACACTCCCTGATAGAGTCCCTCCTCATCTTTCCTGTAGGCCCCCCTTAAGTACTGGCAGGCCTCTATAAGGCATCTCAGAGTTTTTTCCTCTCTGGGCTGAACACCACCAACTCTCTCAGCCTGTCCTCATAGGGGAGGTGCTCCAGCTGCCCAGTCATCTTCATGTCCCTCCTTTGGACCTTCTTGAGCAGGTCTATGTCCTTCTTATACTAGGGGCCTCAGAGCTGGTCACACTACCCCAGGTGGGGTCTCACAAGAGTGGAGTAGAAGGGAAGAATCATCTCCCTTGACCTGCTGGTCATGCTTCTTTTGAGGCAGCCTAGGATACAGTTGGATTTCTGGGCTGCAAGCACTCATTGTTGCTTCATAGTCAGTTTTCCATCTACCAACATGTCCAAGTCCTTCCTTTCAGGGCTGCTCTCAATCCACTCATTGCCCCACATGTATCTGTACTTGGGAATGCCTTGACCCATGTACAGGATCTTGCACTTGTCTTGCTGAATTTCATGAGGTTTGCACAGGCCCACCTCTCAAGCCTGTCAAGGTCCCTCTGGATTTCATCCCTTCCCTCCAGTGTGTCTACCACACCACACAGCTTGGTGTCGTTGTCAAACTTGCTGAGGGTGCACTCAACCCCACTGTCCATGTTGCCAACAAAGATGTTAAACAGCGCTGGGCCCAGCACTGACCCCTGAGGAACGCCACTTGTCACCCTTTTGGCAATACTATACACCAAGAACATTCACTGCAGCTATTTAACAACATGAATGTGTAATGAAATACTAGTGGGAATAATGTTTCAGAAACTTTCTTTTTCCTGAAAGAGCTAGACATCAATGCTTTTTACCTCATATCTGGAAAATGTACATATAATGGTAAAAAAATGCATTCAAATCTATCAAGTAAGAGTATGGCTTTACATGAGTGTTTTTGTAAACTCATTAACTTTGGCATTTCAAGATTTACCTTTTTACTTTTTTTTTCCCCAAAGTGATTAATTTTTTGCCTCATGCAACCTCTGTTAATTTAAAATTATCAGAACTGGTATTGTGCTATATAATTGTGTTTCTGTGTTTTAAATGATATAACATTTGGAAGCAAGGTAGAAGTGAAGAAAAGGGGGGGGAGCAGAATTTAAACAAAATTAGAGAATTAGGTAATCCTTTCTATTTCCTCCTTGTCCTCTCCATTTGCTGAGACAGGCTGCTCAGTACTTTAAGTTGTACTTTGCCTAATGTGGTAGCATTTCTTTTTCATTTGCTAGGAGAGATGTCAAAGTTTTCAGATTGAATGAAAAGCTAATGTGGAAACAGTATAATCAGCAGGAATCACTAAAATGTAGAAGTGCATAAGCATTATGAAATTTAACAGAGAGGTTTTTATACAATGAACGTATAAGAGACAATGTCCCACCATAGGCAGTAATAAATGCTTAATTTTTAACAAAGTTGTGGTTTAAATCCAGAGTATAAGTTCCTTATAATCTTTTGTTCTACAGAGAAGAAATCAATAATTAGGAAACTTGGAAAAGGATCCTGCTTTTCTCCATTTTCATAATTTTTATCTTTTTAGTTTTAGCAAAAATGAAAAAATCCATATGTGATTATTAGATATCTAAATCAGGGGTTTACAACTTTATTACACAGGCAATGAATTTAGATGGATAGATCTATATTCAGCTAATGTTCTTGGTAAATAATTGCTTTAATAAAAAAAATTGAAAAGAAGACACAGCTTTTCTTTGCTGTATCTTTTATAGCAACCTAACCTGGACACTACCTAAATGTCAGAAAACCTGAGGCAGTAACAAAATGTGGCTGCTTGCCAATACCACTGACTCAACTCACTGCAATGCTAAGTCTTATGTAGAAGCCTATGGCTTTCAGCTTGGCAAGAACAGTATAAACAGACCTATGGGCTGAGACTACAAGTGCACAGGAGAACTGTAAACAACCTGACTTCAGAAATCCCAGCTGAATAACATATCATGTTCTACTACAGGTACAATGCTAGATCTCATGAATGTAACCTTCACAAAGGATAAAAGCCACAGAGGAGGTTGCATGGTTCACATTTCTTTGTGTATCAAATATACAGAAGGAAAAAAAAATCTGTTAGTTTGAAAGAAAATAACTTTTCACCTCTTACACAAAAAAAAAAAAGGCTAAAAAGCTTATACAAATTGTAAGAATTTACACTAATAAGTAAAATATTCTTCTATGTAAATCAATTTCCAGCTCACTTCTTGGGATTATGCCTTTGCTATCTGACTCCAGAGGCCAAAACAGTTTGCTGCTTTCTCAAGAATTCAAGGCAGCAAAGGGCAGCTAATGATGTGTGTTTGTTTTCTGTTGATGACTGTGGTCATCTCAGAGCATAAACACAGCCAATTATACAGTGATACACAGAACAATTATTTTTAGTAAGCTTAACATTGATATGATGCATCACTGCTTGATATTGATAGCACACCCTAGAAACCATTTCTTAGGCTTACAGGAAATTGTCACCTTTTCTACTGTTTTGCCTAAACATTATGAAACATGTCTGTGAACCATCTTGCATCTTAGGATCATTTAATGAATCAGCAGGTATAGAAGGAATGATGAATAAAGTATTTATCGTTTAGGAAAATGTCTTCTCTATTGTTTTCAATATCAAACTGTAACTGCTACAGCTGCAAATGTTTCCGCTGAAACTATTGAGATTGAAAACCGTTTAATGTGACCCGCCTGCAGATTTAACCATTTAATAGTGCCTGACTGCAGATAGAGACAGCAGCTGGAAGAAACCACTCAGGTGTACTGGGGCAGGCAGCACCAACATGCGTCCTTCAAAAGAAAATATATGTGTGCCCATGCATGTATGTGTTGTGTGCGCATGCATGTATGTGCTCATATATAGACATTTCTACAACCTTTTTTTGGATGGCCTTCTGATGCCTTATATACCGTGAGCAGTCAGTGGACAGGAGGCTGAGAAACACCATTGTACTGCATTTTATTTGAGATCGAATCATAGAATAGAAATATAGAATGGTTTGAGTTGGAAGGGACCTTAAAATCACCTAGTTCGAACTGCCTTGCTACTAGATCAGGTTGCTCAAAGCCCTGTCCAACCTGGCCTTGAACATTTCCAGGAAGGGCCCATCTACAACTTCTCTGGGCAACCTTTTCCAGTGCCTCGCCATCCTCACAGTAAAGAACTTCTTCCTGACACCTAATCTAAATCTACCATCTTTCAGTTTAAAACCATTATCTCTTGTCCTATCACCACATGCCCTTGTAAAAAGTCACTCCCCATCTTTCCTGTAGGCCTCCCTTAGGTACTGGAAGGCTGTTATAAGGTCTCCCTGGAGCCTTCTGTTCTCTAGGCTGAACAACACCAACTCTCTCAGCCTGTCCTCATAAGGGAGGTGCTCCAGCTCCCTGCTCATCTTTGTGGTCCTTCTTACACTGGGGGCCCCAGAGCTGAATGCAGTACTCCAGGTGGGGTCTCACAAGAGTGGAGTAGAAGGGAAGAATCATCTCCCTTGACCTGCTGGTCATGCTTCTTTTGAGGCAGCCTAGGATACAGTTGGATTTCTGGGCTGCAAGCACTCATTGTTGCTTCATAGTCAGTTTTCCATCTACCAACATGTCCAAGTCCTTCCTTTCAGGGCTGCTCTCAATCCACTCATTGCCCCACATGTATCTGTACTTGGGAATGCCTTGACCCATGTACAGGATCTTGCACTTGTCTTGCTGAATTTCATGAGGTTTGCACAGGCCCACCTCTCAAGCCTGTCAAGGTCCCTCTGGATTTCATCCCTTCCCTCCAGTGTGTCTACCACACCACACAGCTTGGTGTCGTTGTCAAACTTGCTGAGGGTGCACTCAATCCCACTGTCCATGTTGCCAACAAAGATGTTAAACAGCATTGGTCCCAGTGCCGACCCTTGAGGAACGCCACTTGTCACTGCTCTGCATTTGATCATCGAATTGTTGACTGCCACCCTTTGAGTGCGACCACCCAACCAATTCCTTATCCACCAAGTGGTCCGTCTGTCAAGTCCACGTCTCTTCAATTTAGAGACAAGGATGTCATGTGGGACAGTGTCAAATGCTTTGCTCAAGTCCAGGTACATGACGTCAGTTGCTCTTCCCTTATCCACCAATGCTGTAACCCTGTCGTAGATGGCCACTAAATTTGTCAGGCATGATTTGCCCTTAGTGAAGCCATGTTGGCTGTCACCAATCGCCTCCTTATTTTCCATGTGGTCTAGCAGAGTTTCCAGGAAGATCCTCTCCATGATCTTGCTGGGCATGGAGGTGAAACTTACTAGCCTGTAGTTCCCTGGGTTTTCCTTTTCTCTCTTTTTCAAAATGGGGGTTATGTTTCACCTTTTCCAGTCAGTGGCAACTTCACCAGACTGCCACGACTTCTCAAATACTTCATCCACCAGTTCCCTCAGGACCTGTGGTTGCATGTCATCAGGTCCCATGGGCTTGTACAAATTCAGGTTTTCCTTAGATGGTCTTGAATATGATTAGCATATTCAGGTTTGTGGCAGAAAGTAGTGATGCAGCTAAGAAAGCAGTGACCCACTGGATACATCCTGCAGGCTTCTAAGAGAGTGAATTACATAGCATGTGCACCAGCTTGCTGGGGTTATTTTGTCCCTTAAGTGGTACTGATATAATTTTAGTCATATGTGTCATAAATGATTTATAATTTGTCAGAGTTTTACCTGGCAATTAGCATTAGAAGCAACCAATATAACTCATGTAGTCTAGAATCATAGAATGGTTTGGACTGAAAGGGACCTTTAAAGGTCATCTAGTACACCCCCCCTGCAATGAGCAGGGACATCTTCAACTAGATCAGGTTGCTCAGAGCCCCATCCAACCTGACCTTGGATGTTTCCAGGGATGGGGCATCTACAACCTCTATGGGCAATCTCTCTGGACAAAATTGGACACCGTACTCTATCTGTGGTCTGATGGTCTGACAAATGTTGAGTAAAGGAGGATAATTGCTTCCTTCAACATACTGGTGCTGTCCTGCTAATGCAGTCTAAGAGGCTGTTACCCCTCTTTGCTGCCAGGGCACTGCAGGATGATGCTCAGCTTGCTCCCCAACAGACCCCAAGGTGTTTTTCCACAGAGCTGCTCCCCAGCTCTCAGTACCTAGGTGGTAGCATTCATGAAGAGTTTGCATTTTCTTCTGAAGTGATCATGATAAATTAAAAAATAAGTTATGGCTTGTCACAAGAAAAATGATTGTTAAAGATAATTTAGGGCTATTATAAATGCCACTAATCTATGCAGAAAATCTTTAACACTACAAATTCAACAGCACAAAAAGATGACTCATGAGTCTTTGATGACTCATTTATAATTTCTGCAGGCCTTACTGGCAATTGTGTTTAATAATTAGAAAATTAATAATCTGCTGTATAGTCAGTAAAATATTGCACATAATAATAAATACATTGTTGGGCAAAATGCAGAAACCATAGAGGAAATACCAGTGGTTATTGTTCTGCTATTCATTTGTAAATTATCTTTGCTAAATAAGGGTCTCTGATGGTGCATCCATGCAGCATTTTAAGAATGCTTTTGTAGATTGATTTTTAAATTATCACACATATTTTATGTCACCTGTGATGATGTGTATTAGGAGAACTGCTATCCGTCTCCTTCCCTCCTCTTTACTGTCATTTCTGGACACTACTAGTACTCTGAGCAGGCAGAGGAGGCTCTAAAATATGGGAGTAGGAAAGGGAGCTTACGGCAGTATTGGGATATATTCCTGAGTGTCTTCTCACTTTATCCAAGGGCAATAGCTGGGGGTCCTTCAACTTTTTAGGCCACTAAATATAATATATGGGCTAAATTCTGTTTTTGCAATAAGAAGGTGGTATTTCTGATTTTTTATTTCTTGTAAGTCACTCAAAAACTTGAGGAACATCTTCGAAGTGAAGGTACGATTTAGGGGCACAAGGAGTCAGTGTACCTGGTGTTCCTCAGCTCCTTAGATGCTAACAGATTTCTGCTGTGTTGTACAGTACTAGCTGTAGTCCCACTAACTATCTGTGCCCACTTAACAAATGCAGTTCAATTAATTTTGTAAAAAGGTGTATGATAGATGTGTTTAACACATGCATCTTCACATTATTTTCTAAGCTTTGAACCATGAAAAATTCTACTTTCCCACTTGTTAGAAGTCATGTGAACTCTATTCTGATGGACAAAAGAAATACATTTTCCATCTGAAATTTTATTTTTATATATATATATATATATAATCAGATTAGCTAGGATAGTTAGGATTAATATGTAATGTTGCACTACTGTATGGTTATGATTTTTAAGTAACTCTTGAGGCATTTCTGTATCTGCCTAATCCTCTATAAAATAAGAGGACTTATCAAAACATGTGATTTCTTGCAGAACTTTCTTTACTAGTAACTGTGATAGGGTTATGGAGGATCTTAGGGAAGTTTCCCGATCTCCTTTCCAACTCTTGGCTCCAAACTACATCCTAGAAACTGAAGGAAAAGTCTTGCAGTTCTCTGATTCATGTTCAAGGGAGGAAGAGTATTAGGAAAATTGAGATTTTTATTCTCTTCTATAGAGAGTACTTAAACAGGGATTTTCCAGGAACATTTGCATGGCTTTTTACAAAGATGGAAAATATCTCTATCCCAATTTTTCCATATCACTAAATTTTCCTTTATTCATCCAGAATTACAAAAATGCTAGAGTTCCAAAAAAGGTAAAAACTTTCCTATTAAGTTGGGCAAATTCAAATGTTTTTCTGTGTCTTAATTCTTTAAAACAACTGCCTTTGTTTTTGCTAAAGTTTGTGTAGGAGGTAAAACTTGAGCAAAGTTTTGGCAAGGAACATTTCAGCCCTGGCAATTTAGTGAGGTTATGAAAGCCGGAAAAATGACATGTAATAAAAAGTGTTTAGCAAAATGAATTTAACATAGCAGAATATTTAGTTCTGCCTGTTATAACATAAACAAATGCCTTATTTTGTTTCTTCGAGTTTGCTTTCTAAATCAAAGATAAAAATAAATGTCTGATACATATTTATATGTTCTTTATGCATATAAGACATAGCTGCAGGTAAATCTTGTGAATAATCAGAGATGTCTCATGACGTTAAGAAAGGATAAAACTGAAAAAACCCCAATTTTGGGGCTCTAGTAAGGTAGGAGTGGGTTAAAATGAAATTCCTCACATTCAAACTCACTTTCCTCGTTATTTGTCCAAGTCAAATTTGTGTGTCCGAAGCTGACAGGGCTGATTGCAAGTGTTAGTTTGGATGTATTAGAAATCTCCTGAGAGAAGCTGTTCTCATAAGCTTTTGCTTAATATAAAGCACTATTTTCAAGCTTCACTTATTTCACAAGTTTTTGCCTTTTCCTGAGTAGCAGAAATATTTCAGAAATTGTGCAATTTCAAAACTCATTCTACTTGGGGCCCAAATCAGGGAGCCATGAAACCCAGCTCTGCTAAATTTAATTCACATACACACAAGTATTCTTACATCCATTTCACCAAAGAATACATTTCTGTCTTTATTATATATGTACAATTATCTTATGAAATTCCTCCTTCCAGAAATGTTAGTATTTGCTTTAATTAAAAAAGCACTGTGCTTGCTATTACGTGGAATTTTATTTACATATTTAAAACCACTTTTGGGATAGTGTCTAGGAAGCAGCATGTTTGCTTTTTGTTGTTGTGTTTTGTTTCTCATGTGCAGTATTTTAGGATTTGAGCCAAATAATTATTAGAGTCAAGGTGCTTGAGTGAAAAAGTTTTTTTACCCACTCTCTTAACTCTGTGGCAGAGATGTGATCTCAAACCATTGAACCAGTGTCATTTTGCACTTAGCTGAAATATAAAGGAGAAAACCAGCAAAAGTTAATCTGATTAGATTCACTTTTATTTTAAATTCGTCTTCACATATGTGTTTATGAAAGTAGAAACAGATGCAAAGGCATTAATATTAACAATCAATCAACTGCCTGAAATTCATTGTTGAAACCTAAACAGACATAAACAATTTCCCTCCCTTCCTTTCTTTTTTTTTTGTCCTTCTTAAGTGCCAAGTGACTGAATATATGGAAAAAAGATTATTTCAAAAGGTGCTGGGCTGTTAAGGAAAACTGCATTTAGTAATGAGATCTTAATCTTTTGCTTCATTCTGACAAATAATCCATTTTACTGTATTACCTGTATGATCACATGGAGCTACATTACAGATCAGTTGGCAATATATTATTGGTTAGGTTTCCAGAAATGTGATTATTAATGTGGAATGTGAGGTAAATTTAATTCTAATAGTAATGTTTTTCATTTAATGTTAACATAGAAGTTATTGTAAATGAAACATCTAGCATCATGTCCGTCAAATTCACGAAAGGAACTGAAACAGTATTCTCAGACAACCTTCAGTGATCTAGAACATGATTTTCAAATACATGTATCATAACTGAGATTTCCAAAAAGCCTTTAAAGTAGCTTTCCCCTAGGCTTTTATTCAGTGTGCAGGCTAGAAATCAAAGCTGGGTAATGAATGGTGCTCTTGCCTGTAGGATCATGTGTCATTTGTTATAGAAGTTGATGGGTACATAGCAGGTGTTGTCAGGGACTGCCTTATGAGTAATACAATTAAATCTTTTCTTAAAAACTAGGACATGCAGAAGTCTTTCTTGGTTATGCCATAGGGTTCCTTTGTGTTGCTAAAGAGTTGCATTAAACTTTCTTCTGAATGAGTTTTCTGCAGAATAGTTGGTAAATGGTCTTTGAACACATATAATCCTGTGTAGGGCTGCATGCTTCTAAATATCCAGGGCTTCTCAAGCAAAATAATGAACATTTTGATCTCTCACTATCTTAGGCCCTTATCTGTAATTCTAATACTTCTTGCTTAGCTCACAATATTGGGATGAAAGTGTATAATCTTAGAATACCAGGTTGGAAGGAACCTCAAGGATCATCTGGCCCAACCTTTCTTGGAAAAAGCACTGTCCAGACAAGATGGCCCAGCACCATATAAGTATTACCAGACTTTCAAATATGGCCATGGTGATAATAGTGGAAAAGCCTGTGAGCAAGTGGATGCCTTTTACTGAAGGGATTTGAATAGCATGCAGTAAATGGAGCACATGAGTCTATGAAGATGCTGATTAAGCAAACACTGTCCGTCTTGGGGCTGAGCTTCTGGTTTTATAAAAAAATATTGTGCTAACAAAAATTAAGGATAATAAGAATTAATAATGGATATCTGAATTCATAGGAATTCATATGGAATTATGAATGCATAAGCAACCTTATTTATTGCATCACTTAAGTTTGGAAAGCTTGACTTTGCAATTGCCATGTTATTTTTTTAGCATCAGTTTCACAGGTGTTATATGCATATGAACATGTATATAAGACTTTTGCATTTTTTATAATGTTGGCAATGTCATTTATTATTATAGAAAGAAGATGGAGAGTGTTATAGTAGCCTAAATAAGAAGACAGAATATTTTGGTTTGGAGGCATATAAAAATTAGAGAAATAGGTTGATCCATCTAGTTGTCAGGTGTTGTATTCCTTCAGGAAAATCTGATTAATGTCTTTTCTGTCTGAAGTTTGTGGTAAATAGGCAGAAAGAGATAAGGGTGTTTTTTCTAGGTCTAAACTCATAAGGAATTCTAGAGAAGAAATCTGGACCCTATTTAAATCGGTAGGAGTTTTATCATTTGCTTCAGTTTCTAAGAATTTAACCTTAATTACTTTAAATAGAAGGAATTGATTATTCTCGATTAGTTGCTTTGCAAATAAAGCGAGTAAGTATTGACTGTGTTTTGGAACAGTTGGGAAAAATATGCTCATCCCAAATAAATATATCAAAGAGCTCTATATAATTACAGCACAACTTTCTAGTGGTACATCGTGACTTTACGATGAAGACATTACACTTCCAGTGCAAGTGCTGTGTATTAATCATTTAATGTGCATGAAGGATTTTGAAGAGCTACTTAAATGTTGATCATTAATAATAATTTACCCTATGTAATGTTTTACTATATGCTAGACGTAAGCATGGTTTCATAATTGTGTCAAAAACTTGCCAAAACTGTAATTGCACTCAAAGAAGTAAACTGGCCAGGTGCCCAGCAGATATTAAAGACCTTGTTTAGTGTGTCACACTTGCAAGAGTGAAGACTTATTCAGAGCTGGCAAAGAAGACAAGGATATTTCCATATACATTGCCCAGTAAAATTCAAGTTCTGTAAAATTCAAAGATTTAGAATATTGTTCAAAATGTGTTAAAAATAATGATGCTGGAAAGTTTCAGATATCCTTTTCCATCATGCCAGTGCAAGAAGAATGAATTCTAATTAAAGAAAGGAAAATGTAAGACCCTGAGAGATCACAGAGGCCAAGAACCTGATGACATTTTGAAAAGATTATTTATACATATGACAACTATAAGCATACATGTTTTTAAAAACAAAATATGAGGATAAAGGAGGATAATCTTTGAACTATAAATACACACATTTTTAAAAAACAAAATATGAGTTATAAATCTTTATACAGTATAAAATTCAATTAATTCAATTAATTGTTGAAGTTTTTTCTGGTTTCCCTTTCATAATTTATTGCCAATGAATTTTTTCAGTTCTCCATCAGATGATAACAGACACCGCTGCAGTCACAACACTGAGTTGATACTGATACAGTTTGATCTAATATACCTTATCCTTCAAAGCATACCTGCCAATATGCTAGACTTGTTATATTAATTGACAGGAATACTTCCATGTTTGACTCTCTCAGAGCAAGCAGAAACCTTTGATTTAGGCATGAGACGCTCACTCACTCACCATGGTTATGTAATCCAATCATGATGTTCTTTTCGTGCTTGCTTGTTTGCTTAATTGAGGTCATTATCTGTCAGTATAACTTACATAAAAATATGATGACATCGGTAATGTTGGCAATATTGCAAACAGCAGCAATAAATACTGGGTGAAGATATGGAGTGGAAATGGCATAGCACTTAATGCAGATATACTGAACAAGGTCATCAGCTTCAATAATGACAAAAAGTAGGGAAACCCACAAAGATGCTATGTGTTTTGAAATAATCACAATAAAATTGTTATATCTTCATGGAATGTCTTATAGAACTGTTAACACATTGTAGATTGGTATTTGAATGATATATAATTTAATGCTGGTGGCTGGCCTATACAAAGTATTTTTAAAATACCTTTTGTCCTACACTGCTTCCAATGCCTTCAAGCTTGAATTATTGAACCATTATGAAAAAAGACACTGAGCAATAGAGAGAAGGGATTTAATTTGTCAGATCTCCAACAACTATAACTGCTTCATAGTTAATGAACACTTAAATTATTGAAAAATAAGTGACATGATCAAGAAAGTGATTTTATAAAATATATAGTTTAAATCTCTGTCTAGAATATTTTTGCTGGTTTTTATCAATTAGAAACTTTTATTTTTAGTGGTTTAGAATGAGATATCATTAAACTATTCCCTAGACTAGAGAAAGGTTAAAAAAATGCACTTGAAAGCAGATGTTAAAAAACTGCTTTCTTTATCAAATGAAACAACTTGTATTTATTTTTGTTTTGCATTATCATCATGGTAGTCAATTAAGTATAGCTAGCTCTGTATCGTGTAAATGATTGAGAAATAGATGAACATTTTCCTTTGGACTGATATTTATTGCCTCAAATATGTCACAAGTATTGTTTGGTGGACAGCGAAATGTTTAAATAATAACTGCTAGAAATAAATTAATTTTTAATTCCAGAACTTCTAAGGTATATAAAGATTTTTCTATTAAACAAGCCCTGGAAAGTCCTGAGATAGATACCATTAGACTCAGAAAAAGGCTCTTAACTTTTCTTTAAATAAATACTGTTCACTTTAAATGAATACTGTTTTCGGGTTCTTCCTTCCCTCTACTGAAGGGAATGGCAAAAGCCTCCTTTGTCATGGTCAGAGAAAATCCAACATGAATAGATTTTAAAAAAAAGGAAAAAAAATGTGACCATTAATGCTTGGATTGTATTACCCAGCCAATTCTTGGAGATCTCCTGGAGGAGTACATGGATCTTCCAGTAGACTATCACCTGAAATAACAAAGACTAAAGGGACATCAAAGTACTGCAGGAATATCAAACATTAATTCCATAGAAACAAAAGAGGTCAGATTGTTGGAAATCTAAGAAATAGTACTGCAGAGGAAGTAGAAGTGAGTAAAAACAGAATATGGAACTGGAAGATACTGCAGAAGTCTGAATAAGGAAGAACATGAATAATTTTGAAAATGTGTCTGCCATTCAGTTGTAGAACACAAGAGTTTTTTGTGTCTTTCTTCACAGACTTTGTTAATGTTCATTACCCGAGTAACACAAAGAGAACTAGCAGTTCCCTTTTTGCTATTTTAATTATTTTCATTCTGCACAGCATTAAAGAAATTAGTTATTGATGTGTTGACATATATAGCTAATCCATTTTTTTCAATGTTAAAGAATAAAGTATCTGTTGCAATGCACTTTGCACAGTGAAATTCTTCAAACAACCTAAGATAATGCAGACCCATTACTAGAGCAGTGTAAGATTGTTTCTGGTTGAAAAATGCTAATTCAGTTAAACCAAATTTTGCAATAGAAATTTATTGCTTCCAGTGGCTCATCTGAAAAAAGGTTTTTGAAGGGAATACATTTTTGGTCAAATGTGAGAAAGCTAATAGTCTGGTGGTTAGGACACGTGCCTGAGTCCAGGCAAGATTAAATTCCTTCTCTCTCAGATTCATAGCATGTTCTTAGACAAAGTCTGGCAGGATGACTGCCTTAGCCATTAGCATTTCTGTACATTGGCTTCCTTCTCGCTAAGGCTTTGTAAGGTGTTCTGCACTTTGCCCAGTCTGGAACCAAAAGACCTATCTCAGTGTTTTACAGACTGGAAAACCTGTTTCCCATCCAGTTCCATTTGTAATCAAGTATTTTATTTCTCCTTAGTATGAAGGTCTTCCTTTAAGTTCTTGAAGCACGGTGAAATGAAATCTGCAGGTTTTATTCCATTCTCTCACTTCCCAGTAAGTAATGACCCACAGTCACTTGCTTTTAGTATATGTTATGAGTCTAAAGAGGGCTACTCTGAACAGCTCTAAGAGCCCTTCCTAGAGCCCCATGGAAAATAAAAAACATTCTATGAGGCAGATCACTTTGCAGAATAGTGACCTACAACCCTACAAGGACTAGTGGTTCACAGCTATGTAAATTCTGGGCAGATAAGTCGGGGTTTTGGACACCAGACCTCAACTCTTCCTTCACAACTGCTGGCTCTTTGCAGATCAGCTGATGGTTGGTCATTTACTTCTCTGTTAGTGACCCTGACATTCCAGCAGCTTCTTGACAGAGTTTTCATCTGGACTGCTATCTGAAATTAGGTTCTTTGTCATTGCAGGTAGCAGTAGGAGAAAATGGACACTTTTGGGATCAGTGAATACATTCTTTGCAATTACCACTCCTGTGGGGTTTTGCTTACAGTTTATAAATAATA
Source organism: Strix aluco (assembly GCF_031877795.1). Taxonomy (NCBI): domain Eukaryota; kingdom Metazoa; phylum Chordata; class Aves; order Strigiformes; family Strigidae; genus Strix; species Strix aluco. The sequence goes on from NC_133935.1 coordinate 67,130,536, forward strand.
ACTTCTGAGTAACTGGTAACCTAGTCAGTTGACATAGCATCAGGTAAGTTGTTAATTTTATCTTGTTTTTTGGTCATTCCTTTTTATTTTCCAGAGAGAATGGAGCATTTGTTTTTTGTCTGGGGAGACTGAAAATATATCAAAAGTATCATTTATTCAGTCCTGTTGGAAACACAATCGCTATGTTTGTACTGGGAAGCTAAAGAGTTCAGACATGGGTTCAAGAGCTCTCTGTGATTAACTATACTGTTAATTGTTAGCATGATCCCTAACTTGATTTTGGACTCTGCCAACTGTGCCTGGGCACAGTTAGGGAGTCACCAGGGACAGGGGATCGTTCCTAATAGGCCATTTGGACTTGGCTACTCTGTTCTGGGAGGGTAGAGGTCTTAGCTCTACGGACTGATACGAGCTATGCAGTGCCAGCTGGCCTCAGGTCCACAGAATGATCCATGGCCCATTTAATTTACTGGTGTGGATGTAGCCAGTGGAACTGTGGCCAGCACAACAAGAGATGAAGAAGAAAAGTTTCAGTAGTCAGAAATATTTTCTGCTTAATGTCAGCAGCACTCCAAATCTCCTTTTCCTAGACCTGCATAAAAGCTTGTTTTCTTGAAAATAAAATATAAATTTGAGGTTATAAAGAATTATCTTTGTCCTTTTAATTTAAGTTGCCCAAGCTATAAAGTGCTCTAGGGAAGCACTTTCATGGTGCTCTGAGTGATTTCATACTTACCTATTTAATTATCTTCACTCATAATAAACTCTGCTTTGTAACAGTAGGTAGTGCTCCACTTTGTTCTAATTAATGAATCAGTTAATGGACAACCTGCAGAGTCAGAATATGCTAATTTAGAGAGAATCTAGTTAATTTGGTGAAACCTACTGATGCAGTTCAAGCTGCCCAACATTTGGACCAATAAGGTAGAACAGCCCTTCTGGACAGAAACTAATGGTCACTGTCAGTAAAGCTGGAGTTAAAAACAAAGACTGTTTCTTTAAATCTATCACAGAGCTGAGAGATATTACCCTGCAAAATAATGCTTCTTTAAAGACTTTTCATGTATAATACATTAGAGATATGAAGAGGATACCTGTGATTGTGTATTAGCATGTAGTTCTGAGGCACAGCTCTGCATATGGCTCTTTGGTGCTGAGCCCATTCTTGTGTACTGACAGCAGATGATCCTGGGATCCTGAGGCCATGCTGGATGTGCAGTAACTACAGATAATAAGCAGTGAACAATCTACAGCGCTGGCAAGCAGTCAAATTTTGGGTGCCTGTGTTTTGGAAGGGGTTTGCAGGAACATCAGAGAGAAGCAATTAAAAAGAACATTGCAGGGAAGAGAAATGATTTCTACCCTTGCAAAGGATTGCCCCTTGAAAAATAATAAAGATCAGGTACCATCAGAAATGAAGGCACTCAGGCAAATTGATAGACTGATGAGCAGCAGCTCCCAAACACAGGACTCTGTGTGTGTCTGAGTTCTGGAGTTTGAAAGTGAAGCTGCTGAGTGTATCAACTTATTAAAGTCTTCTGTAGTTCTGAATCCTAAAGTCTGTGTGAGTGTTTGAGGGGATGAAGGGTACCTCTCTAAAATTACTTTACAAAAGATCTTGAACACTGAATACTGACAAGTTTTCTTTGAGTAACAGGTATATTTGTTGAAATGGTAATTAAAATATATTTTATAAAACTTCCTGGTGTGAGGGAGATAAAGAAGCTTGACTTCACACATAAATATAGTGGGGTTTTGGTCCCAGATTGTTCCCAGTATATGTAAATAAAATAATAAGCAAAACAAGACTGTGAACATTTTATCTGGTTTTCAAAATTTGCTAAATCTCACATGGGAAGAATTTAGGGAAGCTAAATAATGATTGGTTTGTAGGAAAAATACTATCATAGATTAAAAGCCAGGTAAGGGATAGAAAAGGCATTCAAATTTCATCAAGGAAAAAAATTAAAAGTGAGGTTGCCTGGCCTTTCATTTCTTTTACATACAGTTAAAAATGTTCATGTAAAAGGAAGGAGCAATGAGGTGGCAAAATCTGTACATGACACAGCTACTAACATTAACCAACTCAGGAAAATTCAGAAAGACCTAAGAACATTAGAATACCCATACAGGGTCAGATTATAAATCAGCTTTGTCTAGTACCCTGTTTCTAATAACAAACATATAGGGAAACAGCATAATAAGAAGATAAGCAAACATTAATACTTCCCCGATTATATCCTCCTAACTTCTAGCTTTTTGCAGCAAAGAGACTTCCCAAGACAGAAGATCTATCTGAGACTTTGTATTTAATAGATTCAGGGAATCTAACGAGTTGGATGTTCAGTTTAATGGCAAATTAAATTCAATAAAGAAAAATGATAAGTAATGGATATTCCAGTAAATAATTTGATTTATACACATTACTGGGTTCTGAATTAACTGAAGTCACTCTGGAAAAAATAAAAAAAAGTAAAATAGAAAACTAGGACAACAGTGTGAAGCCTTTATTACTTTTCATTTGTATATTAACTATTTGTATCTCAACACAATCTCCAGACACTGATTGGGCCTCTACTATGCTCATGCATTGCACAGATAGAGTAAAAATTCTCCAGCCTGAAAGACCTTGCAATCTGAGTGTAACAACAGGCAGGCAGATGTGGGGGAACAAGAAAACAATGAAGCAATATTGATTGAAAGGATAAACAGTGGTGTCAGATTAATTGACCTTTGCTCATTCTGCATTGGTGGTCAAAAAGGAAACAACATGTTAGCATGTATAATGCCATTACATGAATCAATGAATTCTAATCTTCCCATCTCAAAAGGCTACAGTAAAACTAGAAGGAATTCAGAGCCAGGTGACAGAAATGATTTGGAAAACAGAAATGTGGAATTCAAAGGTTGAGAATAGATAATTTAGATAGGGAAACATGGTTTCAAGATGTGAAATGGTAAAGGAATATGTAATAATGACAGGCAAAGACAATGTCAAGTGGATGTCCCTAATTACCTGTTCTACTTACATAGGGCATAACAGACTTAAAGAAAAAAAAGCATTTGAAATGTAATTTTTCCTCATGCACTACATACTTAATTTATGGAATGAGCTGTTACTGTCTGATGTCACTGTGACCAAGACTTCAGTCCTATTCAAACTGGAACAGCAGATTAATCTGGATAATGCCATGTATAATTGTGATTCTCTTCTTTTAATGGTAGGCCCATTGCTATGCATCCAGGCATTGTCCAGCCGCTAGCTCATGAAGGACAGGAAAAGATTTTTCTCGTGGACAGTTTAGCCCATAATTGTCCAGCACTGGGTGTCTTGGTGCTGTCTCTGAAGCACTTAATGGTAGCTACCCACTGTGGAAAATAGGACACCAGGTTAGATTGGTTTGATCTAGAGCAGCAATTGCTGTGACCTTTAATGAGAAACTCTAGTAAATATCAGAATTGAGATTATAATGCATGCCTATAAATAATTGGCAACATTTAGTTTTTAGTGTGCATTTGGTTCTCAGTTCTGGTTCACTGCATGACAAGAGCTGCAGCAGGACTGATATGAGCATTTCAGGGATGTCTTTCCTTCTCCCTCCCTTCTCCAGTACTAAGGAAGGAGGGAGAGGGGGGGAAAACAGCAATGTTGAGCTGATTTAGCTACAAATGTTACCACTAACTTCAAGAACAATTAGAAACTGCACAATGAATAATTCAGCGTTTTGTCACTTCAGGGGCTTCCCATTATGCCTTTATAATTCAGAACCTTTCCTTCCTTCCCCCTTCTCGTTAAGGAGAAATCCTAGCTGGAGAGGCAATCTCCAGGGACTGCCTGCCTGCTTAACATGCAGGTGGCATTTCCCTGGGGCTTACAGGAAGCCCCAGCTGGAGGGTCGTTGACTGTCTGCATGTTGGACCTCAATGGTGTACATGCACGTCCTGGCCACGCTCACACAACTGCAATACGTAAGAAGGGATTTCCTGTGAAAATGTTTTTTCTTTCTTTCGTATTCTCTGCATTGTTTGAAGAATGGGATGTAATATGAAATTAAAGGGAAATTGTACTATCTGAGAATCCTGAAGTGCTAATAATTTACAGCAGGGTTTCTTTAATTTTTATTTTTTTTTTTTCCTTTTCTCCAGCAGAGAAAACTGTTACTCGGTAACAACAGGGTCTGATTAAAGACAGGAAAAGTGAGTAAGAGATGAGTAGGCAGACAGGCACATACTATAAGGACAACAATTTTCTAGCACTTAGTTTGTGTGAGGAGCTGAAGACCTCTTCTTGTCCTTCAAATGAAATTGCAGGCATTCAATGATGTTTATATGTACAAACAAACAAATAAACAAACAAAAAACCTTCTGTGCAAAAAACCCCTTCTCTGCACTTGCTGCCACTGTCAATAGGAGCATTGCATTCCGATGACAAAACATTGAGTGAAGAAAACCTGTACTGAAAGAAAAGCTTTAAAATAGGCTTCCAAGGACAACATATTGTTCCAGCTCAGAATAGAACTGTGCTTTTAAAAAGTCAGGGCTTTCAAGTCAGTGTATTTTTAGTGCCAAGATTTATTATTGCAGAGTTAGAATTTATATACACAACACTAAATATTAAGTTATAAGGGAATAGTCAATACAGCCAGATGAGTGCTAATATTTTGGGAATTTTTTTTAACATTGTACAGGAACTCAACACACTTTCTAGCACATGTTTTAAGAAAGTATTTGGGCCAAATTGTGGTCCATAACAAAACTGGGTCCAAAATCATTGCACCTGTCTGCTGCAACTGAGATATTAGTGAATCTGTATTCAATCTAATATTTTTCTGTCAAGGAAAGAAACACCCTTCCCATATAAGCCTCTTTCTCACATACTGATACAATGCTCTGCCTTGCTGAATGCCCTTTCAGAGCTCAGGAGCCACTTCAGCCGCTTCAGAGCACAGAGAATATCATGCAGATTCTAGGCTGATTGCAGATAAGGGTAGGTATATTTTCTTAGCACCTCTTCTGCAGCCCTATCTTTCCAAGGTGTCTCTTTAGGAAAGTACTCAGGGCAAATACAACAAACTTGCTTAATTATCTCAGATCTATGGTTTCATCAACTTAAGGCCAAACTGCCATTGAAAGGAGAAAACTCTTCCTCCTCCTCCTTTGCTCCCAGATGAGAACTCCCATATTCTTCACTGTGGTCATCCAGATCATAGACTTCATCCTATTAAAAGCCAAACCCACTGGAAAATAATTGATTTTTAGCAGAACAGTTCCTGATGTGGCTGATTGCTTGGTGATACAGTGCTGTCATGGAATGGGGGTGGGCAGGAACACAACAAGGGTTGAACATGGATTTCAGATCAGCTTTCAACATCAGGCAGCTGTATCCTCAGTTGTTTTCTTTTGTACTTGCCTCTTACAGGACTCCACAGTGTTCCTAACACACCAAGTAAAGGCATACCAAGTAAAGGGATGATGGTTGTTTGCACTCTCCAGTGATGCCAAGCCTTAGTTTATAATTTGTTTAAAATCATAGGTATTGAAACTTGAATGTACCCCTGTGGCATTTCAGCACTGTGTTTAGTAGGATGTCATGCTACATAAAATGATTTTCAAGAGCTCCCACATATTTGGAAAACTATTTGTAATGTAAAGCTGAATCAGCCAGACAGTAGAGAGTAACATATGTCTTCAATGTTTCTTTACTGACAATTTTGCCAATTTTTTGTATTGCAACACTTCTGCAGATAAGGCTATAAGAGTAGGTTGTTCCATGAACCACAGAACAGATGAAATTAGTCATTAGCTGTGACTACCCAAAGCTGTGCACATTTTTGTTTGCCAGTCAGTATGCTTGGCTGACTGGCCAGTAGGTACATGTGTTCTGCTGCCAAAACAAGACGTGTAACAGATGAATTCTGCCTGTCTTTCGCTTTCTGGTATTCTCCTTGAACCAGCCAACATTCTTCATGAAACTTGTAGGAATTTAATTATCTTTGAGACTTCAACTTCTCTTTCCAATTCACTGAAAATTATCAATAATGCAAAATGTAGTAGGTGTGGTCTGACAAACAAATGCAAAAGCAGTTCAACTGTATATGCTTTGGGAAACCAATGTCAAAATACGTATTAAAAATAAAATGTTGGAAGGATCCTTTCTTCTAACTGTAGTTGGATTCTATATAGCAGAGAGCTGAAACATAATGTTTATAGCAATCTTGACACACCTGAGTAGAAATCAGTCCAGTCTTGAAAGGATTTCCTTCATCTTTTGTTTCAGTGTCTTATTTCTATGTCTTTTTTGTCTAGACAATCCTATTGAAGTTAAACCACTCTCTTGTTGTCTTCACTTGCTGGGTCTTTCAATGCAGATCACATAACTTTAGACAATGACAATATTATTATGTTAATATTCTTAGAATATGCTATTAATCATTATTATATAAATATTACATGGACAGTGGGATTGAATGCACACTCAGCAAGTCTGCCAAGGACACCAAGCTGTGTGCTGTGGTTGACACGCTGGAGGAAAGGGATGCCATCCAGAGGGACGTTCACAAGCTTGAGGGGTGGGCCCATGTAAACCACATGAAGTTCGACAAGGCCAAGTGCAAGGTCCTGCATGTGAGTTGGGGCAATCCCAAGCACAAATACAGGCTGGACAATGAGTGAGTTGAGAGCAGCCCTGTGGAGAAGGACTCAGAGGTAACTGTGGATGGAAAACTGACTATGAATCAGCAATGTGGGCTTGTAAACCAGAAAGCCAAGAGTATCATGGGCTACATCCAGAGAATTGTGGCTAGCAGGTTGAAGGAGGTGATTTTCCCCCTCTACTTTGTTCTTGTGAGACCCTACCTGGAGTACTGCATTCAGCTCTGGGGCCCCCAATATAAGAAGGACCTAGAACTGCTCAAATGGGTCCAGAGGAGGGCCACAAAGATGATCAGGGGGCTGGAGCACTTTCCCTATTAGGACAGGCTGAGAGAGTTGGGGCTGTTCACCTGGAGAAGTCTCCGAGGAGGCCTTATAGTGGCCTTCAGTACTTAAAGGGGGTCTACAGGAAAGATGGGGAAGGACTCTTCAACAGGGAGTGTAGTGATAGGATGAGGGATAATGGTTTTAAACTGAAAGAGAGTAGGTTTAGATTAGATGTAAGGAAGAAATTCTTCACTGTGAGGATGGTGAGACACCGGAACAGGTTGCCCAGAGAAGTTGTAGATTCTCCCTCCCTGGAAATGTTCAAGGCCAGGTTGGACGGGCCTTTGAGCAACCTGGTCTAGTGGAAGGTGGGGTTGGAGCTAGATGTTCTTTAAGGTCCCTTCCAACCCAAACCATTCTACGATTCAACTTTCACCTCTAACCTTATCATCTCTTCCTTCTTTTCTCCGAAATGTATTCTCCTCATGTATGTATTTTCAAATGAGAAACTTCATTCTCTTTCATATTGCATCTCACCCTTTGGATATGTTACTCATATGCAAGTGCTAAGCTCTCTTGTATTTCTGGTTGTCAGCTACTATGTCAATCTTTAAACCATCTTTAAAATTTATTAATATTTTCTCATTGTATCCATTCTCACCTGTATTTTTATATTTTTATCTATTCTCTTGACAGATCATCCTTTTTTCTCATGTTTGCATAGTGAACATTACAATAGGCCTGAGGTCTCGCCATGATAAGGACTCCTGTATATTAGTACAACATAATGATACAGGATACAGAAGGGTAGGATAAACCCTGGACCCTAGTGGTGTTAAAGAATAGAAATAGAAATGGATTATTCTAATGAGTTTTGGTTGGGGTTTTTTGTGTGTGTGTGTATATATAATATATATCTCTCATAGAATCAGTCAGGATATCTCGAGTTGGAAGGGACCCATATGGATCATCAAGTCCAACTCCCAAATATATATATATACACACACACACATACATGTATGTGTGTGCATGTAAGAGAGAAAACAATATTTAATATCTTTTCCCTTTCCTTGAATGTGGTTATGGTGATCCTGATTTTTAATTCCAAAGCCATGTGAACTGGGTCAGTACCACTGACAGACAGCTGAGGGAGAGACACTGAGATCTCCACAGTAAAAATAATTTAGATGGAGTGGCTGAACTAAACATGTGCTTCATGAAATTGGGGAGAAGAGAACAGAATGTTATGACTAGCACATTTCAACAATCCATTTTTAGAAATGCCAATTGCTCTGAGTTATGCAGACAACAACAGTCCCTCACAGTGTCCAGACCCTAATCTTGAGTTTGAAAGATGGCCATGGCTAGCAGCTGCCAGCATGTAGTAGGTGTGATACCAAACACCTCAGAACTGTTTCTCAATGTTACATGTGGTTGGGGGAACCACCATTGCAAGTTATACACCACATGCGCAGCAAGCCCAGATCACACATGAAATGCAGACTGAAGTTATACACTGCATGTTATCTGGAATCCCTTTAATAGAGATTTGGCATCCAGTGTCTCAGCACATTCAGAGTCTTTAAACGGTCCTGTCTCTCCATAGATAAGGTTGTCCAATTTTGGATCCTTGCTTCTCACATAAACAAAACAGTCCTTACTGTCCTAGTCATGTTAGCACCACACTTTATAGGTTAATCCTGAGACTAACGTTTTTTTCGAAGTAATTTGGACAAGACATCATTAGATTCAGTTGTCCAGCTTTGCAATACTCTTATAGAGGGAAAAACAAGTGAAATGAATAAATTGTAATTTCTTATGTTCTTAATCTTTTTGACTGGTGTCCCATATGCAAGGTTTTGTTCTTATAAACTCTTACCAAGATGCCTAACTCCCTGTACTACTACCCAGTAGTTTGAGGATATCTGAAAGAATGTCATGGTGACATTGACCGTGACAAATTCCATGGTCAAGGCTGCTGACTAACATCTGTGATAGAGGAACTTTTCAGACTAATCCTGTTGGTCAATATACTGGAAGATATAAACTATCTGGTTGAACATAAATAATTCTGTCCATCTAAACCTCCCCATATGAAGACTCATGTACTCAAATATCCACCAAAACTTAGGCAGCAATCCAGACTACCTTCTCCCACTCCACTCCTAAGTGATATGGAAGGGTTTCACAGAGGTTGACACTTCACTGTCTGTTCAGGAACTAGAGGCTTTTGAATAAATCTAGTATGTGCCAGTTTCAAAACAAACCAAAAGGAAGTATTTTTAGTTAAAATACATATTAGATCTATTGAACTTCTTGCCAAAGGATGTTGTAGATGAAAATATGCTTTTTCTTTCAGGGAAAATTGTACAAAAAGAAGAAATATCCTTTGGAAATTACTAAATAGATTAAGTATGTCAAGTTTGACAGATCCCCATGTGCAGATAGTAGACAGATATGGGAAAAAACTAGGGGAAATGCTGTTATTTCTGTATTCTTGTGCTTGGTTGCCTGTCCTTGCCCTCTTCTTCCATTCTGGCATAGCTTATGAGTGTTCTTGAGAACAGGTTACTGGGTTGGGTGAACTCTTAGTCTGAAGCAGTACAACTGTTCTTGCCTTCTTTAACTGCTTAATCCTGTAAGCACCTGAGTTCTGTAGGTACCTTCTAGTCTGGTGTGGAAATTCTTTAAGTGTACATATTTTTCCCAATGCAAGTTCAGAATTAGATGAGCCTACAGCTCCTTCAAAAATCTGTTCTGCTTCAAGATTTCCAAATAAGTCAGCTAATCAACATTTCTCATAGTGAGTAAGAACCTTTGCTCAGGCAATAGGTGACCTACTGCCCAGGTGACTTGGTGCCACTTTGACATTCTTGAATACAATCACATACTTAGTCTTCTAATATATCACCAAAGCAGTAACTTTACCTTTGTGAACAGAAAAGCTTGTTCAGATGCCAAAAATATTTCTGCTTAGATTGTAAAAAATCCCTCCTTCCCAACCTTTTCTAAGAAGTTCCACTGTCTGTCCTGGTTTGTTCAGGTTTTTCTCCTTGAGGCACTCTGCATGTATCACAGACATCTGAGGATTTCTTTTCCATTTTCCTCCAATTTTACAAGCAAGCCCACCCTGAGATGCTCTATCATGACTACCAGTCTTGCAGCTTTGGAAGATTAACTGAGAAGCCCCACAGAGCCTGCTAACATCATATAATTGACTGAGGGGGTGCTTATAAAGGAACTGCCTCACCACCAGACTCTCATGATTGGGTGTTTACTTTTGAAAAGGGTTCTTCACACTGCTTTTTTGGGGAGGGGAAGTGGAGGGGTAAAGGAGAATGAAGCCTCGACCGTATTTTTCATTGCTTTCAGAATGAAAATCTCAGCAGTATTTCTGCAGGCTGTTCTTGTTTGGTCACTTGTCTGGATTGTTTGCCTCTGCTTGGAAGAATTAAAGCATTTTCAGAAAAGTAATCTTATCACATGAGAGGGCAATTAGACATTTCGTAATCCTATCACCCCTGTGTTGAAATTACTGTGCCCAGTTAGCAATAATTCTGCTTCTAAGAACAGAGTGAGCAGCAGCACAGCATGAATTATTTAACTCAGTGCTGTGCTTCCTGTTTTCAAGTCACTGGAATAATACAGGCACCACAGACAGTAATTATCCCCAGCATAGAGAAGAAACAGTTAATGGAACCTGCCTTTTAAATCAATATTATTAATTCAAGGAAAGAAACAGCATGTACTATCTGACGCCTATGGAGTTTTGATCTGGGCTTGATGTCACGCTGAAGTAAGTGGTTGCCATGGAGATTGGAGCATATGTCTGCGTATCCCTCCCTGCAAGCGAGCTGTGAGGAGTGAGGAGTGTTTTTGGAGAGGAAGTGCCCATCTGTAGTCAATCGCTATTGTTCTCACAGAGCCACATGCCAGCCTTACTGCAGCCCACCAAACTGCGTCACAACACAGCAGCATCAGCACCTCTGAATAAAGACTCCCTGTTGAACCAGATTTATCCACCCTGCCATTTTCACTGTCATTTGATTATCTGCTTGTATTTTCTGGCTGTGCTAATGCAGTCTCTTAGCACTGTTATTGTAGAATCCCTATGGCTTGATATCTCACAAACTGGACGGATCTCCTTGTGTTTGCTTGCTTTCTCTGTTGCCCTCTCCATTTGATCAAGGGAAAGCACCCATACTATGCCAGCCACTTTCCTTATTTTCTTACCTCTTAGACACAGAAGACCTTGAAAACCTGAATGTGCTTCCTCCCTCTGTACAAATTTATAGCAACTGAAAACTGCTCGTAATAGATCCTTATATTAAACCACCATTATTAATTGCCAGCATATGTTTCTAGAACAAAGACTGGCAGTTTGGCACGGTCCACCATGATTATTGAATATATCTGTTTATTAACCAATTAAGTAATGGGCTAGTATGCCAGTGGCATTGAAATCAGGGCATTATTACTAACTGGAATATGTCAGAGAAAATTACTTCTGCTGCCTGAAGACAATGCGATGAGACATCTTCCAGAATACCAGGTGGAGTTTGTGGATTTATTTTCTTTTCCTCCTTAAGTACAATATTTAAAGCAATGTCTGATAAATTTCTGCCAGAGATTCTGGGAAGTTACTGTCTTGAATACCATGCACAGAAAGAATCAGCTCTGATGGGATCAGGAGATTTATTTATCTATTTTTCTTTTACCTTCACTTCTCTCTTCTGTACCTCTAATTCCTGTACCTCTTAAGTAAAGGTGCATTTGAGCTACCTAGGCTTCTCATTGAAAGAGATGCAAGAAGTTTTCAAAACAGTCAATACATGTGCCCTCCTCTGCTACCATTCTCAATGACTGAACCATTTTTTGCAGAAACATCAAAATGAATCAACTTCGAGCAGATACCTGGCATGGGAAACTGCAGGAAAAACAATTAAAGTTTAGCTCCAGTAACTATAAACATTGTGATTGTGAAGAATGTGCCTGCCAGGGATTCTGGGTCCTTATTTAGCCACTGAACATTGTCTAAATTCACTGCTATCGGTGGTGGGTCGATTAGCTTGAGTACCCCCAGCCTGGGTACAGGTGTAACATACACCCTCAGCTTGTCTTGTGTGTTAACTTTCCTAATTACATGATGAATGCAATTTCATATTTGCAATCTGCCCTACTACTATAAAGAATAAAAACATTGATTTAGTCCTAGATTCTGTGGCACAAGGAAGGTTACTGTGGCAGTGTGATCAGCACTGCAGGGATGTACAGGAAAAGAACAACGACTTTCCCTCGCTACCACTCCCTGCCAACATGTTTTATTTATATCTCTTCCATTCCAGCTGGCATGCACACTGGCAGTTCTGGGATCTCTGACCCCGAACTAAACTGCTGCAGGGCTGAGCAGGAGACTTGGCAGGTACTTGGTGAAGCTGAACTGCTTTGCAAATGTTCTAATTTTAGTGAATCTATGAATTTTAAGAGAAGTTTCAAAGGGATGTTTCTGAACAGCTTTATCAGTTCTATAAGCAACACGTTCTTATTACTAGATTTCCAAAAGAATTGCCATATCATGTGATTTTACTTTGTATTTGGGCACTTTGCTGTGTTGTGAGGGTTGACTGATGATTTTTGAGCTTTTGGGGCAGCCAGTTTGAGAGGCCAGCCCTACCTACACAAATAAAGCTAATCTGCAAATAGAAAAGCCATACATCTAAGCCAAGCAAAGAAACATAACCTTTCACTTCTGGAAGTGACTGACAAGTTGGATTCCTAGTCATGGATAAAAAAGTATTACTATCTAGGTGAAAAGCTCCGATGTTTGGAAATCATGTAAGGTTTAACAGGGAAACAAACACCGTTTGGAGAGATGGGTGAACATAAACATATTTATATTTTAAAGTTTATTTAAACTATCCATCAGAAATACACTGAAATTGGCATATTCCCACAAAACACATAAATGTCAGTGAATTTTCATTTTCAGAAGGCTTTCCATCAGAAAACATTTAGACAGGTTTATTTTCTTCCATAGAAGGTCCTGAATTTTTCACCTGGTTGACTGAAAATCCTACCATATCAGCTATAGGAGACCTTGGACTTCGTGGTTTTTTCATTAATTGCTCAGATGGGCTACCAGACATCTGAGATTTCTGGGGTTTGTTGGATCTTCAGCTTTAATGTAACCTGCCAAGGGGTGAAGACAAGCCTGGGTGGGCAATACATAATTTTTTTTTGTAAACAATGTGACATTTTTGGAGAAGCAGGGCATACTTCAGGTGAAAGTCATAGGGGATTCTGGTCTAGGTATCTCATCCTCTAAATCAGAAGTATTCTCACAGGGTACTTGCCACACTTGAACTACATTCACTGATTTAAATTATAAATGTTGCCTGGGCAATGTTCACCTCTTCTACAATAGATGACTATTTCCAGATATAGGAAACTATTCTGTCTCTCCAGACCCAAAGATTTCATTTTATTGCTCTCCAATTCTACAAAACTATCACCAGGAAAGAGATACAACTGTTGAATACAAGTGCAATTTTTCCTGTTTGATCTGGTTCATTATGCAGCAGGGAACTAAGATTTTTCAGAACCTGAAATCTGTATGCAGGCTAACAAACGATTATGTTCATGTTGGTCAACAGTTATGAGACACTGGGGTCTGAAGCTGATTTCTGTTTGCTTTTTTAGAAATCTGACATCAGAACTTTTTAGTGTAATGCAAAACATTTGAACACCTTTGTGATCCTGTGTCCTATAAGTCCTAGGACTTTGGATTTTAAGAGAGGGTCTCTAATAAGAAAGCTCCCTACCTTTATAGTAAAACTTTTGTATTGTAATATTACTAAAATAAAATATTGTTGAATTTCAATTAAAGTAAATATTTGAGTTTAGGAATAATTTGGTTATTCATTTTATTTTTAGGAAGTCAGCGTTTTTGCAGACCTTAACTCTTATATTATAAATGTAGCAAAGTCTTGAAGCTTTGTTCTAAATTGAAAATAAGTGAAAAATATAAACATGCAAAATTTTTTATTTATTCTGGGTTTTTTTCTGTTCACTCAGGTTCTTTGGCATCTTTTCATTGCACGCAAAAGGACATGTTCAACCTCTGTCCACAGCCATGGCCTATTTTATGTTCTGAAAAATCTTGCCAGAATGGCCCCCTCAAGCAACAAATAGCCCAATTTATTTATGACAGTGACAAAAAAACTATTTCCAGGATGTTCATAGGTCAAGAGCTCCACTGAAATAGAGAATGCCTCGAGGACCTATTGTACTATTATTTACTGTGTATGTTGCTGTCATGCCCTGAGGCCAAAATCAAAATCAAGGAAGTCGAGGGAATTGAAAAAATGATGATCTTGCTTGCAGTTTGAGACTATCCTTATAACTTTGTCGCTCTATGTCCTGTTACCCCTTTCCTCTAGGACATTAGTTTACCCTTCAAACAATTTTCTTCTTAAAAATCTCCTTCCATTAGGCTCTTATTTCCATTTTTGCCTAGCTGCTATCTTGAGACCACTAGTTACTCCAGTGGTTACATCCAGTAAAAGGATGTTTAAAATGGATGCTTCATGGTTTGTCTGTTTAGATTCCTTCTTTTACACACACAAAAATTTGTATATGATATGAATGAAGTATCTCAGCAACTTACTTCTCAGTGTTTTTAAAAAATTTTGACGTTCAGCTTTTGCAGGTAGTCTTCGGTAAGAAGGGTACTACTCTGTGTGCAGAGCTGCAAGTGAGTTAGGGAACCAGAGCAGTGTTTGAGTCCTGAAGTCAAGGCACATCAGAGCAAATATTTGTAATACGACCGAACTCGTTTTGTTTCTTGGTTTACCCATCTCCTTCCCAGTCCTCCCAACCTTTCTTTCTGATTCGATCTTTTCTTCAGTCATGCAATGAAATCACTCTGGGTGACTAAAACCTGCCTACCTGCACTGAGACATTTTACAGGGATAGTGGAGAAGTCATGAGCAAAGCACTGAATGTGAGAGTATCAAGAAGGAACTAGTGGCAGTGAATTTCTCAGGTTGTGTTTCTTGTAGCAAGTACAGATTTTCCCCTTCTTTCAAACAGACCCATAGAAATTATACTACATTTACTGTAACAATTCAGCTCATGTGAATAAAAGTCAATTTATAAATAGTAAATACTTGCCAATGTTTGTGAGATATGATAGTTCCTCTTCTTGCTTAGCCAGCCCAAACTTTTAAAATATGATATCTAACAAAGAATACAGGTTGAATTTGCCATGCTTGTCCTTACTGATGAACATGTCACAAAGAATAACGTAGCAAAAATATGCTTGTAGATTGTGTAGTGGAACACACATACGTGAAATTGTTCAGGCCTACAGAATCCACATCACAGTTTCCTCCTCTTGAGGAGGAAAGATGGGTCTGAAGGGAGAGTGGGTTGAAGAGGAAAATTTGAAGTGATTTTATGGAGTTAAAAGAGTGATTGGGCAATAGGAATTAATCTATATTTGTTCTGATTTGGGGATAAATTCTGCAGGGGTTAATTAACTTCATGTTCTCTTCATTTCTTCTTTGTGCACTCTGTGGAAATGACTGTTATCCTTTAATTTATTTTTTCCTAGTGTAAAATGTTATAATATCATCTTTTTCTGCCCACTAGGTCAGACAGGGGTCCAATTACTCATTATAGCAGGAATTTGTATTTCTGGAGTTTGATCCTCTTGAAGTCTTTTTATGCTTACACTCTCAGGATAAGCAGATGAAGAATGAGACTGCAGAGCACTGAGATCAGCAGTGTTTTCAGCATCTGCATGCAATAATGTGATTTGACTGACTTGTATGGACCTGAGCCCAAAAACTACAGAAAGGATTTATTTAGGCTGTATTGGCTGACATGTGGAAGATGTTTCTACAATAAAAGTTATGCCGATTACAATATGCAATCATTTTCATAAAAGTAGACAGGCTTGTCTCAGTTTTGTTCCTTAGCTTATGTTCCCCTAGCCAGTTTCCATCCCACTGTTTGTAAAACATCTTGTACATCTTTAACAATTATATAAAGTTGGTTCAGAAAAATAGCCAAAATTCTATTCATCTGTACTGCATGGAGGTTTGTTTCATGAATCTCTGAAGAGAGAGACAGAAAAGAATACAAAATGTACTTTATCTTCCGTACAATTCAGGTTACTACACAGAACCTCCTACTCACCACACTTCAGTGAGTCACGTATATTAAGCATAATGATTCCTCTTTTTTCAATGTGCTTTGATGCTAATTTTCTCATTTACAATTATGTTACATTCATTTTAAAAAGTTGACAAAATCAGATTGCCAAAAATATATAATAATGAAACTGAAAAATTTTAACTCATTCTTAAATCCATTTTTTTGATTGCTGTATGCTATTGTAGCTAATTTGCATTAACTTTGTACAATATGTGCACTGATAAAATATTGGGAAAGATGCTATTCACCATATTTGTCAAAGCTCTTTCTGTGTGATTAGGTTTTATATTACTAAATTTGAATAAACTATTGATTATAAAACTGTCAAATTACAATGCAACTTCTACTAAAATGTTGACTGAAAAGCACTTCACTTAAACCTTATTATCTTTTTTTCCAAGATTTGGAGTTACATAATGGATTCTTTTCTGCTCTTTTTGATGTACTGTTCTTTCTCAATATTTGAGGAAAATGAAATTATGAGTCCACTTGAATCCAAAGACAGATTTCCATGTTAAAATGAAGCCACAGAGCTATATAACATATCCTGCTTTTAATAATTTGCAGTGATGTACAGAAGTTTAGTTCTGTAGGTCAAAAAAACCCCCCATCAGCCAGAAGGAGCTGTTAGGTGATTTTTATTATCTGGATAAAACTCCCCTTACAAAATAAGGTAAGGGATTGAGAATGGCATTAGCATACAAACAGAAGGCAGAGTATTTTCTCAGTCTTACTTGAAGAAGGATAAAATCCTGTCTGGGTAAACAGAAGTTTTGGCCTGTTGTGTCTGATCAGTCTCCTTAAATACTACAGAACTTGCATTCAAAATATTACAGTAGTATCATAATAAAATGCAATAGCTTTGTAACCTTGAAGATACTACATTATTTCTCAGCTCAAGCTATTTTTCAAAGAGCCCATGGGTCTGGCTATCACATGCACTGAAATGGTGTTCCAAGGTATTCAGGGTTCCTGTAACAAAACAGTAGCAAGGCAGCCTGTCAGAGTTTTTCTGGACCCATATTATGAAGCCTCACAGGGAAACAGCCACCCTGAGATGTTTAAAGATATACCACAAGTGAAGTTTAGTTACAGACTTGGCTAAAATTAGTAAGTTTATTTACATGGCCTTTTTCAGAGAAGACCTGAATTTGCTCTGCCTAAGCCCCAATTCAGGATGATACAAATGAATTCTGGTCTGAAGGATTTGTGCTCAGTCTGCTGTGATAAACCCTGTTGGGTGTATCGTGCCATTTGGCTTGGAATTTGTATACCTCCTGTCATGATGAAATGCAAACAGAGCAAGCACAGGTCTAGGCAAGAGACTGAGGATTTACAGTGCATTATGTAAGGCCAAGGCTCGAATACACAGTAGTCCCTTGACCTACAGATAAGAGTCTGTGAGATAAAGGGTTTCCCTTATTCACACAAATATGGGACACAAATAATACAAGCTAAATGAGACAAAACAAAATACTTGATACTTCTTAAGGCGCACTCTGTAATAACCTTTTTTTTCAGAGACAATTTGCACCCAGGAAAGATTCTGGATGAGCCTACGTAACTCATAAATCAAACACCATGTATTCTGGTGCCTTTTCTGACAGTCTGTATGTTAAAAACATCTAATGTGTACTACTGCTTGTTTCCTAACAAGTCTGTAGTCTTTATTTCTGGTCAGTAAATTATTTGTATGGGGGTGCTTAGATGCCTCTTCAACACAGGCCAAGTCAATACCAGTGAGGATTCATTGTGAAATAATGCTAACACTTTTGAACACTCTCACCACCTTTATCTACCTGAAAGTTGTTTCTTTTACTCTCAGCTGATTGTGTTATTATCCACTACTCAGTAGAGAATCAGTTTTAGAAACCTGTTTCACCATTCAAGAAGGATGAATAGACCCACAGAAATATCTGTGCCTTTCTGTAGTCTGGAGAGGAAATTTAACAGCTAGCTTGGATTAGAAGCTGAAGGCAGGCTTCAGCTGGCTAAACATATGTATGTAGTGTAATTTCTTGCCTAGAGTATTCCAGGTGTCTGAAAAGCTGAGGAATATGACTGGTGGCCTAAGGAGAATCCAGGCACTTCTGGAGTTGAAGCTAGAATATAGTTAGAAATTGCTTGGGCAACTCAAACAGGATTAGACATCCATGTTGAGACAGACTGAGACAATAAATTTACATATGTACAGGAAGGTGACTGCATGTGAGCCAGATGTTTACGTTTCTACTATAATAAATGAGGGTGCAATTCAGTTGCCTAACGCACAGAATCACAGAATCATCTAGGTTGGAAAGGACCTTGAAGATCATCCAGTCCAACCGTTAACCTAACACTGACAGTTCCCAACTACACCATATCCCTCAGCGCTATGTCAATGCGACTCTTAAACACCGCCAGGGATGGGGACTCCACCACTGCCCTGGGCAGCCCATTCCAACGCCTAACAACTCGTTCTGTAAAGAAATGCTTCCTAATATCCAGTCTAAACCTTCCCTGGTGCAACTTGAGGCCATTCCCTCTTGTCCTATCACTTGTCACTTCGTTGAAGAGACTCATCCCCAGCTCTCTGCAACCTCCTTTCAGGTAGTTGTAGAGGGCGATGAGGTCTCCCCTCAGCCTCCTCTTCTCCAGACTAAACAACCCCAGTTCCCTCAGCCGCTCCTCGTACGACATGTGCTCCAGACCCTTCACCAGCTTCGTTGCCCTTCTTTGGACACGCTCGAGTAATTCAATGTCCTTTTTGTAGTGAGGGGCCCAAAACTGAACACAGTAATCGAGGTGCGGCCTCACCAGTGCCGAGTACAGGGGTAAGATCACTTCCCTGTCCCTGCTGGCCACGCTATTTCTGATACAAGCCAGGATACCATTGGCCTTCTTGGCCACCTGGGCACACTGCTGGCTCATGTTCAGCCGGCTGTCAATCAACACCCCCAGGTCCCTCTCTGACTGGCAGCTCTCCAGCCACTCCTCCCCAAGCCTGTAGCGCTGCTGGGGGTTGTTGTGGAGGAATTGCAGCACCCGGCATTTGGCCCTATTGAAACTCATGCAGTTGGCCTTAGCCCATCGCTCCAGCCTGTCCAGATCTCTCTGCAGAGCCTCCCTGCCCTTGAGCAGATCAACACTCCCATTCAACTTGGTGTCATCTGCAAACTTACTGAGGGTGCACTCGATCCCCTCATCTAGATCATCAATAAAGATGTTAAACAGGAGTGGCCCCAAAACCGAGCCCTGGGGGACACCACTCGTGACTGGCCTCCAACTGGATTTAACTCCGTTCACCACAACTCTTTGGGCCCGGCCATCCAACCAGTTTTTTACCCAGAGAATCGTGTGCCCATCCATGCCATGAGCAGCCAGTTTTGCCAGGAGAATGCTGTGGGAAACGATGTCAAAGGCCTTACTAAAGTCAAGGTAGACAACATCCACAACCTTTCCCTCATCCAATAAGCAGGTCACCCTGTTGTAGAAGGAGATCAAGTTTGTTATGTTATCTGAGATGCCACAGGATACCGAGCATGGCCTCCGACTGCTATAACAGTGTGAATCTCCAATGGGCTCCATCCCATACCTGACAAAATTCAGCTGACATCTTGAACATCTGAGGAATCTCAAATGATGCTGAACACCAAAGATTATGCAACAGATTTGAATGTCAGATCTAATCAATATAGCTAGCAGAAGTGAGACAGCTATTCAGCTCACCCCAAAATAGCCATCCACTTTTGACCATCTCAGTAGCCATCTGCACTGCACTGACTCAGTTGACTAGATTAGCAAAGACTATAACTTAGTCAGTTTAGACTCTGATCTTGTACCTAGTCTCATGTCTGGATCTGGTGCCGAAATCCACCCCTAGCTGACAGAGGCCTGAAGTTAGGTGAGATGAATCCCATTCCCAGTGTTCAGTACAAGAATACACAAGAGGTGATTCTCCCACCCTCACATTAACACTGTCATCCTCAGTTTGGAGAGGCTTACCAGGCTGTTAGCAACAAGTTGTTTATTTAAAATGTCAGTTATGTAACTTATGACTAATTAAATGTTTTATTCTTTAAATTACAGTAAATTAATATAGTTTAAAAATTACTCTCACTCCCCACTTTATTCACTCTGAAGTTACCAGAGTTCTTACTTTTGTCAGGATATCAGTGAATACAATAATTTAAGCAGTCTGAAATTTCAGCAGCTGCCTTCTTCTCCATGTGCAGTTCTCCAGTTGTTTTGTGGGACAAATACGATGTTTGGCAAAAGCAGATTACTTGAAATAATGCTATCAGATATGCAGCTTTAGAGTGATTTTTTCTGCAAGGCTCTCCATGTGAAAGAGCCTGGACATCCCTTAAGCACATCATTTCATAGATGAAAACTTAGTGGACTAGATGACAACACCCCTCCCCCCCCCCACACCCCGCAATCTGCCAGGTATTGAACTTTCCATTGGATCACTTCCAAGGAGTAAAATCATGTGAAGTATAGAACTAGCACAAATCAATGGTGCAATTCAGTTCATCTAAACACTGGTTAGTTCATATAACCATACTCAGAAAACATATTTTTCATTAGAGATGCTGGCATAGGGATTGTCATCCCTATCAGACTAGGTATAAATTCAGTGAGTTAATTCAGAATTTTATAGGCATCAGTGGAGAGAATATATGTTCTTGCAACATGGGAAATTTGGTTATAGTAATGATGGACTAAAAGGCGAAGTGGAGCAGTCAAACAATCAAGCAAATTGATTCGATTTAAGACTTAAACTACTTATCCTTAGTTATGTTAACATTCTTGCTCGGAAGTATATCTTTGAAAGTCACTTCTAATTTAAGCAAGCTGTTGAACTTTGACATGTGCACACACACACACACACACAGAGTGAAGGTAAAAACTACAGAATAGATTTAGCTACACAGGGGCACAGAAGGAAGCAAGGACCTGACCTTTTAAATTTATATGTCTATTAAAATGATTTGGATCTTGCCTTCCAGAAGTGTATGCTTGCCTTCTCTGAAGAAAGGATGTGTAAGATGAAAACAGCTTTCTTGGTTCCTTGCTCTACACAACTGGGGTAGGATTGATGTATGTGATTGGCAGCAGCAAATGAGTCCCAAAAACAAAGGGGAAGTGAATTAAATTCTGGCTTCTTAATTTCTTTCCTAAGGCACTAATGGACAAATGTAGCCATATGATACTCCTTGCTGTACTGCACTGACAAAAACTAACTCCTAAAACATAATAGATTTATTTTTACAAACATATTTCCATCTGTATTTTGCCCTTTCCTAAGCACATTATTCATGGCAGAAACAACTGTGATGTGTGCAATAGCATTTGGTAAGGAGGCATTTTTTGACAACCTATACAAAGGCATTTCATTTAAGTATAAAATACAGATACAGGAATATGTTTTGTAATAATGGTAAACCTGTTAGAATATCAAAGGCAGTAGAAGACCTGTGTTGTTTATGGATGTAAACTGTGCTAAAATTATCTCTGGATACAATATCTTCCAAAAAATTTCCTATCATTCATACACACAGACATAAATTGGATTCTCCCATTATAACAGCTGTGAAGAGGAGTTTTTTTATGTTTCAGTCTGAAATTTCTCAAACATTTTTCTCTGTTAGAGCTACCTATGACAGCTTACCTTGTTTATAAGTCATGTTTTGCTTTCGCTATATGCTTTGGAAACACACTAAGAAACCTTTACAGTTTTAGACAAAACGGGCAAAGAGCTGGTAGAATAAGATCCATCTGTGCAAAACAACACACTGACCCCTAATATGTAACTATAAAAATGAGTTACATTTTATCTTCAGATTGCATATCAAGAAAGGATGATCTGGTGAGGTGGAGGGAAATAGAAAAGGCAGTCTGAAGGGTCTTATTCAGCAAAAATCATAGGTAACTGCAGCATTGTGTGTCTCTGTATAGAAGATACCTTGGCCAAAGTTGACTTATATTGAGAGTCTGGGCTTCACAAGCTATTTCTCTGTGCTCTGCAATATATTACCCTGTACTGATGGTATTTGAGATCTAGTGTAGATATATACCCAGCCTAAGTTATGTGCCCCAAAAAAATCTGTTTTCAAATAACTAAGGTAACCCATTTCTTAATAACCAGATCATCATTTAGACTAATTTTATTAGCTTCTGGAATTATTGTGGTATTCCAAGGTTGCTTTGCATTTGGAGAAACATTGAAAACTTTTACACAGACCAAAAAATATTGTTTTGCATAATTTTTGTTGTTGCTTGTAGAAAATACTAAAAATATCAAGTATCAAGTTTTTCTCTTTGAATACCTGTGCTCTGGAAAATGAATGGCACATTGGAAAAATACCTTGATAATTTTTATATCCATCCTAAATTTAATTCCTTTTGAGTTACAGCTAATCTTTACAAGCCAATCTAAGGTGTGGATCTGCACAGGTACAATTCTTGGATGGTTGTTAACACTTTTCTTCAACTTTGTATCTCCAACAGCACCCTTAAGACTGAGCAGTGTCTTAATAATACGCATTGAGAACATTACCTGTGAATCAGGTGTCAGCTATAATCACAGAGACAAAAACTCTGTGGCAATCCCAGTCTCTGCCAATTTCTGTGCACTGACTGAGCCAAAGGTTTTGGCAGAGACCTGGCCCATTGCCTCTTCATTACTCTTCTAAACATGCAACTATGAATGTCAATTTTAAAGATTCAAAAAATGGTTTTAGAAAGCAATGAAGAACATGAAATAGTGTGTCACCTTTTCAAGTGATCAGTATTTCTATAGAATGTTCTGCTTTCAGCTGTCAATTTATATTTATTATATTATGAAGCTCTGTAATCGAGATTACAAAGACTCACCAAGCCCTGAATGGTACATGTGGCTGCAGAGACACAGAGGAGTCGTAAAACCAACTCAATAATCTGAAGTTACTCCATTTATGCCCTTTAACTGAAACAAAGCATTACTTATGCCCACTGAGGCTGGTGCGAGACTGCTTGTGGTCCCTTACTTCCTGTGACATCCAGAGATGAACATGAAGGTTTTTCACCAAATGAATTTATACATAAATGCAAAATTTCTCTTTCCCCACCTTGTCTCCCAGTCCTTTTGAAGTGCTGTTGGACATTCAGCTCTTTCAGGAATTACTTGTCTGTATGCCTAATTTAGGCTCCTGTTTTTTAAAAACTTGGCAAAGGAATGGCTTATTGGTATGTGCTCTAGCCTGTATTTGCTAGAAACATACTTGCTGCAGCGGTCACATCTTTCCAATACACATGAGCTAGCTGTTAACGTGAAGGAGGGAGATGAATTACTTATCACAGAAGAAATGAGCAGAAGTGGGCACCAGAAATGCTGGCTGCTATATTTAGCTTATAATACTAATATTGGAACATCATAGTTGTGCCCTCTTCCTTAATGGCAACCCTGTGAGATTCTATCTAGATTTTATGATCTTATATGGAAAGTAATTCAGCTATTTGGGGAACTATGCTGTATTGCTGTGTACAAATAGTGAAGCTACTTACGTCTGTTCTCTGTGTTATCAGTACCATTAAAAAGTCACATCAGTTGGGAGGATGTTCTCCTTTATAGTTTCTGCTTTTATTGTTTCTAAGGAAACCACTTTAGTTATCCACACTCACTGTGCCTGCCACATCCTCAATTTACACACAGTCAGGGCAAGGAAAAGCAGTACATGAGAAAATCTGTTCTTAATAGTACTGTAAATGTATCAGTATTACTCATCTTTATGCTTTTTAAGTCAGACTCTCTGATTTAGCAAACTTCCTGTGTTTATGTAGGTTTCCACAGGAGTGAGCTGGCATGGAGATACTGTGCCACAGTTCTGGTCAGCACTTGGTGAGGAATTTAACTGTTACTGAAGGCCAGAAGGACTAGAAAGGACTGTGGGTTTTTTTAGGTAGATGATGAATAGAGGGGAAACTTATAAAAAATGATAAGGCTAAAATGTTCTTTAAAAACTCTTGTGTTCTCTCCTTCCTTCTTAGTTTCATAGGAAAGACTTCTTGTGTTTATGGAATTTGAGGGGAAACATTATTTTAGAGTAGAAATTCATAGCGATGATAAGGCCAAGTGAATTTTTATTTTCACCTGAATCTACTTCTTCTCCATGATTTATCAGGTGTTTTGAGGGGCTACTTTTCAAAATGACAGCTTTTGCCACACACTGCTATTTTTAGACCTTTCAAAATTTTTTTTAAGTTTAACACATTTTAGGCACATCAGGAGCTGGATGTGCCCATTATGTGAAAAAGGGAGGGCTTCACAATCTCACAGAAACTCCCATGAATGTTTTCAGAAGTGTACAGCACTTTGGCTAATACTGTTGGGGGTAAGAAAGGGGAGTTGGAGCTCTCTTAGGCCTCCTGGCCTCTATGTTGCTCTTCATTTCAGCAGCCAGAATTTAATAAAGGCTGAAGACACACTATTTTGCTGAAGAGAAGGGGATTTACTAACCTGTGATTCTGCCTTTGGCAGTCCTAAGAGGTCTTACTTGAGAGAGTCCTTTTGCAATGGGACATTAACTATATCAGTTAAAACTTCTGGGTTTCTGACTTGTTGGTCAGAGACATGTTGTTCTGGAATTGTGGTAGATTTTCTGTGAATATATTTAGCCACAGCAGTGGCTGGCCAAACATTTCAAGGATTCTTTCCAGATGGAAGATGTACCCCTATACTGTACTCACAGAATATTTACTTCCAACACAACTCAAGCAAGAAAAGAATTTAGAACCAACCAGAGGTTTTCTGATGAACCAATTTCCTGGTGGAAGTTCAACTTATTTAAAATTAACTCTTGAGAATACTTTTATTTTAATCAAAGGTATTAATGTTTCAGGAAAAAAGAATATTATATTTTAATATTTAAATTATGATCAAAGAGCAATACATAATTTATTAACATAGCCAAAGAGGGATTAATCCAGATAAGATTTTCTTATACAGGAAGTAAAATGTAGTTGTTTCTGGCTAACACACAATAGAAATAATGGTAGTAACTATACATTGAAAGTCAGCTTTCTTTTAAGCAAACATCTTAAAATGATAAAAGCAGAAAGGTATTGCAATAATTTATATAGATTCCCTGGGTAGGGTTAATATGAAACTTCCAATTTTAGGTTACAAAGAAACATAACAGTAACATGTGGAAGAATATTGTGCAGGTATAGATTACATCATCAGGGTTTACAGCTGCAACCTAGCTTGAGTGTGCATTTATTGGTAATAATAAACACTTAAAATTGGCTTTGTGGCATTCCATAGTTCCCAGGCATAAAAGCATAAAGCTGGCATAATATTAAAAATATGACTCGAACAGATTTCTGAAAATGTGTTAAATTGGTTTCAGTGGTGGAGTATTATGTATACAGATATTTGATCCTCCATATAGTATATTTTAATATGCTTATGAAAACCTACAGATGAATGTAATTTAGTATGAATGATTATCCATTTAAAAGTTCACTCATTATTAGCTGTTTTTCATTTATTATTCCAGTCATACAACAAAGGAACTGAAAAATACTGCAAGTGTTAGGTAAGCAGTCACATCAAGATTCATTTTCAGTGTGTAGTGGGAAAGCATATCCTATGGGACAGTCACAGATTATCAGGGTGATGAATCCAATGCTTGTGAATAATTATGATCTTTGCAGAAATCAGGTCAGGTTTCCTGATAACCTGGGAACAAAAACTCTTGCAATCATGCTAGTTGTTAGTTGCACTATAGCTATTGTTTTAACCAGTTTCATGTTTTAAGATGATTTATCCGCTTTTCCTACACATATGCATTGACTGTACAAAGATATCTTGGAAACTCCAAAGTTCTTGGTGGAAGGAGAATGCATCAGCTGGTTTCTCCAGATCCTATTTCCACTCTCGTAGACATACTCTGTCCTTACAGGACAATTTCAATGCTCCAAAGTGAGGCATTCTGCAAACTTGTGTATTTGGGGCTTAAAACAGATGTAAGCAGAGAGAGACTAGCATATTTTGCCTGGGACGTGACACAGTCAATATGATTGTGTAATGCAGAACCCGTTTATAAGCAATAATATGGAAAATATGACACGACATATTTTTTTTAATTAAATCCAATATCATTAAGCAGTAGAGTGAAAAAGTACATGCAGTATCCCTGCACAGCTACTTGATGTTATCTGTCTGCCCTTTTACATGAGCCAGAAGGAGAACCAGAACATTAACAAATAGCTTCTATTCTCACAGCTCAAGGCAGGCAAAGAATAACAAGTTGCATAAATGGAAGTAGAAATATTAGATTTCACGTTATTCCTTTCCCCCCCGCCCCCCATCTTCTGAAGTGTTATTAGTAACAGAGGTAAGAAAAAGTGTTGTAAAGGTTTAGTGTCCTGTTACCTGCTAATTCCTATGTCTACCTCAGTCACGGAGGTTTTACAACCAGTTATAAGGAGATTACTTCAAATCCTTCTCGATCACTACAAGGAATATTTTTAAAGGGACTCTGACAGGTGTTGCAGGCCCATATTTTCATTTGCCCTTTGGAGTTATAATCTGTTAGAGAGTTGGGATTTAGGGAGTCTTTTTTAAAATAATGATTTTTTCAGGTATTGAAAAAAACCCACCCTGGCCTGGTATGTTTGGCACTTTATATTCCTTGGGCATCAGAGGGATGCTTATTAAAATAGATCTCTTATTTTTCTCTCAAAACCACACTAACTTTCTTTATGTTAAATATTCCCAGTCTAGGAGTAAAAGAAAACAAAAAAATTACAGCATGACACTCAATTATTTCTTTAAAATAGGTAAGAGTCATCCTGCAGTTACCAGAAGGATCTGCAGGACTCATCCTGCTGCCTACCAGCCCCAACAGTGTTTTAAGTACATGCAAGTAAGATAATGCCGTTGTCAAAAAGACTCCTGCTCACCACTAAAACCTGATGTAACTAGATGGAGAAAGGTGTTTTCAGACATTTTTTAACAGTTGTCTTCATATACTCATTATGATGCGCTGTGCTGAGTACTGTTTGTACAAATAGACACATACACATGTATACATGCAAAAATCATGTAACAGAATTTCTAATAAAGAGATAAGCAATCATTATAGAACTGGCCAGTCTGTCATTTCCTGGCAAATAGCTGCAGTAGAATTGACTTTTGAGCTCATATTTGCCTATAAGACATATTACTTAGACCTGTGGCAGTATGCTGATCAGTTCGTCTTTTAAAAATTATTTATAGATGTCCACTAATAAAAGCATACTTTTACTTTTATATCTATAGGACAGAACTATTGGATGAAAAGTCTGCCTTTTACAAGCTCTTACCTCTAGCCCAAAACTGAATGCATATGGTTCCTGCTGAAGTTATCTTTTAATTGTTTTTTATGTCATGTATACCATATGGCAAGAAATACTGAAATATAATGCATTGTCATTTACTGACTTTAGGGAACTCTTTCTCAATTTAATTAAACAGGATAACTCACTAATGCAAGTGCTGCCTATTATGCATGAAGAATCTAAACTGATGAGTTACAAGCAAGGCCATTTCTGGAAATTGAGACAAATCCTTTTGACTGGAGAGATGGGCTTCCATTTGCAAATATTTTGTGTTTCTACTCTGACAGCAAGGAGTGAGCTTATACAGATAAACACACCTTTCCCCCCTCCCCCCACCCCCAAACCAATGTAGTTTTCATTAGATTAAGTTGAAATAATATGTCTCTACTTAAATTCCTATTGTTATTTTTTCAGTCATGTACTTTACGTTGGCAAAACTGATAGTCATAGTCTGAATTGAGTTGACTGAGATTTTGTATTTTAAAGGATCCTGGCCCAGAATATTACTGTCCTAGTCACACAGTTTTTCTCTGACCAATTTAATGTGATCTCAGGTGAAATACTGCACATGGATGCAGGAAGAGCACAGATTTGAGCTGGTGTCTTTAATTTCCTTGCCCACTGCCCCTGAAACCCAAACTATATAGTGACAGAGCACATGTCTGAGTCTATCTGTCCAGTATCAGAAGAGAACTATGAACTAAACCAAGAGAGCAAAAGGATCTAATCTGAAAATGAGCATTTTAGCTCAAGTCTCTTTTGCAAAATCATGTGAAGGAATTCATTTTCAGGCCAGTGTCAGAACAAAACCTCTAGCAGAAGTCTAAATCTCAAAAAATGCAGCAAAATTATATCCTTATCCTCCAAACAGCTCTAGCTTGGGCAGCTTGTGAGTATCTCTCTGTAATGCCAAATACAAAACCCTGAAATGTCCCCAAAGTGGTCTGTGAATCTGTAATTGTTTTCTTAATTTACCAGAAACAAGGCCAATGGAACTGGGAATGCCAAGAAAAAGCAACAAGGCATGTGAACTGTGTTACCTGGTGGTGCCAAATATATTTTTGCATGAAAGGATTGCAACTTCATATTTTCTAACATGAAGCTGCCTCATTGTCCGCTTTATGTACGAAATAAACTGGAAATATTTTAGCTATGTTCATCATGAAATCTGTCATTAAAACATATGCATGCATGCGTCTTCAAAGAAAATTGCACTTTACACTTATTTCAAGGGGTCTGCATCTGAAATTGTCAGCGTGGAGCTTGCAATGGTCTCCTGAGAAGCCATAATTCCTGCCAAAAAAAAAATCCTCAGAGCGATGTCAGCGAGATTTCCATCACTGGGGCCCCATAAACTAGGATTACCCATTTAGGGAGTTAAACAGGAGCAATTGGTGCTACATCTGTCTTAGAATGAGCACTCCCCCCACTCCCCCCGCAGCAGCTCTGACAGCATGAGAGTATTATTTCTCAGTGCCACCTTCTACCGTTGCCTTATGAAGAATTTATATGTTTTGAGTTTTCCTTCATGGCAGGCGTCCAGTGGTGCTGTACTATAAACCTGCCACAAAGAATGAAAAAAGTGCAGTTTTCAGTTCAGCTGGGGGCCCAGACTGATGAGCTCAGACAGGCCAAACCTCTAAAGGTTAGTGAGTCTGAACCTCATCTGATTCACCGAGCACCATCAAATTATGTACTACTAAGGAGGTAGCAAACATTTTTAAAGACTAATTACTTCAGAAGGTTGTGGAGAGTGATTAATAGACCCAAATCCTTTATTGGAGTTCTCTTGAGGAACCCTAATGAAATAACAAATCCAGAGAGAGGACAAATTCTTTTCCTTTTTTGGCAAGTAGTTATTTAAGCTGAACAATGCTGCCAGCTGAATGCATCATTAAAGGGATGGCTTACTGTTGCACACCAAAACCCCCACTGTGATAAATGGCAAATAAAACAAGTCTTTCATCCACACATCAAGGCAGATGAAGATGAGCAGAGCAGGGCTAACAGGATCAGTCTCCTTGGAGTTATCAGGTATTGATGGCCTGTAGAGGGCTCTCAAGGTCCTCTGCTGAGGCTCTTAACCCAGTTTCACGGGCTGCAGCTGGAGGTTTTCTAAGGTCACTGAGGTCTTTCTCAAAAGGGCTAAACAAAAGGATCCTTCAGCATAAGCGTGCATTTTTTCCCTTTTCTATGGCCTCGCTGTTTCTATACACTATCTCCAGCCACAACTTTGCCTACGTTATTTGGTTTAGCAAACAGATGTTAGAAAGGCACTGTTAAATATAAGTGTCCCGTGTAAGGGTCATTGTGAAAAGAAAGAAAAAAAAAAAGGGAAAAACCCTAACCATCAAAAAAACCCAACAAGCTTGGAATAAGAATGAACACTTTCAGTATTTTCTGCTACTGTCACCTTTGAGGTGGCTGTATTATAGGCACACAGAACACAAGTGACGTATTTATGTGTGCATGAGCTAACAGCTCATTTTCTTCAGTTCCTAGAATGATCTGGGATATGATGGAAAACAAATATTGCTTAGGATTATAATTTCTTTAAAACAGACTGTACTGCAGAATACACATAATGTTTGATACACAAAGCGAATAGCGGAACGAGCTACACAGGTTACTTATCAAAATGCTCACATTAAAAACAAAAAGCAACCTGCAGTAAGTGCCATACAGGCATAATGACATGAAGCCTGCAGCAAATTACATTTACATATATATTTCATGGCAATTAAATCCTTGTCTTGTGAGTTAATGACATATTTTAATTGCTTGTAGACGTGTTTTTCTTTCTTAAAAATATGGCCTGTACTGGAGGAAGGAAAATGCTCTTTCCCCTTTGACAATAGTTGTATTCTAAACCCCCAATTCTTGCTGGGTTTGTGTGCACTTGTAGAGCTGAAAAATCCAGAAGAAATAGATTATTACAGGAAACTCCGTTCCTGTCTTTTCTTGTCTGGCTATACCAAAAGGAGGAACCCTCTAAAATTAGGATGAT
Source organism: Strix aluco (assembly GCF_031877795.1). Taxonomy (NCBI): domain Eukaryota; kingdom Metazoa; phylum Chordata; class Aves; order Strigiformes; family Strigidae; genus Strix; species Strix aluco. The sequence goes on from NC_133935.1 coordinate 67,161,026, forward strand.
TAGGTTGTTTTTAATTTCTAGTAGAGTTCCTTTACAGAAGGACATATCCTGTAACAGTCCTTCATGGCACCTTCTAGCACTACCAAGTTTGCTGCCTTTTCAGGAAAAAAGGGAGTTTTATATTTTACTACCTTTACTTCATGTTCCTCTTTCCTTTCCTTGTAGTACCAGGGTGGTTTTAGCTGGGACAAAAGTTCTATATGAAAACCTTACATCCTGTTTGTGTCTCAGTAGGTAACAACTCAGCTTTAGAAGTAGTCTTGTAATTTTCTTTCTTACTGGGTCTCTGAATAAGCCATTCAACGTACTCGTTCATTCTGTTCTCCTTAACTGCAGCTGCCGTTGAGTTTCTGAAGCCAAGTTTGCTGTGACTGTGCAGTGACTAGTGGAAAGAAAATGTGCAATAGTAAGAGAGAGAATTGTAGGTAGCAACAAGAAGCAATGACAGTGTCACCAAGTGGTACAGACTACAAATCTTGAGGCTGCTGAATGACATGCACAAAAAAACTCTCAGGACTTCTCAAGTGTTCCCAGCTTTATAGGGTTTAACCATTTTGTCTTGGCTTTAGGTCAGCCAAGGGTAGAAAACCATTGTTCTCCACATTAAATGGCTGTGGGCAGTGAGAGCTATACATGGTAAGAATGGGACTGTCAGGCACACGTACAAACAATATTCCTTTGGATTGCTATGTAGGCATCTGTATGTACCTACAAACTGGTACTGTTGAGAGGTTTTTCAGTCCTAAACCTCTGTATTGTAGAAGTTTCTGCAAAACCTCTAATCTCTTACAATGGAGGAAACTGTAAATTCCTTTAAGCAGGCAGGTTCTGTAGACATGAGGAGAAACAGGAGACCTTTCTTATCTGCCATTCCTCCGGAGCCATACAGCACATGCCACTGCTGGATGCTGGAAGAGAGAGAGTCAGGCAGTGGCTAAAATTTTATGAAAATGTTACAGTGTATTTAAGTTTTCCTGGCCATGTTCTGGGTTTTTTTGGGCAGAGATTTTCTCTACATGAATTTTGAAGACTTCATGTGTTTTTCTAGGATTCCCTGCTGTCTCTGGCCCTAGCAGGTCATATCCTGCTAACCAAAACCCACACATCTGGAATTCCTCAAAATATTGCAAGCCAGCTCCATGTGCATCAACCCATCTGCAGATGTACAATGTGGTTTGTTCTGTGCACACCCAGGAGGTTCAACATGTCCTAAAAATGTTGGATTTACTGGGCATGTGTAGAAGGTATATGCATATAGATTTCCAGACCAGATGTACTGAGATGTTATGCACTGACAGTGAGAAAGATCACATAGGAAATTTTTAATCTACAGAGCTTTGTTCTGAAGGGTGTTCTAACCTTTGGTGTTTCAAGCACCACACCTCCATGTCATTTTTTTTAGGAATTTTTTTGAAATGTCAGTAGTCACCAGTGAGGTCCTAACAGCAGTAGAACTGCCTAACACCCATAGTATCACTATAATTTTGTGGAATTGTCAGAGGCAGAAAGGTTCAAATTCATGGTATTTCTACTTACATTCAATGCCCATTACCAAATACTTTATGTACTTTTTATAATATTTTTTAGTCCTTACTAAATCACAGAGAAATGGACATTGTTTCCAGGAAGCATTTTCTTTTAGGAGAATATGATCATGTGCAGGTTAGAAGAGTCTTTAGGAGGCATCAGTTCAACCTGCTATTCTAAGCAGGGTCATGGAGGCTAAGCTGCTAATTTTGGTCTTGAAAATCTCTGAGAGACTGAACAGCTTCTCTTCCAATGCTCAACTGTCCTTATGGAGAAAAAAAATTCTCATTATGTCAGGTCAGAGCCTCCCTATTTCATTTTATGGCTATTGTTTCACATCCTCCTGCTGTGTACCCCAGTAAAGATCCCAGCTTCACCTTCTTGTTGTCTGGTACTTGCAGGCTGCTGTTTGCTTCCCCTGAAGCCATCTCTTCTCCAGGCTGAAAAGTGCAGCCACCTTAGACTGTCTTCACAGGGCAAGTGATCCAGCTCCACACCATCCTGGTGTCCTGCCACTCAGCTCACTCTAGTTTACTGAGCAATTGTGAACTGGGGGGCCCAAGACTGGACACAGTTTTCCAGATATGTCTAATGAATGTGGAGTAGGAAGGACAATCTCTTACCTTGATCTACTGGGTGTGGTCCTTTTAATATGGACCAGGAGGCTGTTGGTTTTCTTTGCTGCCAGGACACACTGGTTCATGCTCAGCTGTCTGTTGTCAGGGTGCAATGAGGTCCGGCTGCTCTCTGAAGGATGAGAGGCTGGAGGCAGAGCTCAATGCTAGGGCTTGCAGGGTAGGACCTCTCCAGCTAGTGTCCATCTCACACTACCAGAGTGAGGTGAGCAGGGCAGGTCTGGAGATGGTACTCAGCATCAGACACAGCCTGGTGGTGGCCAGGCAGGTCCATGGTGACAAGGCAAGTCCTAGGTCAAGCTGGGAAGTCTGTCAGGGCTTAGGTGAATTATCCATCAGGTCACGTTCATCAGGGCCATGGACAGGCACAGGCAGGGATGCAACATAGCTGAGGCTGTAGGTCAGGCAGGGACCAAGAGTGACAGTCTCAGCTGAGAGCATCTCCCAAGGGAAGGAAGGGGGAAGACCTGCTGTGACTTTCTACAGCTCCTTCTGCACAACAGCGCTGCTCAGCCAGCTGGCCTTAAATGCAGCCACCTTCAGCAGCCAAACCTCAGGAGGGCTGGTGAGTGCATCCAGGGTGGTGACAACTGTCTGCTGGGGCCTCAGGTCATTTTTCAGCAGAGCTGCTCCCAACCAGTCAGTTTTAGCCTGTACAGTTGCAGTTCATTTTTCCATCCTATGTACAGGAGCTTGGATTTGTCCCTGTTGAATTACACAGAGTTCCTGCTGTCCCATTCCTCCAGTTTGGTTAGGTCCTTTTAGATAGTGACCTAATGATCCATGGAGCACTTTAGCACTGGATAAGGGTGAATTCCACCTCTTCCAGGCCAGTGGCTAAGATATTACACTCAGGCAATATCAGTACAGACCCCTGAGGAGCTTCATTTGTAACCAGTCTCAAAGTGTGAACCATCAGCTCTTTGAACTCAATCAATGATCCACAGGTTTACCCACTGAACTGGTGTTCAGTAGACTACCTATCCATCCAGAGCATAACACCCCAACTTGGATAAAGGATACTGTTGGAGACTGTATCTAAAGCCTTGATGAAGTCAAGTTAGTGACATCTATCAGTTTCTCCTCAGCTACAGAGCTAGCTATTTTATCACAGCAGACAATCATATTAAGTCTCTTTCATGCTACTAATCCTGGGTCACACTAAAGAACTCCATTCCTTACTTGCTGTCCTCTTTGGACACTTGATAAAAGATTTAACTAATGGCTCCTTAGTAATTTTTAGCCAAGTTATGTGTATTTTATTCATTTAATATTTTCTTCAGAAAAATACATGAGGGAAAAAGGAGGACAGGAATAGATAACAGGGAACATCTCATGATAACCTTATTAAGCTTCTAAATTTAATGAAGAATACAACACCAACAACATGGTTTTATGGATGAGATGCTCTTGTATTTGTAATTCACAGATTAAATTTCAGAAGGGTAGGATCACTTGTTGCTGTATATGCTCAAGTTTTGAATTTCATTTTAGAGACTTTGAAGAGTATTCCTCCTTCAGCCTGAATGGCTTTTAATTTCACTTTTCAGACCTCAAATTCTAAAAAGCGTATAACAACATCTCCATTTCTTGTAGATCTTCAGTACTAACTTCATCACCAAAGTGGTGATATAAAGCTCATTAAAGTCAGTACAATTCTTCCTTTAACATCAATCATTTCTGGATCAAGCAGTAACTGACAAAGCATGCTAAGTTCATTTTGAATTCTTTTGCCTATGGCTTTTTGATGAGTATGTACAAAGCCATATATAGGATGTAAAAAAAAATCTACACTGAATAGCAGCTTTCCTATATGGCCCAGATGTCTGAGCATAGCAAGTTTTCTTGAATTTCTTGTTACTCGAATTTAATTTTAATGTTTGTATGATAAGCTCATTGTCTAAAAGTTCTCTTGAATATTTCGTATCTGATGTTCACAGGCAGAAATCTGCTGGCTAGTTGTGAGTGACCATGTTAGACATATGGTATTGTTTCTATCCTCTGATTAGGGTAACACAGCTCACAGACTACTAATACACTAAGTCATGTGTGAGCCTGGGATATAATCAGGAAGACCATAGATATCTTACAGACAGCAGACAGAAAAGCAGAACAAGGCATTTTAAAAAATGTTAAGCTGCTCAGGGTATGCCTTTGTAATCAGCTCTATAGTGCTGTGCCTGAGCTAACAAGCCCTGTGTAGAAGAGGGACTTAGTTGTTCAAACAAGCTAATGTCACTAATTGCACTAGGTGATTTTTGTCTGGTGATTCTTGTCTGGTGAAACTGCAGTTAAGTGAATAGTATCTGCACATGGTCAAGAGGATATCTGCTGTGTATTGACCATATAAAACCATGATAGATCCCCAAAATAATGTTCCAAGAAATGTTATGCTACTTCTACCTTCAGTGGTTTGGGAGGTATTATAAGGAAGTATACATTGCCACACAGATGACAAAAAGGCAGGATTTCTCCTTTGCTGGGTTGCCTTCAGAACTGGAAATGCTGACAGCACTGGGTCCTCAGTCCCTGGGCTGGTACCCTTCCAGGAATTGAGGTAGGAATCCAGTGAGATCTTGTCAAACTGCAGATTTATTCAATGAAGTGTTTGGGTTCAACAAATCATCACATTCCAATGAATTTTTTTTAAATTGGAAAATTCATCAGCTCTACTGGTGAGTTTTACCAGCTCACAAGGGGTAACTTCCAATGCATTGTCAAAATTGCTAAAGTGTGCTAAAGACAAATTCATATTTGTCTTTAGCAAGCATTTCTATGGACAAAAATCAGAGTGTGCCTGAAACTAAGTTACTTTGGGTAGAGTACAGGACATATTTTTTTGGTGCTAGCACAACTATAGCACATACACTGGGATATTTTATTACAGTACAAGTCAGTTTAAAGAAAAAAATAAAACACTAGACATTCCTATCTGTGTTTGGATTAATGTTTCAAATGAATACCAAGTGATTATGATTTCTGGAATTTATTATACATAATTGCTACCAAAATATAGCAAGGGTCCAAAACCCAAAGCTGTGTGCCATTTCTAAATTTTAACTCAGCTATGAGTTCAGCGCACTTTCCAAATGATGTTACAGTTTGGCACTGACTTTGAATAGTTCCTTTACTTTGTTTTCATCCTATGGAAGCAAGCACATAGCTCTCTTTTCATGTAAATTTAAATAGCAAGCTCTCTGTGACAGCTGGGTGTCCATGTGAATGCTGTTAATGCTGTCAATCTCAGTGCCATGAAGTTTTCTGCTTGTAGCACAGCACTGAATAAGAATTCCCTGATGGAGCCACTCCAGGTTGCTGTGTGTGTGACAGACCATATTAGGAGCCGTGGGAAATTTTTACATTTCCCTTGAGGTCAACAAATTGCAATATCATCTCTCCTTTTGAATTTGTTGGGATATGTTCAGTGGAGATTATTTGTTAATCTTGCATTGAGGCAGCGTACCAAAGCTTTCAACTTTTGCAGACTTGTGGCAAATGGCTTCACTTTTTCAGGAAAAAAATTTAGGGAAAACGCACAACTACAGTGGATTTTGCAAAGGCTAATCAAAGCATGTTTATACCTTGCAGTGAAGCATGGTGCTGAGTCTCAAGCAAACCATTATATCAGTGGATATTTCTATACCCATTCATGTATCAGTTCAGATCCTGAAAACAATAGTTGAGCCCTGATGCTAATTGGCTATTTTAGGGTTGTACTGCTACAATTGCTGTTTTCTCCTTTCTGATTTAGTTTGTGTCAGTGTTAGCTTAGACACTACACATCATATGCATATGTGGACATGTTCCTACACAAGTAATTTTTGCTTTAATTAGTACAAGGGATATAACTAATTTAGACAAAACAATAAAACAGATAACCATTAGCTTCTGATTACTTTCCTTGTTTTTCTGACACTGTGAGATTTGGACATACTCCTGCAAGTCAATATTTTCTTTTATTTTTTACTTTTTATTTTCAACTTCTGGCTATGCTAGAAATGTTTAAGGGTGCTTGTGAAATGAAGAATGAAGATTTTATATTTCCTCTGTTAGTTTTTGGAAAAGTTCTAGAAATTCTCTTGGAAGTCCCTGTCCGTAGGATTCACAACAAATTTCCCCCTTGCCACATTTTTTCTCCTCCAGACCACATAGCTTTTTCTCTCTCTTTGTTTTGCACCTTTTCCCCCCCCCCCTTTTTTTTTTTTTTTTTTTGCTTGAGGTTTCCTTTTTCCTTGCTTCGTGTGAACATAAAATGCAAAATAATCTCTCTGCAAATAAACCTTTAATCACTCCTCTCCCGGCTTCAATTTTTTTAAGAGCTGCTATTAGTATTCTCCTTCCTTCTCCAGCTTCCTTGCTTCAAACCCAAATCTGTGTTTCCTGTTTCTTAAATTCTTCTACATAAACAGTGTCCAGTGGTCCTCTTGCTTTGAGAACACTGTAACACAGCCCTTGCTGACATGTGGCTTACTCCACAGCTAATGATCAGTCACTAACGTAGGAGTTTCATGCTAACACTGAAGTTTATAAGTCCCACCAACAGATTTCTAAGACCATCATAGTTTCATGGACAGAGGAAATGAGAAAGGCAGGAACATTTTATAGCCTCAGAGTGAACGGCTAATGTCTAATAGCCATATATGACATAGGAAATATTTTTACAATCAACTTGATTTATCAACAGTCAGCTGAAACATCCTAATGGACAGGGTTGGATTTTTTCTTCCCTGCTTTCAGTGAATTGAAAAGAATGGAAGAGAAGCAGAGAGAGAGATTCTATATCTGAGCAAAAGTAGAAGATCCCTTATTAGATGATTTTAAAACATTGAAAAAGGTCTTGTGACTAATTTCTATGACAAACTAGGACAAACTCTCTTAGAGTTAATAGCTTAACCTCCCCCTGCCTTCATTCATTATTGCCTGAGAGTGCCTTAGATTTTTCTGTGAGGGAGCAGTCCTGTGGCTGATTCACAGGGTGAGTTTTGGCATTAGCCTTTTGACTGCTCTTAGGACTTGCACATGGGCAGTGGAAGAGAACAAGAGGCTGCATTTCGCAACTCCCATTCCTTTAAATCACACCATCCAAATCAATGGTCAGTCCATGTGAGTAGACCTCAGAGTGATGGGGGAGGATTGAAGTGGCAACACTGAGCTCAGATGTTCCAGTGACAAAAGTGTGGCATTGAAGAGTAAGAAAGTCCCTCATAAATTTCCCTGATTTAATCTCAAACTTGCTGGAAGTTTGAAAAAATATAGAAATTCCTGTAAAACAATCTTATTTTCATCTACCTTACAACTTTTGATTATTGACAATGGCTCCAAAAACTACACTGTTTTCATGTCCTCTAGAAATATATTTCTTTATTTAGCTTTTATTTGCCCTATTCACTACTGAAATGGCTGTTCTTGTTCAAAATTACAGTAATTTCACCTTTATAGGAAAAAAAAAAATCAGTATTTGATATTTAAGATCACTATTTTGAAAGAGAACACAGCTTAGAGATTCCAGTCAGCCAGACACACACACACATACACAAAAAAAAACCAAAACAGAAAAAAGTGATTTGTGCACAATTACTACTGTGCACAAGTACTCTGACTTCAGGGTACACCTTACAGCAGAATTCTGTGGTGTGATAAGGAGATCCTGGATAGTTTCAGGCTGGTCGGTATAGCTATCCAACACAGGGCAATGCCTTTCAAAGAGACTAGTTTGTGCATGTGAGTCAGTAGAGCTGATTTAGCCTTGCCTGTATGCTTGGGTTAATTAGCCCAAATTAGAGCTAATTAGTGAGCTAACTCAGGTGGAACAGTATCCTGCTGCAGCTATCTTGTTCCTGATTCTGAACCTGGCTTGCTCTGAGCCGGCTCAGCGCTCTGCTGAGCTGTGTGGTGTGGGCTTGCCCTAAATAACTCTCTTCAGGTTCAGCTGAGTACATTTCAGAGCCAGGAATAGAAGTGCCATCAGTTGACTTCATGACCTGCCTGAAACCATGCTATTGTTGGTTTTCTCAGAGTTTTTGATTTTATTTTTAAAAAGCCTTCAATTTTACAGCTCAGCAGTTTGAGGCATAAAGAGGTCAGTCAGTGGCACTACTGGGAGTAGCACCTGGTATTCTTTTGAGAGCCTGTTCCCAGTTCTTTGGCTCTAAGCGGTAGAACATGCAGCCTCCTTTAGACTTATTCCAGAAATGATCTATAAATACAACAGCGTCAGGTTTGTTTTGAGCCCACACATAAGGAGTTTATTTGAGGGCAGCCTCAGGCAGCCTTTTCAGTTATAAAATAAATTCTGAAGCAACTCTGCTGTGGCTGAGACTTTTTAGATATTCTCCAGGTTAGTAATATGCAATACTAGTTGCCATTTAAGGCTGCAGAATGGAGCAGTTGCACAAATCTGTAGGATAACAAGGTAGCATTCTTCTTCACACGTGGCCAGAAAGCAAGAAAGGTTAGTGTGAGCGCTGTTACAACCAGGGCCTGTTGGTGCTTACTGTTAAATGGAGTGTGAACTGCGTTGTTAATGGACTTTTTTTTTTTTTTTTTTTTCCTCCTGAAGGATTAGCTTTTCACCTTTGTGATAAAAGAATAATGCACATACACATCACTGCTGAGATCCAGAAATAGGCATCCTTATATATTCTGTTTCTGACCTCAATTAGATGAGTGAGATTTATTTACAAGTTAAGGGTTAGCAGGCTGCATAGCAAATAAGCTTTCATAACTTATTTCATTTTTTACTGGCTCCAGGGTAGCTGATGGGTAAAGCCTTACGTTTATCTACATTACCTGAAGCACCAGCTAAGTAATCATTTCACTGGTGCACTCAAGAAACATGTGGTTTTATTAATCTTGAAAAATAATGGCAATGAAACTACATAATAGCCAAACATAATGGGCATTAAGTAGGAGGTAAGTCCTTAACTTGTGGTGTCTCCATTGTGGATGAGATGCTACAACACTGTTTCAGAGTAGAAATTCAGTCAGTTTAAGGATGTTTTTGAATTTAGGCCTATGCGTAAATCAGCTAAAAAGGCATACAGTTACCTATTTTAGTACTTTGCTAAAAACAGAGATGGACTATGAGCCTATGGCCTTTAAAATACATATTTTATACTGAAGTTCTGCTTCTGGCTATCCCAGAACATTGAAAGAGCACACAACATAGTAACTCAAGTGAATCTGACTGGAAGATAAGAAACATAGTATGCATAATCAATAAGAGGAGGAAGGAAATAGTTTGGACAAATATAAAATAATTCACCCAACCTCAGTTTTACGCAAGTTTATAAAATAGTTTGAGGGAAAAAATAATGAAAGATGTGGAGTTCTGTGGGAAACAGAACAGATATTAAGTGAGATTGTTATAGGTAGATTGTGCTAATCTAGCCACATATCGTTCATTTATAAAAGAGCTGTTACTTTTAGACAAGGGAACCAGTAGATTTAATCTACCTCTAATTCAGTAAAGTGCATGTTATGGTAACACCCAACAAAAGAGATTAGCACTAAGATTGGAAAGTAAGTCTGAGGCTGGTTGAAAAGAACATAACACCAAGCTACCATTAAGAAAAATACTGAAGAAAGTTATAGCTAAAGTTCCGCAAGGATCAGTCTTAGAACCATTCGTACTTAAAAATGTCATTGATGTTCTTTTTGTGCTGAAGTCACTAATGTTTATTAAATATTGTTGAACACACAAAGTTGGTAATTATTTTCAAATAAGAGGTGGGCTGGGATATCTTGCAGGAATAAGTAGATTACTGGCACAAAAGAGAATTGAGGTAATAATAGAAATGAGATAAAATATTAAAATACAGAAGGAAGTCTCTGTGCTGAAGAACTAAAAGGAATTTCTGTTTGGGGTGATCAGTGGACTAGAGGGCACATATTACAACAGCAAATAACAAAATCTTGGCATAGACTCACAGAAAGAAGGCTGAGAAGACATATGATTGCTCTCTGCAAATGCATTACAGGGGAATAAACACCAGGGAAGAAGATGTAAGTAACATAAAGGACATTGTTGGCACAAAAACAAAGGGTCATTATAAAATTTAAGTTAGAAATCAGAGGAAGTATCAGAGGAATGAGGAATGTCCTTCTGATAAAAGTAATGTAATCAATTAATTTTAAGATAGAATCTACTTAGTTTATAAAAGAGATTAGATGATATGGTTGTCTGAAATAGCAGACAGCTAGACTACATGAGTCAGAAGGACTCTAAGAGTCTTGTGCCCAACCTCATCTTCACCAAGTATTGAACTTTCTCTCTAGAAGTTCAAAGAGGGCAGAACACAATGATCAGCCTTCACCAGATTTAACTTGTTCATAACAAAAAGGTACACAACTTTTTAAATTTGGTGTTGAATTTCATGTTCGTGGACTTCCCTAGAGGCAGGATAGGATCAAGGCAGAACATTACCTGGAAATAAATGAAAAAAAAAAAAAAAAAAGGGATCTGAATTTGATGCAAAAACCTCATGAAGTCAGTCAGTTATGAGCATTACTATTTGAGAATAAACACTAATTATATCAGAGAACATATAAGTCTTGCATATCTAACATGTCAGTCTTGTAACTAATATAATCAATTTTTCCTATTCAAAAAAATGCATCTTGTGTAGGACTCTGTCCATTCTGTTCTATGTATCTTTCATCCTCTTTTTCCCTTTTTATAAAAAGTTGATCTTCTGTGGATGGGATAAGGACATTAAAAACAGGGTTTTTTTTGATTCCTTGTGCATTGAAAAGTCAGCACAAATAGAAAATCAGAAAAATCATTATGATTTTAAGTGTCTTTGCCTAAGCAGTACCTAGAATTTTTATTGGTGTAACAAGTTGTTTGCTTTTTAATAAGATAGAAAGTAATAAACTCTTTTTTTTTCCTTGGATGAAGCAGTTCTTTTCTGTAGAAATCAGAGATATTTTGCCACTTCAAACTGGCAGAAAAATCTGAACTAGTGTCTGTAATTGCTGCTGAACAACATCCATTCTGTGGCTAAACAAGGATTTTCAATGTTGTCAATCTGACACATTCTGCAAGTCATACATTGACCTTTAGTGTAAAAGTTTAATCATTTATTTCCTCTATTAACTGTAAAAACATCCAGCCTTTGTCCTCAGTTTGATTCAGTGTTTAAAAAAGAAAAGCTAAGAAAAAGAGTGTTCATCTGCCAGTCAGTGCACATGAACTGACCCTTGGGGGTTCTCTTGATCTTTATGAGCTGGCAAAATAACAAATTAGAGCTATGGTACTACACAAACACTAGTAAATTCAAGGCTTTTAAAATTATTTTTTGTCTTCACCCTTCTCCTTCTCCTTTCATTCCTAATCCTATTCATGTGGCTTTCAGTGATGCTGTTTTTAAGCTTCCTATTCCCTTATTTTTTCTAATATATTGTTTATTGAAAGTAACATCCTAGATCATACAGATGTTCCAAACCATTCTATATTTAATGATAAACATACTAAAACTGTCTGTGTATATACAAATACAGCCTACTGCCCACATTTCAGTAGGTTGTGATCATAATTGAAATATAAAAAATATACTACATGGTACATGAAAGGTGATTAATTTCTGGCAATATCCACCAATAGCATAATTGAAATGTGTCTGATAAATGAATGCACCATCTTGTGAAATGAATACATTGTGTACTATTGGACTTTTTGAGTAAGTACACTTGTAAAAAAGTACATGTAAAAATAAACAAACTTAAGCTATAGAGGAAATGCTCACCTCAAGCTGTGTAGTGACACTTGTGTTCTGTACTATTCAGCTAAGTAGTTACACTGGCAGAAACATTGCCCTTATATAGACTGGGAGTACTTGTGGATTCAATCAAGATTAAGACTCTGGCCAGAGTGCTTTTTGCTGGAATGTGAGAAGATTCAACAGCTCTAGGAAAGGATTTGGAACAATGCTTAAAAGCACTTAATGATCATGAAAATAGTAAAAGTACTGACATAATAGAGATGTGATACATAAATATTGAGAACACTCTGTTCAGTGACACTTGAGAATGCTGCATGCTGATTTTGTAATAAAAGATGATATGAAAGAATACTGTTTCCAAACTGTGTATTAATGCAGCTGTTTAAGCTGATGTACTCAATATTAAAACCAAATAAGAATAAGGGGAAAAAAGCCTAGTAAAATCTGAGGCTCTGTTGTTGTTATAGCTGTTACAGTGTATTTGGAATGGAACAAAACTGACTTTTGGAGGCAGATTTTGAGGTAGGTTTGTTTGTTTGTTTTTTTTTTTTTTTTTTCACTTACACAGTGCAGATCTTACTTGTAGGGTTCCAGACACTGACATTCTAGAAAGAATAAATAATACGACCATTTTGGACAGAATGGTTAGAAGGTGTTTGGGATATCCCAGATTATTCCCAGAAAGAGGACAAAATATTCCTAGAGCCAGACATTTTTTAATGCACATCAATGTATTAAGTAAAAAGACCAGTTCCTTACACACAAGAAGACTCAAACATCAAGAGATCAGTCACAGTTTTTCATCATTCCACATCATCCATTCCTAGCCCACATAGTGGTACCCCTCCAAAATGACTCAGTCCTCTTGCTCCTGCTTGTTTTTCTGTTAGTGCCCTAGCTATTTCACTATGATTTATTTTACTGCAGTGACCTCAGAACATGTAAATGGATGGATACAGTTAGCTGAGGAATCCTCTAGGAAAGAGAAGGCTAGAACCTCATTCTTGTTTCAATTAAGGAAAATAGTAAAATTCCCCCAACTTTAAGAGTGCAGAAACAGCTCAAAATTGCCTCTTTTAGGCTTTACAAAATTTTCACACAAAACAATGGGAGTAAGAAAAATAGAAGTAATTAGCAAGTTCAAGTTGAGTCAAAAAACAGGGCTGTTGTGGTTTGAGCTCAGCTGGTAGCCGATCACCATGTGGCCAGTTGTTTACTCCCCTCCCCCCCCCCCCCCGGTGAAACAGGAGAGGGACAAAAGAAGAAATTCATAGGTTGAATAAAAAAAAAATTAGTAATAGTAACAAAAAAACCAGTAACAATAGTAAGTCCAAAATGAGTAAAATGCAGCAGTGGCTTACTGAGCACGACAGGTACACAGCCTGGCCCCCCCAGCAGTGATCCGACAGCACCAGAAAATCCCACCACGCCGACCCGGAAACCGAAACAGGGCGTGAGAGAGCACGTGTCTGCCTATGTACTGAGCATGATGTCCCATGATATGGAATACTCCAATGATCGATCCGGATCCGGCCCTCTAGCTGTGCTCCCTCTCAGCCCAAGGAAAGTTAACTCTGTCCTGGCCAAAACCAGGACAAAGGTTCACCCGTTATAACCTGCAAAAGAGATAGACTCGCCACAATTAGCCATCCTATTGTAGTTTATACCAGCAGAAGACTGGTTCTTGAGCATAGATGTTAGTAACATATATCCAAATAAAAAGGCCTGTTGCAGCGAAGGGGTAGGAGCAGAGACAGAGAGAGGAACTCGTAAGGTTAATTCTTACATAACTCTCTCTGAAATATTGCATGGAAAATTATATTTGTTTGGACAAAATGAAAAGCATGTTTGTCTGCTTCAGAAAGGTAAAGATTATTTTCACAGAGGTAAAAATTATTAAGGAATATTTCTTCAGGCCTACAAAGATTTACAAATACAGTAAAGGGAACTTCCATGTGCTTTCCATTATACTGATTCTTTATGTTTTAAGTCAATGATGTCTCTCATAAACGATAGGTTAAAGATTTAGAGCTTGATTTTGTGACTCTAGCCATATGTATGCATGTTTAAAACACGAATCCAATTGCATGCCTAATTTCTACATGTAGGTGATTACCTTAACAGATATACAGACAGGATAATTATATCTGCAAACGCACATAATTCACTGTGTCTGTGTATGGAGTTATCTGATTTATTCATGCAACTGCAATAATTGTGCATGCATATACTTCTATGTCTAAACTATCTGAAAAATTTAGCCTTATGTGTTTTTTGTGACTTCCTTTAATTTTATTATCTAATTAAAACAAGCATTGTGTAAAACAATGGATATGTGATAAAAATATCTTACATTGTTAAATATTAATCCTTTCCATATGATTGCATTTTCCGTATTCCAAACATAATACTTAACTTGAGACCATTGTTAAAATGTTAGGTATAAACAATGGCAGGCTTTGCATGTTCTTTAAACTGGACAGCAATCTATTGTCCTGGGCAGATGTTCACTAAGGCACACCCACACAATATTTAGGCTTCTAAACATAATCTGTGAAAACAATCTGAATTTCCTAAATCTTGTTTTCCAACTAAAGAAACAGCAATTACAATTTCTACCAGTGTCTTTTTTATTGATTTTAATTTCAGCTGAATTTAAAAGTAAGGAATAAAGCATAAGTTATTTTCAATTAATTTGTGGTAGTATAAGTTAGGTGGCAGCTCTTTGGGATCACTTTTTTTTTTTATTGTGTGCATCCTAAGTTATGATTGTAAATAAGAATCTGGTAAAGCTGTTATTCTGGTAGACAAGAAATTTGAAATCATATCTACAAGGCTTATTTTTGCTTTACATGTTTGCAGATCCACCAAACACATTCTCAGCATAACATCTTTTGCTAAAATTGTGGGTTTTTTTCTAGGTGCTCTTCTTCCAGCTAAATCTGAGGTACACCTTAAACATCACAAACTCATTCAAGTGTAAACTGGTTAAAGTGTATTACTCTGTAAAACTTTATGTGTGTTTTAGATTGTTTAGAAAGTGTGACTAAAGGATTACTAGATATTTTGCTAAATAGTTAATTCATTGTTTTGTAGTCAAAATGTAGATTGCTTAGAATAATTTCCAGGCCATTGTTCACATATGTACTATTCATTAATAATTTAGCTGTTCTAAGTTCTTTTTTAAAAAGAGTGTTCTCAATACTGGGTGTGAGAAAGGAGTTGATAGACTGACTCGTTTATTTTCAATTCTTACCATGCTCTCTCCTTGTTTTGGTATTATTGCTAATATAATGCACTGGGCACAAGTAGAAATAACTTTCTAGAAAATGTCTCAGAACATCCTTAATGTGGAAAAAACCTAAAGTATACAGAAAAATAGAGAAAAAAAGCTGCATTTAATTCTGTTGGTATACTAACATATGGGAGAAAGTAATTAATAGTTCTTTTCAGAGTTTAATTTCATCTATGATGAAGATAAAAATCTCCTAGCAGGCAGAAACTGATGAAAATATATTGGTGGCTGTGACTTTGCAATTTTGTTGGTAAACATTTTTCTGTTCATTCATTCCACTGAACACTAGAAGGACAGTACAGAAATTCCTCACATTCCATATCCTGGATGAGGTCCATGAAGTATTTAAGTCATATTAAAGCAGCTATTGTTAACGCTTTCCTTTATTGTCCTATTTAAAGCCACAAATTAAGACCAGTAAGAAAGTTATTAAAAACATTTGTTAAATTATTAACATTCCTTTGTTGCATAAAACTTTACCCACAGACAAAGAAATATGAATTATCATATCAAATAAGCATTTGAGCACCTCAGCAGATTGATGTTAGAGGAAAAATTAAACAAACTTGAAATTGTTTGTGCTGGCATTTTTTAAACTGCTAAAAAATCTTCAGCTACATCTACTCTAACTGTTCTAGACCAGGTATTAAAACCAATTCTAAAAAGAACACCAGAAGGGTCATTGTAGTGGGTGACTCCATTCTGAGGAGTGTCGAAGGCCCAATATGCAGACTGTACCTGCTTCACAGGGAAATCTGCTGCCTCCCTGGGGCCCAGGTGAAGGACTTCACGGGAAAACTCCTCACTCTAGTGAGGCCCAAGGACTACTACCCTCTCTTGGTTTTTCAGGTAGGTAGCGACGATATTACCAGGAGAAGTCCTAAATCAATGAAGAGAGATTTCAGGGCCTTGAGGAAACTGGTTAAGGGGTCGGGAGCACAAACTGTGTTCTCCTCCATCCCTTTAGTTGCAGGGATGGGTGAAGAAGATTACAGAAGAACTCAACAGATGAACTTGTGGCTCCAAGACTGATGTTACCAGCAGGGCTTTGGATTTTTCAATCATGGGTTAGTATACAGGATGCCAGACCTTATGGCATCAGATGGGATGCACCTGTCCCAGAGGGGGAAAAGGATCTTGGGGCAGGAGTTAGCTGGGCTCATTGACGGAGCTTTAAACTAGATTTGAAGGGGGAAGGGGACAAAACTGGAACTTCCAGACATAAGCCCCAGGGTAGATTACCACAGTTTGTGGGCTGTTGTGCCAGTGACGACCCTCACCCTGCTATCCCAGTGGAGGCAAGGGATGGAGACATGCAGCACAACAAAGATGCAAGGGATATTGATGGATCAGTAACCGTGGTAACACCTGTGAAAGGTCAGGCCAGACTTAGGAACTCTAAATGCGAAAAGGTGCTGAGGACATCAGCCCATCTGAAGTGCATGTATACCAACGCACACAGTGTGGGTAACAAACAGGAGGAGCTTGAAGCCATGATGCAACAGGAAAATTACGATGTAGTGGCTATCACAGAAACATGGTGGGATGTCTCCCATGACTGGAGTGCGCCAGTTGATGGCTACAAGCTCTTTAGAAGGGACAGACAAGGAAGCAGAGGTGGTGGGGTGGCGCTGTATGTTAGGGACTGTTATGATTGCCTTGAGCACAAGTGTAGTGAAGTCAGGGTGGAGTGTCTTTGCATTAGAATCAGGGGGAAGGCCAACAGGGCAGATGTTGTAGTGGGAGTCTACTATAGGCCACCCAACCAGGACAGAGAGGTGGATGAAATATTCTATAGGCATTTAGGAGAAATCTCACGATCGCTTGTCCTTGTTCTCGTGGGAGACTTTAACTTCCCAGACATCTGCTGGAAATACAACACAGCAGAGCGGGACCAGTCCTGGAGATTCCTGGAATGTGTGGGAGTGTCCTGGTTTAACCAGGATAGGGTTAAGTTTCCCCAGCAGTGGGGGGAAAGCTCTAGTCAGGTTATTCAGATACCATGCGGACGTCACATCCTGGCGTGTCACATTTCCTGGCGCGGGAGCGTGGTGCACTCGTGGTTTTGTACATCTGCTCCTCTCACTGCTGTATTTGGTAGCTATTTTGCTCTGTTCATTGCTATCACTATTACTGTTATTGTTATTGTTGTTGTTTGTTGTGTTGCTATTGCACTGTTGTATTAAACCTTTCCTTATTTCAGTCTTGGGGCTTTGTATTTCACTCCCTTTGTGGGGGAGGGGCAGCGGCCGCATGGTCTCAGACCCTGGCAGGGGCTAAACCATTACAACTTTGGCGCCCAACGTGGGGCACGAGAAGACTGAAATAAGGACAAAAGGAGAAGGTGTTTTAGAGCAATATGTTAGGTGTAATTTTTCTGTTTTACTTGTATTGTTTGATAAGAAATGTTTGCAATGCTGGGCAATTTGCTTGCGTGGTGGGGCTGGATTAATCCTCATCTCCACTCTGTGCTCCTAGTACTGGCATTTATTGTCGGTGGAAAATGTGTCAAGGGTTTTGTTTTGCTATACTGGTTACTGTCTGCTTATAATGGGCTCGTTTCGCTGCTTGTGGGGGTGAACCAGTACCTGTTTGCTGCCTGGGCTTTTGTTAAGGGTCTCACCCCCTCTGTGGGTGAGCCAGGGGAAGAGATTCTCTCGGTTTTTGAGAGTTTCAGCTATCCCTGGAGCACCCAGACCAGTGTGCTTGTGGCTCTGTGCTTTCTAAATGTCTGCCAGATCTTGTTTTGGGCCATGCGGTACTTCTCCAACAATAGCACAACCCGGAAACCTGCCCCGGGGGCAGATAGTTATAAATGGCAGGGTGTGTGGGAAAAGATGGGCAAGTGCCTGAGTCAGTGGTCACCCCCAATGCAGAGACTCTGCACCGAACAAGTGCAGAGTCCTGATAAACTGGTGGAGTGTTTGGAAAAGGTGTGCTGCCAATCAGACAAACCCCGGGAGACACAAATCCTTGCGATGTGCTGGGGGCTTGCCCATGCTTACCGCATCGCCCTTAACACTAATCACTGCCCTCAAGGGGGCGAAAGGGCTGCAGGGTCTGAAAGTGAACCTGCTGGTACAGCAGCTGGGCCAGGGGGACAGGCAGCGCCAGTACCGGTTGCCTCCACCAGCACAGCAGCTGAGCCGACGGAACAAGCAGTACCAATATCAGTTGCCCTGATACGGAAAACCAAATATACCAAAAAATCCCCTCGCAGTGCACAGGGTGATAATGAACCAGGCCCATCACGAGAGCAGGAGGAAGAGCCAGAGGTAATCATCCGATCTCTATCCCTCAGTGAGTTGCGAGATATGTGGAAGGATTTCAGCCGCATTGCAGGCGAGCAAATTTGCACCTGGTTGCTCCGGTGCTGGGATAGTGGAGCTGCTGGTTTGGAATTGGAGGGGAGAGAGGCCAAGCAGGTGGGACCTTTAGCCAAGCAGGCGGGTATTGACAAGGCAATAGGGAAACAGGCTCAAACCCTCAGCCTTTGGAAGCGACTCCTGCTCGCTGTGAGGGAGAGGTACCCCTACAAGGATGATGCTCTATGTCGGTTAGGCAAGTGGACCGACATGGAGAAAGCCATCCAAAACCTCAGGGAAATGGTTGTATTTGACATGATCTATGGTGATCTGAATGATGAGCAGTCACCAATGGATCCAGATCAGGTCCCTTGTACACAGCTGATGTGGCGGAAGTTCCTGCAAAGTGGACCAGAGGGACATTCCAAAGCATTAGCAGCAGCATCCTGGTGGCGAGACACTCAGACAGTGGATGAAGTGACTATCCAGCTCTGGCAATATGAGGGAAGTCTCCCTTCCTCCCAACATGCTTTGGTTTCAGCCGTAGAGGAACTGTCTCAGAGGCTCCAGAAAATGGAACAGGACATGTCATATGTTCCACCTGCACGGGCCGATGTCTCAGCTATTAGAAGCAGGCGTTTCCCCACCCAAGAGAAGGGCAGTAGAAGATACACATCACGGGGCACCCTGTGGTTCTTCCTCCGCGACAATGGGGAAAACATGAGAAGGTGGCATGGACAGCCCACTTCCGCCCTAGCTGCACGAGTACAGCAACTGAAAGGGAAGACCACCATGAAAGGGGAGTCTTCCAAGAGAGATGCAGCTCCAGTGTCTAGTCAGAAATCCCCCAGACAGAATAGAATGGCCAACAGTATGCTTGACCCTCTTGAGGGGACCAGGAAGTCGTTCTTGCAGGAGTCATTCTTAGATAAAGTGAGTGATGGTGAGCAGGATTAGAGGGGCCCTGCCTCCAGCCAGGTGGAGGAAAGTGATAATCGGATTTACTGGAAAGTGTGGATCCAATGGCCTGGCACATCAGACCCACAAGAATATAAGGCCTTGGTAGACACTGGCGCACAGTGCACCTTGATGCCATCAAGCCACAGTGGGGTTGAATCCATCTGCATCTCCGGAGTGACAGGGGGGTCCCAACAGCTGACCCTATTAGAAGCTGAAGTAAGCTTAACTGGGAAGGACTGGCATAAGCACCCCATTGTGACAGGCCCAGATACCCCGTGCATCCTAGGTATAGACTACCTCAGGAGAGGGTACTTTAAAGACCCAAAAGGGTACCGGTGGGCCTTTGGTATAGCTGCCCTGGAGGAGGCTGAGCAATTGTCCACCTTACCCGGCCTCTCAGAGGACCCCTCGGTGGTGGGGTCACTTAAGGTTGAAGAGCAGCGAGTGCCAATTGCTACCAAAACGGTGCACCGGCGCCAGTACCGTACTAACCGAGATTCCCTGGTCCTCATCCATCCGTCGACTAGAAAGCCAGAAGGTGATCAGCAAGACTCACTCACCTTTCAACAGCCCTATATGGCCAGTGAGAAAACCTAATGGCGAATGGAGACTGACCGTGGCCTACCGTGGCCTGAATGAAGTTACGCCAGCGATGAGTGCTGCAGTGCCGGACATGCTAGAGCTCCAGTATGAGCTGGAGTCGAAGGCAGCCAAGTGGTATGCCACGATTGACATCGCTAACGCGTTTTTCTCCATTCCAATAGCACCAGAGTGCAGGCCGCAGCTTGCGTTCACTTGGAGGGGTATCCAGTACACCTGGAATAGATTGCCCCAGGGGTGGAAACACAGCTCCACCATTTGCCATAGACTGGTCCATACTGCACTGGAGAAAGGTGGGGCTCCAGAACACCTGCAGTTCATTGACGATATCATTGTATGGGGGGACACAGCTGAGGAAGTCTTTGAGAAAGGAAAGAAGGTAATTGAAATCCTTCTGAAGGCTGGTTTTGCCATCAAGCAACAGAAAGTTAAGGGGCCTGGAAGGGAGATTCAGTTCCTAGGAATAAAATGGCAAGATGGGCGTCACCACATCCCAATGGAGGTGATAAACAAGATAACAGCCATGGCCCCACCAACCACCAAAAAAGAGACTCAATCTTTCCTGGGCGCTGTGGGGTTCTGGAGGATGCACATCGCAAACTACAGCCTGATTGTGAGCCCTCTCTACCACGTAACCCGCAAGAAGAACGATTTTAAATGGGGCCCAGAGCAACAACAAGCCTTTGAACAAATTAAGCAGGAGATTACCCAGGCAGTGGCTCTCGGGCCAGTCCGGACAGGGCAGGAGATTAAGAACGTGCTCTACACCGCAGCCGGGGAGAATGGCCCTTCCTGGAGCCTTTGGCAGAGAGTAGATGGGGAATCCCGAGGCCGACCTCTAGGCTTTTGGAGCTGGGGATACAAAGGCTCTGAAGCTAACTATACCCTAACTGAGAAGGAGACACTGGCAGCGTATGAAGGAATTTGAGCTGCCTCAGAAGTGGTCGGCACTGAGACACAGCTCCTCCTGGCACCTCGACTGCCGGTGCTGGGATGGATGTTCAAAGGAAAGGCTCCCTCCACACATCATGCAACAGATGCCACGTGGAGTAAATGGGTTGCGTTGATAACACAACGGGCTCGAATAGGGAACCGCGACCCCCCAGGATTAGTGGAAATGATCATGAACTGGCCAGAGAGCAAAGATGCTGGGATGTCACCAGAACAAGCGGTGAAATGTGCTGAGGAGGCCCCACCATATAACAAGCTGCCAGAGGAAGAAAAACAATATGCCCTGTTCACTGATGGGTCTTGCCGCATTGTGGGAAAACATTGACAATGGAAGGCTGCAGTGTGGCATCCCACACGAGAAACCACTGAAGCTGTTGAGGGACAAGGTGAATCGAGCCAGTTCGCAGAGGTGAAAGCCATCCAATTGGCTTTGGAGATTGCTGAGCGAGAAAAGTGGCCGAGGCTCTATATCTACACTGACTCGTGGGTGATGGCAAGTGCCCTGTGGATGTGGTTGCAGCAATGGAAACAGAAGAACTGGCAACGCAAGGGCAGACCCATCTGGGCCGCTGAAGTATGGCAGGACATTGCAGCCCGGGTGGAGAACCTCGTTGTGAAGGTGCGCCATGTGGACGCCCATATACCCAAGAGTCGAGCCACTGATGAACATCAACATAACCAGCAGGCGGACCAAGCTGCTAAGATCGAGGTGGCTCAGGTGGACTTGGACTGGCAGCGTAAAGGTGAACTGTTCATAGCCTGGTGGGCCCATGAGACCTCGGGCCACCAAGGCAGAGATGCAACATACAGGTGGGCTCGAGATCGAGGGGTGGACCTCACCATTGACACCATCGCAGAGATCATCCACGGATGTGAGACGTGTGCTGCAATCAAACAAGCCAAACGGGTGAAACCCCAGCGGAATGAAGATCGATGGATGAAATATAAATATGGAGAGGCCTGGCAGATCGACTACATCACACTGCCACAGACCTGCCGAGGCAAGCGCCACGTGCTCACAATGGTGGAAGCAACCACTGGGTGGCTCGAAACTTATCCAGTGTCCCACGCCACCGCCCGAAATACCATCCTGGGCCTTGAAGAGCGAGTCCTGTGGCAACACGGCACCCCAGAGAGGATTGAGTCGGACAACGGGACTCACTTCCGAAATAACCTCATAGATGCCTGGGCAGAAGAACATGGCATTGAGTGGGTCTACCACATCCCCTACCACGCACCAGCCTCCGGGAAGATCGAGCGCTACAATGGAATGTTAAAAAACTACATTGAGAGCAATGGGGGGTGGAACCTTCAAACACTGGGACACACATCTGACAAAGGCCACTTGGTTAGTGAACACAAGAGGATCTGCCAATCGAGCTGGCCTGGCTCAGTCAAAATTTCCACATGTTGTGGATGGGGATAGAGTCCCTGTGGTGCGCATGAGGGACCTGCTGGGAAAAATGGTTAGTCCTGCGCTGGGCAAAGGCAAACCCATCCACGGCATTGTTTTTGCTCAAGGACCTGGGTGCACCTGGTGGGTGATGCAAAAGGATGGAGAGGTCCAATGCGTACCACAAGGGAACTTGATTGTGGGTGAAAACACACCGTGAGTTATACTGTGCTTTTGTTAATTTTTCTTTGTCAATGTTAATTGCTAAGTGGCAGCTGGATGTGACGCACGTGGTATAGAATAAAGGGGTGGATTATGTCCTGGTTTAACCAGGATAGGGTTAAGTTTCCCCAGCAGTGGGGGGAAAGCTCTAGTCAGGTTATTCAGATACCATGCGGACGTCACATCCTGGCGCGTCACATTTCCTGGCGCGGGAGCGTGGTGCACTCGTGGTTTTGTACATCTGCTCCTCTCACTGCTGTATTTGGTAGCTATTTTGCTCTGTTCATTGCTATCACTATTACTGTTATTGTTATTGTTGTTGTTTGTTGTGTTGCTATTGCACTGTTGTATTAAACCTTTCCTTATTTCAGTCTTGGGGCTTTGTATTTCATTCCCTTTGTGGGGGAGGGGCAGCAGCCGCATGGTCTCAGACCCCGGCAGGGGCTAAACCATTACAGGGAGATAACTTCCTGACACAGCTGGTGAGTGATCCGACCAGAGAAGGTGCCCTGCTGGACCTCCTCTTTGTGAACAGAGAAGGACTGGTGGATGATGTGGTGGTTGGAGGCCAACTAGGGCACAGCGATCATGAAAAATAGAGTTCTCTATTCTGAGAGAGGCCAGGAGAGGCAGCAGCAGAACTGCTAGCCTGGACTTCCAAAGGGCTGACTTTGACTTGTTTAGGCAACTGCTTGACAGAATCCCTTGGGAGACAGTCCTGAAAGATATAGGGGTACAGGAAGGCTGGGCACTCTTTAAGAAGGAATTGTTAATAGCACAGGAACTGGCTCTCCCCAGGTGCTGTAAGAGAAGCCAGCGGCAGAGAAGACCACCCTGGCTGAACAGGGAGCTTTGGCTGCAATTCAGGGAGAAAAGGAGACTTTACAGCCTTTGGAAGAAGGGGCTAGAGACTCATTATGATTACAAAGATGCTGTGAGGGTATGCAGGGTGGAAATCAGGGGGTCTAAAGCCCAGCTAGAAATTAATCTGGCTTCAGCAGTCAAAGATAACAAGAAATGTTTCTCTAAGTATGTCAACAGCAAAAGAAAGACCAGGGAGAGCCTCCATCCACTGCTAGACACAGGAGAAAACATGGCAATGAGTGCTGAGGAAAAGGCTGAAGTGCTTAATGCCTTCTTCACCTCAGTCTTTAATAACAAGACTAGTTGTACTGAGGGAATCCAGCCTCCTCAGCTAGAAGAAAGAGAACAACCTCCCAACAATCCAGGGGGAGATAGTCAGTGACGTACTGCATCACATAGACATACACAAGTCTATGGGACTGGATGGGATAACCCGAGGGTGCTGAAGGAGCTGGCTGGGGTGCTCACCAAGCCGCTTTCCATCATTTACCAGCAGTCCTGGCTGACCGGGGAGGTCCCGACAGATTGGAAATTGGCCAATGTGACGCCCATATATAAGAAGGGTCGGAAGGATGATCCGGGAAATTACAGGCCTGTCAGCTTGATGTTGGTGCCCAGGAAGCTGATGGAGCAGCTCATCCTGAGTGCCATCACACAACACGTGCAGGAGAACCAGATGATCAGGCCCAGTCAGCATGGGTTTATGAAAGACAGGTCCTGCTTGACAAACCTGTTCTCCTTCTGTGATAGGGCAACCTGCTTATTGGATGAGGGAAAGGCTGTGGATGTTGTCTACCTTGACCTTAGTAAGGCCTTTGACACCATTTCCCACAATATTCTCCTGGCAAAAATGGCTGCTCGGGACTTAGATGGGCACACGTTTTGCTGGGTAAAAAACTGTCTGGATGGCCAGTTGTGGTGTTGTGGTGAGTTGTGGTGAACAGAGTTAAATCCAGTTGGTGGCCGGTCACGAGTGGTGTCCCCCTCCCCAGGGCTCGGTTTTGGGGCCACTCCTGTTTAATATCTTTATTGATGATCTAGATGAGGGGATCGAGTGCACCCTCAGTAAGTTTGCAGATGACACCAAGTTGGGTGGGAGTGTTGATCTGCTCGAGGGTAGGGAGGCTCTGCAGAGAGATCTGGACAGGCTGGAGCAATGGGCTAAGGCCAACTGTATGAGCTTCAATAAGGCCAAATGCCGGGTGCTGCAATTCCTCCACAACAACCCCCAGCAGCGCTACAGGCTTGGGGAGGAGTGGTTGGAGAGCTGCCAGTCAGAGAGAGACCTGGGGGTGTTGATTGACAGCCGGCTGAACATGAGCCAGCAGTGTGCCCAGGTGGCCAAGAAGGCCAATGGTATCCTGGCCTGTATCAGAAATAGCGTGGCCAGCAGGGACAGGGAAGTGATCTTACCCCTGTACTTGGCACTGGTGAGGCTGCACCTCGATTACTGTGTTCAGTTTTGGGCCCCTCACTACAAAAAGGACATTGAATTACTTGAGCGTGTCCAAAGAAGGGCAATGAAGCTGGTGAAGGGTCTGGAGCACATGTCGTACAAGGAGCGGCTGAGGGAACTGGGGTTGTTTAGTCTGGAGAAGAGGAGGCTGAGGGGAGACCTCATCGCCCTCTACAACTACCTGAAAGGAGGTTGCAGAGAGGTGGGGATGAGTCTCTTTAACGAAGTAACAAGCGATAGGACAAGAGGGAATGGCCTCAAGTTGCGCCAGGGAATGTTTAGACTGGATAT
This sequence comes from Strix aluco, assembly GCF_031877795.1. Lineage (NCBI taxonomy): Eukaryota > Metazoa > Chordata > Aves > Strigiformes > Strigidae > Strix > Strix aluco. The sequence continues at coordinate 67,186,247 of NC_133935.1, forward strand.
TAGGAAGTATTTCTTTACAGAACGGGTTGTTAGGCGTTGGAATGGGCTGCCCAGGGCAGTGGTGGAGTCCCCATCCCTGGAGGTGTTGGGTTGACATAGCACTCAGGGATCTGGTGTAGTTGAGAATGGTCATTGTAGGTTGATGGTTGGACTGGATGATCTTCAAGGTCTTTTCCAACCTAGATGATTCTGTGATTCTCTGACTCTGCTGGTCAGTAGAAGTTTCATTACAATTTTCTTCAAGATCTGGATTCAGCTCCCAAGTTTTAATTTGGTTGGTATTCAGCTCCCATCCTCACTGTATGTAGATAAAGTTTTATGCCCATTTGGCAAAGACAAGTATATGCATGATATCTTGACTAATTTTCTATGTAAAGGTGCAAATTTAAAGGAAACAAACTCAGTGTCTGCACCCACAGCTATAATGTTCTTTAAGCAATTAAGATATCTAGTTTGTACTGTCACGTCAGACGAGTTAGAAATATCTCCAAGGAAGGCACATGTTAGATTTCAGTGTGTACTTGCTACTGGGAATCTGAAGGGCTATGTAATTTTACACACCCATAGAATTAAGGTGGGTCTGGCTGACAAACCAGTTCATGAGTTATCAGTATTTATCTAAACATCTACAAGAAAAAGAAGCACAAAACCCCAAATCTGATTGGACAGTGCAAATGGCTTTATCCAAATAAAAGATACTCTCCATGTATATCTACATACTCTTTATTTTGCAATTAACTTTCCTTGTTTTCATCTTTGCCACTAGCCCTCCAGAATTTAAAAATTAGCTGCTCTTTCAGTAAGTATGCAATCTGTGCAGTCTATTTTCAAGTATTTTAAATATTCCAAATGTCCGTTAAAATAACTGTTACAAGATAAGTAATCAGTTACAAGTTTTTCAAAGCAAAATGGAAAACATAAAATAAATGAAATAACATCCCTAATTATTCTTCAGCTCAAGACTTGACGCCTCTATGAAAGATAAGTGTTAGGTAGAGCAGATATTCTTGAAAACCGGACAAGAATAAAGAGCTGTAATTCAAAGATGTGTGTCATGCAAGACATCTAATGGGGCCTTTTGGCCTTGAAAATATGATTCCATGAGTATAAATCTCTGAAACATAGAATGAAATGTTCTCAAGGTGTTAGAAAGCAAAATATTTTGTCACTTTTGCATAATGTCAGCTGCAGCATTTTTCTAGAATATAATTCGCAAAGGAGATACCACTTTATTTGTGGAAAAAAGGTTATAATTTTAGCTGGTTAATGAAGCGTTGTGTTTAGAAGTGTTTCTTTTTGAGTAAACTGTCAATTTGCTTTGCTTAAAGGGTTATAAAAACATTCATCCAGTGTGTGAATTCACGCTTCCAGGTATTTTCAAAATCTGTTTTGCTCATCACTATCTAGGATAAAAAAGAGGAAAGAGAGGGCCTTGGGGACATTGCAGGCATTCTGTGGTATGTTTATTTGAAGTGTGAATGGACCTTGGCATGTCCTGGCCATTCTCATGTATCTCATTTGCCTTTTTGACACTATGAGGCGGGCAAGAATGACAGAAATCTTTGCTGTCAATGTGCATTACTCAGGCAGCCTGAATTCATACTGGAACAATGTGGAGAGATGTAACTAGATTTTGGAAAGAGCTCAGGCTTAGACTGCAGCTGAAATTAAGCAATACACCTAAAAAAGGGATGTGGCCAATTAGGACACAGGTATGACAACAGTACATAAATTCAGGATATATGTAGCTCCAATTTAATGCCATAAGTATTGAGAAGCCCATGAACCCGGAAGTAAGATTTTACTGTAGTGCCTGCCCAAAATATCTTGTATTTCATGCCAGCATTTGTATTTCCAGACATATGTTCCTCTAGTTGAGCCCACTTGTCCTGATCCAATGCTGGGGGAGGTTTTGATATCATCCCAAGAGTGAGATTAAGACACAAATGAGGTCAAATGCTGTACACCCAAAACAGGTTTTATTATTAGAAGTGAAGAGGGGTAGCGATAGGACAGAATGGAAGAAAAAGACAGTAATCAAGCAAGCATACAGAATAGAGGTGCAAGAATAGTCACCACCATGGATCCAGCGGTGTCCTGTTGGTCCCCAATCTTCAGTTCTGATGTGGTGGGTGTACACACAACAAAGTTTTCTGTTGCCTTTTAAGTTCATTGTATCAGCTGATTAGCATATCTGCCCACCTTTAGTTTTTACTCTGTTCCCACAGGTTTTTGCTGACTTCATGCTTCTTGAGCAATCATCCTTCTTCTGGGGCAGAAATGCTCACATCTTATCAGTTCGTTAGCAATGATACATGGTGTCTGGTGAACACAGTAGAGTCACAAATGGCTACACGGTGGAGCCAGTGATAAACATTTGGTTTTGCTCAGTCCATGTCTCCCCCTTTGAGGTTTATCTAAGGAGTCTGACAATGCAACTGCAAGAGAGTGGGGGGTGCATCCTTTGATACACTCCTGCTTCCATGGGTGACGTTCCTTAGACTAATCCAAAGGCTGCAGCTTGTCCTTGAGTTTTGCACAGACACAAGCAAGCTTTGAGACAGTCATTTGACATTTCAGTCTCTCACACCACTTAACCAAGGTCTTTCCCTGGCCAGTGGATTCAGCATTACGATGTGTCAGTCATCCTTTTTTGTGCCCCTGAATCCTATCTGGAGTCTTGTATTTCTCTCTGCAGTGATAGAATTTCATATGGTGTAGGGGGTGACATCGAACCTTGCAGTTTGAAAGGCAAGCAGTGTCACCACCACCAGCTCCTCCTTGGACAGCTGTCTGAGAGAATGGAGCTGGTCATCCCTGCCTGACAAAAGGCTTGGACACATATGTTCAGAAACCTCAGTCAGATGGAAAGCCCAGTCCTTTATGTATGCAGAAGTCTGGGGGAAGGGCAGAATTTCATTGTTGATACTCTCTAAAATTTTTTTCTGACCACCTTAGTCCTCTGCTCTCCTCTTTGCACTGACTGTCACAGTCCTGTTCCCAGCTCGTGTTGCACCTCAGCCTTCATGGTGTCTGCTGTAGAGCTTCTGTGGGGTGACCAGAGCCACAAACCAAATGCAGCCATGGCAATACCCAAGGCCTTAGTCATTTTGTGACCCAAAGTCTTTCTGAGGTTAATCTGAGCACTGCTTGACAGGTATTTTAATGACAGTCAGTTTCGAGAGCACAAGTGTTAAAGGTCTCGGCTTACAATATAGCTGTTTTAAAATATACATTTATGTATTTGTAACATTTAGAGTATATCATACTTAAATTATCAAATACGATATATACCTTATTCTCTAGAAATACTGTCTTTTTAAGAAAATCTTAGTCATTAGAAAATATATTAATATTGTGGGGGGCAGAGTAGAGATAAATATGTATGTGTGCAAAATCCCCCCCACTAAAGCAAGAAGAGTCTGTTCTAGAAAACTACGTGAGAAAATCATGCCAATGTTTGAAACTATAGAGTTTTATTAAAGACAAAAGGAGGTTATACTTTCATCACTGTTAATAATATGCAGAGGTCTTCTAAATCAGAAAAAATAATGAAAATACAAGCCTGAGAATGGACCAGTGCCTTTCTTTTGTCTACCAACAACCTCTGATCTCCAGTATAGGAGGTGGCAGATGTTTCTTCTTAGTGACAAATTATTTAACACCTGTACCTTGTTAATAATAACACTGAGAACAATATTAAGAATAACAGTTCAGTTACCACTGGACAATGGATTTTCTTGTGGTTGAGTGATGGCTTGTAAAAGCCCCTAGGACCTGAAAGCAGGTATTTTTACCGTTTAAAGCAAAAAGGAGACACTAGATCATGTATTTTACCTCAATATGACAGATGGAGAGATACCACTCAGCGGGGCATGCTCTGGGCTGAATGAGGGGTGTTGCTGAACCATATCTTGTTTTTTGAGTCAAACTTGCCATCCAGAGACATCAACAGCTGCAGAATGCACCTTTTACCCTGGTAGTTTCCTTCATTGAATTATCACTGCCAATGTTAGAACACTGCTCATAATTTCTCATTTGAATTTACCTGGTTTCATTTTTTTGCCACTGGACTAGACACTCTTCAGTATATTTCTCCACAAGAACATTTTATACAATACATTCAAAGCCCCTTTCAGTCTACTTTTTTATAAAGTAAACAGGTGGACTTGTTACAGTCTCTCACAGTGAGGCATTTCCTTCCTTTAAATATCTTTATGGCTTGTTTTCTGGATGATTTGTCAATGTTATTTTTTAAAAATAGCGATAAGAAGATGTCATGCCATGTTTCAGTACTAGCCTCAACTGACTATGCAGTCTTATAAATATGCCTTTTTTTGTCATTGTCGAAGAATGTTATGCAAACCACTGAGAATGCATGTAAAATTGCTCATCAAGCACTACTCAGCTGAATCTCAGCTGTCCAGGATATAGTTCTTCATTCTGTAAGTATAGTCTGACTATTTCTAGATTTTTCACTTTTCATTTAGCAGTGTTTAAATGCATTCTGTGAATTTACCAAGCAATACAGGAATGTTTTATGTGATTGTCTTGGTCCACTAATTATCTGAGTTCTTTCTGAATGACTTGCAAAATACATTAGAATCAATACTGTGTTTAATTCTTGATCAATGACAGAAGTGCTGAATAGAGTACTGATCATCATTAAACTAGGATCCAATACTAATATTTATTTATAACCAATTCATAATCTGTTCAACATGCATCTTGCTGATATCATATAGAGCCGTTTAAAAAAAAAAAAAAAGTGTTATGCAGTACAACATTAAACCCCAATGCTCCTGACAGCTTATGTTATACAATTGAGAGGCAGATGGAAATAAAATACTGAATGGAAAAGATCTTTGTCGGGCACTTTGCCTCAAAATGAACAGCTGAGAAATCATGCTGGTTTGACAAGACATACTTTCCAAACAACCATTCTAACTGGCCTTAAGTAAATTCTTATCTTTCAGGGTTTTTTAGTTTATTCCCACACCAGCTTTTCTATTGCTCCTTCACAATATAATAAAATACCTTAAATTAGGTTTATGTGTCTTAAACTAGGATTAAATCCTTGTTAACTTTCTGGAATGTATGGTATACTTTTTGATCCCCATCAGTCACAAAGAAACATGAGATTATTGACAATTTCAGTCATACACCACTGATTTGAAATAGAAGTTTTTAAAAGAAACACTGGAAAAAAATTAGGATTTATATTAAAAGTTTTACTTCCCTTGTAAGAAAAGCTCTTCAGTGCTTTTCAGTTAACTTTTTAAAATTAAGGGGTTTTTTTTGTTGTTTTGTAGATTATTATCAAATGTGTACTGTGGGCTGTGGAAATTCAATTCCCATTGACTACAATGGCCAAAAATGTAGTATTATTGGAGATACTGAATCATTAATGTGGTACTGTATTGGTTTCAAATGGGAAAATACCATACGCTGCTCTCCTCAAGCTGTAGTTTCACAGTACGTCAGCTCAGTGACAATGACAGTTTAAAGCATTCCCAATCCCTTCATCCCTTCAGATGTGTTAACACAAGCTTTCATGAGATTGGGATTTTGGCTGAAACAATGAACCAATGCAGGTCCAAAATACCAGAAAGGAAAAAAAACCCTTATTTTCAAGCCAGGTAAATTCAGTGATCTAGGTGACAGTGCATCCCTACAAAGATTTGTGTCAGCTCAGCTGTGCCTGGAGGTGGTGTGAGAGCACACACACGAGCAGCTGGGACAGGGATGCACGCCGGGAACTTCTTGCTCTTCCAATCTGGGTACTACAAAACTGGTAACATTCAAGCAGTGTAAGTCTTAGTGAGTCAGTTATCAGCCAGCAACATGCCAAATGCCAGCAGGATTTGCCTTAATTTCTGGGAGGAGAATTTGTGTTTAAATTATTATCATAGATGGGCTGCCATGCCTGGGTGCAAAATGTAGAGGTTTGTGTTCAGCTGTGACAGAGCAAAGTAACAGCACATGTCTTTCCATTGACCTGTGTTATTTAAATCATTCAAGTCATATAAAACATCTCAGCCATTCTTCTAAGTTAGTGTCATGCAGTGTAAATTCTAAATTCAGTGGGAATTTGGAGCATTGAATAAATGTAGCTTAAAATGCATATATAAGGAATTTAAGGTCTGATTCCATATCTTTCTAAATTTCTATGTACCTATGAAAGTAAAAGCCCTTAGTTTACCCAAAGAAGTTATTCGTCTTAAAACTACCCCCAAATATATAATTTTTATATAGGCCAGTGTATGTGTATCATGTAATGCATCTCTGACTGTATTGTCTATTTTTGTTAGTTTGTAAGAAGATGGTATAGGTTTCAAAATGTTAAACTCCAGGATCGGAACTCATGTTGGATCATGTCCAAGATATCCACCCCTATTTTAAAGCATCCACATTTTATTTAATGTATTTTCCAATTAGGGAGCTTTTTGAATTCATTTTCAGATTGCAATGATGTAAAATCTTTGTGCAAAAGATGCTGTACTAATTCCACCTAATCAGATTACACATGTATGTGAGGCAAGATATGTTTTTATTCCCTATTGCCATCTAACCAAAGAGATAAAGGATTCATCTAGTAGGTGGCTTAACCTAAGAAGCCACTTTGTAGCTACTAGCTTACAATGCTCCAATTGCCCAATGAATTGCTATGTCAGACTTTTTCTTTTCACTTGCTCAAAACACTTCTATGTGAATTAGCATAAATATACATTTTCCTCTACTTTGCCAGGCTTCATCACATAATTCTTCAGAGTGATGTTAACTACAGTGTCAGAATGATTTATTATAACCAGTCTTCTGCCCCTCTGTTTTAATTTTTATATATTACTATTATGGTGTCCTTTTCCATAACAAAATAATTTTGTCTCACCTTATGTGAATTCAGCCACCTACCCTTCTTTCAATTATGCTGTAAATATTAAAAATAACATTGGAGGTTTGAAACAATTTTTAAGCCATGCATATTGCATTTTTTATGTATAAAATAGAGACACTTCAGTGATAACTGGCAGAGACGTCTAGCATTGAACAAACTTTAGCAACATAGTTTTTTCACTTCATTATGTGACTAGTTTTTCTTCGGTTCAGGTAATTTAATGTCCATTTTCTTCTTGTTGTTTGCCAACCTGTTTGCTTGTGTGAAACACTACAAATACTGTCTCAGCATGTTGCCATAGCAAATGTTTTGTTTTCATGCATGTAATAGAAGTATGATGAAATTATAAAACCTCTATATAAACACTGTTTGAAGGACAAGTGTCTGATATATATGATCAGAAACAAGTAAGGATTTGTGCTTCCTACACTTTCTATGTCGTTTTATTACACTACTGATCCTAATTTTAACCATCTTTAAGCTTAATAATAACTTAAAATCTGTCCATTAGAAGAAACAGAAAGCAGGCTTAATTTCATAATGGGCACTAATGACACATATAATGGTTTAGTTTCTGTTCCTACCCCTAATCAAACCTCTGGCTGAGAGTACAGAATCTGTGGGTTCAAAAATGCCATATGCAAATGACTGAATTCTTCTGCAGAAAGAGCTACATGGGATGGTTGCTGTTTAAAGGTCTGACTGACACTGTATGACTTATGCACATGACAGCTCTGCTGACTTCAAGGCCACTTGAAGTCAGTGGGAATACTCACAGTGTGTAAAGACAAAATGTAAATTCTTGCTCCATCACAAAGTAGTTCAACATGAAGAAAAGGCTGCACAGTCAAATGGAAAACACAAACACTAAAATACTAGTGTTGTGGAAAGAGAGTATCCAAAACCAGAAACTAATCACTTAGTGCAGCCGATCATTATTTTAATAATTTTTCCAAGTGAAAAGAATCTCAGCCAATGGTCAGTATGGAAATCCTAAGAAGGAATGTTAAACTGCCTGCATATTTATCACATGAAATATGTGTATATAATTTTTTTTCATAAAATCATAGAATACCAGGTTGGAAGGGACCTCAAAGACCATCTGGTCCAACTTTTGTCCCAATATGATGTTGGGGGAGTTTCGATATGATCCCAAGAGCGAGATTAAGACACAAATGAGGTCAAATGTTGTATACCCAAAACAGGTTTTTATTACTAAAAAAGTGAAGAGGGGTAGCGATAGGACAGAATGGAAGGAAAAGACAGAAATAAAGCAAGGATGCGGGATAGGGCTGCAAGAATAGTCACCACCATGGATCCAGTGGTGTCCCGTTGGTCCTCAGTCTTCGGTTTTTCAGTGGTGGGTGCACACAGATCCGGCTTCGATGGTAGATGCACACGGAGCAAAGTTTCTTTTGCCTTTTTAAGTTCATCATACCCGCTGATTAGCATATCTGCCCACTTTTTTTTTTTTTTTTCCTGGTCCCACAGGTTTTGTTGCATCCAGCTTCTGGACAGAAATGTTTGCCTCTTATCAGTTCATTAGCAATGCATGCATGGGGTCTGGCGTACACAATAGAGCCACAAATGGCTACACGATGGGGCCAGCTCAGTACAGGTCTGCCCCTTTGAGGCTTGTCTAAGGAGTCCGACAATGCAACCGCAAGGAAGTGGGGGGGTGAATCCTTCAATATACTCCCGCTTCTCTGGGCGACATCCCCCAGACCAATTCACAGGCTGCAGCAGCTTGTCTTGGAGGTTTGCACAGACACAAGCAAGCTTTGAGACACTCATATGACATTTCAGTCTCTTACACTCTAGTTCAGACTAGATGGCTCAGCACCCTGTGCAGCTGAATCTTAAAAGTGTCCAATGTTGGGGAATCCACCACTTCCCTGGGGAGATTATTCCAGTGGCTGATTGTTCTCATATTGAAAAATTTTCCTCTTGTGTCCAGTTGGAATCTCCCCAGGAGTAACTTGTACCCATTACTCCTTGTCTTTTCTGTGTGACTCTTCGTAAAAAGGGAGTCTCCATCCTCTTTGTAGCCACCCTTTAAATACTGGAAGATGGTGATAAGGTCTCCCCTAAGCCTTCTCTTCTCAAGGCTGAACAAACCCAATTCTCTCAGCCTTTCCTCATATGACAGGCTTCCCGGTCCTTTGGTCATCTTTGTGGCCCTTCTCTGGGCCCTCTCCAACCTGTATCCATCTTTTTTGTATAGCAGGTACAAAACCAGAACACAATATTCAAGGTGCAGCCTGACAGGGGCGGAGTAGACTGGAGTAATGACTTCTTCATCTCTGCTGGTGTCACATTCCACTCAGATGAGGAAGACAAGTGACTTAGGTTTGTAAATCCCCAGTGGAGTGGACAATGGTGAGACAAGTCTCAAAGTCCAGACATTTATTAACTTCTCACAATGTACTAACTGAATACATGATAATTGGTTAAGTATATAATGAGTTGCAGCAAGCAATACAGTATGCCTTACATTACTTAATGGTAGCAAAGGAAAAGGGGAAAAAGGAAAGGAGGGAGATGAAGAGAACAGAGAAATAGAGATCACCAGTCTGGGTTCCTGTGTCAATCCCACTAGCGAGGGTTCAAGGAGGCATCTGTTTTCTTCACTTCACTCTCTGAACCACGCCCCTCCTTGTCCCCCCTCAATTTATACACACATTCCTTGGGTCCATCTCCTAGGTTGACCCACATACCTACGTATCCCATGTATAGGGAGGGGTAAGGTGTTTCATGGGATGATGTAATTAGCATGATCTTGTTAATCTTTGTTAGCATATTCAGGGCTGTTAACTTTAATATGCATTTCGTGTATAATGAAGCAAAAGTCATTCACCGGACAGATGGCCCTTGAAATTTGACCAGGTGCACCAGAGCAGAACCGTCCTGTCTCCACAGGGTTCCCTCCTCCAGCTGCATCTTGTGTTATTTGGGCAGCCTTATCAGCTTCAACCTTCACACTATCCACCCCATGACTATAGTTTCATTACTTGTGAGTGTTTGAGACATTCCTTAGCTTGGAGGGCCTCCACTTCCCCTGCTATCCTTTATCTCTTTCTCAGTCTGTTTTTCTCAGTCTTTGTTTCTAGTAGGCCTGTTTCTTTCAGGACCTGTTTTTACAAGTCGTCTCTCACAGCTGGTGATGCCCATGTTGATGCAACCCATCATCCTGTTGGCTTTCTTTGCCACTGCAGCACACTGTTCACTCATATTGAGCTTGTTGTCCACCAGGACCCCCAGGTCCTTTTCCACAGAGCTGCTCCCCAGCCAGGTAGATCCCAGCCTGTGCTGCACTCCTGGATTATGTTTTTTCAAGACCTCACACTTGTCTTTATTGAACTTCATAAGGTTCTTGTTAGCCCACTCTTCCAGCTTATCCAGGTCTTCCTGCAGGGTGGCTCTTCCTTCTAAAGTGTCCACTTCCCCACTCAGTTTGGTATTGTCAGCAAAATTCACCAGGGTACACTTGATCCCATCATTCAGTTCACTAATGAAGATATTAAACAGCCTTGGGCCCAATATCGAACCCTGGTGGACTCCACCTGTGACAGGTTGGCAGTCTGAAAAAGAGCCATTTACCATCACCCTCCGGGTGTGGCCTGTCAGCCAGTTCCCCACCCATGGCACAGACACTTTTCTATATCATAACACATCAGTTTTTCTAGGATGAAGCTGTGGGGAACTGTATCAAAAGCCTTGAAGAAACCCAGGTAGACAATGTCCACCACTTGCCCCTCAGCAACTGAGCAGGTTACATTGTTGTAGAAGGCAATCAGGTTTGTGGAGCATGGTTTGCCCTTGGTGAATCTGTGCTGGTTTTTCCGATTCACGTGCTTCATCTGACTTGTGATAACCCCCAGGAGGATTCATTCCATGACTTTCTCATGGACTGAAGTAAGACTGATGGGCCTATAATTTCCTGGATCCTCCTTTAAGCCCTGTTTGTAGATGGGGGTGACATTAGCCTTCTTCCAGTCTTCTGGGACATCCCCTGATCTTCACGACTTCTCAAACATTATGGAGAGCAGCCAACAATGTCAGCCAGCTCTCTTAACACCCGGGGGTGGTTAATGTCAGGGCCCATCAATCTGTAAGGGTCAAGCTCCTGTAATATTTCACATACCAACCCTGCCTTCACTGACTGTGGGTCTGTGTTTGCACTGACCTGGATTTTTGTTCCTAAGGCCTGTGACCCAACAGTGCTGGTAAAGAAAATGTTGAGAATCTCTGCCTTTTCAGCATTGTGGGAGACTAATTCACCTTTCCTATTTAACAGCGGGCCAATATTTTCCTTCTGTTTCTGCTTATTGTTTACATACCTGAAGAACCTTTTCTTGTATTTTTTGACATCTCTGGCCAATTTCAATTTGAGCTGAGCTTTTACTTTTCTGACTGACTCTCTCCATGCCCTGGTAGTGCCCTTGTAGTTCTCAATAGGTATTAATCTGCTTTTCCATTTCTGGTACGCTTCTCTTTTGGTTTTGAGCACACTCAGAAGCTCACAGTTAAGCCAGGGGGGTCTCTTGCTCCACCTATGTTCCTTACCTTTAAAGGGAATGAACTGTTTTTGTGCTTCAAGGTGAGTGTTCTTGAAAAACTTCCAGCACTTGCTAGCTCCTTTATCCTCCATGGAAGCTTCCCACAGAATCCCTCCCATCTGAATTCTGAGTGAACTGAAGTTTGGTCTCCTAAAATCTAAAACCTTTGTCTTAGTACTAACATTCAACATGCTCAGCAGGATCCCAAACTCCACAATACTGTGATCACTGCAGCCAAAGCTATCACTGAGATTACAAAGCAGATTTTCTTGGTTTGTGTGTAGCAAGTACAGCAGTGCCTCATTCCTGGTTGGCACATCTAACATTTGTATGGGGAAGCAGTCCTCTATGCATTCCAGGAACTTGATGGATAACATGTGAGCTTCTGTATTGTTCTTCCAACAAATGTATGGGTAGTTGAAGTTACCCGTAAGAACCAGGTTCTGTTGACCCGAAGCTTAAGTGACCCAAATATTGCTTCGTTGGCCTTATCATCTTGGTTTGGAGGTTGGTAGCAGATGCCTACTGTAGAGACGACCCCTCTGAACTTGACCCAGAGGTATTCGATAGGGCTTCCACAGTTGCTGTAGTTGACTTCTATACTTTCAAGGTTCTCAACATAGAGCGTGATTTTTTAAATATTATTTTTTTCCTTTTTACATATACTTCATGTAAGTGTTTATGGACGTGGTCATCCTGTTTTCTTATGTAAAAGGAAGCACTAAAACTAAACTCATTTAATGTTTTACCTGTTTGAACATGACCTGTAAGCATTGCTTGACAAGTAATAACAGTGACAAGTAATAACTCCTCATTTTTGTCCCTTCTTTTGCCATCTGATCCCTTCTAAATAGTCGAAGCAGAGGTTTCTAACTTTTTAATTGTGCAAAGCTTCCCAGCAGGATTAAGTAGTATTATGTGAATTTACAGCAATGAGCGAGCAATTCTACTTTCTCTCCTGTTTATTATATTGGTGGTCAGGCAGCTAGAATGGTTGGGGGATTTTGTTTGTCTGCTTGTGTGTTTTTGAGGTTCCTGTCAATGAACCTAACATTTGGGTAAAATGGTAAGGTTAAGAAGCTGACTGTGCAGCAAAGTGGAGACCTGACTGATAGCAATGAGGGCACAGCAGCTAATGCGCTACGTGCTGGAGTTACTTAGCTTCCAGGGAGGCTGGACACATGCCAGAGCTGCTAGAGTTGCAAAATCTTCCTGAAGTTGTTACTGAAACTCAGTAATGCAAGCCAGCAAACACTCAATAGCATGTTTCAAGCAGTTCTTTGCTTTCCCTTGCAGACACATCTAAAGTCAGCCATGGGAGGGACAAGTTAACTTAATATACAGTATTTGGGTCAATGCATAGAAATGTGACAGCCATGAAATTGAGAAGTATGAAAAACAAGAGAAAAGAGATGAACAGCAGCATAGACGCCTGATTATCTCCAGGCATTTTGGTGATCATGCTCACGACAAATTTCAAGAATCTTTCCTCAGCAGTAAAAGCAGAAGCCTTGAGGGAATAACTCTCAAAAGACAGTTTCATAACAGTGAGGAATCGTACAGCAGGAGAGCTTTCTGAATATATGAACCTTGCTGAAAAATACCTCATTGTGAACTGGAAAAGGATGCTTAGGGTTTTTATTGTCTTTCGCTCACTAATGTGACATATCTATGTAAGACATTTACAGAATAAAATGTATTAAAAATCAGAAAACAGGAAATTAACCTCATTCTGCCATTACTTTGAAATGTTTTAAGCTCAGGAAGTGAATCTGGGAAGAAAAAAATGTTCTGATTAAAACTGTTGAGGCTTTGTCCTTTTACCTTTTAACTCTCCAACTTTGCTCAGAGGTCAGCATTTATCAGATTGTATGAAGGCAGCTTTTTATACCTGTTTCATGTAAAAATCAAATTACTTTCAAGATCACATAATAGAGAGTTTTTAACTGATCTCAGCTGTTTACAAAGTTATTGAAAGGGTTAAGTCGCATGCTCTCAGTCATGCATATGAAATTTGGAGTGAGAGGAAGCAAGTGGATTTGAGGTTGTTCTCCTTCAGTTCATTCAAGGTTCACTGAACAGGAAAGTGAATTTTTATTATCACTTCCTGTGAAAGGAGCAGTTGACAGGACCCATCAGGGAACTGCCAGAAACCTCAAGAGTTTTGAGTATGAAGCCCACAGTCCACTGCAAAGTTTCCATGACAACACGCTCATTAAAATAAAAGGAAATTGTGCCTGATATTTACAGCTTTTAGCATACAGTTGAAAGCCTTGCATCTCAGATTTCCCAAGTATTTACACCTGGGACCCAAGAATGCAGGCAGTCAAGAAATAAAGGGTAGTTGTAACATTTAGACTTGAAAGTGGAAAGGCTGTTCACAGGTTAGCTTTCAGCACCCTTCAATTTCTTGAATTGTAGTGAACATTTCTTCTGTCTCTTCCTGTGGTGTGCTAAAGGGTGAAAGGGACTTAATATTGGGTTGGAAACAGTCTTGAGGGAGGCTTTTAGTGAGAGCGGTTTTACTGAAGACAGAGATATTCTTCCAAGAAAAGGGGCTTAGGTCTCAAAATAATCAAATGAAATTTATTTAGTTACTACTATCTAAATTGCAAAAGGTAAATCATAACTGATGCTTCCTCAGGCTTGGTAGCAATCACCTACATTGTGGCGAAGAACTGCAGGCATGAAGAGAGACAGTAATAACAGGTTGTTTACTTGAGTTACTAAAATCCCACTGAGTTCTTTCTTTTAGCGTCCCCCACTCTTTACACTGCCCTTTCCCAGGGAGGTGAGAAGGCTCGAAAAGGGGATAAAATAGCTCAGTAGAAAAGAACAGGGATGCCAGGGTAAGTTCAATAACAGAACTTGAATATTTTGTCTGATCTGGGCCAAGAACGGTTCTTGTTGGCCCTGATTCTTCCATTTCTGCAATCATAAAAGAGGTGAGGCTATATAATTACTGTGGTTTGTTTTGGCCTTAAAATGGGTGAACCTCATACTGTTCAGTGAAAAAAGCTTCAGGTCACCATGTTACATGCCAGGGTAATTAAGTATGTTGCTCTTCATAGTTATCACAGAGTTAAATAAAAATACACCTTACAAAACTACATAAGCACATGTAAATATACTTCAAATTACATAATTGCCCAGCATATTTATTAATTATACGTTATACTGAATTCTTCACCTTCCTTGATTTTACAAGTATCTTTGGGCAGGCTGCTTGCCCAAACAAGTATCAAATTGCACTGCATGTATAATGTCTTAGATGAACAAAAGCATCAGTGAGGAATGTGTGTCAGCTGCTCAGGAGGATATGTTTATGGATGTGATTATGTCAGAATTAGGCTGTTTATAGGTTCTGATTTGGTAAATTGCCTGCGAGGTCAGACTCCTTTCTTTCCCCTGGTCTCAGTGCTTGGGCTTTGACTTCCTTTAGGATGGTCCCAGTACAGCAGCTTCTGTTGTTTCCTTTTTGCATCTGGTCAGATGTACTAAGACAGACCTCAGCAAGCAATCACTGTCCCTGACTCTGGAGTGTCATCAGTTATGTGCCCTCACGGAAAGGGACAACTTTTGATGTCTCCCCAGTTGATCAAATTTAATAATTCCCACAAGCAGTCCTTGAAGGAAGCTTGCAGTTTCTCACTTCCATGCCCACAGCTTGTAGTCTTCCCTTGCTACCTGTGGCTGATTTTGTTCATGTTATACGTGACTGCTTTAATTTCTGTGGTTTTCATATTCAGTCTTCTTTCCCTTGCATACTGCCACAACCTTCTGTCTCCCACAGCTTCCCAGAAATCATAGCTTTAGTGCTTTGGTCATTGGGTTGGTCAAGCTTTTGGAAAATCAGCACAAGTTGTTGTAGTTTAGTTAGAGCACTGTGTTACTTATTGGAAGAAGGTAGAAGTCCTTCTAGTCTCAGGATCACCTTTTTCTCACCTGCATACTGTCTCTGAATGAAATTACTCTGACAGGACCCCTGTACAGGCACAGGCCCCACACAAGCCCCCCACATAAGCCCACAGACTCTTCAGCCTTCCTTGTCAAAGTGAGCTCCAGCACTGTCTCTCTAGCAAGCTCCACAGTTATAGCGTGCTACCTTTCTGTGGGAGGAGGCTAAGCGGGATCAGTGCTCTCCTCCTGTTTTCAACGGGCACTTCATCAGCCTAAGAATACTTGTCCCTGGAGCTTGCACAGGTCTCTGCCTTGGTTTCCTCTGGAGAGAAGCACATTAAAGGTACCTGTAGGATTCAAACGAGTGTCCTTTCAGTTTCACTTCTTAGACAAGTTTTTGCTTGTCCTTGGCAAATGGTAAATCTGCAGTGTACCACCTTATCAGTGTCCTCCAATCTTGGCTGATTTGGAAAAGTAAAAAATGTATAAAGCTTCTTATTGTATGAAGACTGTGCCTTCATTTTCTTCTCTTCCCTAAAACTTGCTTTTACATTTTAAGCCCTTGTTTCACCCCTAAGTTCCTTGGTTTTTACTCTGGCAATTTGCTCTACCCTCTGTATATATATGTAATGTTGGTCAAACTAATTTTCTTGGATTCACCACCTTCTTACCGTTAGAGCACAAACCATATCCACTGTAGCAACCAGCATGTGTGTCACTCTTTCTTCCAGACATACAAGTGTGAATCTCTGGTTCCTCAGACAGGAAATATGAGGTAAGAATACACTAAAAGCTGTTGTGATTGAGAAGAGAGTCAACCAGTTCGTAAAATCCAATTGCAATCCTAAAGTGTCCCACAACTCAGATCTCAAAAATCAGCAAATAACCTTTTCTCAGAGTAGAGATTCTTGACAATGTTCTTCCACTTCTAGGCCCTGTACACAAGAGGTTGTATCTCCGGACTTTCCGTTTCATTTCTGGACTTAGCTGATCTCTAACAAGAGCTTCTGACAATAATTCTTATAGGAGCTAAAAGGACTGTCACCCTTTGCTTGGTGCTGGTTTTTTCCCTCCTGTATTTGAAAAGCAGCATCAACCTTTCCATCCTTCAGTCATAAGAAATATATCCTTGAGATATGCTAGAAAAGAACTGATCTTGGAAAGACTAAAAATGTGATGAAATGTAGAGCAGGAAATGTAGAGCAAGGGGATCTTAATAATTAGTATCCTTTTTATCATTCTGGTTTTATTAAGAATCAGAGGCATATTTAAAAGGAATTAACTGCAATATTTGGTAGGCTGTTTCAAACATTCAAATGGTGTTGAAAATATCAGAAATACTGACAATGTTTCCTTAAATGTTCTTTAAATGCTTTTCAACACAGAAGCCACTGACTGTGTTGAGGGGAGAATAAAACATACAAGAGAATTAGCCCTTATTTAGTGAGAGAAAGAGCACTTTGGTACACGAGGCCTTTCAATACAGTTCAGGCTTTTTAAAAACTATTATTGTCAGGTGAAACCATTAGGTATCCCTTGGAAACTATTTTTGCAAGTAACATCCAGCAGAGCTAGTACTAAAATACCAATATTTTCTTTTTACAGTGATTCCATTGTCTTGATGGTGTAACTCAGTGAAGATTGAGTTTACCCAGCATCATATGTCAGTCTCTTGAAAGCAGATCACACACTGGAAAAAAATTGTTAGAAACCTTTAAAAGATGACAACATAGTGAGGGGATTCACTGGCAGTACCACTGTTGAGTAGGAGAGATGTCAATAGCTCCTTGAGCTCCAGTGCTTAACGTTTGCCATGTACTCTTGACTAGCATCACTCACTCCATGGTGCTGGGGGGAAATTCAGGAATGCACATAGAGTGGTTTAACAGGTTTCTTACAGACTTGAAAGATTAAAAGCTTATAAAGATCTTGGATAAATTCTGTTCCAAGCACTCTCATGGTGCTGGGGAGGTGAATAACTACTGCAAATATTAGCTAATTTGTGGCTATGGACCTGTCATACTGGCTGCCAGCAGACTTATAGGATGAATGTAGTAAGTGTATGCAAAGTCAGGTACCTCTTTGCCAGTTCCTTTGGAAGATTCCCTGTTTTGTCACCCAATACAGTCACCTGAATCCTCTGGGATTTGAGCTTTCTTTTCATCACATGCGTCATGTGCCAACACATAGCCAGTCAGCAGCTTCTAGTTAGCCTCTTCACATACTAAAGACACCCAAATCTCAGAGAGCAACCACAGGCTGCACAGGTCCTGCTCTTGCCTTTGTGTATAGCAGGTTCTAATAAAAACATCTGCTCCTCTTATTCTTTTCTCCCTTCTCTAGCAGAAAGCTGTCCACAGAAGTCTGTGAAGTGATTTGAGTTTGGGATTTAGAATTTTTGGATGATAGAGTGAATAAAAGCATGTGGGGGATGAGATTCAGAGGGGGTCTCATTATGACTGAAGTGAGATGACACACACTTCATGTGCAGAAATCCATCCGTACTGTCTTCAGTTCTCTTCTAGGGTGTGGTGGATGGGTGTCAGCATATTTTCCTAGGATTTATTTTATAGAGTTGTGATTAGGCTGATGGACAAATTATCTTCTTCCTTGGTAAGACCTGCCCATTTTAAACTGTAAATGCATTAGGAATGCCATTCAGATTATGTGGTTAATGCATGATTATAAGATGTAAAAAAATCCTGATGTTACAGGGATATTAGTAAGGCAGACTTCTGCTGGGATTACCAGAGCCTCAGCCCCTTCCCAGGGCTGTCTGTCTGTTTAGGGAGTAGGAGGCTGTGAATGTAGGGAGATGTGTAAGTTCTAGAAATGCTGGGACAGCTTCTCTTTGCTGTCCTCTACCCATAACTAAGCTGTGCTACAGAAACCTTCCCGCTGCCCCCACAACTACACTGCAGTAATTGGTGTTTGATTCAAGTCACTGGAGCAGGAGCAGGTGACCTATCTCCTACATTGCTGAGTCTGAAATTGAGATGATGGTTGCAGGAGGCAGTGTGCTTAGCATCAGTGCCTTGGGAGGGAAATTTTTGGGGTAATATATTGTGTCTAAGTGTTTAACATAAACTTTAAGAACTCTATCTTTGCATGAACTTATTTTTGAGTATATAATGTTCTGGATATGTTTTCAAAAGAGATTTTTGGAACTTTTGATGAAAAAGTGACTGTGTAGAAGAACCTCACAGCACCAGCTGTGCAGTTCTGGCTCACACTGAATGTGGGTCAGTACATCTTGGAAAGAGCACTGTTCGAGGACTCAAAGAGATTGGGAGCTAGATATTAAATTCTAACACACTACTCCAGAAATTCCACCATTAACGTTTTGTATTAAAAATACTAAAGCTACCAATATTGTTTCCTGTTTCTCTGTGTTTTTAAATAAACCCATAGAGATCTGAGCTTTGTTTACTATTCATTTTTTCTTTCTCTATTTAATTTTTTTTGGGTTTTGTGCATGAACTTAACATCTAACTAAACATTTATTCACAGATGGGGACTTGTGCATGTCATTTTCAACACATACCATTGTGCAGGCACTGTGAAGAAAAGTAGTCCCTCTCCTTACATTATTTATGGCTTTCTCATGCAGAGAGGTGAGACACATTAAATGGTTCAATAACTTCTTCTGTTTAATTGTGTCAGCAAGAAGAGTCTATCCTTTCCTGTACTTTCCATACCCTAGTTCTCTGGTTTCCTTCTGGCTGTCTTTGATCTGTAAAGACACAGTCCTGTCTTACTGAAATTGTATCTTCAGCAGGGATAGTAGGTGAATTGGATCAGATAAAATAAAACCTGCTCTGTACACAACCCTAAAACTCAAGCTGAACCAGAATGCAATGGCTCCAGCTGTCACCAGTGGCTCTTTGACCTTCAAGATGAATGCAGTGAAGAAGTTATTAGGTACCTAAATTACAGGGTTGTCATTGTTACTTAAGTACATTTGAAAATATAAACATACACAAAGCAGTTTATTACATTTCCTGCATACTTGGAAGTTCAGAGTAAAACCAGCCATGAAAACGTACTGTGGATGAATCAGAATTCTCACAGGCTAGGGTAAGGTCAACAGGCACAGCAAAAGCATTAAAAATGTCCCATGGTACTTTTGCTACTAGGGCCACAATCCTTAAAAAAATATACAAGAGAAAACATTTCTTTGGTTTTTCCTTACTGAAAGAACCTGTTTCCTGGCCAGCATCTAACTGTAGTAAGTAGCTAACTCCCCACCCTCACCTTCATCATTCAGCAAAGTACTATAATCACTCATTATTATCTTTTATTTGAGACAAAATTATATTTTTCTATGAATAATTCCAGTGCTGTATCAGCTAGGGAAACCAGCTGTAAGCAGTGTGTAACTGCACCCGTTCTACTTTTTGCATCGTGAGGAGGTCCCTGGAGGTGGGTCTGGCAGGTGGTGTGGCCTTCTCTGCTGCCCCACTGATGGGATTCCTCCAGCAGTGTCCATCATAGATGTCCTCACAGCAGGACAAAAGGAGCAAGCTGACAGTGACTCAGTGACTCAGTGACTCAGGCTCCACAGCAGCTGATGTGACTGCAAAAGCTGCTCCAAGCACCAGACGTGCTGGCAGTCACCTGCCTGCTGAACCCCAGGGGTGGCTGGCTGACTCCACAGCCACCCTGGGGCGATGTGTCCAAGGTCTGGCCACTCCCCGGGTGCACTCAGGTATGTGGTCCCATGTGTCCCCAGGGCCTGCTCTGCTACACTGCAGCTGGCTTTACCTACATGCTAATTCACAGCAGGAAGACCAAGTCTACAGGCAGCCTGAGGGCTAATTTTGGCTGCCAGTTTTGTGATAGACTTCTTGTTTGCTTTTCGTAGGCTCGAGCTTAATGGCTGGTGAAAATCATCGTAGAGCCTTGCCATTCAGTAAATCTCCATTCTGCCTATCCTACTCTATTTAACTGTACATCTTGCTTTGTTTCACAAGAAGTGACATATGTACTGCTAAATGTCTCTTTCCAGAAGCCAAAAGCCAAGGCTTTAGCTAAATAAGCTCATCAGTGTGTAGGATGTCTTTTTTTAAATGGAGAATGAATAAGAATACAAGTAATAAAACATACAAATAGTTTGAATAGAAGAAAGTGTGATTTTATATTGCTTCATTTGACAAATATTTTTAAAAAAACATGTTTGTGTTTATAGAACCTGTTAACCAATCTGACACTCATAACAATAATTATAGTAATGATAATAACTATAATCATTGTAGTATGAAATGAACAGCAGGGAAAAAGGCTGTGCTAGCAATAATCACTGGTATAGACAACTACCAGAGCATGTAATCCAACAAATCACTAAAGAAATTACTGTAAAACTATGCTTGGATTAATAACAAATTGTTTGGTACTCACATAAATGAAAGGAATGAGAGCAATTAATGCCATTGTTTCAAATCATTGATCAGCTACTTAAAAGAGGTGTCAAATAATTTTAAAACCTAAAGTGTGCCTTTGTGTCATGGGTCCTTTGAACTTGTAATGAGTCATTAAAATTTGAGGTATATCTTCAGCTGGTTTAAAATAAATATCATTCCATTAAAGTCAATGGCATCATGCTATTTTAGATCTAGGTCTAATTACCTTCAGTTTTGATAGTGAAGTCTAGAAGACACCAAGTGGGTGTTTCATTTCATCTTTGCTGGCAACTGCTGTCTGGATATTGTTTGCCTTATTGGTTAACAGGGTGAGTTGGAAAATTCAGAAAAGCCTCAAATCAGGAAAAAATAGTGCCAAATGGTAGCAACAAAGTGAAAAATAATAGAAAAGAAGTAGCATAACTGAGAGAATGAGGAGGGCATGGGGAAGAGAGAAAGCGCTCACTTAGGGAAAGACTTTCAAAAGCATCTTGGTATATCTACTTACAATAAACAGCAGTGTAATTTTCAAACAGTGTACATCTTATGGGGTGGCCACATTAGTAAAAACACCTAGGTGTCTGAACTCCACACTTGGGCAATGTGTGATAGAGGTTAGGACTGGATGGGCCCTGACAAGTTACTACAAGCCCACTGGCAGGCAGTTTGGAGAGATGATGGTTCTCTTTTCTCACTTTTTGTGGGCAGGACAAAGTTTAATAGCACTTGGCCTGAGAATGTGTCTGGGACTCGGGCAGAATGGGAATGAGGCAGCACCTGGCATTTAAACAGCTGTGAAAATTAAATGCCTTCCAAGTTTCAGCAGCACCTGAGCAGTGGCCTGTGGATTTAAAATCTGGGGTTATGTTCTGAAGTGCTAGCTGGGTGCACAAAGTCCCTTTGTGGATTGTATCCCAAAGGTCTTTGAAAATCCTGCAAAGTGCCTAACTCAGTTCAGCAACATTGTACTTAGGTTTAGTTTGGAGCTTTGAGACCCATATAATAAAAAATAAATGCCTTAGGGGAAGATCATTTACTAACCAGTCCAATATGCTCATGTACATTCTTTGTGCAG
This sequence comes from Strix aluco, assembly GCF_031877795.1. Lineage (NCBI taxonomy): Eukaryota > Metazoa > Chordata > Aves > Strigiformes > Strigidae > Strix > Strix aluco. The sequence continues at coordinate 67,208,075 of NC_133935.1, forward strand.
GAGTGATATTCATCCAAAATAGTGAAGTGTTTCATTTTAAAGGAGCATGTGGGCTCAAACGTCTTCCACAACTTCAATATTTTCAGCTACTGGCTGTTATATATCTTTAATATAATAATTGATCAGGCCAAATAGGTGAAAAAGTTAAAGTTAAATGGCAAGGGATTCAAGACCACTGATCGGGACAACTGATTTTTAACAAATTTTCACAATGAATGCTCTTGCAAATTATAATCAGTAATATCAGCTACAAATCAGAACCTATTTTTTCCAGTAATTTCTATGATTTTTAGAGTTTCTTAGATCCCATACAAGTATAATCATGCAATGTTCAGTCCTGAATAGCTTTGTCAAGTGCAGCTCCTATTAGCCGGGTTCCCCTGCTATAAGAAATTTGTCACAGTGGGAGGTGGATTAGATCTAAAATGAAAGGGTCTTCCATCTTTGTAAAAAGACACCAAACTCTGTCACTGTTTTTCTGTAATATGGAAGACAGAAGAGGTAGAAGTCAATGGTAATTTTGTATCAGAAGGGACTTACCTATATATACATTACCAAAGTAACAAAATAAAACTGTAGGAGATTCTTTACAGTAATTGCATTAGTTGTGTAATAATAACAACAAAAAATCATTAACAGTATTACAACAGAGCCAAAAGCTTTATTCTTTCTTGCATATTTGGTCCAAATTTTTAGCAGGAGAATGTTTTTTTAGCAGCTTTCATAAACAAACAACATTGTCCAAGACTAGAATGGGAAACAAAGGTAAAATGAGTTGTTCATGATTACAAAACAAATCAGTGGCACAAGCCAGGAGTAAAGCAGCCAGTCTTCTGGCTCACAGACTTTTTTTTCATATTGTCCATCATAATAAAAGCATAAAATAAATAAAAAGAACTAGTAGAATGAAAATTAAGTTAGCATTTGCAGGATCACAATTAGCAAATTATGCATGTATTTTTGTCTAACATTAGCTACTTATTCTAAATGTAAAAAAATGCTTTTCGTCTATTTAATGTTAGAATCTTGATTCTGTGTTATTGGAAGCACTGAAAATAGGAAGACTATGCTAAGGGCAGTTCTCAGCTGGTTAGATCAAAAATCACATTCACAGAACCCTTAGGTATTTATTAAGTAGGATTCTGAACTCTGATGACCACCTCTCACTGCTTTATTAGTAGAATGCACCAGTAAATGAAGGAGAAAAGAAACAGCAGCAATGAAACATTAAGTGACTTGCTGATTTAGGGAGAAATAAATTGTTCTGTGAGCAGTCAACCTAAAGAAGTGTGGTTTCCTATTAATTTGTATCCTTTAAAGTTTCTGCACTGCTACTGAACTACTCCAAATGTTATCCTCTCTTCTTCCTCTTCCTTCCAGGCTCATGTAAAGCTATGCATTAGCTGATTAGGTAGCTGGTTGGTGACAAACAAAATATATGATAAGCAAGTTTCCTTTACCTTTTCCTCAGTGAGAGCTGAAATTGAAGTTTATTTCCTATACTTAGTCAACAATTTTCACAAAATTTGTTGAAGTGTGACTTTGTGACCTTTATCCCCCTGTCAAACTCAACTAAAATTGCCCAGTGGGTTTAAAGTCATTGTAGACAGTTGGACAGATGTCTGCCCAAACAACACAATCACATCAAAATTATTTCTTTAGGAAAACAGAGCAGAAAATAGATTTATCAGATCTTGGTTTATTTTGGCATTTTCACAATTTATTTCTTGCTCTGATTTTGCAAATGTGAATCACAAACGTGTGGTGATTATTATTCTCATGGAAGAGTTTGGTTTCATCTTATTCATGCACTGGGAGATCAATGTGGTTTTGGTTTTGCAAAGTAATATCCGGGGTGATTCAAATCCAGCTGTTATATTATATAAAACACTAAAGTCTATTTAACTCATGATTACTGTAAAAATTATGAAAGAACTAAATAACTTTATTTTCTAGAGACAATGGCTTAACAGTATCATGAACAGTTAAGTAACCAAGAATGAAAGAACAGTTTTTGAGTTCAGTTTTCTGCTTATTATTTAAAAATAAATGTGAAACTTTGCCCAAAATATGGATCAAATATTTTGTTCAGTTCCTTCATTTTCATTCTTTTTTGAAAGTCTGGAACTTATCTCAGGACCAAATGTGCTAAAATAATGAGGGGATGATATTTAACTGGTATTCAAGCCTGAGCCTTTACAAGAACATTGCATGACAGTTCCAGACCAAATTTGCCAAACCGACACAAATTGCTCTCAAGTTCTAAAAAATATATGCTGTTGGCTTCCTGGGGGGTGGAGGAGGAGCATTTAATAGAAGTGGCATTGTGAAATATAACTGCTTTTGGAAAAAAATGGGATTCCACAGAACACTGTAAAATGGGGACTGAGTACAATGTCATATTTACTATCAATAGACCTATTTGGCAAAGAAATACTCTGTCAAGAAGAGTGGTAAAATTAGGCCGGATGAAGCACTGAGGAAAGTATCAGAGGAAACAATACTGTATTAGCAGAAAGGACAAGATGATCTACCCAGTGGACATTTCTAATTGTTACAATTCAGATCAGAGTCTGCTGTAACTGAGAATGTCTGCAGTCATTGTGTTCCTTTAAACAAGACAGAGATGCTGCCAAATATGCCAATTATCCTTTTAAAGTACTATGTTCACTGAAAAATTGTGGGACTTTATTTGATATTCTTGAAGAGTAACACACATGTTTCTCCATGCAAGACTCCATTTATTTTTCAGGTAAAAAAAAGAAAAGAAACAGTGTGGAAAAGAAGCATTTATATTCATGTACACTGTCTCTCTCAAAGGTGGACAGGGCAGGTAGACCCAGGAGAACAAATTCAGAAATAAGGAGTGGAATCTGACATGTACGATCAGTAGCTGATCCTGAACCTTTGTTAAGAGGGTTTAATTCTTGACAAATGTTTTTTTATCATTTAAATGCTTTCACCATTGAAGAACTGAGCCAATCAGGCTCTTAAATGGGAAGTTCAAATAATGATCTAAGAGCTCAATCCCATCTAAAGCCCTGTGCAACTGGCCTTTCTTTTCCCTAATATTGCATTGCAACAAACCCACTGGCATCCCCCTGTCCCCAGCTCCCTAAGGCTTCTGTCCTTATGTTATCACTTGCAGAGCAGATCCTGGCAGGTGTGCGTAGCTTGCACGGTGTGATGGGTTCACAGAAGCTGCTTTCTCACACAACAGATTAACCCATGGTTTTGCTCTGTGATGACTATCCATGCACAAGATCTTGTGATGAGGTACCTGTCACCTAACTTTCTCTGTCCATATGTCAGACATCTGAAGTGAGTCATTCTGGCTGACACTATAATCCCTAGAGATACACATACCAGCAGGGGACAATAAATCTCCTTTGAAAGTAAGTGTTTAAATGGAGTGAACTGGCCTCAGGATGTGAACATCTCCACTCCACTGACTGTAGAAGAAATATCTATATCTGTCTGTCTCCATCTCCATCTCCACCTCTCCATCTCTCCATCTTTCCATCTCTCCAACTTTCCCATCTCTCTCTCCCCCATCTCCCTCCCCCCCCCCCCCAGTCTCCATCTCCATCTTTATTTATCTCTATCTTTACCTCTATCTTTATCATCTCTATAACTGAATTAGATGTTACAAAAAAATTTTGGAAAGGTAAAGCTACCCGAGCTAAATCTAAGCCTCATTCCCATATCCTGCCTTCCATGTAAGATAGTTTGAGATCACTATAACAAGAGATTGGTTAAAATGGGAAATTAGAAATCCTGGTACAGCAGTTTGGAAACCTTGCTTTATTTCTTCTCTGCACCATCTGGGAAAAGGGTTATATACTTTTTTGGTCATATAATATCAGAGGGAGTGGCATATTGGAGAAACTGGACCATTTCCACTGCTTCATGCAACATTCAGTTTTTAGGAACTGCATTGAAAAGACATTCTAACAGACAAAATGGTGGTGAAAAGCAGATTTGCTTTCCCATAATATTATATGGGAAAGAAAATAGGTACTAGCTCCTCTCCCAGAATGTCTCTGCAGGAGAACATGGAGCAGTCGACTGGGAAATGAAAAATGGGAGTACAGAAATTAAATTAGCAGGGTAAAGATATTCTGATCACAAAGGGATCTTTTACTTATAAAGTAAGGGCACTGCTGAAGTCTGAATCAAGGCTAAAGTAAATTTGACCAGTCTCTTGGCCACAGACACACTAATAAAAACCTAAAAGTCTCATGTTAGCAATCAAGAGACTGTAATTTGCAGTACAAAATAAATTCATGAAATCATTATGAAACTTCAAAACAAGATCTCATTCAGAGTCTCCAAATTGCCTTCAGTAACTTTATTTCCTTTACAAGGGATAGAAAACTGTAAGGCATTGAAACAGAATAAAAATGTTGAAGGTTTTTCAATGGACTCATTGTAGGAATAAAGAAAATAAACTATCAAACTGGCCTTTATTGTCAAGGTAAAGAGACATTTCTGTGCTGGACGTTTCTACACTGATTTGTGAGACACGCTGTCTCCATGTAAAGTTTACATCTATATCCTATTCACATTTTGGTCCTGAATGCAGTAAGAAAAAATAGGTTAAAATAACTGAGAATTATTCTCCAAAAAATTATGTCACCATTACCTCAGAGTAAATGTGTCTTTAGGTTTTTGTTGCTCCTTAAATAGCTTTTTTGTGCTGCTAGAGTTTAAGCACTGCTGGAACTCTGTCAATTCTTGACCTTATTTTTTTTTCTTGCCTAAGTAAGGAAAACTCCCAGCTGATTGTGAGAGTGCTCTGTTGCCATCACAAAAGACCCTCTTCTTTGGGAGAAAAGCTGAATTTCCGGTGTGAGATCATCAGGTTCAAGAAAAGGAGAAAAAAATGTTCTTAAAAAAATAACTGAAGCAGACAGCAGAGCAGGAATTGGTGATTATCTGGCACACAGTCAGATCGTCAGTCATGGCGAGGCATGAGGAACACTGGCTCTGCAGCTGCAGGCTGAAAAAAATTGGTGAGACTAAACAGTGAGCATTTATCAACAACTGGAAGCATTTAGACAAAGCAACTAATTTTTCATTGTCCTCCTTTATAATCAGTTTTTTGCTACATTTTTCTCCAGTCAGAAAGGCAATTAGCATAGAGTTCTCATCAGTCCTTCTGAGAGCTTTCTCTCCCTTCCTGGACTGACAAAGTAAAACTGATCACACACAAGCAGTTTTTGGCTTGATTAAAATATTTGGGGGCAAGGCAGATAGTCTGCGTATTTTATTTATTTTTAATGGGATAAAGCAAGCACTGTTCCAAAGGAGCTGGATCCTGGTGAGAATTGCCATTTATGCTCTGTACTCAAAGTACTCTGCCTGTAAAATACTTGAGCCTTCAGAATTTTAGGGCCTTGGCCAAATAGTACTTGGTCCCTTTCAGCTGCTGCAGGCTATACTGCTGCGACAGAGAGAAGCACTGTTCACAGACTGGTCTCTTTTCCATGGAAACTCAGTTTACTGTCATGAGAGACATTACAAATCTGAGAGAGGCAAAAACATGGGACAGATGAGCCCCAGGCTCACTCTTCCCTCTTACTGCTGTGGCTTTTCAGAAAGAGGTGTGCAATGGAGTTGGTAAAAATTGGGGCAGAAAGCAGCACTTAGTACTGAAAAGCAAGTTGTCAGTGGTGGGATGCTGATACTAACGACGAAATGTTTTGCTTTTGCTCTAATCAAGAGTATAAAGTCACAGAGAGGCTTGCACTGTTATCATGGGATATCCTTGTCTTACAAATTTAGGAATGGCTAATGATTTCCTTTGGCATGTGGACAATGCAAGGTACAATCTGTCCTCAGCATGCAATGGAGGGTTTTTTCCTTTCTTTTGTTCATGAATTCAGAGACTGTACATGTAACATGGAGGCAAAACGCTCTGAAAAGTGGTGTACCACTTGCTTACAATACAGAGGGAAAGCTCAACGTACATGTGAGTATATCTTAGGCAAGAAGGTATGTTGATTGGAGGGATAACCATCATTGGCAATATGCCTTCTGAGGCCTTTAAAAGAAGATTAGATAAACACACACAAAAATGTATGGCAGAAAGCAAGTTTTCCCTAAGGGAAAAGGGAATGGATCTCCTAACCATTTTTTTATTATCTCCTGTCAGATACATCAACTGAGGACTTGGCCCTTCATTTCTACAAATTGTATGTAATTCATTGCATGGAGAATTAACTAGGCAGCAGTAATCACTCAATGTACATCATAAACCTTACAGGTTTTCTTGTCAGATTAAAACTGGGGGAAGATGGACAAGTTTCAGCTCTTAAAAGAATATTTTGTCTTCACTACACTTTGCAGCAGCTTATATAGCAGATTTATGGCTAGCACAAAGAAATCATTCATGGATCCTGGTTCATCACTAACTTTGCATATGCACAGAGCTTTTAACTCTATGTGCTATGAAGAGGTGATGAATTTAGAGAATTTTATATTTAATTCCCAAACTGTTAATAGAAAATACATGCTGTGCAGAACATTATCCACTGTTGCTTCATCCTCACTGGTACATCAGTGTTCAGCTATTCTGTACATTATATGGTTCCCACATAGTAATGTATGGGAAGAGAAAACTAGGAAGAAAGATGGGGAGTTCTGATGGAACTGAGAAAGGATAATTAAAAAAAGGATACAAAGATACAGTGTAAACCTTCTGTATGTTGAAACAAGCCTATGTCTCCTAAAAAGCATTTATTATGAAATCACTATAGACATGAAATTTTGCTTCAACCTGTGTCAGTTACAGCAACTTGGAGGACATGAATAAAAATAACACATAAGCTATAAGAGCTTATGCAGTGTGCAGCTCCCAGGAAAGAGGCCCGAGTAGGAACATAACTCTGAAGATCTCACTTCAAAATCTTTTGGTGGAAAGGTAGTTGTTGTCTGATTGCAAAAAATCTAGGGTTTTTTTGTCCCTCAGTCCTAAGCTTCCTCATGAATTTTAGAAGATTGTCTGCAGTTACAGGCATATATGAAAAGGTCACTTGCTTTTAGTTGTATGATTTTTTTTTAGTTTTTCTGAATTTTGAACTCATGTGGTTCAGTCAATATCTGTCTAGTCTGGGACTAGATGTTTTCAAACTTCATGTGTGAGTTCATGCTACAAAGCTCTTACTAGTTCTATGGTGATGCTTAAGAATTTGTAACTTATTGGTATGAAAAAAAAAAAAAGAATACAGTTCACCAGACAGAAAGATGGGCAAACATTCATGTTCCTCTGAAGGAATGTGGAAAAAACTACACTGATATGAGGGCAATGCCTTATATTCATGACCACATATTATATGAATGGAAGGAACTACAAAATGCAGATCTCTGTAGGTCATTAATCATGAAAACTCTCTCTCAAGTAAGTTATGACCATATTATGGTACTGACTATACTCTCTCTGTAATATGAACCCATGAAATTCATTATTGTTTTTGGAAATAAGTGTACTTTTTCTCCGAGTTCAATAGTACAATTCATGATTGGTTGTATCTGTACTAAAGAGTAGGAAGTTGTGCCCAGTCTTGCTGGTAGTGGATTTGACCAAGTTATCTGTGGAATGAACCTCCTCAGAGTTTTGGCTCAGAAACAGAGAAAGAAGATGAAAGAAAATATGTTGACTCTTTGAGCTGGGGAAAAAAATCACTGGCATGCATTGAATGTGGAAGAGATATAACAACCATCAGTAGAAACAGAATACTCACACAATTTGCAGCATGTAAATGCTTTTGATTGATGCTATTAAAGAATCAACTGTGATATCTAAGTAAATACATATTAAAATTATTATTATTCTTGACTAAGGATCCTCTGTGAAATTCACAGTAAAACTCTGGAGTCAAAAGGAAAAGAATCAGAAGTAAAGGCATTTATGAAAGTTCTAAAAACTGAAGGGAAAGGAAATGAAATTGTTAATGTAGCAGATTCTTGAAATAGTGGGTGACTGGGTAGAAATACTTCTGGACTGAAATGTAACAGAGACTCCCACATTACTGTAATGTTGCTTTCCCCCTCTCACATTATACTTGGTTGAGTTCATATCTTTTTTTATTTTTGTCATAACAAGACAATCAGAGACTCTCTTTATTCAAAGATTTTTTTCCTTTTGTTCATACATGTTAGTCACCTATTTTCCTACGGATTATAAATGAAACACTGGTTGTGCTTCACTGATTTTACATGGTAATTAAAAGAACGATCTTTAGATTATTTACCAAGAAATAAAAAAATAAAAAAATAACAAATCTTACTAAATAAATATAAATGTTTAGTGCCAAAGCCTGTTTCACTTATTTATTCAAGGCTCCAAATTATGACAGAATTTAAAAGGATCAGCACAACACCATGGTGGTACAAAACTGGCAGGAAAGAAGTGAATCTCAGCCAGTGTTAAAGGGAAGGGGGAGTAGGACATGAGGGAAAAGTATGCCCCATTCCCTTTGGCATTGCTTTTCAGTTTATGCACCCTGATTTTAGTCCAGGGCTTATCTGTAAAGTATCAGGTGAAATTGGTTTTACCTGCTGTAGACATCAGCATCGTTTTACTGCACACAGTGTAAAGCAATGGAGAAGTTTGCTACAGTGTTTTATCGTATCCCAAATCCTTATCAGTGTGCTACAACGTGTGACATTTTAGGCACTGGTTTTACCACAGTGGAGATATAAAACATATATTTGGAGGACTGGTGACTTTGTTTTATTGCAGGTGTGAGAAGGTCTTGAAATTTGAAAAGATCTTTTGCTCCTTTTTTCTCTGGATTTTGTGTTGTGGTTTGTTTTTTTTTTGTTTTTTTGTTTGTTTTTTTTCTTTACAGCAATAGGTTCAGCATTTAGATTTGGAGTTCTAATTTTCTAAAATGTTGCAGTTTAAGTAATATACTTACCCAGTTGCTCAGTTTATTGTCACCACACAAATGTTTTATGTGCTTAAAGCGAAGCACTGTTCAAAGTATGTCACTGAACAAAAGCATACGTATTATCTCCAACCTTGGAAAAAATCGAATGCCCTTATATTTTTACCTTTGTCCTAATTTTGTTATGAATTTCATATATGCCCTTTAACATATGTTTTCATCTTCCCTTTTTCTTGAGAAATCTCTATGACAGCCTTCCTTCTCTTGTTTAGCAATTGACCGAGATAGTAGAAATGAAGCCAGTGTTTTCTTGTAGGATTTCTTCTTAATCAATCCATCTAATCTTTGTAAAATGGAGAGAATAATGTTGCTTTACTCACGGGGAGCTATATTGCTTAATTATGTTTGAAGTATTTTGAAATTCATAGATTGTCTATGTTGCATAAGTGTTAAGAATTTAAATTTTGATAGATTATTAGAGGGCTTTACCAATGATTGTCTAGTGAATATGGAAGATATCTACTACATTGCTAAAATCTTAAAATCATATTCTAAGTACTCAAAAACTAATCAATTCCTGTTTATATAAGTGCAGGTGTATGATATGTATAACATTATGAGTAATTTTATGTTAAGCTTGATACCTCTTATTTCAGAAAAGTAATAATGAGTTTTGTTAAAAGCATATTGGAACAATTAACTAGACCCTTACCAGAGAGGGAATTCAGGTAGTCTAAATGATCAGTGTAATAGCTGAAAGAATAGAAAGCCAGAAAATTACAAAGGCACCTTGTGATTTCCTTTCTCTCTTTTTTTTTTTTTTTTTTTAGATTATGCTAAATAAGTCTTGTTCATTCAGTCCTCCATTGTGGATCATGGGTTCATTGACTTCTGATCATTTTTGGTTCCCTCAGTTTGGTTCCCTCCTTACTAGTTCTCATGTTTGTAAGAGCAGCCAAGCAAATGCTGATATGGAAAAAAAATCTCCTCTAGATAAAATTACAAAATATATTTCAGTTGGCTAATTATTTCAGTCTCAAGTGGCCAGTGAATCAGTGAGATTGCTTCTGAACATATCTTTCTGCTTCAGTGCTCATGTTGAGGACTCTTCAGATTGTATGGTGCCTTTCACTACGAATAAAAGCACTATATATAACACAGATAAAAGAAATAAAAGAAAGTAACCATGATAGTCTTTCTGCATGATATGTTATTACAAACAAAAATTTTAATAAATATTAGAATTAACGTAGTAATTTGATATAATTTAAGTATTCCAAAATGTCTCTCATGTTACTCTATTACAGTGACAACCCTAAGATATTGCAATAAAAGATCTTATTTCTAGACCTTCCACTAATTGCTATTGTGTATTTTAAGAACATTAGTCAGTTTGTTTTTTTTTTTAATTCTTCAGACTCCCTGCAGAAAAGGATAGAAAATTGGACTAGATTCTGGAGTCACCTCTGTTAGACATTATTCTCTTCTAGATCTAATTTTTAGTATTTTGTTGCTATAGCATTCAGAGATCTCTAGAGGATCACCCGTTTCATATTATGGTCTCCATAACGTCTACAGAATTCTGATGCCAATTTTATTGTCAGGAAATCCTACTGGGGGAGAGAGACACAACAAAACTTAACTTTTCTTCTTGCTGTCTTCTTAATCTAAAATAAATGCTGTTCTGACTGAATGCTGAATACCTCTTGTTCTGGAAAAATATTGTTGAGATTCAAAGCTTCCCCTCTACACTCTATGGCTTACTGCAAGGGTGCAGTATTATGTGAGAAAGGGAATTTGCTGAATCTTGAATTTCAGCTTGCAATGATTTTATGCCTACATTTTCCTTTTTAAGAGCTATTGTTTGTTCATGAGTAACTGATGTTTTGCACTCTTAAGTGAAGTTTCCAAGTTGAAACAGGTAAACCAGTGAAAGCAAATGAAGAAATCACTCAAACCTTCCAACCTTAAAGTCATCCATTTTATGTTTATATCAGTTACTTTGGGGTTTGCTTTGTTTTTAATTCCTTATAATTTAGGACCTTATTACATGATCCTGTATCTTGGAATGGAAACATTTCTGTAAAATGGATTGACATCTTCAGGCCTGCATGGAACAAAATGTACCAGGAAGATTCTAGGATATACTGGATTGTTTTCTTTGGCAGTATTTCCAGATGAATTTTCCAGGCTGATAAAGACTATCACTAAAAAGATATCTAATAATAGATTAAGATATCTAATAATAGATTATTTTGTAGTTTCAGTTTAGCATGAATGGATCTGAAAACAAAGAACTCTTAAACTCAGCTTTCCAAGATACAGCCAACAGATTCATACTCTGCTAAAATTTCACCTGAGTGAATAACAATTTCAGATATATGTATATACAAAATTTTAATGCATTTCTTGAGTACTTATCAACACTTTTCAAGACAAAGAATTGTATGGTCATAAAGCACTCATTCTATTAGAGGTCCGGAAGTTATTCTTTGAAAGAAATAGCTGAATAAGTTAGTATTTATGATTTCTACGGGAGAAGTGATGTTTGAGGAGGGATTTAGAAGAAAAATGGATGAATGCCAGTGGCACTAATTTGGAAATGATTTGCAGTTTATTATTCTGATCTCTCTGAACCAAGATTGTAAATTAATAAGTTACTGAGATTCATATAAATTATATAGAAAATCTCCTAACAACTCCCGCCACATTAAAAAAACCATGAAAGTTAAAAAATGCAATTCTTGAAACAGAAGAATGTCACTACTTTAATTTTATTCCTGTGCAGTGTGTATTACAAAGCAACCTTAAATTATGTGACCAGTCAGTAGTATAGTCACAAGACTTTTAGATTATTTGGTCCAGTGGAGAAGGCTGATAATTTATGTTCTTTATTTTCTCTCTGTGTTGTCTAATCCAGCTTTTGCTCCATCTAATTTACTTATTTGGCTCCATACCACGCTCACCACCTGATTAACTGATTGCTTTCATGTCTCAGGTCACCATCAGTTTGGTTTGATTTCCTTCTGTGTTTACTACTCTTCTGATTTTAGAACCATCTGCAGAAGCAATAACCATTTACTCTACAAGTATTGTAGAGTACAAGACTTTTTACAAGGGCATGTAGCGATAGGACAGGGGATAATGGTTTTAAACTGAAAGAGGGTGGATGTAGATTAGAAGCAAGGAAGAAGTTCTTCGTTGTGAAGGTGGTGAGACACTGGAACAGATTGCCCAGAGAAGCTGTGGCTGCCCCCTCCCTGGGAACGTTCAAGGCCAGGTTGGATGGGGCTTTGAGCAACCTCGTTTGGTGGAAGGTGTCCCTGCCTATGGCAGTGGGGTTGATACTAAATGATCTTTAAGGTTCCTTCCAACCCAAATCATTCTATGATTCTATGATTCTAAGTATGTACACACAAGTCAGCTTTTGAGGTGGTGGTGTGGAAGGAGCCAGGTTTATCTTCATGACTATGTTCAAAAAGCCTAATTATGTCCCTTCTGAAAAATGCAAGCACTAGAAATTTGTCTTTCTTATTATTGATATATACATCATCGTGACCAGAGCCAGTCTGGGAACCAGAAGAGACTATATGAATGAACTGCGAATGGAGAACCATTATCTGGAACTCTTTGGATCAAAAAAACCCAGTCCTGTGTGAACTGTTTCATTAACGAGGAAAAGTTAAGAGAGAGCAAACTCCTTTCCTTAAGCAGCACTGTGTTCAAAAGAGGGCATGGAATGGTGATAGTTTATTGCAGGCATCCACACACCATAGGTGCAAGTCTCTGCTGTCTGTCCTTGAGGAGTGTGGTTTGCTCTCCAGCTGGTTAGCATTTATGCGGCAATCAGCAGGAAGAACTAAGTGGAGCTGAAAAGTGTTCTTGTGTAGCTCAGCAGAAAAATGTTCTCTGCTCTGCATTCCTTTGGGCTGCTCAGATAAATTCTAATCGACAAGCTTCAGCAGCACCGGGCATTACATGTGCACTTACCATTGCACCAGTCAGGAAAAGATTGAGCTGTATGTAATGTTAACAATGAAAAAGGCCAGAAGTGTCTTTGCAGAGAAGGATTATACCATTTCACCTATTTCCATGAGGTATTTAAACGATTTGTTTGTCAGAATAATCAGGAATGATCATAATGGGTTTTTTTGGGGGGGAAAATATAAGGAAATTGTATGGAAGCAACTCTATTAATTATCAAATGTCACATTACTGAATTCATAAAGGACAAGATAACATTACTTTGGGTTTTTTTTGTTTTTTGTTTTTGTTTTTTTTTTCTTGAAATAAAAAATATAATCCTGTTCTGTGATACTATATGAAGTCAACCAACAAGCAAACTTGACACAAGCATCAGGATGATGAAAAGGACAACCCCTTATGTCTTCTGATAAGAAGTGTTTTTAGAAGTAACCTAAACATTTCTAAAAAACTACACTTTCTATGTCCAAAGTTTATGTAGCAGAAACGTCTCTTTTAATGGATGACACAACAGGTTTAGATCAACTGTCTGTAAATCAAAGGTCTTCCAAGTATCTTCATGTGCCTGATGATAGAAATTAAGTAGCATGAAATGGTGCTTATATCTGCCTGTGGGCCACAGAGAAAAAATTAGGAAACCACACTTTGAAAATAAAATATGGAGGTTTTTCATAGACCATGGAATTATAATTGGAATAAATATAAGCTCAATGACAGAAAAAAAAAATGGAAATGTGCACAGCAAAGCAATAGCAGGATTTATAAAACAGAGAAATTAGTTGAAATATAAGCCACAAATTGGACATTTAGACAGAAATAACTACAGTATGAAATAACATTGGAGAGGTGAAGCAATGCATGATATGACGAATTTTCTTTTTGAAATAGAATTCTGCATTTAGGGTGTGTCCAAAACGAACTTTTATAACTCAACAGAACCGCATTGGTAATTGCATTGATTCCTACTTCCATAGCTTGTAAGATCTTTGACAGAGAGAGGTAAATAAGGCTGGGTCACTGACAGCAGCCTGTGGAAAGAGAATCCCTTTCATATATTATAGAATAAATATATCAGAAATGGGGAAAATTATGAGAAATTTTGTGCTGCATGACAGGTGAATAAAGTCCATTTTGTGCTGGGATCCATCACATTTCTTACAGCATTTGTTCTCATTGACCCTTATTTCTTGTGAAGCAAAAAAGAGGGTTTTTTGGGTCAATGGAAGGAATTAACATACATACCTTCTCCAATTCTTCCTAGATCTCACCTCTGCAATGTAAATGTCTGATACAATTCTTTCTTACATTGTGCTTTTTGTGTAGAATATTATATGCAACATTCATTGTCTTCCATATTTCCAATCACTAATTTCTTACTTTATAGTGGCACCGCTTTATTCATTGGATTAGCAGGAAGGAATGGTTTTTAAGCCTTAACATTACCTTGGCTCTCAAAATCTAAGCAGAACCTCACGATAAAAAGGACACACCTGTTACAGCACTAACACAGAAGACTTCCTGTTGACCCCCATAACATATAAAATGAACATACAAACTGCTGAGAAGGGGTGATAATATTCAGTAGCAGTGTGGGGTGGTGAAACACTTAAGGCAACAACACTTCATCCACCACAATGGCAGATGGAGGTGGGAGAGAGTTCATGCTCTCTGACCGTGCCCAGAGACGTAGCTGCATGAACCTCATGGCACCTGGCCTTCAACAGAACAAGTCAGTAACAGAAGAGAACAAGTTTGTAGCAGGATTGGGATCTACCCAGGAAGAATCCTTTGAGTGGTCATCACCACTGCATTGCCTTGTTACTTCAGTCTGTTCATCATGAGACCTTCTGCTCAGTTCTTCCAGAATGCAAAAGCATTTCTGTCTGGCCTACTTGTAACTTCTTAGAATAAATTCTGCATTGAGCATCAAATCATCCATGGTATATTTCTATCCAAATGCAGTGGGTTAATTTGAACTGGGTAATGTTTAGTTTCATGTAATCCCTAGATGATTTGAACTGAAATATTCTAGGGAATGATTACGAGTGGATTATCCAGAGTATCTGAGAGGAAGTAACTGTAATAGAAACCATGCACTTGACAGAATGAAATGCTTGTAAAATGCAGTGATTGTGTCTGTTACACTTGAATACAAGAGACATTTTATTTATTTCCTCTAAATGAAAAAGGAATCTCAATGAAAAATCTTCTTTTGATGTTAATTTGGTTTAGTTGCTAAAAGGCTGGTTTCTTACACTCCCCACTTAATATCTTCCACTCTGCCAAAATACTGTAAATTCTGAAGAATTAACCAGTATCCTGGCACAATAGACTATAAAATTCTTGCCTCACAGTTTCACTTGGCTAATTTTTTACATTTTTTTTTCCTAAGCACCTAAATGATGACATATTTACTCTCAATTTCAAAATAATTCATGCTGACAATTTTGTTTTCTTTCATTTTTTAATTGGTTTATTTTATTCTTGCTGCCAATATTTATTGACTACAGAAAGAAGCATTTATTATTATTGACATTTAAGCTACCTTAACAACGGTGAGAGTTCACAGGAGTTCAGAGTTCATAGATCTAATGGCTTTAAGTGGTTTTCAGTTAGAAGTCTTAAGTGCTAGCTACTCACATTTTTATAATGAGTCTGTAGCTTTGAAAAGGAAAGTAACTAATGATTACCCACACTGTATCAGAGAAGAAAGAGATTTCCCTCTGTGGGAAGAATATTATAGTTGCAGGAAAAAAAATTAAAGGTTTAATAATATTTCTTGTTGAAAGACTATTCTGGAAGCCTGCACTCTGGAATGTAAAAAAAGGCTGCTATAAATATTACAATGTTTGATCTCTAATATGTATAGAAGGGAAACTCTTTCATCCTGCTGTCTGGGCAATTAGACACACCTCCTCAATGTACTCCATAACAGAAATTTTTCGTATTCTCCATTGATTTCTCTGCTAATTCTTATTGTTTTGTACCCTGATAAAGGTCTGCAGTTTTCCCCTTTATTCTTTCAAGAACATATAGAAATTCAGTCTTGTAAACAAACCAAAATAAATTACTCTCACAATCCTATTATATGGAGATATTATATTGTAGAGGTATTTTGCCTGATAGACAAACATTTGCTAGATAGGCAAAATTCCCTTGATGTGTAGGCTAACAAAATCAGAAAGGATGAGGGGTTATTTTCCTATCACTTACTGTGATTTGATTGGTTTTAGATTTAATGTTACTTAAACAAAGACTGGTTTACGTTTAATTCCTAACACTGTTGCTGGCTGTAATTTTTATGATCATGACGCCGTTCAGAGCCCTAGGTACATTATGACCCTGTAGTGCTTTTAAGTGCAGAAACACAGAACAGATAGATTGTCTCTACAGCTCTGTCAGGATCCCTACCTTTACAGTCTACTGCCTGAAACAGAAAAAGAAAGGCAAATACAGGTTAACAGAGAAACAGGTAAACAGTGATTCGCTATTGCCCTTGGCTTATTGGGAGTTTAACAACTATGAGTGTTCTATATGTATTGCAGTTATAGAGAGCTTTTAAGAGAAGAAAAAAGAATATTTGTGGAGGCTTACAGGGAACATGGATAAAGCTCAAAAGTTTACAAATAAGATGGGCAGAATGAGACGGTTGCAGGATCCCACGAAATGAACGGATGGTAGCAAGGACAGGAGGCACTGCAAAGAGCTTTAAGAGCAGAAACAAATATCCCTTCTTCAATGCAACAGAGAATATGTGGAGAATTGGCAATAGGTATGCAGTCTAAGCTGAGGAAGAATATTTTTGATAGCTGCTTTATGGATGGCTATGTGCATGGTAAGATTGCATATATCAGTGACAGAGTAATCAAGATACAAAATAAGGAACAGAGTTTGACAAGTTTAGTTCCATGAAAGGATAGGAAAGAGCCTCCAATGTTCAGCCATAATGAGGAGATGATGACTAGAAAAAGATCTGAACGTAAATTTTTATTCTGCTTATGATCTTCAGTGGCAGTATGCAAAATGAAGTTCTTGCCAGTGATTAAGCAATGAGATAATTATGTTTAGCCATACTTTCTGTAGCAAACTTTTTTCTGTATTTCATTTTTTAAAATAAAAATGCTGGAGATTTATGTTGTTTTATTCTGTCTGACTCAGAAAGCTAGTAAGACAACACTTCAAGAGGTAGTTATGGCGTCCAAAACTACTTTCAGAATACAATTTCACTGCATGCACAAACTTTGTCATTAAAGGAATGGTAACTCAGAATGCATTACTGTGAGATATTAAAAAGGGTTGATATGAAGTACGTACGCTTCTCTCAAGGTTTCATGTGGGAAAATTTTTAACAGTAATAGAATCTCTATTCTACTGTATATTTGGTGTCACAGCTAAAGCTCATAGCCAGAAAAAGATGAATGTCCAGGTTAGGCCGTGCCAGCTTAGTAGCCAGAAAGAACTCAGAAAATATTAAAACTGAGAGTTAAGTCATTGTTTTCTGTTACATATTGAGCTTCACGTACAAGAGAAGAAATCAGAGTGTGAACATTTCTTCTGTTGGTTATTCTGGGATATCAGTGATAAAGAGAGGTTAACAGCTTTCCCTTTGCAAGACATTCGTCAGATGTGCTCTCTGTAGTTACTACCAGTGTCTGGGAGTTTCTTTGTGCTGGCAGGCCTTTCATTCCCAATTTCCACCCTGTTAGACAGTTGTGTAACATACTTCTACTCAAATTTCTTATCAAAAACTCTATAAAATGTAACATATTAAAATTCAACACAAGGGTATGCATGTAGACATTAGGCCTGGCCTGCTAATGTTTTGCTAGTATACCTCTGTAGACTGGAAGAATTGAT
The DNA here is from genome assembly GCF_031877795.1 of Strix aluco. Classification (NCBI taxonomy): domain Eukaryota; kingdom Metazoa; phylum Chordata; class Aves; order Strigiformes; family Strigidae; genus Strix; species Strix aluco. The sequence continues at coordinate 67,225,810 of NC_133935.1, forward strand.
CTGCTTGTACAGAAGCTGTATTTATGGGTCTTATCTTTTCTTCATGAGAAGGTAATGGGCTCAATTCTGTAAGGTAACAATAACTATTTCTGACTGAAACCCAAATCAATCACCGTAAATGGTGAAGAACTTCTGTGAAAAAAATCTCCTGAGATAAACAGTCAATAGAGAACTCTGAACAGGGTTTTAAGCAAATTCAAATATGTAAATACAAAACTTAGCATTTTGGAATAGTCCAAGAAGGTTGTGAGTTCAGAAATCAATGTATAGATTACACTGGTCTTCAGATGACAGTAATATTGATAACATTCTCCCTGTTACATAAACATTACAGAATATTTTCATGAAGTCAGCAACTTGTTTTCTACTGCATTTCTTAATTGGTAAATCCTCTTTAACAAAATAAACAATTAATCTAAATGAGCAACATCTAGGAGCCCTCAGGAAGGGCAACCATTAATTTTGCTCAAAAAACTGCTAACAGCAATATTTATAAAAGTAATAATGAAACAGAGTAACTTAATGAGTTACTCCGTGGAAGCTTCAGCTGAGCATACATGAACAAGTTATACCATATACAGTGGGGAGAAAAAAATGTGTGTAGCAACTTATCATTCTAACATGCAGCTGAATAAAGAACAACTATGAATGAGATTCACTTTATTTGTATTGCCATTCCTTCAGTCCAGATTTTTCTCTCCAAAAGGTGAAAATGCATATTTACTGCTGCAACCAGTTTATATAATTTCAAACTTTTAATATTCTATTTGTCACGATTAAATGGTGGCTTTCTACCATGGTTTGGGTCCTTTATACACATTATGTGCACATATACATCATAAGTGTGGGATAGAATATTGGGATCATCTATCAGGGACTCCTGGGTGATGTAGGGAATAGGGAAGTAGATTAATCTCTCCTAATTGAGATATTTAAAGAATTCTCTTTATGGTCCATGGAGAGAAATAAGGGCAACCAGTGAATGATTAATTTCTTCTTAAGTCTAAGCCAGATCAAACATACCACCTTCTATGGTGATATGGTGAGAGAAACAGCTTTCTCTCCATTGACTATCATGGGAGTCCAGGATGACTGACTGCTTCTTAAGCACCTAGCATGAGGTGAGAGAAACTCATACCTTGGGACTCGCCCCTACTCAAGCAAATTACCTGATTGGTAGGGTTGTCTTTTCATTTTTTGCCTGCTAAAGAAACTAATTTTCAACTCTGAAATTGGAACCAGCTCTGATCCTTAGACCCATCATTCCTTAAAATGTTTCTCTACAAATCTCAAGAAATTACAGATAGTCAGTGTTGTGCAAGAGAACTAGAATGAGAACTAGGAAGGTAGAGCCAAAAATCAAGTCAGGATGTTCCAGTCTGGATGTGTGGACAACCATATGGGTAAAAACCTGATACCATAACTGGGCTCAAAGGACAGTGGCTACTTGGAGGATGGTAATGAGTAGAATATCTCAAGAGTCTGTCCAGGGCCTGTCATGTTATAGTCTTTATAAGTGACCTGGAGGAAGCATCAGAGTGCACTCTCATCGAGTCTGTAGATGACTCCAGTGGAGATGCTCAAGGCAGGGCCACTCTCCAGAGAGACCTAGATAAGCTGGAGAAATGGACTAAGAGGAATCTTATGAAATTCATAGAGGACACATGCAGATTACTCCTTTGGGAGGAAGAAGCCCTTGCAATGATACAAGCTGAGGACTGAGAGCTGGGGAGAAGCTCTGTGGAAAGGGACCTTGGGGTCTGCTGGACAGCAAGCTGAGAATGAGCCAGTAGTGTCCTGGCAGCAAAAAAGCACAAAAGCTTCTTGGTCTGCATTAACAAGATCAAACCCAGTACACTGAAGGAAGGGATTATCCCCTCTACTTGTCTCTCATCAGATCACATCTAGAGTACTGTATCCAGTTTTAGTGTCCCCAGTACAAGACAGTCATCAGTATTTGGAGTGAATTCAGCAGATGACCACCATGATGGCTCAGGGCTGGAGCACTTGCCCTGTGAGGAGAGGCTGAGGGAGAGGGGTTGTCCACCCTGGAGAATAGATGACTTTGAGAGAACTGAATTGCAGCACCCAGTACCTATGGGGAGGCTATTAAGCAGGTGGAGCCAGGCTTTTCCAGAAGTGTATGGTAAGAGAATGACACAAGAAGGGCATAAATTGAAACAAGAGAGATCCAGATGGATGTAAAGAGAAACTTTTTCCCATGAGGACAGTCAAACATTGGAAGAAGTTACTCAGAGAGATGATTCAGTCTCTCTCCATGAGACCATAGGGTCTTCAAGACCTAACCGGAGGTTATAACCTGAATAAATCTATAAGCAATACCCTTTTCTGAATATATATGGTCAGAAAAAGAGCTATAGGTGGTGGTTAAATTTTTGGTTAGTTAATCCTTTCTTAGGCACATTGTGAATTTATCAAGCATTATAAGTTTAACAGGTTCTACCTGAAACAGTGCTAAAGCTCCTACTAAAAGGCTGCTCCACAACATCTCTACTTTATTAGTTAGAAATCTCTTTCTAATTTGTAGCCTAAATTTATTCATGATTTTGTGCTAATTTAGTGTTTAAGCTTAAGTGACTCTTGTCCCTCCTCCGTATTTACCTGCTTGGTGTATTTATAGGCAGCAGTCATGTTACTTTCAGCTTTCATTTTGTTAGGCTAGAGAAAACAGGCATTTACATAGTCTCCTCAGAAAAAGTGTTCTTCATTCCCTTCTTCATGCTAACTGCTTACTTTGGTACCTGCCCCATTCATTCTTCCTGAACAAGTGTCTGGGACTGGGTGCTCTCTGTTTCTGGGAAGCTTTCAGTGGTACAGCATGGCACATGCTACCTTCTCAGATGGCCAATCTCTCCCTGATTGAACTGTGGCTTACAATTTCATAGAGACATTGCATAGGTGCAACTAATCAGACTTTGGGTCTCCAGACTTGCCTCATCGCTTAGCCTTGTGTGCTGCATTAACAAGGGAGTGCTTGAAATTATATGTGCAGCCTTAGGGCCTATCTCACATCATGAATTTGGACTCACCAATATTTACATATTTCAGCATATGAGCTCACAAAAGAAATAAACCATCTTCTAAATGTGTCATCTCACAACAGAGGAGCAGTCGATACTTTTTATCTGTATTGAATATGTCAGACTTGCTCTAAAGCCAACAGTAGTTGGGAAAGAGAATTACTGATGGCACTCACAAATCAGCAGGCATCCAGATTTTCTGACCTCCTCAGTAAGTTTTGACAATCTGGCATACCTCTGAATAATGAAACACCTATTGTGCAAGCATGACAAGCCCAGTGACCAAAACACTTATGACACAAGTCCCAGTTAGCAATATTTTCTATTGCATTGGCAAAATGCTAACATATAGAGTCCCTTCTCTTAAAACTGTGTAAGAACAAGATGAATTATTCATGTAGAACTCATCTGAATTGCTTCTGATTCAGTTCTTTAAAGTCTGAAAAGCACATCTGGACATGCATCAGTAAATAAACAGGCTAGGCTTCCCTTGAAACAGCTTGTACTTTGGAAATAACCACATAATTTGAGATCAGGATGACCCTGTCATTTAGTTGAATAACATTAAAGCATCCCATCAACAGGAATTAAAAGATCCAAGCTGAGATCAATTTGCTGACCTGGTGAAAACTGGAATTTGCAATGCTGATTTGCTATAATGACAACAGCCTTATCCATTTAATTGCATAAATGAATTTATTGGTTATCCCCTTTAGGATTTCTGTTGGCCTTAAAAATTCTCAAAATTGGGGCATTTGAAAGCCATTCTGGAAAAAAAAATAGCTTGCAGTATTCAGGCAGGTCATCATACCTAGATGTGCATCAGTATGTCCAACAACCTAGGATACAAATGGAAACTGTAATCATTATAATCCTTCAGCACTCATATTAGATATGTTTCATATATGTAAAGCTTAGATTGTTTGCACAATTTTATATTTTATTAAGATAAAATAGAATACAGGTTTGAAGGAAGAAAAAAAAGAAACTGAGGTGACACTAAAAATAACAAGAACTTGCATCTACTTTGAGACATAATCTGAAATTTTCAACATTAACTTACCTAAATTCTTATTTATATGCAAAAGGAGGAAATTAGGAAGTCACCTTATTAATTTTTTCAGGAATAAATATTATCATCTCTTTTAAGAAATAGAGTGTTCTTCTGTGTGCCTTGTTTTTTTCCCCAAATTCTGTACTTTAAGACTATATTAATTTTAAATAAAAATAAAAACTAAAGGCTTAAATATAGTTTAGTTAGTACTGATGGCATTGTACATTAAAGGCCAGTACAGGCCTAAAGTGATGCAGAAACTGTGCATGGGTTGCTAAAATCAGAATCATGGTTCTAGAAGTTCTTGCTTAGTTGTCTTTTTGCTGTGATGATCCTCCTTCTCTAATTTCCTCAGCACTTAATATTGAATTTTCATAGAACAGAAGAGCCTAAATCCTGAAGTACTAGTTCATACCTGAGACTTGGTGGAAAGGATAGACAGGATCCATCCTCATATAACTCTAAAGTCAGTGTTCAGGTGCTGGCTCATGTGTGGCTGGTGTTATCTGAGGTGTTCTGAGATATCCAAGGCATCCATACAGTACTGGGGTCACATTTGTGCCTTTCTGGAACAGTATAGGGAAACTAAGTGGGATGTTGTAGGACATACGAAATGACACTACACACTTTTGTGTAGCATAATGTGTAGATACTAGGTCTTGCTCATATCTTATGGGTGATTTGCACTCTGAAGCAGCAGATGGAAGCCAGTTAGGAGACCTCACATTATCTAACATGGTCTTAAAACCATATGTTTAAACAACAGAATACTGCCCTAATTTCCAAAAGATGGGCATGTAGTGCTATTTACTGTGCCATAGGATGTCTTACCTGGCCTCTATCTGCCACTTGAGAAGTCCATTGAGTTTCCCTGAGTCCTGTGTCACAGTGTTGGGCCAATGAGGCTGTCTTGGACATCCTATTAAATCTCAAATAGCATTAGATGCTTATATTCAGGTAGCTATGTCAAGCCCAAAATATGGACACTGTATGGTTAATGTTCAGTCTGAGGTCAACACTGAACTATATGCTCTATAACTCTATAACCTCTATATGTTAGTGTCAGCCTGTGAGCTGGATGTCTGTTATTGGTCTATAATTGGTCAAAGGAAGTCTGAGTCAATGAGGAAATCTAAAGCATAGAGAGCTATTTGGCTGACCGCAGGTAAGGACTACTCAGCTGCTCATGTAAATGTCTAGAGCCTTTTGAAATGTCCTAGGATATAAGAGACATCTACATGGGGCTGGCAGATTTGACACAGTGTGTACAGGAGATCCACGCCTTTATAGGATAAGCTGAAAACCCCATGGGATATCTTAATGTATTTGGTGTTTCAGTTAGGAGCTGATTCCCATGCTTGAGGACAATGTCCAAGTTGGTGATTTTAAGCTCTTTGCACAGTCAGTGGGGAGAAAGAGAGACTTGTAGGGCCTGATCTGACTATTTTAGGTATCTCCTGAGGCAAGATAAGCTGCGTCCTAAAAGTGACAGTTGGTATGAAAGCACTTTAGACAATTATCTTACTTGTACATATCTGCATTATAGACACGTAAATTTCACCAGATGAATCTCGCAGGTGTTTGAAAAGCTCCATCTGATAGTTCTCAAGCTCTCCTGTGAACTTTTAAGATGGTGGTGGCTTTATCACTCCCACAGCTCCCTTGCCTTCCTCCAAAACCATTCCAGTCTGCTGGATAGAGCGAAGTTCTTAGCCAAGCTTGGCCTGAGGCAATTTGTACCCATAGCTCCTACACCCTGAGCAGATGCTTGCCTTAGCTGTTGAGACACAAGCAATGTAGGCTGGCATGCAGGACTCCTAGGTCCAGCAGAAAAACACATTAACACCACAAATTGTAATCAACTATGGTTCCAAGCACTATAGCCTGGATTGTTCATAGATTTTCTCTAGATTTTTTTTTTTTTGTTGCATAAAACCAGATACCATAGTCAATAAATTGAGGTTATTTCTGTTTGCTAGAATGAACTGATGTATTCATAACTCTATTTTGATACATTCTCTTTCAAACCAGTGAGAGTAAGAGATATTCTCAGAACATATACATCAAGAGCAAGGCAAAATATTTCAACACTGATTTAGAATCATTGAGCTGTGTTTGTGCAAGTTAAAGTGCAATTTTCTTTCTTGTCTCTATTTAGCAATTTATGAGGCTGCCTCAGGACACTAATCAATAGTGGAACAGGCAGTCTTCAGGACCAGCAGTTTAGCTCATTGTACTATGGTCCAGCATATATGTTATATATGTTGTTCAAAATTGAAGGAAGACATTTCGAGAGGGTTGCAAAATCTACAAGATCATAGTCAACTGTTTGATAGACAAATGAATCAATGTTTGCATGTGCTTTACATTTATTAAGTATATTTCCATCAAATCTTTTATTCTCTGAATAATTGCCAGGGTACAGTTAAGGGCAATGCAAGCTTTTGCCTCTCATAAAAGAGTTCTAATGTACATTTTTATGGTATAGTGCTACCATTTTGCAAGTATGCTACTCATTGTTCTTAAGTATTGTAGATATGGCTGTTATAAGATAGGTAGTAAACTATCTTACCTGTTGGAGCAAGGAGTAACACCTTTTAAAATCCTCTCATGTAGTTTTCTTTCATTGCTATTACACATAAATAGTGACTACACTGTTTATATTTTTGAAATGCTGGGAGTTTGTGAGTATTTATAACCAGATGTAATGGAGTGAGGGATTTACTGACCGATAAAGTAGCATTAGGATGCAAGTATTTGTGATATAACATTGCTAGCCCAACAGAATATTTAGCACCCTGTTTTCCTTTTAAATTTGTTTGCATTTCCCCTTTGTTACTACCTGGACTGGGAGCCCAGGGAGTCATAAAGGTTTCATGATCCCTTTGGGTTAAATTAAGGTGAAATGACACCAAATGACCAGTTAAAAATGTTTTACTTGTGGTAGAAACAACTTAAACTTGAAAAAGGATAGTAAGCAATGTGGTCTCTTGTTGATATATCTATAGGAAAGGGAAGGGGAAGGGGAAGGGGAAGGGGAAGGGGAAGGGGGGAAAGGAAAGGAAAGGAAAGGAAAGGAAAGGAAAGGAAAGGAAAGGAAAGGAAAGGAAAGGAAAGGAAAGGAAAGGAAAGGAAAGGAAAGGAAAGGAAAGGAAAGGAAAGGAAAGGAAAGGAAAGGAAAGGAAAGGAAAGGAAAGGAAAGGAAAGGAAAGGAAAGGAAAGGAAAGGAAAGGAAAGGAAAGGAAAGGAAAGGACGATTCAAAGAATCCAGATCACCATCCCAGGTTCCAGTGTTGTCTCAGGTTGGTAATCTCTGGTGGTGGGTGCACACCCAGCAAAGATTTCTGTCACCTTTTTAAGTTCTTCTTATCGGCTGATTTGCATACTAGGCAAGGAGAGGTGGGTTTTCCATGAATTCATTAGCATGAAAGATAAGGAAAGTAGAGCATGGGTTCTGTAGATTCGTTGAGGGGGGATAGGGTGCATTAACCCTTTTGTTGGTGGTCGTGATCTCCCTCTGCTGCCTTTACCTTTCCTCCAATTACTGTTGTTTTTTGCTGACTTCATGCTTCTCAGGCAACCATCCAGACTTTGGCTCCTTCTGGGGCAGATGTTGCCCTTTTATCAGTCTTTTAGCTCTTCTTCAAGGGCATAGCTGGTAGCAAGGCCTGCATCGTTTATACAAAGTATCAGGCGTACAAAATAAAGTCAATATTTAGAGATTGTCCTTAGAAGATCAGTGCAACAAAGTGTTCAATGAATGTTTGAGGCATTAACTCCTTCAGTTCCTCACACACTTCTCTTTTAAAAGCAAAGAGTCTCAACCAGTTGTAGCTATCAAAGACTAGAAGACAGTTTAACAAGTGTAACAGAGTGACTTCCCTCTGAGCTTTTAAGATTTGTCCTCATTCTCATCATCTCTTTACATGTCAGCATTAGACAGACCACCACTGAGCATAATGATTATCAGTGTCTGTAGTTCCTACATTGCTGGAATCCACCCTTAACATTATGTTGCTGTTTACCTTCTAATTAAAAAGAGGAATTATGTTAGAAATATTTGGAAGACATTTGCAAGTTCTCAGACTTTATAACTTGAGTATTCATGGTTCAATGTACACTGTGCTGGGTTGACATTGGCCAGCTGCCAGCTGCCCACCCAGCCACTCTCTCACTCCCCCTCCTTAATAGGCAAGGGGAAGAAAATACCGTTAAAAACCTCATGGGCTGAGATAAACACAGGGAGATCACTTACAAGTTACTGTCATGAGCAAAGCAGACTCAACTCGGGGAAAATTAATTTATTGTCATTTAAATTGATTTGGATAGTGAGAAACAGACAAAAATGAAAACACCTCACCCCCTGCTTCTTCCTAAGTTCAATTTTACTCCTCCACCTCCTTCTTGTCTCACCTTGATATCTGCAGGGCTGTTTCTCACACTTTTTTCCTCACTCCATTCTCAACCATTGTGCAGCATTTTTTACCTTTTCTTAAACACACTTTCCCACAGGTGCTGCCATCTTGGCTGATGGGCTCAGCTGTGTCCCGCAGTAGGTCTGCTGTGGAACTGGCTGGAACCATCTGGAACCAGCTGTGTCCAGCACAGAGCAGCCCCAGCCCCTCCTCACAGAGGTCGTGCTGCAGCTCCTGCGCCAGCGGCTGGGCATGGACACACAATTCATACACAGATAAATATTATGAATTAAAAACATGCTGAAAAAATCATCAGAGGCAGCCTCAGCATAGCTTGCAGCAGACAAAGGTTGGTCTTATTTATGCCACTTTAATCTATCCTCAAAAGATTAATGAAATCTGTTTTGCTCTAGGAAACATTTTTTTTTGCTGGCTGTGCAAGGCCTTTGAAGGAAAACATCTGTTGGCTCTTTACCTTGTGGATTTCCAAACTGGACATGTTCTCAGCAAGGTTTTAGAGGTGTTTGGACTATCATCTGCTTACATACTTCCAGATAGTCATACTGAGGTTCTGAAACCTCTTACCAAAACAAAGCAAGTAGAAGTGGGTGATAAACATTTGAACTGATTCTATTTCCTGTGGAGAGGAAATCAGGTGTGCTGTGCTCAACACACATTTTAAAATGTTTCCTTAAAAGAATCTCACATAATTTCAGCTCTAATCATAAGGAGAGAGTTGATACTTCAGTTCAATTTGCATATCTTAGCTATTATCTCCTAAGTTTTATCTTAATAGTCAAAGGGTTATAAAACCACTCAGAGGTGCTTGGACAGAAATTAGAAGTATCAGCATTCTGGGAAATCTAAATATTTAATCCCTTCAGTTTATAAAGGTCAAAATATAGCATAGTTTATTAAAAATTAATGAACAGTATACATTTGGAAAGCTAGATCTATGGAGCTTAAAACAAGAGAATGTTCAAACATTAAACTGTATCGATATTGCAACATGTTCACACAAATTTTTAGTAAATTGTATGTTCAGACCCTTGGAAAATGTTCTAATGAACTGCTGGATGACAAAAAAGAAGTTTCTGAGTTATATGCAATTTCTCATGACTTTAATATGCCATTAAGACTTATACATACATTTAGAACATTAACATCTGGGCTTTAAAATAATTGGAAACACATGCCATTCATAATACAATAATGATTTTTTTTCATAAGAGCATTTAATTTGATGAGCAAATGCAGTGTTACACAAATGCAAGTTTTGGGGTTGGATCAAACAGCAGCTGTAAACCTTTCCAAGTAGTTGCGGCTCCATTCAGAGCTTAATGGAACATGAGTCACAGCCTGCCATTTGAGCCTCTCCCACAGCAGAGAAGCAAAAGAATAGCCTGGCACTGAAGTCTGAGATAAAAGAAGCATTAAGATAGATATAGAGAGCAATTACACATGTCAGTGAAATTATCTTTTGTACTTCGGATACTTGGGTTCAAAAGTTACAGACAAAATCACTTTATTCTTCCAAACCTCTGCTGAATCTGTGTATAATTATATTTTTCTATATGCAATAGTGTACATATCTACTTAAAACAGGTTGAGGTTTGTTTCAGTGTCCTGCGTAGAGGACTGGCAGGCTCTCATCAACACTGATATGGTTCAAGACTAAGGGATACTGGAGGCATTTCTCAGCACATGCATGAACTACACCTGTTTCCTTAGCTCTGAGTTTATTTGTGTGTGTCTTACATACATTGCTGTTTGTGGCTTCCTACCAAAACTGATATAAAATTGCACAAAATTCTATCAATGTAGAAGTTTCTTCACAATAAATGTTTCTAACAAACATTTGCAAGGTTATCAGAGAACCTCATGGTAGTCATCTCCTAGGCCAGATCTACTCCTCCTAAATCCCACAGAAGCTTATAGTTCACAAAGTACCAGACAACAGTACAGACTGGCTTGATTTCAAGTTTGCCTAACTCTCTTAAGATTTTCCAACAATTTTCCTAAATGCTTAAATTTAGGTGCCCGTACATACTCAGAAACACTCTGTTGCAGGAAGCTAGTTTCCTATCTCCCATATACCTTTGCAATGATACAGATTGAAGTATAACATTGTCTGAAGTCTGCTCAATTATCTTAAAAAAAATGTACTATGTACCTGCTGCCTACCTTTTCTAGAATGTCCTTAATTAGGATACACACTGAGTATGGAAGAGATTATAGAGTCTTCACAGTTTCTTAATCCCTGTGGTATATTCTAGGTCAAAGTTTTCATTTCTTTTGAAGCTTTCTTAATGCTTTTGTTAAAACACTTTAAGGACCTCTCTGCATCTACTAACAGTTGGAGAAGTGGAAATGAGAAACCATGGCCAGACTGCAGTCAAATTACTCATCTTCAGGAAGATAATTTGTAGAACTTGGGGACCTTGGACAGAGGAAACGGGCAGTCCCTCGTTCTAGAAGTGTTTAATGGATGAATACATATACAGTTCAGTATATAAGCTGTGGTAGCATCTGGATTCCCATCTGACACCTTGTAGATAAAAGCCTGCTTCACTCAGAGCTCTTCAGTACCAGCTGCAGGGAGGCCAGCTTCAGTAGTGGGGGTGAAGAATCTCTCCTCTTCTGGAAATCCTTACATCTCTTTGATAGAAACAGTTAGACTGGTTAGGCTAGTATGCAGAAGGTATGTTGCTTCTACATAGAGTCACTGGGAACAGGCTATATCTACTTTAGTAAATAATATAAGCGATTGTGTCTGTAGAATGAAACAGGTGATGCTGAGGTCCCAGTGACCATCCCTGTGTGTTTCAGGATTTCTTACTTAGGCTTAACTCTACCCTATCTCCACCCTCTGGATGCTCATTAGTAGTTGGGTTGCATTAAATTCACTCCAGAATTGATTAAATTCCTCCACATGGAATCCAGGTAGCACTCTTGGTCTGCTCTGCCATGCAACCAGTGTACAGTAAATGTGGATGACCGAGAGATTTTCTGCAAACACTCACTCCTGGTGTAACTAAAATTCTAGTTAATGTAACATCTTAATCACTCCTGAAGAACTAGGATAGGTGGTTTCAGGCCATTGGCCTGGTGTGATTCAGTTGCTTAGGGATGGGCATCTAATGCCATTTAATTTGCCCTAGGATATCCTTTCTGTTTTCCAAATGACTGTCCATTATGGCACAGACCTCTCATAAATCCTGCATCATATTGGTCAGCCACACAGGGGTGTTTCAGATACCACACCGCATTTCAAATGCCAAGAGATATCTGTCCTTAGGCAACTGAATCAAGTCCTGAAACACTTTAAGGTGGCTTGATTGCTCCTCCCCTTTTGTTTTGCAGGCATGGAAGCCACAGTTATGGGCATAACAGCATATGTTAGTCATGATGTATCTCAGACCCTAGTTATAAAGATATTGACCTAAGTGCTGGAGGCTAAGTTCAACATCTTCCTCTGGCTGATTTAGGATATGTACAGGGACCTTGAGTTCACTTTCTTCTGAAAGTTTCCTAACAGATAGGCAATAGAGTCTGCTGTACTCAGGGTAAAGATGCATAGATAAGGTTAAAAAACATAGGAGCAACTGAAAATTTTTCCATCAAGATATGGAAAGATTAAGTTTTTAATCAGAAACAACAATTGCCTATCCTTTCCCACACCCCTCAGGAACTCTGTTAGTGAAATTTTGATTTGTCTGTGGATGAGCAGTAAATATTTTGAAACTTTCTTTTCACCTTGTATAACAACAACAAAAAAATCTTTGCAGTTGTTTTTAATGATGCTGCTGTCAGCCCTCTTCATGGAAAGGAAAGTTTCACACAGCCAAATTAACACAGCCAATGTCTCTTACAAAGCAAAAAAAAAAAAAAATAGTGTGTGTCAATGGCTGCGCCTGCATTTAAAAGAAAGGCATGCAACTTCAATATTTCTTTTCCCCTCAAATACCCAAATCATGCAGGTTTGCAATGATAGGCAATTAGTCCTGTTCTTCAGGCCACAAAAATGAAAGGTAAGAACTACTTACACAGAAATTAGAGCCATAAAATGTGAACATTTGTCATTTTGTCTGACAGTAGTCATGTGCCTTTGTGCTTGCAGCTGCGTTAGGGAATTTACATTCTTTTCAGAGATAATTCTGCTGGTGCCAGACTACAGCTATGGAGGGACAGATGGATTAGCAGAGTATACGCATAAAATATAAAAGCAGCATGGGAGCACACCATGCATTACAAAATCATAAACGTATGACTTTTCCTTTCATTGTTAGATTAGAGCAAAGTTTTGAACTCTTAGGTCATATTATTTCAAAACAGTAAGAGTTAGAAATGTATCCCTTTAGAATTATTTGGAAAACACTATTGTTTTTGTGTATTAGGGCAGGGGCTTTTGTTTTGTTTTGTTTTTTTAACAGAATGTGTAATATTCATTCTCATCACACAGTGAAATATCTCCATGAAAAAAAGATTTTTAAAAAACATGTTCAGGTTTAGCTGAAGTTTCCATTTGTTAGGTGATTATTCCTCTTCAGTGATTTACAGACTAGTTCTACTGAGGGAATCCAGCCTCCTCAGCTAGAAGACAGAGACTGGGAGAACGACCCCCCCGCATTCCAGGAGGAGATAGTCAGTGATGTACTGCATCACATAGATATACACAAGTCTATGGGACTGGATGGGATACACCCGAGGGTGCTGAAGGAGCTACCTGGGGTGCTCGCCAAGCCACTTTCCATCATTTACCAGCAGTCCTGGCTGACCGGGGAGGTCCCAACAGATTGGAAACTGACCAATGTGACGCCCGTATATAAGAAGGGTCGGAAGGATGATCCGGGAAATTACAGGCCTGTCAGCTTGACGTCGGTGCCCGAGAAGCTGATGGAGCAGCTCATCCTGAGTACCATCACACAACACATGCGGGGCAACCAGATGATCAGGTCCAGTCAACATGGGTTTGTGAAAGGCAGGTCCTGCTTGACAAACCTGATCTCCTTCTATGACAGGGTAACCTGCTTATTGGATGAGGGAAAGGCTGTGGATGTTGTCTACCTTGACTTTAGTAAGGCCTTTGACACCATTTCCCACAATATTCTCCTGGCAAAAATGGCTGCTCGGGACTTGGATGGGCACACACTTTGCTGGGTAAAAAACTGTCTGGATGGCCAGTTGTGGTGTTGTGGTGAGTTGTGGTGAACAGAGTTAAATCCAGTTGACGGCTGGTCACAAGTGGTGTCCCCCAGGGCTCAGTTTTGGGGCCACTCCTGTTTAATATCTTTATTGATGATCTAGACGAGGGGATCGAGTGCACCCTCAGTAAGTTTGCAGATGACACCAAGTTGGGTGGGAGTGTTGATCTGCTCGAGGGTAGGGAGGCTCTGCAGAGAGATCTGGACAGGCTGGAGCGATGGGCTAAGGCCAACTGTGTGAGTTTCAATAAGGCCAAATGCCGGGTGCTGCACTTCAGCCACAACCACCCCCAGCAGCGCTACAGGCTTGGGGAGGAGTGGCTGGAGAGCTGCCAGTCAGAGAGGGACCTGGGGGTGTTGATTGACAGCCGGCTGAACATGAGCCAGCAATGTGCCCAGGTGGCCAAGAAGGCCAATGGCATCGTGGCTTGCATCAGAAATAGTGTGGCCAGCAGGGACAGGGAAGTGATCTTACCCCTGTACTTGGCACTGGTGAGGCCGCACCTCGATTCCTGTGTTCAGTTTTGGGCCCCTCACTACAAAAAGGACATTGAATTACTCGAGCATGTCCAAAGAAGGGCAATGAAGCTGGTGAAGGGTCTGGAGCACATGTTGTACGAGGAGTGGCTGAGGGAACTGGGGTTGTTTAGTCTGGAGAAGAGGAGGCTGAGGGGACACCTCATCACCCTCTACAACTACCTGAAAGGAGGTTGCAGAGAGATGGGGATGAGTCTCTTTAACCAAGTAACAAGCGATAGGACAAGAGGGAATGGCCTCAAGTTGCACCAGGGAAGGTTTAGACTGGATATTAGGAAGCATGTCTTTACGGAACAGGTTGTTAGGCATTGGAATGGGCTGCCCAGGGCAGCAGTGGAGTCCCCATCCCTGGAGGTGTTTAAGAGTCGGGTTGACATAACGCTCAGGGATATGGTGTAGTTGAGAATGGTTATTGTAAGGTTGATGATTGGACTAGATGATCTTCAAGGTCTTTTCCAACCTACATGATTCTGTGATTTTGTGATTCTGTGATTATCTTTGAGGAGAAACGTAAAACCTGCATACACATAATATATTAGATCTAGGATAGATAGCTTTTGTGCATAGAGGGAAAACTTCCTTTGCACCTTATGAATTTTACCTTACATTGAACAGTCATGTTCAGTTTGCAAAATGAAGCAGAAAGGGTTGCATTTGCTAGTTCTGAGCTGCAGTGGTCACAACAGATCTTATTGTGAAAAGGTATAGCACACAATTCACGGTTAGAATGGGCAGAGCTGTGCAGAATCACGCTCTTTAAATAGATATATGGAAAGTTCATCTTTATGAATTAATTCAGTGAGGACTGAGCCAAGATAACAAAATTGCTGAGAGCTCTGTAACCCCCTATAATTCCAGGTGTTAATCTCTTTTAAGAGTGATGGTTCTGTCTGTCAAAAGGCCAGTAAATACCAATTTTAATGAAAACTTTTTTTCTCAGATGTGTTTCAGAGATTATAAAACATGTTTACTGCTGTTAAATTTCAAGCATGAAACTTTTTATGATCCTCTAGGAAGTAAATACAGATATTTATTATATTGAAGTTTACTCTTCTATGCAAAACAACACCTAAAACAAGAAAAAAGTTTGGAAAGAGAGGACCTTAATTGTCTAACTTTTTTACATTGTCAGTAGCAGAATGTGGAGTACTGAAAACTTAGAAATTCTTGCAAAAAATCCAGACCAAACCAGAAAAACTCACCCCACTTAATGACACCAGACTATTTACACACAAATTTGCTGTGTTATTTGAAAATAACTTGTCCTTGTGTTCTAGATTTTTATGATAAGTTACAGAGCTGAAAGGAATAGGCTAAAAATCTCCATGTTCATTCCTCAGGTTCCTATTTTTCATTGTAGGACTGTCTGATTGGCTTTCCTGAAGGCCCATAAATTAGCTGTATACCTAAAATAAAAATGCAATTTCTTTCTTTGTGGTGTCTTTGATTTTTTAATCACTTGATTATTGTTATTTTATTTATATAGGTCATTTTTATCTTCTCAGAGTTTAATAAGAACATCAAAGATTTTTCTTTTTACAGAGTGAACAATAAAACTCTTTGTTAAAATAATGTGTTATTTTAAATTTAAAGAGACCATTGTTTGTTTTTTTTTTTTACTGCCTGTTACTTGTAATGGATAGATAATTGTTTCCAGTAGCCTGATGTGAGACCAGAGATCCTTTTGTAGCCTCACATTTCTTTGGAATCCTTCTACAAACAATATATTGAAAGCACAAAATTATGGTTACCAGATGCTTTTGAAAGATTAATTTTTATTAGTGATGTTGTGGCATAGAGAAGTAAGACTTATTGGGTTTTTTTTTTTGTTTTTTGTTTTTTTTTTATTTATTTTTTTTTATTTTTGGGGAGAGTTAGTACATGATCATATTATCTGTCCAATTTTTCAAGAAATAAATAGAACATGGAAAGATTTTTCTGTTTTTCAGAAATAGTATGAATTAGAAACTTTTGTATTAACTAACTACATGTTCAGCCATAGTATTATGGAAATTTTCACTTGTATTAATTACAGTTTTTAGGATTGAGCTACTAATTGGTCATTAGAATCACCAATATGAAATAAAGTAACCAAGGAGGAAATCCTTCTAAATGAAAAATTTGGCTGCTTTTTGCCATGCACTACCTCTATTTTTCTTTGAGGAGCCAAATGGTTCTCCTTAATACTGATGGTGCTTAGGCACAATGCCTTTGCCAAGGGTTGGGATGCATATACTAGTAATCTGTTTTGTGGTCTCTAATATACTAAGAGGAAAATCAAGAACAGTACAAACAATTGTGAATGCTTCCTTACTCCTGCAAAACAGCACAGATCTAAAAGTGGGAAAGAAGGAACAGACAAATAAGTCAAAGACAAATGGGTGATTAATGAACCAAACTATATCAAACCCTAAAATGCTACATATATTAAATTTCAAGAGAGACAGCTTTTTGCTGTCACTTACATTCAGACTCATCAGAGTTTGCAACTGATTGTCTAAGCACTTCAATCAAGTTCTAGTGCCAGTTAGTCCTCTTCTGTGGCAAACACAGAAACCTATGTTCAGGAGAAGAAACAATCGAGAGCTTCTAGCACTACACAAGTATAAATAAACTTTCCAAGATCAGTGTTCTAGTCTAAAATCCTCACAGATTGGGGCTTGCTCAGCCACAGGTGAGGAGGACAATTTAATTTTGTGTTCCGCAGTGTTGTCTCCAGCAGGTGTTTTTTGGGAAGTGAGAAGGATACACTTGGATTTAGAACACAAGGGTAGATGAAAGACCTTCTACAAGGCACCCCACTTACATTATGGAGTGACTTACCATGTAAAATATAACCCACTTCTAAAACAGTTAAGAAAAAGAAGATGTTTGGTTTTGTTATTTACATTTTCCTAGATTTTGCTATCAAACCCAGCAAATTCTCTACTAAGTTTTGCATAATGTATAAGGGCAGATGTGTTCCTCATATACCTCAGTGACAGACATGTTGAAGAACTTAGTCTCAAAGCTCTCAGGAAACAGTGTTAGAGATAGTAGACTCAACAAAAAAGAACAGGGAATTACCAATATATTGGTTTATACTAGGCACCAAATGTCAGAAGGTCCAGCATTTGCAAATGCTGTGTTATTTACCCTAAATAGAGACAGTGAAATAGCAGGTGAGTTCCGTATTCTGAATGAATCCCCTATTAAATGCACTTAGTTTGCCAGTTAAGTTTCTTCCCTAATGCTGATAATAGGTATTCTGCAGGGTGGTTCAGACCTTTGCACTTCTACCATGCCCAGATTATTCCTTAAGAAAAAAAACCCAAGATAAAAGATGGATCTCAGATTGTCCTGTACTGGTGACATCCATGTGGTGGAAAAAACGTAGATGTTCTGTCAGCACTTGTGCTGAACCTGTGGGGTTTGTAGTTAAGGGAAGCTGAAGTATGGTAGAATTGCCTTTTAAGAGGTTGGTTATATTCTGTTTCTGCTATATATAAAAGATGCAAAGAAGCACAAACAAAAAGGAAGAAAGAAGGACAAATTTCCCCATAAAGTAGAGAACTACTCTTTCAGTATATTACAGATGTAAAGGCATTGCAAAACATCAAAGTAATTCACAATAAAATGGTTGTATTAATGTTTTGTTCTTAAATTGAGGGTTTTTTTTCCACTGCCTATGCATTTTAATATAGCCAGTTCAGTAGTAACTCTTATATTACACTGAATTTTCAGTGACGCTACCCAAAGAATATTTGTTTTATAAAAGCCATAAAGAATGATGGCAGATGGTAATCTAAATAGTCTTTAAGATTTTTATATCATTTGATAGTATCTGGAGATTCAATTTATAACTTTAGCAGTTACTTGGAGAATGGGTTTCTACAGGGTGCTGGACCAGGGCTTCATTTTGGTATATTACCTGATCTTTTCCAGTGGCTTTTGCTATAGCCCCAGAGGAAGACATAAGAAACTACCAAATCCACGTTTGAAGGATAATTTGCCATAGTGAAAAGCCCTTTTTCTTTTATTTCCAGTACTTAGGAAGACATGAGAGATATGCTCTTAATCAGAAGAAAGAATGTCCCATATTATTTTTTATCTCATTTAGATGTTCTTGAGACTCAATAAAGCTGACAAACTTGTTTTGAGTTGTATTAACCTCTTGATCTCAATGACTGCTTGTTCAGGAGAACTGTGCTGGCAAATTATGCAATTTGCAATGCAGAGAAATATATTGAGGACTTCTTTTTTTCTTTTTTTTTTTTTTTTTCCATAAAGACAAGTATGAAATAACTCTTTGAATCTCAAGTCTGATTTGACATCCTGGTTCATTAGATATTGCAGTGGTTGCTCATCAAAGTGAGTTGCACTATATTATTTTTAATGTGTTCTAAATTGGTACTTAAAACCTAGATGTTGCTATAATTTTGAACTGAATAAGTAGGGTGTGATTTTTACCTAACTGTTGTGAAATAGAAAACAAATTGGGTTTTATACCAAGAGAAAATGGGGATTGAAACAGCGGAGAAATTCCCTTTGTAATATTTCAGATAATTGGGATTTATGATTAGGAAGATTTAATGAACCAGTAGAAGGACATTTTTATGAAATACAGCTGTAACTTTGTATAGAAATAATAACATTAGCTTCAATATGAATGCCTGACAGCCTCTTGTAATATAAGGAATATCTTTGCAGCATACCCTGTATTTTTATAAATACATATTTGTCAGAGAGACAGGGCTATGAGTTAAGACAAAATAAAAACTTTCTTGAAATGCAAAGCTACACTGTCTTTGAGAATCTCAGTAACCTAGCAATTAAATAAAATTCATAATTCTCATTTTTATTTAGGACAGATGATACCAAGTAATGATCAAGTCTTTTTGGTTAAAACCAGTGGATTAGACAACTTTTTATACAGCCCAAGTTCAATGTTTTCTAAAAACAGAGAGATGGTCAACAAAATCAGATTCAAAGCTGAGACTTAGTGTAGGAGATCTAACTCATCCTTCGCATGAACTGACAGAATAATCCAGTTTGCTTATGCAACCATGATGTACCATGCCAGACTTTTGATGCCTTCAATATATAACTGTCTTTTTGTTAAAAAAATGGGACAATAGCATTTGCAAGTGAGCAAAAGCAAACAGTTTGCAATAGCTGACTGACTTTGTGAACTAAATCCTCTTATACAGTCAATTCAGAATAGCATGATTGGAAAAAAAAATCTATAAATGTACTGGATGAGTCAATAAAATCAAAATAATTGAGCTTTCAATAGATTTCTTCATCAGAGCAACAGGCCTGCAAAAACAATAGCTTCAAAAGGCCCACAAAAACAATATTAGGCTGGTGCTTCCAGTTACAGGTTTCCAAAAACAAGGCCTGATGCTGCTGGTCTCCTGATGGGTGCATTTGGCTTACTCACATGGCAGAAGCAAAGCTGGAGTGTGATTCACAGTACTTCAGGCTCCATGAATGAATCACTCTTGGCAGCTCCAGAGCTTTCCCACCTCCTGCCTCCCTCTCAATGCACCATCGCCACTCTCTGCTAATCTGCAGCCGTGGCTACAGCCATTTCTCTTCTGTCATGTATCGGTACCACAGTCAGGCATGCCTGATTGTGGGCTTGCCAGCAGTAATCCACACTTTCTGTTCTCCAGCTGCTAACAGCCACACTGTCAAAGAAACAGTTCAATAAGCCTATGATGGAAGAACTCCTTTTCAAAGCACTTAAGAGCTTTAATGCTACAAAGTCTATTTCTCACCAGTAATTTATGTCTTCTGACAGTCTTGAAGTTGGAGTTTGCAGTACTGTCATGAAACAGAGAAAAGACAAAATCACTGTGCCTGGAGGAAAGACTACTAAGGATATGCTTGCATAGCCTCTAGTAAAGAGTAAAACTGTGTTAATTAATCAGAAAAAAATGTAATTTACAGATAAAGAAGTATTTTTTCCTGGACACAAAGATTATTCTTTCACTTGAGAAGGTGTGTGTACATCCACATATGTATGAACTAGTCTGTGAGTCTGACCTCAATCTTTAAAGTACATGTCTTGTTGCCAAATGTCACTTAGGATGATGGAGTTTTTGCAAAAAGTTCTACATTTTGCTTCAGTTCTCCAGTGAGACTATATATTTACAGCTCTAATAGCAGAAAACTATAGAAACTCCAGGAAGATGACATGGTGTCCTAATGGTAAGGTCACGGAGAATTAATTTTCAACTTCCAGTATAAAACTGAATTTTCTCTGTGTCTTTTCTAGCTATGCCAATACAGGTGATTTTGATTCTTCCTTGATTGCTGGGAAGAAATGCGTAAGTTATGTATGTCCCCTCGGTGTTTTATTACCAAGAAGACAGTGTTCTTTGGTTTTGGTTTGGTTCTTTTTTTAATTTTTCATGAACAAGCAAAGATGGTGAGGAAGGACTGCCATTCAGGAAATAACACTTAGAAAAGACTTGAGGTTGTCTTCACCAGGAGGAACTATTTCATAGACAGGAAGGCACAAAACAAAACTAGGAAAAAGAATGTTTTCTATCATATACTTTTTCTACTCAGACTGTAGAATTCATTGTTCTTAATGCTTGCACTTTGGGAAGAAATAATTAAGCAGAAAGACCTTTGTATGGAAAAGAGAACCATCCAGAAAGTCAGAACTATTAACAATGGAATATTTTAGAGAGCTTTAAAAACAAGTCAACTATTAGCAACAACTGTCAGGATTCCGAGATAAATAATTGTTTTCTGTTATGAAATTATTTATCTTTTTTTAAACATGGAGCTTTTCTGTTTCCTATGAAGTAAAAATGTTAAATCACAATCATGTCTTGTTATACCTTTTCTATAACTTGAAAATATAAAATTTAAAGGAAATGTAATGAAAATAAATTCATTCCTACTTTAGACAGACCTAGGATACCAAGTTTCAGCCCACTAAAAATTTTTATGACATTGAAAATATAGGTTTATACTGGAATCATTGGCAAACCATTAATTCCAGTGAAGTGACAAAATAATACTCTGAGAAAAGCTAGCAGAGTATCAAACCACAAAAGGAATCAATTTATGAATCACAATGGACAAAATGTAAATATCATGTTTACTTTTCATGTTAAATTTGCAAGTTTTTATTTTCAGAAATATTACATATACATTCATCCATTATATATGAAATTAATATGTTTTTATATATCGTCAATCATCCAGCCAACAAAGGAAATATTTGCCTACAGTATCAGCCAGAAAATGTTTGCAACACTAAATAAGAGTAAATGCTTTTGTTGCTGAATGGGTGAGAAACTGGATGACGGGAGAGCATAATTCTGGTTGCTAAAATAAATTTACTCTTTATTGTTCAGTACCACAAGCCAAATAGCAGAAAAATCATTTGTGTTTGCATTATGTTCATAGAAATGTTAAGGACTTAGCAAGCTTCCTCAAAAGCCTAATTTAGCTCTCCTTTTCTTAACAACATGGAATGTATTAATGTTGAAAGGCCACCAAATATTCAGAAATAATAAGCTCTGAAGCTTCCAAAGTCATCTAACTGATACTCCGCTGAGTTTTAAAGATGGCTAACTAGGCCAATCTTTTTTTGGTAACATAGAGCTAGGGATAAAACTTGGCCAAGCCAGAAGGAAAATGAAAGAGAAGCTTTGTGTGCCCATTTGCACTCCCTCTGCACACCATCCACTAGATTGCTGTGCTGCTTCCAGGTCTACTGAGCCAGGTACTCTGAGACGTCCCTCCCTCCCTGTTCTGCGCCCATTCAATATATTTCCTGACCTCAGGTTGTCCATTTATGATTTCTTCCCAGAAACAGGATGTCACAGTCCAGCTTCTCTGGACTTCCTAATTAAGTCTGTCTGTTCCCTTTTTCTGCCACCTTAAACATACCTTTTCCCAAAACAGTTCTTCAGGGACTTGAGTTTAATGCAAAAATGCACCCATCTGACTGAACACACCAGTCCATATGAAGTGAAAAATGTAGCCAGATCAAATGCTAAACAGAGCTTCATGTGTTTGTGTTCTTCAGATAGACTCCCTGTTCTGGAGCTCTTTGTAGCTGGAGAAAGGTTGTTTCCAGATGTTTAGAAACTCCCCTCACTTTCCTATCCCTTTTTCATAGCTTTCAGCAGTAACATTCAGCTCTGTAAACCCTTGGTTTTTTTGAAGTGCTTTGCATCATGGGTATGAATTTATGCAAGTGCTCTTCACAGATTTCTGTCAGTACCTGTGTTGCAGACTACTAGAGCTTGCTCTGTGATGGCAACTGCCATTGCTATTGCCAGAATGTTTCTAGCATGTTTTAAGGTCTCCAAACTCCATCAAAAGCACAGTTTGACAGATAATGAACAAAGGGACTAGAGAGTCACTGGGGAAATAGATAGATTAGGTGTTGTAAACACCTTCTTTGCTACCTCAAGTCAGTATGATGTGTGTTGATGCATTTATTTATACAGACCAACAGTTGCCGTAACCCTTGTTTCAGCTGACTTTTAACACTGGTTGCAGTTCAAACAACAACCAATTAACTCCTTCCTACTTTCCATTGAAAAGAAGTAATTTGATTTTCTTACAGTTCTTTCAGGTTGCCTCCCCCCAACTATGAAAAAAATTAGTATAAAGAGTACTCATATGTTCCTTGGAAAACTCCAGGAGGTTTTAATGATGTTTGTTACTACACTAGTACCCATCATTATTAAATCAGTGTATAAGTTTCCTCGGGATAAATATTTAAAACACAGCATACGGTTTAGCTACTTAAGCCCTGTTTAAGTCAGTGGGAGTAAAATGTTTAAAGTCTCACATAGCTATTTGAAGATGTAACTGTTTTTGCTAGAATGGGGTGGTATCTTGATTGTTTCAATATCTTTAAAGGGAGAATTTTATGAACAGAAAATTACTGAAAGTATGTTTTCAGTCTTGATTAACTTGATGTTTGCAAAGGCTATCTGGAGATAAAAATATCTCTGTTAAGCGTTTTTGAACAAGTACAAGTCAAAATATATACATGCTATTAAGAGAAAAGTAATATGTGAAGACAGAAAACCATACAAGTACATTGGTTTAACTTTTAGATAACCTGCGTGAGTTCAAATGGAATTTATCTTAACTAAAAACTTGTTAACTAATGAATCCTCTAATCTGAACTCCTGTGAAGGTGTAACCCAACCTCTAGTGTATATGTAGTATGACTGTGAACTGGAAAGGAAACTTGGCAACTTCTAACTGGCGTGAAGTTGGCAATTTAACTCAGTTTGCTTTGTACTGAAGTGGAAAAGAATGGCCTGTACAATCAGAGATAACTGTACATTGGGTTAGGAAACTAACTCATAGTGAAATCCCACAGTGATATAAAACCAGACACTGTAATGTCTTGGACACTACCATAGGAGATGAAGGAAACATTCAATGTGATCATACTCAAAGATTTTTCTGGCTACCGCTGCAACATAGATATGCTGGTCACTCATCATCTAGATTTTAGTAGGTCTTAGTGATGTTAAGGGAGTTACTCCAGATTATTTCTCTTGCAACATAAATCATATTAAAGGGTATTACATAAAAC
The DNA here is from genome assembly GCF_031877795.1 of Strix aluco. Taxonomy (NCBI): domain Eukaryota; kingdom Metazoa; phylum Chordata; class Aves; order Strigiformes; family Strigidae; genus Strix; species Strix aluco. The sequence goes on from NC_133935.1 coordinate 67,249,632, forward strand.
TTTCCCAAAGAGATTTTTTTCCATCAAGCTCATTCGTCTCCACAGTGAACACTAATTCAACACTTTCAGTGTGGCTCACTGAGTGCACTGTGGTTTGCCTTGGAAATCAGTACAATGGTCCACAGTTTTAAAATCAATAAAGTGATTAGTCTTTTTCACTTTATAAAAATACTAATAACATTGTGAAGGTCATTATATGGTCATTCTCAAAGATATGTTTTACTGAGTCCCAAAGCATGATTTTCTGGCATTAACACAGAGGTTTGTCTAAGAAGCAATTTTAGACTAGCCTTACTGAGCAATATGTCCGGTATAACGAGTACAGATGTTATGACCTCAGATTTGGAATGCCAGCACATAATAAGTTTGTCTATACCTGTATCAACAGTGTCAGACATACAGCTGATATCCAAGTGTGACTTATAGAGGACTTTAATTTTAGCTGCCAAGTAATTTCCAGGTCCTTCTACCAGTCCTGCCAGGCTGTCTTTCTCTGCTGAGGTGAGTCAGCACAAGTCAATGCCAAAGCAAAAAGCAACTTCTCAGGAAGTATATTTTTTAGGACAACTGACCCAGTAAGAACAGAATAACAAACACAAGTCATAGTCAAGAGATGGATTTGAGTTAAAAAAAAAACCCAAACCCAAAAAACCCCACATTTTTTCGAAATAGCTAGAAAACAACTGAGGTTTGTTAATTTGCTTAACTATACTGCCATGATTTTGCATCATGGTTGAATGGTAATAACTTCTTTCTAACCAACTAGCAAATCTGAAAACAATTTATATGTTTCAAGCAATCTTCAGACACATATATTAGGAATGATATTGGCTATGTTTAACTTCCTGTTCTTTAGAAGCTTTCCAATATCTATTTTTATTGTTGCTTTTAAAGAAGACTAATATGGAACTATCTTAGCAACCACTCTTTTGTCATAAGATGTCTTTGGCTACCTCTCCTTAGGCAACTGTTCTGGACCAGAGACCCCATCCCAGACAACTAAAGCTCATGCTTGGAAGGATTGTCCCTGGCAGTGACATTTTATGCAGTGGCATCACATTTGATTTTGGAGCTATACTGTCATGGGTGACTGCTGGGCAGTCATCGACCTTGGTTGTGGAGGAACAGCTGGACCATCCAAAGCCAGCTGACCACCCCTTCCTAGGATCACCTGCAATGCTCAGGTCAGCCTTATCATCTTCTACTTCTGAATTACTCTTATTGCTCCTTCTGACCTTTACTGCCCAAGATACGTGGATCTTGGTTATGTGAATGTTACGATATCTGATTTGTACAGTCATTACTATTCTTACTCGTCAAGTCTCTGAATTCCCAGGGGTCAAGCACACCAAAAAAAATCCCACTACAGTCTTTTAGTTCTACACAGATAATGCCGCTCCTAGTCATAGAAAGACAGAATCATAGAATAATTTGGATCAGGAGGGACCTTTAAAAATCATCTAGTCCAACACCCCTGCCATGGGCATGGGCATCTTTCACTTGATCAGGTTGCTCAGAGCCCCATCCAACCTGGCCTTGAACACTTCCAGGGAGGGGACATCCACAACTTCTCTGGGTAACATGTTCCAGTGTCTTACTACCCTCACTGTAAAAAATTTCTTCCTTATATCCCATCTAAATCTAACTTCTTTCAGTTTAAAACCATTGTCCCTTGTCCCATCACTACAGGCCTTGGTAATAAGTCTTTCTCCACTTTTCTTATAAGCCTCCTTTGTATAGTGAAAGGCCACAGTAAAGTCTCCCTAGAGCTGCCTTCTCTTTCCAGGCTGAAAAACCACAACTCTTACAACTTTTCTTCACAGAAGAGGTGTTCCAGCCCCCTGATCATTTTCACGGCCCTCCTCTGGAGCTGCTCTAGCAAGTCCATGATTTTCTTGTACTGGGGACTCCAGAACTGGATGGAGTACTCCAGGTGGGGTCTCATGAGAGCACAGTAGAGGGGGAGAATCACCTCCATTGACCTGCTAACCATTCTTCTTTTTATGCAGCCTGGGATACAGTTGGCTTTCTGGGTTGCAAGTGCACATTGCTGGCTCGTGTCCAATTGTTCCTTCATCAGTATCCCCAAGTCCTTCCCCATAGGGCTGCTCTCAATCCATTCATCCCCCAGTCTGTATTGATATTGGGGATTACCCCAATCCAGGTGCAGGACTTTACACTTGACCTTGTTGAACTTCATGAAGTTCACATAGGCCCACCACTTGAGCCTGTCAAGGTCCCTCTGGATGACATTCCTTCCCTCAAGTGAATTGACTGAAACACTCAGCAGGTGTCATCTGCAAACTCACTGAAGGTGTACTCAGTCCCACTATGTCATTGATAAAGATATGAAGTGCTAAGGCTTGGACAACTGGCCCAAGCCAGAGTTGACCGATAGATGAATCCTGTATATTTTATAACTGATAACCATTGTGCTAGTAGGTATTGTACTAAGTTATAACAACCCACTTATGCTGGTGTAAAAAGTGCTAAAGCATTGAAATACTGAAGCCTGAAAAACAGGCCCCAAGCCAAAGCTGCTAACTTAGTATATAATCATTAACAAAGTATGTAAGCTCACTAGTGAAAGATGCAGCTTAGAATATAATCAGCAGTGAGGATGAAATGCTGAGAGAATGTATCCAACTTCCCTTGTTTAACCTTGTTCAAGGCTGAGAACCCACGTATTTGGCCTTGTTAGAAACTCCCTTGGTCTCCCCTCCCAACTCCTGGCCAGGCTTTGGGTGGAATCCAACGGGAGGATGGAACCAGAAATTTTCCGCTCAAAACAAAGGTGCCAGCTATTCTGGCTTGCTGATCTCTAGTATATAAGGCTGGACCTGCTCACAGCGACTTTGGATGCCTCACCTACGGGTGGATGCACCGCGTAGGATTTCCCACTTGCCGGGACAGGCTCTCCAAATCCTCGCTGTAACTGGGGCTCCCCAGCGACTGCGGATCTGGATGATGATGATATATGCAAGAGGTGATGTATTTCCCTTAATCACTATTCTCTCTCTCATGTAGTAATGATTTGATGCATTACCCTGTATTTTCCTATTTGTTGCTTTAGGTGCATTATTCTGCCTTTTCTTACTGCATGTTTTCTGTATTACTCTGTTACATTACTTGGTTATCACCAGTAAAATACGCCTACTCTTATCACTCTGGTGTCTGAGTTTAATTGGTATCCTTAATCAGTAAAACAAGATATTAAATAGCATTGGTCCCACTATGGTCCCTTGAGGGACATCATTCATTACTGGACACTTGGACATTGAGCCATTGACTGTAACTCTTTGGACATGCCATCCAGCCCATTCCTTACCCATCTAACAGTACATCCATCAAACCCGTATCTCAACAATTTAGAGGTAAGAATGTTGTGGAGGACCGTATCAAAGGCCTTACAGAAGTCTAAGTAGATGACATTTGTAGCTCTTCCCTGTCCAGTGATGCAGTCACTCCATTATAGAAGGCCACTAGATTAGTCAGGCATGGTTTGCCCTTGGTGAAGCCATCTCCATGTCTTCCATATATTTTGACATATCTTCCAGAGAATTCTGTTCCATGATCTTATCAGACATGGAGGTGATGCTGACTGGTTGGTAGTTCCCAGGGTCTTTTTTTATACCCTTTTTAAAGTCCAGTGGCATTGATCAAAGGAAGCTGCTGCTCATCAGTGAGGCCAGCTACAACCCAGGTGTTCAGTTTGTTTACCAGCTGGTTATTAAATAAGTTGAGCCCAGTATGAGTAAATAACTAATTAGGCTTAGACTGATGCTTCAAAGCACAAATATAAAAGCATAATATTTCGTCAATTAAATGATGAATTAAATTAACTCAATATGTACTTCAAATGAGAGAAACTAGTGCTATGTGAGATTTTACCAGACCTTAAGTTTCACTATAGAGGAGCCTGAAATTTGGTTGTTTCACAGGCCCCCAGGGGCAGTGCTTTAACACAGTCCTGTGCCTTGGCCAGGACCTTGTTTCTGTTGGTTCTTCCCCACTCAGAACTAATTTATTCCATTCAGTCAGGGGCTTTATAATACCTGCCATGGACAGTTGATCCGCACTTTGTATTTTCATCTATTTGTTAAAGCCTCAGTTGAGAATATCTCAATTTTGTTTCTTGGTACTGATTTAGTTACCAAAGCATCCTTTGCAAGTAATGCAGCCTTTGTTCCAAGTTAGTTTTTTTTTTTGTTTCTTCACTGGTAACTTCCTGGCCAGGTTGTTTTGGTCTTCCAACACTTTCTGCATAATGATGGCTCTCACTAATTATTTGAAGTATGTTGCAGCTTATGATGTGCTACAGAAGACATTTAGGAGTATGTAGTTACATTGCATCTCTTAATGTCCCTCTATTATCTCCACACCTCCTTTAGTGAAACCCAGCCAGAACCACCATATTTTCCCTCTTTTATTAAACTTTTCATTTCTAGAAATGCAGAAACATATCCTGTACATATCCTCTCTGAAGAAAGTTATGCATAAAACAGAGAAGAAAGGCTCCACAACAATCCAAACAAAAATACTCAAAAATCTTTGAACTGGGAAGCCATGTACTTGTTTTTTTGCTGTATATCTTATCCTGTTAAACTATAAATTTTCTGAAACTTCTTAGGGAAGGGATCTTGGTTTATTATTTTTCTTTTTAAAAAAGGAGTCAATTTAGATTCATAAAACAAACTGCAGGGTTAAGGAAATAATTGGAACAAACAGGATTCCTGCCTACTTTTCCACCTGGTCCCTCAGCAACTATCATCCATTCTATTTCCTTTTGTCCATTTGAAGCTCTTAGCTTCTGGGAATCTGCCATGTCAGGTATTTGGAAAATACCTGGAAAAGTTGACCGCTTCTACATTATCAGAAATAATTAATGATGTGTCTGCATGCTTTGGAACTGTATGAATGATATACAAGCAAATAAAAAAATACAAATGGGCACTACTTTAGCAAGGAATTGCACTCAGCACGTCTATGTTGTATAGTTTTAGTATGACAATACAAAATACCTCTAAAAAAAGGGTTATTAATATCTACTTATATGCTGGGAATGAATATTTCTCTCCCCATTATCAATCTCCTTCCTTCTACTTCATTAAACAGGTCTCTCACTGCTTTTTGTATCTGATCCACTGAAGCAATTTATTGTGTGAATTTGTGCTGGGACTTTAAACAGATTGCTGTGGTAGTGCTTTGAAAGAGAAACAGATGATCTGAACCATAAAAAAATCTATAAGGTCATCAGCCATCTATATAGATGCAGCATGTGACTCAGTTGCTGATTGATTAACTCTATTTGCATCATACTGTGTGCATCATATGTGTGCATCATGTTAATGTTAACTAGCTGTGTTTTTAGATGATACACAATAACTAACAGTCAGTTCTCTACCATGCCTTCTAATAGTTTCCTGAGTGACTATTACATATTTGACTCCATTACTTTGCTTACTGGTTTATTAATTGAGGTTATTCTACATGGAACTGTTATCCCTGGAGATTTCATTTGAAGTTGGATTTATAGCTTTGTTTTCTATAAGCCTTCATTTCTAAGAGCCTAGGGGTTAATTTTCTTGGGAGGATGTAGAGAATAGTTATTCACAGAAGTCTCTCACACACATTACTGTTGATTTTCTAACTCTGTTAGAAATGTTCTTTTTATTTATACGGGCTTTTCCTTATAAACAGTCACAACCTCTCCTGGTTCAGTCTATGCCTGTTGCTTCTTGTTCTCCCACCATGTATGTTTGTGAGAACTCTGGCTCTATCATCCTGATGCCCCCTTCATAGATGTTGGGGGGCAGCTGCTTGTTCTGCCCGAAGCCACCCCTGCTCCAGGCTGAACAAGCCCTTCTCCCTCAGTCTCTCCTCACAGGGTGAGTGCTCCAGCCTCCAGCCATCAAAGTGGCACTGTGCTGAACTTCTTCCAGTTTATCAATATCTTTTTTGTACTGGAGGACCCAAAACTGGGCACAGTGCTCTAGCAGTGGTCTAGGGAGTGCTGAGTAGAGGGGAATAATCATTTCCTTCAGTGTGCTGACTCTACTCCTGCTAACACAGACCAGGAGCCTGCATTAGAAGCTCTTTACTGCCAAGGCACTGCTGACTCATGTTCATCTCACTGCCCACCAGGGCCCCCCCTGCAGAGCTGCTCCCCAGCCAGTCAATCTCCAGCCTGTATCATTGCAAGAGACTCTTTACTCCATGTGCAGAGATTTGCTTTGGCCTTGTTTGAATTTCATTAGGTTCCTCTTGGCCCGTTCCTCTAGCAGATCTAGGTCCCTCTGGATGCCAGCCCTGTCCTCGAGCATATCAACTGCTCCTATCAGTTTAGTGTCATCTGCAAAGAGTGCATTCTAGTGCCTCCTCCAGGTCATGGGTAAGCACGTTAAACAGGACAGGTTGGGTGACAGACCCTTGAGATACTTCACTTGTTACCAGCCTCCAACTAGATTACCCAATTCATTAACAACTACATTTTGAGCCTGATTATCCAAGTGGTTTTTATACCAGCCTGGCTGTTCAAACATCCCATCTATAACCTCCTAACTGGGATCCAAGAATATTGTGGGAGACAGCATCAGAAGCCCTTCTTAAAGAACAGCTTTCCTCTCATCTATGAATGCTGTTGTTTCATTGTAGAAAGCATACAATGGGAAAAGAAAGTCTTTCAATTATTCGGTGATAAAGCTAGAACTGAATATGTGGAAGTTGTGTTTTTCAGACCTCTAAGTTCACTTTTGTTTGGCAAATGACTAGGGTTGCTTCAACATCCAAGAGTAGCTGTTAAGTCCCTAATTCTGTGGCATGTTTCTGTGGGCAGCTCTGTGAGTATGTAAAATCCCTTTGAAACTGGTGGTATTGCCTGCCTCTGCAGAGATCTGTTTGTGTAGAATGAACTCTTTGAACAAGGCCTAAATCTGCCACAGTTTCTGGTTGCTCTATGGGCAACTAATGTAATCTCCTTTCTTTTTCCTTCAGCATTGATTTATGTTTAGATTTGGGACACCTGTCCCCTTGATGATAAAGAGCATTTGCTCATGCTGGGAATAACATGAGTAGTATGACAGGAAGAGTAGCACACTTTTAAAATAAAATCAAGCCGTAACTTGTTACTCTCAAAACTGCTGGTGACACCAGATTTCTTAACCTGGAAATTGTACAGTTTAGTGCAGCCAGTCACTGCTCAATGTAGACATACATTTTAATAGAGCCAGAAAGACTTATTTCTTTGCCATCAGCTATTTTTGTCCAATCTGAGACAGTTGTTTAAACTCTGAGACAGTTGTTTAAACTGTTTCCACTTTCTGAGGTTGGGGTTTGTTTTTTGTTTGTGGTTGTTTTTTTTCTTTTCATTCCACTACATCATGGAAAGAGGAAGATTAATAACATCTAGCAGTCCTCAGAATACTTCACTAGCTTCATCTCTTCCCTTACAATGAATTCAAACTTCTCCACCTCACCTTTCAAGTTCAGCCTAGCCTTTCACTAAAGTATTGTTCTAACTTTTTTTTCTTTTGACCCTCTTTCTTCAGTTCATGATTCACAGATGAAACTTTCCTTTCATATACTTTTTTCACACTTGCCTCTCTGTGGGTTTTCCACCTCCTCTTATTTCTGCCCATGCTCAAAGTAATCTCTTCTTCTTTTAACAAGTTGTTCTTTTGACATAATACACCCAAACTCAGTTACTTATATCATAAGCCTCAGGCTCCAGTACTACAGAATAACTGTATCTCTAAAGCATCTTTATTGATAGAAGTAAAAAAATTTTCCCAGCCTTTAAGATATTTTTATTCAATGGCATTAATACATTCAAACTGCTAGTCAGAAGACCTGTGAAAAATGTACCAAAGAAACTGGAAAAACAAAAGAAATAATAATAATAAAACTGTTTATTAATTTCAATTGTGAAAATAGCCATATTTTAAAAGGTGAAAAGTAAACCACATGCTGGATATCTTATTTTAATAAATATTTCTGAAATCTGCAAAAATGGGTAAATACTAAGCCTTTCATATAGAAGTTTTCCTAAATCTAGTTTTTCTGAAGTTTGGCTTGCAAAATAGAAGTAATGCCCCAGAGAAACCATGAACTTAAGTAACAATTTATATACGAACTACTAACAAGTAAAAAGAGATGAAAAGCTTGAAAAAACTTTAGATGAATTTTGGCCTCTTGGAATTCAGCACATGAACCTGCACATCAAAACCTGAGCTAACATGGCCAAGTTTGGTACGCTGCTATATAACTCAACCATGAACAGCAGACACAACCTCATGGTGGAAGAACAAGTATGTTGTCTAATTAATACACCAACCCTTGGTGTAACACTGCAAGCCATTTCCAGTCCTATTTGTAAAATGTAATGAAATCCTTTCCGTTTTGAAGGAAACTGGATGCTGGTATCAGCAGGAAAGTATCTTCTTCATTGTATTAATTTTCTGTCTATTTTGAATTTGGAAAGAAAATGGTACTTTCAGATGCCCTATCTCTTTTCACCACTTCTGTTACTACACCTAAAACATTTTCCCTTGTACCTTTATTCCTGCATCTTAATTTTAGTTAATTGAAGATGTATGCACTCATACTTGTATCAGTTATTTATTTTGTCAGTGCAAGTGCATGCTAATGGAGGTCAAGCTTCAGGTTTTCTGCAAATATAAGCCAAATATTCTGTTGGAGAATAATATTTGAAACAGCAGCGGCTTTACCAAGCTTTACAGCTGCCTGTTGACAGCACTTACAAGTTATCTGATTCTTTTCCTCCCTTTTCTCCTCAGCTAACTGCAAGATGATTGTGTACAATAATGACAAAGGCATGCTTCTGTCACAGGGTCAGAAAATCTTGAGTCCAATGCATACCATAGGCTACCTTGGCCAAAAATATATCCTACTGGTAATAAGAGCCAGTGATCTGACAGCTTGTCTCCTGGGCCCTTGCAAGGCTACCTGGGCTCTAAGTGCATATACAAAGATGTTTTGTGATTTCACTTTGAAAATTCCCCAGAGAATTTCTTAGGATTTTTCTTGACAGGGTTTGCTTTGGAAATGTGCAAAGAGACACACAAACAGACAAAAAGAAATAATTACTGCAGAAATATGTGAAACATATATTCTGCTCAAAGTTGTTGTATTTCCTGTCCTCACTGGTCAGTATGCACTTTGCAACAAGGAGGATGAACAAACAAAAGAACTAAAATCCAAGGGAATCAAAACAAGGGTACAAACATTCAGGTTACATAAAAGAAGAGCTCATTTGGAGACAACTCACCTCCTGAATTTGATGGCAAAACATTTCAAACTTGGATACCTAATGAGAGACACTAAAGTAGCAGGTGCTAATGAAAAATCATGTGTAGTTGGAGGAGAATTTAAAACTCTGAATAAACAATATCGTTTGCTATAGCTCATTTATTATCATTTCCTTGAAGGGTTTGACTCCCTTGGTATTCAGAAGAATAATTGACAAGAAAAATCCTTCAAAGTACTTAAAAGAATGAATAATAAACTATCATATTTCCACTACACTCTTCAACATTCAGCATTCAGTGTTAGGCATTCTTCAAATGGCCTGGATACTACAGGTTACAGAGGCCTTTTTTGTTTTGCTCACTTTTTCTAATAGCTTTAGGCTCTGAAATCTGACAATACTAGTCACAGCAAGTTATTCCTTATTTTTGTGGGATGTTTAATGTTATTGTCTAAGGCTCTTGCATCTGCCTGCCTGAAAGGTAGGACAGAATTAGGTAAGGTCTGCATGCTGTCATCCACTTGAAGTTTCATTAACTTTTATCAGTTGGTATCAAAAAAAAAGTTTTCTGCATTGACTTTTTTTTTCTTTTTGAATGAGTGCTACATCAACAAAAAAAGGAAGAAGTTGAGGGAATATTTAAATAACCCACTTAAGTGCAAATTTATGTGAGTGGGTTCAGTTTTTTTAAGAAAATTGCAGATACTAGTGTTAGAAATAAGGACACATTTCCCTGAGTCACACCACTCATGTCACATCTTTCCACTTAGCCCATATATAAATAAATGAATTAGATTTATTGATTCTATAATTTCTGATTTAATATCACATTCCTCAACAGGTTTTAAGAAAAAGATCTGATCACATGCATGAATTGAAAATTCCTAAAGGTTTTCATAGTTACACTCCCATCAGATTTTATCTCTACATTTCATTTAGGAGAGGGCTCTCAGTTAGTAGATCCTATAGAAAATGTAAAAGCCGTCTTTCCTCATGCAGAAATCAGACTAGAAGTATAAGCACAATGCTGTCTTTCAGCAGACACATTGGTTAAATCCAGACAAGGATATTTGATTCTACTGGAACACCTCTCCAATAAAGAAAGGTCAAGAGAGTTTTTCAGTCTGAAGACAAGGAGGTGGCTTCCAGAAGACCTTATTGTGGCCTTTGTATATATAAAGGAAACTTACAAGAAAGATGGAGAGAGATTTTTACCAAGGTCTGTACTGACAGGACAAGACACAATGGTTTTAAACTGAAAGAGGATAGATTTAGATGGGATATAAGGTAGAAATGGTGACACACTGGAACAGGTTGCCCAGAGCAGCTGTTTATGCCCCCTCCCTGGATGTGTTCAAGGCTAGGTTGGACGAGGATTTGAGCAACCTGGTCAAGTGAAAGATGTCTGTGCCCATGACAGGGGCCAATGGACTAGATGATATTTAACTGTTCCTTCCAACACAAACCATTCTATGATTTTATGATTCTATATTTCAAAACCATTCTTTTATTTGTGAGGCAGTGTTGCCCTGTGTGATGGGTTGTGTGGTGGGGATTTTGGTAGTGGTGGAGGGGGCCACAATGGTGGTCCCCTGTTAGAAGTTTTTCGAAAGCTCCCCCGTCTCCAAGTTGAATGTTCTTCTGACCAAGGTCGAGCCAATTAGCAATGGTGGCTGTGCCTCTGTGATAACGTATTTAAGAAGGGAAAACTGAGTTGGGGGGAGTTTTTGAGGATGAGTCACAAGTTTTGAGGACACCTATATGAAGACCAAAGTCAGTGGAAGGAAAGGCAGAGGAAATGGGGGAAGTGCACCAGAGCAGAGACCCTCTCTGTATCCCATGGTGAGACAGCAGGGCTGCCCCCCTGACACCCATGGAGGTCACTGGGGGAGCAGAGATCCATCTGTGGCTTGTGGAGGACCCCCAGACCTCTATGGGAAGAGAAAGCCCCTGCTGTTTTAGTTCGGCACTTGGAGAACTACAACATGTGCAGGTGACCCACGCTGGAACATCTCAAGAAGAATGGATCCTGTGGGGAAGACCCACAACAGAGAGAGTTTGTGGAGGACTATCTGCCATGAGAGGGATGCCATGTGGAGCAAGGGAAAGAATGCAGAACAGTTTTCCCCCACCACCACCTTGGAGGAAGAAGCTGTGGACTGACTGCACTCACCATTCCCTGCCCCTGTGCCACTGGGAGAGGAGGTAGAAATATCAGGAACAAAACTGAGCCCAGGAAGAATGGAGGGGTGGGGGGAGGTGTTTTTTAAGATATGGTAATGCTTCTCACTGTCCCATTCTGTCTGTTAGTGTTTGGAATTAAAGTGACATCCTTTTTCTTCCCCTAACGAGCATGTTTTTTGCCTGTGACCAGCAACCCCTCTCTGTCCTTATCTCTATTCCTGAGCCTTTCGATTCATTTTTCTCCTTCCCAGCGCTGGAGAGGGGGAAGGGGTGAATGAAAGGCTGCATGGTGCTTAGTTGCCTTTAAGCTCAAACCACGACATCCTGGTAAAGTATGAAAGCTTTTTAAGCCCTGATGCTGCAATAAATATTAAATAATAATTTTCAGAATCTGGATCATAGCTGCTAAGAAACATTTCACAGTGTCTAATTCTTCCACGCATGTGTGCACACACACAAAAAACCCCAAACCTAAAGTAGCTGACTTGCCCCAAGAAGTGTGAAAGAAGTCTTTTACAACAAGCTACCTATAATACAATAGTTCTATAATTTTTGCATATGTGTCTGTATTTAAATACCCTTATTGTGTACTGGAATAGCTCTTCTTAGCACATCTGATCTTTCATGTAGCTATGCAATTAAGATGTTCTCTATACATAGAAAAAATATTTACAACATTTCTAGAAAAAAAATTGAAAATATAACTTATGTTTACAGTTGTTCCCAGAACTGCTTGGCTGTGGTTTTCAGTATCATTCAAATGGCTCATGAGAGAACTTTTTAATTCAAGAGACAGACAAAGGAACTACCATAATTATAGAAGGCACGAAGAAATATGAATGCTGAGACCATCTCAATGTGCCTTTCTTTCTGTTCTTCATAATACTCAGGAATATTACTGTTTAGGCTGAAAATATTAATGTTTCATTTCAGCCCAAATTCCTATTTTTGAAATTTTAAAGAGAATTCCTTCTTTTTAAGAGTCATGAAGGAGAAGCAGAAAAATAATTATGTCTTCATTCACCTCTGGCTCACTCCCTGTATTTAAATACCTCCATGCATATTTTTTCCTAGTCCACCTGCAAACAACTATTTATGTGTTTAACTCAATTGATGCGAGTTAGTCCACTGAGGCCCCACAGACAGGTAAAGTTTAGTGTGAAACACGTAAAAAGAGAAAACAGAGGGGTGTGTTAGGATCTCTAAGAAAACATGTCATCCTAACCGTGCTCAAAGGCAAGGCTGTGGATGTTGTTTACCTTGACTTCAGTAAGGCCTTTGACACCGTTTCCCACAGCATTCTCCTGGTGAAACTGGCTGCTTGTGGCTTGGATGGGCACACGTTTCACTGGATAAAAAACTGGCTGGATGGCCGGGCCCAAAGAGTTGTGGTGAATGGAGTCAAACCAAGTTGGTGACCAGTCATGAGTGGTGTCCCTCAGGGCTTGGTTTTGGGGCCACTCCTGTTTAACATCTTTATTGATGATCTAGACGAGGGGATCGAGTGCACCCTCAGTAAGTTTGCAGATGACACCAAGTTGGGTGGGAGTGTTGATCTGCTCAAAGGTAGGGAGGCTCTGCAGAGAGATCTGGACAGGCTGGAGCGATGGGCTAAGGCCAACTGTAGGAGTTTCAATAAGGCCAAATGCCGGGTGCTGCACTTTGGCCACAACAACCCCCAGCAGCGCTACAGGCTTGGGGAGGAGTGGCTGGAGAGCTGCCAGTCAGAGAGGGACCTGGGGGTGTTGATTGACAGCCGGCTGAACCTGAGCCAGCAGTGTGCCCAGGTGGCCAAGAAGGCCAACGGCATCGTGGCTTGCATCAGAAATAGTGTGGCCAGCAGGGACAGGGAAGTGATCTTACCCCTGTACTTGGCACTGGTGAGGCCGCACCTCGATTCCTGTGTTCAGTTTTGGGCCCCTCACTACAAAAAGGACATTGAATTACTCGAGCGTGTCCAGAGAAGGGCAACGAATCTGGTGAAGGGTCTGGAGCACATGTCGTACGAGGAGTGGCTGAGGGAACTGGGGTTGTTTAGTCTGGAGAAGAGGAGGCTGAGGGGAGACCTCATCGCCCTCTACAACTACCTGAAAGGAGGTTGCAGAGAGCTGGGGATGAGTCTCTTCAAAGAAGGAACAAATGACAGGACAAGAGGGAATGGCCTCAAGTTGCGCCAGAGAAGGTTCAGACTAGGTATTAGGAAGCATTTCTTTACAGAACAGGTTGCTAGGTGTTTGAATGGGCTGCCCAGGGCAGTGGTGGAGTCCCCATCCCTGGAGGTGTTTAAGAGTCGGGCTGACATAGCACTTAGGGATATGGTGTAGTTGGGAACTGTCAATGTTAGGTTAATGGTTGGACTAGATGATCTTCAAGGTCTTTTCCAACCTACACAATTCTGTGATTCTGTGATTCTGTACCTGAGCATCCTTTACATGCCTGTTTAACATATTCTGAAAAACCTCTAATGAAGTACATCATAAACATTTCAATAATTTATATTATTTTAGAAATCTATGTTGTTTTTTCCAACATTGAGGATGGTGTTACACAATTTTATTTGTTATTCTTGGAACCCAATCATGTCCCTTCATCAGAGTATCCATATTCAAACATCATGAGTCCCCACTGAAATCAAATGAGGTGTTACCTATCTTAAAAAGAAACATAGCAGAACCATGTTTAAATCCAACTATAAATACATTTAAACATTGCTCTGTGTTCTGTATTCGTGAAAGTCTATAGGGGAATCTTGATTGTAGGTCCATGAAAGAGAACTCAGGGAGGACAAAAAACCCACAAAAATCCCAAACTAAAACTGTTGGGAAATTCAAACATGCCATACAAAAGTCTGCATCTCTGGTGAAGTTTTATACTCATTGGTTTACATCTCCAAATAAGAAATGGAATCGAAAAGATTAAAATATAAGAAATATTAGCATATACTTCACTTTATGGAACTTTCTCCCAAAATTATGTATTAAAAATAGAGGTCACTCCATGAGAGTTTCTGAATGCATGCACAGGACAAAGCAATTTCTTTAGGGATGCCCTACCTGTGTGGATACAAAAGAACTGTTGCAAAGTAACCTGAGCCTCAAAGATAAAACACTGCATTCAGCATCTCTTTGTGCATGTAAATGATAACTATCTGTCTGGAGTCATATTTTCTTCAAGTATTCCAGTAGAACACCTTACAGAATGAAGACTTAAGATATTAGAAAAGTCTTGTGTCAGAGGAGAAAGTGAGCCCAAGACTCCTTTATATAGCTATATATTCCTTTGTATATTAAATATATATATCTCCCATCCTCCTGTCTTGCATAATGCCCTTTTTTGTGCCCAACACAAAAAATTACATGCTGACTCAGACTTTTCCTGAGACAGGTCTCACAAAGATTTGTTTGTTTCAATTAATTCAGCAGCTTTCCCTTTCCCTTTTTATTGCTAAAATCCACATACATATTAATTAGGTTTGCCTTGGGTTAGATATCTTGTCTGTCTTAGAAAGAGTGGGGGATGAGCTTGCTTGCCAGGCACAGTTTTTTAAGCTCTTACCGCTCTAATTATTTCTCAGAAATGTTTACCAAAGGGAGCAAAATTTAAAAAGAAAATCACACAGATGGTAAATGCATGGAAGAATGTTTCTAAAAATAGTGTGTGAAAATGATTACAAATTGTATCTTGTTAATCAGTACACAGAAAATTGGATAAATATGTGTGTTGCCATTTTCTCTGGTTAATTCAGTATTTTTCTTGTAGCAGATACTCTTGAATCCTTATGCAAGTTCCAAATATGAATGACCTCAATCCACCAAGGTAGTAATAATAAATACAACTGTGAAAGGATGTACTTATGTCTTTGTTTTATTTAATTGAAGATGCAATTCAGCTAAGCTGTAGCATGATACAAAATTAAGTGTAAATCTGTTTCCAGGATCCTTCATCATTACCACCTAAAGAAAATATTTTTCTAAGTTAATTTAACAATCTCTTTTTACTTAAAAGATACTGAACCCTAACTTCCCCTTGTCTTTCTCCTTTTCACCTTCTTGCTCATAGTACTACAGATAAAGTCAATTTTAAGACCACTGCAAATGGCTACAAATCTCATTAGGCCACTGAAATGTACCCATGCTAATATAAAAAAAAAAAAAAAAAGTTCCACCCATGTCAGTAAAACAAACAGTTGAAAACAGCAACTGGAACCTGATGAGTGCTAACCCAGTGATCTTCTCAGGAAGAGATTTGTTTGACTGCTCAGATTTCTACTGTGACTTCCTGTCAGATGCTCAAGGTGGGACTATTACTTCAGAGGTATTCAGAGGTCACTGGTTTTCCAGTCACATATCAATTAATAATAAACTAGGTAGTGCCATCAAAGAATTTCTTTAATTCATTGACATCCTTGTACTAAATAGCTGAGTGAATGTTTTTAGTTGCCTTTCAGTTCTTTTTCTGTTACATGCATCAGTGGAGTTGGAAAGTTGAATAGATGCTTTAGAAAGATTTCTAGATTAGAGACATGCCAAACTACGTACAAAGAAGTGGCAAAGACAGCAAATCAACACACCTATTGTTTTATGAAACTGCTTCTGGTATATTATTTCTAAAGAGCCAGGATATCTCTACAGAGACCATGCAGTGTAACAGCTGAAAGAGAAGGACTTCAATTCTTGTGCAATTCATCTGGCTCCTTGTGCATTTGTCAATCTAGTTTGCAACAGTGACTGAAAAAAGAGAAAAAAAGATACTGCATCTGAATATTTTTTTACACTTTAATGAGTTTTGCACATGCTTATGGGTGTATATTCTGACCGGGGCCTTTGAAAGGAAATCTGTTAGCACTCCTGTTGAAGACCTTCAGGAGTGAGTTAATCGTACCTCATTTTATATGTCCAAAAATTAGACATCTAAGTTGAAATGAATCATCCCATTACTTGGAAATTCATCTGTCCTATCTTAAACATCTACATTAAGACCAAGCTGCTTGTTCTTTAGACTCACATCTTTCTCTTCACTGATATAAAGAGTCTAGAATGGCAAGCTCAGGGTTTCGATGGTTTTAGTACCTAAATTGGAGCAGCTGGATACAACCTTGAAACTTCATTTCTCCTGAATCTCCTTATTTCACAGATGATTGCCTCAGCTGTAGCTTTTCATTTTCAACAGAACATAGGCAATAACATGTGTGTTTATACAGTCATGTACCTTTACAGGCATGGTGATGCATAGCTTCTGTTATTATAGATAACATATATACATGTATAAGATCTCAATCTTAAAAATAGTTATTGTCTTTCCCATCTTTAATCAGATTCTTATGCACTATAAAATCAGTGAACCTTAAAGAAGTGCTTCTATAGATTTAAGTGTTGACTACATTACGATAGACCTCACCATTTTCAGTGTAGGTGTTGTGACAATAAGGGGAAAAAAAGAAAAGTGGTCTTATCCTTATTTACAGATGAGGAACTGAATATTTTCATAATTCATAGATAATAACACTGATTGCAGACAGACTAAATAACTTGCCTAAGGTCACACAGGAAGTCTGTGGCGGATCTGGAGCAAAACCCAGGTCTTCTTCTGAGATCTATGTCCTGAATTCCAGACACAGGAAAAAATCCCATTGAGATGAGTAGATGATTTGTCTGAATAAGGACACAGGGTTTGCTTCCTAAGAAGGAGGGAAAAGTATTTTTTTAAAATGTTGTTTACTGTGATTAACCAACTGAGATTAGAACTATGGATATAGGCTCATGCTACTTTCTGCATATAAGAAAAAATATTCCTTAATATAGCACTATCATCGCACTGATTTATGGGGCTCATTACACCCCACACATCAGCAGGAACATCTGAATAAATGTGGTTTAAATTTAGCTGGTTTTTGTCTTTCCAATATGTGGCATTTGCTGTAGATTTAATTTTTAAAAGTTGCTACCCACAAATGTTTTAGATCAAAACTGGAAACTTTTAGGGTAATTACTGGGTCACATTACAGACATGAAATGGGTGGTTCTGCTAACCAAAGGCAGAAACATAAAATGCTTATTTCTTTCATTACGAAACTACTAAATGTTTCCATATTTCTGAGATTATCACCATTCAAGGAGAGGCTGGCAATTTCTTTTGTTTGTCACCAGTTATCTTTGCAATTGATTTTGAAAACAACAAATCCAGATCTCATATTTGTATTATCTGGGTACATGTGTTTGAGTATCTGTAGCATATGGGTAAAGGCCATACCTCAGGGAGGAATTCCATATATAATTATGGAAAAAGCAGCCAATCCCTTTAAAGAAAAAAGGGTCAACCAACAGATGTAAGTCTAGTAATAGGTATCACTATTGACACTTAGCACCTGTCTCTGATAAAGACTAAAACTGGAATGCAACCAGATGTACCTTTGAACATTTTCCTAGTACTGTGTAAAATTGCTTTCTTCTCACATTGGTATTGTGTTTAGGACTTTTCAGATGATAGAAAATACCTATTATGATGTTCTGATACTGCAGCTCAAGGACAATCTGATAAAATTTCTCACCTCATTTATTTCTTTTTAAAGTATATGCTGTGAAACCTTTTTTTTTTTTTTTTTTTTCTGTTCGCAAAATTCAGAATATACCTTGAAAGTTCAGGCTGACAATGTCTTTCTTTGAACGAGCTTGCTCCAGTGTCATAACAATCAATCTGTGGATGCACAGAGCTCCTCGGTGCCCTGGAAAACTTGGCCCAGAAGTCAAAAACAAATTTGGAAGTTAGCCTTTGTTGGAATACATTCTTCCATGACTACCTTGCATGCCATAATCAATCACAATGATTTAATCTTGCTTAGATAAGCCCAGGCAAGGTGCAGTTATGTTTTAGAATGGCAAGCAGCTGTATTTCTGTTAAACGTAGTCACAGTGAAACATAAAACATTAATGAATCAGGATATGCCAAAATTAATCTTTTTGAACTTGTTTCTTGAATTTCTAGTACAGGAATTTGTACACTTCAGTGCAATGTAGAACTACTCAGGGAACTACTTAGATCAAGTTCAAGCATCCTAGTCACAGTAAACAAGGAGCTCAGTTTGGGTTTTTCAGCATAGTAAAGAAGTCAGCATTGAACTGAACATCCACCTGGAAATCTTTTAACTGCATGAGTTAGTTCCAGGTTACCTGGAGCATATCTATGCTCCATACGTGTTTTCAGTGTCAATGTGATTATGTTTTATTTTCCCCACAAGTTTCCTGTTTCATGACTACATGTATTTGTTGGTGTAGGACAAGGAACACAGTTCTGTGGAGAAAAGGTTAGGGTAGAACTGATAGATCTGTTAGGAGGAGAGAGGTGTTAGTTTTCTGGCCTTTTCCATGTTCATTTTGCAGTCTTAGTATTTCTTCAAAACACTGAATATGGTAATATTTTTTTTTTTTTCCAAAGAAAAGTAGTAAAACACATCCTTGATATGATCCAGTTCACAGAATCATAGAATCATAGAATGGGTTGGGCTGGAAAGGACCTTAAAGGTCATCTAGTTCCAACCCCCCTGCCATGGGCAGGGACACCCTCCACTAGACCTGATTGTTCAAAGCTCCATCCAAACTGGCCTTGAACACTTCCAGGGAGGGGGCATCCAGAGCTTCTCTGGGCAGCCTGTTCCAGTACCTCGCCATCCTCACAGTGAAGAACTTCTTCCTTACGTCTAATCTAAATTTACCCTCTGTCAGTTTAAAACCATTACCCCTTGTCCTATCACTACAGTCCATGATAAACAGTGCCTCCCCATCTTTCTTGTAGGCCCCCTTTAAGTACTGGAAGGCTGCTATAAGGTCTCCCCTGAGTTTTCTCTCCTTTAGGCTGAACAATCCCAACTCTCTCAGCCTGTCCTCATAGGGGAGGTGCTCCAGTCCCCTGATCATCTTCATGGCTCTCCTCTGGACCTGCTCGAACAGGTCTATGTCCTTCTTATCTTGGGGGCCCCAGAGCTGAACACAGTACTCCAGGTGGGGTCTCACGAGAACAGAGGGGGAGAATCACCTCCCCTGACCTACTGGTCATGCTCCTTTTGATGTAGCCCAGAATAAGGTTGGCCTTCTGGGCTGCAAACTCATGTTTCTGGGTCATGTTGAGCTTCTCTTCAACCAACACCCCCAAGTCCTTCCCCTTGAGGCTTATTCTCCACCCTGCCTGTATTTGTGATTGGGATTGCCCCGACCCACGTGCAGGATCTCACACTTGGCCTTGTTGAACTTCATGAGGTTTGCATGGGCCCACCGCTCAAGCCTGTTAGATGTTGTGCTGCAGTAGAAGGCAGGCTCCATGTAGGAGCTAAATTGCATTCGTCCAGAAACATGGTAGCCAAGAAAAGTACAGCATCTAGAGGATGCCTGGCTTGGTTTGTCCCAGCACCACCAGTTCCAGTTGTAAAATGCATGCACAGGTCAATGAGTTGGTATCCTTTGTACTTAAGCCTTTGAAACGAAAAATCTGTCCAAAGTTACTTTGGAGTATTAACTCTGCTTCCATAAAAGTTTATTTGGAATTTTATTTCAATTTCAAGTCATCTTGCTATATTAGCGTAAGATACATTTTTTTAAAAAAAATCATTCTTATCCCTGGTAGTGAAAACCGGGTCTATTTTCTTTTTCTGCAACACTCTTTCAGCTCAGTGTCTGTAAACCTCATACAGGAGCCTTGGCTGCTCTGTAACACTGCTAAACCATAGGCAATAGCCCATATATTACCAAACCAGTTTCAGGCAGAATGTGTCTGTATAAACAACAAAAATTGTTGTAGTTAAACTGAATTAAATCTTGAAATAATTTTGAGAACCAAAAGACTTGGTTTCATGCTGTCTTCCTTTCCACTCTGGTAACGCAATTGTTCTGCAAGATTTGAACAAGTAACATTTTGGGTTGTTATTAAAAAAAAAAAAAATTAAATAGTAATTAAATCCATGCAATTTGATGATTTTTAAGTACTCAGACTGGCCAGAAAATGAATAGAGAAACCATTTAAAGAAGTTCCCTGAGGCTTAAGGGTGAAATTATAGTCTTTTAGTGAAGCTTCCAATAAATAGACTTGGTGATTGACATGCCCAGGGAAATAGAACCTCTTTGAGCCTGGTAAGTACCTCTTTTAACATGCAACTTTTTTAGATTCTCTATGGCTTAGCGAGCAAGACACAGAGGCATTCCTTATGTTCACTCTTTACATACACTCTTCTTTCTTTTTAAGGGAAAAAGCCTATGATAAGTTTACATATCTTTAAGTAAACTGTAATAATCCTATTGAAAAAGATTTTAATTATAACAGCACTAATCTTAGTTTTACACGATTTTTCTCAAAGCTTCTAGGTTCCTCTTTGCATACAAATTAGTACTCTTGTCCATCCATAGCTATTAAAAGCTGAGGTTTATTATATTTTTTAAGATAAGCTTGGATCAAATTTCTTTGAGATGTTTGTGTACTGTTTTGGAAAAGTCTTCACTCAGTCAGTGCCTAAGTCAATGCATATTTAATGGCTTTTCACATCATTTACTTAGTACTACAAGTCTTGTTTTGTATGTGACCAGCTGTCAAAATGAATTGGTCCTGAATTAGTAAAAAGAATGAATAAACTGAACATTGAATCCAAGCAAAGCCTTTTTCTCCTTTTTCTAACTCCAAGGCCATACAGTTTTAATGGAAAAGCTGAGCCAGTGAAGAAAGAGAATTATTATAGCAATTATTCTAACATATCCTGACTAAATTCTAATTAAATATACTAATAAAATAATTTAATTCCATTAGAAATTCAATGACAGAGTTGTTTTGGGTGGAAAACTGATAATTTGTTCCTCCGTTTAATTATTCATTTAAAAATTCGTTCACAGGTAACACTGCATATGGAAACAGAAGCTTTAACAGATGTTTTTTCCGAAATAAAAAATAAGAAATCCAGACTTTTACAGTTGATTTTATAATACTGTCTTATCTCACCCAAACCCAGGATGTCTTGCCCCAGCAA
The DNA here is from genome assembly GCF_031877795.1 of Strix aluco. Lineage (NCBI taxonomy): Eukaryota > Metazoa > Chordata > Aves > Strigiformes > Strigidae > Strix > Strix aluco. The sequence continues at coordinate 67,271,081 of NC_133935.1, forward strand.
AAAATAAGTCTTCAAAAGTTTCCTTCCTTCTTTATATTTCATTTTTGTCCAAATAAGCCCAAATATGCTAGAAACTCTACATTTTTTCTAGAATGTTTCCAGAAGAAATGTTTATAATGGGAAATTAAAATGAGAATAAAACTCAGTAATATTCATTACATAAATTTCTATAATCACCTTTCTTAACTTTTTAAAGATGTTTTTTCAAAGACCAGTACATGTAATGTGCAATTTTAATCCTACAGCTAATACCTTTTAGACAGGAACTCTTCATAGTAGGTGCTGCTCTGGTAAAGCTAGAGGAGTTTTTAAATACCTGAAATCCTGCTGTGTACTTGTGGTTGCCTGTAACATATTCCATCTTTAATGGATGTCAGTCAAAACACTTTTGCAGTCATGCATGATCCTGCTTATATTCTTAACAGCTGCAGACTAAACATCTCAATTGACTTTAGTCAGTGTGCCAAATCATGTAAGCACTACTAAATCTGTGTGCACAGACATTTGTTTACAGGTTTTTGTTTGCAAAATCTTTGGCTCTTTCCTTCAAAGAAGTTTTCTCCTTCTGTGAGCCTGAAGCATGGTGTGTAAACGTCACCCCTGCCTTGCAGGAATAGCCCTGCTCAAGGGAACAAGGGTGTTGGCAGTGGCCAGGCATTTGAAGGTTCCTCCTCAGTAAAGAAATTAAGCAACAGATTTCTAGGGGTTGATTCCATTTTCTGAGCCACTCTGAAGGAGAAATCTCCCCTCCTTATCAGTACTTGATCCTTTAGTGATGAGTTTGTGTCAAGTCGTTTGAGCTGTTGGACCCGGTCAGGATAAGTCTTGGAAGAGTGACTTTGCCTCTGGAATGACAGAAGGGTCTCTGCTTCCTTTTTCAGGTTTTCAGAATTTAATGAGAAATTTTAATAAAATTCCATTTGCTTTGTGAAGTATATTTAGGATTTGCTTGCCAGAACTCTGTTTTTGAAAGACAAAAAATAATTCTTAAGACAGACTTCTTTAAAAGAGCTACAAGGGTTACAATAGTCTAAAAATGCTATATTGAATGGGATCTAGCAAACTTTAACTGAGAATCAATCTTTTTACAATAAGTAGCAAGAATCGCTCTTTAAACAGTGTCCAGTGTAAGATATTGATATAAACATGTATTTCATTTATTTGCAGAATGAACTGTCCAACTAAAGAGAAAAAATAGCCTAAAAATATTTCCAAATTACTTTTAAAGATAAATTAGAATGAAGTTTCCTTTCAGTCAAATCAGTGTAAAAGTATCTGCCTCTTCTGGATCTTAAATAAGAATATTGCAAGAAATCCTGGAAAGAACTACAAGTTACAATTCTTTGCTGAGACCTGCAAATTTGAGACTCAAAGATTTGGCTGAAGTAATAATGCTATGGTCTATTACTCTCTCCATAAACTGAAGGCAATTTGCCATTGCCTTACTCTTTTTTTTCAAAGAAGTGAATGGCAGTTTGAAAAAATACCAGCGTGTTCAGTAATACTAATGCTTTGATATGTGCAAATACTAATGTTTTAATATATTCAGTGTTTTGAACTTTAGGAAATGTTAATAACTTTGGCTCATATATTTCACGGTTCTCTTATAAACACATGTAGATAATTATTGTGTTAATAACCTAATTAAAGTATCCCAGTCTGCTGTTGGAATAAGGCAGTTTGTACCATGTCTGAATTGGACATGGCACATAGCCAGCTTTTCCTATCTGCATTGCTGGAATTGCTTCATAAATCCATATATTTTGGGAAATAAGTAATTTGGAGAATACATTTGGGAAACAAATAATTTGGAGAATACAATGATTTGTGTAAGAAGCTCACTAAAGGGAAAAATTCTTAATTCAGGACAGGAATCTACCTTTGTTGGTGGTAAAACCAGATATCCACAGATAGTCACAGCATAGGATCAACTTCAGAGATCCCAAAAGAATGTTGTTTACACAGCACGTTGCATACTAAAATTTAAGTTTGAGATCAACAGTTTATTCTTCATATCTGAAGGCATGGTACACTTCAGTTACACATCTCATTCTAGTCTGTCAGGTACTGAATTAGCTGTCACTTCAAATGCAGTGTACTACAAGCAATCATAAGGGCTCTTGAAGTTTATTTAAATATTTTAGATTTCACCTCTTTGTTGTATATATTCTGTTATTTCTCAAACATCTTTTAATGTACTAACACATCAGTTATTCACAAGAATGTTTCAGGAATAAACATTTTCCAGAAAATACAACATCAGCTACAAAGGTTTGCATTTTCAGAGACACTTGAAGGATTCAGGAACAATGTCCATTAGAATAAGTGGAAAATATGTTGCCTATTATCACCTTTAGAAAGATCACTACAGATGTTGAGAACATGGCTTTTTAATTACATGAGATGAAACCAGGGATATATGCATTAAACTGCTTGATAGACTTTTGGAATTATGTTTGGAAACATCATTGATTGTTGAGAAATACCACATAGCTTTAACAAAACCAAAATAATATCACATAAGAAACTCTTCAATAAACTCCAGTAAACATATGTCTGCCCAAGAAATTGGTGTAGATTAAAAATACAGTTAAGGAGAAACTGTGTTAATTTTTATGGTGCTTGATAGATCAAAAATACATCATCTTCTTTAGAACCATCAAAGGGATGTGATTTTTTTTGTGTGTGTTTGGACATTCTACCTGATGAAAAACACTCTCTTTTAATACACTGCTCATAAACTAATAGACTGGCAAACAATGAGATGGCATAGTCACATTTTTTGTCACCATATAAAAACATAATAGTGAATTAGATGTGCCAATTATGATCACTGCAGGAATAACTTTTTTCTTGGAAGGACTTAAATAGTACCCTTGTGTAATGTTATCAAGCCTTTACTATGCATTCCTCCTGCATGAGAAAAAGATGCATCTTGACTTAATTTTTAGCCATCCAGTATGTGCTAATTGCAACCATTGATAGTCTGTCTGAATTACATTATCTCTAGATGAGCTCAGTGATATTATGCAAAACTTGGCCAAAATTGTTTAAGTTTAAACATGCAGTAAGGAGAGAAGACCAAGAGCTTTGCTAGTGAAGCTGTAGGGTTTTGCTTTGCTTTCTTGTGCCTTTTTTTTTTTTTTTTCACATTTTGGCTTGGATTGCTACATTTTAGTCAAGCAGGCTGAAAGTTACAGCTGCTTTGTTGCATATTTAAAACCTTTCATGTAGCAAAGATTTACATGTGTTCTAAATTTCATACTGTGAATAAAGCCATTATTTCAATGAACCACAAGAACACACATGTAGACAACCATAAGTAAGCACATATATAAAACTTGTATAGAATCAGAACCCATATAAACCCACATTCTGTAAAATTCATGGTCCTCTGTCTAAAGTAACACCTTCATTAGTAGTGCATGATTTACATGATTTCTTTCTTGTAAAGCATGGCTTTTATTACACTTTTTAAACTCAGAGATAAATCATGTTATTGACATTCACCTGAATAAACCATGTTTTTCTTATTCCATTGTAAGGTCGTACAGAATTCTTTCACAGATCAGACAGTGTCTTCTTCTCTCTTCCTCTCTGTAAAAGACATTATAAATGCATTTTTCCTACTCTTTTTTTCTTCTCTTCTTTCTCCTCTACTTTTCCCCTCACTGCCTATTCTACTTCCCCAAACCTCTCTTTCCTATTAAAAGTTAGTTGAAACTCAGCTTCTCACATCGGTGTAAGAAGTCAAATAAGAATGAATCAAATTCACATTTGAAATGTTCTTGAAATTTTTGCTGTATTGATCTTGGCTTGACTGAGAAAAAGGTACTGGAAATGTGTATAAGACTTACATGATGGCTAAGGAATTAAAATGGAAATAAAAATAGGAAGAAAAACCCTTGGAAATTTATCCCAACTTGTTGAAGTAACTTATTTAGATGTATATCTCTTTCAAAAATTGCCCAGAGTTTCAGGCTCAATTGCATGTGATGTTATCCCTCACCCTCACAGTTTCTGGGAGAAACAATCTCTAAATTGTATTGCATCACCATCCGGGCCGCAGTTGATACCTAGAACTTGCACCATTGTTCTGTGTGATAAATACAGCCATTTTCTGCCTGGGGCTGCTCATGATGGAAATTTTCCACCCATAAACAATCTTGTTAGTTTCATAATTGCTTCCCCCTTCTAATGAATGCAGAACATAATGAATGCCAAGCCAATCTTTTGGGTTCAAATCCAGGGATCTTCATCAAGACAATGAATGTGCATTCATTAAGTAGAACCATGTTGAAAGTGCTTTTGCCATAAGTACAGTATAATACATTTTCCTTAATGGGAATGTAGTATTTTAGCACATTACTTAATTAGGGATGAGCAGACAAATGGAGTTAATTCCTTCAGCTTCAGTGAGTGCAGCAGAAGCAGTACATTTTCATTCATTGCTTAGGGAGCCATTCATTACATAGAATCAAAGGCTGAAAAAACCAAAGCATTTAAAATATTATATGTGGTAAAGTATAATTTAATAATTTTAATGCTTACTGAAAGCGTGATGCTGGAGGTGGCATTACAGATCATTCTCTTAAGTTCCATCTCTGGGGAACAAAGATCAAATTTAAGATTATTTTGATGCTCTTAATTCTCTGTTGATTCAAAGCACTAAACAACACTCAGTTTGGGAGAACAGAAATATCCGGAATTGTGCCATTCAGTAATTAAATGCATTTACAAACCTGTGTGGGAAAGTTTGAGCTGTACAAACCAAGACTATATCTGGCAGAGGCTGTTTGTAATAGGCCATCATGCTAGTTAATGTGAAATGTATTCCTAATTTAAAAAGTTAAAAAACTGTATTTAAAGTCAACATTTTAACTGACTGTAAGAAATCCCATGACTATTAAACACGTCCGTGTTAAATTTCTGGGATTCATTTATGCAAGTATCTTGGCCACTGAATATGAGAAACTGTAGCTGAGAGAGTCTCTACTGCTTCCTCTGAAAACAGGATGAGGTCTTACTGTAATAATTTGAATAAAGTGAGCCTTACATGAAGTATAACCTGTAGAAGAACTCTATGCTCTGTGCTCCACAGTACCTAAGGTTGTCCAGTATAATTGTTCCTATAATAGTGCCTTTGGATGTTCTACTATTTAGTCTAGGGGAAAAAGTACATTAAAATGATCTTTCAGGTAAGTTTCATCAAAGATATTGCATATGGTATAACATAATGTTTAACAAAAGTAAAATATTCTGAAAAACATGCTTTAGATTGTTTGACATTATTTTAAAATCAACCCTTACTTGCTAAATATTTTCATTTTGGAAGAAAGGGACTACTGTGGTGAGAGGGTCTGCATTTTGCTAAAAGGTCAGAGCATTTCTGTGCACTGAGAACTTTCCTGATCAAATCCTTCCTCAGGGGATTTGAAGCCATGGTTCCCCACCTCTCCAAGACTGCTCAATTTTCTCTAGGCTGTTGTGGAGAAGCAATGTATTCTACATTTCTCCTGTTGACATCTTCCTACAGCACACAAAGGCCTGAATATCCACTGGGGTCTAACCCTCATCTGCCACGTGCAGGTACAATAACGTCCATGGAGTTTTGCTGTCAATCTCAGTAATTGCTTAAAGTACTGCATTTCAAATGGGATAAATCAAGCTGGATGATTCAGAGTACTTTGTCTCAGAACACCCCATAACTGGCAGTAAGGGAATAGATGACCTTTGTTTAAACTCACAGTACAATCAAACAGAAGGAGCTTTAATTTGGAGCTGTGTCCGCTCTGAAGTGGTCTAGCCTTTAGGATAGAAGACACTCCAAGGAAAGTTTCCTTTCTAGAATGTTCCACTTTCTGTGAACTACTTGAATAATCACTGACATTTATGCCTGTCTCAACACTGGCCTATGTTTTCGGCAGAAAACATCTCAGATTCACCTAAAATTAGTGTGGGTTTGTTCCAGTATAATGAGGTGAATTTGGATTCTGACTTGCTTTAAACTATAGTGTGAATGGATTCCAATATCCGTTGCAGTGGTCACATAAAGTTGGGTGAAACAACATCAGTGGAAGAGACTGAAAACAGCACCCTAACTTACCACAGTGTAAGGCAGCGTAGCTTCAAAGGACTGAAATCAGATGAGAGTTTTGCTCTGTATTTGTTCTTGTTATCCAGATATAATCTGTCATTGTTTCTGCAAAATGGTTCTATGCCAGGTAATTTTTTTGAAAATAGCTTTATTTCTCAGCCAGTTGGATTAAATGCATTCAAGCGATCACACTGAATAAACGTCTCCTCCTGGGGCATAGGAGAGGGCTGCACCAGCTCATGCCACACTTCACTGGATGCTCAGCTATAATAATGTTATAAAATAGAGTAGTAAATCTCTGCACAAATAGAACTCTGAGTGAATTTGTGGTGATATACAAGGATACGATTATTCCTAGCATCACAATTGAGCAATACCTTACCGTGATAATTTATTATTTTTCTATCATTTTAATACCATGTTATTTGACATAAAGATCTGATAGGCAGTGCTGTCCCTCTTGTGTGATATCCTCATTCATAAAGAGGTCTCAATTCCTCCATAAAAGATTTAATATATAAGTATTCAATTAATTGGCTTCATGTCTGTATTGGACTTGTGATGTTTTTTTGTACAGATCATATTAAATTACAATGTTTCACTACTAATAAAAGCCTACTAATGGAAATGCCAGTTCTCTGAGTCATATTATTTTATTTGCAGGAAGAGACAATACAAAGTAGATTGTTTGCTTCCCACAGCTAAATAATACTCTTAACCAAATGAATAGCTCTAAGTAGGAGTTCTACTAACGGCTTTAAAGTTGCCAGGGACTTTGGTGGATAGTGAACCAAGCTGTGTCTCAAGGGGCTGCAACTTGGCTGTGGAAAAGTGTATAAGCAAGGAAAGTGAGAATTTTCTGGTTTGAAATTTACATTATGTATTTGAATTTACGTTCAAATATTTACAAGTTCATTCTGGAGGAATTTTCAATAAAAATGTTGATAATACAGAGATTACATAAGGTAAAATAAAATATAAGACTTGTTTTCCTGTCTTGCATTATGGTTCATCTTACCCTGGATGCTGTAGAATGTCACAGCTCTAACTACAGTTTCAATATTAGATAATGAAGATGCCATTTATCAGTATGAAATGAAATCACAACTGCAAGGGACTGAAAGTTCCCAGTGATAGATCACATTGGTTTACATTGCCATGCCTTTCTTGAATGCTTCACTGTGATATGTATGATAGTTCTGGATGATTAAATATTGAAAATAAACACAAATTGCATCAGCATCAAGATCTATTTAAATGCATGAAAAGAAATTCACTCAATTACTGCTCAGCAACTTAGCTAGTTGAGAAAAGAAATAATTGTTCATTGGGATCACAGAATAAACACTCATTTATCAAAGAGAAGGTTGGAAACTGAGCTTGAAAGACTTTTTTTTTTTTCCTGTTGAGGGTCAACAGACCTCAATGTAGGAATTCAAATATAAGGTGGAAGTGCTATGAAAACAACTATATATTCATTCTAAAAGTTAACTGGATGCAGGGTAGCCCAATACATGTGGAGAAGAGGCTGAATTTGTTTATTTAGACTACTATTTCTGGACTTTTCTAACTTTTAAATACTTGCTTTCTCAACTAGAATATCATTCCCTTCAGATGAAATGTATGTGATTTCACAGAATTGTGAAAACTGAAACTCTTGTTGACACTCACATGATCAGCTAACTGTGCTAAAACCTCTGGATTCACCACTCAGACTTTGCTCCCCAGCTGGTGGATAACTGATTGTCCTGCTGTTGGGGTTTGAACTTGGCCAGTAGCCAATCACCACGTGGCCAATCGTTTACTTCCCCCCCCCCGCCTTCCCGGTGAAATAGGGGAGGGACAAAAAAAAGAAATTCGTAGATTGAATTAAAAAAATTTAGTAATAGTAACAAAACAACAATAACAATAGTAGGTCCAAACGGGTAAAGTACAGCAGTGCCCGGTATGCAGCCCCCCCCAGCAGCGATCTCAACTGCACCGACTGGGAAACTGAAACCAAAACGGGCTGTGAGAGAGCATGCGTCCCCTTATATACTGAGCATGTCGTCACGTGATATGGAATACTCCAGTGATCGATCTGGACCCAGCCCTCTAGCTGTGCTCCCTCTCAGCCCAAGGAAAGTTAACTCTGTCCTGGCCGAAAACAGGACAGTCTCCACCCCTTATTCCATAACATTTACTCTATGCTCAGGTTCTAAATACATTCTAAGGAATCACCACCCCTTTTCCCGGGTCTCACAGATATCATTCTCTTAGTCTATGGGACATCCTTCCAAAATGTCTACTGAGTTCCTTTAGTCCACAACTTTGGGTTCCATCTGTCATGACTATTTAAGGCTGGAGGAATGAGGTGAAGTTGGCTCAGTTGGTGGGGCAGGAGGCTTTGGATGTGGCAGGAGGATGTTGTGAGGCACTAATTGCAATAACGGGGTTTTTTGACAGTTTGATTCATTGGCTATTTTCACCTAAAATCAAATCTCATTAAGGCACAAATCGGACTTCTCTGTCTTTCTGCATTACCCACCAAGTGCATCCAGGTCCTTGGGCAAAAGTAATCCTACACATGACTTTACATTTACCCAATGCAGGAATAACTCAGACTGTGTTCCCCAGCATATTTTTAATGCGTGCTATGGGGGCTTTATCCCCATCTGCACTATGTAGGACGTTTGATTGAGCAGGGCCAGCTTGCTTGGCAGATCCTCTGGTATTGACTAACCAGGTGGCTTTTGCTAAATGCACGTCCCAGTGTTTGAAAGTTCCACCACCCATTGCTCTCAGTGTAGTTTTTAGCAACCCATTGTATCACTCAATTTTCCCAGAGGCTGGTGCATGGTAGAGAATGTGGTATATCCACTCAATACCCTGTTCTTTGGCCCAAGCGTCTATGAGGTTTTTTCAGAAATGTGTCCCATTGTCTGACTCAATCCTTTCTGGCGTGCCATGCCTCCATAAGACTTTCTTCTCAAGACCTAAAATGGTGTTCTGGGCAGTGGTATGGGGCACGGCACAAGTTTCCAACCAACTGGTGGCTGCTTCCACCATTGTAAGCACATAGTGTTTGTCATGCCGAGTTTGAGGGAGCGTGATAAAATCAACCTGCCAGGCCTTCCTATATTTATATTTTAACCATCATCCTCCATGCCAAATAGGCTTTAACTGTTTGACTTGCTTAATTGTAGCACATGTCTCACATTCATGGATTACCTGTGCAATAGCATCCATGGTGAAGTCCACCCCTCGGTCACGAGCCCATCTATATGTTGCATCTCTTCCCTGATGGCCTGAGGAGTCATGGTCCCAGCAAACCATAAATTATTCACCCTTATGTTGCCAGTCTAGGTCTACTTGAGCCACTTTAAATCTTAGCAGCTTGATCTGTCTGTTGGTGGTTCTGATGTTCTTCAGTGGCCTGGCTCTTGGGTACATGAGCATCTACATGGTGTACTTTCACAACAATATTCTCTACCCAAGCAGCAATATCTTGCCATAATTGAGCAGCCCAGATGAGTTTGCCTCTGTGCTGCCAGTTTCTCTATTTCCACTGCTGTAACCACCCCCACAGCGCATTTGCCACCATCCATGAGTCAGTATAGAGGTAGAGCACTGGCCACCTTTCTCACTCAGCGATATCCAAGGCCAACTGGATGACTTTCACCTCTGTGAACGGACTCGATTCACCTTCTCCTTCAGCAGCTTCAGCGAACCGTTGCGTGGGGCTCCACACAGCTGCTTTCCACCTTCAATGTTTCCCCACAATGCGACAGGACCCATCAATAAACAGGGCATATTGCTTCTCATTATCTGGTAGTTTATTATATGGTGGGGCCTTTTCAGCACGTGCTACCTCTTCCTCTGGCGCCATTCCAAAATCTTTGCCTTCTGGCCAATTTGTGATCACTTCCAGTATTCCTGGATGTCTAGGGCTCCCTATTCAAGCCCATTGTGTGATGAATTTAATTAAACCCCATTTACTCCATGTGGCATCAGTTGCATGGTGTGTAGAGGGAACACTCCCTTTGAACATCCAGCCCAGCACTGGCAGTCGGGGTGCCAGGAGGAGCTGTGCTTCAGTCCCAATCACCTCTGAAGCAGCTCGGACCCCTTCATATGCTGCCAATATCTCCTTTTTGGTTGCAGTATTGCAGTCCTTGGATCCTCTGTATCCCTGACTCCAAAACCCCAGGGGTCGACCCCAGGTCTCCCTTGGTGCTCACTGCCAGACACTCCAGGTAGGGCCATTCTTCTCGACTGCAGTGTAGAGCACGTTTTTAACATCTTGCCCTGTCCGAACTGGCCCAAGGGCTACTGCATGAGCTATTTCCTGTTTAATTTGTTCAAAAGCTTGTCATTGCTCTGGGCCCCATATAAAATCATTCTTTTTCTAGGTCACTTGATAGAGAGGGTTGACAATCTGAGTGTAATTTGGAATGTGCCGTCTCCAGAAACCCACAACACCTAAGAAAGCTTGTGTTTCCTTTCTGTTGGTTGGTGGGGACATGGCTGTTATTTTATTAATCACCTGCATTGGAATCTGATGACATCCATCTTGCCATTTTACTCCTAAAACCTGAATCTCTTATGCAGGTCCCTTGACCCAACCACGCTTTATGGCAAAACCGTCTCTCAGAAGGATTTGGATTATTTTCTCCCCTTTCTCAAAAAATTCTTCTGCTTTATTAACCCATGTAATGATGTCATCAATGTACTGAAAGTGTTCTGGGGCTTCACCCTGTTCCAGTGCAGTCTGGATCAGTCCATGGCAAATGGTGGGGCTGTGTTTCCACCCCTGGGGCAGTCGATTCCAGGTGTACCGGACACCCCCTCCAGGTAAAAGCAAACTGTGGCCTGCATTCTGCTGCCAGAGGGATGGAGAAAAATGCATTGGCAATATCAGTCATGGCGTTCCACTTGGCTGCCTTCAACTCCTGTTCGTGTGATGGGCCTGGTTCATCATCACCCTGTACACTATGAGGGGATTTTCTTGTGTATTTCTTCTTCTGTATGGGAGCAACTGACACTGTCATGGATTGGTGCTCTGGTTCAGCTGCAGCGCCTGTCCTGGGGCTTGTAGTGGCTGCAGTTTCTGTTACTCTGTTACAAGATCCAGAGCCCTTCTCTTCTCTTGAGGGTGCTCAGTAAGCGTGGGTTAGTGTTGTGGTTTGAACTCAGCTGGTAGCCAATCGCCACCTGGCCCACACACGCCTCCCCCCCCCCGTGAAATACGGGAGAGACAAAAGAAGAAATTCATAGGTTGAATAAAAAAAAGAATTTAGTAATAGTGACAAAAACAACAGTAACAATAGTAAGTTCAAAATGGGTAAAATGCAGCAGTGACTCACTGAGCGGCGACTGGTACAGAGCCAGGCCCCCCCCAGCAGCGATCCGACCCCACCAGAAAATCCCACCACACCGACCCAGAAACTGAAATGGGGTGTGGGAGAGCCCGCCTCTGCCTATGTACTGAGCATGACGTCCCATGATATGGAATACTGCAATGATAGATCTGGACCCGGCCCTCTAGCTGTGCTCCCTCTCAGCCCAAAGAAATTTAACTCTGTCCTGCCTGAAACCAGGACAGCTATGCCCCAGCTTGTTGCAGTGAGCTGTGCCTCTCTGGAATTACCCAGGTGACAACATATTTTTTCCAAATATTTTACTAGTTCCTCAAGATTCTGCACCTGTGCAGGAATGAAGTTCCAATACACCGGAGGTGCCCACTGTTCTAGGTACTTGTCCATGCTACTCCACACGCCCAGCCACTCATAATTCTCCAACCTTGGGGTAGATTTCCAGGTGATACTCTTAAATAGTTGCTTAACCCTGAACAAAACCTGAACCACATGCAGGAACACACTAGCTCCTAGCAGTAAGACGACCATGTTAATGTCAACATTCCAAGGATATTTGAAATTCCTGAATTCCTCAAACACAATTGTAAATAGCCCCAGGGCTGATGACTGCATCCAGTCATAGATGAGCATCACATAGTAGAGCAAAACCAAAATCTTAACTCAACTCTCAGGGAGCGTGAGCAACAGCATGGGAAATACATATTGCAAATGAGGTGATAAAATCTTAAGAAGCCAAGCAATCAACATTATTATCTGTTCTGTTGTTATCTCAAACCTCAGGCCCCATGTTGGGTGCCACAAGACTGCTGTGGTTTGAACTCAGCTGGCAGCCAATCGCCACGTGGCCCGTCGTTTACTCCCCTCCTGCCCACTTCCTGGTGAATTAAGGGAGGGACAAAAAAAAGAAATTCATCAATTGAATAAAAAAATTTAGTAATAGTAACAAAACATCAGTAACAATAGTAGGTCCAAATGGGTAAAGTACAACAGTGGCTCACTGACCGGCAACCGGTACACATCCTGCACCCCCTGCAGTGATCCGACCGCACCAGAAAATCCCACCATGCCGACCCAGAAACTTAAACAGGGTGTGAGAGAGCCCGCGTCTGCCTATATACTGAGCATGATGTCACATGATAAGGAATACTCCAATGATTAATTTAATGGTTGGACTAGATGATCTTCAAGGTCCTTTCCAACCTAATTGATTCTGTGATTCTGTGATTGATCCAGACCTGGCCCTCTAGCTGTGCTCCCTCTCAGCCCAAGGAATGTTCATTCTATCCCGGTGGCAACCAGGACACCTGCATCAATGGAGCACTCTAACAAAACATCAGGTCCCTCAGGCAACCACTTTTGTACCCATATTATGGGTACCCAGATTATATGCCTAACAAACGCATGAAAAATTCGATGGTTGCAGTTCACTATTGGTAGGAATGAATGTAGGTAAGTGTGTGTGTTTGTAGCACTGGATTGCTCTAGAAGAGACTCCTTTGGTCTCAGGATATATACACATCTGCAGGTCTTAATACCATCTGCAAGTGTTGTGAGGCCACCACTGTGACATTTTGGCTACAGTCTTGGAAAGAGAAAAACTGACTTGTGATCCAAGGCTTATGTGTTGTATTTCAGTTCTGTCTATCACCTGTTGTTCAAGAACTGTGTAACAGAGCAAAAAACCCAAACAAGGAAGCATCTATGGTACTTTCTTAACCATTGAATGCTAGCAATTGCTGTCTGTGAGAATTTCATCCACATCTTCTAGGAGTTTATTTTATTCCTTATTCAGATATGTATTTACACTGAAGGGACTATATACAGAAAGCTGCAGCTAGAGGTAGCACTCCAACCACTCATTGACTCTCTAGTGCTTCTTCCATATTCTTTCATGACACTTCTGCTCCTCTTTCCAATAAGCTTGCAGTCTGTTAAGAAAATATTTCAAAAAAATTCTATTGTCTGGAAGAAACATGGCTTTAGGAAATACAAAATTACCCAGAATAAAAATCTAATTACTGCTGTTCTTCCCTCAGCCTTCTGCCTTAAAGTACTCACATAGAGTGATGTGATGAAATACTGCATACAAAATGATAAAAGTAATTCGTCTTAGTCCTGCCTTTTTAAAATATTATCACACAGTATCAAGTCCATAAAACTGTATATGTCTGAATCATGTTACTTGTTTAAAATTGAGTCTTTCAGATTGTGTATAATAAAACAACTTCTGAAAACTCCAAAGATCAGTGTAGTGCCAGTTCTTTTTTCTATAAATGAAACTCCAGAGCTACATATACACATACTGAGCTTTTAACTTGATGTAACTGAAAATGTATGCCTGGTAAACTGCAGAAGTGACAATATGGCTCTCCTCTTTTCTCTCACAGATTTGTTTTGCTGCATAGCTTATGCTGCCATGAAGGAGAACTGTACGTTACAAATACTATATGATTTTTTAAGTGTTTATTCCTTCACCATGAAATACTATATGATTTTTGAAGTGTTTATTCCTTCACCACGCACTCGATTTTGTCAAGAATTTAGGAACTAGAACTAGTGGAAGTTCTAGTTCATCCTGCTCAGAATCACAATATGTGGATTTTTTTGTGATAGGTGGGAATTTTACTCTGAGTAGCAAAATTAAAATTGATAAAAAAAAGCTATGTCTATTTTATATAAATGTTGTACAAGTCCCTGGATCTCTGCTTTTTATATGAATTTTCCCTTTCTCTTTCACTGATCTTTGTTAAGTAGCTTCCTTTAACAATGCTTTGGATTTTCCCTTGATGTGGACAAAAAGTATATGCATTTTTAATTGGAATTCAATTGAAAGACCTCTTTTACATCATTAATCAAAACCAATTTAGTTTTTAAAACATTATCATTGCATATGATTCCATTATAAAATTACAAAATAAACTTTTAAATATTATTACACTAATGCTTCTGTGTGCTGCTTGAATCTGTTGTATGACAGTGCTTGCTCAGTCAGTCTCTATAGCTTTAAGTTATGCCCTTCAAAATGAAGCACTTCTACAGAAAACGAAACATTCAAAAATAAAGCAAATTCCAACTAGTAGCAATGTTTTCACAGAGAAAATGTGCTTAGAGGTATTTCTGCTATAAAACAAAAACAATGTGGTACATGAATGACTTGTAACTAATAACATAAATGATATCATCTTCATGATGTGGAATGAGGCAATTGAATTTCACTTTAAGAATAACCAATGGCCAGACAATACTTAAGAACTAGACCTTGAAAGTAGTTCAGATTGACAAGAAATATAATTTGCTCTGGCATACCCTATTACAGATGTTCTGTAGTATTGGTATGTTAGATGTAGTAGTATTGAAAGTGCAGCATTATTCAGGGAGCAAAAACTTTTCTCTGTAGCAATGCAATGGTAATTTGTGTTCCATAGCAACTTGAGGATCCATAATCTTGGAACTATTTATAATGTTTCCAAGCCGTGTTATATCTAAATAGAAACATAAATTTTGTTATTGAAGTTTAAAACTCATAAATGCATTAAAATGCTTCAAGACTTAAAGAAACTTGTCAGATAAATTGCAAACGCACAAACATGGAATTACTACTGCATTCGATTACTTATTAATTACAATCAACAATCAATAGTTTTCAATATAATCCTTTTACATCAGGTTAAATCAACAGGTAGATAAAACTTCATTAAACTGTAAATTCAGTAATTAAGGTTTCTCTCTGTTAGTCAGTTACTTGAGAAAACAATCCTCAAAGAAAAAAGCAGAATATTTTTTAGAAATTTTGAATGTCCAGATCTTTAAAGTCAATATTTCTGGTCAGAAAAAAAAACCCAAACCTTCAAAATAATTCAATTACACACTTAAATTGACTTTACATCTCTGCCTTTATCCTACCATCA
Source organism: Strix aluco (assembly GCF_031877795.1). Lineage (NCBI taxonomy): Eukaryota > Metazoa > Chordata > Aves > Strigiformes > Strigidae > Strix > Strix aluco. The sequence continues at coordinate 67,286,443 of NC_133935.1, forward strand.
TCTTTGACAGAAAGATGGAGTAATTTTGATCAACAAGACACAAAAACCAAATACAGAAGTAAACAGCTGACAATGAGGAATGTCTGCACAGCATTCCTGAGGGCTGAGACAAGAGGATTTTGTATGCATAAGTGTAGACTACATTAGTGTGATTCCCTGTCATGAGCTGCCTCTTCTATGCAATTTTGCTCTTATGGCTACTGAGTTTGTTGTAGCAGGTGGTGTGTCTATGTTATATCTCAGAGAGCTATCTTAGCTTTTATGTTTGAAGCTTTTAGGTAAATTTTCTAGAACACTTGGAGTAACATCCTGGTGGTTGTCAATTGGATTTTTATGATTGATGTCAGACTGAACAGAGAGAGGCTAGTTTTGAGGGATGACAAAAGTCCTCCTCACTAAAAATTGTCACAATTACTTTGATCAAGATGTGGACATGAGTTAAATGAAGACATAACGGTTTATTTCAACAAATCCAGAAACTCTTAGGTAGCCCATTGCTGTCGAATAATGAGATGTTCTTTTTTTATTTAAATGCTCTGGCATTCTGTAATATTTTTTTGGCATGGTGAATCCATGAAATCAAATAAGACAATGTTGCAAGAGGGAGCTGAGGTGAGTCAAATGCAAAGGGTGGATAAGCATGGGTGTATGACTCCCTTTTGACACAAAATTACTTGCATGCTTCTGTTGCATGTTCAGTTTACCAAGGTAACAACAGCTCATCTCATGCCTTCAGGCTAAAGACTATGGCGCTTTATTTCCTTAGCTTCATTTTGTGTCCAGGAACATGATCATTAGTAAATTGTACCCAAACAGGTGTTCCTTTGGTATGTCCTTGAAACACATCCGTTGTTAACAATGTTTCCTTTATTTCATGATATCCTTGGACTGACATTATTGTACCCCCGTCTCTCCATAAAGTAACTTGTGCTTGACATAAAGATGGCATGTAAAGTGCTTATGAACACATGATTTTCTATCTTCAGCCTTGTCTTTCTATAGCAGACTTCCATGGTTGCTTTGCAGCTGAAATGTAATATTCTGAATCTTGTCTAAATCACGTGATAGCTCATCCAGAATCTGGCATCACGCACTGCCAAAGATAATCTGACACCATTCAGGTCACAGGTACATAGTCAACATGTGTGTTTGGCAAGATTTCAGAAGCAGCTCCAATGAATTCTCTTTATTCATAGTATTGGTGACCACTAGATATATCAGATATTCAGAAACAGACTGAAATTGCCACTAGCATTCCGTATTTCATTTCAGTCCAACACGTGAGGTCAGACAGTGTCACCTGTTTCCATGTGTATGTTGAAGCCTTCTATGAAAACTTGCATTTAGAAATGAAATTAATGAGGACAATTTTTCTTCCCTTTAAACTTTGGCATTCAATGTATTTTATTCTCACAAAGTCGGTGCTATGAAGACAGGCTTTGTCTGCTGAAAACCCTTATTAACTTCACATTTAACCCTTATTCACTTCACTTTCCTTTTTTTCAGCTGTGTTCACATGAGAAATTACAGAAAGCTAAGATCTTGCCAACTGAAGGCTGCAACATCTGATGGAGCCTTCATCATGACCACAATTGCTGTTCTTAATGAAAATTGTTCCCTAATGCAAGAATAGATCAATACCTCACTTGTATATTCTGTTCCATAGAGTAACTATATCCCCTGAAAAAAAAGTATTTTATATTTACAGAAATCTGAGCCATTCAGAAATAAAGAAGTAAAACCAGAATCTTTCAGATATTTGAAAATGAACTTTCAGGACGTAAGAGAGAGGAAATTGGGACCCAAGAAAATTTTCATGCTCAGTCTTTTCACTACTAAAATTCAAAGGACAAGATACAGCTACACAGAGAAGGGAAAATTACATGATCTTGTTATTTCTTTAGTAGATAAGCCACAGAAAATGCTTCTCCAGACTAATCATAGAGCCATAATCTTTTAAAGTGCTTTTTCAGTTCCTCCCTTCATCAATACTGGAATTGTGAATTATACTCTGCAATGTGTGGAACAACGTACTTATAATAACATGTAGTCTATGAAACAGGCTTCCTTGGTATGCCGCCAAATCCACTGAGTCGGTAGTAAAAAACTACCAGAGAGAGAGGAACAAAGATTTCATAAAAATCCCTCTGCTGTTATCCCTCTGTAGAAGTTCTGAGATTGTTTTTTGTGTGTTTGTTTGTTTTTATCTCTTCCTCTGATACTGTTTTGTAGCTGGAGGTAGTAGTCTGAACTGTTTAGTTTCTTTTCACTGTGTCAGAAAAAGACTAACTGCTTTTCTTTCATCCTCCCAGAACCTATCCTGAAGTCAACTGTTTACCTTGGAATTGTTCCTACTCTCAGTTGCTATCTCCAATCGTCACTGACTCTCCATCTACAGTGACTGACCAGAAAAAAAGATAACCTTTGGAAAGATTACAATGTTTGCCATGAAATGCTGGTTTAGATATGCTTATTCTTCACATCTATTTCAGCCCTACCTAAAGAAGGACATAATACGAGGAAGGAAAAACCTGTGTAGAGCACTTAAAAACTCAGAAATTTTTTCACAGTTTAAGAGAAGGCTTTGTATTAGGATAAAGATTGATTTAAGATTTAGATAAAGTTCACATCCATTTTCTTTTATTTGACCACAACATTTGTATGTATGTTAGTTATAATTGTCACAGTCTGCCACTCCACAATGTCTTTTAACTCTTGTTTATCATTCTCCTTCGGCGAAAAGCACTTTGAAGTATTAAGCTTTCATATTAACCCTCTCTACAACTTCCTTTCTAAAGCTAAATATATTTAGATAAAAATGCTGGGTATATCTCATTTTGATGTAAGTCCTCTGAAATATTTGAATATTTGTTCTTTTCACTTCATTCTACTCTGTGTCTAAAGGCTCTTTATCACAAGTATTATATTAAGTCCTTTTTACTTTAAGCTGTAAGCATGACCTTTAGGTTAGTGTTCTTTCTGTCTGGTTAAACGGAACAAACATCACCATGAAAAATGGATTTTTTTGTCCTTTTTAAGAAATTAGCAAACAGCCAATATTCCTAGACACCAGCATAATTTCAACCTATGTGACTCCAACCACATTGTTTATCCCATCAAGACCTTCAAGCAAATTTCCAAAATGTGGCTTTATTTCAATCCATTCATTTATAGACTACACACTTTCTATGTCATCAACTGGCTAAATGTGGTGGAAAATATTACTGAATATGCAAGACCAGTTATGCAGTGTTACAGTGTATTTAGGCACAAGGCTTTCAAAACACCACAGATCCTTTGGGGCTGCAATACTTAGCCGAAATAAGATTTGCTATTCACCTTAGTGGCTAGCATTTATTTAACCAGACGATCCACAGTTAAATATGTTTGGAGTTTTACATCTCACCCATACTAATCATCACAAATCCAAGAATGATAATTTGAGACAGGTTGCTACAGTGTCTTTTAAGATAGGTATGTGGCAGTCTGAACAGACTTAATTTCTGATCCTAGAAAAGAGTAGGCCATCTAAGAAAGAGGTTCTGTTTACAAATTGCATGCCTGGCCTTTCACACTGCCCAATCAATAAACAAGGCCTGCATTTTTCTGCTCATTTAACATTTCTCTGCAAAATCTCTAACAAATCTCTACTCATTTAGCATTTACAAAGAGAGGGATTTTGCTTGAGAACTGTATGAAGGTTTTCTCTGACTTAATATTTATGTGTATAACTCTCATAAGTTGGCATCAAAAAAGGTAGGAAACATTATCTACGTAAAAGGTGAACCTGTTATGATAACATTAACATCAGACACAAACCATTTCCTAAACCATACACTTAGACATATGTCTCTGCAATACAATGTAGTGCTGTGTGAGATACTTCTGCTAACTCTGAAGGTATTTCCTTGTATACTGGAATTACTGTAGCCAATTACAACATCCCACCAGCTCAATTAGCACTGCCAAGAAGTAGGTCATCTGTTTTTCTGATAGCCTTTTTTTTCATTAAAAACAGTTTTTAAAGATTGTTTTTCGAAGTAAACATGTAAACTAGAAACAAACATGATGATGGCCTGTTTAACACCCCTTGAAGTCTATGTACATGTATGTGCACATATGTCTATGTGTACACACACATACACTTTGTGTATCACCTGTATCTGCATACATGTCTAACTAGAGTTTGATATTGTGCTACAAACTTATTTCAAAATGCTATAAGAACTTTGTGACTGGAGATCTAGAAGTAAAAACTGTCCAAGTAATGGATCGCACACAGTGGTTTTTTTATCCAGTGGCCTATATGTTGACCAGTTACTAGAAATTTTTAAAGTTCATTTACTCATAAGAGTGCTTGACCTCATAGAAATTCAGCTTTATATTTGTGTGTTGAAAGAGGGAACCATACTATACTGCTAGGACCTTTGATTTAGGTAAACAGAATCCACACCACTAATACTTTACATGCATTTTTTTATCCTTTTTTTTTTTTTTTTTTTAAATTTAGCTTTTATTGTTTGCAACTTACAGTTAAATCTTCATTTATTTTTCCCTTCTCTTATTCTGTTACTATTGAGCTAACACCATATCACAGCTCTACTCAAAATCAAAGGATTATTGCCTACTTTGAAACAGAAGCTAACATGAGCTCTCTACTTTCTTTCAGTCTTGCCTCAAAACACTTATCTCACTGGCACCAAACTCTTTAGGGGAATTGTTACACTATTATAATTCTTCAAATCATTAGGGAGATCTGCTTCAAAACCAATGACATAGGATTCTGAGAATGACGTGTGACATATCTGAATGCTTCTTGCTCTTCCTAAACTGGCATCACAACAGAGCTGTGTCTTGTGAAAGACTGATCAGCTGTGTTTACATGATGTTTTCAAACACTGGTGGCTGAAACTGTAATGATTCATCTCAGTTTTGCTACCACAGACTCTGATGGGGTACCTCACATTTGAGCTACAGTCTCTTAGCTCCTGTTACAAGTTATGGAGCCTTAGTCAATACTGTCAATAAGGCCTGGACATCTAATTGCCATGGAAACTTAGAGATCTAATTCATTTACAGACATACAAGTTTAAGTTTCTTTATTTGTCAGCTGAATCCCACTGTCAATGTTGGTCAAAATTCCTGGAGCAAGCACAGCGTGTTACTTCAGGATAAAATGTTGCCAAATGATCAGTACAGGATGGTGACTGCTGCTTCAGATTTTAGATTGCAGACATTTGATTACATAGTAATACTCTACATTTAGGGTCAGACCTTACTGTTTAATATTATTGTTAATAATAATTTTGCTGTGCATGTTGAGACATTTCTTCTGATTTCTACTTTAAATGTGATTTAAAACCATCTGCTTTTTACATTCTTCTACTTAAGATCATAGGCACTCATTATTGATCTTGATTTCCTGGAGTACATTCTAGAGTGAAGTAAGAAATACTTCTAGGTTCTTTGCATGAAATATGAGCCTTTATTAACTTTTCTTGATAACTCCAACTGAATGCTTTGATATTTTTATAATTAGTGTTGTTTTACTTTGGTTTTCTATATCAGCTGCTTTTTTTTCTTTTCTCTTAATTTTAATTGTTCTCATCCTGTACTTTGGCTATGGATGTGTGAGAATAAGGATCAGAAAAGCTGATTTCCATTGAGCCCATACATAGCAGGGACATAACAGTTCTTTCTTTACAATGCATGTTACACACTTGGCTGAATCAAAACTATTGTAGATCCTGACAGGTAATATGTTAGTGTGTGTGAAGAACAACATTGTTCATAGGATGCATTAGACAAAAAAAGTAATGGGTGTCTAACATATCCAGTGGTTTTGCTAGCAAGTTAATTTATACATAGGAACATGTAATAAAGTATTACATTTTCTATATAAATGGATTGCTTTCTAGGTTCTGGCTGATCATTCAAAAACTCATGGTTTCCCTTATAGTAGGTCTTTCCATACTCATGTACCTACATATCAATTAATTTTTAAATGTAAATGGGATTCCAGACTTCGCAGAAAGTAAAAATTAAGAAAATCAGAGGTTGAACTCTTGGAATTACAGAATACCCCACTGTTCTCTTTCTAAAAATATTCTGTTGACGGTTTTGATATTGGCTTGTTTTAATTTTTATTAAGGTATTACTATGCCAAAAAGCAACATGTTGAGAATCACGGAAGGAAAGAGAAGAAGAAACCATCGGGTTTTTTTCCAAATATGTCTCATTAGCTGTGCTGTTGATAGATTAAAATTATTATTTCATACCAGAATCTTAGTGATAATGTGATTGTATATCTGATTTTAGGTCCCAAATTATGCATTATATATAAATGATAGTTATAGAGAGATATATATATAAAAAGCAGAAAAATTAGTTTGTATCTTTAAATTAACACAGAAATTTTAGTCATGGATGTATGATTTGATCAGGATGCGCTGACAGTTTTTACCAGGTGCATTCTTGCTGCCTCAGGCTTGTTGACAGCAGATATTTATCTCGTTAAGAATGACACCACAATTGACCCTTCTTTTCGGAGACTAAGCAAAAGGTGAGGACTGAGTAAGGCATGCAACAGAAACCCTTTCCATCCAGGAACTGTCAAGCTGTATCTATGTATCTATGATTTTCAGATCAAATGCAATCTGGTTTCACTGAAGACTACAGGAATTTAGAATAGAGTCCAATGGGGTCAGAAATAATGTCTCAAGAACAGTGAACTTTTATTTTTGAAGAACTTATTAACCCAGAGACATTTTGGTAGAGTAGCACTGGTGAGCTCTGTTGTCTCTGTGTTATTTTGGTTAGTAAAATATCAACACAATGCAAATCAGGTAATAAAAATAGAAAGACTCTGAGATCCATCTTTTGGCACAGATTTCTCCTCCTTTATTTCATCCTACGTATGCTGCGACAGACATTTCTACAGAAGCAGAACGCCTATTATATCTTGAATTCAGAAAACAGAAAACATTTCTCTTTAGTCTTTCAAAATATTCAGATTTTTAAAACTTTGAATCTTCCATAATAGTGTTACAAAAAAGAAAATAATTATATAAAACAGGTAGTTCTTTTTAAAAATATTAGGCAAGTACACAAATAAATATTAAATTTCATTTTGCCTAGTCTCCAATTGTTACAAGTAAATACCATTATGAGGAATAAAAAAGATTAAGAGTGTTCAGGAACTGTAGATATAATTATTTTGTCTTCTTTCTAATTTACATATCTTTTCCTTGTTGTTAGGACTACAACTGTAGTATGATAGTTGGAAAATTTGATAATGGTATTAAAAGCTAGTTAAATGTTCTTTCCTTTCAAATGTTTACTACCCAACTATTTCTAACATAGGTCGATGGAAAAGATTTATACTTGAAGTATGACAACTACCATTATCAGTTCCCAGTCACCCAAGACTACAATGAACAAGCTCCCCAACATGGAGTACATAAATAGTCTTCTATAGCTTCAGAGAATCCTCTAGTTCAATCTGCAAGAATATTCTAAAATTAGTGTGTACTCACAAAGCACGTTCTCTTGGCATGTACATGCAAACCTGCATAATGAATCTGTCCCATCATCTGTTTGCTAGATGTCCTTAGTTTTCTTTATTTTTAATTTAGATACAAAGATGGCATCCTCCTCTTAGTGGTGTTTGCTGTGAAAAGTGTAAAACCTTTCAGTATGCAAATATTGAGCATACACTTCAATGAATATCTAAATCAATAATTGTAGTGTCAAGCTATTTTCAAAGCAAATGAAGACAATTATTCAATCATTGTTAAAAATTAATATAGAAAAGAGTACTAAAGTCTGTTAATTCCCAGACATTTGGATCTCTATATTTTTGTGGGATCTGTCTAGAAGATACTTGTAAATACTCTGGGCAAGTGGAAAAAATTTCAACAGGCAATCAGAAAAATCAAATTGACTTTCAGTCACCTTTCCCATAGGAAAAGAAATCCTTTACCCACAAAATTGATTCTATAATCCTATGCACCTTGAAATGCAACCAACACAGTCCTTGACACATATATGTGCAACATAAGAACAGTCTGGTGGGGCTAGTCTGCAAAGCAAAGCACATTTCTTACTGTAGTATCACATCCCAGTTATTCTACATATTTGATTTCCAGCAAGAAAAGCCTATGGTTGCACTACAACTGAGACTTCTTTTCATTTTTGTAGTGCGTGTTTTCTGAGGGTTTCTTTTGCTGGGCCACAGAAATGCACTCAGTAAAACCATAATAAAAGAAAATGAACAAATTCTACAGAGGTCACTACAGAGCGTCAGCTGGGGTATGAAGTGAGAAGTAGAAGCCAAACTCTCTGTTCTCTGAAGCATTGCCGTGGGGAAAAAATGGGTAAAATCTCTGCAAAAATGTTGGCTTGATAGCAGTACAGTGGAAGATTTTCCATAATTCTATTTTACATTCTGTGTATTTATATCTGCATTTCTTCCTTGAAAGAAAATCTGAGTTAATGAAATATTAAGGGTGGATTTCAGTTCACATGATGTTTTGATGTAAAGTTTAAGTAATCTATACCTCACCTAATCATTGTATAATCCCTCTATGGTCAGTAAAATTAAAGGAGTCCATCAATTTCTTAGGTATTTTCAGTTGTCTTTTTCTCTGGAATTGTCTAACTTTGTCCACTGATGAAGAGACCCTGCAGAAACTAGCCTAGAAACAGACGCCAAACATTTAGGTGCCTAAATTAAGACAGATGAAGTCTACCCTTAAGTACTAACAAACATTTCTGTTGTGTGAGGGCCCCCCATGATATGAAATGACCTTGATTCAATAGAAATAAAGCCAAATACATACATTATTTTTAAGCACTGTTTTGCCTTTTTTTTTTTTTTTTTTCCCTGTAGAAGTTCAGATTTTGCTTTAAGAGAAGATCAGCTTTCTGTATAAATTCTGGAATCTGCCAGTTTAGAATTAAGCATTCTTATGTTTTGAATTTTGGTTTTGTTTTTATAAAACTTAAAAAAAATAATTATTTTAAGCCAAGTTGTTGTTTCAAATGACTTTTATTTTTTTGAAGTTTTTCAACATGTCTCATAGAAATCCTGAAAGAATCTTACTCAGGAACTTTCAACTGAAATTTCACATCCTAAAAAAACAAATGTTCTAACTAGGTAGAAGTGCAACTTACCTGTTTTAACTGACCACTTAAGTTATGAAGTATCTGGGTGGAACTAGCATACAAACAAGGCATATTTTTCCTTAGTCACAATTTCTTTTTCTCTCTGTTCCTCATACTAATTTTATTTTGCTCTTTTAATTTGACATAATTTATTCTACCTCTCTTTTCTTCTATTCCTTCCTTGTCCAAGGTACCTCGGACAAACTTGTCCTAGGATACTTTTCAGTTGGAGGAAAGAGCAGGCAGACAGTATTGTTAGAGTGTGCAGATGTTACTGTGTGATGTGCTATTTCTTGATAAGTAAAGCTGATGTTGCATGCTATGTGGAGCATAAGTTGTCTGCTGTCTTTAAGAGGAAATGTCCATCCTCTACCTGGCACACAGGTACCTTCCTCCTGTCTTGCTTTCCCATATCCTTTCCTGTTTGCACAAAGTCCACCAAATATTTTCTGGATCTCTGGGAAAATATCTTGCTTTCTGTCACTTTTGAGGCTTGTTTTCTTGTTTGTCTCCTGCTTCAGATGAAATCCCAGCTCCTCTTAGGGATCTATGAGGATGAGCTGTTGCCACAGGCTCCCTCCTGTGGCTCTGCCACTGTGTCTCCCCACCCTCCTGACATTTCTGGCAGTCATGCGTGCTTAGCTGTCCTTTGAAAAGACACCATCTCCTTCTGCTTTCAGATGGTTCTCCTTGTTCCACAGGTCTGAAGCCAAGGCATACAGGCCTGCCTTTCTTGGCAGCAGCAGTTTTAACACAAGTCTGGGTGGTGCCCAGAGAGTACCTACAATTAAAAAAAATAAAAATATTGTACCATGCACCATATGCAGTATGAACTAGAGAAGCAGCCGCTGAAGAGCATTTTGTGTTTGGTAGGGTCAGTATGTTTCTGTCCTGTATAAAACCACAATGTTTTATTTGTTTTGTGTAACACTTATTATTGAGCCTTAACTGTTTCAAAATCACACACTCGGTTCTCATAAAAACAGAATTTCTTGTGGATTTTATGGCTTGTCGGGCCTCTGGTTCAAAGCTTGACAGCTAAGGTCTAATGTAGGAGCACATCCTTTCCTCCCTCTCTAGAGCAGGGTGTAGCCAAGGGAGGGGGTGTTCTGTTGACATCTGATGGAAACAATTGGAGAAGATAAATAAGAGGGATTTTTGTTAAAGAGCTTTTAGAATGATAAGGCTTGTAACAATATATGGAAATGTTGGCTAATTAACTCTATGAATATTCCTAAAGTTACTGTTTGCACTAAACTTTGGCAATTGCTTCCAACATCAGGATGCAAAGGCTAGCACCTAGGAAAAGGAAAAAAACAGGAGAGCAAGAGACTTTATGTAAATGTCTTCCACAGTGTGTGATGCCAGAAGCTGCTGAAGGATTTCCTGTGAGCTGAGAGACTCTTCCCCATTAGCAACGTTACATGCATTTTTTTCTAGGATCTGAAACAGAAGTGTTAGCAAAGCTGTGGGAGTTAGATGGAGAGGTAGGGAGTGAGGAGCAGCATGAGACAGAGCTGGTGGGATGAGACGCGGAGCGAGGCAGAGCCAGAGAGGGTGCAGAAGCAGCAGCAGAGGCGGCCTGTGCAACGCTGAGAGCCGAGTGAGCCACAGGTAGCAACTACAGCAGTGAGGCAGCCAGCAGGAACAACATGAACAGCAGGTCGGACTGGCTTAAATCAAACCTTGATGCCTAATGAAAGTTAAAAATGTTAATAAGTGAATGAAAATTACTTCAGTAGAGGCAAACCATTAGTCTCACACAGTAGTCAGAGGAAAAGTCTGTGAGGTTTTATCCTTTGAGCACTGTTTTTACCCTATTTGTTGGAGTTTTCCTTTAAAGTTTCTATTTTGTTGGAATTTTCTTCCTTTAATAAAAATATTACTTGTAAATAAGTTCAATCATGTTTATAAGTGGAGCAAATTAGTTATCTAAGCCCGAGAACATTCACTGTATTTTTCCCAGGTTTCTTCATATAGGTCTGACCTAGTGTTTTTGTTAATACCCCTTTACAATTCTTTTTCATTTTTATTAGTTATTTCATGTGTCTTCTACTGACTTCATAGCCTTTTCATCGTCTACAATTTAAATCTAAATAGATTGTGTTTTCTCTTCTTTATATGACAGGATAGTCCCTGTAAAGATATCTCCCTTCCAAATAAGCTCAGCAACTCAATCCTGGTTCTCTTAATCTTCCTCACTTCTGGAATGAATTCTACTCATTTGAAATCTGTCAGTAAAATTATTTAAGGTACATTTACTTACATTTCATATGACTGAGTTTTAACCGAGGTAATTTAAAATTCATTATTTAGCAGCAGTCTGAAGTCGTGTAAATAGTCCATTGTAATGCATGACTGATTGATTTAGTGATAAATATGGCTTCTTCAAGGAGGAATAGGGGTCAGTATATGTCATCCAAAAGCTATTAGATTGAACTTCACTGCCTCCTTAGGGTGCAGTTTGACAAAATAGGTTCCAGTGAGTTGATAGGTTGTGTAGTGTATCTGTATCTAGAGGCAGGGAACATTATCATCAGTGGAGTCTTTGAAAGTAACATCGGAATGAGTGTAATAAAACCTGAAAATAACAGTCAGCCATGCAGTGCTGGCAGATTACAAAATCTCCCACCATTTTAAATGTCTGTGCTGCAGTCCCCCGAAGAGAAAGAGTGTACCAAGACATGACAAGAATTTATTCTTTTATGGGCTTGGATAGAGACAATGTCCTGCATGTTAATCCAGGAAGGAAAGTGTTAAACACTTACTCTGTGTGTAGCAGTGCTTAGCAGTGAACCTTTACATCCAGTACAATTAATACCCCTTTATGTTTCTTTGATCCTAGTCCTTTTGATTTTAACTCCTCTGATACAGATGTCTAGACGAATCCAAATGCATTTACAATAAATATAATCTGGTTTGAATGACATATGGTTCAACTCTAAGAAGTACTAACAAGAACTGGTGTTTGTAATATAGTCTATCCATCACTTCTAGGTTGAAAAATGCAGAAAATAGCTAATCACCTGAAAATAAAAGTCTCTAAGGATATTTTTTTCTCTGCATCTGTAAGTACATAAAGCAGGTAGATACAAAGCTACTGAAGACTGATTTATACTTTTAATCTAGAGTTCATACTGACATATGTTCACATGACTTAAAACTACTCAGGCTTACAGCAGTGACACTTCTCAGGACCTTTAAACAGCTCCGGAGAACGTTGCTTGATCCTCAGAAGTTCATGGGAGCCTAGAGATCACCTAGGTTGCACAAGCAGTAATCCTCTTTAAAGAAAATATATAGTGCCTGACACATGATAGAGTCTTTGAAAAAGGCAGAATCAATGTGGGAAAATTTTAAGAACTGAAAAGGAATGGCAGAAAGATGCTATTTTGACTGAAAGTCTGGGATTACACTGAAGGACTAAATTGTTCTGGGTTTCTGGGCATCATAAAACCAAGCTAGGATGGTTCCCCCCCCCCAAAAAAAAAAAAAAGGTGTGAGTTGTTAGCAAGTTGGAGTGGTTAAACAGCCAAGTCCACTTCATAACAAGAAATATCCATGTATAAGTTTGGCCATCCTTATTTTTATGTTCAAATTCTTGTTATGGGCAAAAAGTAAATACATCTCTATACAACGCCAAGAGATCATTCTTACTGCAAATGAAATTTAAACCATGTTATCAAAGAAGTATTGTTCAGATCTGTTTGTTGCAGAAAAAGAAAGAAGGAAGAAAAAAGAAAATAAAAAATAGAAACTTGTAAAAAAAGAAAAAGGTGAAAAAAGAAAAAAGTTGAAAAAAGGAAGAAGGACGAGGGAAGAAGGCAGGAGGAAGGTAAAAAATCTGTCTAAATACCAGTTAAATTTATTACATGTGGTTTTACCAGCACCTATCCCTTTCTGTCTGGTGTTACGATCACCCTTCTACTGTCCTCCGGGGTCCGAAGGATCAGTTTCCAGTGATGAGGGTAAGAGCATGTCATCTGTCCCAGGCTCCTTTCAGGGTGGAAGATTATGGTGGTGGTGGTGGGGACCCACACTGGAGCAGACTGTTCCTGAAGGACTGCACCCCATGGAAGGAATCCATGCTGGAGCAGTTTTTGAAGACCTGCAGCACATGGGAAGGAGTCACATTGGAAAAGTTCATGGAGGACTGTCTCCCATGGGAGGGAGCCCATGCTGGAGCAGGGGAAGAGTGTGGGGAGTCCTTCCCCTGTGGAGGAAGGAGCAGCAGAAACAGCATGTGATGAACTGAATTCAAGCCCCATTCTTCATCTCCATGCACTGCTCAGGGGAAAGATGCAGAGAAATTGGGAGTGAAGTTGAGCCTGGGAAGAAGGGAGGGGTGGGGGGAAGGTGTTTTAAGATTTGGTTTTATTTGTGTCGGGGTTTAACCCCAGCTGGCAGCTAAGCACCACACAACCGCTTGCTCATTCCCCCTACATTGGGATGGGGAAGGGAATCGGAAGAGCAAAAGTGAGAAGACTCATGGATTGAGATAAAGACAGGTCAGTAGGTAAAGCAAAAGTTGCATGCACAAGCAAATCAAAACAAGGAATTCATTCACCACTTTGCATCAGCAAGCTGGTGTTCAGCCATCTCCAGGAAAACAGGGCTCCCGTCGCAAGTAACGGTTACCTGGGAAGACAAACACCATCACTCCGAATGTCCACCCTTCTTCCCCAGCTTTGTATGCTGAGCATGACGCTATATGGTAGAGAATATCCTTTTGGTCAGTTGGGGTCAGCTGTCCCAGCTGTGTCCCCTCCCAACTCCTTGTGCACCCCCAGCCTACTTGCTGGTGGAGTGGGGTGAGAGCCAGAAAAGGCCTTGACTCTGTGTAGGCACTGCCTGTGTTATCAACTCTGTTTTCAGCAAAAATCAAAAAAAACATAGCCCCATACTAGCTACTATGAAGAAAGTTAACTCTATCCCAGCCAAAACCAGCACAGTTTCTCATTATCCTACTCTGATTTTGGCTGGTAATAAATTAATTTCCCTGAGTCAAGTCTATTTTGCCTATGACAATAATTGCTGAGTGATCTCCCTGTCCTTATCTTGACCCACTAGCCTTTGTTATAATTTTGTCCAGCTGAGAAGGACACCTGGTATCTAGCCAAGGACAACCCACCACACCCTAAAATTGCATCAGCTGAGTTCCATAGTCCCTAATACTTTACCTAAAAACTAGTGAGTAGTCTATAGCCTTAGATCTCCAGTATCATCCTGTGCTCCTTTTCTGGTCATGCCATGTATGTTCTCCTATAAAGTATGTCTAATGTCCTTGCCTTTTCTCAGGCCAGGCTGATGCTCCTCTACAGCATATCTATCATTCACGAGTATGTGCATTGTTGGAGTCATATACAGGGTAACTACTTGCTACTCTTAAGAACTATGTTAAAACACACAGAGAGAGCAGTGCACATAAAACTCAGTAGGCAGAAATGACCTCCTGGTCATTGGAAAATTTGCTGCTACAGCTAAACAAAGTAAAAATAAGAAGGCCAAAACAAATTCATACATAGCAAGCTGAATAGTCTTCTGTGCTCAGGCACTAACCCAGTTATTTCAAAACTTCTGGCCACTAACTAGTAACAGCAATAGTGTATACACTGAACTACAGGGCTTCCTTATCTTATCCATTTTGGTGTCCTTCTACCTAGAAAACCCCCAATCTTCCTTAGTTTTCGAGTCTACCCCTACAAAGATATGCTAATTCTTCCCAGTTGCTTCACTCATAATTCTTCTCTTCGTGCTATGTCTATATTCTCCTGGCCTCTGCCTTGGCAGAAAGACAAGGCGGCACTTATTTTCCTGTTGTCAGACATAGTAGGAATACTATCTGGTAATATTCATCTCTTCTTGGAGAGGTTTCATTAAAAACTATAAAGATTAAAGACCTGTGGTGAACAACTTGTTGAGGTTAGCCAGTAACTTTGGTCTTACTTACAGCAGTAGAAAAAAAATTACTATTTTGGGTGAGGATTAATTTTTTTCTGCTGAAAAGATGAAACTGGAAATTACAGAGAAATAATGAAAAAAAGCTAGTGTCTTCAGCTGGTGGAAAAACAACATCAGACATTGCCTGTACATTGCCTGTAGTTGATCAGCTATGTTCTAGAGGTTTTATCCCCAGACTCTCATCCTGCCTTTATTCTACCATATCTTACTATTTCATCTGGCTGGAAAACAGGAACAGAACACTGGTCTTGTCTTTATAATCAGTCCTAGCTAAAGTGAACACCTAAATACTTCAGATGATGATGCCTGCATAATGACTGGAAGAACGTCAAGTATTAACGTACTGCCTCTGATGCTGCAAGGTCATCCTGGGCTGCGATGCTTTTCTCAGCACTACTTCCAAGAATAGCTTTTGAACCTTGATTGCAGCCTTGCTTTCCTGAAGTGTCGCCTGGCAACAAAACACAGACCCAGTGATTAGTTTTTTCAACTTAAGCATGTTTTGTGGCTGAGTTTTGCCAAACTTCTCCAAATTGAACATTTTCTGCTTGATTTAAAGGACAGCAAAAGCTTAATCACAATACGCTATTTAAAAAGTATTGAGCTTCGAAATGTCTGTAAAAAGGTACTGCTTTTGATGCATTCCTGCCATACATTTATATTTGCATTATTAGCAGTGAAGATTTCTATGGAAAGAGGTTTTATTTTTTATTCTTCTCTTCTAAGATTTTTGCACATGGAGTGCCTGTGTTTGATCCTTCTGGTAGAAAGAGAAAAGTTGTAAGTTGCACATTTGAATAGAGGCATACGGCTGAATATTAAATGAGTACACAGTTATAGGCAAGCTCAAAAAAGGTCATGTAGAAAATGAAACACTCCCTTTCTAATTGTAGAGCTGGTATACATGGAGTCTTTAGTGAATTAGCACCTTATCCACTCCTGTTGATGTATGCTTTTGTGGTGGCATAAGGACATATATATTCAGAGTGAAAAGGAAGGTTCAGCAGGAGCCAGTGCTATTAAGCTTCATCTTTTCATCTTGACTTTTATATCTTTAATACCTGTGGCAATAACTTTCACCCCACTCTTGTATTTGTAGCTACTCACAATATGTAACGGACAGTTTAACTAAATTCTTCTACTGTTTATACCAGTGTGACACTGGAGCTTTTCTTTTTACATACATCAATGAAAAAGGAAAAAAAAAAAAATCAAAGTACTTATGGTTCAAACGGAAAGAGAACTACTGGGATAAATACTTAGAACATGCCTGGAATTTAGTCCTGGTAGAGGGAGCTGTGGGAATGAGGGCTGGGATCAAGTTGGATTCTGCCCTAACAGGCAGGATGGGGTGGGAGCTGTACCAGGGGAAATACGCCTGCCTCTGAAACATTTGTTGCAGCCTCGCAGAGAAAGGTTATACAGGTAGCAGCATGAAATTGCTTTCTTTCCTCTTCTACACTGCTATTTCCCAGCATGGTTTTCAGGATCACTTCCTCAGCTGTTCCACCTGCTGCAGGTCGACAACTTAGAATCATAGAATCATAGAATCATTTAGGTTGGGAAAGACACATAAGATCATGGAGTCCAACTGCAAACCTAACACTACCAAGCCAACCGCTAAACCATGTCCCTAAGTGTCACATCTACATATCATTAAATACTTCCAGGGATGTTGACTCAGCCACTTCCCTGGGCAGCCTGTTCCAGTGCTTGACAACCCTTTCAGTGAATAAATTTTTCCTATTATACAAACTAAACCTCTCCTGGTGCAACTTGAGACCATTTTGTCTCATCCTAACTTGATAGACTTTTGAAGAAAAGGACAAAACAATGCAAAAGTATCTCTCTCTGGTGCAACTAAAAACATGAGATAGAGCAAGCAACTGATGCCAGCAACAGCAGTTGTGAAAAAGAAAAAGGCATAGATGTTTAATGGCAACAGATTGTGAAGGACGCAGCCTCAGCTTTAGCTTGTGAAGGACACAGCCTCAGCTTTCAGCAAGTAAGGAATAAATGCCACATTTGGCTCAATCTTTCCCATCTCATACAGGCTTTTCCTCTGCTTTTAACATGTGTGAGTAGAATTTGGCACAGTAAAAATGGCATCCTCCTCCTGTCAAGTGGGTTTGCTCCTACAGTGCCTGTGAATAGGCACCATCCAGGATGAATCAGAGTGGAGCCTCCTCCAGATAGACATCAATTGTGCTGCTTTGAATCAGATATGGTATGATTTTTACTTACTGCTGTAAATTGGCTTTGTTTGCATATCTATGTGTCAGTTTTGCCTACATACCAAAATGTTACCTGCCTCCAGATCCTTCAGAAAGGGGAGATGCATGTCTCAACACACAAGGACTATTTATCCAGGGAGCACTCAGGTCAGGGTCTGTTTCGAAGGCACCTCTCTCTACTGGGACTGTTGTAAATCCATATCCTTCAAAAGAGTATTATATGAAGATTGATGACTTCAGTGTGCCACAGCTGCTTAACACACATTAGTGAAAGAAAGTTTGTAGAGGCTTTATAGATGCTTCAAATTTCAGAAGGTGGTAGGAGAGACAAGACACAGGAAACAGTACCGTTTCTGGTCTGGTCAATCACAGGTGGAAGACTTGTGGTTTCAAAGAGTCTTCTTATGCCTTTTTCATCTATCTCACAACCCTCTGAACAGTCCAGTTACAATCTGACCCATGATCTTTGCCAGTATGGAAGGCCCAGTCTCTGATATTAGATGTATTTTTCTATGGATTTTCCTAATAATTTCTCTAAGCATTTAGAAAAGAGGAAAATATTTCCTTATGTATGTTGTGCGTTTGTGCACATCTGTCAGTCTGTTTGGGTGTTCAGGGCTGCCAGTAAAGACTCAGAACTCAGTCTGAAGGTCTCTTCTTGTATTGTCACACTTAAAAATCAGAATGGGAATGCTTTTCAGGCTGGATGTATTGTAGCTTTGAGAAATGTGAAGAGGAGATGAAACATCAAGGGCAACTGCATGCTGCATTTCTGTAATTATTTTATTATCATTTCCAATTTATAGCAGATGGTTGTGAAACAGTTATTAGAAATAATGTTATGTATGTATGTTTGTGAGTGAGAGAAAGAAGGAAAGAGAATACTTATTAGTAATACAGTGCTGCCTTCTGTTTTAAGTACTAGACATACTAAAATGATTGGCATGCCTGGTGACACCTTCCTTAACCTGTGTTCTCTTAAAAGAAGTTGTAGATGTTACTACGTAGAGGGTGTTAGGAGCATCATAAACCAAAATCAAATCAATCTTTAGAATGCATAGGGTACATTTAGAGGGAGACATAGAGGAAAATGATTTATCAGGAAACATCACCAGGCATACAGGACCATTTGTTAAAGATCACAATGTATGTGAATACTTTATCTTTATAGACCTGAGAGGGCTCAAGGGGCCAGTAAGGCATAAATTCAAGATAGGAAAAATGGTAGACTTTTAGTTTGAAGGGGAAAAATTTACCTTTTGGCTGATTTCATGAAAAAAGTTAAAAAGAGGAATCTACACAGCAATCTAGAGATCATGGGATTTTGTTTTTTTCTTTAGTCACTTTGAGTCATGGAAGGGAGATATATGTATTCTGATGTCATGGTATTTATGTTATAAAGCATCAGTGTGATTTTATAACAAAAACTTCTCAATAGAGCAGGACCCTGCTCTGTTTTCTACAGCTGTTTCCCAGTCCTAGATTCACCATTCCCTTCCTTAAACTGTTTTCTCTGTCTTCATTCATGAGAGAGAAACAGTGCTGCAGACACCAAGATCAGTGAAGAAGGAGTGGAAGGAGATGCTCCAGGTGCCAGAGCAGAGATTCCCCTGCAGTCTGCGGAGTCTGTGGTGACACAGGCTGTCCTTCTGCAGCCCATGGACCACCACACTGGAGCAGATATCCACATGCAGCCCATAGAGGACTCCATGCTGCAGCAGATAGAGATGCCCTGAAGGAAGCTGCAGCCTGTGGAAAGCCCACACTGGAGTAGACTCCTGGCAGGAGCTGTAGCCTCT
The DNA here is from genome assembly GCF_031877795.1 of Strix aluco. NCBI lineage: Eukaryota > Metazoa > Chordata > Aves > Strigiformes > Strigidae > Strix > Strix aluco. The sequence goes on from NC_133935.1 coordinate 67,305,602, forward strand.
GGAGAGGAGCCCATGCAGGAGCAGGTTTTCTGTCAGGAACTGTGGCTTACAGGGAACCCACGCTGAAGCAGACCGTTACTGAAGGACTGGATCAGTGCTGGAGCAGGTCTTGAAGAACCGCAGCCCATGGGAAGAACTAACGTTGGAGAAGTTTGTGAAAGACTGTATCCTGTGGAAGGGACCCCACGCTGGAGCAGGGGAAGAATGTGAGGAAGGAGTGGCAGAGATGAAGTGTTATGAACTGACCGCAACCCCTTTCCCCATCCCCCTGTTCCCCACTGTGGAACAAGGTAGAAGAGTTAAGAGTGAAGTTAAGCCTGGGAAGAATCCAGTGTAGGGAGAATGTGGTTTTAGTTTTGTTTTGATTTCTCACTGTCCTACTCTGTTATATACGTTAAAGTATTCACATTATTTTCCCCATGTTGAATGTTTTGGCCATGATGGTAATTGGTGAGTGATCTCCCCATTCTTAATTTGATCCATGAGCTTTTCCATTGTATTTTCTACCCCTGTCCTGTTGAGGAGGATGAGTGAGCGAGTGGCTTGGTGGGCACTTGGCAGCCAGACAATGTCAATCCAACAAAATATTTTATGAAGTCGATGTTGTTGATATTGATTAATTCATGACATTAATTTCCTAAATCATGTTTCTCTTACTTAGACTGGGTGAACAGTAGGTGAGAATATTACTGGCTATTCAGCTGTCTTGCCCCAGCTTGGGCTTGAGTTACATGTATACAATTTAGGAATATTGAGAAAGATATTTTAATTTTCCATATCAGAAAATATGTGAAATAAATAGAAAAGCATTTTTTTCAGCAGTTTTTTTCTCACAGTCTCCAAGTATGAGCAAAAATAAACAGTTGCAACCTAACAATGGTAATAATCTCTTCCTCTTCTATGATTGCTTTCTCTTATTTTTTTATTTTTATGTGTCTATATATATAATATCTATGCTCATCAGAATTATTTTTTTAATGTGAACTCTAAATATTTTGAATGGCACAAATGAAGTGCAAACCTAATATGTAAACTCTCTGGCATATACCTGTATGTATGCAACGTTTGATGCTGATAATTTTCATTAACAGTGTGGGAGGAGCATACAGATTTGTAGAATGATGATAATAATGTGAGGCAGGTCATTAAATCTTACTAACAATATTTGTGTTTTCGTATAATAGAATATTATCAGAAGCTTGATTTTTAAATCACTGCTCTTCATTTTAAGGACATTTTTTTTTTTTACTGAGGGTGTGATTAAGCTCCTACAGATGTCAGTAGAAGGAGGACTTGGCTTAAAATAAGCATGTAACTCACATTATCATTATGCTATAGTAATTACATGCATCATCAAAAGCAAATGTGCCCCTAGGTGAGTTCTAATGTAAACTCTAGTGCATACTGTACACACATTCTGTAGCTCATTTTAAAACCTGGGGATAATATTTTTTATGGGAAGACTGCAGATTTGGGAATGCGTTGTCTATCAGGAATGATTATTACCTGCTATAAGTGTGAGCTTCATTGTACTGCAAAAACTTGTGAATGTCCCTCTGAACCTTTATACCAGAGTGTAAAATTGCTGATAAAAGGCCAAAGCGAGCTCAGTTATTCCAGCAGAATGCCAGGTGTGTGGAATGTGTGGATCCTACCTCAGCTCGAAGGTTTAGGTGGTACACTGGGTGTAGTATTCAGGTTGACTTTTGTCTCCATGAATCTGCCTAACTTCTGATTAACCAGGTGTATCATATTGGGGCAATCAAGTTTTCCTTAATAAGATACTTTAAATCTCAGTTCAATATTGAGTTAATGCTTGGATATGGTGTTAGTTTTTTACATACATCATTGATGTATTTTTTTTTTTCACAGTAATGAACAAAGTTACTGCTTTCTGACCTCTCCAATGCTTCATGTAGTACATAAGTCCTTTGCTTTCCTGTAACAGTGTCAGAGATGGTATCACCTGAGTATTTTAGATAACTGTCTGGTTTATGTGATATTTTCTGTCTTGTTGCTTTTCCTCCTGTAATAACCTTCCAGCAGTTCAAAATTTTTGGGTCTGAATCTCTGACTTATCCATCTTCCAAGAGATATAATTTCATAAGATATATAAAAAAAAATATACTTATAATATGAAATCGCATATGTTAATTATGTTCATACTTGCTCAAGTGTCCCTCCAAATTAACAAAACCCAATTTAGCTGACTGACACCCTGACCACAGGTGATGTGCAGCAAGACTAAAAAGTGACTATATGTTATATATAGTCCTGTATCACAGTATTCAAAATAATAAGATGTCCAGCATGTTTTCTCTCCTTTTACTGATATTTCTAAGTGCCATTCCAGGTCAGCTCTCTCTCCACTAATTAAAAAGGATCAAGCGGGTCAAGAAGGTCCAGAGGAGGGCCACGAAGATGATCAGGTGGCTGGAGGACGTCCCCTATGAGGACAGGTGAGACAGTTGGGGTTTTTCAGTCCAGAGAAGAGAAGGCTCCAGGGAGACCTTATAGTCACCTTCCAGTACTTAAAGGGGGCCTACATGAAAGATGGGGAGAGACTCTTTATCAGGGAGTGATAGGATGAGGGGTAATGGTTTTAAATTGAAAGATGGTAGATTTAGATTAGCTATAAGGAAGAAATTATCTACTGAGAGGGTGGTGAGACACTGGAACAGGTTGCCCAGAGAAGTTGTGGATGCCCCCTCCCTGGAAGTGTTTAAGGCCAGGTTGGACGGGGCTTTGAGCAACCTGGTCTAGTGGAAGGTTTCCCTGCCCATGGCAGGGGGGCTGGAACTAGATGATCGTTAAGGTGCCTTCCAACTCAAATCATTCTATGAATCTGTGAAGCGGAGAAACTTAGATAAATAACAGGAAAAATATATAGGAAGGCTCAGTCTTAGTTAGGAACAGTTCTGATTGACTGAAGAAGTGAAGCACTTGACATGTATCTTCACAGGTGTTAATATGGATCTCAGCGTCAGTAACAGTTTGGCACTATGGCTGTCCTCTAAATGACTTCCCAGTGGCCAGTCAACTCAATAACTGCTCATGTCACACCACAAATGCTGAGACACCCAGTTCCTTATTCAGGCAGAAAGCTTCTCAAACCTGTACTCCTCTCTTTATTGCATGAGCATGGTTGGATCCTGTGAGATGCATTCTATATGCAGCATCTGCAAAAACCACGTGGGAAATAAGCAGCAAACCTACTGATGTGTAATACATGCCTAAGTGGAGCCTAACATATAGCTGTATTCAACATTGGTATATATTGAATACATGTAGTCAAATTAATGTTGTGTATTATATGTTGGAAGTAATGACTGTTACATGCCTTAATAGAATAAATATCCCATAAAATCTGAATGGATTAAAAAAGAAAAGAGAAAAGAAGAGAAAAAAAGAAGATAAAAGGAAGAGAAGAGAAAGAAGAGAAGAGAAGAGAAGAGAAGAGAAGAGAAGAGAAGAGAAGAGAAGAGAAGAGAAGAGAAGAGAAGAGAAGAGAAGAGAAGAGAAGAGAAAAGAAAAGAAAAGAAAAGAAAAGAAAAGAAAAGAAAAGAAAAGAAAAGAAAAGAAAAGAAAAGAAAAGAAAAGAAAAGAAAAGAAAAGAAAAGAAAAGAAAAGAAAAGAAAAGAAAAGAAAAGAAAAGAAAAGAAAAGAAAAGAAAAGAAAAGAAAAGAAAAGAAGAAAAAAGAAAAAATCCAGAGCAGATTAAAAGTTTCATTTGTACTTGGAATCAGTTCTATGATACAACTCAGAATGAAACATTTATTTGAAGTTATGGGCTAGATTAACCTCTGATGTAGATAGTTCAAAGTAACTTCAGCTAAAACCAGGATAAATTAAGCTGAATGTGCCATGGTAAATGTTCAGGCTCATCTCTGGAACACAGTTTTGAAGTATTTGGTGTGAATATAAATTTTGCCCTCCACAAAGTGAATACAAGCTCAGCATTCAATATATCATGTGTCTATTTAATGTCACATTGTGTAACTACTGCTAGTTTTAGTGTTATATTTTGCCTGTTTGTAGAGAATTGCTTAGAGGCTTCTTAATAAAATTCATTTGAAAAAATTTGAAGAGCAGAAAGACGGGGTTATGCTGTCCGTTTCTTGAACTCTGAAACACAAAATAGGGCACACAGGTGGTTACATAATTTTCTTTAGTTACAGTGCATAATATTTCAGTTAATGAACTTAATATATTTTGTAAAATCAAAAAAACAGGTAGTAAAACATTAAAAATAACCTTAAAAATGTATTTATTTTTTTTAATATACAAAGCAAATCCAAGAGGACACATAGGCTTAGCTCTCTTATTTCATTTTAATTTCTGTAAATGTCCTCAGAGACATATAGGATTTAATCTATGGTTCTGTGAATCCCACACAGGAAACTATGCTTTTAGGAAACCATTTATAAAGCAAGAACTACCTCAAAATTTTTCTGAACTCAGCATTCTTTTAAAATATATATTGGTGTATTCTCCTTACTAGAATTTTGTGCTTGCAAAATTCCCTGCATTAGTTTTACTGCTCTATTACTTTTAGAAGGTGAGAGAGAAAAAGTACTGCATTTTGAGTGACTAATTGTGTAATCATGTATCTGCAAAAATAAAAAATGAGTAGACCCTACTGAAAAACTAACTAAATGAAATGTCCTGAATTTAATTTAAATAGGTAAAGATCACATTTTATTAAACTAATCTAAAGGTGAAATTTTTCTCATTTAACTTGTAACCATCTAAAATTAGGTACCTAGACTAAATCAGTTGTCTAAGTGCCTTTTATATTCCATAAAGAGTTAGACATCACCAGAGACAGTGAGAATAAATCTGCCTTTGGAAACAGTTATCTTCCTTCACTTACTATGTAGAAGAAGCCTAAACTTAGAGTAGACATCCAATTTTTAGATTATTAAAACTAGATTAACTGAGTCCTATTAAATGCTTTCAAAAGGGGCTACTCATAGACTGAGGTAAGAGTCCCTGTAGGAAGGTTATTACAGTCCCCCTTCCTGTTAAATCCCTTACTTTTCACATCTGATGGACGCTTAGATGACTGAATATCTTCTACTGCAAGATCAGAACTGTTGATTAGCAATAATGTAATACATGGAGACCATAGTTCTTTCATAAGTGAATTCTGTAAGAACTTTACATAACAATTCATTAACAGTGGTAAAATGATCAGGCCTGTGTGTATGAAAAAGAAATGAGTGAAATGGCCATTTGTTGTGAAAACTGTCAAAACATCTCACAGCAAAATAAAGGAAAGTCACAAAACCTATTATAAATCTAATAAAAATAAAGCACAGAAAATAGCAACCAGAACTTTGTTTCTCATTTTCATTCTCTTATGCTGAAAAAAGTTTGGGAGATACAGGGAAACAGTCTGATAGTAAAGCAAAAACATGAGTAGAAAAATTACATCAAGGAATTGTGGAGGTGGAAAGTAGGAACACAACAGAGGTAGAATGATTTAATAAGCATGTAAAATATTAGTTGACAAGGAAAAAAGGCAATAAAATAATTCTTTAAAAAGAGAAGCTGAACTCAAGTGTATTAAGAATTATATTAACAATTATAAATTAAATTTTCATGGATGTTGTATCAGTAATTTATATGCCTACATAGACAGGGATGAGTCTGACCTATTCTGTTTTGTGGACTTATCGAAATTTGACTTCTCATTAATTTAATGAAGGTACAGGACAAGAAAGTTAGTTTCTTGAATATGCTTAAGGATTAAATGTCTTCTTTTCTAGCAAAACTGAACAATGGATAATGTGTTAAAAAGGAAAATATTGAAAAATTAAAAATTTAATTTCTCTTTTTGTATACTTCAGAAATATCCTGTTTGTATCTTGTCAAGGTTTAGAAAATAATTACTGAAAATTTTGCTTTAGCCAGTTTGCAAAACAAATACATTTCAGTTCGTACACTATTATGTTTTTGTAATGAGTGTTATTTTAAAAGACCAAGTTTTAAACATACATACAATTCAATATGGTTAGGGCTAAGCAGAATTTGATTTGCCTCCGATTTGAAATGGAATATATTCTGTTGTACAATATAATATCACATTAATTCCACCTCTCTGCTGGGCTGCCCTTATCTTTTATATCAAGAACAAATACTTGTTTTCACTGTCAAGGATATGTGTGACTGATCAGATCCCTGAATATTAGATCTTATTCATTACTGAAATGTTGACTTTCACATTTGACTAATCAATTATGTCAGATTTTATCTCTCAATTATTGAATTCTGAAAGAACTTTCACGCTTCCTTCCATGCAGCCTCATGTAGAGATGTGCTCCCCATAAACAATTGCCAACTAATATATGATGGAGATCCAAAATACTTCTCATTTCTTTTATGGCTAAAGAAGAGTCTTTAGAGTAATCAAGCTGTTGTAGCACTAAAAACACTGCGTACTGGTCTTTCTGCTGTTGCCTTTGTTTTTGTACGTGCCCATATTTTTTGGGTACAACTCTTTTCCCCCATGTAAACTCTTTGGGAAGAAGGTTGACTTTATTTATCTTTCTAGAGAATCTAAGAGAGTAGGTGTTAGTAGATGCTATTGATCTGATTGATCCTAGGCAGCATGGTAACAGCAGTGCATGAGGAAATCATTATTGAGCTTCTTCAAAGTATGGAGCTAGTTTCTTAACACTAGTATTGCTATGATAATATTACAGTATTTGACATCAGATGAGACACAAAAGGCATAGTTGCACTAGGGCAAGTCAAAGGTTCACCTAGCTCAACAGTCTTCAATGATGAGCAGAAGCAGATACTTAAGGGAAGGGCAGAATAAAAATTTATAAACTACAGTTATTCTGAGTACTCTGCCAGAAACTCTTGTTATTAGAGGCTCAGGAAGTCCCTGAATGAGCTGTTGTTTCTATGTATTTAAGAATCCTCCAAAGATTTCTATTCAATGAACTTGACCAATGTTCACTTGAGAGGATGTAAACTTTTAGTGCCACAAACCCTTTGGCAAGGCATTCCACAGATTAGCTAAATGAAATTATTACAATTAGTGTGATATCAGTCCTAGCAGATGTAATTAATTGGTAGAATTAAAATTAGATGTTTATCATTGTAATACACAGTTGTCAAAGTGTTGGATGATGTGCTTATTCACATACTTGTAGCTTGGCACATATTTCTGTTCCCTTTGATATGCCATCTTTTACACAACATTTCACATCAAGATTCCCTCTCTGTCCTTGGCACTTGCATTGCTGCTTTCAAAGCAAAATAAAAAATACAACTGACAGCATTCCGTGGCTATAATGGCTTAGCTGTAAACTACTTTATGGTACCTAGAATAAGAAAGAAGCAATAGAAAAAGTTTGTTCCCCTCCCAGAACAGATCCAAAGAGAATATCACAAGATCCATCATTTTGATGGAGATGTTAATTATGATATAGGAGCAGATGACTACAGGCTTTAAGGACCTGAATTAACATTTACCCACCATTCTTTCATATCCTAATGACATTGTAACAATGATATTAAAGGATTTACTCTCTTCCTGATATGGCTGTTTTGTCATCATTAAACACAATGGAAGTTTTGGACACATTGAAGTGGAAGATATACTCACCATGTCACAGAAAATCCACAAAAAAACATAATTAGCCACTAAACATGATGCCAAGAGTTCATGTTCAAATTGTCTTCAAGGTTCCAAGTATTTATTTTAAAGGAAAATTTAATGAGAATAAGGAACGGGACTTGCCCATGTTCAATTACCTCCTTGTTATCCTGAAAGGCATGATTTGCCCCTTTCTTTTAAAACTGACCAAGGATTTAAGCCACAGTCATCAAACCCATTCACAGAGGCTCACAAAATTTGTTCAGCTTTGCCACAGTTCTTGACATAAGAATTGCTTTGCAGTCAAGACAGTCCTTGTTCATACAGTCTTCAATGTGCATGGATCAGCTTTGAGGGGAAAAAAGTTTTCTTCTGCGAAATTATTATGAAAATAGTGGGTGATCATAACAGAGCCCAACTGACACGACTCCTAGTGGCTGCCTTTACCAAAAAGGTTCTTCTTTCAACATGGTCTTTGGATAGAGAAAATGGGCTCTCTGAACTTTAGGAAATGGAGGAGTTGTGACAGCAGAGGTGGATGACTCCTCCTTTCTCTATGTAGATGTGAATGTGGGTGGATGTGAAAGGCATGAGTAGGTCCTCAGTCTGTAGGTGTCCAGATTATTATCTTCTCTTTGGTATTGCTAAGTCTATTTAAATACGCTGAAAAATGTGTGTTGGTGGGAGTATTTCCTTCACTCCTCTCACTCATGAAGCAAGAAGAATTCCTGATGTAACTAAGTGTTCTCCCACGCGCACTGACAGCCACCCACTCACAGCAGATATTTAACTGAAAAGAATAAGGGAAAAAGCACAACAAAAATTTGAAAGCAGTCCTCCACAAAGGAGAGAAATACTGCATTCCTGAAAAGAGGGAGCACAAGTACTGTGACTGAAATATCTCCCGATATTCAGTAAGCTCTGGTATGTCTTTTTTCAGTGAGGGCTGAATCTTATCCATACATCAGGATAACCCTTTAAAACACATTAATTAAATTCTGGTCATACACCTGCATCCAGTCTGTCTACACCCTTCCTACTCCCATCCTACCTTTCTTGTTCCCAGTTTACACTCCATTCACACTTTCCACCACTTTGAATAATTATTGACAAAGATGCAGCTCTTTGTTTCTGGAACAGAAACTGCTGGTCTTTCTAGGATTTTAAGGCCAAACCAGAAGTTATCCTAAATGTCATGGTTTGAACTCAGCCAGTAGCCAATCACCACACAGCCAGTTGCTTACTTTCCCCCTGCCCTCCCTGGTGAAATAGGGAGGAACAAAAAAAGGAGAATTCCTTGGTTGAATAACAGTTCAGTAATAGTAACAAAACAACAGTACCAATAGGAAGTCTAAATGGGTAATACACAACGCAGTTGCTCACCACCTGGCGACTGGTATGCAGCCCACACCCAGGAGTGATCCCGACCACATCAAAGATCTTGCCATGCTGACTGGAAAACAGAAATAAGAGAGCACACGTCTCCTTTATATACCGAGCATGACGTCCCATGATATGGAATACTCCAATGACCAATCCGGGCCTGGCCCTCTAGCTGTTCTCCCTCTCAGCCCAAGAAAAGTTAACTCTATCCTGGCTGAAACCAGTATACTCAACTAGAAAAAAGCCTGTCCTGCAATCACTTACTGTTCTTTGTGTAGGACTGTGTAAAATTATGTGGCAGGCCTAGATATCTAACACTTTTGAACTAAAGGAATTAAAATGTGAAATGAAGACCAAATGAATGGAAGAGCCAATAAATATACAGAAACTTGTCTTTCACTTATTAAAATAACTCTTATGAATACCTAAACAAGACTTCTTTTTTTTCTCCTTTATTTACATCTCAAGGTATTATTTAGAGTATGCAAATGTGATGTGTTCCACAAATCAAACCTGGCAACTAATAATCACATCCTGCTGTATATGATTTAATATTCATAGATAATCATTGTCACTGACAAAAGTGTGTGTGTGGGAGAAATGTCTATCATTCTGCTATACAAATTAATCAATAAAAAAGTGTGCTTGAGGGTGCTATGAATAGAAGTGCGTATCAGTAGATTTTCCCTAAGGAAAACAGATAATTCCTTTTCCTTTTCTTTCTCCATGTCTCTAACTTGGACTGTTTCTTTAATGTGTATCTTAAACCTTTATTTGTTTAGTTTTTCTGCCCCTCCAGTTTTCTAAAACAGTATATTTAAATATGACAATATATACTAAATGCACAGTATTTTAGAATATCTTAATCTAATCATTTTCCAGCTGAGTTTCTAAAGGTATGTTGCTCAAATCAAGTAAAAGATCTACAGAGATTTCTAGAATATTTTTATTTTTCTGATAAGGTTTTCATTTGAAGATACTGGAATAAATAAATTTTACTTCTTGAAAGTTGTAATGATTTTCTGGTGTTATGGGGTCATTGTATCTTCTCCAAAGAGTATGGCATTACTTTCTCTTACCAGATTGGACTGTGTGCTTCATAAATCCTAGGAATGCTTTTGTTTCTCAAACAGAACAATTAATGGTGAACTACTTTTCAGATTTGCTCAGTGATCCCAAGGTTCAGTGAACTCAGTAATTTTTTTTTTTTCTTACTTGTCATATATTTGAGAGATCCACTTATCACATGATTCTTTAACTCTTTGTATTTTGTACAGGATTTCATGTGGTTTCAAACATTCTTCAGGTGATCTATCGGTAAATATGTCATATATCCATATGCTGACATACACTTTGGATAACATGCATAAGAACATTTTGCCAAATCTTTAAACACTGTGCAGAATGTAGACAGTGACCTGGGGGTGGGGGAAGAGGGGAAGGGAAGTATGGGAGAGCTTTCATGACAGTAATATTTTTAAGGAAGAAAGTGAGTCATTTACAATAAGCTGTGTGGAGAACTATGTCCTCCTCCTTGACAGAATCTTTCTATCCATCACTTTCTCATGTAAAACCTGTGCCCACCATTTTGATTATAAGGCTAAAGAGTGATGTTTGCTGAGGACATTCACTCACATGCTCAAAGGTCACTGTATAAGTGGAAGAGTAAGTGATCAGTTTACCTTCATAGATTCCTTTTCTGATACAGGAGACAGGTATTCACATTCTATTTATTCAGAGGTTTTCTTCTGTGCTGACAAACTAAGTAGAGTGCTTACTTTTATAAACTAGGTCATGGATAGTATTATGAAAGCCTGTCCTACTAGCCAGTGACTAGTATATTCTAGCCTATTCCATCCATCAACATTAATGGCCTTCAGCATTTGTTTCTGAATTAAGGCTACACTATAAGCTGTTCACCTATAGCTTCTGTCCTTTGTAAGTACTGCAGCTTTGTTTCCTTCAAAAAGAAATGAAATGATTTTTTTTCACGATATTTTAGAGAAGGAATAGTATAGAAATTAAAATACCTTTAAAAATTTGGCTATCAACCTGTTCCAATCTGCTGTTGTACCATGTTCAGATTTTAGTGTGAACACACAAAAAATTTCAGCTTCAGTTCTTCTGGTGATGCTATCCAGATTTGACAGTCATGTGTTTCTAATGAGGTAGTGTTTTGCAAGAACTTAGAATTTCTTGCTTTTGAGATTTTCTGAGGTAGATAGCTTTTTATTAGATGACCATAAATATCTGTTATCCATTCAGAAATAATTATGTGTTGTTCTTCTTTATGCCTAATTAACAAGGTTGTTATATTACCAATTATTTTTTTCTTGGCCTTTCTAGCTAGGAGCCTTCTGGCTGCATTACATAAACAAAAACATTATGAAAAGTGGACTTTAACATTAGTTCTGCATTACATGATTTTTGAAACACAGAACTTTTTGACTGAACTTCAAATCTTTTCTCATAATTCTGCTTGTTGTGTAATGTTTTAATTTCAGCACTGGAAGGACTTTGCACTATTCCACCTCAGGCTTTTTGATTTTGTGTTTATTTTTGTTGGGGGCTGTTGGTTTTTTACAATAATGTTTTCCTTCATCTTTGCAAGCTACTCATAAATGTTTCCCACCTGCATGGTCTTCACATTTTCTCTTTACTTTCTCTGAAATTATTTAATATTTCTTTAATCATCTCAGGATCATAATTTAGAACTCTCCTACATTTATTTATATTACCTACAGTTTTTTATTATGGGTACTTTAATAACATATGTACATTACTAACCAGTCAGAGCAAGTCAGCACTCTTCTGGATGCCGAAGAAATCTGATTTATTGAGGCGATGGAGTGATGGAAGTCATATCAACCTTAGAATACAAAAAAGCATCACAGAACATGACAAATGTGGGAAAGGCATTTCAAGGCATTTCACATTGGATCTGGCTGGGATGGAATTAATTTTCCGCATAGCAGCCCTCAGAGTGTTGTGTTTCGTATTGGTAGCTAGAAAGGTGTTGGCAACATGCCAGTATTTTGACTGCTGCATCAGGGCTGTCTCTCTAGTATTCCCCCGCTGACCAGTAGGCTGCCGGTGGGCAAGATCTTGGGAGGGGACATAGGCAGGACAGTTGATCCAAATTGACCAAAGGGATATTCCACACTATATGATGTCTTCTCAGCAATAAAAGCTAAGAGATAGGAGAAGGAGGTGGGGGGCATTTGTTATTACAGCTATTATCTTCCAGAGCAACCTCTTTACTGAAACCCTACTTCACAGAAAGTGGTTGGACATTGCCTGCTGATGGGAAGTAGAGAATAAATCTTTTGTTTTCCTTTGCTTCTGCAGGCAGCCTTTGCTTTTGCTTTATTAAACTGCCTTTATTTTGACCCACAAGTTTTTTCCATCTTGTTTTCTTCCCCTCCCTGTCTTGCTGAGGAGAGGAGTGATAGAGTGGCTTGCTGGGCCCCTGGTGTCCAGCCAAGGTCAAACCAGCACAACATGTTGTGCATTCTGATCCTCTTGTTCTGAAAGATTTGTCAGTGATTTAGATATCTTTTCTACATAAGTCCCAAGTATCAGGGTAAGTCCAAGAGCAAGTTTAGCTCATGACACATCTTTGTTTCCTGAAGATAACATTCTCCTTACAAATATATAATGAAACATGGAAAACTGCTTTGGTTGGGATCATCTCAAGCTGCCTTCTTAGATGTCTGTTTTCAGGTTTTCAAGATGCAATTGGACAGGGTGCTAGATAATCTCCTCTAGGCTCCCTTTCCCATGAAATGTTGGACCAGATGATCTTTCGAGGTCTCTTCCAAACTGTGTTGTTCTATGATTCTATGAAATTTCCCCATCTTTTATAACAGAAGATGAAATGAATATCCAGAAACCCTTTTAATCTTCACAGTGTGTCTCTGTTATTTAAATTTTCTCTTACATATTTTAACATGTAAATTTTCTTTACTAGTGTTTTCATTTTGAGTGTGTTCTCATCTTGCTCCTAGGCTGCTTATTGCAGTCTTTCTAGAACCTCAGACTATCCTTTTTATTATGGATTTTTTTTTTCTTATTTCTCAAAAATATGGAAAGACCAAACCCTTACATTTGGAGTGTTTTTTTAATTTTATTTTACACATACAGAAAAAACTCTCCCTTTCTGGAAAGTTCTTTCTGCTGTCCTCAGGGGATAGCACAATACTCCTCAGAGAAAGACGAATTAATCAGCAACATATTGTAAGCCTCTTTACTTCATACGCTACACCATATTGACTCCCTTCATTTTTCCCCTAATATTTATGAGGGGCTTTTTAGCTGTAAAATATGCTTATACACTTTGCTTTCTTTATGAATAGATTACCTGGAGAGACTCTGGAATGTCTGACATGCTAGAAAATAATTTGTCAGGAATGGTAGGGATATAATTGAGTCTATCTTGGTCAGAGAAATAAAGAATATGACATTCTGAGGTCTTTCTGTTCAACCCTGGATACTATTTCACTCCCTAATTACTAATTATACTCTTCCATCTCCCCATGAAGCTCTTCTCCCATTCTTTTTTTAATCTTTTGCATATTATTTTATTCATTCTGCATCAAGTCCTGCTGTGGACCCATGAACCAGAGAGTCTTCTTTTCACTATACCTTTCTTCTCATACAGACTTTCTTCCTTCTGAGATTAACCATTCCATTCTCTGTCATTTTGCTGATTATTCACCACTACATCAGACCAAGCCTGGGTTTTTGGCTTGTTTGCCACACAAGATTCTAAATATCTTTTGCAAAATGATCTTTAATTTCCAAAAGATGTTAATTGCTTACTTTAATTTTGGTTTTACGATGTGATGATGGTTTTTTTATATATTACTTGAAAGGAAAATAACCTCAGACTATGTTTTTTATTGTTGCCTAGGAAAGTTTCTAATTAATTTTATACATTCCTTTTCTGTATAGTAGTATGTGCATAGCCTGAGACACCTGAAACTTTATGTCCTCCCCAAGTAAGATCAGAAAACTCTTTAACATTCTTGAGAATCAGCTCCTTTTATGTTTTTTATTATTTCTTGCTTCATGAGTAGCAACTCATTCCTACTCCCAAATAATTTTTGATTTTGTTTTGTAGATCTATGTTTTATGAGAGTTTTTATCCTGATTGAATCTATTCAGTACCAATAATTTTTCAATCTCTTACTCATTTTTGACAGTTAATATTTAAGAAATCTGTCTTAGAGCACTAATTTACCAAAAACCTTTCTAGTATGTTTAATTTCCCACTACAGTGTTCCTGTAATTTAGGACTCTCCCAGACTTTTTTCCTCTGAGTAAAAGGTTGTCAGAAAGTCTCCTTCCATAAAGCATTCACTCCACAAACAAGGTGGAAACTAGAAAGTTAAGGGCATCATCAGTATTTACAGAACACATCTTGTCCTTGTAACTCCAGATACAGACATATGTTTGCTGTGATAACCTCATGTGTGGTCTCCTTTCTCTTTCGTCTAGGCTTTAAGACTGTTAAACATCACACAAAGACAGAAATATATAAGTTATGAGACTTATTTTGTATTTGGCCACTTCATTTCCCTGTCAAAAGCAGAGCCTAATGATTGGTATGATCTCAGTCTCTTCTGCATTTTGTTTTGGAGACAAAGCTTTATTTTTCAAGGCTCAAAGTGTTTTAGACTGATTAAGGTCTTTAGACTTGATATAGGCCAGCTGGGTGAAACTCAGTGGACTGTATTACATATGCCATAATAAATGATCTAACATGGATTTTTGGCTTTACATTTTATGAATGTCTCAAAATGTATTAAAAACTGAGTGCACATCTTGAATCTGAAGTGTTTAAATTTAGGAAAAATTATTCAGCTCCAAATTCTATGATTATATCTACAAAGATGTATAGTTCAACCAGTATGAACCAAGTCACCCATGTCTGAAAGTGATTGACAGTGAGGATTGGTTTATTGGTGACAAGATTTTGAAATGTGTGTGTTTATCTGACAGCAGGTACTCACAGGTCAGAACTCTTGTTTCCTTGGCCAGAACCTTGTGCCTGGACAAGTTGGAGACCAATCACTGCTCAGTGTCTCACTTCATTGCAATCAAGCTAATAATCTCAACTGATTTTTCATCCCAGAATACTCCTACCATACATATTGTACTCAGAGAAATTACCTGTAAACTATTCCATGGAGGGACATAAGTTCTAATGTGAAAAATAAATGGAGAAAATAATGTTGACATAAGGATCCAAATAATCAAGATATTGCTAGAAAAGAGGCAAAAGAAACATCACTGACTAGAATTTTAGATTTAGAGAAAACTAAAACATAATTGCTAATCAGATTATCTTGAGTATTAATGACCAATGAATGACATTGATAAACAATATAAGATTTGACCTTTTTTTTTTAATACATAATGAAGGTTCCACTTCAAATTGGAAATGTCTCCCACCATCTATTTTGTTATTTTATTTTTTTTTTTTTACATCAGCTTGTTAAGAAAAACATAAAGAGATTGAAGTTAGAAAAGGAATAAAAGACAATGAGACTTTAACAAGTTCTGGAAATTTTGTGTACTCTGCAAAATAGGTCTTAAAGATGTCAGCACTGGAAGAAAGATGTTGGCAGAATTAGACATACTTATATTGCATTGTATTTCAGCTGATAGAATTAATCTGTCTTTTCACCATTCAATGACTAAATACAGAAATTTAGAGAAATTAGATATTAGTTGAAGTAGTGGAAGGAAAGTTTCATCAGTATTACATTGTTTATAAGTCTAACTTGTGTGGTTTTTACAGACTGGTAAGAAACAGAAAAGCCCATGAAAATTATAAGATTAACAAAATGTACTTCCAGTTCAGATACTGTTTTAAAAAAGAAATAGGATTGGGCCAGCTTAGTTTATTTGTAGATCTAAACATAGTAGGAAATGCAATTCTTGTCGATATTTCTTCCTAAGTTTTCATATGTTTTATTCAAAAGCTTGACTTAGTAACTTTTGTGCTGTATCAGGGAATGTTACTCAGTAGCTCTGATGAGCCATTTCAGACAAACTCTTCCTAGATCTCTGGCCTTTAGGTTTCCCCATGGTTTTCTTTTTAATTCCTTGCATTAATTCTAGCTACTGGTCCTTACTTTACCTTAAGTATAATACTTCAGAGGGGAAAAAATTATGCAGCTAGCTATTGTTTAAAAGTTAAATGGAATTATTTTATTTTAGTATTATCACCATAATGACTATAACAGCCTCTTTTACATTTGGATTCAGGAAAGTGTCCATCTTCAAGAAAACTCCTAATCAATAATACATAAACACACAGATAATTCTATTCTAATTGAATTACTAAACTGACCATTCTGTTCAATGGGACAATTTATGTGAGCAAAAGCTGAAATACACTACAAAGAACATAATAAAACTACCCTCCTATTTTTTCTGGTCTAAAAATGTGGAGAGTAATGTGAGTTGCACTTTTTGAACACTAGATGAGCATTAAAAATGGCTGGTTTTGCAATAATCACTCTAGGGTCACCTGCTATAAATCTAGTAATTTATAAACTATGAAATGTGAGGCAATCCCTCATCAAAAAAGGGGAACACGTTTGGTATAAAATGGAGATAAAAGACATAAAATAAGTATTTCATGGCTGGATGCCACATTAATTGTCTAAAAAGTAGGGTTTCTTATACTATAAAAATTAATTCTGTTGGCTCGGAGACATGTAACATATGTAGAAAATCCAGGCTATTCCTGGTAAATTCAGCAAATTCTGAATTTCATACATCACAGTGCAACAATGCTCATTAGGTGTTAATAGGTTCTATGTAAATGTGTAAAGACAAAAAGTGGCTTAATGAAGATGAAGATCCTTGCTGTCACTTGTAAAGAGAAGTATTGATGGAGCACGGAGAACATCAGTGTTTTTATTTGGTTCTTTACCAAGTCAGAACTCATGTTAATGATTGATTACTTTTATAAGAATGAAAATCTGTGTCCCTGAATAGTCAGCGTACTGCTCAAGCAAACATAATGGGTCCTGTTAGTTTGTTTTTGTAAAGCAATGAATCCTTCAAAAACAAATGTGGTAGAGAGCGCAACATGCACAGTATACAGAAAACTCAAGGAAAATAAAATGTACTTTCTGTATAATATTAAAATGAGTGACAGGAATTTATTTTTTTTTTTAATGGAGCATGGATGTGATTCTGAAAAATACGAATTAGTTGGAGCAGTGTTAAATATGGAGTAATTCCAGTAACACTCCAATGCTGGTATAAGCTTCAGAGTAGAGCACAGTCAGTGAATTATAATAAAGAAAAGAAGAAAAGTTGACTGCTGTGAAAGTTATTTTAACAGGCTGTCAAAGTAAATTTTCTATTAAATTCTGGTTCTTATGCCACACCATTCTAATTATTGATTCAATCTATCAAAATGTTAGTGCTGACCTCTAGATACTCCTTCACAATTTAAATAACTAAAATTTCACCAAAAGTATCCACTTATTCAGGGACTCCTATATGGATGTTACATTTTTTGTTGTGGATGTGAATAAATAGCATGGAAAGAAATAAATGCCATGCAAACTGTAAACTACTAGAGTGAGTTCTGGTAAGGGAAAGAGACTGTCGAATTTATAAACAGCCAATAGGGATTGTTTTCTGTCTAGGCAAAACATGCATTGGCTGAGATAACATTTCCTAGTGGAGTTTCCTCCTAGTGGTGCTGTTGAGAGAGATTGGGACAAGAATTTGCTCCTTTTGAAATCAGTTAAATGTGATTTTTTCCACTTTAAAAGATATGTTCTATCTTATATATAAACAAGTAATGTTTTAAATTTTGGATATCAGAGATCCTGCACCAGTGCATTTCTCTTCAGTAAATTCAAGACTTAAATTCTCTTGTGAGTCTACTACAATGAAAGAAACAGATCAAGTTGCTTCCAGGGTCTGTGATGTCCATGTATCCCCCTGAATTAATTATGCCTTGCAAATTTGTATCATCACAGAACTGAATTATAACAGTTTCTTAGAAGAAGCAACTGTATTTCCAGGCACCTGGGGAAAAAAAAAAAAAAGCCAAGGTGATGTAAAATGATCAGATCTTCAATAAATATTTGAAAGTTTTATAATTTTAATTTCTAATACCTAGACTAACATTCTCAGATCATACTTAATAGTCCCAGAATTGTATGGAAGGGGAGAGAAAAGAGCAGAGTTTTGCTGCAACACCTATTTTTTTCAGAGCACAGCTTCGTGGTTTGGTGCAGACAACTGCACACATGCAGTTTTTGTGCACTGGTCTGGAACTGCATAATGTCATTAGTATACTATCCAGTGTAAACTGAGCTATCTGTCCTCTTAGTGAGGCTTATTAGCTCAAGCTGAACACTGTTCTGCTGTGGCAGTCCAGCTCACAGCTCAGTCACAGTGGACACATACCTTCTGCACCCAGACATGTAAATTTACCCTCAGGCAAAGTGCCCTAAACATTGGATTCCTAACACTGGGATTTCATATTTCTGTTCTTTGGAAGGAAATGAAATTTTTTTCTTCAGATAAGTTTCCTGTGACATTTATGTCTGGCCAAGCCAGACAAAATGTCTCCTCCATCACTGGAACTCAAGCATCTTCAGCTGCACACAGTCACTAAATTTCAACATCTCATTTTTAGTCTTAATATCCTAACATCTTTGCATGTTCATCAGAAAGAATACAACATCTTGATTCAGTACTTAGGCAGCCTACAATCTGAGGACTAGAAAGTAATGCTGAAACTGTTCTCATGAAAAGGAAAGAGATTATTTCTCCCTCACTAAAAAAATATGATCATTAAGATATGTGGGAAAATGTGCAATATAGGCAATTTACTTATGGTACTTGGCTAATTAAAAATGAAATTAAGATTTGACTAACTAAAGAGTGGTCTGACTTTGAACTTTTAACTCATGGCTTTAGCTGAATCTCAGTATAAAAGGCAATTCCCCTAGAAACAAGGTGCATTTTTCTGTGAGCATATGGCAGGTTCTAGGCACAAGGAAACCAGTACTTGATAAAATTCAGTGGGAACATCTGTTCAAAGAACCTAGTTGGAAAGTAGCCCAGACATTTAGACAAACCTCAGTTCAGAGTCCAGCTGCTGCAGTGCCGAGTAACATAGGAGAAAAAAGGCAGGAGACAGAAGCAAAGCTGGCTAATACATTTCACATCTCCATGGACTCTCAAGCCTATGAATAAGTGGAATTATTTACTAGGGAAGATAACAAACACTTTTAAATGCAGGGAACAGAACCAAGAATCTAACTTTAACTGGGTTGGTTTTCCATTTAGCTAAAAAGCTTTCTGACTCAGTAAAAATCGAGAGAAACGAGAACATAAAATATGATTATGTACTGTGACTTGTCCCAATTTAGATATACATAACTGAAAATGTCACCTTTTGTATCAATTGTCCAACTGTGTCAAAAGAAATTGAGGCCCTTATTTCAGACGAGAGTTAACAACTAAAGGAGAATTTTCGGTGTAGTACACATGGGAAGGATGTGTATGAAAATATTATGATGAACGTAGATTTTAATATTGCACAAAAATAATTTGCAGTGCAACTAAGAAGTTTTGCTTTCATTATGCAAATTACCAAAGCTTTCTTCACAAGTTAAGAGGGAGGAGGTGGTGATGGAGGAGTACATGAAATAAAAATCTCGATAGAGGATTGTTTAGTCACTAGGCTACTGTGTTATATTGTTGCTAAGGAGAAGACAGTTATACACAGAATGCTTTAATTAAAATCTGTTTTCATAGCAGGGCAGGATACTGATTTAGGTTAGGCTGGTATGAAGTGAATCACTGCTAAATTTTTATCATGCCTCAGATACATCTGCTGACTTTCTAAGGTGTTATCTGCCTGAAAGATCATGAGCTGGCCTTTTTTGTTAGAGTTGATTTGTTATAATGATTTGTGGTTTTTTGCACATGAAAACTGTGGTGTATGTGTTTTAGACAGTTCTCTTCTGCTCCCCATCAAGACCTAACATAAAAAGATTAAGTGAGAAAAAGGTAAACATAATTCCTCCACAAATCTGCATTATTGAAAACTCCTTCCTCTGTTTCTGTTCACTACACAGAAGTCCTTATCCACATCATCCCATTCACCCAGTGCCATTACTTTGAAGTCCCAGCCAAAACACCCCATGGAAATGCTGAACCCCTTTGGGCATTAGCCAAGGCGTATGACTGCCCTGCTGTCAGACCTCCAGAGCTATGAAAGGGTCTACCAGATGTGTCTTGACATTTTGTGGTCTTGGAATCAGGAGGATCCTAGTAGCAGGTAAGTGTCTACATTTTGGTTATTTGACTTGTCCTTAAGGAGGTTTTGCATTGTCCTCCCTCCTCATCTCCCACCTCTGGATGGTGGACGACCTCTTGGCTACTATGCTGCTTCCTGAGGCCCTTTCCCAATACTTTTGAGACTAGTTAACTATCTCTTGGACATCATGTATAGGAAAAGGCCTAACAATGAGAAGCATAGTTAAAACAGCTCAGTAGCCTTTAATTTATGTATGCTGTTATTTTGGGGTCCAGAGTTGATAACAGTCAAAATGCAACTCTTTTTTCTTTTCCTTTTCATGGGGCCAAAGAACAAAATTATAAACAGTTAGGTGTGCAAATAATATGTGCTTCTACTATAGCAGCACTTATAACTCCCATCTGTGATTAAGTCTCCCTTTTAGCAAGCCATACCAACACATACTCTGAATCACCCTGCAGAATCTAAAGTTAAAATAAGCTCATACACATGCAACAGACTGCTGGAACTGGTTTTAGCTAAGAAGTCAGGCAACTGAAGAGGAAACAGCAGTGGTTTAATGGTCAGTGGTTCAGGTAAAACTGCATTGATTCAGGTAAAACTGCATTATCCACAGCTGCATAATAAATATATTGGATTTTCTCAATCAGATCATCAGAAATAAATATTATGTTGTGGCCATTTGTTGACAGACCTTACCTTCCTGTGTTTCAAGCTGGCTGTCAAGCCACAGCATGACATCACTGGACCTGAACCAGCCAAAGTGCCCTTCTACAGGACACTTGGATCTGACTGTGTCTTTTGGAGGAGACATATCAAGACTAGTTCTTTGGTTCTTTGTACAGAGGTTACAGGAAACTAAGGTTTCAAATGACCCTTGGAAACACAAAGACTAACAGCCCAAAGTTATCTTATTTGGCCTGCTGTTGCCCAGATCTTATGAAACAC
Organism: Strix aluco; assembly: GCF_031877795.1. Lineage (NCBI taxonomy): Eukaryota > Metazoa > Chordata > Aves > Strigiformes > Strigidae > Strix > Strix aluco. Next base: position 67,326,856 of record NC_133935.1, read on the forward strand.
ATTGAAATTTCTCATGGCTTCCATCTGAAACCATTAAAAAACCCTCTTGAGCACGCAAAATTCAGCCAAGAATGTCCCAAAAACTGAAGAGACCTCAAGAAACACGTTTGCAAACCCACACAAACATCTGGATCATAACAAAAGATGAATCTAACAAATTTATCCAAATGCCAGCTTTTGTTAAAGACATTGGTTGGAACTGTAAACAGAGTTACTTGTTTGATAGACAGCATCTGTTACATTTTCATGAACTTTGAACATAAGTTCCCCACTTCCTGGATGGTTTCACAACTTGATGGCAACCTCCCTTTGGTTTTTATTCTCATTGTCTTGCCATATTTGTATACACAAGATCAGTCTGTTACAGATTCAGAAAAGCAATCTCCTGGGGCATCCAGCAGTAGTCAATTTTGCCATGTATTTGTTCTCCAATTAAGCCTGTAATCCTATGAGTGAATGATTCTAATATAATTAATCAGAATTGCATGCATTCAAATCATTGCTGTGGACAAACAGTAACACAGTTGTGCTAAAGATCATTCACAGAACAGCCAAGTCCAGCTACAGCTGCAGAACTTGTAAAATGTTAAAAATGGGGGGGAAAGGAGATCTGGTTTTTGAGAGGAAACTTTATAAAATCTAAAACTACAGATTGTCTGCTCATTATTAACAGTGTGCTGGGCTGGCACCCAAAACCAGAGAAATGTTTTCAATCACTGTCAGTGAATAGTAAGCAGCTGATAAAGGCCTTTTGATCTATTTCTGCCAAGCCTACTATGTCTTTTGTCCTTCAGCATATATAATTTGAATGTATAAATCCAATACATTTTAAAGATTAGTCATCCTAGAGACAAAGAAAAATTATTATAAAATATTTCTATTACTCTTCTAAAAAACAGTGGAAAAGTTGTATTAGAGGTTTTGCAGGCTGGGATAACGCTTTCTACTCTGCCAGTTGGATGAATGCAAGAGGAAAGGATTATTTTTGTGCTGTACAGGTTAAATGGGGAAAGACAAAGCTTTTAATAATCCAAAGCCTAATTAAAATGAAGCTGTACAATAAGACTTCTAATAGTGCACATAATACATACACCGTATCTCACCACCACAAGCCCCTACACAGAATACATTCTGGATGTTGGGAAGGAACAGACCTGTACCATGCACATACTGTGATATCTAAACTCTTTTTTCTTTGTTCACCAACATCTTTGAATCTCATTCTTCAAATCCAAACTGCATTTTCACAAACAATTTATTCTGAGTAGAAAAATGAACAAGTCTGTTTTCTGAAAGGAATGCATCACTGAGGTGATGGCAACAGCACTACTGGCAACTGATGCTTTGGTTTAGTGAAGCACTGCTGCAACTTAAATACTGCTTTTACTGCTTTGAATAAGGAAGGAGATATGCTAGGAAACACACTGACACTGTTTTCTTCTCATTTGTGTTCATGTGCATAATCTGGGATCATATATTATGTGTATTATGTGGAGACTGTGTTGCATTTCATAGCGTGCATCAACATAAGGAGGTAATTTAATTTATCAGAAACTCTTTGAAAGAGAGGAGAAAATACACCAGCAAAATGTGCAGGTTGGAAAGAGATTTGCTGTTTTACTTTTGTCCCTGTATTTACCCCAGGATTATTCAGTGCGCTTTCATTTTTCTGGATACTACCTTTACAATGACATTACATTATCTATTCCAGCTATCCTGTTTGTGTGACCTGAATTTGCACTTAATGCAAGTGAATTTCAAATCACACTGCAAGAATATGAACAACTGTCCAAGATGTTCAAAACTGCATAGTGATTATGAAAGTTAGTACTGACAGATTTTAAAGAGGTCCGACTCCTAAAGAGTGGACCCTTCCTAGTGTGGGATTGGTACTTTAGGTGCCTATAACTAACCCAAATTGCAAAGCAAGATGGAAAGATTCGAAATCTGCTCAAGAAAATGATGAAAAGAAACAACATTTTTCCTACTTTCTTCTATTAAAGGTAACTAGATTGTTAAAAATAGACCAAGTAGTCAGTTCTTGAAGAGATAGTTCACTGATATCAGTCACATTTCTAAAATCTGAGTCAAAAATGTTGACTTTAATGATGTTGTCTCTAATGTTCAGACTTAACAACTACTCTGGGCTAGGTACATGCCTGAGAACCAAGGCAAGCTGTTTGTTTAGCATTAGTAAGAGTTACTAGCACATTTGAATTATTGAGAGCTATCTGTTAGAAAGTGAGAGCAGCCACCTTTGGCAAGTAATAACTTTTAGTGACTGCCAAAATAGATTAAGGAGGTAAGAAATTGTGTCAGAATCTTTCCCAATGGACCTTATGGAAATACAGACAAATACCTTATTTACCAAAATGTATTTAATATCTAACAGTTTTCATTGAAAAATAACTTTTCTGTCTTTGTGTCTAGGAACCTACTGATAGCTGCTGTGTCCAAATACCATGATTAAGGTGCCTGAGCTGTTTTCAGTCTAGTAGCACATTTGGTCTGACTAGTGCATATATATGTGGATATTTACTTGTCATCCTGTTAAAGTCCACCCACAGACATAGAGTAAAGAGGTGGTTTAAATGACTCCTAGTGGATGACTTCTCTTGGATAGTACTCACATCCAAAATGCAGAATAAGAACATTTACATGGTAGATGGTAATATATTTGATAGGTTAAATTATTTATTTTTCTGTGTTTCTAACTGACTTAGACCTGCCAGAATGGAATTATTGAAGTTGATATAAGCATTTACATAAGAACTGTCATAAAAGATTCTGAGACTTGCTAAATTAATCTATAAGAACTTTAAAAATGTTACGATGTATGAATGTTGTATGCATGAACTTTGAAAATTTTGTGAATTGTATGTACTTTTTCTTGTGTAGAAAGGTCTAATAATAATAATAATAATAATTTGAACACACTTTATCTGTTTTTAAACAGAAGGCAATAAAAAGGCTTCATATATTTTGTTATTCCTAGTTAAAGAAGTTTATATTCAGAGCAAAATAAGAATCCAGATGACAAGCTTGCATGAGGACAGTCCTGCTTCTTAAAATTTTGTATACTGTTGTCTCAGTTTTACTATACACACATTAATTCCTGCATTGTTCTCAAGTGATACTGCCAAGAGAAAACACCATTTATACCTGTCACACCACTTGTCTCTTCATCAGTTTAGTCCTACCCACTTGTTGTGCATTGTTTTGCTGGTATAATGGTGGTGGGAGAGAAGGAAGTAATCAATGACAGTATTGAAACTGCTCATAGAGAGTGCTAGAAGCTTGTGCTGGTGGACAGTATGATCATGTAGCCAGCACCTGTGCTGTCTTTTGATTTAAAGCTTAAGTCATAACACAGAAGAGAAAGGAAACATATTTCTCTCACTGACTGTAAATGTAAAATGCCAGAGGGACTGTTTGATAAGCTGATATATACACAGTATGCAGGTTTTAAACAGCTTAGGAGGCTTTTAGGCGTTTTGTTGTGGTTTTTTTTTTTCTCCTAATTAAGTTTAGAGGTTTTAATATCCTCTAAAGCATATCTGTATAAAGCCTGTTAAGGTGTGTTTAGATTTTCAGGTTTTAAAATGTTTCAAAGAAATCTCTTGGAGTTACCAGTAATTTGAAAATACTATGCAGAAGCAAATTTTCCAGAAAGAAAGGAAAATTCCCAAATAAACACCAAGTTCATCTGATAATTAATTGGATATTCGTGTTCTGTCTGAATTTTCCCAGTTCTCTATTCCAACTCTAATTCGAGAGTAATGAAGAATATTATAAACATAGATTTTCTCTTCCTTTGAATAATATTTGGTCTAAAGCAGTATGAATAAAACAGAACAGAAGCCATAGAAGTCCTGCAATATGTGCAGGATTTTCAGATGGGTTAAAGCATGTTGAGCCTCCAGATTGTAAGTTAAACGCTTGGCAAAGAGTGTGTCTAGCATCTCCTACTCCTTTTCGGTTGCTAATATAGCTTACAGAAGCCAAACTCAAATAGCAGAAGTGACTTTACTCCATGAAGGGAGTAAATGAATAACATTCACAAGACATTTTGTTTATACTGTGGACCTCTGAATATCAAAATCTAAAGCTAAGAGGAGAGTTAGAAGTGAAATCATGCTGCACTTTGACACATGGTAAAACCAGTTATTCCATAGCATTATTATCTATGATGTTTACAATTTATATAGGCTTCTTGGTGTCTGATACTAGTGCTGTTGAAGATAATTGTTTAAGTGGGAGAATATACAATTCATTGTAAAACTGATTGCTGCCCCATTCACCATGGATGTTTTGGTTCAGTTAGAAAAAAAGTCCTTGTAGTGCGGTCTTCAACAATTCATATTCGATTCCAACAGTTACATGCAGGGGAACTACTTAGATGCTGTGAGGGGCCTTGTCAAAACAAATGACTCACATGGTATGTTTTTTACTCATGAACATTTAAGTCTATAGGAAAACCTAGCCTCACATCAGATGTTTTCTGCAATATAAATGCAGCTGTATATTAGGAAGACTAGATGGAAGTGAGAAAAGAAGCATGTATTTCTTTCTGACACCAGATGATTTGATTAAGTTAACTGCTGATCTGGTCAATAAGAGTTTTACTTTAACAATTTCAAGATCTAGTTTTTAGCAAAATCTACTTAATAAAGAGTATCTGGAATCAATCACTTCCTTTGTTTTCTACACACATACTAGGCAAGTCGAATGAGATACAAGCCTGAACAAAGAACTGAAGGATTTAGCTTAATTAAAATTAAACCTGAGGAAAGTTAATAAGAGTAATAGCAACATTTCTTTAATATTCCCCAATTTATCATATAACCCTGAAACTCTTAAAGCAATCCTTTTATATTCTCTTTCCTTCTGCTCATGTGATATATTTAACCTTCTTCATTTTCCCTTCAATATGTTATTTTCTTCCTCCTCATGTTTAGCTTCTAGACTGTATTCTCTCACTCCGCCTTTTCCCACCTTCTTCCCAGCTTTCATGCAGTGGATCCTGTTTTTCTTTCTGTGTTACCATGCTGTCTGCTACTCTTTCTTTTCTCATACAACTGTTGCCTCTTTTATTACCTTCACTCTAATGTGATGTTTTCTGACATGCCTCTCAGCAGCCTGGTAAAAGTCTGGTCACTGAGACTTGTCCTTATATCTTTGTGCTGTAGGTACAGTTTTTAAGGTCCTTTCCCTAAATGGAAAGTAAATGTAGAAAAGACAGGCAATTTTCCTCAGGACAAAATTATTTAGATAAATATTAAAATATTTAAAAATAAATTGGATACAGATTGTTAGTTTGGGGCTTCTTAGGCTGAATATGATTAGGTATTCAACTTTTTTTATTGTGTGATTTTCTGAGAAAAATATATTTTGCTCTCACTGTATTTGTATCTATTATATCATATCATAGCTGGTTTAATATTACTACACTGTATGATTCTGCAAGCTTATACCAATAAGGCTGGCAAATTATGTAGTATACATTATATTAGTAATGATTTGGTAAAAACTCTGGAGACAATTCAGTTATCCAAACACAAGCATGTAATACCAGTTTTGGATATGCCAAGGATTCTTGCCAACACCCTACCTGTTGATCCAGAAAGCTGCAGGTCTCATACCACCTAGAGTACCTCAGATAACATTATGAAACACATATGTCTAATTCAGACAGCTGAATTCTACTCTACATCTCAGTTATTAATCTGAATTAATGTTGTCTTAATTTGGAGCTGAATCCCATCCTTAGATTCACTATACATATTGTTCTAGTATTAGAGTTCTCTCTGGATCTGTGTTTCAGATGGGACATAAAATAGGGGTCCTAATAACATCTGGCTACCAGTGATTACCTGATGTTTACAATTTTAGCTACTTTAACTAGGGCTATGCGGAAATTCCAGATTTCCTGTTTAACATTTCCATTTATTATGGTTGAGTTGATAAAAGAATTCAAAGTCTCTGGAAGGTATATTATTATTACTACTTATTACATCTCAGCTACATGTATATGTGTGTGCATACAAGCATGCATGATCTATCTTTTTAATCAAAAGGAATTCATGAATTAATGTTGGAAAGCAGAATTGCTCTATATAATTGAATATTTTGTTCACAGTTGAGGGAATAATAATTTTGAGGTTTGTAGCTGCTACATGCATGTGAAAAGTCTCAAGAATAATATATGCCATAGCAGTATATGTATTTATTCCCTTCAATTCTTTACTCCCAGAAGACAGCAGAGATGTAAAAATGTTGGTAAATCAGGACAGTGGCAGTGTGGAGAACTGCAGCAAGATTACTGTGTTTAGATGTGGAGCATGATTTAGTACATGTAAGATAAAAATTGAGAGGTGACATCTGCAGTTACCTGTTGGTGCTATCTAGGGCATGTATTGGTTTCTGGTCCTCCACATAGCTGGATCTCAGAAGTGGTTGGTGGAGCTTACTGTAGTTCCTACATTATTGGTGTATCTAAGTTCCTTGTGTATGTAACCCCGTGTGTTCTGCCTGTATACAGAATAGAAATGCATTAAGGTGTGCTGCCAGACTGCATGAAAAAATATTTCTGTTTTCTGTGGTCTAGGTGTAGACAAAACAGCTTAAAACAAACAGTCTGAAAGTGTGTCCTATGACAAAATAATATATTTGGCATCTATCTTGATCTTATCTGAAGATTACCTCATGTTTCATGCTCTCCTTAGTCCGTGCCCAACATAGAAAGTGAATTTCCGACTGGCTCATGACATGATTTATTTATTTTTCCAGTGTTATTTCTAGGTTAAGCCTTATTTGTAAGTCACTTCAATGCATGGTGGTTCATGCCAAGGGTCAAACAGGCTGGTCAAATCAGTCCATTGCCCTGAAAATGTAGTTGCAAATAGTGAAGAATCAAATGCTGAAGATCTAATTAATGCCTGAATCCACAAGTAAAGAGTTAAAAAAAAAAAAAAAAAAAAAAAGAGAAAAAAGAAATTTATTGTAGAAAATAGAAAGCTGGCATTGATTCCTTCTGGCTCAGATGAGAGGATCAGCCTAACTTCTCTTTGCTAGTGGGACACTCACTCTCCTTTGATCATGCTGCTAGAGAGACTGTGCTCTGTGGTTTGCTGAAACTGGCTATTATTCAGTAGAACTGAGCTAAAACCCTTAAATTCCCTTTAAGTGCTCCTCAGTCAAAGCTTTACCTCAGATCACCAGCTATGGATTTAAAAAAAAAAAAAAAAAAGGAAAAGATAGGATAAAATCACCACCAAATCTGCTGTCAGATTATTTTAAGACACTCAGTTCCAGTCAGTTAACTGACTCAAAAACATGCTGATATAAAAACAGTATAGTGGAAATGAACTTAGTGAACTCAAAAGAAAAACAATAGCATCAGACAATGTAGACTGCTTCCCTGAGCTTCCTGTCATACAGTTAGTCCCTAAATCCCAACAGAGCCAGTGAAGACAAACAACATTTTATAAAGCAAACACAGAAGTCTGGGTCTTTCCTGTTTTTCATAATGAGGTCACCTGAAAAATGAGCTAGATATATCTCAGGTGTTTGTTTTCTGTTGTCTCCTGCAGCTGTTATGAAGAGAAAGGAAGAGTTTTCTTTCCTGTTATTTGTTTTTTTAACAGATCCTGTGAGTGTTAACACTGAAGAAAGAAAGAAAGCATGGACTATGCAAACAATTTCTCCTTATACAGGTCACTGATGCTATGAGTCAGAAGAGGAAAATGGAATTCAGGATGCTGGGCAAACATTAAAATTACTCACTAATGAGTTGTAAATTGCCTTGTTAAAAAGGTAACAACAAGTTTGTATGAGATGTTTGAATGGCACAATATTATTCAGGAACTGCTTACTGTTGAATGTTGTAACTACAATAACATAACCTCATGCATTGTTCAAAAGCAAAGGGAAGTCCCAACAAAGTACTTTATAATAGTTATTATGAAATAGTAAATTAAATAACAAATTCTGGAACCACATAAAACTTGTTTAGCATTGAACTTTTCCATTTCATCAGTGTCATTTATGGAAAGTTCTTACTCGGGCAAAATGTCCATTGGATCCATCTATATTTTCCAGGCACTAGAATTTGACAGTCTTCGACTGAGAAAAATTTCTTGCTGCTATCCATGTGAGTGATTATGTTGCACACGTAACACTGATCCAGGCATCAAATGGTCACCTGAAATAGGATACATTATCCAGAAGCAATTACAAAATGGTATGACTGTTAAAGTAGCCAAGGCAAAATGACTGAAAGCTGATCCATAAAAAAGGAGAAAACAAACAGCTAGAGACCTAACATAAAACTGTAACAGGGCAAAAAGGAAAACTAGTTTTTAACGTTTATCTTAACTGCACTGGTTTTGCATCAGCATAATCATTAACTTCAAAGTGGCTACTTCTTTTGTTCATCCATGGGAGCTGGGTCAGATTTGAGCCTACAGTACCCCTCTGAACGCATTAGCAGTCTGAGTATTAAAGATGACTTATTTTAATAGTTCCTAAATCTGGTCTTTAGGTATGTGAAACCCTCAGTGACTAAGTCCACCAATGGGTAGGTACATAGCAAATCAATGTTTACCTTTAAATGATGTGCATGACTTCACCTAGAACATAGTAAGAACTTCTTTCTGGGTAGAAGCTTCAACGTTGAAAAGCAAGTGGTGTGGGGTTTTTTTTCCATACTGTGAGCTTCTGAGGTGGGATTTGTGAGTGAAGACATTTCTTTATGTAACTGTTCGTGAAAGTGACATTTGGTAACAGTAAAATAATCTCACACAAATAATTTTTATGAAACTCCAAGAAAGACACTATCTTTCATTTCTGCAGCCTGAAAGGAGAAAAAATTGGAGTAATTTTTATTTAATTTCATATAGTTACTACGTCTTTTTACTGTACTAAAAAAAAAACAAGACCCCAAAACACATCAAAGGTGATCATGTTCATTAAATTTTAAATCACAGATATATGCAGACATTTACTGCCTGATTGGATTCTAAAAGATTAACTTAGTATAGGAGCCCCAAGTTCAGTTAGATGGCTCAAGTGGCTAACATGTGGCTGATTTATTGTTCTCTGGGGACAAAGGGAATTGAAATTTGACAGACAGGGTATGCTGTACCCATTTACTGGCAGAACATTAATTCCCAGCAGTCAGAATGTATGCATTACAAGCAATGCATCTTTTAATTTTGATTTGTTTTTCAAGCAGTATACATCTGAAAGTAGCACAGACAATGCCTGAATACCTAAGTAACTCCTACATAGTGAACCGGTGCACAGGAAAAGGAAGTGTGGCTGTCCAAGAAGCACTTCAAGGAAGCCTTGCAGGCATACTTGATTTAATGCAACATACTAGCCAAATCTTTTGAGCTCTTATGCAGCACAGGTCTCCTGAGCAGCAGAAGCAACAGCAGCATGCTTTTCTGGGAAGAAAGCATAGTTTTTCTTCTACATACATAGAATCACATCCTTTAAAATTAAATGTCTTTCTAAATCTGCTCCAAATGTTTTAGCTGAAAATTTTCTTGCCATAGAGTGCTGTAATGCCCAAAATAAAGCTTTTTATGGGACCAGATGCTTTTTTTGACAGTATGACACTAGTAATTCTAAACAAATTAGATTGACTTTATTATCATTGAGTAAAATCTAATAAGATCCATGTATTACGTAGCACCTTTGGAAAATAAAGTGTGCTTACATAGTTAAGTATACTCAATGTGCACACCCTCATGGAGAGTAGAGACCACAATGGATAACAATACAAATTTCAAAATCATTTGGAGGCTTTTCTGGTCACTATTACAACACTTTCTCAAAGTCAGGTGATTAAATGTTTTAGAATTAATTATACTTACAGGAAAGCTATTATCGACAGAATCAGAGCTCTTAGTTTTCTGTTCTCCACTCTTGCTCAGGTTAGTTATGAGTGCAACATCACACCTAGCACTCAGTGAACAAAACGAGGCACCCCAGTTGGGAGTTTTCACTGCTATGTCTTCAACCGCTTTTCCTGCAACTACTTCCTTTTTTTCTTCTCTCACAGGCTATTAATGCTTGCACAATACTTCATCTGTGTTTTGCCCTGAAGGTGGAGCGTTTGTCATAGGTATACTTATTTCTGGAGTTTTTCCATCTGTGGGGTGTTGGGTTTAGAGATCCATTTCAGCTACAAACACAGCTTACACTCTGTGAAAGCATAAAATGTTCTGACTAGATAGCTAATGATTTATTGTTGCCAACAGTGGTTTTCTAATTCCATTACCATAATTTCCACTGAAAATTCCATTTACAACACTCTATGTTTAGACTCCAGGTAAATGAAAGTTAGTAATTTAGTGCTGTGAATGTGCTTCACTATTCTAATTAGCATGTTACTCGGTACAAGCCGTCTTCCTTTCTTTCTAGAAAAAAAGATTCCATAGAAATAATTGCCCCACATTTTTATGAAGAAAACAGATGAGGGGACTTCAAGTGTTATACTAAATATATCACGTAACTTATCCTCTATTCTTAATGCAAACTGTGCACTGTAATTTAAAGCCAACATGCAGTTACCTATTTTCCATTGCTGCTGAACTGGATTACCACCTGCCTTGACTCCATCCTTTGGGAGGCTGCCAGCATTGTTACAATTTAATGCTATATCCCACTGTGTCAGGAAAGACATGCCTCCTCAGTCTCACTGTCAAATGAGTGCTTGTCAACATCCTTAATTATTGCTATTATTAGGAATGAAGGTTAAATATATGTGCTTTGTAAATGGCAATGTCTATTGTCTGTTTTAGTTTTGTTAGGTTCAGTTGTACTACCAGGAAATAAAATAAAGATTTAATTGAAAGATGATTTTAGTCAGGTCTCTGAGTTTATTTGTCATTGTTTGTAGCAAATTTTGTTCAAGTTGTGTTAGCAATTACATTCCAAAATGCTGGTAAAAGAAGAGAGAATGCATGTTCAGCAAACTAGGAAAAATATCACTCTCAGTAATTATAAAATAAAACTCAAGTTCCCAGGACACTATACAGACTCAGAAGAATACAAGCAACACTTTCCTCCTGGATAGGATGAGGACTATGAGAAAGTTGGAAAGTGGGCCCAGTTCCCATACCTGATGACTTGTTTTGTACCCAGGCGAATGGTTACTTCTACGAACTGTGGCCTTGCAACTGGCTGACAAAAGACGATAGGTCAGAGAGTTTTTTATGTTAGTGGAAATAAGTAAATTCTTGCAAAATTTTATAAGATATGGTCAAGTTGCCCTTCAAATTATTGCTCATGTCGTATTTGTTTCCAATATATATGTGGCCTATATATGCTGGTCTTTGAGGAAGACAAAATTTTTATTTTCATTGTCATGACATGCCCCTAAGAAGGTATTATAATTACCTCCGTATCAGGCAAGACACTGGCTCTTGGAGCAGGTATGTTACTGTTGCTGACATAGCAGCTCACTGCAGAACTTTTCAACTCCTTACTGTTTCCAGCCTCTCTTCTAGCAGTGTAGCTCCTCTTTATGTAGTTCCAACTTCTTTCTGGTTCTGGTGCTCATTAGACACATTTTTTTTCTGCTGCATTAGCTTTCTCCTCCATTCATGAGTTCAGCTGGCCCATGGAGGGAGCTGTAAGTGACAGCCAGTGCAGGAGAGAAAAGAAAGAGTTTAGTCAGGAACAAGGAGGGAAAAAACTCTGTTAAATTTGCTCAAGCTATCTTTCTAACAAACTGTCTGGCTAACTTCAGCCACATTCAGCATAAGCACAGTTTAGGTCAGAGTGAACTTCCCCCTCCACCCCTGGCTCTTCACCTTTCTCTGTTCATCTCATCATCACTACATCTTCCCTTGCATCATATTTTTAAGTCTGTAGTATATGTAAACTCAAGGTACTGATTGAACTGATTAATATCAGTACAAAATAATACTGCTTTCCAGTTGTACCAGGTTAAGTTGACTGTGTGATTACAGAACCTTCTGATCTGACAAGACAGGAGTAGAGGGTGTGTTGCAGTATCTTAATCAAAGATTGCTATGGGACCTGTCCCTACAACCACAGCCTGAAGCTGGCTGTGCCACCGATGGGTTACAACACCTGACAAATATGTGCTGCTCCGACCAGCGTGATCCACTGCCCTCCACATTCCTATGGCACAGTCAGTGGTGCCACCAACAACCTGACTTTTTGCATACATAAATTAGGATAAACTCAAGCATTCTATTTTAGCAGGGAGGCAAAAAGAAACAATGCTTTAAACTATGTCCCAGTGGATTAGAAGAGCTTCTTTCACCAGTCCAGACTGGAATACAGAAATAATAGAAGTATTTTAAGTAGCTGTTTTATTCTTGTCTTCAACTGGAGTTTACTGGACTATCTGGCTTATTCTCTTGCCTCTACGAGAGCTGTTGCAAGATCACTCTAGGGAGTTGGCCTTCGCATATTCAGAGTTTCTCAGCTTTTGCCAAGCAGGCTAGAAGGGACATCGAGTCAATGTTAGGATTTTTAGAAGTTTGTGTGGTTTACTGGTTAGAATAAAGCAAGGACATGACTACAAATATAGTTAGTTAGGTGCAAGTTATTTCTAAAAGACAATACAGTATATTGAGTGGGGATCTACTCATGCATACACAATAACTGATGACAGGCACAGGGGAATCATCTCAGCTTCTGCTTGCCTGAAGTTCATATGCCTGATTAAGAGCTGTACACTGGTCATTTCCATCTAACTTGAGTATCAGAAGCAACAATCATCTTGTGCGTTTAGTTTTTGACCTGAAAATAAGTTTGAACTTAAAATGCAGCCTGAGAAGGAATTGGAAATAGTGCCAAACTTTTCCATAGTAATCAGGTGTTCAATCTACTAATCCAGAAACAGGAAGATCTAAATTCAATGTCTTTCCCAATTAAGTGGTTCAAACTTCTATTTCTCTCTTCCTAGGATGGTAGCATGCATGTTTCTTAACAAACATACTTTGCAATCTTAAATTAAAGTTCTAGTTGAATACAGACATCTCACCATCCAGGCAGCATGTGAGAGGAGACTTCCTGTACTTAAAAGCTTAAATTCCTTCTAAATGCTTTCTTAGGTCCTAAAGCATATGGTCCTAATTTTTGCCCCCAAATATTTGCTTTGGTTTACAGGGAAGACCAGATCAGGGAAGTTAACCCTAGTTTCCCACATAGTTGTTTTCCTGCTTGACAAACCTGATCTCCTTCTACGACAGGGCGACCCACTTATTGGATGAGGGAAAGGCTGTGGATGTTGTCTACCTTGACTTCAGTAAGGCCTTTGACACCATTTCCCACAGCATTCTCCTGGCAAAAATGGCTGCTCGAGGCTTGGATGTTCGCACATTTTGCTGGGTAAAAAACTGGCTGGATGGCCGGGCCCAAAGAGTTGTGGTGAATGGAGTTAAATCCGGTTGGAGGCCGGTCACGAGTGGTGTCCCCCAGGGCTCGGTTTTGGGCCACTCCTGTTTAACATCTTTATTGATGATCTAGACGAGGGGATTGAGTGCACCCTCAGTAAATTTGCAGATGACACCGAGTTGGGTGGGAGTGTTGATCTGCTCGAGGGTAGGGAGGCTCTGCAGAGAGACCTGGACAGGCTGGAGCAATGGGCTAAGGCCAACTGTAAGAGTTTCAATAAGGCCAAATGCCGGGTGCTGCACTTGGGCCACAACAATCCCCAGCAGCGCTACAGGCTTGGGGAGGAGTGGCTGGAGAGCTGCCAGTCAGAGAGGGACCTGGGGGTGTTGATTGACAGCCGGCTGAACATGAGCCAGCAGTGTGCCCAGGTGGCCAAGAATGCCAATGGCATCCTGGCTTGTATCAGAAATAGCATGGCCAGCAGGGACAGGGAAGTGATCTTACCCCTGTACTCGGCACTGGTGAGGCTGCACCTCGATTCCTGTGTTCAGTTTTGGGCCCCTCACTACAAAAAGGACATTGAATTACTCGAGCGTGTCCAGAGAAGGGCAACGAATCTGGTGAAGGGTCTGGAGCACATGTCGTACAAGGAACAGCTGAGGGAACTGGGGTTGTTTAGTCTGGAGAAGAGGAGGCTGAGGGGAGACCTCATCGTCCTCTACAACTACCTGAAAGGAGGTTTCAGAGAACTGGGGATGAGTCTCTTTAACCAAGTAATAAGTGATAGGACAAGAGGGAATGGCCTCAAGTTGCACCAGGGAAGGTTTAGACTGGATATTAGGAAGCATTTCTTTACAGAACGAGTTGTTAGGCGTTGGAATGGGCTGCCCAGGGCAGTGGTGGAGTCCCCATCCCTGGAGGTGTTCAAGAGGCGGGTTGACATGGCGCTTGGGGATATGGTGTAGTTGGGATCTGTCAGTGCTAGGTTAACGGTTGGACTAGATGATCTTCAAGGTCCTTTCCAACTTTGATGATTCTGTGATTCTGTGATTCTGTTTTAGTGGCTATTGACTTCACTTTCTGTGTTGTTTCTCTACAGTAATATGGAAGGAAAATGGCAAATCCAAATCCATCCAAAACATTTCAGGAATTTAAAAAGAAAGTAACAAGTCTTTTACAGTAATTATCTTTAAGGTTTATCATGAAACAAGCCATAACATTATTATTATTATTTTTTAATCAGGAATGTGTAGCAGACTAGACAGGGGTTACTTTGAAGGATATAGTTTGAAGGTCATTTCATAGATTGTGAATACACAGCATGTAGAATAGATGAAGTAGGGAAAACAAACTGGAAGTATTCAGTATTTTGTTAGTTGGTGTCCCTGAAGAATGACACATGTATGCATGTTACCATATTTTGAAAACAGTACCTGCTTGTTCTGATAAACTACCCCTTACAAATCTGAACAGTAAAACATCTCTAGAATTTTGGGATTTTCTGTAAATATTAAAAAATATTTATCTTTGAATACTAATTAATTCAAGAATTATGGCTAATATTCTGAATCCTTTTTTATCTAGACAACATATTTTTCTCTTGCAGAAAACAAATATTTATTATTTTGATGTGTTAACTCCAGTAGCCTATTAGTACATTCTCTAAAATCAAGTTTAAAATATGAGTTTCAATTAAAAAGAAAGCTCTATCCTGGAAGCACTCATTTTCTTTCTTTCATTGAGGTGTAATCCAGCAGTTGATACTATTAATACCCCTTTCTTACTTACTCAATACCAGTGATGTTTCTTTCATCCCTTGTGCCACTAAGCCTACTGTGGTAATACAGAATATTTTCTTTTTAGTATGTATTAAATACAGAACCATCAGTAACTCACCCACACATTTGGTAAACCACTGAGAGTCATATGCATAGTGACTTTGAACATCACCAAGGTGAGAGATGGTTTACAGCTGCAGGTGTTGCAAGCTATTCACTTTAGCTTCTGCCTCTCACTCCTCACCGTCCCTTAAAAAAGAACTATGTTCCTTCTTTGAAATTTTTTTTTTAAACAGATGATGCTGAATTTGTCAAGGTGAGAAAGTATTTGTGCCTGGATTGGACCATTTGTTACCTTTCTTAGTAAGATTTCATCTATGCTCAGTTATTTCCCTGCCCTTTGAGAAACAAAGTTCCAGAACTCCTCTCCCATCTCAGCAGTTCTGTCTGGAATCCTGCTTAACTTCAAACACCCCACCTTCCTGGGCACAACTTTCACATGTCTGTTGAGACAGAGTTCTTAAATACCACCATGAAGCAAGCCTTTTAGGATGTTAAATGTACATTGTCTGGTCTTTTCTCTAAAAATACAATATTTACAATTTGTGATTGAAAGTAAACTGTTTATTGCTATGTTCTCTAAGCAAATGTCTCATTAAATTGTCTTTTCTTTCTCCACCTCCCACTTTTCTTGGCTTCTTTCTAATATTTGAAACTCTACTTGGCAGATTTTTTCCTGGGTTTCTGAGACCTGTAAGCAGATCACCTGCTTATTGAATACGGGCCAGAGATCACTCGTCCTTTCAATATTGAGGAAAAATAAAATTTTAATGAAAAATATCAAATTTTTTGTCCTGTAGGACATCTACTTTATTGCTTGATGTCACCGCCACTCATCTGTGCCATTTGTCTTTTAAGTTATTCTGTTGTTAAGGTTTTGTCTTCTGTTTAGATTTTCTAGGCAAGATTTCCATAAATCACTGAAGAAAGGGTCCTAAACCTCTTAATTGCAACTTATAAGTGTAAATTTAGGTATCCATTTTTAAAACTCCGCTCATTCAATTATAACACAGAGAATTAATACATTAATTCTACATTAATATATCATCTAATCTTAGAAGTAGATTCAAGTTTCACATTTTGGATAGGTAACAACTACCTAAAGCATTTAGATAAAAAAAATTTTGCTCTATTTTTAAATATAGCTACAAATCAAGATAATTTTTAAATTCAAAAGATAGTCTAATTCCTCTGTCTGAAGCATATGCATTTGTGCAGGAAGGAGAAAGAAAAGAGAGTGAAGAGGGTTTCATCACCAGGTCTTGATTTGAGTTGAACTACAGTGATGTCCTAACAGCGTTTTGAACTTCAAAAACACTAAACATACACTAGGGTGATAACCTGATTACGTTGGATTGAGTCCTGAGTAACCCTGATGTCTACTTTAGCACAAATAATGTAAGGAAATGAAGTAACTTAAAGAAAATGAAGACTTAGAGATACCGACAGCAGAGCTACAGGCAGCACTAGTATGGATGAAACATGTGCTTTTCTTGACCTGCTTCCCCCATTATATGACCCAGAGAACATGCAATGCCTGGGAGCACAGGCTACAGCCTCAATAACTCTTTAATAAACATACCTTTTCCATCTAGGGATTTTCTTATAGGGGTAAAGAGAATCCAGATAACATACAGAACTTTTAAAGAAAAGAAGACAAAAAAACCCCCACCCTCAGTACAGTATATATATAGTGTATAACAGACTATTTGTTAGATATTCTTCCTTCTTCTTGACCATACAGCTGTTACCATGTCATGGGATTCCATTGTCTTCAGAATAGGTAATTTGACCATCTCTCATAAGTATAGTTTTCTGAGTTACAAATTTTACCATCCACATCTGCTTAGAGGACTGTTTAATGCTCGATTATACTTCTGCTTGCATCTGTGGGGCTGGGCTCAGAAGGTGTTTTTTGTTATGATAAGAGTGACAGAAAGAATGTATGTGCTGGTATTTCTTATCAACCTTCTTTCATGTAGTTGTGTTTTGAAATACAATGTCCCCCACTGAAGTCCACCTAAAGCCAAATTAGCTGTGAACAGATCAGAGTAATTATAGTTTGCATTACTCAGGCCACTCCTAAATTTAAACCCACCGTACCTTTTCATTGGCAGCATTGTATTCTTCACTCATGGTCAGACCATCGCAGACTATAACCTACCATTCATCTGTTTCCAACTAGGTCAGTGATTTCCTCTATGTTCATTTATGGACTGATCCTGAGAGACACAAAGAACCTGCATCTGCAATGAAGTTCATTACACTTCCTGACAGGATCTGACACTTGATTATTTCTTCCTCCTTTACACATAGTGCATGTGTCTATGTTGGCTCTCATTTCATTCCAGTGGTTTTCTGTAATAATTATTGCCCCTGTTCCTGACTTCTATGTTTAGCATACTGTCTGATTTGTCATTTGCAGTTTAAAATGAAAATCTTGAATGAGACTGAATGTAAAATGGCCTCTAGTATCAAGACTTCCTTCTGATGATAACATCCTGGTTATGCTTTGTGATTAACTTTCTAGCCAAGTATCTTGTTAAATGTACAGTGTTCCTATTACACTTGCATCCACAGTGTAAATGGAAAATACATGATATGTGATATCTTTCCGTCTACTATCTTCACAGGACATTTCAAACTGTAGTTTTCCTAAAACCAATCCAGTCTTATTTTCAATGCCTTACACGCATTGCAATTTCTCAACATTCATATAAGTGATTAAGCCTAAGGCGTATCACTCTTTTGAAAATATTTTCCCTTAAAATTTTATATTACCATTCATCCAAATATTTATTTTCTCCTATATCTCCAAACATTTGGAACCATGCAGTGTTATGACTCTGCTTATTGAATATATGCCTGAATGGTGAAAGTGCAGAAATGACACTACACCAAGGAAGCTGTGTGAGCAGGATGCTCTGTGAGGGATGTGGAGCTGGGAGCCAAGGGTGACCCAGTCCCACGGGGGCTGGCCACAGCATGCAGAACTGGTCACAGGTATCAGGGTTCATTAACAGCCCCAGAAGAGGCAAGTGGCAAGCCAGGTCCAGGGGCCATCCAGGCAGCTGAGTTGGGAGCAAAGCAGATGGAGTCAGGGATAGGGCTGGAGACCAGCATCCTACAGCAACACCAGGGCAGGAACCAACAGCTCTGGGATGGGCTGAAGTGTAGTCCTGGCCAATCAGCAGGGATAGTAAAGCTTAATGGTGCTCCCAGGGCTCTAAGAGCAGCCTGGTGCTTAACGTTTACCTCATCTTTGTATTGCAATAGTCCCACTATGCAATATATAATACAAGTTATGTATGGGAATGATATGAAACTATGTGTTTCCACATTCTCTCTGATTTTATTTTTGTGGTAGGTATATGACACATTGAGCACAATTTTCATATGATTTTTTGTAGTCATATTTTTTTAATATTTATCTGCAATATCTTTCCTTTCTCTGCTACATTAGCGATGAATAGGAGACTATATGAAAATAGCATTTCTTGCTGACACTGTTTCAAGTTCATGGACCTTTATATCAAATGAGATGTTTAGAGAAACCATTGTGATTCGTGAGTTAAGCATTCAAATAACTGTAAACAAAATGTCAACTGCAAGCATGGTAGACATCTCTAGCAATGCAGCTGTTTGGGCCTCAAGTCCTCACATTTATTGTGCTACTAATTTGCACATTTTATTGTAAAGCATGATCAAATTTCACTAGTAACTAATTTTAAGTAGCTGAAATAGCTCTGCTTAGGTGTAAAATCTCAATGAATATGTCACCTTAAAACTTTAATATTTAGACATGAAAACCACTTTTTTGGTTCTCAGTATCATACAAATAAATTTCCACAATTTCTGTTTTTTGTTGAAAAAACAAGGGTTTTTTTGGGAATGGTAAGATTAACAAATTTGAGTGCTACATCCCCTTTGTGACAATTATCCAACTACACCACATCCTGCTGGGATACTGAGTGGAAGCTCTCTGCATCCCCTATGACGGTGCTGGAAGCTGTTCACTCTCTGATGCCTAGCCCTCACCTAACCTCAATGTCTTTTTCTTCATTGAAATATACTGTATTAGTGGAGCTCCTATGAAGGCTTTGTGGACAGGTGTGAGGTGACTGTCTGCACTGATGAGAACAAAGATCATAAAATGGTAATAGGTAGTCTTTTGGCTGCACCTCAGTAACTAATCACCCCATTTTAGCACACAGAATGGAAAGAACATCTTTTTTAAAAAAAAAATCACGGTTCATTTCTAATGAAACATGGAATTATCTGTGTATTTGTGGTTATCTTTCACTCTTTTCATTGTTACTTTTGCCCCCTTTTTATAAATACTTCATATTTAAACACCTCTTATAAAGAACAGCAAGCAAAAGTAGAAATTGATCTAAACTTGGGCTTTGAGGCAACTGCTGAGTGCTGTAGCACATTCTCTCCTATTACTATTTTCTTTCTTCAGAACTAGATCCAAATATCATTGGTGTGCTTGGTGTTCCTGTATCAGTCACTTCGCAATTCATACTAAATGAAAAAACAAAGTTTAAAAACATTTTCATTGTTTT
Source organism: Strix aluco (assembly GCF_031877795.1). Taxonomy (NCBI): domain Eukaryota; kingdom Metazoa; phylum Chordata; class Aves; order Strigiformes; family Strigidae; genus Strix; species Strix aluco. The sequence goes on from NC_133935.1 coordinate 67,346,645, forward strand.
ATCTCTTTGTTTTATTGTGCAATCCATTTAGGTAGCTTAATTTAATTTTAATTTAAGTTTAATAACTAAGCTACCTTTTACATCCTTTTCTTACGTGTGTGGAAGACCTGAAGAAGACTTATGCAACTTAAGAATTTTTACAATGATTCAGCAGGTAGATTGATTTTAGAATGTGTAATGGTATTAAAAAATGATAAAATTCAAGTTCAGCAGGTCTTAATAGCATATTGGCTTGCACAGTATTGCATTCTGATGGTAGTATAATGGAATATAGGATGAACAGCAAATTTTGACATGTGGAAGTTTGTGATTTGATGCATTACAATTTAATACACATCTATGTTTTCCTCACAATTTTTTTCAAAATGTAAAAGACCATCACTATCCAGCTTTGAATATTAACTTTATTTGTGAATATATCCACCTCTCTAGCAGAATGTAGAAGCACCTGCTGGTGATACTGACTGCTCTTACATTAAAAAAATGTTTCAGGTAAGCACTGGGAAGACTTGATAAATTAGTGTCTTGGAATACTTTGTATGTTCAGGGTTTTCTCAGCATTTAAAACTACTTATTTATTCAATGTCTTAATCTACAAATCCGCAGCTCGTTTTTAAATTCAGGAAGTTCAAAGCTTAGTGTTTTTATTATGACAGCTTCTGTTTCATCATGAAGCTTGTTCTGTGACTTTGGTAAGCTGGGTACAGTATTTTACAGTTAAACTTGTAAATCTTTATTATTACTATTATTATTACAGATGGTCTAACTACCTAAGCTAAGACAAATGTTGGTGTTCTGCAGAGACAGAACCACAGACTCTGCTGTAATAAAGAGCATACAATTTCAGGCTCAGTCCCATTAACATTCATTGATATCTGCAGGCTCTAACTGAATTTGAGGATGGAGTCTAAATAGACTGACAAAGAAAATGCTGGAGAAAGGTGGTCTGATAGTCTACTGGACAATTACTTCCATTTAGTCAGCTGTGTCTGGAGAATCAGAAAACTCTGGATGTTGTAATAATCATTTCATACTTCAGTGGAATTCTGAATAAATGATTGTCTGCAAGACTCAAGAATTATCTCTTAACAGACATTTTGTATTTCTACAAATGTACTTGCTTTTCATTTAAAAGAAACAATGTCACTCTCATTTCTAAGGCCTATTTTTATCAGTGTTCTTACAAACGGAAGGAAAAAATATGAATGCCACTTAGCCTATGATTGAGACTATTAGACCCAAAGTAATCTGAATTCCTTTGGCATTAAAAAGACTGAAATTTTCTCATTCTTTGCAAGAGAGCAATTATATTTCTCTGCATGTGTCTTACACAACTAACACTGGATGAAATGGACATATGGCTGCCATGAACACAGTAAGAGTTGCTGTATCAGTCATTAAGATAACTAGTGGAGCTAAAAGTCAACTCAGGTATGATGCAGCATTGCTGTAGTTATTACAGGATGTGGTGATGGAGTATTTAATTTAGGTTTTTTATTTATTTATATAACCACCTACATGGGTAATTATGAATAGATTTTTTTTGTCTCCTCACAAGTGAGGTAAGCTCTTTTCCACTTTCAAAAGAATGATTTGCACAGAAAAATGCCCTTAATAGGGCAAAACTTTAAAACCTATAAGGGTCTGTGTCTCCAGTTTTATTACTTAATGCTTAGGATTTTCTTCACCGCTTTGAACACTTGGTGAGCATATCAGTTACTGGAACAAATTCTGCTCTCAATTACACCATCATTAGCAACACAGGTTGCTAACTCCTAATGATGTACTTGGTTCAGCACAATGAAAACTTGGGAACTTTTGTTCTAAAGTGAAGAATATTTTAGAGTCAGGGTGTATTTTATATTCTGCTGGTTCTAAAGTGAAGAATATTTTAGAGTCAGGGTGTATTTTATATCCTGCCCATAATGCACCCTATCCAAAGACTCTATATGTCTTTCTGTAACAAAGCCTTCATTCTGGGATAGGTTTTCTGTTCAAGGTGGTTGACATGACAGACGATACACACATACACTCTCTCAGCGTGAAGACTTCACTTTTTTTTCTCTTGCTGCTATTAAGACTACAGGAAGCTATACAGGCTGCAAATACATGGAGGTTCCCCAAACATGGAAACAGTGTAACTGGTCCTTCTCACTCTCGCTAGATGGTGCTGCAGAGTAGTTTTCTAAAAAATAAATAAATAACCATAAATACAAAGCAAACCGTCCCCAGAAATTTGTAGTTTACATTTCGCTTTTATATTTTGTAAAATAATGGAACAGGTATTTAGAGGGAAAAAAAATCGTAGGCAATGTAAATATAATGAAATTAGGATTCACAAATAGTCCAGATCTCTAAAGTCAAGTTCTTTACAGATTTTATATGTCAATTTGATTGTAAATTAGGGGATTAAAATACTAGGATTGTAATAAGAATGTTTCAGCACAAATTTTTCATTGTGTCTTACAGTGTTCTGCAGTAAGAAATTTTTCATTCTTTCTTTATATACCCAAGCTATTATCATTGTAGCAGAGCTCAACAGCATGGTATCTTCCCAAGTTAACTATTTGGGATTCTATTTGGGATTCACAGTTAGGCTTTCCTGTAAGTAGACTTTAAGATGTCTCTCTGAAATTCTCTGACAGGTCCCATCTAATGCTCAGTAACCACAAGAACACAAAACATTTTCATTCAGAAACACAGGAGGAGAATGTATCCTCTGTAACATAATAGCTAAAAGGCTGGGACAGATTTCCAGCAACTGGGAGGCTAAGATATCCGATCTTCAGCCTGATGGGGTGCAAGTGGGCACAGACCATCTCCATACAGGTGCTATAGGCTGTGGGAGGGAAAAGGGGAAGGGATGAGAGCACTCATCCCATTGCTGGGGTCACATCAGTGTACAGAGAAGAAAGGACTTGTGAGATGTGGAAGATTGGGCACAAAATACAGCTTCATGTTGTAGCTTATTGACGAGAGTATTCACTGGGAAGAAGTTTGAGGAAAATAAGAATAACTTTTGTTTCTGATCCAAACATTGCTTATGCCAATTTTTATGTCTTAGGTAAGATATAGAAGATGCTGAGGACAAGGTCAAAAGTTCAGGCTTTCTGGAGGATCATCTCGCCACTGATGTACAGACTCAGGCTCCTTCCTGTTCTCTCACTTGTGTTCTCTTCCTCACCTTGCAGTTGCATCCTAAGAGCAAATAGTTGATTTCTGCCTTTTCCAATAGGGATGTGAAAGGAAAGGAGGGCCTTTGGGCTTACATTTCAATTTCTATAGACCTATGTAATCTAGGGCTACAGGTAGATAGATGGGGGAAATCTGAGATACACATCTTTTTCTTTAGCATTTCTAATTACTACGTCCCCTGTTTAGTATGCTGTGCATGTGCATCCCATTCTGAAGCACCTGATATACTATATAGGGAATACAGGTATTTCACTCACATCCCATTCCAGTAACTGGAAACCTATCAAGAAAAATAACTGAACTGGTATGAAATGCTGATGAGGAAATTTTAGTTGAAACAACAGAAGAAATTCTGGCTGTAAATTATATTTATCTATAAATAATATTACAAAAAGAAAAAATCCTTCTACTGGATCTCCTTCCCAGACAACTTTTAAATGAAATGTGTCAAACCCATCAGACTAGTACTGTTTAATTTTTTTTCTGACTTTTGTTAACTCCTGACTATTCTGAGTACAACTCAGGTGTGACTCTTTTTTTGTGCTTGTGTTGTTAGGTTTTTTCCTTTAGAAACATAGGATTAAATATTAATAAGCTATATAGCTTATCTATTCAGTAGCAATCTGTCTATATTGAAATCAGGGTTAAAGTCAGTTTAAGAAAAATTGACAGTATGACCTAATATTTGTGGGAGGCTAAGTGTTAGGAAATATATTGCGTATTCTTGAATGGGCACAAGGGGAAAACGATACATCCTTGTACATACAGGACCAATACAAATGCACACACAATGCAGGCATATGTAAAGCAGACGCACATATGTCTGGTGTAAGAATGACTACACAGAAACTGATTTCACCCCATTGCCTGTCTTAAATCTGATTCCATTAATTGCCAGCTGGCTGTGAGCTGGAAGAAGGCTGTCAATGAAAATAGGAAAAACAGATTCATCCTTTGATTTAATAAGGATGGTTCAGTACACATCATCTGCACTATGCATTTATTCATGCCCTTTTCTAATTGGTCTGTTCAAATTTTAGAAGATTACATAATTTTAGTTAAATTATATGAGATGAAGAGAGAGACCAAATAAGAGAGAGAGAGAGGGAGAAAATTATTCATTTATATTTAATTTTAATTCACCTAAATGTAGTTAGGTATTTTGAAATGTTTAAAGTTAAAATGAAAGACAAAGGAGAAATGTTTTGATTTGTTTGTATCTTAATTCCAAACAGCTATCACCCACTGGAGTCTGGAGCATAAAGCAAGCTATTTCATGTGTAAACTAAGACAGACAAAGGGCATGCTGACATAAAAAGAATAAAAGGAACAGTATGTTAAAAATCTAAGGCTTACCAAAAAAAAAGATTAGAATTTCAACTGGCTCAGTGAAGGACTTGCACATTCACACAAAACTATAACACCAGTTGTATTTTATGTGAAACCAAAAAAGGTCATAAGTATTACGTCTTCCAGAATTCCACCCCAAAAAATCCACTCAGATATTAAAGTCTTGAGGACTGAGGTCATGCATCAGTGACTATATGTTTAAAGGCACATTTAATCCTACTGCAAAACTGTTTGGTGAGACTCTAAGTCTTGGGTCCTGAGCAGGACATCTGGATGATGTTTTATGTAAAAGATCCCTGACTTAAGCTGCAGACAGATCCTGATTCATGTGACGAAAGCTAAGTCAGACCTGCCTTGCTCAGCCCTCTAATATAGTTAAAAACATAACATACTTAACCTGCATATATGGAGGGAAAGAAGAACGTCATTAGGAGTGTCAGTTGTGCCCATGTGAGAAAACAAGGTACCAATGCCATGCCTGACCATAAAGGCTAACTTTTTTCACTTTGATCTGTTTCTTCATTTGTATATTTTTTCTCTTTCTTGTAAATTTTGAAGGTGTGTAGAAGTGAAGCTTTGTTTAGAATACATATATTGTACAGCTACTAGTTTGGAAAATTTTTCCCATGTGAGAAAAAACTTTCTGTTCCATGGTGTGTTACCACTTTATGCAAGATGTCCTTCCACATTAGTAGGAAGCAGTACTGTACTACAGCTGGTCTTCAAAATATGTGACAAAGTTAAAAATTTCCAAGATACTTTACAGCTAAAGTAAAAAACAAAATTAGTTAAATTCAAAATCTGAAGAACTGACCGCATTATGCAACTGTGAAGTGTTTATTCAAAGTGTATGTTTAACCTTCCCAGTGAACCACAGGGATTTAAAGTGCTGAAAGTATAACTTCAGAGGTAGTAAAGTCTTTGAGGAAATGCAGGAGATTTTCAACTACTTGTTAATAAAAAACCTATGATATTTAAGAATATTTAATAAACAGTTGAGATTTTAATATCCAGAAGACAAGGTTTTGCATATCATTTTTGGGTTTGGATGGCATTTTCCTTCACTTTTATAGGTGAAAAAGAAAAGTGATTTAAAATATCAGGTTTGAAATGCCTCATCCCCATATTCTTGGCATGCCTATAAAATTTTTCGCCTCTCTAGTATTTGGCTGTTGCTATGTTCAGAGATGATTAATAAATATAGCAGAGTAACATGTCTTCTAAAACGAAATGAAGAATTCTGACAATTTCATTGTCACCGATACATTTCAAACATACAGTTGCACCTTCTCTGAACCATTCACAGATCTATGCCTTGCCTCACTTTTATCTACACAAGCATAAGAGACATATTTTTTATTTTAAATGAAGTTTCACAATTACATGGCTACTTAAAAATGCCCATTTTTACAGCTACAAAATTGCAATACATAAAATACTCTGGTAATAGATTGATTAACTTAATGTAATTCCAATGTTAATATAGTTTTTATTTTATCTGAAAACATCACTCAAATAGTTCAGGCTTGGCAGAATGGAAAGCCAGAAATGAGAATTTTGCTTTGCTGTGCAGGATGCAGGCTTTGGTACAAACACTGTGGTTTTTTTACATATCCTTCTTGCACACAGCAGGGTTTGACACCACTGATGTGTATGGCTTGTTTCAACAGGTCTTGATGTCATCAGGAGCTTTTCCGTGTACTTAAATGGATATAGGAAGAGAGGACTGGTTACATGTTTACTGAATATATCCTGTTAAACGACCCAAAGAATGGTTTAACAGCTGTTTTTGCAGGATGTTGGCCCTTTTAATTAAATTATTTATTTTTCCTCAGTGTCACAGCTTAGGACAATTACCTAATAGAGTCTGCTGCAGTGCCTGCAGGCCATAGTACACTCTACAGGATTCCCCTATATACATTCTACACTACATAGTTGGGCTGTAGTGATGTCTTGCTACAACACATTACTCAGAGAAAGTGTTCAGCTTTCTATACCCACCTTTGAGAGTAAAATGTCTCTCAAGAGAGACCAAAAGACTGTGTAAAGGCACCAAGAACTTTTAATTTTATTTTCACAGTTGACTGTAAGAAACCAAAAATTCCAGCTCATGAGTTCACTACAGAACTTTTGCCAGAACAGGTATATTGACTTTAGAGAAGGTATTATGGGATTGAACTGCATCTAACCCCTGGGGAGGGCAGTCCTGCCAGGTCAGACCTAGTATGAGTTTGGATCTGTCTCCCTATACTTATCTGCATATAGATTTTAAAAAGGCTGCCTTCCATAGTTGTGAGAGTCCATTAAGTCAAAAAACCAGCATTTATTTGGGAAAAACACACTTGGGAAGGGAAACTGCAAGTAAATATTTGATGGCAAAGCGCAAATCTGAAAACCTTTGAAACCCTATTAAACTAGTGATGAACAGGAGTGGAAAGTCTAATAGTCCTAATGTGAGCAGGGTTTGTCACTCAAGTCTCTCTGTGACTCTTACAAAATAGCAATGCCTCATTTCTCATTGAAGTGTATCCTGTTGGTTCATGTGTCTCAAAATATCAATTTAATGATTCCAAAACTGCCATGGGCATTGACTACAGCTTTTGGAAGAGCTGTAGCAATCATGGTAGCTTGGGATAAAATGCATTAATTGCACTTCACCATTGCCTGATAATACTGCCATTTACACACGTCCAAAATGTAGTTTGGTCTTTCATCAGTGAAAGGAAGAAAGTAGAAAAAGAAACAGAGAAAAGCTTGATCAGTGGTATGAAGTGTCATTTTTCTTTCACATCCTTACTGCATTTATCCAAGAAGCAGCTCTCAACCCTGAAAACAATGTTTCCCGAACAAGCTGGTCATTGGTGTATGATTATGAATTAACACAAATTGCTAGTGTATCAGGAACTGAAATCCTTTTTCCTGTTTTTCAGAGTTTGTAAAGGACAAAATACTGGAGTCTGATGTTTTCCCAAGTGAGACACATATCATCCTTCCGGAAGCAGACAGACTTGTTTTCTGTCATTAAAATGGTCTGGAGAGAAAAAATTTAATTGTTCCTGTCTCTTCAGGTTTAAAATAGATATCTGAAGCTGTTGTCATAACCTGCTGCACCTCTGTATCTTTTACTGTCAAAAGAACTTTACTTTCTGGAGCAAAGTTCAAGTTAGAGAACATTATATTTAGAAAGAAAAAGGGTAAAAGTATAAACTTTTTCTCCCTTGTTATTGTATCTTGAACTGACTGGAATTTTACTGTGTTTTAACAGCTCCACAGATACTAGCTTGTTTATTATAACACCCTAGAAAAATGAGATACTAATGTCAGAAAAACATGGAAATCTTTGCTTTGTTGGTCTTCTGTTTTTGTTGACTTTTGGTGCCTTAGCTATTCTGTTTATTGTCTACTGTTCTGTTTGAAATAAATAGAGGAGTTGTTTTTTTTTTTTTTAATTGCACATGCATGCCTTTTAAATACTCCTTTTTATTTGTTGTTCAGTTATTTTTACAGTCCCCTGACAAGGAGAGGACTTGCCAGTCTCCTTGACTCCTACTAATGTGAAGGAGATCCCCAAAATGTCCACTCAGCCTCCTCACTGATGAAGAGGTGACAACTGCAGTCCCCTGATTATTAAGAGACCACTTAGAATGATGGGGATAGATGTGACATCAAAGAGGACAGACACCATAAGGATGTCACTGAGCCTTAGGACCCTCTTTGTAGTTACAGAGTAAGGTTAGCTGAGGTAGTGGCTAAGCAAAGATTCTGAGTTGACTTTTACCTGCTTTGGCCGCTTTTGAGTCAAAGCCATGGAAAGGTCAACTGTACTTAAGGAATTTGGTGCAAGAATTCTGCTCAAGAAATTGTATTTTATAGTTGAAAACCTACTATTTGATAACTGAGGTAAGAGGTCTGTGGCAGACAACTTTGTGAGGGTCCAGAACCCCTAATGTCTTATGACGCCTGTCCATCAGTATTCAGGAAGGTGTGAAATGGAAACTACATCATAGGTAATGCTAAAAATAAATTCTTGGTAGTGGATAAAGACAAAAAATCTGTCTCTTATTTACTCTAAAGCCCCCTTACTTGTCCTGGTAGTGTGTATATTTCTCAAAGTGAAATAAAACTGAGTTTGCTTTCATTTTATAACTGTTTAAATTACTACAACCTTGAAGGGAGGATGTGATGTAAACAAGAACTAGGTCCAAAAGGAGAGATCCATAGAAGATATGTAGGTTTAAGAACATTTCATTTCACTATATTTGACTTCCACATGATGACTTGCCAGAATTTATAACCTAGGATTGTAATTCATGTTCCCAGTGCACTACAGTCAAAGAGTGAAGTTGAGTGGGATCTGTTGAGACCAATATACCAAACAGAGCAGCTGCCTAACCTGTATCTCACATCTCTAGTGGGGTATGCCTGTAACATTCAGCAGGATATCTATATAACGTTGGGTTCAGTTCCTTCTCCTTTCATCTTAAGCATTTATGTTACATGTTTAAATTTAGATGATCAGCTCACTTAAATGTTTTCCTCATCCATCCTGTCCTCTATAAAACACAAATATCAGTCTGGCAGCTGAAGAACGTGATCAGGAAATTGAAGACCTTGGTTCCCTCTCTGCCTGAGCACTGATAAAATGCATGGACATTGTGTGATAAAATGCATGGACATTGTTCACAAGGGAACAGAATTTCCCCTTGCTAGATGAATGTTTCTGTCACTGACCCAGAAGACTGACACTGTCTCAAGTACATTCTCTTTCTTTGGATACCATTCATTTTAATATTCTTTCTTCATTGTAGTAGTATCAGCTAGAGAGAAGACAATAATGTTAAATAAGTCACTTCAAGCCTGATCTTTAGGATAATGGAAAGGCTGAGGATAGTCCAGACAGATCAGACTGAGGACTTGAATTACATATAACTTCACACTCCTTGAGTGAACTGATCAACTACTAATTTTATTTTATGAAACATGGACTGTCGTTCTCTAGATGTGCTTTTCAATGAAATTTTCTATGTATGTATACATAGTAGACAAATTCTGGAAATCCTGTCAAGCTAGGACTTTCATAGAACATAAATGAAGTAACATCTGGTTCAAAAGTGAGATTCATATCATGTAACTTTAGGTGCTACAATACAGGTCTTTATTAAGCTAGTTGTCTAGCATTGATGAAGATGGAGTCACTACAATCAGTGGAGAATACAGAGCAAGCTATTTAATCTTGAAATTTGACACAAGCATTTAAGGAATTGTGCTAGTGAAATCTTACCTTCTTCCGTGGCTGAGCAAAGCTCTTGTGGAATACTAATCTTTCACTTTGGAAGCTGAATATCACCTAGCAAATTTTAGAGGACTATCAGATTTCTAACCAGAGTGTGCAGTTGACATTTAGCAAACCAATCTTAGAATTCAAAAAGGTAAATGTCTACTTTGTGCTGGTTATTTGGACTCCTACTGTCAGTGGAAAACAGAAGGAGTTTACAGGATTACCTATCAACAGTTCAAACACACATCTGTTACAGTTTGGGTTCACAGGCATTCTGGAGTTTCTCCCTTTCCATTCCCTTTAGACATCATAGATAACTAGCTTGCAAAATACACATTTTTTATGGTAGAAATTGATTGCAATGAATCTTCTATCAGTGCCATCTTCAAACCAATAATCTGGGAGCTAAATCTAACCTGAAAGTCACATTGCAGTGGTTGCCATGCCAAAGTGCTCAAAATTTTAAATTCTGCTGAGTGGCAAAGTTTATTAGCTTGGACTTGGTGCCACACTGACACAAATATCTGGCCACCTCAGAAGGCAGGAAGGCAATGTCTGGATATGCCTTCAGAAGGCCTTACTGACATACTTTTATAAGTGTTAATGGGAAGGCATGGGTAACAGTGTCTTTAGTTCTACATCACTGGAGTTAAGGCTGTGGAAAAAAACATCCAAGTGATTGAAAGTGATTGGCCTTAGAGAAGTGGGAAATTGCTGACCTTCAGTTCATGACATAATGTAGACAACAGAAAGCTATTACTAGAATTAATGTATTGCATATTTCCTAATCCAAGATAGGTCACTATTGAGTGTGATCCTTTGCAATTTGGAGTGTTCATGGATGCCATAATCACTGTAGGAGTACTTTTCCATTTACTGCTGTCAGGGTACTGCATCTCTTTCGTACACAGTCCTTGCTATCAGTCACCCACATTTCTATTACTTTGAGATAACTTTAATGTACATAACTCTGTGTAGAACTGCCTCTTTCAAAATAAAGATGAGGCAGAAGGTGGATGATGTTTATTATTTGGTGCATGATTCAAGCATCCCATCTTTACTCTAGAGGTACAAAATACAATACATGATATATTATATGACAATATATATGCTATAATATAGCATGTCATGAAGAGAGGCATTTTAATTTTTGGAAATTTTTGGACCTGAATAAACATTATTTTACTGAAGATAGGTATTACAGGTTCTTATGAATGGCATACTACATTTTTTTGTCGTATGTAAATTGATAGGTATGTACAAATTGTTATCTTCTATGTCACCTATTTTAAAGTACTTCAGAATAGATGCTTAATAAATCAAATATAACAGTAAGTGCATTTTAAATATATGAATGTAGGGTTTGCATAAACCCCCACCATAAAGCAATATATAATATATCAAATTCCTTTTCAGGTATACTAGTAATTTATCAAAACCAAATTAAGTTGCTTTAATGCAGTCAATAAGTGCAACCGAATTGTGGAAGGAGTTTCTTAACAGTGCACTAAGGTCAAATAACTTCCAGGACAAGAACATTTAAATCTGTTTCATTAATTCCTAATCTTGAGTTTGTATCCCCAGCTATGGATTTAAACTTTGTTGTCAACGCACTTAACAACTTGAAAGCTAGTCACCTAGTGACTTTCAACTAGTCACAAATAAATGTTTATGAAAACCTATTCACTGTTATGTCTTTACCTGTCTATAAACCTTATCTATATCATCTCTTCAGTCATTTAATTTTTCTTAAGTTTTCATTTCTTTAAATTCCTTCTAATTCTACAAATTTAAAATGCAAATACAGAGGTCATATCAAAATCACTGTTTATCTCACATTAGTGGAAGGTACTTTTATTATATAAAATACAGATATTTATTCTGTATGCTTCATATGTGTCTGATATATTCCTGGGCTGACTTAGAGCTTCATCATTTATCGTGTGCAATCAATGAGAGAATCTGCAATTAATCTTAATTTTATTAGATTTTCACTGAATGTATTCAGTAAGTTTTTTTGATATGACTAATCTAAACTTGTGTCAGTATTTTATTTCTCAGTGCTTTTAGCAGAATATTATTCCATACAAAATAGTATAAAAAACACTTGTATAAAAACACTTTCAGTAATGAAATGAAGTCTGTTCAACCATATTGATAGGGAAAAAGGAAATCTCTTTACTGACTTGATGAAATCATAAGTAAACTGTGATACTTTAAAATCATAAGTACAGAGACATTTTCTGAAGGGTAAACTAAAGGTGGAAGGTTAAATTGCTTAAAGACACATATTCAGTAATAGGAGGAGTCAGAAATCTCAACTCAGGCTTCTGCTTGAACCACTAGACACAGTTCCACCTGAAGTTTAACTTTCTGTCAAGCCTCGTGTCTGTAATTAATCTTTTATTTAACACAAAAGAAACTCCCTATAGACACTTATGATTTATTTCTTGGAAACCCACCTTCTGACCCTTTCCTGGAGGTCCTCTGCAACTTGAAATAATTTCACTTCATACACCAAAGACATCATTGCATTCCTTACTGATGAGATGTCATATACTTACAGGCAGTAGTAATTTCCTACATGGCATGGCTCAATAGACCTAGCAACGTGAAAAAAAGTCAGGAAATCTATTTTCCAGTCTTCAGCAAGCTGGTAGACAAAGGCATCTCAGTATATAAAATCAACCTTATAAATATGCATAAACCTATAAAACTTGTAGTGTCTCCTTTGACATCATAGTGTTAACATTTTGCAAGGTAAAGCATGACTTTAATATTAACAGTATGTGCATATTTAAACCCGTGTTTGGTGCTGTGCACCTGCTTATGATCCTGAGTGAAAGCTGATGGCTAAATTGAGGAGTCTGGGGAGTATATGGGGTGTGTATTAGGAAATCTGAAAGCTTCAGACAGGTCATCCAAACTTGTATGAATGTCAGGCTGTTCATAGCAAAGGACCAGGTTCTGCTAATGCAGGGTCTAAAATGCTCATGCAGAGGTTAGTTTTTCCAAATCAGTCTTCAACTTGCTGGCAGGGCAATTATGGGGAACTCCTTTGCAGCTGCTAGTACCAGATTTGGACTGTAGTATATGGCTGAATAAAGGACTACAGTTTTCACTGCAGCTTTCAGAAACTTCACTAAGAAAGAATTATTTATAATGCACTAAAGACTATTTAGTTTATGTGGTGCTGTTCCTGATTCCAAAATCTTCATCACAAAAATGAATGCAACCATTCATAATAAAGTACACTGTAGAAAGTAGTAGTAATTTTCTACCAAGCATGAAATCTTAAAAATATCTTCTTATGTACAAGATAATCTAACAAAACCAGAACAAAACCAAACTTGCTTTAAACTGCTCTATATTTGTCTGAAGTGTAGCATAGTAACAGATCCACCTTACTGCTATGAAGTGTTTGATTAAATCTGAAGATCAGCGTTATCTTACATGTCAGATCAACAGAAGAATAGATAATTTCCATAATAATGAACATTTTTGTCAAATATAGTTCAAAGAAAATCAGAAGGGAGAAGGTTTTAACAGGGATCATTCCAGAGGATGCTGGCAACATGATCCATGATCCCAGAAACAAATTTATAAAACTTTAAAGTAAGGAATTAGTACAGTGAGATGAAGTTTTATTTTGCACAATTCCTAAAATCTATTTGTTGATGGCCTTATGCTCTCATTTTACTTCTTGTTGCTGAAGATACAAACTGAGTGATGGATTAGAGAGGATATACATTTCTCATTCTGTTTAAGAGTCAAAACCATTCACTATTCATGCATTCTCAATTCATTAACCTATCTGGATAGTGATTTGCATGCTTTGTTCAAGGGAGAAAATCTAGTTGGTGGTATGTCATTGTTTTTCTAAAGGTGCATGAATAATTTGTGGTGATTGAATTCCTTCAACAAATTAGATTTTTTTTTTGTCTGTTACTAAATGTCAAGACAAAGTCACAGTTTTAGATGCAATTCCCAATAAAAATATTAGCTTAATTATTTCTCCATCAGTAGTTCCTCTAATATTCAATAGTCAAATTTTGTTGGAGGTACTTGATCAAAGAAAAGGTCATAAAGTTCTGTTTTCTCTTCATAAATGAGCTTTCTTGAGAAACTGTATTCTGCCTGTCATGTCTCTTCCTCTTATGTGACAGATTTGTGGAGATGTAAGGTGTGTGCTGTCACGTTTTTGAAGACAATATTTTTGTTCTGATCCTATTGACTAAAAGAGGAAGAGCAGAAGCAGAAAACAAAGACCAGTTTCCAAGGATTCAAATGGTTTTCCCCATGCAAATAAAGACTACTCATTCCATAATACTGGATTTTCAGATCACGCTTATCCTGAACAGTCTTAAAACCCCTTGAAATGTAGACAGTTTATTTGAAGATTGTTGTAGAGATCATTCAGATTAATGAATATTTTCCTAGCAGTAATACCATGAATTTATTTTATAGGGGAAATTTGTGAGAGTAACACAAAATCTCCATCCCCAGAAAAACCACAACTACTTTCAAAAAGTCAGTTTTGCAATGAAAAATACTTTTCATGAAATAAACTGGTGCGTATTCCTGCCAGATCTTTTCAATGTAACTTTCAATACCACTTAAGTTGTGGCTCTGTTTTATCTCACTAAATAAATTTGCAAACCACGCAAAATGGGGGTGTGGGGGGTGTGTGTGTGGAGATGAAAAGGGAATTTAGGCTACCAGCACCTCTTTCCATATGGCTACTGGGATCTTTTGGAAGTTAAAAAAAAAAAAAAAAAAAAGTATAAGGAAAGATTTCTCAAAGACTAGCTAACTTTCTGGTAAAGTTTTGAGTTGTTAAGCAGCTAGTTAATTCAAGACTCGTGTAAATGAGTTTCTCAGAGTTTTATAGCTGATCATTCCCTAGAGACAAAGCTGGTCTTCTTAACCAAATACATGGATGTGATTTTGCAACTTTATTATGGAAATGGCTGTAGCTCCCACTGTAATTAGTGCTTGGTCTTTTATAGACATTGCTTCCAGAATGTTTTATAGTAAGCTGCTTCATCATGCACTGTGTAAGGAAATTACACTTTTCTTTATGTGTTCCCATGTTCTCAATTTGGCAATTACTTTCAGTTCATGGGGATTATAAGGTGTCAAACATGTTATTTTTTTACAAAAGAAAGAAAAAAAAGAAAAAGGCACAGATCTACTGATATACCCTTGTCATTAAATGCTCACATTACCTTTCATGGCCTCTTAGTGCATTGAGCTAAAACCAAATTTTTTTTGCTACTCTTTGTGAAACTCTCTTGGCCTTTTTAAATACCTGCTCCCTTAACTAGACTTCCCTATGATTCTAGGCTTCAAAGTTTAGTTTTATGAGGAAACCACACTGTCTCCCTGTCTTGGTGTGCAATCTTTCCTGTCACCCACTCTGGGGGCCTGCTAAGCATGGCTTGCTGCACACAGATTGTTTGTGAAGCTGCCAAGCGGAAGCCAGCAGCTCAGTTCAGCTGAAAGAGATAAAAACAACATTATTTCATAGCTATAAAAGAACACAATAGACTTGTAAATGGTGCCTTGTACAAACAGGGCTTTTCTTCAAGAAAAGAATAGCTCCTTCAAGGGAGATTGGGACATCTGTATTGTTCATTCACCTCTTGAGCAATGAGTTGCTATTAATAGCTCTGCATTAGAAAATCTTGCTATAAATAACATCTGAAATCTACTCCCATAATACCCTTTGTCCTTGATATGCCTTCATTAGGACATTTGTATATTTACCCTGAACAAGAGAACAAAACAACTTTGAATAAAAAAGGCTATGACTATATTCAGTGATTCAGTTCCTGGGATGGCTTTGATTTGGTGGGGGGAGGAGAAGGGAGAAGAAAGATATAAACAATAAACATCTCTCTGACTTTTCTCCAATATTCTAGCTAGACTAACAGGCAAACACACACAGCTTGACAGACAGATGATTGTCTTATCAACTGTAACCATCTTGGAAAGAGTATATCCAATTCTCCTAAAATAGCTAATTAATCAGGAACTAGTCCCTCTGTTCTCTTGATATGGGAACTTTTCACAGCAGATGGTCTGTTCCATGATACAAACTGTATATTAGATTTCACATCTTCCTGAAATGGAAGACATACTAACAAGCTCTTCCAAATGAATGGTTCCAGTAGGAAAAGGCTGATGGTTTATCTCAGCAGATAAAGATTTGACAAGGTGTTTTACAAATTTCACTTGAGTCTTTTAGTTTGCATAATGGGTTTGCAGTATATCTTTTGCTATTTGTTTTCATCCTTGACTATGAGGAATATACAATTTGCTCTTTGGTTTTATTGACAGTGATGGTTATTGCAACAGTGAATCTAAAGGGGCCAGATTTTAAACAAACATTTTCCTTAGTTGTGTCCATTAGTGTTGTTAATCAGAAAGCAAAAATGCTGTAAATAGCTGTCTGTCAATGAACTTCTTAAGTTTTCAGGCTCTTGTTTCTTGCTGAATTTTAACTTCATTGTACCTTCTCTACTGTATGTCTCAAAACAGGTTAGATTTTTTTTTTTAAATGTAGAATTAAAACTGAACACGCAAAGAGATATGACTACTGTTCTTCATGTCCTCAAAAGAAAGGACAAGAAGAAAACAGTTTAATGTGAAATAGGGAAGATTGTCTTCTGTCTTCTTAATTCAGTTTTTCCTTCATTCACACACAATGTTTAGTTCACCTTTCATTTCTGGATTAATCCTGCATTTACAGGCTTTAGTTGAAGTCTCTCTGAAGAGGCTCTCCACAGAATCAACACTAACTTGTGCTGCAGCTGTTTGTCACAGCTGTTTCATTTTCATGGAAGAAAATACTCTTCTCATTCTGCTTCCTTCCTTTCAGCTGGTTTCCTACTTCCAGGTTCATAAAATATTTTACCCTTTTTAATTACTCCAGTGGTTTGGTACCTCATCATGGTTCCCCCAGGTGTCTCTGCTGTGCACCTAGAGGAAGCATGTCATTGTACAAGAGTAAGAAATTTGAGAAAGATGATACTTCCTGAGCATGCCTCATTTTTTTCTTATATGTTTTGAAAAAGAAATCAGCTGGGTATCAAATCCCACAATGGTACAGCAATGCAATACTGCAGTTACATCCTAGGCTTTTATACCTGCTTTGTAAGAGGTCCCACTTGCAGAGGCATGATAGCAAGACAGTGTAGTAGGGACAATATATGTCATTTTATCTCTTCAAGTGATTCAGCCTGCAAGTGTCATATTTCTGTACAAGCATTTCTTTTCCAGATATTCTGTAGTGTGTGTGTGTGCATACAAGTGCTTGTGAAAATATGTTTTTTCAACGTCTCAGTCTGCACTACAACTCCATGGTACCAAGACCATCTACAACTCAAGTAGGTTAAGAAATCATGATTCCTTCTTTTCATATCTTCATCAGTCACCTAAGGCGTATGTAGCCAAAAATGGCAGTCTTTAATTTAGTAGTTCAATGTTATTTGTGCAACTGTTCAAATACGTAGTCATCTTTAGGCAATAGATACATCTGATGGGTTGAATATGAATAAGAAGTAGCTGCATGAAAAGAGAACCCACCAACAACATTTTGCCCAACAGAGACAATCAGTTGTTAAATGAAGGCATTCAGCTAAATCATGTGAGGTGTTACACAGACCTTCAGATATGAGTATATGCTAAATGGAAGCTTTGGTCCTTTAATTATTGGCTACTAGTGATGTGGAGTTTGGGTCTAAAAGCTACATTTGCTCTTGCTTAATTTAAAGTAGGCAACTGGCAATATTAAACAGCCTTTGGCCAGATCTACCATTAACAAAGATAATTCATAATTATTGTAATGATATACAAGAGTTTTCTAGCAATAGAATATAATTTGCCATGCTGTGCGTGACAGCAGACTGAGATGTTCAAATTTAAAGGGTATTTAGAAAATTTATTAATATCTCAATTCTTGAAATAATTACTAAATTATGAGAAATTTTGAACAGAAAGATACAAAAAAATGTATTTTTCCCCGTTATCCTAAGAAAGCCCTGCTCTGAAGGAAGAAAATTGTTTCATTTCAGATAAGTAATTTTCATCACAGTAATTTCTATGCTGAACAAACTGTTCACTTGAAACAGATACTGTTGCACTGCTATAAGTGATCTTCCTAATTTTTGTGAATCTACACCTGAATAATGCTGATTTCACATTATAAATTTGAATTGTGAATTGCAGTTTTCTTTAAACACTTGGATTGATGGAATCAAAGGTAATCAATTCAAAATTCATATTTTAGCAAATAATACCAACTCTGTGATAGGATCCTATGCCTGCTGACCTTGTGATAGACATTTACATTGGTAAAGCATGAAAACATGATTCTGGGCCACTAGAAATAGATGTTTGTGGATATTGTAAGTAGCTAGGATCAATAAAAGGATTTCCAAAGTAGACAGCTTGTCTCTGTTTGTTTAAACAGAATAGAAAAATATTTCCATAAGAAATCAAGCAGTGATGGTAAACTAATATTACAAAGTTTTATTTATTATCATCAGCCAAAATTCAGTAGAAATTTGTTTTCATGGGAACTAAAATCTATTAAAGACCTTGAAGAAGAACTCTTCAGTGAAGCATTCTGCTTTTTCCGAGACTGTGGGTGATACTAAACATTGAAATCAACATAAAAAATGAAAGTATATGGAATATAAATAGAAGGTTTTTTATTGCATGAGATAAATACTTACTGGAATGAGTTCAGGAGTATGTGTTATTCATGAATGGTAGTCCACATTAAGTAAATATTTGTAAACTTATTTCTGTTGCAAGTTGTAACTAAATAAAACGAAAAAGCTACTTTTGAAGAATATAAAGAATCACTTTTGAGGATTATTTTTACATCTCATATTGAGAGAATGGATGCATTTGTTGTCATGAATCCATACTTCTAGGGATCTGAAGAAACCATAACCTCCTAAATTGATATAAGGAAGGTTTATGCTGGATTTTAAATGTCACGTTTTAACATGCCTTAATGTTATGTAACTGCGATGTGTCCCTACAACATCCAAATCCTGAGACATGTTAGAAGATGCTGGAGCTCTTTTTAAATCTATGTGCCTAAATTTATTTCTTAGCAAAACCAGAGGAAATAAGAAGGATGATTGGTAAGAATCCAGCTCTTGCCTCTACATCATGTCCATGACTATGTAATCTGCACATGCTTCTCACAGTTCTGTGGTTCATATATTCCAGGAAAAGATCCTTTCCTCAAGTTTCAAATCTCTTGTTTCTCTTCCATGGCAATATATATATATATTTATTTATTTATTTTGAGCTTTGCTATTAGTGATCATGATAGATACAAAACCAGTCACTGTGTGAGATACTCTGGCAGGTGGTCCTCTACTAGAAATTCCCCAAAATTTCAGGAATGGCAAATTGGAAAAGTTACTGAGGGGGTGGAGAGGAGAAGTGAAATCTTATAAACCACCTGGAATACTCCAGGAATCAGAAAGCAAATAAAAAATAAAAGACCATTACAGTCTTGGAATTTTAAAGACAGTTTTGTGATTTGTCAGAGCCTTACTAATGACTTTTTGAACAATTGCGTTTGACAATACTTTCCCTCTCTCTGTTTGGCATAGCTTTTTGTATCTGAACCCACTTCCTGTAAAATATTTGGATAAACCAAAAGTGTATTAACTTCCAGGATATCTGAAATTATCAGTATACATATCTTGAAGCCTCATTTACTGTGCAGAGTATTTGTGCTGCAACGTAACAACTAGTAAGTGATGTGGAAAAAATGAGAAATTGAGATACTTCTGTTAGTATCTTTTGATCTTATGGCTCTGTGTTAAGGCCATGGATGAATAATGAAACGAAATCTAATGAAAAAGGTTATCTGTAGGTAGTGGTAACTATCTGATTTATAGAAGAAAGTTTTAGATACTAACCTGTTACAGTGTTAGTATCTAGCTTATCAGCTGAGGTAATGTTACCTTTTTACATAATCAAGTAATTGGAAGCACTGTGAAACCACATGAGAGATTTTATGTGTTTAAATCAAAACTAAACAATATGAAGAAAATAGTAAGATAATAGTGCTTATGTTGTGCATTAACTCTGAATGATAATGCTTAAATAAGGGCAGGATATTATTTCATTTTGTCATACCAATTCCTTTCTCTTTCAGTGAGGAAACTGTTAATCCTTGAAATACAGACTTTCATTTTGGTTTAGGACAATCTTTATGTCAACAGTAGTACAGTACAAAAGTATAAGAAAAAAAAAAGTTTGGAAATTGTAATTAAAGCTGTTTCACATTGATGTATGAAAGTAGTAATATGGAAATACCAAAACATAGTTTTTTCTTTGGATTTCTCCGCCTTCCCTTGAAGAAGTAAGATTAGTCAACTTGATGTCCTGTAAGTGTCTTGGTGGTTGAGAACATGATCGGCTAAATCAGAAACATAATATTACTTATGGATCTGCACTGTGTACACTATATTTTAAATCGTGTCTGTAAATGAATGAAATAAGACATTATACGATAATATCCTAAAATCTGTCCATAATTTTGAAACCAGCTAAATCTTGGATTAGTATCCCAAATTAAGCACTTAGATAACAGAAAGATTTTTAGGAATCAGTAGTCAAATGTTTTGAAATAAATGAAACCTAGAATGTTGAGTCTTTAAATAGTTGAATTGTTATTTAAATACTAAAATAAATGGACCCACTACAGAATATTTTGGAAAATGTTTGCTGTCATAACATTCCATTATTTAGTATAATATGGAAGAATAGAATGGCTTCATCTGTGTATAACAGACAGATTCTACACATTGAAAAAAAAAAAAAATTACTTGTAGATTTCTGCTTAAAATACGGAAGAGACTTTTCCTTTGGCTGTCTGCTCCAGATGTGCAGATGTGAACACTGCAAGGTGCCTGGGCCCATAGATCAATCTAAGATTTCACCTGATGTTCCACACTGGTGGAGTGGGATGAGGGCCATCCTCCGATAGCCCACTGGTTGGACTTGATACTGATCTCATATTCCAATCTGTCTGTCATAATATGGTTCTAATTACCTCCAGTGTCTCACTGATTAAGATATAAATTAAAAGTTAAGGAGAATGAAGGTTTTTTTCTTCTGTTTTCTGGTCTGTTTGAGGGAAGGAAGGCTCTACAGAGGGATCTGGACAGGCTGGATTAATGGACCAAAGACAATTGCATGATATTCAACAAGGGTAAGTGCCAGGCCCTGCATTTGGGTCATAACAACCCCATGCAATGCTACAGACTTGGGGATGAGTTTTTGGAAAGCTGCCTGATGAAAAAGGACCTGGGGGGTGTTGGTTGACAACCACCTGAATATGAGACAGCAGTGTGCCCAGGTGGCCAAGAAGGCCAATAACATCCTGGCTTGTATAAGAAATAATGTGGTCAGCAGGACTAAGGAAGTGATGGTCACCCTGTACTCACCACTGGTGAGGCCACACCTCGAATACTGTGTTCAGTTTTGGGTCCGTCACTACAAGAAAGACATTGAGGTGCTGGAGCATCTCCAAAGAAAGGCAATGAAGGGTCCAGAGCACAAGTCTTAGGAGTGGCTGAAGGAACCAGGTTGTTTAATCTAGAGAAAAGGAGGCTGATAGGAGACCTTATTGCTGTCTACATCTACATGAAAGGAGGTTGTAGTGAGGTGGGAGTGCTGGTCTCTTCTCCCAAGTAGCAAGTTATAGGACAAGAGGAAATGGCCTCAAGTAGCACCAGGGGAGGTTTATATTGGGTATCAGGAAATATTTCTTCACTGAAAGGGTTATCAAGTGTTGGAACAGGCTTCCCATGGAAGTGGTTGAGTCACCATCCCTGGAGGTGTTTAAAGATGCGTAGATGTGGTGCTTAGGGATATGGTTTAGTGGTGGACTTGGCAGTGTTAGGTTTATGGTTGAACTCGATGATCTTACGTGTCTTTCCCAACCTATGAATCTAATTACTAGTACTTATTTTGAGGCCAGATATGTGCAAAAATTATGTGCAGAATTCATAAAAAGGCCTGATGTAATGAGACACTAATTATACATTATGGGACACAATCCATGTTGTGCATCTCCACTGGTCTTTAGAAGAACAGTACTCTGCATATGCAGGAATTTGACACCCTCCTGAAATGTGAAGCTGGGCAAATTTGGTGCTGTTCTGAACTGGTTGGTGAACACAAGCTAGAAGTAGTACTTGGAGGCTTGGACTATGTTGCTACTGCTACTGTGATCTGATAATGTTTTAGAGAAAAAATGGAAGCAGCAGTGCCAGCAGCCTCAGCGTAGTGGTAGATAATGATAGGAAGAGGAAAGAAGGGAAGAGAAGTGAAGGAAGACAGGGAAGGCAGAGGAAGAAATTGTTATCTCAGATTTTTCTCTTTGTTTTTGTATCTCCTATTAACTTCTTTCCTAGTTCTCAACTGTTTGGTTTTTTTTTTTTTGTTTGGTTTTTTTTTTTTTTTTGCTTG
This sequence comes from Strix aluco, assembly GCF_031877795.1. Taxonomy (NCBI): domain Eukaryota; kingdom Metazoa; phylum Chordata; class Aves; order Strigiformes; family Strigidae; genus Strix; species Strix aluco. The sequence continues at coordinate 67,368,981 of NC_133935.1, forward strand.
CTGCAATTACCCCTGTCATTCCTCTTCACTTGCTCTGTTTCCCTATTTCCCACCTTCCTCAGTGCTTCATGTCCTAGCTCCTGAAGGCAGCTGCAGAGAAAAAGAGTGAGATTTTGAAAAGCTGGAAGGACTGTTACTCCAATTGCCTATTTTTTGTGTTGTTTTTTATAAAGCTTTTAGGATTTATGCCTCATCAGGATTTATTTATGCACATTTGCACATATTCTTTTATTTATGCACACACGTGAACATATGAATATCCCATTTATAAATATGGTTTCAGTTGGTTTTAGAATGCTCTATAATGTCACAAAATGGTAAGAAGCAAATATCTCATGAAATAAAATGTGGAATTTGTTCTCATTTTCTTCTTGAAGTAGTTTCCTTGCAACCTCCTGTATTTTTACAAATATTTGTTTACTCCTATAAGTGTTGTCTTCATATAACTTTGAGAATAATTTTTATTAGCAGTTTCAGTTCAATATCTAGGCAAGTTATATTGAAGATTGCTTTTTCAACTTATGTTTTGTTTCATTTTGTTTGTAAGGTTTTATACAACTCCAGTACAACAACATGTGCTATCACATATTCGTGTCCCAAAATTAATGATGTTTTTTGCACTTCCCAGGGTTGCCTTAAGTTTTGGAGATGCCTTGACACAGAACATGCTACATGTAAGAGCTACAGACAGAGCTACATATCAAACACACAGTGACTTCAGACAGCACAACCCAGTAATCCCAGCCATTTCATTAGATGTGTAGTCCCTGTGAAATCAAAGCTCTGAACTGTGCCAAATTTCTATGCTTTCTGATTTCTCTCAGTGCAAATCCTTGACAACCCTACTACCACCAAACTGCATTGATCATGTCTTACTTTCTTATTATTACAGAAGGCTCTGAAAACATTTGCACAGTAAAAAACAATAATTGTAAATTGAACTCTTATTGCTGAGAAAAAAAAAAGTTGTTTTATATAAAGGGTTATATTCATTTCAGCTTTTACAAGATTTATAAGCCCAACCCCCTCAAAATTCATCAGAAGAAAATGTAAGGGTGATGCTTAAACCAACTACTAATTTCTTTCTAATGAATTCACATATATTATGTGGGTGGGCCAAGATAAAGACCTTGTGTATATCTATGCGGTTGATCAATTCAATCTTAGGTTTATAAGTGCATGCTCTTATAAGTGTAGGCTTAAGAAATTTTTCACTCTGTGCTGGCCACCAACTACTATTGTAATGTGTTGCATGTTCTTGAAGATTCTTAGTCTGGTCAAAGAAAATGTGTGTGGGTTTTGTATTATTTTAGAGTTCTTTTCTAGACCACAAGATAGAAATGGCAGAAGACAGCACTTCTAGACACTCCTTGAAACTTTCTATTGAGTTTATAGCCCAGACTCTTGTTCATTCACTGCAGAGATGTACATTGGTGAATCACTGAATCGGTGCTCAATGGCATGAATAAGAATCCTATAATTTGACCCCTTATGTATCTGTATGGTTCCTGTTGATGATGACAGATGACAGATGTTTAACACAACAAAGAACGTCCAGTTGCAAGACAATTATAGTAGATAATTATTTAAACTCTTTTGAAATTCTCCAAAGACATATTCCTCACTGTAAAGGTAAGCAATTATCTTTCAAAGAATAAAGGGCATTATTTTGTACTGAAAATTTTATACAAAACTGGAAAGTAAATTTGTCCCTTAAGACAAAATTGATCTGTGATAAAGGCCTTCTCAGTTTAAAAGTATTTAAAAAACTTTAAGCATCTTTACATTGTTGTTCTTTCTTCTGCTTCCATTGCTCTACTTAGATACTAGTCTTGTGGCTCTGAAAAACAGTAAGGTCTATGTGGTGTCTTGGAAATCCAATGGAGGAGAAGCTAGAGACATAACTACTTAAATGTCTTTTATATGCATAAACATCAGAAAGGAACCGGTCAGCTCCTTCGTCCATAAATATTAGACCAATATCACTGCCCTAAGAAACAATTTGGCCTTATAAAGTGATTGTAATCAGACAAAATTCCCAGTCCTCTCTGCCCCAAGCCCTGATATAGCCAAAAACTAATACCAATTCCGGTACTTGTTCCAGCGCTGTAAACTTCCTTGAACATCAGGGGAAAAGGAATGAATGAGAATAGAAAGCAAAATGCACTTGTACTGTATGTCTGAGGCCCTCTTAATATGGTCTTGACTGGAATCTGGAGCCTGTTGTTCAAGGTGCTTAACAAATAGTAGGAGACAGTCCTTGTATTAGTTCAGAGGCATACAAGTAACCCATTAGCCTACACATGACACTTGACAATTTCACTGCCTCTTTTACAAAGAATATTCTTAATGAAATGAAGCATTAAGACCAGTGCATGAGTCTGAACTGTATATAGCACACTACCTAGCACTGCATTTTAGAGCATGAGAAATGTGAACATGTTCAGGCATCTGTGAACAGAAATTGCAAGTTGTGGAAAATAAACCCCTTTGTCCTAAAGAGCTTTCAAGCAATAATTCACTCTTATAGAAAGGTCTTTGCTAAGGTCATTCTACCTTTATTTCATAATCCCAGAACACAGCAAGGAAGTGCATCTGGACATGACCTCTTTCAACTCCTGTTCATCAGAGCAGATGATACAAACAACACAGGCCTATCACTGCAAGGCCTGTGAACAAGCTTGAAATCACAGCACAATCTAGCCAACAAGAGAAATCTATTGAAATGGAAGAAGCATAGTTTATTAACTTGCATTTTTGTTGAAGTTATCTTTATCCAGAATGAGCTACTGTATCATTTTGATCAAAAAACTGGAATCAGATAAAGCATACTCTAATTAACATGTTTCTCCACTTAATTGATAATTCACATTATAGGTCTTTTAGTTTAGTTGTCTGTTTCTACCTAGCTCCATTATTTCAGTGAGGCTAATCCTATTTCACAATGAATAGCATCGGAAGCAGGCCATGGAGCTCTAGGGAAGCCAAAATCTTCCTTTCTGTTTATATATAAACAGACTGAGTCAGTTCTTGTTTCAAAAAAGCAGAGAGTGTTTACAGGCAGACAACCAAGATAACCAAAAGAGATTTAGGTAACAACTAATGTGATCTCCAGGCAGGTAGAGCCTGTAGTGTATTCAGGCACACTTTGTGTTAATTCAGTGTCTGTTTTCTGTGTATGGTAAACCAATGAACATCTTTCAGACTACTGCATTAGATTCCATACACTGTAAGAAGGGTCAGCTCAAGTCAATAGTTTGACTTTTTAGATGGCAAGTGTCCATCTTTCACTGTAAATCACTGCGATGAGAAGGTGGCTGAAGGGCAGAGCAAAACTAGAAAGCAGGTAAGATTACTTTCAGTTTATTCCTGAAAAGTGGTGATAGAAATATGAAGCACTTTTAGGTAAACTTAAGAAGTGATCTTATGTATGAAAGAATGAATTTCTTACCTGTTTCAATTTGCTGTAGTTTAGAACCACTGTTATGGTAAAACACACAGGACGTATTGATTTCTACAGTGTAAAATTATAGAAAATTCCTGAATACAGAAAGCACGCCAGAGTAAAGTTTGCACTGGTACAGGTCAGATACCACTTCTTTTTTTCTTCTTGGAAAATGCCACAATGATCCTGTGCATCATGCAGCGATTCTCAAAGTCTTCTCACACTCTGTGGGAAAACATGTAAGCTGCTGGTTTACCCCAGCTGCATTAAGGAGCATAGTGCCAACTGCTGTGGTTTAGCACCAGTCTGAGCTAGCACAGTCATTCAATGCACTGCAATGCCAGGAGAAGGTACTAGATCACTCACCATAGCATTGCTTTGGACTAAACCTTAGAGAGTCTCTCTGGGAAACTTATCTGGGCCACACTGTATCTTTAATCTCAAGGTAAGGCAAGCTCTGCTCGTTTGACCATTTCTGAACTCTGTGTTATCACACTGAATGGATAGGACAGGACAGGACAGGACAGGACAGGACAGGATAGGACAGGATGACAGTTCGCTCTCCTTCACCTTGAACTGCCTAAAGAGACAAAGACCTGGCAGATCTTCTGATATATCTTTTGAGCATTTGCAATATTTTCTATATACAGTTTTTGAAATATGGTGTATGAAATTCTAGAAGATATGGCCTAGGGAGAAGATTGACTTTTCATTTGAAGACAGGCATCATTAGAACCCAGCCTAACAAAACTTTCAGTATGTTCTTTTTCCTGTTTGTATAGTAAATTATTGCTAAATGCAGATGCAGCTATATTACTGGTTACTAGATAGATTTTGGGGGGGTTTGTGTTGGGTTTTGTTGTTGTTGTTGGGGTTTTTTTCAGATACTTAAACACAGGCATCTAGTGTAATATAAGCTCTAGTTCTGTGCAATATATGTCAACCCCACACAGATGTCTAGGACACTCTAGAGAATTGCAAATGAGCTTGTTACCCTTGTTTAAATACTTTCTACTCATTAGGTAGATTCACTGACTGTAAGGATGGAAAGCATGCTTCCTTTCTCCTTGTAATCTGATCTTTACTCAGACCTTTAATCTGTTGTTTAACATAAAGTACTTCCCCTGGAGGGAAATGTTTGAGTTAAGATTTAAGTCAAGGAGAATGCTTGATTCCAGAAAACTTCATGGAGAGATCCCCAAAATTTTACTAACTGCAAGACACCTCTGTGAATTTTGCTTCTCCATCTGTTCTGCAGCGTATCTGGTGGACTTTTTTACACGTGCAAAATGGATAATCAGCTTTTTCCATTAGTCTGAGCAATTAATTACCCCTTTATGTACAGATTTCATGCATCCATAATGTAGATGACAGGTTATAATGTAAGTATTCTATTAATTATTCGCATTCAATCAGATGCATGTTTCAATCACAATTCTGTGAATAAGAAGCTACACATAATGTCTGCCCCATGCTCTCAGATTCTAGGAGTAGAATCATTTTGCCACCCTCTGCCTCCAGGGAATGTCAAAAATATCAGGAAAAAATAAACAAAAATGCTAACTCATTTTATTGTAGTTTTGTTGCATTATTCATATTTAAGTACAGATTATTAAAGAAAAAATGGAGATTAACTGTATAAATGGTGTGTTTTTCTTAAAAAAGAGTTCTGCTTTAAAATGTGAAGAGAATGCGCATGTCTAAACACTCAAATAATGGTGTTTAAAACAGGAAAATTGGTCTTACTTCTCACTATTTTTTCCTTTAAATATTTTAGGTTTATATAATACTTATTCATAGCAAAGATGTATTTGCAATGATGGATTTATCTGTTCTTTAAAGCAGACAGTGGATCTGTTTTAGGCCAGACGTCCCTTAAGTCAATTAAGTTTCACCTTATTCTAAAGACAGAAATTATTTAAATGAGTAGAAAATTACCTACCCAACAAAAATGCACTGGCATTATTTTCTAATTGCTGCAGTCATGTTGCACATGCTTACTGGCACCAGAGCTGATAGCTCAAATTGAAGAAGAGATTAGTTTCATTGCACTGTCGAGAACAGTGATAATGGTGCTCTGAGACATATGTAAGCAATGTCATAGCATTATAGGGTGTTACACCAATGAAATGGAGAAAGTGCTGGAACATATCAGCAAGTAGCTGTGATGAACAACTAGTGCAAAATTGAAGGATTTCATCATGTGGATGACTTTTCGCCCATGTTCCAGTGAGAGATTGCTGAGTTGTATAAAATGGCCTTCATCATGTAGGTGGGAAAACTAATTGATGGAGCCGCCAGCAACTTACTGTTAGATTGGCAATTCTGTAATTATCCATCTATCAATTTTTCAGTTTGTAGAAAAGTGGTAGGTTCTGTTAACAAGGCAGAGGAACTGGAATTTCTTTCTTCTGAGAAGAAACCCAGTTGGTAAAATTAGAGATAACTCACATGATTGAAATGTCTTCTTACAATCAGTGTGGAAAAAAGTTAAAGGAATTCTGCAGCAATGGATAAAATTCTCTAATAAACACATTATTACACATGCACCTGTATTGTGGCAAATAACTGTAAGTGAACTAATTAATTTGTGTAAAAATTAAAAATGGGCAAATGTATCTATTTAGTTTTTCGAGTTGCCAGCAGAAGGAGGTAAAGCTCTGTGCCTAAATTTGTACTGAACTCCCTTAATCTGCATTTATTCTTATCCACACACTTCTACATCTGTAAAGCTGTTGCTAGAGACAGAAAAGGGATGGAGAGAATTAACACCATGGACAAACCACAGAATCATAGAATGTTTTGGGTTGGAAAGGATCTTTAAAGGTCAACTAGTCCAACCCTTCTGCGATGACCAGGGACATCTTCAACTAAATCAGGTTGCTCAGAGCCCCGTCCAATCTGACCTTGAACGTTTCCAGGGATGGGGCATCTACCACCTCTCCGGGTAACCTGTTCCAGCATTTCACCACCCTTATCATAAAAAAATTATTTCTTATATCTAGTTTAAATCTACCTTCTTTTAGTTTAAAGCCATTACGTCCTAAAAAGCCTATCCCTATCTTTCTCATAAGCCCCCTTTAAGTATTGAAAGGAAAATGGGGGTAGTCAGTTTGGGGTTAAGAGTGATGTAAGTATTGGAATAAAATGCATTTTTTTTCTCACAGATTGACAGAAATGCAGGTAAATTATACTTAATATAGGTAAACTATATTTAATAAGATCCAGTCAGAAGGCATTTTAATCTCACCTCAGACTTGAATCACAATGTATTGAGATGAAAACTGCAAGATAATGTGAAAAGTCTATTTTGGTTTTTGTCCATCTGGTTTTCACTGACACATTCTACACACTTCTATGCAACCAGTTCATTGTTAGTGTTGCAGACTTTAAGAGCAGAGCAGCATTTATTTAATGGATATAATGTGTGTGGGGGTGGTCCTATCACCACCCAGTAACCACCAAAGCTGCAGTTCAAAAGAGATGTGTGAGGGTGACAAATCTACAGAGATGATACTGTAGCAAAAATTAAAGAAATGGACAAACATAGATTCAGGTCTCCAGTTTCACTGCTGGGTTGAACTGAATTTGGACTACTTTGTCACCAAAAAGAGTGGTTATTTTCCCAGTTCATTCTTGAAGATCATTCCCCATGACACATTTCTTTCCTTTGACACACCAAGGAGTTGTTGGAGTCTGTGGTGGACTGGATTAGCTTGCTGATTTTGCTGGAAACTAACCTGCCAAAATATAATTAGTTTTATGATGAATGCATGGGCAGATTCCACTCAGCATGGAGAACAGGAACCCATGGCTATGGGTAAATGGTAGGAATTGCACTAGCTCAGCTTAATCCAGCCATGAAACCATCTTTGCTGCAGATGGGGGTCAGGGTGTTGAGCAACAGTGTAATGATAACATTATCATTTAACATGGGGTGCTTTCCACCAGATTAGAAAGAACAGAGAGGAACCAAAACCTCACATTTTCTTTCTAACTATATAAACAAACAAACAAACATTGCCCCCCCCCCCAAACAATTTACAAAAGTATATTGTATATATTCATTTATTTACTTACTTATTTTTCTGCATGAGGGAACTCTCAGCCTGAAAAACACGTGAGTTTCCTGGGTAAGAAGTTTTCACGTTGTCATGGGTCTGAAGACCACATAGCAATGACAGACAGTGAGGTAGCATCAGTGAGGAAGGTGCTGCAGATGTCAGAGGGCACCTGAACTTGTGAGTGTGATGTTGCGTGAAGATCAATGAACAAGCAAAAGAACAAAGAGGGAAGGGTTTTTTTCTCAGTTTTCTTCCAGCCCCTCCTAATTCTTCTGAGAACCTTGTGTTCTGGGACTGCATGAGCCTCCAACAATAAATTTTGAGGAGAATATAGGAGAGAGGTGTTTGTTGTGGCTGTATCATGACAACTTATTGATATGTTCTCTCCCTTTTTAATAAAACTTCATTTGTTTCAAACAGAAAAAGGGATTGCATTGCCTGAGACAGGTTGATGCCAGTATAAGATTTTTGGTCTTGCATAGGCCAACTTTGTGTTGCAACAGTGAGAGGTACTGCTGTTAAAACTCAGTCTTTTTTGTGTTTAATAATGCATGACATATAAATAATTTTTTGATTTGTTTTGGGATTTTAAAAGTTAGATTCCTGAAAACAAGTCTCAGAAAGGGACTCTGGTAGAATCCACTAGGTAGTATCTAGTTAATTATTGAAGATGTTCTGGCTCTCTAGTTGTTGAGGCACAGTGTGAACCTGGACGTAATGCAGCTGTTGGTGGAGGTAAGTGTCCAATGTTATTTTTTTAAGGTAACCAACTTTTGGTGAAGTTGGTACTTGACAAATTCCTGCCATGAAGAATGAGATTCAGATGACTGCTTGAATTTGGGAATGTGTTTCCTCTAAAATAAACATAGCTTTGCAAGACATTAAAATTAAAGAGGAAAGTACAGAAAGAACTCCTAAACACCTTTTCTGTTTATAAAACCAGGTCATTTAGTCACAGGAGACTGTAGCTGGGGCAATAGTTAGGTTGCAAAAATTAAGTCAATTTCTAAAAATAAATTTTTACTGCTCTAAAATAAAAGGTACTACTACTCTTGCCATATTGTAGCTTTACAGGACATAATTATTTTCAGAACAAATCTTGACAGATAAAATGAAATAACCACCTACTGGACTAAATTTGACTATTTCCTAGGTACTAGTGTATATGACCTGATTACTGAGGACTTTCCATCTGTAATAATGCTAGATCTCTGAGAGCACTTCTATACAACATACACTAAAAGGGAAAGTCCAGTCAAATGAAAATGTTTTATATTAACAAGGGGAATTATTTGAAAAAACAGCTAAAAATGTCAAGACCTCATAATCATGAAAAAGAACAAACTGTTGCAAACTCATCTGAACCAGGAGCAAGGAGAAGGAATCAATTAGATACAAGAAAGCAATTTACTGCTAACAGAAAGAAAAGGAAATAACAGTGGAGATAAATGAGAAATTCAAATGTGTGGAATTAAAATGGGAAGGTATCAGAGAAGTTAATGATACAACAGTAAAAATAATAAAATCTGTGGCGGCTAAGAAACATCAAGTTGTTTTTAGTGGTATGGACTCCTTCACTGCAATCCTGGTAAACAGTATTAGACAGCAAAATTGTAAAAAATTAACCTAAAAAGGCAGTGTTGTTCAACAGACACATATTTAATTTGGGAAAATGCAAGCATAACAGTGTATTTTGTAACAGAGCGCTAGATGCACTAGTCTATAAATGATGACTATTAAGCAACAGCTTCTAGTGATTAATATATTTTTATGAATACAACTACATAATATATCCCTATGAATCTTGGATGATCTGAACAAAAGGATCTTTTAGCCTGTTGATAGTTTTTACCACATTTAACAGTGTTGCAGAAGTACTAAAGGAACAGGAAAATGTAAATATTATGACAAAATTTAAAAGGATGAATATAACCTGAACAGGTGTAGGTGGAAGGCTGGTTCCAACACAGGGCACTACTATTAACAGGCTCTTAAAAAAATCCAGTTTCAATAAAATTATATTAAACCTCAGCCAAAGAGAACATTTTACATCTCAACTCTATTCTAAAGACACAGATAAAGGATGTGGGACTTATAGTTCATTGGTTTTCTAATGATTTTCATGTTCATTCCAGCTACAGAAAATCTGAACCCTTTGGTCTTCTCTGTCTGAAGGGATTTAAATTCATGTCCCACTTTCAGGAAGAGTGCTGTATCTTTGTTATCCTGTGGCTCCACAGAAAATGCAAATGTAAGCTTGGGGACAAAATTCATGGTTCCCCAATCAGCTAAGTGCCCCCAACATTAAGCTAGAGCACTGTGCTCCCTCTTACATTTTCTTGACCTAACAGTTCTTGAATTCTTGCAGGATGGCATCACTACTTCAACATGAGGTCAGAGTATTAAGGTCAAGTTTAAAGGCTGCTGGTAAACCACAGGTCAGATCAAATGAAGGTGTGATTCCTTCTGGCTGTAAGCATTCTTTGCCTCTTAAATCTGGATGTCATTACTGAGGCAAAGCTTATCTCTAGTTTACTTGGTAAATTTTCCACCAACCTCACACAGATATTGATAAAACAGGTGATAAGACTGTCCCATAGAACAGATTTATCAGGACAAGGAAGGCCATTTCCTGAAAGTATGCTCTAGCATATCTCAAAGAAGAGTAGTACCAATGAGACATCCAGTCCAATTCTGTGAGTCAACACCAGCAAGTCACACAGATCTGTCCATATAAAAGCAGGACAGAGATTCATAGGGTTAATATATCATATTAATCTACTCCAGAAGGTAGCCGATCAACACTATCCTTTCACTTTCTTCACCATATGTTCAAATTGGGTTAATGATGCTAAAGAAATACTCAACTACATGTATTGATAAGCATAAGAATTTGTATTGTTTTTGGGGAATGGTGAGTCCTGTGTTGTGGCAAGGAATTTAAACTCTCAGATGTCAGGAGACACAGAGTATGAATTGAAAATCAAATTTATCTCTTTCTGCATTTATACGTTAATATGTGTTCCCCATTATTCTCTTTCAAAGCTGACTGAAGCTAAGGAAAAGTCCTTAAATAAGCATTGGATCAATGTTTTGCTGATTAAGAATACCAATTAAACTCGGACACTAGAGTGAAAAGAGTAGGCGTATTTTACTGGTGATAACCAAATAATGTAACAGAATACAGAAAACATGCAGTAAGAAAAAAGCAGAATAGTGCACTTAAAGCAGCAAAGAGGAAAATACAGGGTAATTCATCAAATCATTACTACATGAGAGGAAGAATAGTGATTAAGAGAGATACATCACCACTTGCATATATCATCATCATCATCCAGATCCGCAGTCGCTGGGGAGCCCCGGTTACAGCGAGGATTTGGAGAGCCTGTCCCAGCAAGTGGGAAATCCTACGTGGTGCGTCCACCCATAGGTGAGGCATCCAAAGTCGCTGCAAACGGGCCCAGCCTTGTATACCAGAGATCGACAAGCCAGAATAGCTGGCACCTTTGTTTTGAGCAGAAAATTTCTGGTTTCATTCTCCTGTTGGATTCCACCCAAAGCCTGGCCAGGGCCCGGGAGGGGAACCAAGGGAGTTTCTAACAAGGCCAAACACTTGGGTTCTCAGACTTGAACAAGGCTAAACAAGGGAAGTTGAATACATTCTCTCCTCACTACAGATTATATTTTGTCTTTCACTAGTGAGTTTACATATTTTATTAGTGACTACATGCTAAGTTAGCAGCTTCAGCTTGTGGCCTGTTTTTCAGGCTGCAGTATTACAATGTTTTAGCACTTTTTACATCGGCATAAGTGGGTTGTTATAACTTAGTACAATACCTACTAGCACAATGGTTATCAGTTATAAAATATACAGCATTCATCTATAGGTCAACTCTGGCTTGGGCCTGTTGTCCAAGCCTTAGCACTTCAATCAACTAATATTAAGACCAATGATACTGATTAAGCAATTAATATAAGGATTTATCAGTGATACAATATCTAGAGTAGTGTATACACTATTGTCTTTCATATTAAAAATAAATATATATTGTATACTAACAGACTGATGGCAAGTTACACAGAATTCTGGGAAAAAGCCTGTTTTGTTCCAGTTCAGGTTTAGTTCATGATGAAGTTTCATTAAAAACTATGCTTCCTGTAGCTGCACGCTCTAGAGAAAACCTTGAAAAACTCAGAAATCTAATTTGAAGTTTATACAATTTGAAATCTATTGAAAGCTTGAAGTTGGTTTGGATGCTTTTAGCCATTTTTCATCACACTTCCATTCTGCTTACATAGCTACAAATAACATCAAAAAAGTAAATATATATAATTAAATAACAATGAGATAGAGGCTTTGAGTTTTCCTCACAGCTAATGCATTATAACTTTGGAGTTGTATAGAAATTCATAGAATTTTGCTAGCAGGAATTTATTGTGAGATGAGAAACAAAACTTGACTGTACTACAGTATTTATCCATGGCTCATTTACAAAAAAATGGCTGATGACCTTCAGATTATAAATTAAAATAAAATTTCGTAATAATTATTCACAGATATCTTAAAATTCTTACTTTTTGGATGAGTATAACATTTGTGTCTTACAACTACCATGGTGATCTCTCACCAACATGAATATCAGATTATATGCATAAAGATAAAAAATCATTACAATTATTGCTAGAGATATTTTCAGACTGAAAAAAACCCCAGTAAATAAATTTTTGTGTTCTGCAAAATTTTTGACAACATTGTTTGTATATCAAGCAGAAGTCACTGTAACTATTCTACAGATATCCAATAGTTATCAAACTGAAAAAGGAAATCTGCACCTGTGATTCTTTTGATTTAAACATTTCTAACTGTCAGCACTGTAAATGTGGTAACTTCTCAGTAAATTTTCTTTATTTCTGTGCTTAGTGAATGGAGTTCTGAAACATGGTGATCTGCTGTTAATGTAAGTATTGCTCAGTTCTGATGAAAAAGTAAAATACTCATGCCCACACCTCTCCTTTGAATGATGTAATTAATTTGATTCTTAAAATAATTTCTCGTGCCACGTGTTGTGTGTCTCTTCACTGCAGAAAAAATTATCTGCATCAAAAGAAAGAATCCCACAACATTTCAATTTTTCTACTTGAACATATTTTCACTATGTGTCCTTTGGGTCATTGTCACACACTACATTTTCAGACCCTTGCATATTCAGAGAGATGCACAGACTTACTTATTACATGATGTGATTTCACAATATGCATTCTAGAAAGTATCAAATACAGATAACTGGCTATCAAGTTGTGGGCAATTATTTCTTTTTTGGGTCTTTTTGCTTTTGTTATGAAGTCTATTTTCCTGAGATGAAAAATGTTAAGATTATATTTCCTTTTCTTTCTATGCATAAAAATGTCCCTCCCTTTTTTTAGCTCTTCGAAACCTATGATTTGATAAGTACTCTTTACAAGGTGCAGTAAAATTAGTACCATTAGCTGCAGTCTACACAATATCTGACCTTTCAGAAAGAGACTGGAGCCCTTTTTTAATTGCCAGCCTCCCTAATTACCCTTCTTTTCACAAGGGTTGTTGCAGTTAGGAAGCATTTCAGCCTGCTAGCCTCTCCAGGCTATTTGCTTCAATAAACTTAATGTCCTTTTTCTATAAACTGGGAGACAGATAATCATGTTGGCAAGTCACATTATATAGTTGTTAAACATACAATCCCTTTTTTATCTCAGCTTAAAATACATCTCACTCTAACAGTAAGAATGCAGTATTTTTAACAGGTACAAGTATACATCATAGGCAATCGCAAAAGGAAGAAAAAGCTGTTCCTTGAACAAACATTCCTGGACGATTTCCTTTACTGGAATACTGTGTTTGAGGAGTTATATGGCTTCTTATATACAAAAGACACTTGATTATTAAATTCACATTATGAAATGAAATTAAAAGATTAAAATCTCAATAACCCTTTTTATGGACAATGTCTTGATGTCTCACTAGTTGAACAATCTGGGGTTTTTCTGTATATTCTCATGCTGTTTCATGCAGCTATTCAGAACTAAAAGACTCTTGTCATAGAAGGAAGTGACACAGGGATAAAATGCATAATGACTACTTGTCCATTATGGCAAGTAGAAAAAAAGGGGGAAAAAAAGGAGTCTGAATAGAGACACAAGTGAAATATTTAATGAAACTCCTCATCTATTCTGAACCTGTACCTTACCCATCCACAGCTCTTCCACCTAGTCCCACATCTAAGAAAGTCTTTGTGCTGGTTCTTTGTCGGACTAATGAGGACAGGCACAGGGCGTGGGAAGGCAGAATCACTTCTCTTCAGAGCCAGGACTGAAATGTCAGTTCATCTGTCCATGTACCCCACATTCTGGGGGCAATGACTGGGATCTGCATGCTAAAGAATACACCAAGCACAACTTTTGTCTTCTGTGTCCATGCTAACTTCACAGTTTCCCCGATATCACCTTTTACTGACTTGGTGATATTACCCTCAAGCCATAGACAGAGAAATCCTGTGTCCTGAGGGGATGAGAGCAGAATTTGGCTTTTTTACACACTGTAGGGGAAAGAGCACTGCTAATAATTATGCTAAAAAATAAAATACATTTGTGTATTTTATTAATTTCCCATAATTTAATGCTACCTCACAAAATTCTGTTCAGTCAGGCAAGCAATTTTTTCTTTTGACAGGCCAGTAAGATATCATTAATTTTTCATTCTCATCAATCACCATGGTAAAGGCCGTCTGAGAAGGTTTTGTGCTTTGGCTGGTAATTTGTCATGACAATTTTGCAAGGCTGTTTTAATGCCTTCTCTTAGCTGATTGAAAATGTCTTATTTACTTCAATTAGTTTTGCCAGTGAGACACTGTGGTTTTATACAAAATGAATTGTTAATTGCTCCCCAAAGCCTAGGTAGACACCTGCTTTGCTATTAAAACACAGATCAAACTGCATATGTGGTAAGGGCTAAAATTAACTCAATTGTACAGGCAAGGCAGAGGGATTTAGGGCCTTCTAATCTGTAATACAATTAATGCTATTTGTAACATAAAATAATTTCTGATTTTCAGTTAAGTTTTATTTTTGCAATATATGAAAAATAAAACAAGTAGGACCTTGCTGTTTTTACTTTCTTGGTAGATACTACTATATTAAATATAAAATTATGTATATATCTGTATTGCCCTAAGTGGTAGGTGCTTCATAAATTCTTTGTAAAGCTGGTGAAATAAACAACCTTTCAATGACAATCTTTTAAGCTTAACTACTCAACTCTTTATAACCTATTTAATACTGACAGATGATAGAGAAAGCAGTAAAGAAGATTTAAACATCTACATTAAACATCTTCAAGGCACCATGGTCCAGTGTCTAATCATGCAGCAGTATTTGTTTTCTGTACATACTGTATGCAATTCTCATAATGACATTAATATTTCCACATGGCGAGGTCGTACCACCATAGTATGGAAAAGAATTGTCCACAGCTGATTTCACTAGGTCACCAACACATTCTGCAGCTGGTATGAGACCATAATTAGTGAAATTAATTAGCCTTAGGAAACTAAGCCATGTGACATATACTTTAATACACATACTCGTTGCTATGGTAGCCCAAATAAGAGTATCTCTCAAGCTGTTAGGGCCCCAGGTTTCCTTTCATAATGAACAGCTACAGGGTGTGGAGCTGTAAATAAAGTAGATCCATTTGTTGGACATGGTGAACTGCAACAAATAATAAATGAAGTGACACTGGTACCTGAAGGCATCATTTGATAGAAATTGCATTTAAGCTTTGCGGTGAAAAGCTTGACTATTTCTAAACTTCAGACATTGTCAAAATTTTATGGCACTGGTCAGAAAGAGTGGAGGCAAAGTATGTCATGGTGATTTTTTTTCTTCACTGTATTGATTTCTTTGCTTATATTCTAAATCCTTCTAAATCCAAACAAATGAAAGCTTTGGGCACATTTAGCAGAAAGACCTTTTTAATTTTGGATTTATACTTTTTAAAATTTCCTGCCATTTTCAGACCATTCCCATATACTCTTCTCCTTATCTCCTTTCATTTCTCTACAAAATCATATTTACGTACTGATCTCCAAAATCTCTGTTACAAAAACTTGTTAAATCAATGATAAAATGTCAGCAGGAGATGCATTCTCATATTCTAAATAATTTAATAATTTTTTCAATAATATGACATGGCAGCATTTTTCCAGATGCATGTTCAAAGACATATTTATTTGGAAAAATTAAAAAGAAAAAACCTAGGGACATAAGGCATTCATGTAACATCTTTGACTTTAGGAAGACTTCATTTTAAAATAAAATCCCAAGAGAATTTTGCATTCTTTTTATGTTTTGTGCAAAGTTTGTGTTGGCTGACACAGAATTTCCTGATGTTGGGATTTAGAGCATTATTTTCTGCATTATTTTGACAACTGTGACCCTAAACTTTATTAGTCAACTTCAGTAGTTTAAGAATCTTTTAAAGAAGACATAGATGAAAGAAATTTTTGTTATAATAATTATAGTGATGCATGGGCTGAGAAGATGAAAATAATTCTGGGAGATAGCTTGAGGTCTCATGAATCACAATTGTTGGAATACTCTTTATATACTTAGTCAAATTTAACTGTGGGCTATATTTGGGTCCTGTGGTATAGAGCAGAGTAGTTCCTCAAAGACTCACTGAGGCAGATAGTTCAGTTTCTATCAATAGCTTACATAATGTCTACATTTCAATGAAGGGGTTTATCTGCTTTCTGAAAGGAAAGGTGGCTCAGGTACCCACCCTCCTCATGGAGGTTTAATGTCAATACTGTAAAAAAAAAAAAAAGAAAAAGAAGATTGTAAATAAATTGTTCCTGAGTACTGCAAATAACTGCATGGGAAGAAGTTCTTTAATGGTTCATGAAGAATTTTGAATAACTGGAAAATGATTGGAAATTAAGAAAACACACCCATAATTTTACACATTCCTTACACAAATGTAAATTCGATTGAATTTATGAAAAATATATCCAAACTTAAACTTTGGTGATAGTGAAATGGGAAGGATTAATTTCTAATCCAGAACAGCACAATGGATCTTGACCATCTGTACTGGGTCCAGGTGCCCAGTGCCCAGGTGCTGGCAGCGGGGCTGCTGGGGGGCCTCTGTGAGGAGAGGCCAGGGCTGCCCCGTGCCGGACACAGCCAGTTCCATCCAGCTCCAACCGACCCACCGCAGGGCACAACTGAGTCCCTTGGCCATGACGGTGCTGAAAATGTATTTAAGAAATGGCAAAAGAAATACCACAAAGACAGAGGAAGAGGAAAAAAGTGTGAAAAATGGCCCTGCAGACACCAAGGTCAGAGAAGAAGGAGGGGTATGAGGTGCTCCAGGTGCCAGAGCAGAGATCCTTCTGCAGCCCCTGGAGGAGACCATGGTGGAGAAGGTAGATATTTCCTGAAGGAACTGAGGCCTATGGAGAGACCACACTAGAGCAGGATTATCTTAAAGCACTGTAGTCCATGGAAGGGTCCATGCTAGAGCAGGGAAAAAGCATCAGCAGAGATGAAGTATTATGGACTGACCACAACCCCCACTCCCCACTCCCCTGCATTGCTCAGCGTGTACAGAGGAGTCAGGAGTGAAAGAGTGAAGCTGAGCTTGGGAGATGGGAGAAAGGTGTTGTTTTGATGTTTGCCTTTGTTTCTTACTACCCAGATCTATTTCAATAAATTAAGCTGATTTTCCCTAAGTCAAGTCTGTTTTGCTTGTGGTGGTAATTGGTAGGTACTGTCCCTGTCTTTATCCTGATCCATGAGCTTTGACATCCTGTGTCTTCCCTCCGCTCCTCTGAGGAGGGGGAGTGAATGAGCAGCTGAGTGGTGGTTTGGCTGTTGGACAAGGCTAACCTACTATAGTATCTTAAAGACTTGGGATGGTGTTCCAACTTGAAGCAACTCTGATGCAAACTATTATCCAAATAGTATGTATCTCCCTCACATAGAATCATAGAATCATAGAATGGTTTGGGTTGGAAGTGACCTTAAGGATCATCCAGTTCCAACCCCCTTGTCATGGGTCGATACCTTCCACTAGACCAGATTGCTCAAAGCCCCATCCAACCTGGCCTTGAACACTTCCAAGGAAGGGACATCCACATCTTCTCTGGGCAACCTGTTCCAGTGTCTCACCACCCTCACAGTAAAGAATTTATTCCTTACATCTAATTTAAATCTACCCTCTTTCAGTTTAAAACCATTATCCCTTGTCTTATCACTACACGCCCTTATAAAAACATGTAAGAACCTATTACAGATGCCAAAGAATCTTCTTTCTAGTGATAGCAGTTCTCATTTACATGACAATATATAAATTCAAACTCAGTCTATAAATAGTATTATATTATAAAACTATGATATTTAATTTTGTGAATGTGTGTGCTTGAGGGAAGGTTCTTCTGCATCTTATAGCAGTGAAATTAGATCTGAAGTTTTGCCTTCAGGTACAACAAAGATGCAACAAAACTAGCTAACATACCAGGCCTGACACTGATTTCACACTGATCTGTACCAGGAGTAAATCCAACTCATCTTATACACGTAGTGAGAGGTCAGAATATCAGAAATTTTATTTATTTCTTTTTGACAGGGTAGGTAAATTAAATCATTGGCAAAACTTGCTAATCATGGCCAGGTTTTCACCCTCTATGTTTATCACATCACAGTTGCTAAGGATAAAACAATGAAGAACAAAATAGAATACAGCCCATCACTGGTTTTCTGAAGGAAAATGTGAATTTTAAAAAAGTTTAAAAGACAGGGCATTGAAATCTAATCATGCAGAAGATTATCCTGTGTAAACATGAGTTTAATGTTTAAGGAATTAAAGAATAATAATTTCTGAAACACTTTTTGGAAGATGCGTTTTGATAAACATTAAGAAGATAAAAGAAGACTGTGATGAATGAGAAACTGAAGAGCATATAGGGGGCAAAAGGAAGCTCAGAAAGAGAAGGAAAGGAAAATAAAGGAATTAAAAGAAGTGAGCTTTTTGAGTTGAAAAAGAAGAGAAGGCAAAAGTGGGAGATGCATAGGAGAAGTATTATGATGATGAGTATGTCAGATGAAATTGATGGGAAAAGCTGTCACTACAAGTCAAACAAAAAAGACGAAGTTTTGTTTTAAACTTCAATAAATCTAGCTATAAATGGATTCAAAGTTCTACAAAATTAAGTAGATATCATTCATTCTCTATGGATCAGTAAACTATGCTCAGACATTGCCTTTATCTACAATATTGTGAAAAAATAATATCCTATATACAAATGGTTAAAAACAGAGGATGGGATATATCTGTCTTGCACCCAGAATTAAATATACTGAAAAAAAAATAGTAAACATGTCATAAAAATGAGCTCTATTGCAAATTTCTATTGATAAAAACTTACAGTATTCTTTCAAAAACATAACAATACTCTAATGAAATAGTAATGCAGCAGACTTAAAATAATTAACCAAATACAACTGGTACCATTAAAAAAATAATAACATAAAAGACAATACCCACCTTTAATAATTCTGAAAAAAAAGATACTTATCTAACAGTATTATCTGAAGTTATTCTTGGGTCATCTGACTTCCTTTTTCTGCTTTCATAAGACACTTCAGTATCCTTAATCACATCACTTGAACTTCCAGAGACTTCCAGAGACTCAGCCTGTCTTTTTAAAAAATATGGTCTAAAAAATATGGTCTAATATGAGACCATATTTTTTAAAATATGCTAAGCATAAACTTGCTAAACAAGTCTATGCCTCTGTTTCCCATCTGACTCATTCTCTTATCTGATGAGATAAATTCTCTAGGGTGGGGATTTTCCTTCACTGTGTGTAAGTACACCAGTTATGTCACTGCTAGGCAGTGACACAAATAGTAATGAACATATTATAATAATATTGATGTTGTGGTTTTAATTTGTTGGTGATTGTTGTCCGCAGTGCACGTTGTTATACAAGATTAATGTTTCCACTTTCCAGAAAGAGAAGGAGAAAACAAGACACAGGCGAGAAAGAAGACTATTGATCTGGCAAACTCTACATAAGAAGTTTATGACAGAGCAGAGAGCAGTATAAAGAAGTGTCTTGGCTTCCCAAACTGAGTCTTAATTATGAAAGCATCATTTCTACTCTTTACGAATGAAGGTGTGTAATAACATCAATAGCTTTAGTATTTAAAAAATGAATAATTGATTTAGTGTAAACAATGCCATTAAGGAAGGGTGACAATACTGAGATAATTCCTACTTTTTGTCTGTAGTAAGTGTTTTCTGGAAAACTTGTTAAAAGAAAGAGATCAAGATTTACTTCAAATGATTTTAGTTAGTAGAAGAGTGTGGTATTGTGGCAGATGAAACATCACCATTAGCTTCTTCCTTGACCTTATTGCATATATCATGTCCACATACAGAGAGAGGTAATCTTTTTTTAATTTGATTTGAAAGGTGCTTTTTGAACTTTATTTAAATTGTCTTTAGAATTTTTAGTTAACACCTCAGGAACAAAATTATATGTTTAAGTCAAAATACTCAGAAATGTTATATTACAATTCTTGTTAATCTTACAATGAAAATTTAAATGACATTAAAATGAAATTTAAACTCTAAATAAAATTCATTGAATACATGGTTGTACTAACAGAATTCAATACATAAAGGAGACTGAAAGACATTGCAAGATGTTATTTTGTACATCCACTTCCACCAAGACAGATTCACACTACTCTGTGCCATTTTTCAGAGGTACTTTTTTAGCGTATTATTTAAAAATCTCAAATGGCATTTTACATTTTTCCTCGAGTATTTATTTCAATGTTGATATATCTTCACCATCAGATGTCTGACCTACTCCTTCCTTGCCTCTCCAGGCCCTAAAAGGTGAGTACTAGCAATCTGAAGCATGTACATTATTTTGAACTAGTAACTAGAGAAACTAATTAATAAGTAAGTTTGTAAAAACTGATCCATCTTCCTTCCTCTTCCTCTCAGGAATGTAGAGAATCATCTCTATCCCCACCGGAAATCTTTCTGTTGGGTTGTTTGATTAAAGGCTCATCTCCATGAACACAAAGGAGCCCAGAGGAACAACGACACATGGGGGAAACCCAAGAACCTTATCATGAGCCCCCAACCTGGCTCCTCCCTGAGAGGGTGATCAGTCCCATGGCCCAGGGGTGACACTTGCCAGTTCAAGTCAAAGGGAGAGGCTTTCCCTAGGGAAAATCTTACAGACTAGAAATGGGGCTACTACATACAAGGGTATGGGCCTTATTATGGGATGCAGTGGAAGAGCATTTTGCATAAGACATGGCATATTTGGAGAAGCAATCCAGCTATGGAGAGACTCATTTACATGTGTTTGTCTGTGCAAGAGGCTATAGGGAAATCCAAGGGCCAGGGACTGGATAGTCTGGGTGTCCACCCAGGCAAGTTACTGGAGAGATTGATCATGTGTCTGTCTGTGTGCTGCACAACAGAGGCTCTCAGTATCAGCAACTGGATTAGGGCTGTGGCCTCAGGGGTTCATATGTCCAGGTGTCAGCAATGGGGAGACCTGGGATGCAGTGGCAGCTGCTACAAAGACTGAGTTTCTGAGCCCAGCTACTGGAGGGATCCAAGCAGTGTACACATGTCTATATAGGTATACCTGTTCTACTAATTGGCCTTCATCCTAACTAGTCAGAGATGGGAACAGGGTAAGGATGTTGACTCTGTTTGTGTGAGTGCATTTTCTGTCCATGCTGTGCTCAGTGTGACCAACTGTGTGTAAATATATATATACACACATTTGGCATATGTATATATGCATGTGTGTGCCTATTGGGAAATCAAGACTTGGCCTCACTACTGGTTGGATCTGCAAATGTGGAGCCATGGCAGTCTTTTCTCCATTTGGTTAGTGGATTAGGCAACTCCTAACACTTTTTCCTACAAATAATTATCTACTTTTCTTTCAGTATGACTCCTTTTCCAAATAATGATTATGATACTGTCATAGTCAGTGTGAAAAGATCTTAAACAGGAAAAGAAGCAGCTAACCATTTGCTCTTGTATGTCTCTACAATTTGTAATTGTATATATATGTTTAATGTATATATTGTTTAATTCAGGAATAATACTAAAAAGGTCTACAGGGGTTAGATGCTGAAGTAACAACTTACTGAAAAAGGGAGAGAAGGTAAGAATTTTTGCCATGCACTTCTATTGCTAACCCTGAATATTACTTCATGCAGCAATGTTATTTCACTGTGTTTTGACAAAATTAAAACCAAATCTTGGCTTGTCTAACCATATAAAAACACTTACCTGCATCTCAATGCTAACATTGCACTATCACAATCCTGTCAATATATTTGAAGAAAATTAGTTTTTCATCTGAGGTACATTTTTTAGATAAACCACCCTGACATACGGCTGAATAAAAATGCACCTGCAAAAACTACTATTTTTAGAATAAAGACAAAAGTGTTCCTAAAAATGCATCAGCCACTAACCCTCAGCCTCAAGGCTTCAAAAATATAGCTAGGAATATTTTCACTTTAAGGAAATTCCATTGCTTTGAATAGCAACTTTGCCTGTATAAGGAATATGGAGATAGTACTTAAAGCGCAGTGAGGTTGTCATGCTCAACAATCATTTTGTCCTGCAGGGCCAAGGTTTAGACTGTTGTTTCTCTTTTGAAGTCAATAGCTGGTTTTAATGTCTAGTTTTCTCTTGCCAAATCACAAGCTGCTTTAAACTATTCAAGACCCATCTTCCACTTCTCATCTCATATGTACAAGTGAAAGAAGAGGAATGGGTGAACAGAGGTCAAGTGATTAGCAGGGGCAAATCAAGCATTTCAAAGTTAGCAGGTCAGTGTAAATGCTTGACTAGAAGAGTGTCACCAAGTTTTATTAAAGTAAATGTGACTACATGGGTGCTTAAATGCTGATAACTAGGGATGTGTATTATGGTCATTTGTTGAGCTCACAGGATCAAATGATTAATAATTCTAGCATCAATAGAGTTCTCTTCATATCTGAAATGTTTCCCAAACACTGTCTAATTAGAGAAACCTAATGTCAATTTAATTAGTCAGTCCACCCTGTGTGATTAATAAGTGTTTTATAAATAATTCTTGTGCTGAAAAAAGGCACAGGGACATCAATATTGGGACTAGAACTCAAGATAAGACTCAGCAGCCTCCCTCCCTGTCCTGCATCCCTTCTATGAGTATAACAAGAAGTTAAATGCAACCCATTTAGAAATTAAACTGAGCTGCTTCTGAGCCTGGAATAGTCCAACATAACCATCAGGCACTTCTTGGCAACTCTCCAATATGTCCTATCAACCACCCCTAAAATCTGTTATTGGATTAAACTGATGTGTCTGGCTCCACATTTAGAGCTCTTCAGTAGCTTCCTAAAGACATCTGTCATGATTGTAACTGGCTATACTTGCCTGTAACCTACCTCTAGCTGCATCTTCACCTCTTTATCCTTGTCAAGCATTTTACCTACTACCATTACTTAATAACATATGGGACTTCAGCAGTAGTCTGGCATCGCATTGCATGAGCCATTCCATAGGTTTGTGCTAGGCTACTCTCTGCAATAAACAGAATAGAAAAAATTAAAATTCTTTGTCAGCATATGTGCAGACCCTGATATAGTGATTCCTAGTTCTATTCAGAATGTTATTACCACATTCTAAAAGATTAATAACAAGGAAAAAAAGTGTCTATTAAGTAAAAAAAAAAAAAAAAAAAAAGATACTACACCAAAAAACCCAACCCCAAATCCCAAAAGCAAATAGGCACAAAGTGTTGCCAAGCTATCGAGAAAAAAATCCCTGTGTATTATCATCTAGATTTATGAGAAAGCTAGCAAAAAGAAAATGGCATCTGTTTCAACATGTGCAGAGGAGAAGAAGAGGTACACACTGTTTTTTTAATACCCTGAGATTGTACTAAAATGGTTAAATCGAGAGAACACTGAGTGCTTGCAGGGACAGCCATTGGGGCAACAGGTGCTACAGGTGATGTTCTTAGTTCTTGGCCCTCCATTCACAGAAACCACTGTAAAGCAAAATTTTTTAGTATTTTGTATAACATGAACTAAGCTTCAGGTCAGCTTCCCATTTGGGCTCTAGAGGAAGTAAGATTTGAAATAGGCTTTGGAACATTGCTGTGCCTTTCAAAGCTCAACTGGCACTGCAAGCTGGCTCATTTGAAGTAAATCTTGAAGGCAAGGTAAAAAAAGTGTTACAGTTAGGGTATACTTTGAAATTTGCAGGTATTAGGAAGGCTTATACAAATAGACACATGGAAATTAATCTGCAAATTTTTCCTCTCTGAAGGGTAAGAGGATGCAGAGTGACAGAGATGTGCTGGAAATGGCTAAGTCAATTGTTCAGTATTTTGTGGCCTACAAAGAAGGAATAGCTTCTTTGACAGCATCTGGGTAGAAAAGCTATGGCTCCTAATTGATGAACATTATGCTGCTTCAGACCCCACATCAGAGGTATAAGATGGTGTTAATGAGAGATGACATTAAATATTAGACTTTATGTCCACAAATATATGGTACTTCAAACATAGCTAGGGCAGCTTTCATATTTTCTTGCTACATTTACAGAATACAATGTCCAGACAAGTTGTATATACTTAGATTGAATGAAACAACTCATTGTACATGAACCAGCACAGCTCTGGGAGAAGCAGAGCAGTACTATGACACTCTGCCCTAGCAGGCTCATCCCACACTTACAAAGCTATACTGATTCTGATTTGAGAAACAGTCTGCTATTTCTTCAGCAAGATCAAGTTTATACAGTAGAGTTACCAAAGCAAACCAAAAGCTGACCTGAACTGAGATATAAGCAAATAATACTAAAACTGTCTGGATTTCTTTTCTCTTTTTTAATTTAAAAGGTGAAGACAGGACAGGATGCAGCTATTCTCATTAAGCTTCTCTAAAACAATAGCTATTGCTAAGAGCCTCTAACTCTAATTTTTCTTCGCTCAGGCTTGAACCATAGATTGGGAAATCTTATGTATTCAGTGGGAGCAAATTCCTGTCTTCCTATGGGTTTCCCTGTAAAGTACTCAGTTAATTGGGTTATTTATGATGGGTAAAAGTGCATATTTCTTGGAAACACTTTGCTTTGTTTCCAAATGTATTGTGACATTCTAGATTGAATAAGGTCTGAGTTATTTTATCTGGGGCTCATTATAAAATTCAGCACATGTTTGTCATCACCCAGGACCAAAATAGAAAATGGCTTGGAAAATAATTTCTTATTCCTAAGAAATATTAAGATGTTAGGTGTGATATTTATTAAGTTTCCTGATGTAGAGGAAATAATAACAATGATGTTTTTGTTGGGGGGCGGAGAATGGCAGGAATGATGAAGCTGTACAAAAAACATAATCTCTTACTGGAATGTAG
The DNA here is from genome assembly GCF_031877795.1 of Strix aluco. Taxonomy (NCBI): domain Eukaryota; kingdom Metazoa; phylum Chordata; class Aves; order Strigiformes; family Strigidae; genus Strix; species Strix aluco. Next base: position 67,393,989 of record NC_133935.1, read on the forward strand.
CTTTGGACGGTGCTAGGAATTGCTTACTCATGCTGAGCTGCCCCTGGGAGTCATACAAGACTTTTGTTGTGGTCACATGCTTGCAATCACCATGGTGTAGTACCTTTATCAAAGTCACTAGGGAAATAAAAGCACTGTGCTTTTTAAAGAAGGCTTGTGGTATGAAATATGGTTGCTTCATTTTCTGCAGAATAATGAGCTCACAGAAACTATTATCAATATTCATTTGAATATGGTCATCACCTTCCTTACAGTGCCTTATTTTGTACTTTAAAAGGCCCAATTACAATGTGACTATGCTTACTAAATAAAATATTTAAAGCCACCTTTAAAAATATAGATGTCTTATCTATCTAGTTTTTTATTTTCTTTGGAGGTTAAAATTGAGAATACATTTATTGCATCATATTGTACAATATATGAAAAATTACTCAGATGAGTCTAACATGAGGACAGGGACTCTTTCCTTATGGAAATAAATTTCACCCTATATATTAAATTATTCTGTGTGCCAAAAGCTCATAGCAAGATATTTACATCCACCAAAACAGAGTTGAGCCTAATGTCACTTCTGAGGGTGCAATCAGGACTTTTGGTAAAAAGTAGAGAATCCTAGAGATAAATTTTCAGTGACTACATCATTTCAGAATGCTTGTGGAGGTGAAGACAAATCTTTCTCTGTCAGTTACAAATTGCTTGTATAAACTTAGACACAATTACACCTCATGCTGTGTACAGAGACCTGAATGAAAATCCTACATGTAAACATTCCTGAATCCTTTTGCTACAAGAAGCCTCATGTTAGAATTAACTTAACAAAAATTGGTAGATATTCAGCAGCAGCAAAGTTTGACCTGGTACTGTGTGACCTCATTTAAAAGATGTGAAATACTGTGTTGCATCCTGTAAAATCTTTTCTCACTTGAATAACTCATCAATTTTACAATGTAGTTCTTAACCCTAAGGAGGCATTGGAAAGGTAGTTCATACTGAAGACTGGCGAATGGACCAGTGCAGGACTAGCTATGTGTTATCCCAGTTGGATTGTTACTAATATTTAATAGCTTGAATATCTCTACATGGAATTACTCCATTACAGACATATTCTGAAACCAAAACAGTAGTATGAGAAGAGTCAACCAACTGCCAATGTAACACTTTCTTATGTGAATAAAGATATGAAGAAAATCTGATAAATGCTCATGGATCTCTCTGCAATATTTCTGGAACACAGAAATAGAGGTGAGTGTTTACAGATGTTTGTGTAAATTCAAAAATAAGAAGTGAAAGAGTGTATTATCAAATTAGACCCCCAATGCCAGAGCTGTAACTAGGGAGTCATCTTTCTGGTTCAGAACTCTCTGCAGCTGTTTTGTCAGACACCCATACATGTCCTTTTAGCACAATCAGTGTGCAAGAGATTTAAAGTGATGAAATTTGTTATCAGTATTGAGAAGAAGGTGTAAGAAAAGGAAATTAAAATAGATCTCATCCTACTTTAGCTTACCTCCTTTTACTCCTTGACACAGCATTTTCTCAAATTCTAGCTCTTACAGATCTGTAGATAGACTGCAAGTAGACCTAAAAAAGAGAGATTTTTCAGCATCACTTTAAAGGTGGCTCAGGATAAATATTAGTATCAAAAGGCATAGAATAACTGCAACATTTCTAATCATATATTTCAAAGACATAAGTATTAGTTCCTGAAAAGAAATATACTCACTAATAAAGGAATGATGATTAAGATAAAACCATACCTTTCTTATTGATTAGAGACTGCTCTCAATGTTAGAATAATAGGATGAATTAGTGCTGCAACATCATAAAGTCAGAGCTTGCCAAATGCAAGTGGGTGTACTTCTGGCGCCATCTCTGATAGCCATGTCTGCCTGAAGGCTATCAGATAAATACGTAATTAAATAAATATGGTTCCTGACTGATCTGACTTTTTTTTGTTAAAGAATGAAAAATATGGAATGAGTATAGCTCTTAGATCAAAGAGAAAGGTTTCTGCCTGAAGCAGAATTTATGTTTTATGGACTGATTGTTCACAGTTGTTTCAAACAGTCTGAATTTTGTTCCATCTCAATCCATGTGCAGCTGGATTAAGTATTCTTTGGTGCAGGACATGCAATTAAAATGATAAAAGAAAGTAGTCACTGGGTATTGTGATTGGTTGCTAGAAATTTCAAACCATAGCATGTTCCTGGCATAAGATCAAGTGTCACATATTGGATGCTCATCACATGTAAACTACCAGGATGCCAACTGCTTTTCATTTAACCAAGCAATGCATTGGCCCTCTCCCAGCAGCTGGCTGGTACCCATTCAAAATTCACAGGTTGGTGGGACTGTGATCTCAGCAATCTTTTCTTCCTCATTTTGCTTCATTTTTTGCTCATGGCTTTCCCCCCTTTCCCTTCTTGTATCACTGATGATAACTAGTTTTCTTTTTTCTTTTGTGTGTGTGTGCCTTCTACCCTCCTGTACTCCAAAATCCCCTCTTTCTTCCTTTTTTCTTTCCTTTTCTTTTTTCCCTCTCTTTTCCTTTTTAAATTTATTATGTTTTTTTCTTCCTTGTTCCTTTCCCTCTCTTTCAATTTCTCTTAAATTTTTCTGTCTCATTCCTTCAATTTCTCTTCCTTTGAAAATCAATCCAATCCAATAAACACAAAATATATTAAACATATATTGTCATATATTGTCAATACATGTACAACATACATGTAATCTGGATAGAGTGCTGTGATATGTTGTGGTTTAAAATGAACTACTTTAAACATCTTTCACTTTGGGGGTTTAATCTTTCTAGCCATTGGTCTTTGTTCTTCTCGTAAGAGTGAACTGCCAAATTGTAGAGTGCAATCACTGATGACTTGTCCCTATTCCGTAGGGTTATGTGCTAGTTTTCTAAAATTCTTTCTTAAAGAAAAATCTTATACTACTTATATATACTTATACATCTCAACATTGATGAATTTGATATAATTTCACATAAAGTTCAATTCAAAGCTAATCCACATTCACATGGAATCTGTTTTCAACACAGATGGGAGTTATGCAATAATTTATGCCAGCAGATTTATTCAAAAATCCAATTTAAAAAATTTATACTGTGTATAAATAATTTTTAATATAATAGATAAAAATATAGAATGTATAAATATAAAATGTTTATATATAAATATAACATAAATACTATAATAAAAATGTTAACATTATATTAAAAGATATTATATGAAATATGTAATTGTATATAAAATCTATAGTGTTCTATATAACTTGACTTCTTGTATTATTTCCATAGGAAAACCCCCCTCAAACCCAATCAAATACATGTGAATACCATACTTCAGTATGTCTTTCCCACTTTAAGCTCCTAGGAGAAGTCCAGAAGTGCTTCAAGTTTCACATACTCTGTTTCAATTGGTGTAGCTGCAGTTTTGTTACCTGCCTACAGGAAAAAACTCCTGTCTTCTCCAGTCCTAGGAGGTCATAAAATGACTGTACTGCCCCTATTATGCAATTACACACACCATTTTAACAGTATAGTTATGAGATACCTACCATATTCCTCACAGGATTTGCTTTTAGACCATTATATTATAAATATTCTCAGTAAGTTCTCTTTGCATTATTCAATAAATATTGACTGCTTGAAGCTGTGTGATTAATGAGTGAAGCAATGCTATATTAGGAATGGGGCTGATCACTGAGGTGTCATATCTCATAATTTCCTGCCTGAAGTTGAACAAATCCATTGGGGGTTCTTAGTAAAATCTTATTCATATGAGCTTTATAGAACTAATGCTGTGAAACCTAAATTTTCTGAGGGCCATTATCCACTATTCTTGCAATCATGAGAAGCCATAATTAGTCAGTTAAGAAATATCATCATTGAGCTCTCAACAGTAATCAAGTTTCTGGAAGCCTGAGAATTAACAAGCTACAAGCGAGATGAGATGTTTGCTTCAGAGAATGGATGGTATTTGAGAGAGTACATTTCTAGAATTCTCCTGAATTTGGAAACAGCTCTATTTAGGTGAAGGAGACTGGGCCAACAGGCCCTCCTTGGACTCATATAGAACACGAACCTTTTATTATTACTTTTTTAACAAAGACTGTCATCCATTTTTGTGAGTGCCCTCTTGAGTAGCCATGATTTACCTTACAATGTAGTTTAACATGAGGTCATTTCTACCCTGGACCTTCTGTGTATTTAGTGGCAGTATGTTTTACCAGCTGATACACTCTGAACAGCTAAGTACATCTGCACATTGCCTGTGTTGTATTGTAAGGAGAAAGTTATAGCAAATTGGCTGTTCAGAGCCCATTTCATTCTACTTCTCAAAGCCTGAATATTGTATGGAAATATCCAAGGTAATGAGATTTTCAAAATAATAACATTAATAGTCTTCAAACTAAGGTCTTTGGAGAAGTTCTTGGAGAAACAGAGATAAAAAATTTTGACCTAAATTACATCTTTCTTTCCTATGGCATTATCCTTTGGTCATAGCCAATGTGGTAACAAATTGGGGATAATAAACATCAACAATTACCCCACACCTCAGAAAAACATTAATCTCATCTACTGTTACCATCAAAGCCTTCAGGAAGGCCAGTCTGGATGAGCATTTTGTTCAGAAGTAATCTGTAAATCTACTGTTGCCTCCTGCTATTGCCTCTTACCTGATGATTGCCTTTCAGCCCTAACAAATTAAATGAGGGATTAAATATGGAGTAAAATTTCTCAAAAGACCTTTTCTCCTGCTTCTACTTCACCTGCAAGTGATTCATGTGTGTTCAAAATTGTCCTGACCTCAAGTAGAATGTCTTCTAAACCTCCTTGATATAATCTGTGACTGAAGCAAATAACTTCTACTTAATCATGAAGGTTTTAAAAAAGAGAAGGTGGTATCTGTGAAAGAGTTGACTCCACTATTCCTCTCCTGTATGAACAGTGGGAGAAATAAGAGGGGAAAAAAAAGAAAGTAGTAAATGTTGTAAAGGATTGTCTTAAAAATGCTTCATATATGAATAAGCAGAAGGAGTACAAGATCAGTAGTATAAAAAAGTCAGTAGAAAAAAAATAAAAGTATGTTAACCACTTATTTTTAACATCTACAAAGTAGATGGCTGTATCTGAATTAGTCATCTTTGTCTCCCTTTATAGTCACTCACTGGAGAAAAATAGGAACTTCTAAATTGTGATTCATGTGATCTATTTTTAGGTCTCTGCATAAGGATGACAGAAAATCCCTATTTTTATCTTTCAACTATAAAGGAAGTCCTGACAGCCACATTTCAGATGATTATGTCTATACTATAAATGTCTAATATCATGTGGTATCAGTACATAATAGTGGAAGAGGTGGAACAGTACATAAATGGCAACTTTCTTGGAATAAGAGGATAATTAAGGTAAGGGGGGGCGGGGGGGATATAAAAAAATACTGAAAAAACATTCCTGCAGACACAGACATACAGAAGCACTTGAGCAGATGGTGGTGGAAGATCTGACAGAACTCCATGTACCTACATTGCCAAACAAATGTGCAGATCAATCCTCCTTCCTTTTCCTGAACCAAAGTATTGAATTGGAGCAGAACTATCATTCAGTTAATGAATTAATAGATCTACTGTTAAAAAAAAAAGAAACCAAAACAAACCCCAAAAAACTATTGTCAGACTTTCTCATCCCTTTACTGATCACAGGTCATAAAAAAATTCTGATTCTTCTAGCTCAAGGACTGCAAGTAAAGATCTGTAAGGAGTTGAATGCATTGTCTTGCAAGGAATTATATACTAATCAAATTAAAGCCTGTAGTATTCCCAGCATATTGAACTTGCAGTTATTTGAATTTAAGCAAAATGCTTGCCAGCAAGAAATTGTGCATCTGATACTGAAATAGTCACAGAAATAAAGAACACTAATGCAACAATTACAGGAACAGAAAAAGAATCAAACCATTTTCTGCTCTAAGAAATGTTTTGGTAGTTAATATGGCAGTCCTACGCAGACATCTTTTCTTGCTAGATTCAAGCAAAACTATTCATAAATTGCAAAACTGCAACCCACTAAAATGTGCCAAATTTTGTACAGTATACCAATATTTTCTTGCTATTTTCACAGCAAATTTTAATTTGTAAACCAAAGTACTCTACCCTGCTGCAGCTGAACCCTTATGTATTTGTGTGGCTAAATATTAATTCATTAAAATTTTTAAAGTTGTATATTTTCCTATGAATGATGTTAATGAGGTCAGGTGAGGCTGCTTCCTCAATATCCATAATTAACATTATTTCCTTAAACCAAGAAGAAATGGACAAAAGCAAGTGTAATGAGGACACAACTGAGGAAGAGAATACTGGAAGGGGAGTAGAGTGAAAGAGGAAAGGGTGATGCAAGACAGAGTCGGGTAGATGAAGACAAATACCTTATTCATTCTTACACTCAAGGCAGACAGAATCATAGAATCATAGAATGATTTGTGTTGGAAGGGACCTTAAAGATCACCTAGTTCCAACCCCCTGCCATGGGCAGAGACACCTTCCATTAGACCAGGTTGTTCAAAGCCCCATCCAACCTGGTCTTGAACACTTCTAGGGAGGGGACTTGAAGATCTTAACCAAAGGTATCATTATATTTTAAAGATCTCTCTAGTTTTCAGGATAACACATCGTCTGGTTACGCACCCAAGTCCCATTGTTTCACAGTGTTTTGTTGTGAACACTACTGGTGCTCTATCCCTGCAGATAAGAAAATGTCATCCAATCTACTTACCAGAACGGCCTACTTTAATTTATGAAATCTCAGTATTATTAAGTCTATTCTTGCTTTGTTGCTGGCTTTTATGTGGTATGCTCTTTCACTTACCCCAAAGGGTTGTTTATCTTCCATAAGTAGTGACAAGAATGACAAAAGTAATATGAAAGTGTCATTGAAAGAGAAGTACAGAAATGCTGATTTGGACTATAAATACACTGAGTTCAGCTCCCAAATATCTAAAATCCTGTTAAAGCATGTTATTTCAAAATAGAGAAATACATGAGCTAGAGGTAAGATTAGCTATCTTCTCACCTTGAAGGTCAATTATTGCAACTATTCTAGACCCAGTTTCCCTTTCTAAAGAAAAATTCACCATCTGAAATCCAATCTCATTCTCTTTTAGCAGAGCATATATAATTCATATGCTCAGTGTACTATATGTGATCATTGACTGTGTTAAATGGATGAAGGAATACGTGAATAACTTATGCACTCAATAAAAAGGTAGTGCATAATATACAATGCAATGACAAATCATTTATTTCAGAAAACAAGCAGACAGAAATAGTATAAAAACTATTAAACTCACAAAAAGCATAAACATATGGTTTTTGGGGTAGATATGATATTTGTGTAGAGTGTTTACTGGAAAATATAAGCTCTTATATTTAAAGTCTTAGAGTTACATTTCAGTTCATATCAGAACAGGGATAAAACTTGAGGATGGTTATAAATTCTGCAAATAAATCTTTGTCCAGTTTCTTCCGGACATGGATATGTACTTTACTACACATTTTCAAAATTACTTCAGAATGTCTTTTTTTCTTGATTTCCTTCTTTCTCTTATTTAAAGGAAATCAGCTATTGTATTACATTCTTTTCCATAGATAGTTCTTAGCCATCTAAATCTGCTGATCTGTCTTTTCTGTAGTATTTTCTTGACACTACTTACAATATGGGTTCTGAGGAATTTTCTGGTATACAGCATACACTAATTACTTTTTCCAGAAACTCAAATGCACTTTCTACCAGCTTTAATGTTCTCTGTCAAATAAAACTGATGGTTTCTAATTGGAATGCATTCACAAATTATCACTGTGTTTGGCACTAATTGACACTTCTGTTCACATCATCAGCTGAGAGGTTAAGGACAGTTTGAAGACTGAAACAATCCTTTCTTTTCTGTAAGATGTTTACCTACATGTCAGAGTTCAAGTGCATGAGTAGAGTAAGACAGGGATTTAGCTGATAAATAGAGAACTTAAGACTCTGAGTTTTTCAAGTAATTTTGCAAAAATTATTTGGTAACCCCTCCTTTCCCCCAGAAAGAAAACCCTTTTGTCCCCCCACAAACTCTTAAATGTTCTAGTTTTCTGCAGGAGGTGAAGATATGTCATGGAAAATTAAATGATGTAAGGTTCACTTTATTTCTATTAAATTACCTTTTTTAAAAAAATATTTTTATAATATACCCACTGATGGCTATCTTCTGGTTTTGAGCTGCTTGAACCCTGAGAATCATACATGCAGTGGCCAAAATATTTTATTCTGGCCAAGAAAAAATCAAAACTTCCAATGTGAAGTATGACATATATACAGAAGTTAAAATACAGAGGTCTTTTTTCTTTTAAAATTATCTTCTTCCATCCATGGAGATCTTATTTTTAAATAATTGAGCTGTTGTAAGATGTTATGAAAAACATGAATTTGCAATTTAACAATGCAGTATAAATCTCCGTTTGAGTCCTGTGGGGTTTCATCTAATGATCCACAATTCATGAGCCATTTGTTTCAGTAAATCTCCTTGATATATCAGTTCATAACTACCAAGATGTGCCATTGTAAAACATTGTCAAAGGTTTGTGGAAACACCCATACAAATGGCAAAGAATCCGGTTATCCTTAAGGGTTCAAAGACCCCTACTTGTGCTCTTGCCCTGTATACTTTTCATTAGTTTTTCACAGTCCAATGTTCTATTACATACAACACTGTATTTCATTGGGTGGCTATTTTTCAAGGAAGGATGCAGATATTGCCATTATATAGTATTTTTTTTCCACAGTAAAAGTAATTAACACAGAATTATGTGTGAGAATATAGAGCTAGATGATACTAGAAAAGGTGACAAAACAGATGAAGAATGTTCAACTCAAGCAGGAGAAAATACAAGTTTCATATTCAAAATCACATATACCCAAAAGAAGACCACATATCTCCCATGCAAAGGAGAAGCAGAAGGCATAAACAAACACTAGAAAGATGATGTTGAATTTGTCACTACTGATGTTTGTTTTTGTAATGGAGACAAAGAGAGAATTAGGAATAAATGAATTATAAAAGACATTCTCCAAGGAAATTACCAGGTCTATAAAGAAGGAATAACTCTGGAAATTTAAAATGGCCACATGATATGAAAGACATCATGGTTTAAAAGTAACAATGATTGATAAATTTCATAAGAAGAAAAAACAACCTTACTACATGCCAGGAGAGTTCAATCTACCTATTTCTTTTTCTAGTTTACTAGACTCTTTACGTTTGTTGTGTTATTTTGTGGCTGCTTTACATTTTTCTTATGTTTCATTTGCATTAGATTTCTTTTAAAGAAAGTGTCAGATGTGGCAGTTTAGGTTTTACAGGCCTTTTTATATATGATAAGAGTAAACTCATATCTTGCTGTCGGTTGTGTACTCACTGACAAATCAGCTGACCCAAGTTTATTTGTTATCATCCACCATGATGTAAGACCAGAAAGTTTAGATTTACTGTGTAGTAGGTAAGTTGAAGTTCCTTTAGTTTAACTGTCCCAAGATATGCTCCAGAATGCTTCTTTCCTGATTCAAAAGTAAGCCTGTTGTCAGAAAAGCCATAAACTAGATCTGGTTTTGGTTGTTGGCAGCAGCAGTAATTTCATGATGGATATCCATACTTAAAATTGCATCTTTTATATTGCATTGTCTCCCTTAACATCCCCATTGACAAACAGATAAATGGCCAGTGAGGTGGATTGAAAACTGGCTGAATTGCCAGGCCCAAAGAGCTGTGATAGGAGGCATGAAGTCCAGTTGGAAGCCCATCACCAGTGACATACCCCAGGAATCAATAATGGGGCCAGTATTGATTAAAAACTTCATTAATGACCTCAATAATTTGGCAGAGAGCACCCTCAGGAAGTTTGCAGAAGATACAAAACTGTGAGAAATGGTTGGTACACCACAGGGCTGTGCTGCCATTCAGAGGGTCCTTGAAAGGCTGGAGAAATGGACCAACAGGTATCTCATGACATTCAGCAAATAGGAAACGCCAAGTCCTGTACCTGGGGAGGAACAACCCCTTGAACTGGTACAGGGTAGGGACTGACTGTGTTTGTAGAAGAGGACTGGGGGTTCTGGTGGATAGCAAGTTGCAAATGAGCCAGCAATGTGCCACTGCAACACAGAAGGCTAGTGGTATCCTGTGCTGCATTAAGACAAACGTTGCCAGCAGGTCAATGTTGATGAGACATATCTGGAGTATTGTGTCCAGAACAAAGGACTTGTTGGGTGATGTGATGATTGGAGGCAGTCTTGGGCATAGATATCACAAAATGATAGAGTTTTTGATTCTTGGAGAAGTAAAGACGGGGGTCAGCAGAACTGTTACCTTGGACTTCCAGACTTTGGCCTGTTTAGGAGTCTGGTTGACAGAGTCCCTTGTGAGTCAGTCCTGAAGGGCAAAGGAGTCCAGAAAGGCTGGACATTCTTCAAGAAGAAAATCTTAAAGATACAGGAGCAGGCTGTCTCCATGTGCCAAAAGATGAGCTGGCAGGGAAGAGACCAGCCTGACTGAACAGAGAGCTTTGGCTGGAAGTGAGGAAAAAATGAAAGTTTATGACCTTTGGAAGAAGGAGCAGGGAATTCAGGAGAACTGCAAGGTTGTTGTAAGGTTATGCAGGGAGAAAATTAGAAGGTCCAAAGCCCTGCTAGGACTTAATCTCGATACTGTCATCAACAACAATAAAAAAATGTTTCTATAAATACATTAGCAACAAGAGGAGGGCAAAGGAAAATCTCTACCCTTTATGGGATGTGGAGGGAAACATAGTGACAAAGGATGAGGAAAAGGCTGACATACTTAATGCCTTCTTTGCTTCAGTCTTTAATAGTAAGACCAGTTGTTCTTGGGGTACTCTGTCCCCTGAGCTGAAGACAGTGACAGGGAATAAAATGAAGACCCCAAAATCCAAGGGGAAATAGCTAGTGACCTGCTACACCACTTAAACAGACACAAGTCTATGGGGCCAGATGGGATCCACCCAAGGGTACTGAGGGAGATGGTGAAAGTGCTCACCAAACCACTTTCAATCATTTATTAGCAGTCTTCTCTTCCATTGAGAAAGTCTTAATTGACTGGAGGTTAGCAAATGTGATGCCCATCTACAAGAAGGGCCAGCAGGAGGACCCAGGGAACTACAGGCCTGTCAGTCTGACCTCAGTGCCAGGGGAGGTTATGGAGCAGATAATCCTGAATGTCATCACAAGGCATGTGCAGGACAACAAGGTGATCAGACCCAGTCAGCATGGGTTTATGAAAGGCAGGTCCTGCTTGATTAACTTGATTTCTTTCTATGACAAGGTGACCCACATAGTGGATGAGGGAAAGGCTGTGGGTGGTGTTAACCTGGATTTTAATAAAGTCTTTGACACCATTTTCCACAACATTTTCCTGGAGAAACTGGTTGCTCATGGCTTGGAAATAAGTACTCTTCGTTGAATGAAAAACTGGCTGGATGACCGGACCCAGAGTGGTGGTGAATGGAGTTGAATCCAGTTTGTGGCCAGCCACAAGTGCTGGGCCAGGTCTTTTCATATATGTATCAATGATAAAGATATCACTGACCACCCTCAGTAAGTTTGCAGATGACACCAAGTTGGGCAAGACTATTGATCTGCTTGGAAGTAGGAAGGCTCCACAGAGGGATCTGGACAGGCTGGATCTATGGGCCAAGGAAAATTGTATGATTTAACAAGTTTAAGTGCCAGGCCCTGCATTTGGGTCACAAGAACCCCATGCAATGCTACAGACTTGGGGAGGAGTGGCTGGAAAGATGCCCAGTGGAAAGGACCTGAGGGTGTTGGTTGACAGCCACCTGAATATGAGACAGCAGTGTGCCCAGGTGGCTACGAAGACAAATAGCATCCTGGCTTTATCAAAAATAATGTGGCCAGCATGACTATGGAAGTGATGGTCACCCTGTACTCACCACTGGTGAGGCCACACCTCAAATACTGTGTTCAATTTGGGTCCCTCACTACAAGAAAGACATTGAGGTGCTGGACCATCTCAAAAGAAGGGCAATGAAGCTGGTGAAGGGTCCAGAGCACAAGTCTTAGGAGTGGCTGAAGGAACCAGGTTGTTTAATCTAGAGAAAAGGAGGCTGATAGGAGACCTTATTGCTGTCTATATCTACCTGAAAGGAGGTTGTAGTGAGGTGGGAGTGCTGGTCTCTTCTCCCAAGTAGCAAGTTATAGGACAAGAGGAAATGGCCTTAAGTAGCATCAGGGGAGGTTTAGATTGGATATTAGGAAAAATTTCTCCACCAAAAGGGTTGTCAAGCATTGGAACAGGCTGCCCAGGAAAGTGATTAAGTCACCATACTGGAGGTATTTAAAAGATGTGTAGATGTGGCACTTCAGAACATGGTTTAGTGTGGGCTTGGCAGTGCTAAGTTAATGGTTGGTCTCAAAGATCTTAAAGGTATTTTCCAACCTAAACAATTCTATGATTCTATGAAAGGGCCACTAAGATTTTTAAAAGACAGGAGCATCTCTCCCATGCAGGAAGTCTGAGAGAGCTGGGACTGTTTAGACTAGAGAAGAGAAGGCTGGAGGCAGAGTGGGATCTCAACGATGTTTTGAGTGTACAGTAAAGAAGATGAAGCCAGGTTTTTGGGTTTTTTTTTTAATTGGTGTCTGGTGACAGGGCAAGAGGCAATGAGCACCAGTTGAAATACAAAAAACTCCATTTAAACAGAAAGATCATACTTGCAATGTGTTTAGTCTAGGGGGAAGATTCTGTGCATGGATGGCAATGCTGTTGGGACTAAGTACTACATAGGGGCTGTAATGAGTTGACCTTGGCTGAACACCAGATGCCCACGAAGCCACTCTCCCATTCGCCTTAGCAGGACAGAGGGAGAAAATACAATGGAAAACTTGTGGTTCAAGATAAGGACAGGGAGATCTTTCACCAATTTCTGTGATGGGTAAAACAGACTCAACTTGGGGAAAATTAGTTTAATTTATTGCCTATTAATAGCAGAGTAGGGTGGTGAGAAATAAAAAAAACAAAACCTTAAAACCACCATCCCCTCACCCGCCTTTCTTCTCAGGCTCAACTTCACTCCTGACTCTTCTACCTCCTCCTCCCTGAGCAGTGCAGGACAGTGGGGAATGGGGGTTGCAGTCAGTACATAACTGTTGGTCTCTTGTCACTCCTTCCCCCTCAGACTTTTCCCATGCTCCATCGTGGGGTCCCTCCCATGGGATACAGTCCTTACTGAACTGTTTCAATGTGGGTCCTTCCCACAGGTGGCAGTTCTTCACGACCTGCTCCAGCATGTGTCCTTTCTGTGAGTTAAAACTCATCAGGAATGGACAGCTCCAGCAGGCCACAGTTCCCCACAGGCCATATTTCCTACTAGAAAACCTGCTCTAGTGTGGACTCTCCACAGGCTGCAGCTTCCTTCAGGGCATCTCCACCTGCTCTGGCATGCGGTCTTCCTTGGGCTGTAGTGTGGGTATCTGCTTTGATGTGGTCCTCTGTGGGCTGCAGGGCTTCAACCTGTGTCACCATGATCTTCTCCATGGGCTGCAGGAGAATCTCTGCTCTGGTGCTTGGAACATGTCCTCCCACTCCTTCTCTGACCTTGGTGTCTGCACAGTAGTTTCACTCTCATTTTCTCACTCTCCTCTCGCAGCTGTCGTACAGTGGTTTTCATCCTTTCTTAAACATCGTATCACAGAGGAGCAACCAACATCACTGATGGGATCAGCTTTGGCCAGCAGTGGATTCGTCTTGGAACTGGCTGGAAGTGGATCTGTTGGACATGGGGGCAGCTCCTGGTGTCTTCTCACAGAAGCCACCCCTGCAGCCCTCCCACTACCAAAGCCTTGTCATGTAAATGCAATACAGGGGCACTGACAATTCTTTAGTGACAACATGCTCTAATATTGATCTGCCCATATCAGAAGAGAGGGTTGGCCCATGAAACCTTCTGTTTAGCAACATCAAGCCATACCACAGCACTGCATCTGCAATTCAACAGCTCCTTCCTTCTTCATTTCAACTCTCAATACATGTAAGCCATTTCAAGAGTCATATCATATTTGTTTGTACATTCCTTATTCTATGGCAAACAAAAGTTTTTGTTGGGACACTTAGGCTGACTGGCTCTCTGGCTCCCCCAGACCAGTGAGTCTCCCACTTGCCCAGACAGTATGTCCAGTCTGACTGGCTACCAGATGGTATGTGTTCACAAAATGAACTGATGCATTTTTTACACCATCAAGACACTGCTATCTTGTGCAGATCTGCACTAATTTACTTTATTAACACACATCCTATTTCAAGTGTCTTATCTCTCTTGTCCAGCAATGTACTTAAACATGTATAACTTTAAGACCAGGAATAACTGAGTTCCCTAAATAGGACTATTCATATTTTAAAACATACACATATGCTTGAATCAGGGTCCAAATGTTTCAGCTATTCCTCCTTAGATTGTTTTTGGATTGGATCAAATTATGTTCTCATGAGCCTCATGAGTAATCAGATAATCATGAATCATGCATTCAACAAAACAGGACAAATCATCAGCCTTATTTGTTACGCAGAGAGATCATCTGACTAGCTCTAGACGTTTCTGAATGAATAATTGATTCTTGCCCACTAGCTGGTGTTGTTACCTCGTCCACTTTTTTTGCCTCTATAGTCCTCTTTTAACTGGACTATAAAGGCCATTCTACCTGATCAGGTCTTATGGATAAAACTATATCTTTTAAAATAACCAGAGACTTTATGCTCCTTGCATTTAAACCACTGGAAAAAAAAAATTACAGAAAATAGCAATGACACATGAGTTTTGGCAGATGGGGACATTATAGAAGGATGCCTCCTTTTCTGAGACTTCACAGAATTTCTCTCTCACTTTTTACAGTGAGTCAAAGCTCTGCTTCTGTGGGAGAAACTGTTGCATATAGTATTCTGATTTAAAAATGTCACAGATGTCAGCAAAGAAATCAATACAGCTTTGTGCAGCTTTTTCTCTGGCTCTGCATTTGCACCAACCCTGTGCTTACTCCTCAGAGAGCTGGTAACTCCCAGACTCAATTTGATTTGTGATCTTGTGAGTCCAGCAATAGTACCTTTTACTTTTATAAACATATTTCCTCAAATCTGTCCTCCTTGGGTTTCTTATCAGAGTTTTCAGGTCACCGCTTTACATTTTGAGCTTGAAGGGCATCCTTTGGCCCAGGTGTTGTTTTCCACATCCTCAGATGTATCATCCTCAATGGATGGGTTGAGGGTTCCTTTGTAAACTGCATTATTTCCTCTAATAATTTGAAAGCTTGTTTAAAATGATCATTTTTTATTTATAGATATATCTTTATTCTAGATTTTACCCATCTTCAAAAGCCATAGCAACAATTCCACACAAAAGAATAACCAAAAGAGGCCATGCTGTATGCAGAGCAACCCTTTTTTCTGTTCAGTGCTATGTGAACAGCTAAACCAGTATGAAACACTGACTACTGAGAGAACACTGTAGAAAAGGTCAGTGCTTTTTTTTTTCCTCAGTGCTTCTTTTTTTTCCTTCATGTTCCATTTACCTTTGACCAGCAGAGTCTGACAGTTTGGATTTATCAGAGGCACTCAGAGTAGCATAGTTCTGTGTCACTGTGTCTTCCTGCTATCAAAGGAGCTGGGCGTAGAAGAAAACACAGTTTCCAGGGCATTGTGACCATATTTGAGGCTGGCAGAGTGCCAGCAGAGAGCAAAACTAACAGGTATTTTATTACAAATGCTGTATAACAGTGAAGAGCTATCCTTCTTTATGAAACAGCATATCTGCTGATATACTGTGCCACTGCTGCATAAATAATTTAAAATCATAAAAATTAAATATGAAATTGTCCCAACAAATCCTTTCTTTCTGTATAGCTGTTAATTATTGATTGTCAGTTGCCCTCATTTATAAAGAAATAAAATGAATAATTTGACCCACTTGCAGGTGTTTCACCTTCAGCCTCAGAAAAAATATGCATACTGTCATCTCCTCTTACCCTGTCCATGACAAAGGTTGCTCTTGTGGTAAATGTCTCTCCAGTGTGACTGGCTGTACTTTGCTAATTTACAGTGAATCAGTTTATTACACTTTCAATTGTATAAGCTCTGAGGCACTGTCAGACTACAGCAGTCAGTAGGTACAAGTTAAGCAGAAACGGTGTCTCATAGCATGTAGGGGGAGCGCTTAGGCTTAAGATACTAATTTTTTTGAAATGTTAGCTGCTGACTCAGAGGCTAACAGCACCAACACAGTTTCATTTTTCACAGCTTTACAATTCCCTCTCTGGCACACGTGCATTTTTTTAAAGAGCAAAATTATTTTTTCATCAAGTGTATTGCTCACAATAATATGCTTATGCTTCACTACCACTTCTTAAGACAGTAATTTTTTATTAAACTGTTAATCAAAATATTAATACATGGAAAATTTATGCAATTCAGCTGCTCAGAAGGATGCTGTGATGGATTGTGAAATAATAAATATGTAGGTGAAAATAGTGATGAATGACAAATACTGTATTTAACTTTGGTGTGTCACCTATACTGAGTATTGCAAATAATTCATAGATTATCAAGTATCTCGTATACCTGGAGTGTTATTTTTCATGCATGGTGTATTTAACTTTGAACTACACTGTGTCAGTCAGCCTAATGCAGATATAACAAGGAGGAGGACACCCCTGAGAACATGTGGCTTTGTTCATTTTGACACTGCAGGGGAGGGAGCAGGGTCTGGGTACAGTGTCGATCAGTGCCTACCAGGCAAAGAAGCATCATGTCAGCCAAAGAACTGCAGAACTGTGGAATGGTTTGGATTATAATGGACCTCTGATGGTTATCTGGTCCAACCTGAAGCTTAAGCCAAGACCAGCACAGATCAAGTTACTCAGGGACTTGTCCAGATGAGTGTTAGACCTCTCCAAGGACAGAGGTTTAGAAATTTCACAGCCTCCCCTATTTGACTACTCTCATGGGGAAAACTTTTTCCTAATATCTAATTGAAATTTCCTGTGTTACAGCTTGTGACTACTGCCTTTCATCCTAACACCATGCACCTCTGAGAAGAGTCTGGCTCCATCTTCTCTATAGACTCTCAACAGGCTGTTGAAGACAGCAATGAGATCATGTTAATCTTTTCTTTTTAGGATTCCCCTTAGCCTCATACTTTGTGAACAAATCCAATTTTCCTAACCTCTCCCAAGTTTGCTATGTGGTGCAGCCCCTGACTATATTGATGGCCCTGCGCTAGACTCACTCCAATGTGTCCATATCTTTCTTGTACTGGGGATCCCAAAGTGGACACACCAGTCCAGGGTTCAAAGGCTGAATATGGAAACATCATTGATTTTAGCTCAAGATATGCAGTCAGAGACAATGATCCATATTGTCAAGCCTGCAGAAGGTAAAAATGGTAAACAGCAATATCCACAGTACTTTTTAAGTTTCATATTGCACACTAAAGCTAGTTATCTGACTTTGCTGATAATTCTGTAGGCAAAGATGGCTACCACTGGATATTTTTTTCACCTATGGTATGTCAAATGGTCCTAAAGAATCTTAAGGATGCAGATAGTGTGTATTGACACTTACAGTCTCTTCCTCTAACTCCTCACATCTCAAGTCAGAACATATTTACATGAGTGGACACACTATGGGAACCACAATCAGATTAGAACAAATAATAAAGTTTTGATATCTCTGATTACTTAGCTGGAGGTAAGAAAGGAAACTTTTTAAAATAAATCCATGTTTAGAGTTGTAAGAGACTGATTTCTGAAAAACTGAAATTCTGGCATTACATGGCCAAATTAATGATTTTACTCATGCAATAGCAATTAAAAATCCAGTTTAATAATACAATGTCTGCAAAGAATTTGTGCAACACAAGCAATTTTGGCTGGAAAAGGGCCAATAGTAGAAACTGTATTTCAACTGGGTCAAGTGCAAGTGACTTTGGAGATTGCTAGAAAGTATTTCTGTATGCAGTTAGTTGTTTCTACTGGAAGATGTTCAAAGACTGCATTGTAGGACTTTATCTCAACAGGAAGGAAGGAACTGTAGTACTATTCAAAAAGGACTAAGGCTCAGGAAACTATGGTTAGTGACTGTTAGCAGCATAAAGTTTGTTTGGTGGCGAGAGTCCTTTGTGGTCATTTACAAAAAAAGGATTTTCTAGTAGCCTTCCTCATCTCTTCATAACAAAACCATAGCAACCCCCACGCAAAGTATGTGAATGAATGTGCTACTGAATGCCTGTTTTGTAGGGGAATGGCTGGCAGTTTTGGAGCTGTGGCCCTGGCAACAATGATGCCTGGGTGTTTTTCTGTAAATACTGGAGTTGTCTCATAGACTCTTGGGATTGAAGAAACAGAAAGGACTGTTCTAATAATTTACCCTGACTGCCAGCATATCCCAGACCATAGAACTTCGCTCATTCCTTGCCTGGTTTAAGCCTTTAAATTGTGTTTGATCTAGAAAGCTGATGCTTTTTGGTATTTATGGTACTGCTGTGAAAACATGTTTGAGAGAAATAGAGACTCATCTTGAGAATTCCGTATCAGTTAGAAAAGCCTGTGACCAAGCTATTAAGACACTTGACTACCTTCTGTTAAAAGACAACCAAGCAACAAATAAACAAAATAAAAATAAAGCTAAGAAAAATTCTGTAGGAAATAATGGGACAAATACACCTACCACCTATTAGAAATATACCCACACCTACAGAATACTAAAAAAGGTAGAGTTGTAAGATATTAATGGTTGCTGTTGTCATAGATTAAAAAACTGAACATGAAGTTGTGAACCAGAATCCTTAAACAACAAACAAGAGAGCTAATAACTCAGTGGGATCTAAAAAGGAGCATAAGATTAAGAACATGGGATTTCTCAGGTTTTTCCACTTATCTGGATCAGAAATTAAATTGTTGAATGGAGTTAGCTGAAATAGGTGAAAAATCCTTAAATAATTTGTGAAACGAGTATCTGTTACTTTGTAAGATATACCTGTGTGACTCTATGTCTGCACATGAAGGTGATTGACTGTGACTAATTATTGACATGATCATTTCTTACTCTCTGGGCAGATAATTTTTTTCTTAAGACACAAGGGACTTGTTTTATAACTAATGGCACTGTCAATATATAGGTATCATTTTTTACAAAACCAACCAACCAAATAAATGCCCTTAGTGTCTCTAGTCTTCATGCAGAAGATTTGGAAAGAAATTTTGCTGAATTCCAAAGGAGGACAGGACTACAATGCAAGACTGAAAGAAGGAGTTATTTTTATCCTCAGCTTCTTCTAAACTTTGAACTAGAGAATGTTTTGAACTAGCATGACATGACTTTCAGAGGCTAGATGCTTACAGTGACCACCATCTTAGTGGATCTGGGATGATTTAAGGTGTTTAAGAGTAGGGTTGAGATAGCGCTTAGGGATATGGTGTAGTTGGGAACTGTCAGTGTTAGGTTAATGGTTGGACTGGATGGTCTTTTCCAACCTTGATGATTCTGTGATTTTGTGATTCTTTTTTAAATAATCCTTTGTACTGTTCAGATGTCAATTTTTGAAATTTCCTTATGCCTGGACACTTCACCAAAGTCAACTCCCTTAGGGAATAGAAGTTGTAGCATGGATTCTATATACCTTTTGAGGATTTATCTTTAAATGAGCATGAAACAAGATGGTCTTTTCTACATAGGAAGCAGTAATAGCTGTGAACTTAACTCCCCAAAGATTTTATTTCTCCTTCATGTATCTCAATACATGATGACTATGTACATGGCCTATGCAGGTGCCTATATACCCATCACTTGAAATGTGAAATGGATTACAGTGCATGGCATTTGTCCAGAATAGAATTTAGTGTGATTTTTTTCCTCTTTGCTCCTGGGAACACCTCTAGGCAGTTATACCCTTTATCACATGACTATGGTTATGATTGTCTCTCACTTTTTGACATTATGGGGATGCCTTTTTTCACTTGGATTAGGACAAACACAAATGACATAAATCAGTTTGGCTTGCTCACCATCTTGGTCTGACTCCACAGTCTCCTTTGGCTGTGTTTCATTTGTGGTGATGTGCTGATTTTCTCATTCTGCTCTCTATATGATTGGATCCATGTAAATATATTATACTTTTCAATAAAAATAAAAAAAGATATGAAACTTAAACTAATATTGGTTTATGTGAGATGCTACACGTAAAGTTCAAAGGTCTGGTAAGTACAGATGGCTCTTCTGCCTTTAATGCCTATGGCTTTGATGTTCATCAGCCACTGAGAGCCATTTATTGCCTTGTAAACTTGGAGGCAATTACCTTCCTGCTATTATAGCAATTGTCACATATAACGGTTCTCCTTGACTCTTTCTTTCTCTCTGTGTCTCTTCTCAGGGTTATAATAATTTGACAGAAATGTCTTTCACTCTTGGGATGTCTACATTTCCAATGTTGCTGTGTGGAATATCTTCTTTTAGCAAAGCAATTAGAAAATAAATTAGAATTAGAGACAGAAAACAAAATCAGAATTTCTGGACAAAAAGAATCACTAGTTAGTTAAGATTTTTGTTTATGGAAAAATGCCAATAATGTTCACTTAGAAAGGCATTTAGTTAACCTAATAGAATTAAACACAGTGACATTCATTCTCAGCAACAGATCAGTCAAGCTCTCCTGTAACAGATAGGTTATTTTGACTAAAACTAAATAGTATCAAAAGGGAAAAGTGGAGTAAATATGCAGATTATGTGATGAAATCAAGTAGGACAGATCCTCTGCTTGTATCTGGTTGTAACTAACATGTTTTACCCATGCTGAGGATGCCTTGACGGGTCTGTTTGGGTTACAAGAACATCAATGAAGGGAGAATTCAGTCCACTAACGAGAACTATGCTTCCTAAATGTATAGTCAGTGAGCATTTTTTCAAATTGCTCCTTTGGAGTGCACTCAAGGGTTTATAAAAGAACAAAGTAGTGACAAATGTGTTCTCTTGTCACTTGCTTGGAAAATTGAGTTTTGTTCAGTGTTGTGAAGACAGAACAGAAAGAACACAGTGTGAACAAGAACATCAAGACCTGAAAATCTGACTTTGATCTCTTTCTTAAGAACTAACCGGGAGCACTGTGACATTCTGTAAGGAGGCTAGATATTTTAAAAGCTGTAGTTGTATATGATGATGGCTTTTACTAACAATAGGAAAGTAATCTCATTTGAAGCTCACAGCACTTTTTTTCCTCTGTTACTATACAGTGTGCATCCCCTTTTCTTTGCCAAGATGCTGCTGGGCCTCATAAACTAGGTCTACTGACAAGATCCTTTTACTTCTCTTTTCTTTTCAAACACTAACTATGTGAATTAAGCTCTGAATATATCTCTAGTAATCTACAAGCTGTGTGTCAGGCCCTCTTCTAACCCCAAATTTTATTTCTATTATCTAACCCCTTCATGCTGAGTCTGTCCTGTTCAATGGTGGTCACCCTCTGCAATCTGCAGGAAGGAGAGTGAAAAAGGTTAGAAAAAACAGTGGAGGCTCTCATATGTGGGAGCCAGTAGATAATATATATCCTGACACTGTAAGAATGGAGCACGGTAGGGAAAATGGGTGACATGAACAGTTCTGTCTGTAAAGACGAACAAAGTCAGTAGACTTTAAATTATACCAGCTGGATTATATACCACAGTATATTTCTAAATGCTTGAGCCCAGAAAAGGAAATAAATTGTGAATTGGAGTTATTTTTAAGAACCACTAATTTATGGTATTTCTTAAAGTCTTAGAAAATATTTTGAAGTGTTTTTTCCTTCAATCATTTTTTCTCCATGTCTATTTTAAATATCCTTTTGATCTCTGAATTGTTCTCTATCTAAAAGGAATTTCTGTGGTAGATTATTTGCATAATATTTTCATAAATGTATTGTAAGTTAAGTTTTTTTAAAGGATTTGCACTTAAACCAAAGATAAAAGTGAGCTATACTGAAATTACATCAAACAAAGCAAGCTAGGCTTATCTTGGGAAACAATCTGTCATTATGGGCAGATTTAATTTGAATTATTGAAGTAGAATTGTTAGATATTAAAAGGACTCAAAGTGAACGAGTCTTGCTCATTATCCTTTAACTGGATTTTCCAGATGTTACTCTATTTTCACATGACATAAAGGTCTAGTTCCAATATTTTATTGCTAACTTGGATTTATCCACTCTGCAAGAAATTACATTTCAGATTAGCTTGAACTTTATTATGCTTTTTATCATATTTTTTCCAAATGTGTAATACAAAGTGAAGCATTAGGTCTGCTTAGTCAAGGATATTAGACAGCTTTCCTGGAAAATTCCTGCATAACTAAATTCCATTAAACATTTTACTTTATGTGGGCTTTGAAATACCCTATAGAACTTCACTATAGAGTGTAGAATTGCATGAATAATTATATAAAACTTTACAAAAAGTATTATTGTCTGTTAAGTTCCTTGAGTCTTGGTCCTTACAATCTGGCAAGGCATCATCAAAGTCTGAAAGACTCAGTTCTGACTGCAGGAGAATTCACTCTTCTTAGGTAGACAACTTGATATGAATCAAGTAGATGGGTAGTCTATGCCGTCTTCCAAAATCCTCTGTGAATAGAGTGTGACAAAATTATCCTGCCATCTAGGGAGTGGGACAATCAAGATGAATACATCTGGAATAATGCCACACTAAACAGATTCTCTAAGAATACTATCAGTAGGCTAGTCATAATTTGAATATGCTTCAGGTTTTGCAAATTAAAGAAGGACATACCTCGGCTTCCAGGCAACCAATACTGTATATTGAAGCCACAGTGCACAGTCAAACTTGCAGTAACTTTCTCAGTTCCTCATTGTACCTCTTCTTGGTGAGGACCATAATAATGTCTTGCACACTTTTAGTATAATTGTAACAGAACTTTTGCAAATTGTCTCTTTAGGTGCTTTCTGTAGTACATATAAAGAATTCAAAATGAATGAATTTTAATTATGATCCATGTATCTTTTTAAAAATATCTGTGCTGTCAATTGCTCACTGTTCAAAGAGAAGTTAAACTAGAAAGCAATTGATAGAGTTTATATCAAAATTCTGTTGACAGCTACTATTAAAAAAAACCCAAAACAATTACAATTCCTCCCCTGCCTCAAATATGCCCTAGTACTTGGTCTATCCAAGGAGCCCCAGTTCTTTAAAGAAAAGAATGCATGTCTCGACTTTTAATTATTTGTGCTTTTGTCATTGTGAAATTGGGTTATTAAATTGAATTGTTCATAATCTGCTTCTTGAAAACGTTTTGGACTTTGAAAAAGTACTGAATGTGCCTGCCAAATTAATGAACGGAGACTCCTAAAGGAGCATATTATTTCTGTGGCTGGTGTTCTGTGTTTGGAGACAAAACACTTTCAGAAGTTGAAGGTTTGCTTTTGCCTTTTAAAGCATTAAATCTTTTGGATTCTGTTCATACCAAGAAAACATCTATCCTGCCCATCCCCTGCCATGATACAGCAACAGCTTCTATTACATGTGGGGCTTATGATGACAGCATTTGGGAGGAGACATCCTTACTGAAGTTTTTGGAAGGAGGCATTAATGTGAACAGGATATGTAACATGTATGGCCAAATTACAAGGCAGCCCATGCAGTGATACAGGACATTAGAAGGGAAGAAGTAAACATGTTAAAAGGCAGATGAGGACAGAGTAGAATGATCCTGGCAAACTTGGTTCCACTCTTCCACTTCTTTGCCATAACACATCTGTAGTGCAATTTGTAGTGGAATTAATTTCAGAGCCATTTACTCCCACTTCACATACAGGGTGATTAAGAAATTATATATAACACACTGAGACAATTAATTGTTACTATTTTAAATCGTATGATTATTTGACTTAATTTTTAGATAAGAGAGAGTCTACAAGAAAAATGAACCAAATTAAACCCTTTTTCTTTTCTCAATAATTATTCAAATACCTTGAACAAATACATTCAAAGCTAATAAAAAATCACACTGGCACAGCAAGGGAGTGTCCAGAGCATGACTTACTATGACTTAGAATACTATTTTTCTGCTTCTTAGTGAATGACCCTTCCAAATTTCAGAAACATTTTGTCAATTGAAATGACAAAAAAAACCTGACTCGGGAATGAGCTTCTACCTGGTTTAAGAAAATACAAATGCCTCATTTTTTTCTCATTCTTTTTCTCATTCCAAACTGGTTTAGGTAGTTGCAAGGTCTTATAAGACAAAGTACAACACAGAATCACAGAACCATCTAGGTTGGAAAAGACCTTGAAGATCATCTAGTCCAACCATTAACCATCTAGTCCAACCAGCACCTAGAATTAATTAGAAATATTATCTTCTCAGGAAGTTTAGCATTTCAGTTCTGATACATTAGAACCCTCTGTTTTCAATGACTTCACATTGATTTACATTGTCTAAAGATCTAGCCCAGACTCCAGAAGCAGTCAAGACTTAGGTAGCAATATAGGAATACTAGTCCAACTTAGTAGTGACACTAAATCCATATACTGGGCCTATATAAATTAGTAAGCCTTGTCTATTTTTCAAAGATATGCACATTTCTATTACCTGTATTAGTGATAGCATAAAAATTTTGAATTACAGTAACATCCAGGGGTGAGGCCTCTTTATGCTGAAAACTACAAAAGGCGTAAGAGAACAAGTGGGCTTATATTAAGGAAGAAGAAAAGCTAGATTCCAATGCAGCCTTTAATTAAAAGCTACTTGTATATAATCTCAAAAAATCTGTTGCATTTGTAACATAAACTAATAATACTGATTAATGCATTTATGTTATTATTATTTTGCCAATTGTACTGCTTTGATAGATGTACTATGAAAGTACTATGTACTATTGAAAGTAATATGTACTGTTGAAGTAGCATAGATATTCAGCTCTTCACCAACCTGACTTTAGTTTGGACTTTCATACTGCGATAACAGTTCTAATTTATATTATCCTGTATTCCATTTCTCTCGGTAAACAGTACCGTTCAGAATTAATACCTCTTGCTCTGTCTCCTTCCATGGGAGAAGGGGATGCCAGCTTCCACAGTCGACCTTGTGCGTGTTTCTAAAAAGACATCTAGCCAGATTCCTATCAGCTTTGAGCACAGACACAGTGGCAGGGGTCTTTATGAGGGAGAGGAAAAAACATTGGGGATGTTTCCTTTGCTTTTATCTTCTCACTATCTCTAAGCTGCTGCTTTTCTTTATCATTCTATGTCTTTCTGAATGCAGGAGGGATAATCATAATCATGTTCACTTAATGAAAGCAGTGTATGGTTCACTTAGAACTATAGTTCACTTAGAATATCCTTTTCTATTATATGGAAACCTGAAAGAGTTGACTTAGGGACTCATCTCTGGAAATAATCTAGAAACCCTTAGAAGAGGTGTGAAAAAACAAACATATTAGGAGATGAGACAATGAAAGTGTTCTTGAATTTAAAGTGTTCCCTACTGGATGGATTGAGAGTGATGTTAAGTTTTCACTGATCTTAGTGAAACCCACTTTTTGTAATAAGAGCTCATGCTAGGCTGATTTCTGCAAAGTGTTGAGAACCTTTAACTCCCACTGAAGCAAATTTGATCTTAGAGCTTTTGGAGATTTGCAGAATCATTAAGAAAAGTCAATGACCCAAATACTTAGAGGTTCTTAGCAACTTTAGGTGTCTAAATTAAGGAAAATTCCATTATGAAGCATTTATTTATTTATCATTATGAAACATTATAAGTTAAGAGTATATGCGTTAAACTGGCACTGCGTTCCACAAAAACTCAGTAAAGAATATTCTCTGTTCTGAAAGGTTTAGCTTCAGTAGCTGAAAAAGAGTTACAAGGAGTGTTTTCTTTTAACTGAATCCACTATAGTGGGTACTGATGTCTTTTGTAAAACATTTTTTGGAAAAATCCCACATGTATCTCCAGCTGTATGTTCCAAACACTATAGTGGGTATGGCAAAGAGGCACTGTTCATGAATTTCAAATAATTTTATGTATTTTTTCCAGCATTTTTTTCTTATTGGAACTATTGGAAAGAAATGCAGATTATTTATTACTTAAACTGCAACAGTTTATGATGGAATTATTTTACCATTATCTGAATCCATTACATTTAACCAAGAAAGAAAACTCTTCAAAACTCTTGTTTTCAAAATTATCAATACATTTCTTGTCATACTAATAATAGGAATTATTGACTAATAGTAAACTACTTTTCAATCATGAACATCTGTTTAAAAAGCTAAGAAATCATGCACAAGTAATCTATACATTTCTTAATCACAGAATTTTCAGCACTGCTTTCCTGTGCCTTTTATATACATGTGTACATAGTCATGATTAGTTTTTGGCTGCCTTGCTTCTGTTTCTAGTATGCAAAACATTAAGTTGGAGTCAGTTGGCATTTCTCATTTCAGTTTCTCCAGAAGTAACTTGTTTTCTCCCAGCAATTCCGAAGAACTTCGTGATTGTTCTTAGCAACTGACAAATGGATGAGGATTTGTGAAAGAGTGCCAAGGGATGTTAGACACCAATTGTCATTTTTGAGAAACAGTTCAGCAGAAAGTTTAGATGATCTACAAAATATGGAAAAAGTGTGAATTGTCCACTTAATCCTAATCTTAGAACATTGACAATATTCAGATGTAATAGAATGAGCAAACAGACCTTGGAGGTAAGTAACATCTTCTGCAAACCATTATATTTCTGGTATATTAGTAGTACACTGCCAGTGAAATCTAAAGGCAAAGTTGTTGTAAATCCTGGTCAACAAGTGAGAGACATTTTTTTGGAAAGACAGTAAAAATTGTAATCAAGTAGCATGATCCACTCTTCTATAAAATAATACTCTTAGTAGTCCTAGAGTCACTTCTATCTGTGGTGTGGACCATTGCACAGTGATATTCCTTGTAACACTGCAAGAAATGCAAAACTTCTCTGAGGTCATAAGTCATTAAATGTATTGTCTGTGAAATTTTTTGAAGGCTATTAACGGTGAAGCTGTAGCTCACAACACTGATGTTATGTTTCAAATAGAAAATTGCTTTTTGAAAGAGAAGTTTTCTATTCTGAAAATTTTTAGCACACTCATAGCATCATTTTCTAGTGATCCCCGTAAATAGCCTGTACTATAATATTTCCAATACCAAGTCCTCCTATTTTCAAGACATATATTATGGATATCAGGATATGCAACAGAAATTTTCAAGCTGCACTCAGCATAATGAGTAGTAACAATAAATCATGTTCCCACTACTACTGGCACTTGTATAGTCTGTAGCAGCAGAACTGGTAATGAGACATAAATTACAAACATGATCTACACATAAAGATACCATTCTAGCTGACCTTATGCATGTATTTTCATTTATCCTGATTGACACTTAGATTGGTAGATATTAAACAAGCTATATGTCTGTTTCAGTGATATGTGGACTTAAAAATGTATGAGTTACATCTAAAACTGAAAATAAATTGAGGTATTGTACTTGTAATTCTAGACACCATAGTTATAATGCAGTCTCATTCTAATCGTATGGCTTAAACAGACATATTTATTACATAAATGTTGCATACAAGTCACCAGAAGTAGAGATATCACAACTGAAGATCGCTGTGTGTACATATCTTTGGACTGAAATTCCCTGAGATAACAAGAGAAATTTTGAATTATAATGATGTTTTCTATTTTAATGTTTAAAGATATTAACATTCATTTTTCTGGGTATCATGTGGGGAAGGGAACAAAAGATTTTCAAAGATGTTTTACACCTTTTTTCAGAGGCACATCAGTTGTAATTCATATTCAACCTTAATGAAGTTCCAGATAACCTAATACAGTCAGTGTGGATACCCTGAATTTTCAGTGATCAAAAGATCTTTAATGAATGTTGGTCATTCAATTGCAATTCATAACCCAGAACATCAGTTGGTTCTTGGCAGATTCATATTCCTCACAGGCATTGGAAAATACACTGAAGATTTTGAACTTAACTCTCACTATCACTTAAGTCTATAGACTTACCATGTGGTAGTTTGAAGATGTTTTTTGAGAGCAATATTTTTAATTGAAAAAAGAGTCAGAAGTTCCTGAAAAATTATGATTACATTTTACCAATTCTTTGAGTTCTAGAATGTCAAAGACTGGCCATTCTAAAAGTTTTAAAAGAATTTGCAAATATATTCTACAATGTCAAGTCCACGTTCTTTAAATTATGGAAACACATTTTGCAAATGTTTCAGAATTAATTTTTAGCTTCTGTTTTGGTTTTGTTGTTTGTTTGTTTGTTTTTTTGTTTTTTTTTTTTTTTTTCCCCCCAGTTGACTGCAGTCATTTGATGATGTCATGATAGTGTTTTTCAACAGAAAATAAATCTATTTTCCAAACCTGGAAAGACTATGTTAGTGAAAAAAAAAAGAGGTAAGATTACCCAGATTTTTCACTACAATTTTTTGTTGGTTCATTTCAACTTTTTTCTTTGTTTTGCTTGACATGGACTCTTTTGTCATGATGTGTGATAATCTTCATTCTAATGCAAATCTTTTTATGGGTGACAAATTAATGAAATACAATATATCATAAAAATTTGTACTATTAAAACTTATAATGATAGTAAATGTGCATAATTCTTTCATGTTGTTTTGCCATTTATTGTGGATATTTTGCTTTCTCTTCTGGGTGATTGCATGAGACCATATTAGTGCTTCAAATGTTGGGATGACAGAGCTATGCCTTTTCACTTTAATTAAAGGATTTTTGTGTTATAATTACTGCTTCTTAACTCATGATATGTAATTCCTTGAAACTGGTGGACATAGGTCTACTGACTTCATTGAGCTGTGTGTGGCCTAAGGGCCAGGTTCTGATATACTTGCTCATCATCAGTAGTATGTCAGCGTGTAAGCCAATTCTTTTAATTAACGTCTCTAACAATTAAAATCAATTTTATTATCGATATAATAAGGAGTCAGATTTTCACATTCAATCTTCAGTTATGAAAAGTTGTGAAAAAAACACTTCCTTTATAGAGTAATTTAGAATCAGCAATTTTCATGTGTTTTCTGTTATAAAAAAACAAATCCACAAATAAACAAACAAACAAACAAACCCCACAAAAAACAGATTAGGGAAGCTGAAACCTGAGTTAAAGCTTTGCAGAAGGATTAAACAGTGAATATGGTTCCTAATTTTCATTTCCATAGAAACACAGAAATGGCACTCCAATTGTTCAGAAATAGAACTTCTAACTTACACATTTCAAGTGTTGAACCATCCCTTTGACATCTTTAATACTAATGTACATTATGCAAAAAGAAACAATGAAAACCTTGCTTTTGTCCACCAGTTCTTAAATAGGCAGAGGATGATGAATACACTAAATATTTTGTCTGGCCCATCTTACATAGAGGGAAGTTCAAAACAGACAAGATTAACTGGTGTGAGCTCTGTGTTTGTCACAGAAGAAAGAAGAATAAGAATAGCAAAAAGAAATGCACAATTGTAATATTGGGCTGAACAATATTTTTTTAAAGCAAATGTATTTAATTCTCATATCATTCAGGCAGTTTATGAAAACAGTAAAAATTAAAAATGTCATTGTTTTATAAATATTCAAACTTGTATAACTGGAAAAATTCCATCTACACCTAATGAAAACTCTGTCCTACGTTGCTCATTCAGCCACTGCTTTTTCATATGTGGGGGAAATTTTTCCTGAGTAAGAACAAGAGGTCTGGACACAAATGTAGTATTTAAGCTGGAAAGTTTAAATACAATCTGACCCTGTGTGCTTCACAAGAATAAAATGGATCAGACAAAAGAATGTTATGTGTATTCAGGTTCAAACACCCAATCAATCATTTCAAATGACATAAATTGATTACAGACAATCTAAAGGCACAAGTCTCCCTGAACTACTGGATTTGATTGTCCCACTTATTTAAAGCCTAGCTAAGTGCCTAGTAGTATGTCTGAAGGTGTCTGCCGCTTTCAATAGTAAATGGAAATCATAGATACTCTTCCCTGAGATACCATTCCACATTTACTATTACTGACAGCAATTGCCTTTGTCAGGATTTGATTTGAAGACTAGGAGATTCTCCTTTAGCTGTAAAAAATCAAAGCAGAGAGCACTGAATTTAATGGGCCTGTGAATGGTGAATAGTGAAAAATGTCCAGTTTTGAGTTAATAAATTCACCCATACAAAAACTGAAACACAAATTACACTAGACAGCACATACCCAGGAAAATCTGTTATTCATAGCATACACCATAACTTGGAAACAAGAATTAGGGGGGAAAAGACTCTTCATACTAAAAAACTTGGGGTTGTTTTGTATATCCTGGGACTTGTGGAGGTACTACAAAAATGTGACTTCTTTACAGACTAGCAGATGGCTGATTCCCAGCTCTGGACACCAAAAGATGGGGAAGTAAGGATTTATTCTACTTCTGAAAATCCAGGCTTCCTTGTTCAAAAGTATCACAAACTTCTCTGGGAACTGTGCCTGTGGGACATGGGCCGATGGTCACAGAACATAGCCTGAATGTTATCTGCCCAGATAGTTAGACACTGGTAATCAGAAACAGTTATGTAGAAACAATAGGATAGCCACACTCCCCCCATTCCCTTCCGTGACCCACACATCATACATTTGTTGTGCATTTTCTCTCATTCCCTTGGCAGAAGAACAAACTACAGCTTTGGAGTGGTTCTTTTAGTTTCTGTTGATCAGCTGCCATATGGAGCTCAGAAGTGGGTCTATCAACCTATAAGTTCATGGTATTATTTTCCTTCTGGCTGGAAACAGGAAAAGATCTGTAGATATTGTTTTGGGGTCCCCAATGAAAGTCTGTGAAGCTGACTCTGGGGATAAAACTTTGGCTGCAATTATATTGCCGCAGTATTACATTTCCAACTCCCAATCCCTGTTATACCATGCTTGTTCTTCATAAGAGAGCCACAGAGGAAAAGAAGATATAAATCTAGTGAGAAGAGACTGCATATTATCTTTTTGAAGATATGACATGAACAGTTTTACATGAATTCTTGAGAAAACTGTAAAATGGGGAAGTCACTTTAAATAAATATATATGCTAATTACAGTAAGTAATAAAAATATTAATAACATTATATTAAAAAGAGGGGGAAAGGAAATGATTTAATCCCTTTTGTTACCTTCTGATGACTCAGTGCCCAACTGTATGAAATGAGAGGTAGGTAAACATTAGCAGAGAGGAAGGATAAGGTCATCCTAGGCAGGGTTAGACAAAAGGCAGGACACCCAGGGCAGCCACTTTGGATGCTGCAGATAGTTATCTTCAACAATAGGAAAAGAATGAAGTAGCCAGAAGAACTCTCAAGGGCCAAGTGTGCATTGTATGGGCTAATTACCCAGCAGTGACAAACTAGATAAATGCTGGAACACCCAAACAAAATCCTTATTGTTAAATATAACCTTAATACTGAGTTTTTGTCCTATCTTTTCATGACATCTATCTCAAATCATAGTTTAAGTAAACACCATTCTATCCTTAAATTTAACTTTGAGATAAGATTACTCATGGGTAATCTGACAAATGAAGGAACATTGTATCCTTGTGGGTGTGCCAGTCGTTAAAAGCAGGACACAGTACAGAACTCCTCATCAATACTGGTGTATTTATTCAGGATATCTGAAGAATATCAAGGCACATCCTTACTGCAATTTAGACTTTCTGAAGAAGAAATCTGTGATCAACCTCTGACAATCTTCTGACACTTTTTAGGATCGTCTAAGGAAGATTCTTGGAAGACCTCAGGATACTGGAGAAAATATATGAACAGAAAGGTCTCAGGGAAGTTTTATCAGATACCAACACTAACAAATCATTGATGAGTCTTACAGTATCTACTATCACTTTCACAAGATCTATCCAATGTGAAATCATCTATAACGAAGCACTGACTTAGTCCTTTAGAAACACATCATACCTTTCTTTACATATAAAATGCTTCTGCTTTACGTATTTGTGTTTGTGGGTCGAAGAGTCTTGTAGTAAAAGTATATGATGCCGAAATCTTTGTAAGGCAAGAGATGAAGGAAAGGGTGAATGAAAAGATGAACAGAAAAAAAAAAAAAATATTGAAGGGGTAGAGATAAGTTCAGCAGAGATTTTTAGAGTTGAGTACTAATATCAAGAAAGATGCTTCTAGCTGGAGTGAGTGGATAAGTAATGTGGCTGTGAAGTGCATGTAACCTATACAGAAACTCGAACTTTTCAGAGTGGTGAGAAAAAAAGATTGGAAGAAAGGAGAAAAAATGTAACCTAGACCCATTTGGTCTGAATCTTTGAAAATGAAAATCAACCATAAACACTAGAAGATGCAACTTTCTAGCAAGTATCCCTATATATTAAAGACACATTAATTTAAAGTATATATGCTATAAACACATATAACAATTCCATTTTACATTTATGGACATCTAGTTACCAATAAAGACACACTTGTAAGTTACTCAACTATTTGTTTATTAAAAACCCAGGAGAATTTGTTTCATTTACTTAACTAGCCCTATCTCTTAGATTATATGGTAGTTTGCCATTTCACTGTTTGCTCGTCCAGTGCTATTAAAGAGAAAGTGCTGTACAAAAGCAGAGTTCTGTTTGCAAAGAACAGAATCCTCTTGTGTTAATTTAGATAAGGCAGACTGTGGGGGAGCACATAACCATATTGCAACAAATGAGAGATCGTAAGATTAGGTGGCACATTAAAAAGTTTCCATTGTTTATTCAGAACTGTTGTAGCAAGGTGCAAGTGCTTGGTTGTTGTTTAATATGTTATTAAAAATAGAGCTAAGAAAGTATAAATATTGTTAAGAAAACTCCAATCAGGTTCCAAAATACTGGAAAAGCATGTTGGAGTGAAAGGGTCAGGAATCTGAGAACAAGTCTTTCCAGTTCTACTATGACTGACTCATGGTATGGGTTTTTTGCAGATTTTTCTTTTCCTGGACAGGATGCTCTGCTTGTTGAGGTCTTTAAATTAAAAGCATATATATTTGTGAAAATGAGCCATGGGTTCAGAGAGAAGGTAACCTTGACGTGAAATTTCTTGGATAGAGCAAAGAAACAGAAAGTGGCATTGCTTTGAGGCCAGGCCATGTGAACAAGGAGGTAAATAATTATGTGTTTTGTACCATGCCGCTACCTACCTTGCCATTGGACAACCACATTCATAACAAACAACATTCTTCCGTCATGTCCAAAGAAGAACGAGGCTTTAGACACTCTGCTTTTTTACATAGGTTATTTCCCATTTTGTGTCTTTGCAGAATCTGCTGTTAAGACAAAGTAACAAGTTTCAATGAAACAAAGAGGTGAGAATTTTGCAAATATGAGAACAATAGTATCTAAGCAGAAATTTGAGGATATGGTGGCACTGACCGACTGATACTGCTTTTAATGCCCATTAGTTTGAATGTGGATCCTTATCCTACCTAGGTCTAGGAGACCTAGACTCAACTCTTGTGTGGATAGTTCTGTGTGATGGAGATATAGGTGTAGGATTTCTCTCTACTAACCTATACTTTTATGTTTGCTATATTTGCCAAGCTCCCTTTATAGCCTAAGCAGAAAAATAAGCATTAGCAGAAAATTATCTATTCCACCTGCTTTCTTAACTACCTTCCAGTGGGATGACTTGCTTTCTGAAAGGTACCAGTTTCTTTCACTGGAGTGCATGAAGTTAGCTTTGATTTAGAACAATATTGTCAATGTAGTTATGGCTTGCTGAGGTGACACACACTAGGACATGTGTGATGGAGGGACCGGTAGAGGGTATATTCCTGGGACTCTGTGAGAGTCTGTCCTGCTACCGTAATGACAAAGCACACAAATAAGACAAATACATTCTGGGAAGCTGCAGTTTTAGGATACTGCAGGTCTGGGGTAAACCATTTGTGAAGTAAAATTTGCATGTTTTGCAGTAATGGACACTGCATGGTTTGCTGTAGCAAAACCTCTAAGGGAAGCCTTATTCATCAAATTGACTCCTTATGTAGATCATGTGGCCAGAAATCAAAAAACAGATGTATCGCATGAATTTTTCCCACAACCATGCCTGCAAAGTGCCAGAACATGCATTAGAAGTGTTGAAGATATGCTGACTAGTTAGGGGTACAAAGCAGAGCTTCTGATTTGCAGGAAGTGTCAAGGTTTTATGTTTGGATTTGGACTATTCCAAACCACTTAATAATGTTAAAAAACCAAAATGTTAAAAAATAATAGAAAAAATGAGAGCTGAACAGCCTCTGCAGCTGCTCTTTGAAACTGACTTTCATGTTAGCCTGTGTATATGAGGAGCAAAATGGACAAGAATATTAATTACATCAAGCAGTGACTAGGACGCCTTGGGCACCTGGCTGTTGGGCAGCAACCAGGCCAGGGGAAGGCAATCTGCAGTTCCCAGACTCTGCAGCCTCAGGGCAGCCTTTCTGGAGTTCAGGCCTCAGATTTGATGAAAGTTAATCAAATCTGCAGTGTTTCAGACAAAACATTTGGGGCTCATATATCAGTGTTTTTCAATGAAAATACATTTCATAATAATATATCAGATCAATGGTATTGCCAAGAGCAGTTCTCTTTTTCTTCCTTTGCTTCCCCTTTGCTTTTACTCTCCTTGAACTCCTTGTCCTCTTCTATTTTATTACATCTTTTCTAGCCTTCCCTTCTTCCTGTGTTTTTTTAATCTACTTAAAGCATTCTTTATATCTCCCCAATCTCAAACCCTATCTAATTCTGGTCATTTTGCCCTCAAACCCTGTATCTCCTCAGTGAGACTAAGCAGTCTCCTACTTGTCAAGCAATCTCTCGTTTTTGTAACACAGAGGGAAAACATGGGTCAATTCCATGAATTCATTCAATTTTATTGTTGATTCTGCAGCTAAAATAGTAACAATTTCCATGTGAAAATGTCTCCCTTATTTATTGTGTAACCAAAGTTCTGATTGATGAAAATTTTTGAAGGAATTTGTCTCAAGAGAAAATAGCAGTAATTTAATCTTACAGTCCAAATATGCAAAAGGTATTTAAGGAGAATGCCAGTAGTTTTGAGATCAGTTCCCTAACAGTAAGAAGCTTAATGTTATAAGGTCAGCGAAGAAGGAATAGGAGCAATAATATATTCCGGGTGCTTCAACCTTCCTAGATCTTTAGAAACAAAGAAAGATCTAAGAGAAAGATAATTTTTTTCCTAACATCAACGACTTCTTTGCATGTTGTGTAATCGATAAGTGATAATACAGGACCTTGAAGTTACATTGCTTCAGAAATAATTTTGTCACTGAAGTACATCAGATATCTGGAACATTTACTAAAAAAGATTTTGTATTGTATTACTCTCCAAGAACAGAGTAAAAACAAACTGAAATTTACATCAGGAAACTGGAGCCCTTTTGTGCAGAATGTTTCCCACAAAACTTTTTAGATTTTTGATATTATTTTCAAGTTTAAAAATGCTTCATTCAGCCACTTTAAAGTATTGACTTGCTTTTGGCTTCTTCCCATTTAGTTTAGGACATTACTTTTGTTACAGCTGTGGTTACCTGTAACAAGACAGAAATAGTTAGCTGTAACAAAACAGTGTGACAGTGAGCCACAGTGGTGGGTATGTGAGGTACCTTTCTCCTAGGTACCACATTCTTTATCAACCACAGAATAGGAGGATCTGGGGTGTGCAGCCAGCTGTAATTGCAGTATGTTGAAACTGAGTAATATACAAGTGGGACTTTTCTAATTGGCAATATGCCTTGCCACTGTACACACTGTAACAGAAAGTAGTGGATGACTAGTGTCCTTACAGAGCTGAATTAGAAAACTGGAAGACTAATTTGTAGTAAATTGCGATGTCTTTCTTGCACTGAGTTCTTCATGATAATGTGTATAATAGTTTTCCAATATCTCAGAATACCTGATAGTATATTGGGGTAAAAGCAGGAGAAGGGAGGAAGGTTTAAAACAAGATGGCAGTAAAATGAAGATGAAGGTTTGTTTATCAAAGTAATCCTTTATAACCTTCAGAATTATGAAAGCTTTTTATGTTTAAAATTTACCAATCACTAAACCAGTAAATTACCCACCTTAATGACATGAAGTCAAGAATTTTTAATAGTCATTTAACTCCTTTGTAATTTATTGTACATGAATGAAAAAGACTATCAATAAATGTGGAGCATAATCTTCATTACTAGTTTACCTTGTAAAACTGTTCAGTTATTTAGGTGAAATCAGATCATAGTTTCATTTCATGTTTTAGTGAATAAATGTCCACATAGAAGACAATCATAGTGAAAATGGTTGGGAAACTAAGAATGTTGTCATCCAGGTCTATAAAAATGTCTAGACAGAGGTTTCCATGCTCAGAGAAGATTTTGGCATCTTACATGGAAGCATCAGGAAGTAGAAACTCAGTTTCCAGCACTTTTATGACGATATCAGCAAAATTCCGGAAGTAGGTTCATAAAAGCTACTTTATAGTTATAGCTATAAAGCCTGTTCATAAGAGAATAAACATGACTAAACCCAAGAAATTCAAATTGATAAAAAGGAACCTTCAGAAATAGCAGCTGTAGTAGTATACAGCTGTGTTTCATTTTAAAATATATTTTTTGACAGCATTGGGTTGTTTGCATCATATATCAATACTGTAAAGGCAGCATGCAATGTTTCAAGTCTAGTGAAATAATATGCTCATGGTTCACTCCACTCCACATTTGCACACACAACCTTTCTACTACAAGTTACAGTATAATAATCGTCTTTTGCAAACAATGAGAATATAAATGCTGGCAAATTTCTAGTAACTATAATACAAATAAAAATAAATGTTAATTTGAATGCAAATGGTTAATATTTCACCTAAAAGTGTATTTGAAAAGAAATAGCTGTACAAAACTAAAGTTGAATTCCTTTCTTCTTGGCGTAGTAGATAATTTTTATTCTTTTCTCACATTAGCCATTATGAATTTTATTTCATAAATTCAATAAACTAGTTCAATATTTATTCTGGTCCAACAAAAAGAAGCTCAGAGTTAAAAAACAGACACAGATCTGCAACATCAATTAGCAGTGTTTTATTTAGTAACAGTACTGGGACTGTGCAAGAGCCAGGATCTGTTCAAGAAAGCAATACCTGCATAACAGAACAGGATATAGTAAGAGACATGTTGTTTTAAATCAATTGGCAGTTCTACAAAGATGAAACGTGAGAACCTCAGATTTTCCACCTTCAGCTCACATACTGATGAACTTATTACAGTGGATCTAGAGCCCAGAACTGACAAAGGATGTACAGGCAATTGCCCTGTGCCTTCTTCCGAAGTACATTGAGCAAGGTGGTGTCTGGCTAGGGAAGCATGGAACAAATCTGACAGAACTCTCGCCACAGTGAAAGGAACTGCCAGAAATTAGTTACAGTAAAGATTTGTTTCATTAATCCCATCCCACCTGTGTTTATCTTGCTACCCTTCTGAAAGAGACACCACTGAACATGTCACAAGGAGTGACAGAGACACAGTCACCTGAAAATTTGTTCATTTACTAGCCTCGCTGAAGGCAGGGTGCATCGAGATTCTCCTGTGACATTAGAGAAGTCTGTTTCTCCGTATGTGTTAGATGAATCACAACCTTTGCTAGGGTATTTTAAGACTTTTCCAACATTTTGTTACTAGTAGCCCCTTTTCTTTCATGCTCTAGAAGGTTTGATAAAACTTGTCTATGGCATCTATAGTTAGATGCTTTGGGACAACAGACAGATGTCATGGCTGCACAACTCTAAATTAAATTTTACATAACTTGTTGGTTGTCCAGAACAAAACAACCCACAGCAGAGATTTTCTGCAACTTTTCAAACTTCTCAGCAGTTTTGAAGACTTCTCCAAACCTGCAGGCTCTTAATCCCTTTCAGGGCTTTACTTACTGGGCCTATTCCCCTAGTTGAAATATTAATATATATACCTTTGCAGGAATAGTAGGAATTAGTTGTATGGAAAGTGATGTGATTTGTTGTTTAATGGGTTTTAGTATACTGCAGCTTTTAGAAAACTATTGGCTAGCCACTCAGCTGGTGTCAAAAAAAGTAAATGATGTTATACCAATTTGCATTAAGTGTCTGTATTTTGATTGGTTTCCCATAATTTATTGTCTGTGTATTGATTGTTGATAAAAATGTGATTGTTTCTGAGTTGTTTTGACATCTTTCAATACATTGTTTAACATAACATGCTGGCACAGCTTGGCTGGGCAGCATCCCAACAATACGTCATTCTCAGAAAACGACAGAGAAAATGTCAATAGTACTGCAAGACAGGGTTTTTAAAAATACACTTATTGAGAGTAATATCATTAGAAAGCAGTAAGTAATTGTCAAACTAAAAGATCACAAATCCTGTATAACATGAAAAAAAACCCAGTTTTCTGAACTTCACAAAATAATAAAGGAAAAATATTATCACCTAAAGAGTGAGGGGAGGGGCTTTTTTGAGAGAGGTCTATACAAGGATCTACTACTGCAGCCACACTATTAAAGAAGTAAGCTACAGTGTGTACAAAGAGAATGATGAAGATGCTGCACATTGTGTTAGCACTTGCAGAAGCTTCTCTATTGCCTCTGTTTTAAATTAAATATAGTAACTTGACAGATACTGTAGATTAGAATTTTCTAAAAATACATCTGAAACCCCAGAGGGGTTGTCTGACAGATTTTGGCATGTATAAAAACAATTGAGATTGTAACTCCTCATGTATTTGTGTTGTATAAGCAGCCTTATCATTGGCTGGCAGAGCAGACAACTACTTAAAACCACTCCTTAACTGCCTTGATGAACTTAGTGAAGAAGTGTAAAAGGAGATCTGGCCTTTACTAACTTTCTGACTTGTGATCAGTCCACCAGCTATGGTTATACTATCATTGCTCATAAATATAGCCATATAGTAGTGTCATTCATCATTTATGTCTGAATGAGACTTTGTGTTCTGAAGTTGTGAAATCAGTTCAAACCAAGTGACACTGGGAGTGCCAAAGCTCCAGACTGAGACTAAAAGCAATGATAAAGATGTTGTGAAAGCAACCAGAAAGTGTGTTTCTTTAATATTAAGAAATAACTTTAGTTTATATTTAGTTTAATGATTTCAAAAGGGATTGTCCAGAAAATTCTCTGGTTATGGACAGAGTTGGTGCAGCAGAAGCTGTGACAGAGTAAGATTTCTCACAGTTTTGGTTCTACAAGTACCTGGAATAGATGTGAGACCTATCTTATTGCAATTGTCTTTTTACAGAAACCTATCCTTCTATCTATTTGCAATGACTAAACTGATGTATATATTTTTCCTTTATCATTTAGGATATGCTATCAAAAACTTGAGTGAAATCAGTTCATTCCACATGGGCCACTTTAAGGGCACTATGACCTTCACTGCTAAACCAGAGTAGATATAAATCATGATGGAAAGTGAAGAGATTTCTTCCATTTTGTTGAAAAATATCAGGCCACACATGTTATTATTTTGTGCTTTTTTAATACAGAAACTTATAGCGACAGTGGTGGCTTAACCAAAATTTCAAATATTCTTTAGACTGAGAAGATGTAAACATATGGGGAAAAAAGGAGGTACTCCTCCTTGAACAGCCTCCCAGAGCAAATTGTTGCAGGATATTCTCATCCTGTGGTATTAAAATATTAAACTTAGGGCTCTCAAGGGATTTTATTTTATATTGCTATTGTTATTTTATTTTATTTTATTTATTTTATTTTATTATTTACTTTTTGTCTGTAACAACCAGTCTACTGTCCTTTCAAGTCTTTGACTATGGTGGGGTTTTTTTCATATTTCATAACATATTTTGCCCATCACTGATTTTTTCTTCTTTTGTATTTTAATTGTAATGTTGTTGAAATGGTGATGATCTAAGGATTTGGACTAGGTAAGATTGTTAGGAAGACGTGATAGCTTCTGTTAGACTGAATCATTTGACTGGAAAAAAGACAAGTCTGGGGGCATGTAAGCACTTTTAAGGTCTTAAATATAAAAACTTTTATTTTTCTCAAGATATCTGGACTTTCTCGTATCATCACAGCTAAAATATTACTGTCACAAGAGCCAACATATGAGAAAGTCAAGCTGTTTTACTCTCAAGGTGTTTTATGTATAATGTATAACTTGAGGGAAGATCCAAAACGAGACTTAAATGTGTTGTTGATACTTCAGTTCCAAAATTACAATTCAGTTTCATACGTATACGACATATATATACACAGCTAGAAATGCCTAAATTTAATGAATAACCTGCTTTCTTGATCTGACAATTCACTGGGTGCCTATGAAAACTATCTTAACCTGAGCAACTGCTTTCCACTCTTACATTTTTAAGAAAAAACACTCTCCTGACATGTTTACCCTGTAATTTATTACATAAGGGAGAGCAAGCACACAGCAGTAGATCTTTTAACTGACTCTTAAGTCTAAATGACTATAAGGGACTTATGGTGCTATTGAATCTAATCCATGGAGTTACAATTATAAAGACAGCTTTTCTGTGTTGTTGTTTAGTGTTTTTTTTGTAAATAAAAACATATTGCAACTGGAGAAGACTTCTCAAGATCAGTGAATATTAGAATCTTATTTTGTATGATAGTTGTGACTGACATAGGAGTGATAATAGGCAAAAAATTAAGACATTCCTGCCAAACTCAACATGGAGAATTGTTGTTCTGTTCTCAAGTCCAATGCTCTTACAAAAAATGTCTTATAATAGCACTTGCTCTGCTCATTAATCAGGATGT
Source organism: Strix aluco (assembly GCF_031877795.1). Lineage (NCBI taxonomy): Eukaryota > Metazoa > Chordata > Aves > Strigiformes > Strigidae > Strix > Strix aluco. Next base: position 67,434,945 of record NC_133935.1, read on the forward strand.
AAATATATTGGAGTATTTATTGTGCAGGAAATGGGAACAGTGATGGCTTTTGTTGGTAACGAAATGGTGTCCAGACTGACTATATTTCAACAAATTAAGTCAACTGCACTAACATCAATTTTGCACAAAATACAAGGTTACACTTTTGGAAGGTGCTTCAATGATAACACAAATCTAAATAAATGTATACTATGAGGAACTAGCTAATTATATTTTCATATAAATTATTATATATCAGAACATAGACTGTTACACTATTGTAGGTAAAAAGTGGCTAACCAGCTTTTTTGGTGTTTCACGTTTTTACTTTTAGCTAAGGTATGTTCATGCCATTTATCAAAATAATTCCTCAATTAGCAAAACAAGTGTTAATTCATCCACAGCAGTGCTGTTTTCTCTTGGGAAAGATATTGCTCCCTCCATGAAATCAAATAACATATTTCATCCTATCAAATGAAGACATAATGCAGTCTAAGCTATGGGCCCATTTAGAGATTGTGATATCTATTTTTATTGCATCATTTTTATTGCAATAGCAGCAACAAGTGTTTATGAAGGCATCACAAACAGTGATAGAAATCTCAGTGCTGATGTGACTGCTATTAATTACAAGCGAAATGTTACACTGTTGCACACCCTATCTTTGCCTGTTCCTGTCTTCCCTTTTCTCTTTATTATTCCCATGTTCACTGCTCTCATTTATCTCTCAAGGTAAGAATGATGTTTAAAAGCATGACTATACTGGAACAGATTGGATGCCTATCTATCCTGTACCTTGGCTCCAACAATATCTAGTAGCAAACACTGTATTTATTCCTGCTTCCAAGAATCTATGGCTCACATACTTTTGGAGCCAGAGGTGGCTTGTGTTTAGGAGTCCCAATGGATTTTCTCTCTGATTAACTTATCTAATCACCTTCTAGATCCATGTAAGCTTCTCCCATCTATAACTTCCCCAAAGAAGGAGTTCCACAACTGAATTCTTTGTCAGGCAAAAGGAAAAAAATAATTTTTTATTTTGGCCCTGCCAGCTGATGTCTCCTGTTCTATATACAAGGTATGTAATTTGCTTTGTGATCTCTAAGCTATTTCGTATCCCACTAGAGCAAAACAAAGTGAGACTTCAATGAAAGAAATACGAACACAAGACAAAATGAACCTTCCACTACACTGTAATGGGGAAGTAACAACCAGGTGTCTTCCCTCACTTAGGTTATTGACAAAGCATTATTTATCCAGAAGCTAGTGTTTAAGAACCACTACAGCTAACCGTTTACTAAATTAACTTGTTGTACATTTCTTTTTTTTGCCTAAAGAATTTTCATATTTTTTCACATTACTTTTGATAGAATACCATTTGATATCCAGACATGTTTGGAAAGAAAAATCACAGAATATTCATGAAAATGTACAAGAATCCTCTAAGCTTACCTAATTTAGGAACAAGTGATTAGTATTTGAAAACATGCAGTCAAACTAAGCTATTTGTCGTTCATTATTCCTGACTGATCTCCATTATTCCTTATTCCAAACTTTTCAGTCAGTCAGAAAAAAAGAAACAACACCTGACTCAGGTTCTCAGCTAAGTAATATGAATATTAAATCATTAAAAGCAAATAATAAAAAGTTTGGTAAACAAAAACTGTCACAGCAAAACTATGCAATAGACATGATAGAATGTTCAAAAATCTGACTTATCACTTTGTGGCAAAAAATCAAATAATAAATTACTATCTTTTTTTTTTTTTTTTCAAAGTTACTTGTTATGTTTCACATTTTTTGCTTATTACTTTGCTCCAATTCTTATTTAGTTAAAACATGCTTGACACTTATAATCTCTTTTAATAAATCAAATTGCTATTTTTTCTTTAGGGGCCTGTATGTATTATTGTACTGAACCACCTATCTTGTTTTCTTTTTTGGAAAATAGATAGATAGATAGATAGATAGATAGATAGATAGATAGATAGATAGATAGATAGGTTTTTTACCTAATCATAAACTCTGTTTTTTAGAAATACAACAAAATGTAACTTACAAGAGGTTGAACATAGAAAATCACCTGTCATAACTTCATCATTACTAGACCCCAGAGAATTAATGCCTTAAAGTCAATAACAGAGTCTTCTAATTAAAAGCATAAAGCACCATCATGACAGTGTATGGGGGAACGTTTGTAAAGAGCTCTCCATTCTCTGGTGTGATCCTGATATGGCTAATTGCATTGTGACTTGCCTTTATGTGCTTATGTAAATAGCACTGGCTTCTGAAGCAGAGCTTTCAGGCTGCTTTTGTCAGTAGGAGAGTCGTTTCCCCAAGGACTTTTTCTTTGTGAAACACCAGCTGGTGGGAGTTTTGCATTGTTAACCCTTATCGCCAGTGGCAAAGAGGGGGAAAAAATAATCAGGAAAAAGAAAAACTGCCTGATTTTATCTTTTTTATTTTAATAGAGCCTTTTTCCTTGTGCCCTTCTTTCCCCAAACTGAAGCTTTAGGGGCCTACAGCAGACTCCATTTATCTTTTATTAGTATACATAAAGATAAGGTTCTAGCTCTGAGTCTTTCTGCAGCATGTAGTGCTCTATTTGCTGGCACTTTGTAAATGTATTCAATTGAAAATTTTACATTTAAACATTGCTCTTTACACTTTTACCTCTTTTTAAACCCCAGCACTTAATCCAAGCACTTTCTGTTTTCTGCTAGTTACAATGCAAAGGAAAAACTGATAAAAAGAAAACATTTAAATAAATTCAGGAAATTCCTCTGCTTCAGAAGCACACGAGCAAACGTTAATATGGCGTGAAAAGTACACTTATGAAATGTTAAGATTACTGTTAATAAGCTAGACAAGAAAATGTAATTACATATGATAACATCCTGGTTATTGTGAAATAAAAAAATCATTCAACTTGATTCTTTGTAAGATTACAGATATTCCTTATGGTCTCTGTATTGGACAGTCATAGAAAAAAAGACTGCTAAAAAGGGATCACAGATATATATATTTTCTTCAAAATCTCATTGATTATATTTCTGCTATACCATTCTCCATATGCTTCAAGCCCAAAGTGGCAAACCCATACTATGCAGTTGTCAATGTGGATTTCCTCCTTACAAGACTTTTAGTCACGTTGCACCAAGACCTGAGCTATTTAAGCCATACTATGAAAGAGAACTACTTCAAATGAACACAGTTATTATTTTTAAAAGTTCCTTGATTTAAGGTTATTTTGTTAAAGCCAGTGATGAAAATAACAATGAAAGGACAAAGGTTATACATTAAGACTCAACTGCTCATGCACTGGAAGAATGACAAAACCAGTATTTGTTGAAATACCAAATAGAATAAAAAAGCAAGATGGGGAAAAAAGATTGTTAATTTTTCTACCATAAATATTTTTATTTTTTTCTGTCCAGATGTCTTCTGCATTCTGTGTTGTGCACAGGGATTTACATGGTCACATTCTGTAGAACTGTTTATTGTAGCACAGAAGAATCTGGCTGTTCACATGTCATTATTTTCACACTTTACTCTGGTCTCTGTAAACCTACTTCAGAATTAACCTCAAAAAAGTAATTTTGCTAAGAAAAGAGAAAGATAGCAAAATTAATTCCAGGAGAACAGAGCCAAGTATTTACATGAGGTAAACTGGCATCACTTCATCAAAATGGCAATATGCCAGATGCACCATTTCAATGATTGACCTAGGAATAATAGTTCCACAATATGAACCTGCATATATTTACTACAGAAATATTTGCATTTGCTACTCTAATTATTCAGTGACAGACTTTAAATGGTTTGTCAAAAAGAGAAAAGTGTGTATGCAGTTTGTTCTCAATTTAAATGAGTAGCCTTGGGAAGATTTTTGAAGATGATAATGGTATCCATGATCCACAAGGTATCCATGATTCTACTGTGATTTTTATTTTTCATTTATATTTGTTCTTCAGCTTCTCTGTATTTTAGTTTATAACAGGGATCTATAACCTTTGAGACTGAGACATACAGGTCACCTTACTTTCATACTGTTAAGCACAGAAGAGCAACAAGACTCAGTGTGACATGACATCATATTTCTACTTAAATTTTTTCATTTTGCAGTTCAGATGGACTTTTTCAACTATTCAAAATGTTCATGCTTAAGCAATAAAATTAAATACATAAACCAGAACTGTTTTTCACTCTATAAGGGACAGGTTCCTGAGTAAGACTCTTTTCAGGAGCATTACATGTAAAAAACAATGAATCAGAAGAAAACATTGTGATTTGTTATTGCTTTGTTTAATAGAGAAATAAGCCTGAAAAACCTCTCCAAATGAACTGCAAAACCTGTAGTCACTTTTCAGAAAGTGTTGTCCACATTTTGTTTCCTTTCTTTAGCAATCCAGTAGCTGATACCCAAACAAACACACTGGTTAATTATGCCCTATCCTGTAGCTGGAAAAAGAAAATACAATATTTTTAAGGGTTTTCAAAAAAGTCTGTATTTGTTTCTCCAGACACTTGAGCATTCTTAGTGAAATTTTTTTAAAAAGAGATCATGGAACTGGAGACGAATAAAAACAAATATTAGGCCATTCTTATTTGTTTTCTAGGTTTTGAATCTTCAAAATTAATGTTTTCTACCTTTGCCCTACAATCACAAGATTTACTTTATAAATAAATGCTGAACCTTTTTTACAAGTCACCAATCTGCAGTGATTAAATAACACACTGATTCTTTAATCAATGTCAGTTAATAAGGGATTTAAACTCTGCAAAATTATTGGTACTTATTTTATTCAGAAAAGGATAAGCACACAGCACTATTTCTGTCCAAGTTCAAGCAGAGAGCAGAATATGGTAACAGTGGAGTTTTTTGCTGGTTTTGCACTGTCTTCAAGAGAACAGATCATATCTAAAAGATTAACTGGTTATAAAGTTTGTCAGGAAAGTTATCCTCCAGATTTTATTTTTTTTTTAATAATTACACTTTAAAGTATGTTTGCACAACTCAGTGGGCTTCATTGCGTAACAATAGCATTTTTTATAAGGTGACATGTACTTCAAAAATGCACTTTGCACCTTATAAAACCATGGTTAGAATCTCTTTGTTTTACTTAACTGTTAACATGTTCCAATAATGAAATTCAATTCAACAGCTAAATATGGAAAAATAGCTTGCTGGCTTCCTAATGTTGAAACACCATATTTAGTAAGCAGTCCACCAGAACCCAAATTGTTGGTGATACTAGATCACACTTATTAGGGCCCAATTAGTGATATGCAACTTCAGAGAATTCAACCAACCAATAGGGTATTTTCTTGATCTTTTCTTTTTGTGTTTGCTTTCTGTTGTGGGGAGTTATGAAATGGAAAATGCAGTAAAATATTATATAACTTATGGGAGAGACAAATAATAGACTTTTCTATGGTAGTGGGTGATAAAAGTGTATTGGTCACTAAAGTTATAATTTAATCATTCTTTTCATAGTACAAGGCAATAATCCTGTCGTTGGATGAAAACCAAAGTGCAGGTATTTATACAAGAAAGCTCCTAAATCAAAGGTCTTGAAATTTATTAGACTCAATGTTAGTTCACAACAATCCTGAATTAGAAATAATAATCCCCTTGTCAGTATTTTTATACTGAGATTTTTAATTAAACAGTCACATTTCATTATGATGAAAAATGTTGAAATATTATGCAGACTGTTAATAACTTCAAAGTGAATTGTTTACAACATATATTTAAATAACCTTGACCTTCTTTGCTCTTATTCACACTGCTCATCTTTCTGCAGTCTGACCTTGGACTATTCTGACTTTTCCTTTAGGAGAATATTTGGCTCTTTCCTTCCGAATAAATGTGTCTTTGTAATGTCTCTTTGAGAATCAAAGAAAGGAGTAGAATTTGGCCCAGTTAAGCAAACTGTGCAAATATAAATAAAGAGCAAAGAACAAAAGTTTTATTGTAGAAAATGCAGGAAAAATAATCCTGGATTCTCTCTGACCGATTATAGCTGTCAACCACTCAAAAGAGTTTGAATGTATATGTAGTGAAAAATAAACATATATAAGACTATTTTTCAATCATGGGTACCTAACACACACATTCAGTCTTATTTAGTAAATAACCTCATTTTCAAAGTTCTTGATAACTGTATCATGTACTTGCATCCCTATCTTTAGCTGGAGAGACATGGCTTTTGTCACTTACATTTGAAAGCTGGATACAGATATCCATAGTCAGCAAAAATTACTGAAAAGAATGAGAAATATCTAGTTATAAATCAATAACAATGCAGTGTCCCAGAACACTAATTGGATCAGATATTCCATTGTGCTATAACTTGAATAATTGTTTGACATACTGCCCTCACAGGTAGAAATGTGTGATATGGATATTTAATTATTAATCATTAAACATGAAAATTATCACTCTCTAGAAAAAAGAACTAATTTAATACAAATTAAATTCTGAAATCCTGTGAATATCTTCTGGGCACAATTTTCTTGACTTGAAAGTTCCTTCTAGCACATACTGTAATTTTCAGTTCTCCCATCATAGATACATAAGGATAATGCTCACAGGGCTTTGTGCAGTCACAATTGGAACAAGCTTGTTTTCCATGTCTGTTTTTAGGGACATGTCAGGTGATAATATTGGAAGGGAGGTAGGCAGGAAAGAAGCTGTAGTCCTACAATGTGATCTGGAATTAGTGCTCTATACTGAGTGATAGCAGAGGAGGGAACTCAGCAATTTAGTTGTCCCAAACTGTTTTTTCACAAACAAATTTTAGACTGAATGTACCCACCATACTTATCTGTGATTTTTGCTTAAACCTTTCTCTATTTTTAAAAACAACATTTTTACAAGATCTACTTGTGTTGGGTTTGTGTGTGTGGTAGGGTTTTTGGTAACAGGGGAGGGGGCTACAGTGGTGGTCCCCTGTAAGAAGCTTCTTGAAGCTCCCCTGGCTCCAAGTCAGCCCCATCTCTGGCCAAGGCAGAGCCAATTAGCATTGCTGGCCACACTTCTGTGATAATGCATTTAAGAAGGGGAACCTGGGAGAAGGAGTGGGAGTTGTGAGGAGAAGTTGCAAAGAGGACACCAATGCATACATTGTCAGTGGAAGGTCAGTGGAAGACAGAAGGAGGAGAAGGGGGTGATGGTGCGCCAGAGCAGAGATTCCCCTACAGCCTGTGGTGAGAGGGCAGGCTGTTCCCCTGCAGCCCATGGAAGTCCACGGTGGAGCAGATGCCCACTTGCAGTCCATGAAGGACCCCAAATGGGAGCGGGTGGCTGCACATGAAAAAGGCCTGGACTCTGTGGGAAGCCTCCGTTGTTGTAGTTCAGTGCTGGGAGGACTGCAACAGCAGGAGGGACCCATGCTGGAGAAGCTTGGGAAGGGCTGTGGCCCCTGGGAAGGACTCACGTCAGAGAAAGTTCAAGAAGACTGTCTCTTGTGACAGGGCCCCCATGCTGGAACAGGGAAAGAGTGTGAGGAGTCCTCCACCTGAGGAAGAAGGAGCTGCAGAGACAATGGGTGAGAGACTGACCATAATCCCCATTCCCTCCCCCCACCCTTCCCCCCGGCTGGGTGGGGAGGAGGTAGAGAAATTGAGAGCAAATCTGAGCCTGGGAAGAAGGGACAGCTGAGGAGAAGGTGTTTTTTTTAAATGTGGTAATGCTTCCTGCTGTCCTACTCTGTTTGTTAAGTGGTGGTGGTGTTTGAATTAAATTGATGTTCTTTTTCTTCCCCTAAGGAGTTCATCTTTTGCCCATGACCATAATGGGTAAGATACCCCTATCTGTTCTTATCTCGATTCCTGAGCATTTTGTTTTATTTTCACCTTCCCATTCTTGAGGGGGAAGGGGTGAGTGAGTGGCTATGTGGTGCTCAGTTTCCCTCTGGACTCAAACCATGACAGTCTTTACAAAGCTATTGTTCCAAACCATGATTGTAACATCTGTCTCCCCAGCACTGAAGTATTTGTCTTCACAAGGCTGTGAAATTATAGATGTACATGTACAAAAAGACTCACATTTTTCATACTAAGTATAAAACCCAACATCCAAACTCCCTGGGAGACTAAGCACCTAAATGCAGTGGCTGCAACCCTCAAAAACACATCTCAGCTACTGGGAAGCAATGAGGACAGTACGCAGTTTTCTTCAAGTTTGATCTCCCTTGATATGAAAATTTCTACCAGTGAGGTTTTATATAATGTTAAACTACTAGTATTGTAGAACTGCACAGAGACTGAGTGCAGTTTTCTTCACATATGTAATTGACAAAGGATAATTTAAAAGGTACCTATTGAATATATGTTATTAACATGTTTAAAGAGCAAAACAGGCAAAAATTATTATTAAAAAACCTGCTTATGATACTCACATGTTCACCTGAGATAACACTTGTCATTTATATTTGCTCTTGACCAAATAACAAGATTTGCAGCAAGCTTGCTGTCTAAATCTGATATGGAAGCATATGTCTCTCCCTGTGGGAACAGCTGTATGGATTCCACCACATCAGAATTCTTGTAAGTTATGGGTTGCAACAACATACCTAGAGCTCATGTGTAGGTGTAGCCCTAAGTCACTTGCTCAAAGTCATGCCAAATTTGTAGCAGAGCAAGAAAACCAATCCATATTGCAATGCCCTAAATACTCTGTCCACGAATAGTCCATATAGTCTTCCTGCTAACTTCTTCCCCAAACAAGCAGTAAGATAAAACAAAAATCCCAAGTCTATTTCTCACAACTTTATCTAAAATTAGGGTCGTGATGGTGGATAGCATTTACATGTTCAGGCATAGAACCTCAATTTGTGTCATTTTCATCTCTAGTAAATTAAATACTCCACACACACAAAAAGCACACAATATAAACATCTCAAAGTCTATGTCTTCTAAGCAGCAAGACTAAGTGTCCTAGCAGCTCTGACAAACCCATAACTATGCTTTTATTCTCAGTATGGCCATGTAACTCAAGCTTCTATCTATAAAGTGAAGCTGAATAAACTAATCTTTAGAGATACTCAGTTCTTTTATTTTAATGAAGTATTAGTTGACTTAATTTAGCTAATATCAATACCTTAAAATATGAATCTTCTTTTCCCTTCATGTCATACTAATCAGAGCTTTTCAGGGGCTCGCACAATCACAAATCAAAGGATCATTTGGGCTTCTATATTTGAAATTTTAAAAGTCAGTTAGATTATGGAAGTCAGAAAGTATAGTTTTGGGGGTGAAATAGCATCTTGCGGACCAGTAAGCATCCTAGGGGAGCTGCACTGGTAATTTATAGCTGTCAAGGAAAAAAAGCTCCTGAGTAGTGTGAAATTTTAGCTATTTTGTTAACGCATGATTTTAACTTTAGGGACTATTGGCAAGAAGCCCAGACACTGGACTGCTTCTGGCAAGCCCTGTCAAATGCTCTCCTGTTTATTTTCTTTGTCCTATAGACAGTTTTGTTACAGAAAAGGAATTACCTCTTTTTTGAGAACTTTGCTATTCAGAGCCTTTGATTTTATTTTCACTAATATTGGGAGAAGTAGAAAGTAGGGGCTTTTAAATGGGCTTTGCTGAAGTAAAAAGGGAAATGCTTTGTGCTGAGGATGTGTGAATTGTTGAATTATCAAATAATAAAATTACAGGCAACAGAATTATCACAAAGACATATTTAGGCTGTTGATTTGCCTCCAATTTTTATTGGTTTTCTCTATGTATTTTTATGCCTGTCAGGAAAGAGGTTCTTTACTAACTGTAATTCAAAGAATAATTGCACTGGAGAGGCATTATAGCAGAGATGTTGGACAAGTCCAGTAGTGTGTGCAATACTCAATTTAGCATTTGGCAGTAGTGTCAGCTATATTAAAATTAATGAAAGCCTTGCCTGTTGATTTACTTCTTGAGGGATTGACCTTGCAAATTGTAGCTATTTGTGAGAAGAACTCCAAGAAGTATTTCATTATTTGTTCTCATTACCAGGTAAGAATCACAGGAATTTAATCCCACCTACATCTGTAACTTCCTAGGGAGTGAGTTAGTCCTGTTTACATAGATCAATGTTACAGTCTTAATCTCTTTTCTTCCACAATAAACTTCAAAGGAGAAAAAGTCATGATATAATACAGAGAAATTATATTAATTCTATAATTTACTTATCAAACTATTCTGAAGTACTCCCTTAAATTTACCTCAGCCTACACAAACAAATATAGAGATGGAGATATGTATACAACAACTTTGCGATTGTCAACAAGGAAACAGAAATGTCTTGATGTGAAGCCTACACATCTGGTCCTAGGTTTATAGAAGTGCCATGTTTAACATGCTTTTTTCCATCCCTGCATATATAAACAATTTTAAATGGTTCTTTTTTTCTGGGGTTTTTTGCTGTCTTAACCAGCTATTTTGCTCTGGGTTTGCATGGTTTTTTCAGTTCTAGATTTAAAGAAAACCAGCCATATTTTAATGTTTGTGATGGGTGTGCTTCTGTATATGTGTGTTTGATGGCAGGAATCTGATTTGCACTTGGTTCTCTTGGAAATATGCCGTGTTGGGAACTTGCTTGGATCCTGTTTTTCCCATTTAATGCTTATGAAGTCTTTACAGAATGCATAGCTATGCACTTTCTACAAACCTACTTTCTTCTTTTTTTTTTTTTCATGAATGAATGTGTTTTCAGTAAAATATCTATTCATCCACTACCGGGATTTCAGTAAAATATCTTCCACCTATTCATATGGGCTGAGATTTCTCTCCAGAGAATACAAACTGTATTCCCAAGAGTAGTTTTGCTTTGAGGGTATGAGAAGATCCGACAAGGATCTTTCAGTTGTAAGTGCAGGGTTTTTGCACCACATTTCTCAAAACTGAGTTAGAGGACAATCTCTCCAAACCTTTTATAACCATTAGTGTTTAATTACCATCATGTTTACTCTTGACCGAGAACTAATGTTAGCTCCATACAGCAACAGTATGCATATGGCCCTATAAAACATGCTCATCAATTTGCATGCTTGTGTGAAATATAAAAATTAATATATGAAAGAAAAAGTCACAATCTATTTTAAACAATATCTAAACTGATAAAAAAGGGTGTGTTTTTCATCATATTGGATAAAAAATTTTTTTATAATTTAGTTGAGTCTCAAGTTGTTAAATGATTTATCACAAGGAAATAGGAAAACTCTTCCCTTATTAAGGAAACCACATTTCCACAGAGGTGTAAGCTATTAACAGTCCATAGGCAGGGTGACATAACAGCTTTCTAAATGGCTTAATGATTGAGAATTCTTGAGGAAAGGTTTGAGTGTAAAGGAATGCACTAGAGGACTGGATATAAAAGGAAATCTTTATCTTTTTAAAAATTATGTACAGTACACTGTACTCTCACAGCAACTAAGTTCCTAATCTCATGGCTTTCAGCTCTGATATTTGGATAATAAAATATGATCAACATCTCTTACATTTTGTTGAAAATATAGTTAGATAAATTATTATATTTTAGTCATGGTTATGTGCCTTTCTAATCTTTGTAAGTGGATTGTTTCTATTTAGAGTTAGCAAAGATATATTCTTCTTTTTTTACTTTTCACTTGTTTGTATTAAAGTAGTTTGTAAGGACAACTGACAAACAGCAACGCATTCTAGCCCTTTAGAAGCAACAATTTTATTTTAATGGACATCACCCCAATACAATTCTCTAGAGTATACAGGGTATAATAGGATGCCACTCCAATTCATTGCCTACAACATTCTAGGCATTAGTATTAGGTAGAGCTGCACAGAAGAATCATAGAATTACAGAATCATTGGATAATTCAGATTATAAATCTATGGGACTGGATGGGATACACCCAAGAGTGCTGAAGGAGCTACCTGGGGTGCTCGCCAAGCCGCTTTCCATCATTTACCAGCAGTCCTGGCTGTCCGGGGAGGTCCCGACAGATTGGAAACTGGCCAATGTGACGCCCATATATAAGAAGGGTCGGAAGGATGATCCAGGAAATTACAGGCCTGTCAGCTTGACTTCGGTACCCGGGAAATTGATGGAGCAGCTCATCCAGAGTACCCATCTTACAACACATGCAGGACAACCAGGGGATCAGGCCCAGTCAACATGGGTTTATGAAAGGCAGGTCATGCTTGACAAACCTGATCTCCTTCTACGACAGAGTTACCTGCTTATTGGATGAGGGAAAGGCTGTGGATGTAGTTTACCTTGACTTTAGCAAGGCCTTTGACACCGTTTCCCACAGCATTCTCCTGGCAAAAATGGCTGCTCGAGGCTTAGATGATCGCACGCTTTGCTGGGTAAAAAACTGTCTGGATGGCCGGGCCCAAAGAGTTGTGGTGAACGGAGTTAAATCCAGTTGGAGGCCGGTCACGAGTGGTGTCCCCCAGGGCTCAGTTTTGGGGCCTCTCTTGTTTAACATCTTTATTGATGATCTAGACGAGGGGATCGAGTGCACCCTCAGTAAGTTTGCAGATGACACCAAGTTGGGTGGGAGTGTTGATCTGCTCGAGGGTAGGGAGGCTCTGCAGAGAGATCTGGACAGGCTGGAGCGATGGGCTAAAGCCAACTGTATGAGCTTCAATAAGGCCAAATGCCGGGTGCTGCACTTGGGTCACAACAACCCCCAGCAGCGCTACAGGCTTGGGGAGGAGTGGCTGGAGAGCTGCCAGTCAGAGAGGGACCTGGGGGTGTTGATTGACAGCCGGCTGAACATGAGCCAGCAGTGTGCCCAGGTGGCCAAGAAGGCCAATGGCATCCTGGCTTGTATCAGAAATAGCGTGGCCAGCAGGGATGGGGAAGTGATCTTACCCCTGTACTCGGCACTGGTGAGGCTGCACCTCGATTACTGTGTTCAGTTTTGGGCCCCTCACTACAAAAAGGACATTGAATTACTTGAGCGTGTCCAGAAAAGGGCAATGAAGCTGGTGAAGGGTCTGGAGCACATGTTGTACGAGGAGCGAGCGGCTGAGGGAACTGGGGTTGTTTAGTCTGGAGAAGAGGAGGCTGAGGGGAGACCTCATTGCCCTCTACAGCTGTCTGAAAGGAGGTTGCAGAGAGCTGGGGATGAGTCTCTTCAACCAGGTAATAAGCGATAGGACAAGAGGGAATGGCCTCAAGTTGCACCAGGGAAGGTTTAGACTAGATATCAGGAAGTATTTCTTTACAGAACGGGTTATTAGGCAGTGGAATGGATTGCCCAGGGAGGTGGTGGAGTCCCCATCCCTGGAGGTGTTTAAGAGTAGGGTCGACATAGCGCTGAGGGATATGGTGTAGATGGGAACTGGCAGTGTTAGGTTAATGTTTGGACTAGATGATCTTCAAGGTCCTTTCCAACCTAGTTGATTCTGTGATTCTGTAACTGAACTCAGAAAGTTACCTGGTCCAACCCTTTGTTCAAAGCAGGTCCAACTGTTCCAGGTTGCTCAGGGCCTTGCCCAGGTGAGTTTTGGGTGTCTGCAAGGACAAATATTCCACAGTCTACCTGGGCCCAAGTTCCTAACCTTGATCACCCTCATGTTGAAAGGATTATTCTTCATCTTTAGTTAGAATTTCCTGTGTTCCAAATCGTGTCCATTGCATCTTGTCCTATCACCGTGTACCTCTGAGAAGAGTCTGTCTCTGCCTTCTCTATCAAGTAAAAAGATTAGATATTAGGATTAGAAAGATTAGACACCATTAGTTAATTGAAAACAACAATAAACTCTTACCATTGCCTTTTCAAAACTTAATGAACCTAATTCCTTTAGCCTCTTTTTGGACCTCATGTCCTGCAGCCTCCTGACCAACCTGGTGGCCATCTGCTGGAGTTGCTACATTTTGTCACTCTTTTTCTTGTACTGGGAATACAAAAACAGGATGCAGTGCTCCGAATGAGGTCTCACAAGTGCTGAATAGAAGGGGATAATCACTTCCCTCAACCTGATGACTGCATGTATTAAGTGTGGCCCAAGATGCGGATAGCTTTCTACGCTACAAAGGCAAACTGTAGTCATATGTTCAGCTTGTTTTCCACCTTTCTGCAGAGCTGTTTCTAACCAATTGGAGCCCAGCCTTTATTGTTACTTGAGGATATTACACCACAGATTCAGGAGTTTGCATTACCTTTTCTTGAACTTTCATAAAATTCCTGTTGGCCTATTCCTCAATCCTCTTCAGACCTCTCTGAAAAACAGTCCCACCCTCCATCTTACTGACTGCTTCACACAGTTTCTTGTCATCCTCAGTCTTGTGGGGAGTATACCTTACTCCATTGTCCAGGTTGTTAATAAACATATTAAATGGTGTTGGCCCCAATTTGGACCCCTGAGTGACACCATTAATAACCAGCAGCCAGCTGGACTTTGTTTCACTAACCACCACCCTTTTAGGTTGATGGTCCAGAAAACTTTCCAGCCACCAACATAGACCATATCTTACCAGTTTGACCAGAAGGATTCTATAGGTAATCATGAAGAAGACCCTGGTAAACAGATAAACAACATCCGTTATTTTCCCCTCATCCTCAGAGACAGTCATCTCTTCATAAAAGACAACCTAGTGATAAGGCATGATTTGGTCTTTAGCTGGCTGTTCCAAGTCATCTTCTTGCCCTTCTTGTGTTTGTAAATGGCTTTGAAGAGTCATTATGGTCCATAATTGTTCCAGAGACTGAGGTTAACCTGAGCAGTCTGTGAGTTGCCAGATTCTCCTTTTCTCCTCTTTGCCCTCCCAGGCAGTCTCCCACAGTACCCTGCCAAGCAGATCCTTGAACAAGACAAAATATGTTTCCTTGAAGCCTAGGGTTGTGATTCTTGTAGTTGTCTTACTTCTCTCAGGATTCTAAACTCCACAAACTCATGATTGCTTCAGTGAAGGATCCACATCCCTGATTGATTAGTCCTTGTTTGTGAGAAACAAGTCCAGATGAGTATCTCTCCTGGTTAGATCATCAGTCACCTGTATCAGGAAATTGTTATCAATGCACTCTAGAAATCTCCTAGTTTCCTTGTGCCAGTATAATTTCCAGATGTCAGGATAGTTAAAGTTTCTAAAGTACCAGGCTCTGTGAACATGGGGTTATCTCCAATTGCTTAAAAATCACCATGTCTATTTTCTCTTCTTGATTATTCAGTTTGTAGTTAGACTTCTCTTGTCTTGGTATGTTCTCTTATCCTCACCCAAAAGTTTTCTCCTGGCTCATAACCCATTTCAAGACAAAACTCCATGCATCCAGGTTCCTCCTTTGTATGGACTGCAACTGCTTCCCCATTTCAATATCTAGAAGTAGACAGGAAAGTTGCTTGTCATGCTCAGGACACTGGGGAGAGTGCCAACAGTTTCAAGAAATTTTTAAACAAGTGTCTTTAGTTTTCTGATCCCAAGAAACTTCAGGTTTTGTCTGCTTTTCTCTTGCAAATGTTCTACCACTGTCTATTTCTGTTCCTGTTGAGAAAACACTAACCATGATTGCAATACCAGCCCAAATCACATTCAGCACTGAATCACCTTCAAATTTTTTAAATGATTACAGAGTGTCTCTTCAAAATACTTTTTGGACAGACATTCTGACACATTTTTATAATAGATTCTTATCAACCTAAATATTTCAGTCCCCTAAATGTTCTCTGACTAAAAATGAATTAGTCTATTGAATTGGAATTGGTTTATGGCATGCTCTGAAGACATTACTGTAAGTGAGGGGCAAACATTTGTTCATATAACACATGGACATTTACAGAATCACCAGCTTTTAGGAAAAAAAAATCACACTTATCCTTTCATACTAAGGCTCCAAGAAACATGATGCTCCTGTACTGCCTCTTATTGGAGAAGAGAAAGGCGAGGGGCAATCTCATCACAGTCTACAACTTCCTCAAGGGGGGCACTGGAGGGGGAGGTGATGCTCTCCTCTGGGGACCAGTGACAGGACACAAGGAAATGGAATGAAGCTGTGTCAAGGGAAGTTCAGTTTAGACATTAAGAACAGGCTTTCCAGGGAAGTAGTCACAGCACTAAGCCTGTCAGAGTTCAAGGAGCATTCAGATGACGTTCTTAGTCAAATAGTTTAGTTTTAGGTAGTCCTGCAAGGAGCTGGGATTTGGACTCTTCTAACTTGAGATATTCTATGCTTCTATGATTATTAATGTAATTATGTAAGGAATGGACACTACAGCTTTTTTCATTCAACTTTTTGTAACAAGTTTATTGCTAGCATTTTCAAATTCTTTTTCTAATAAAAATGTAAAAATACAACAGTTCTATTCTCTAGAGTAGTCTAGAACTTAGGTGAGTTATAAGTTTTGGGCACCTCCACAGACCTTCCAAAGTCATGTGGCATAACTTGCCTGCTTTGCAGGCAAGGGAGCAGCTCACAGAACCAAGTTTCTGGTGCATTAGGAAATCACATCCTAATGTACAGGTGCATTAGGAAATCACATCCTAATGTACAGATGCATTAGGAAATCACACCCAAGATAGCCCTTCAAAACCCAGTTTGTACCTTCTCCACTCTGTGCACATGAAGTCCTAGAAAGGATGATTGTTCTCTCAGGTATTGTCTTCTGGGTTACTGCCTAAGTCTTCAACAGTATAACCATAATTTTTCACCTGTATATCTAACCCAAACTTACACAGCTTACTTCTTTTCTGTTCAAACAGTATTTAGGGTAGGAAAATGTACCTGTTAAGAATTCTGTACACTTAGTATTGAGAAGCTTATCCTACGTTATGAAGATGTCACATGAGCATCAAATAAAAATCACTAACAAATCTGGTCTAAAAGACACTAATTTGTTCATTTCCTCTAAAAAAGAACCTACATAGCGTAACACAGGAATCATCACCTTCTGCCACGGAATAGTTCACAGATGTGAATAGTTTTCTACTAATGCCATTTAAATCTCATAGTTAAATGTAAAAAAAATATCCCTTTCTAACACTCATAACTGACTTTTATATTAACGTTCCTCAAATTGTTGTGTAGCTACTCTTCTTAGAGTTTTGGAAACACTGTGTTATGGTTGTTTTTATTATCTCTGGTTATAGAATTACTGAAAGCTATTTAAATATAAAACCCTACTGACAAAAGACATCCTTAGCATCCAGAGTAATCTCATGATCTCCACCTGTTTCTACACTTCCTTTTCTGCCTCTTAAGTTTTATCTCTAATCATTTCCACCGTTCAGTCATGTTATCACCTCTTATTTTTTCCTGAGGTTGATGAGACACACTGGAGCAACATAAAATAATAAAATAGGAGAAAAAAAATCCTATTTCAATATAGTTAATTTTTAACACTACTTTTAAAGTGGCTTGTTTGCAAAAGCCTAGGTAC
This sequence comes from Strix aluco, assembly GCF_031877795.1. Classification (NCBI taxonomy): domain Eukaryota; kingdom Metazoa; phylum Chordata; class Aves; order Strigiformes; family Strigidae; genus Strix; species Strix aluco. Next base: position 67,452,273 of record NC_133935.1, read on the forward strand.
AGCATTTATTAGAATTCTTCCAGCATGCTGACTTGTGTATATCCATACATACACATATTCATATGCAGATCTTCTGAATTACTGGTTTTAGTTTTCCTTTAGGTGTTGGTTTTTTTTTTTTTTTTAAATTGTCTTTTAATCCAAGAAACAATATAGCATTATTTACATAGAGAGTAGCAATAGCTTGTGGACATGGAGTTTCTCAATCTTTCATATTAGCCAGTGTTATGAAGGCAACTTGCTAATTTTTTTCCTTCATAAATGAATGAATAAATAAGGGTGAACATTAATAATGAAGAAAAAAAAATCCCTGTGGCAACTCTGGAGCCAAAGTTGGCACATGTCTATTCAGGCACCATTGTTAAACACTGCATCTATGCCAATGTGCTGTAGCTTGCCAATCTGAGAAAAACAGTGATACTGTTGAAACACACCAAGGGCCCATTGTCTTATTTCCCTCTTTTCCTCCCATTCCTTTAATGACTGAATAGTTCAAAGACCACAGGCCACTGCAGAACAAGTATACATTATCAGAAAGTGACATAATCTGTGCCCATATAATTCTAATTCAAACAATTTAATACCTATCCATGGGAATCCCGTTATCCCATCCTCTGCTCAGTCAGAGGATGAAGAGCATCACAACTGGCTCAAACTCATACCAAAATGGATGGATTGATTGGTTCAGATAAAATAAGAAATTTACCTTTTCCTGCTGTTCCAAAGTTATCACCTATGTCTATAGCAGCAATCATGTAGTTCTCTGGTCCCACTTTGTATACATGAGAAACATAGGTAGTTTAGATGGACTATTTAGGTAAAAACAGCAGCTACCAGTAATTATAGCTAGTGTGAACAGACAACTGAATTTTCTCTCATAAGGTATTAGGGTTGGTATTTGTTAATTGAGAATATAGCTGCAATGGTCATTTCAGAACACTGATAGAAAGAGAATAACCTTTGTGTGCTGTAGTATCAGAATATTGGTTGTATAGGAATGGCAAATAGCTTACACTAGTGAAAGATGACATTACATTTTACAGAGAACATAAACTAAGATATGGCAAATAAATAACTGCATCTGAAAGTATGTAGCTTTTTTTTCTATGAACTGAAGACTTACAGATGCTAGAAGGGTCAAAGGAGGAGCTTGGGTTGATAAGAGCATAGCTTAAGCCTTACATGAATTATTTGCATTGGGATTCACTATGGAAATGACAATTTCTAAAAATTCAACTTATCTTTATGGCCCTGAGGGTATCTTTTAAAGTGTCAAAGAAGGTATTGTAAACAAATTTGTAAAATGAAGTGTAAAATCTTACTATGACTAGCTAGTGTTCATTTAAAATTTCCAAGCTCAGATATGATATTATGGACATATTGACTTAATATATGAAACATCACTTACTGTTGTCTCAGTGCCAGAAGTACAGAAGAAAACAGGTATTTAATAATTAAATTATTATTTCTCAAAAAAATGTCTTTTTAGGAGAACCTGGAAAACTGCAGACTGTAGACTTTGATTTCCATACTGTGACAATAGAAAAAAAAAAAAAAAAGAGTTAAGGGGCACAGGTAAATTATATATTGGGGAAGACTGAGTGCGGCTTTTTTAGAAAAAATGGTTATAGCTATTACAAAAGGAGTTTTTTGATTCTGTAATTCAGTGTAAAAGACACATACAGCAGGATTAATTTGCATAAACATGGTCATCTGGTCTAATTTTTGGTACAGTGGGACATTTCACTTAGGCTCTTGTTGCTACTTCTGGGCTTCTCACAAATTCTGTCTCATACTTGCTAGCCTTATACAGTTATCTGGGATACCTTAAGAAATCTCTAATGGCCTTGGCTGCATTTATACAGTTGCATCCAGCCTTTACTGCTCAGAGGAACTTAAAGTGGAATAAGACATACATTCAATATAAGGTAGGGAAGGCAGTGTAGCACACAATCCATTCCCTTCAAAATATTCTTTTGCCTTATTGACACTGTACGCCTTCCACATAATTTTTAAAGTGTGTAACCTGGTGCTTTTTAAGAAACATTTTTGAGGAGTGATTAGTGTAATTGTACCTACCTGTATCTCCAGCATTGTTATGGTGACACAAGGTAAAGCAAGGATGATTTAGAAGAGGAGAAGCATAAAACCTTAGTCACAAATCCTGTGAATGTTATTTGGTCCACCTGATGGGCAAGCAAAGGAATCTATTAACATTACTTTTATAGATATGAAGACTGCTGATCAAATAGTTGATTGCAAATCATCCTCTTTTGAAAGCTATATTCATTCTAGCTTTAAAAATTGGGAGATTAAAAAGATTGTTTACACCATATTTTAGAGACAAAATAGAAACCATATATTCATATGACAAAAAGGTAGAGGATATTTATGGACTGTTAGCCCTGCAGACTGTTAGTCTGAAATAAGCTTTCAGACAGACCTTCACATCTTAACAACATTCTATTTTCTTTGTTTAAATTGGTGAAATCAACAAACTCTTGTTAAATAAAATTAAAATTCAGCTTTTTTCTCAGAGAAACATTTAGGACATGCTAACTGGTTATTCTAGAAAGTCAGGTTTCAAGCATATACACCTGCCCATGTGTTAGTGACAACCATTGTTTAAACCTGTCATTTTTACTTGGTCAAAGAAGAGAAAACTAAATCCAAAGGAGACTGAGGACTTTTGTCTCCAGTTATATATGTTATATAATCGTTTGTAACTGTGCAAGGTTAAAGGAGATTCTGATGGTGTTTTAAATTCATTTTGCATTCATCTAGCTTTTGTGTATATGAATACAAAAGAGACTCAGCCCTCAGCATCCTTGTGGTTTTCCTCTCCCTTCTGCTGCTCTGACTTCCTTTTCCATTTTTTTTAGTAATGTGTAGAATTTGAAAGGGTTTTGTGAAAATTTTACTTGTTTTTATTGCAGCAAAGTGGTAATGAAAACAACCCCATATGCAAGCTAATGGAACAATTTGGGGGAAAATTTCTTCAGGTGTGGAGTGTCTGACCTCAGGAGCCTGACAGATATCGCTACAGCATTATTAGCAGTCACTCAGGCCTCCAGGTGGAATTCAGGAGGCAGTGATGGCCACGCATTTCAATCTGTGCAGTTAACCTACTTAGATTAGAATCTATTATTTATGGTGATTATCAGCTACTGCAGCTCTTGTAAATGGCAGTAGGTTAGTGCTTTGATAATAATTAAGGTATTCATTATAGGATAAAAATGGAGGTCAGCTTCACTGCCCTCTTTTGAAACAGAATTGAACATAAGGAATTGCACGACTGAAGAAATTACTGCTAGAAAGAAATGACATAGATTTGTTTTTCATCTTCTTTATTCTGAAGCTGTGTTTTCACAGCCTTCTATATTCATTGTAGCACTAAAACTAAAAGGTCCCTAATGCCTTCTTTTAAGGAGTTCATTAGAAAACCATTAGTGAAGTTTTGTGTTTTTTTATTACTACTGCACTCCAGAATGAGACACAAAATACCTACAGGAGTCTGAAATATGGGAGAAAATCATACATGCAAAGCATATAAACTTTGTATGGTTTGCTGTCTTTTTTTATTGCATTGCATGATAAAGCCCCTGTTGTTTGAGCATATGCACTACTTTATTCTTTAATAATGCAACTTAAATGTCATGGATGTCTTACAAAGCTTGTGTTTATAAAATTTATTAGACAGAGATATGTTAAATGACTCCCAGGGGATTTGGATATTGCTGAACATTAGAAAACCAATGAAACATAGGTAAGACTAGCAGATTTCCTGCTATTTACCCACTGAACTAAATCTGCCTGTAGGTGTACCATATTTAGAGATTAAAAAGAAGAAGAAGCAATGTTTGTTCTTTACTGCATAAAATGCCTGTTACGAATTAAAAATTTTGTTAAAGTTGTTAGGAAACTGTCAGATTTTAATGGAATTAATTTTAGTCAGTGCCAGTGTCTTTCCATCATAATATCTAGCCATCAAACAATACTCAAGCACATAGATCAGAGAAGTATCAAAACCTACCAGTACAGTAACAGTAGGTAACATTAATATATATTAATATTATGAAAGAATAAGTAAAAAAAAGTTGTATCATGTACCTATGTTTCATTCTTTCTTTATTCTTTGGTACTATAATCATACTGGTTTATGAGAGGTAAGTTTTAATTTGGACAAAATTTGTGAGTATGAGAGGCACAGCTCAGTTTAACCCATATGCAAAAAAATTATCTAACTCTCCCTATCTATCCATAACATCCTTCCTAGACTTCTAGTGGTAAGGAAATGTGGAAAATATATGCTAACTTCTTGCATTTCCTTACAAACCTACAGCAATGGAGCCTGAGTAGAGAAGAATGGGAAATAGAGAAAAAAGCAGCAAGCTCGCCACAGTCTTGCACATAACCCTGGGAAGGTGAAATTGGTACTGATCAAGGTTATTGGCCAGAATCAAATTATTCCAATTTTAGAAAAGCATTCTTTTCATGGGATGTAAGATGGTCTCACCCATCTGTGCTGCACGTTAATGTCCTTTAAAGACCGGATGTAGGCCTTTGGTTACGATCTGGGTGTGAAGCATTCTGTGTGAAGGCAAGAACTTACTGATTGTATAACAACCTCTAAAAAATAAGTCATCTGGGAAATATCTTGGAAATTAATACAAATATATTGTATTTCTATTTGATTTCTAGAACTTTCACAATTCTTTTGGATAAAATTCCTGCCTTAACCCCATTCTAAAACTCAGAAAACATGAAAACCCAACATATTTTGGAAGCAGATGGCTTTAGGACTGAGCTAGAATTTAGGGGTAAAAAAAGAAAAAGAGATAAGCTGGTAGATTTCTTGATTTGAAAATGTGGACAGAAAATGTAGAGGGAGGGAGGGAGGGAGGGAAGCAAAAAAGTGTGTCACCATTACAAACCTTAATCAAAAGACAGTCCACAGAAGTGTTTGAATAATATAAGCAATGAAATCTCTTTGCACAAGTCAGAGTTTCCTACATGTTAGTAATAATTTATCAAGTTGATGTTGAGGTAGTGTTTTCCGGTAATGCTGCATGACTTCTAAATGAATTCTCTACTGATTCTGATTTGCCATTACCAGAAAACACTGATTCACTGTCAGTGTAGCATCAGACTCTGAAAATGACTAAAACAAATAGTTTGGCATGATGAATAAGAATAGACAAGAGTTAATGATATGTTCAATTTAAATGAAGTTCCTAGGAAACTGTGTGTAGTCTGAGATCACCATTCATTTTAAATGGAGTTGCTATTATTATTTTTTTCAAAAAAAATAGTATTTGAGAAAGGTAAGCTTAAAAAACAACCCATCACAGAAAGTGCACTCCTAGTCAATACCATCATGGACAGGTTTCCTTATCCCTTCTCTTTTGAAAGCTTAAAATGATTCTCATTTGAGTCATTAATCAGTCAACATTTGTCTTCAATCTTCCATTTGTTCATAGTTAGATTTAAAAATCAGTTATTTGGTTCAAAAAACTATTCTATAAAGCCTTTAACACTCTATATGTAATAAATAGAAGGAATGGGCATGGTTCACTGTCTGTCTTTCCCAAAACGTTCTATCTCATTACAGTCTCTTTCCATCTCACTTTTACTGTTTTTGAACTAGGTTAAAGTTTCCTAAAGAGTCAGAATAGAAGACAAAATATTATGAAGCCTATATACTGATTTTATGTTTTATTAATCTTGTTTGACTTTGGCTATAAGCTCTCTGAAATGGCAAAATTGGCTTCAAATATTCCCAAACTTTTAAAGTAACACAAACACTGGGGACTAGTTAAAGAGGAAAATAAATTCTAAAAGAGAATTTGACAAGCTTCTATTCAAACACTCTCTTTGTACTGTATGCTTACTTCTACTCCTTGATGTTAATTTCCGTAATGTTAAGAGGAGCAAGTGGAACATTGTATTTCTGTTGAAAGGGTTCCCAAAAACCCATTCTGGTTGTTCCCCATGTCACAAAACTACAAGAGTAGATTTTTTTTTTTTTTTTTTTTTTTTTCATAGCAACATGATTCCCACCTGGAGACTGGGATACAGGGCTAAATTTCCTATTCAGTTTTACTTGTATTTGAGGTTCATGCAAAAGAATCTGAAGGAATTTATAAACCTTCAAAAATTCAGTTAGATTCAGATCCCAGCTTTGGATTATCACAGAATTGCTGAGGTTGGCAGGGACCAGTGAAGATCATCTAGTCAATCCCCTGCTTAAACAGAGTCAGCTAGAGCAGGTTGCTCAGAGCATGTCTAGTCATATTTTGAACATCTCCAACACTGGAGACTCCACAAACATTCTGGGAAAGCTACTCCAGTGTTCAACCTCCCTTGCGAAGAAAGTTATTTCTTCTGTTTAAATGGAATTTCCCGTATGTCAGTTTGTGCTCATTGCCTCTTTTCCTGTTACTAGATACCACCAAGAAGAGTCTGGCTCCATCTTTACTCCCTCCCATTGAGTATTTTTTCATAAGATCCTCCCTGAGACTTCTCCAGTCTGTACGGTCACAACTCTCTCAGCCTCTCCATGTAGCTCAAATGCTCCAATCCCTTAATCTTCTTCACAACCCTTCACTGAACTTGCTCCAGTATGTCCGTGTCTCTCTTGTATGTGAGAGTCCAGCACTGGACACAGAACCCCAGATATATCTTGTCAGTGCTGAGTCAAGGAGAAGACTCATGCCCTTGACATGTTTGGCAGAGCCCAGGAGGCTGGTGACGTTCTGTTATTTGATCTGTTTGATCCCCTTCCCTAAGCTGTCTTCAGTGTTTCACCAAGACACCCTCCCATTCTGTTGCTTCACTTCCCTGTATCTACCTTTTCCTCTGCTGTCTTTCTACTGCGTCACTCCTCCTGCTTTTGTATTTCTATGAAGTGTAACATGGAACACCCACTGTAAGGACAGACGGACAAAGTACATTTTTCTATTGATTATGGCTCAGGCATTGTATTCAAGAACCACATGGTGTTACTCCATCAGCCCTGTCTCCCTGTGCTCTGCCTGGGCTGGGACCTGGGAAGAGACCCACTTGGAGCTGTATATGACAACCCAATGCAATGCCTACAGGAGAGGAATTCTTTGCCAAGCTCAGCCTGCCTCACATCCAAGTTTAAGGACATGGGAATCATTATACTTTTACATTTATGCCAAAATGAATCAGTCAATTAGTCACATTTTATATAGAGTGGAATTCAAGTAAATCTTCCCAAAAGTCAGCAGAATAGAGTTGTGCTGCAACTACCAGTATGCAATGTCATGTTATAAATATTATGAAATAAGCTAAAACTATGAGATTTAAAAACAATACATGTAGAGATTTATTCAGTTTTGTTTGGTTTTTTTAATTGATTTTCCCTACTACTCCTAAAAATTCATTTTTGTGTTTTTTTAAATTTACCTCTGAGGACTAGAAACAGGCTATTTTTATTTTTAAAGTATAGACTCTGTTATATTCAAGTAACTGCAGTGTCCAGTCTTTCAAAAGGACTCTGAATATCATGAGGTTTGGCAATTTTGCCCCAAGACTTCATTCCTTTGGGTATCCTGACAGGCTGAAAGTAAAGCATAAAACCAATACTTATTAAATCTCTAGTAGCCCGTATTTCTTTTTCTATATTGTCTCCCTGAACTGCTATTTTGCTGTCCTTAACTTTGACCACGTTACCATAAGAGTACAATAGTGGCATGCCTTTTTTTGTCCACCCCCAAAGCTGATCCAACATGAATAATGGGAACGAAAACCACTCGCTTTTGTTAACGAGCCAGGCTAGCAGCAGGGGAATATTTTAGAAATGTTCACAAATGTCAGTTGCTTCATTTGATCCTAATTCTAACAAGAATTCCATATGAAAATACGAACCTCTAGTGGATATATCTAATTTTGTAGAATGAATGATTTGTTGGTCTCCTGACAGTATCAGTGTTCCACAAAGTTATTTGTTACCTAATGGTCATCTACTTCATTGACAGTTAGGTGCCCAAATATTTTTTTAAAATCTGTTTCTGTGTTTTCTCCCACTGTGTTTGTACCTGCACTGGTGAAGTACAAACTCTCAACTACTTTTACAATTTTTAAGATAGCTCTTGTTGAAAATGACATGCCACTGTCCTGTAACTAATAATGACCCTAATGTTTTCAAGGCATTTAATCTCAGATGCTTGGAAAAGGTTAAGAAAATTTAACTTTATAAACCCTGGAAAATCATTCTTCTGTATGTTTTCAAACCAATACGGACTCTGATCATGTTATCCTGGTTCCTAGGACTTGTATTGAACACTGAAGAGGAAATAAAGGTGAATAAAACAACACTCCTACACGAACAAAATAGAAAGAGAAGATTCTTTTGTCGCTTGGCAAATTGAACACTGAAGTGTGGTCTCTGGGTCAAAGTCAGCTCTTGAGAAAAATCAATACCATTTACTTCCCAGGGTTTTCTCTTCTTTACTAGGCCCTAGTCTCCAATGGCAGCCAAAATCCAAGTCTGTGCTGGCTCTTCACTATGAGGAATACCCTGATACAAAAGAAAATGTTGACATTTCTTCTGTTTAACCTGACAAATCATCATTCAAACTGTGTCGTTAAACAATGAAAATCAGAGAAGGACAAGTGAAAGCTTTAGTCAGTGCATGATCTCACCTATACAATTAAAAGGAAAAACAGTCTCCTGCCTTTTTTGGTTTTTTTTGGGTTTGTTTTTTTTTTTTTTTTAACTCTAAAGCAAATATTCTACAGATTTTCTAAGAAATTAGCCAGTAGCTGTTTCATTTAGATTTTGGCCTTTATAAGGACTTATATTGTCTTTTCACATCTTGCTGGGAAAATTTTAAAAAGGGAAATTCAGGAAAACATATAAAATCCAATGTACAATAAAAAGTATATAATGTCCTGAATTTAAAGCATTCTGAGGAATCTCTATACCCTTAGATTCTCCTTGTAGTAATTTATATCTGCTGTTGATCACAAGATTTTCACAATAATTCTAAAGCTACCTGGAGGTAGGCTGTGGGAATGTGTACTTCCCTATGCAGAAAGATAAAGGAAGTATCTTCTGCATAGGTTACTTGAACATTGAGGCTATGCACTCGCAATAAAGATGACTGTAATATATGTTTATTCCCCCACTCCACCCCCCACTGCATAAGAAACAGAAAGTAAAAGAGAAGAAAATCATCAGAACTAACAGTCCACCCTATAAAACATTAGTCATCAGCTTTGAAATGGTACATGAGAACTGGTAATTTGCAGTGGTTTAAAATATCTGGAGCAAGTGAGGTGGCATGCTATGAGCCAGATACTTTTTCCTGGCCAATACAGACACTGATTTGTGATTTGATCTGTATGAATAATTGCATAATATACTCACAGCAGAATGTATTTTTGACTCAGTCGGGTTCCAAATCCTCTCTTTCCCAAAGTTATACCCATATAACAATCATATTAGAATTCAATTATTATTAAAGTTTACTAGAATTAGTTTAAGAATTTAAAGTAGACCAGAAAAATATAATGCATAACTGATTTGAACTAAAGGACATGTCACTCCATTGTGTTTTAATTTTCAGTCTCCATTTATACAGACTGATTAATGGCTGCTGTGATGTCACAGAACAGCCAATATTATTCACAGGAGGCAGCCTGTGCACATCCATGAAAACAGAACATTTCTCCAGTATCCTATATGCTCTAGTGTGCACAGAGAAAATGCAGTAATATGTATCATATGCTTATAAAAAATGATATTTCCTAGCAAATCTAGAAAGACAGTATATTTTAAAAGCTTACTGTTTTATTATGTTGTATCTTCATAGAGATTATAAAAATGTAAAAAAGGAAAATAAATTTATGGAGTTGGGCTTGGAGTTGTATCTGCCTTTATTTTTTTATTATTTCCTTGGTGACCTATTAAAAGAAGTTGGATCTATTTCTTTCTTTTATATTCACAACTGCCTTTATTCACAAAGTGGAAAGCAAGAATGATGGAAGTGTAGTACTTGTGATCAAAAGCTGTATTCAAATTGATATCCCTGTATTGCTAACTATGGAGATCAGTTTTGTCTGTAAAACTGAAAAGGTTGAACGAGGAATGGGGTCGTGTACACACATTCCAAAAAATATCACTGAAGGAGTAATTTCTCCTTGGACTCATCTACAGTGAAGAAAGAAACCTCAGAACTGCCTGGGAAAAAGCAAACCCTTCAGTGTCCTGAATTTCATTTTTATTAGAAAGAACATTTCTAAACTTGTGGGACCAAAAAAAAAAAAAAAAAAAAAAAAAAGAGAAAAGAAAAAGAAGGAAAACAAACCCCTTACATTTTCAGAGTGAGGCCTAAATATCTCTAATGTAAAATGCAATGGACGTGAATTACAAAGAAGACCTCATAATCTTGTGATTATAATTTTTGGGGGAAGTGGGAAAGGCATGACATTAATGCCCAATTTTTTGAGTTATTTGATTTGGCAATACTGAACACTGACATAAAAGGCCAAAATGTTCATTAGAAAAGTATCATACGGTAAGAATGTATGAAGGAGAAGCATACTACTTTAGGAAAGACATAAAGAAAGTAGTATGTCTTTTGTACAGGAGGATGAAATTTAACAATAGGAATTAGGTTAAATTGGTGCAGGTTTTCTGCATACACAGGCAAGTTACAGACATGGACTTTTCTTTGGATTTAAAAATACTCTGCTGATTAAAGAACAAATTCTTGTGTTTGGAAATTCTTTACTGATATTCTAACAATATCATTATAGGTAAATTATGCCTAAAAATCAACTGCAGCAACAATGGAAACTAATCTTCATGAAACTGTTTTGTCCAAGAGTAAAACCATAAATCAGAAGGTCAAGGATAGATGTTAAGATTTAGTTAGCTGGCACATGAAAGAATGGATTTATCTCTTACTGAATATCTGTAATTACTTGTAGCTTTATTCAATGGCTGTTTTGATCATATGAACAGTTCTTGTTCTCAGAGGCTCTGCTGTGAAGTTGTCTCTTCAGCTGCTAAAATGAATATGCCACTTTCAAATTCTGGCAGATCTTACTAATGTCTGTGTAAAAGCAGTTAAAATTGGACTTTGTTATAGAAAAAAAGAAGAAAAAAGTTTGTTAAAATCCTTTTTGGACTTGGTTAAATTTTCTGCATTCCTTTAAGATTATGCCATGTCATCTTAGCTTACATCACAAGACCTATTTTCTCACTGGTTGCAGTCATTTGGGTAAGAGATTCATTTGATTAATTTTAAGTGTCTCTGGTGTAGACATCTGTGGGGAGATATTCACCTTAGCTGTTCTCTATAGTCAGAGAAGATTACACAAATACAGTCAATGGAGTCTTGGTCACAAGCCTTTTTTTTATTAGAACATAAACCTCAAATAAACAAAAATCCTATTTCTTTCCAATCTCTATAAAGAGATCTGAGGATGGCTATCTCAGATGTAGACATCTACCAGTTGCCATCTAAGAATCTGATGAGATACATACTATATTTTTATTAGTAATACTCATAACTATCTGTAATAATTGTAAAAACAATTAAAATAGTAATTTTGACATTCTTTCTCATAATATCTTAGGTTTTCCTAGTATATTGCTTATGTACAACAAATTCAGTGTTAACTTGTTTTTCTCAGATTTGTTAGATATTTATATATAAGTTTCATTCACAGCTTCCTATAGTATGTTCTTATATGTGTTTGGAGGTATGCAATGTTTTCTCAGGATAATAATATATGAAGAAGGAAGTCATGCTTTGTATTTCTGTTCTACAGCAAAAGACTGTACTACAACAGATTGGATGTGGTGGGAACTGAGACATCCAATAGAAGAACTATTGGTTTGTGATAGTACATGGGAAGAACTGTTTGTCCAACAGGGAGGAGCTTGAAAGGAGGAGCTATATGAGTAGAAATGGAAAAGTAATAACTATAGAAATTATACTCCAGAAAGCAGAGGACTGAGTGAGAAGAGCAGGTCAAAGGTAGTAGGTAATGTTTATGAAGAGACTTGGAGACAAACCAGAATTGGAAGTGAATGGCACATGTATGAACAGGCAGAAGTTTATTTGAGTATTGTAAATGACCTATGACAAAAGAATCAAGTTACACTCAGAAAAGTATGTATCTTACTTCATTTGTAGTTTTAGGTTGCTTTTTTGGTGAGGTCACATAAAGTGTTATTGTCACACAGATAGTTTTGTATTTCTGTGAAAGACACTATTACAAGAGTACTTGGAAAGTTACATGTTGTTCCTTATTAAAAGAGGTATTTCACTGTAATGAGAAAGATGCTTTTCTTATAAGGCCTCTGTGGGAAATTTTAACAAGCATTAGCTAATGTTCAATAAAAACAGGGATTGTAAAAGGAAATACATATAACAGATATGTACCTTGTAGATCAGCAAATGTGGAGTTGCCGTTGCTCATAGCAGATCACTGGCTGTGTGCCAAGCTAACAGCACAAACATCAAGACCCGTCAGGCTTTGTCAGGACTGCTCTTGGACTGTCAAGAAATTTGTTTTAGCTTGTAACAGCAACTATGTAATGACCAGATAACTCTTACTTATGCTGTACTAGCTTTTTGTTTTCTTTGCACAATGGTGCATGTAACACTTCTTGTTATATGTATGTATATTTCTAAGGGATACTAATATCAAGAGGTCTTTCTGTGCAGAATGAACTGTCTTTGACCCTAAATTAAAATGCAGCTGTGGTAGGCTGAGGAGGAAGGGTGTGGGGTGATGTCAAAGACACTGAAGCACAGGCACAGGTTGATACTGGAGGCCCAAGGTTGTAAACAATTCACCAGTGGTCATTTACTGGTCATCAAAAGCATGAACCTAGGGACCAGATATAAGCAGCTTTAGAGATAACAAAGAACAAATTACAGATAAACAAGACATTTTAAACACATCTTATAAAGTAAAGTTGAATGTAAAATTAATTTACAGACAAATAAAAAAAAGGAACAAGGTGTAGAGCAAGTCAGCTGACAGATGAAAGTGACTCCAAACAGATCCTAGAGAGAAGAAAACTACCAACATCAGCACCATACTCCTCCAGGCAAAGATGCTGACAACTAAATATGTGGCATGTCCCCTGGCTGAAGCCATTGGCCTTACAAGAGCGAATATAAAATCAGAGAAATGGGTAGACCCTAGAAAGTGTGTGTATGCATCATTTTAACTATGTACAATCTGAACTATCTTAGTATCATTGCAGCTGGACTAATGACAATTATTTGATTAGACTGTTAATACTTCAGTTAGACTAACAGTAAATGATTGGCTTTGTATACATGTAGTGTGTTTCTTTTGGCCATAACGTTTTGAGTACAAAAAACTGATGTGAATACAAACAGTAAGTTCTGTAACTTGGGTACAACAAATTTGTAGCAGATATTAATCATATTGTCAGTAGTTCACCTTTGTAAAACTGTAAATGCCATACAGTTCATGGTGTTATTCATTTGAAAAAAATCTAATCTTTTCTGATTTTAAGTAAATCTCAAATTTCAGTTGATGTTATAGCTGTGAATCATTCACTTAGTCATTATTTTAAAACATTGCATTTGGCCAAGAAAACATAAATACAGACAGATATTTTCCATCAGTCTTTAGGAGAATTTTATTTCTAAATAATTTTTACAATTAATACTTCTTAGAACATGTCTATAGTAGTTAGAAAACTTGCATTCCAATGACACTCAGCAAGAAGAAACTTTTACACTACATGGACAAGTTAGTTTAACAGCAAGAGACTTTTTCACTTTCCATGCTCTTGTACTGACACTATCCCTTCATAAAAGGTATGCAATAGAGTATGACCTAGAGGTTTATAAAATAACAAACACCATAGAAGAGGTGAATAGGAAGTCATTATTTGCTATTTCTCACAATAGAGAATCTAGGGACCCTCATCAAATATCATGTCTCAGTGTATAATTAAATCGTGGTACTTATTTGCACATAACCTTAAACCAAAAGTACAAAATTTTGCATCAGTTCTAAAAGCTATTGGATTAATTAATTGAAAAAAAATCTGTCAAGGACTCTCAAATTCTAAAATACCATTTCTGACTCATGAAAGTACTTGTAATATGTATTAACAGCAGAAGCTACTGGAGTATATTTTCAAAACAGAGTGACAAAATCATTGTGTATTTGCTCAGTTCTTGGGTTTGGCCATGGATGCTATCAGATGCAGCTACTTTGCTAAATAGTTCTTCCATTTAAATCTTCTTATGCTATATTATAAGATAAGGTTTACTTTGAAAACGTCAAGTGTTGTTCTGGCATTCCCCAACACATTCTGATTTTCACACACAGATTTGAAATAATTTTGTTATACATAATTTGTTACATTAATTATTGTATGTAATTATTACTAAAATTATTACTGCAAAGCACCATGGACCAAATAGTCTCAGATATTATTTTAATTATTTATTTTTAATAGATTGGGGTCTGAGATCTGTATTATTTTGATTTTAAAATTTAATATATTTTTATTTGGTTCTGTTGCATGTGTGTTGTACAACTTTTGAACCTGCTCACTGATTATACCAAATCTTGACAGATGGACAGAGGTCTGAATAATGTTAAGTTCTTAGATAAAGTTAAGTAACTCTATTAGTACCTCCAATTAAGAAGTCGCTCTCGGAACTCTTTATTAGACACTTGAGAATATACAAGGCAGCATGAGGTACTCAATTTTTCAAATGCTGGAAAAACTTTGATCAGAATTCCTGATTTATTTACAGGAGAATGCAGCCAAGCAGTATAAATTCATAGGAAGTCAGGCTTTATCAGTTCCATTGTTTCCAGATGAGCCTTTCCTTGCTTCAGCTGAGTCACCCCAAACTGGATTGTCTCTTTTCTACCATTTCCTGCTCACCAGTCTTCCACGGTACAGATTCAAGTTTTCATGGGGTTTTGTTAGTGGCTTTTTCCCCCACTTAATAACTTCAGCATTGCAAACTTCATAAAAGCTCCATTTTCAGTCACTGAAGAAGCAAGCAAAGGAATAATTACCAAGAAAAATATTTTCTTCTTCCTTTCTGGAAAACAAAGCAAAATAACATATTGCAGCAGCAAACTACACAGTTTTCTTGGGCAGTGTGCTGGTTCTTACTACCCCAAATATTTTAGTGCCACAGTGGGTTTTTAGTCATCATTTTGCAAAGTTATTTTCTTCATTCTGTTTTTAATTAAATGATTTTACCAATGTAGGGTAAGCATAACTCATGACAACATTTATGTCTACATTCATTCAAGTTGTTCAGATACCTGCTTCTAACACTATGGGATTATTTTCTGAACAGTATACTAGGTAAAACCTTTTCATACTTACAGACTATATTTTTGTTTATATTTGAAAGAAAATACATGTCTCCCCAGTTTATGCTAGTGGAACATCTGATGAGGCCAAATACTTTTGCTTACACCTTGAGCAGCTGGTTCTTCTGATGTGATGGGAAAGACTCAGAATGATCCATGTGACTTCCAGGGCTGTGAGTCCCTCAAGTCTAAGTATCTTCCTCCAACTCAAGATGGAAATCTTTCAATTTAATTAGTTATCCTATAGATATTTCTCTATAAACCCTCCTCTGCTAAATCCCTCCTGACATCTGCAAACAAAACCTCACTGCCTTGGAATGAACCAAAACCGATTGCCTGTGACTGATCTCACCAATAAGCTTGTTGTTAACAAAGGCCTTTAGATCTGACAGCGGGTCTGTGCCATGGGGCCTGAGGGTAAGTGCAGTTCCCAGGTCAGGGTCCTCTGCAGTGTGCAGATGCTTCAACTAGCACTGTCTGTTTAATTAATTTCAGTCTGCTTCACCTATTTAAGCTTTTCACTTGCCTGCTGTTTTCCCTATCAATAAATATAAGTAACAGATTATAAAAAGAGAAATTCTGTGTAGAGCAGGATGAATCATTTATGCTAACATGATTAATCTCTTTCTGTCATTACACTTACAGGTTTTGTATGTAACCCGTCAAAAAAATATTTGAGTACATTGTATTCCTCATATAGATGAGGTTTTCATATATAAGCAATACGTATGTTTGTAAATATAAAATGTTAGCATATACCCATCTATATACACACAGCTCATAACTAGATAGTTATAATTTTTCCTGATTTTATTTAAGCATGTTACAAAATTCAGCTTTATTAGAATTTGTTAGAATTTGTTTGTATTAGTTGTATTTCTAGTTTCAGGCAGACCTGGAACTCCATTGGATAAAATGCTACACAAACAAGTAAGTCTATTAAGCTGTATTGGTGGAGCTATACTGACTTAACTGTGTCAGCAAAGCATTTGAGTGCAAACCTTGACCTTATATAAACTATGTTTTTCTAGGACAGTTGAGCTACCCTTTCCAAATCCATATCAGTATTAGGACTTTAGCTGTTCAGCATAAATAGTCTTGTCTGTATAACTGTCCTGTAAGTGAAGGTATGGTTTTATAAGATGGGGAGAACAGGCAGTTAGCAACTCACCGTCACTGGTAGAGAAGGTCTTGATCTCATCTGCTCCCTGATATTGGATGATCTTCCCAGTCATCTGGGAAAACAGTTCTTGTTGGACCTCCCAAAGAACTGGTGTAACTCATTGACCAGAAGAAACTGTTTAGTTTTCTGCCTGGTTAGTTGAATAGTCCCACACGAGACTGGGAAGAGCACTAGAGCTGACACAAGGGATAAGGGAAAACTGTAAGACCACAAGTACACGCAGAAGGGGAGAGGCCAAGGCAAGGAGGAACAAGAAATGATGACATCAGCGCAGCTGCATGTGGAAGCATAGCTCAGGTATTTTGTATGATCACAACCCAGCAAGTGGGTACAGGAGACATAGCAGGACATTGAAGAGTGACAGTGTCCAGAAGACATGGTGACAATAATTAGGTGAAGGAATGTTGGCAATTTTTGAATCAGCCCTTTTCAGTTTACTTTTTGTCTGACTTCAAAAATGCAAATATATCAATAATAGTCACAATAGCCTATCACCCCTTTTTGAGGCAATAATGCTGCTTTCTTTGTTGTGGAACTTATAACCACTAAATTTTCACCAACAGTCTTGTGAATGTGATGAAATAGTTTCAAAAAATGACAACAGGAAAAGCATTTGTGCTACTAAAATATCAAAGTGTGGGAAGTTGTAAGAAAGCTACTTTTCATTACTTCGTCACAGTGTTGCAAGATGTGAGAAAGCAATGCAGCTTTCTGTGAATATCTGTGAATATCAGATTTCTATGTTAGAAAAATGATGTTCCTCAAGTATGAAGTGGGACACAGCTCTTGAAAATGACACCCAAGGCTAAAGACAGGAAGAAAGTGAGTAAATGGACCTGTGACTAAGGGAGTTTAAGAGTCTTTTTTTCCACTCAAGACATCAAACTTTCAGGAAAGGGACACTTTTTATAACTCAGAGTGTAAGAGAATAATACTTTTTTTTTTTTTTATCTACAAAAGATAGCAAATTAAAACATTCCTTTAGTAAGTATGATGAATTTTGGTCTTCCAAATGGAGGAAAACATTTATAAATAATTGTACATCTGTCTTCTTTTGTCTCTGAATATCAGACTGTTAATTCCTCCTTTCAGTTTTTATCTGCAATATGGAGGAAATTTACTTTAAGGTCCAGATATAAAAAAATGTAGTTTCTAAATATTGATAACACCTTTTAAAAAGAAATGGCTCCACAGTGAAAATGTGACATGTTAGGTATCTCAGTAACAAAAAAATAAGGTTTAAAAATGAGCACTGACACTTAGCTCTAAACCAGTTTTCCTCAAACAATAGTGAGTTAAAATGATCAAATTTAATTGTCATTTAATAGTTTTTATTTAATAAAATTTTGGCAGACAAACCATATTTTAATTAACTTTCTTGTTAATATTTACCAACATTTTTAGCATACATGGTTCATCACGTTCTTATCACTTTTCACTGTTTGTAAGCCCAAAGCAGCTGACCTCGCTCTGCAGAAAAAGCTACTCATAGCAAGCAAGCTGCTCTTTGGGAGTCTAATACTTTTTTTCAGCTGTTGGCTATATAAGCACAATTTTACTCTAATTTGTCAGAGCTAATTTGGAAGAATCCCAATTATCCAAGTGATTGAAGGAATATGCAATAAACTACTTTGTTATTTGCATATTCTAAATATGCTGCCATATTTCTGTGAAAGGTTTTTTCAAATTAATAAAACATTGTAGCATGACAGGTACATTCATCTACAGTTGATGGATAGTGATGAGATGACAAGCAGCAGTGAAATAGTTAAAAATGTTGGCATTTAAATTAATCTTCAAAGTTAACTCCTCCAATTAAGATGAGTGGAGGATGTCTAGAATTATATGAGTGCTATTGTTTCAACCGTTCTATACTCATGAAGACAAAAGAACATGCATTTATGATATTAAGGCTATCTTTTAATCCAAATGTAATTAAAATGAATAAAGAAACATTGGATCTTGGAATACTGGATGAGGAAAGGTTTAAGACTTTTTTCCAGTAATAGATTTTTGCAGTCCAGTAAAATATTTTGCCATGACAACTTTCCAGCTCTTCACCACTTATATGTAACTCTTAAAAGGTTTATATTTGGATAAATACCCACAACTTTTCAGCTGGAGAAAATGATCTATAATTTTAAAATTAACTATACCTTACCTAGTATAATAGATAAAGAGAATTGTTTCAGTCCCATTGCATGAAGTTTCTGCAATGCAGCCTGTATGTGACTCTCTTAAGTCTTAGAAATTCACACAGCTAGTGCGGAATTTGGAAGCTTGGTAGCTGGATGGTACGTGTTTCTGGGAATGTCTGGCATTTCTCACTGCCTCCTGAATTAATATGGGATGCTACATAAGGTCCTGACTTTTAAAGGCCTGCAGTGCCCTGGCACGGACTGGTATGAGAGGCTGCTTGTCACCCAGACGGCCAGGGAGGTTTCTCAGCTGGTGTCCAGCTTGCACAAAGGGAAGGTCTACCTGGGTCTCTGCTCTGCTCATCCTTCTCCTACATTAAGAAGCTGGCAATGTGTTTTTGTTCTGGTTTTGTTTTTTTCTGAGGTGAGTGCTAGACTGATAGGAAGCCAAAAGAATTAGATATGATCTGAATTCTGTATTTATTCATCATGTGCTCTCTAAGGGTGCGTCTTTCCTGGATTCAGGGACTGGGACCCAGCTTGTATTTCTCTACAGTCGCACCAGAGACAGATTTAGCTCACTCTGGAGAGGAACTTAGATCTAAATTAACACATACACAGTTGTAGGACTCTAACACTAAATGAGTGTTAATAACAATGTGACAGTACAGACAAACTGCAAGAACTTTATTTATCTTGCAGATCCCAGTATCTCCATTGTGCTGGGTGAAGCACAGTACAAAAGAGAAACAATTCAAATTTGTATAGCAATTCCCGGATGAAGGCCTCATAGAAGCACTAAAATCAGAGGAAGCACTAGTGACCACCTAGAGCAAGGAATATTTTCTTTCATAATAAATGTATATGAATGCAAAGTAAAGAACCCTGAAAAAAAATTACTCTTGGGGTAACTGAAATATGCTCTCAAAACAAACACTTAACATTAAGCCTACTCAGTAAAAGATTCCACCTCTTGCCTTAGAGGTGTCTGCGCTTTATCCCACCTTGACCACCTAAGCGGGATTTGCTGTATGCTAGACGTTGAAAACTGTTCAGATTGTCAATGGAGCAAGATAGCCACCTCAACTTGGGCATGCTCTCCTCAGAGGAGATATATCTCCTTTGGGAGGTATAATCCCTCACTGTACAAAGCAAGGAGCCTGTATAGCTAGCTTACCTCAGTAGCTTATCAGCTAGATAGCTGGATCTAGCTGAGTTGAGTCCCACCCTAAACTGGTGTGCAACTCCTCTTCCTTGGCCCTACACGTTTCGGGAGAAGCTGCAGCTGTGCATTTATTTATTCTTTCTTCAGTCTTGGTGGGATCTTGACTCCATACAATCTTCCAGCAGGTCTACTGAACACAGCTGAGTCAAGGGGGAAAGGAAGGGAGGAGGTTGTAATTTCTTCTGCTATTGGACCAAAGTAAGTCTGCTATCTCCTCTTTCCACAGCAATGAATTTGGAGGTATATATGTGCATCACATCACCTTTGTGGATGACTCAGGACTCAGCCTAAAATCACAACATATGCCTTACGCAGAAACCATTTCTAAAAATATTTTTACACTTTTTTCTTATTCCTCAGTTTTCCGTGGTGAAGGATATTTTTATCTTAATTCTTCTTTGTCTGCACTTTATTTGAGAGGTAGTCTGCAAAGCTTTCGGCCTTTCTCCATGCTGCTGAACCAGGAACAAATTTTTCATGTTGGCTGTACTCATTGTTCCATTTCTCCTAGTAAGAAGAAAATACCTCCTCACAAAAGCAAACTGTTGTTTTGTCATCTAATTGTCTCTGTTTCTCTTATTAAAATAAGAATTTATTTATACTATATTTAATTATGATCTCTGTATGACTCTTCAGTGTTTCACAAGGCTCAGAAGATTAAAAATTTTATTGCATTTCTGTTTGTCTATTTTCCATCTGCTACTCCAATTAGTTAGTATCCTCAAGTTTAAAACAAAATATTGTATTTACTTCAATTACTATCAGAGAATTTTTTAGTCACCATTTTCTAATCTTTCTGTGATGTTCCATCAATGACTTAGATATCTTCATCACAGAAACAATATTTCATCATCATTATTTCTTCTGTTAGATTTCCTTCCACTGTATTGGGAACTTTTTTCTCTGCCAACGATTATTAGCTGTAGCAGAAGACTTTGCTCTTTCCTGTGGTTTGACATTGTAACAACTTGTTTCCCCACTAACTTATTTTTCCCTTTCATTTTGTGGATTGGAGGAAAATAGGAGGGTTAAAGTTTTATTCTTTCTCTTTAAGGATGTAATGTCAGAGTGCAGTGCCATGATTATTTCATGCCTTTCTTCTACTCCATTTAAAATTGTTAAGAGAAGGAGCCATATCCAGTTGTTAAGCAGCAGGAATTATGGGTGAGGCAATGGGTATTCAATGCCTCTCTCTGGCATGAAGTTTCTAAGTAGGCACAAGCAGGCTGCAACAGCACTTACATGAATGATGAACTAGTAGAGACATGTTTGAGAGGTAGATGTAAAACAAAAAATATATCAGTTTGGTTCAAGCACAGTTGCCCATTATAATTATATTTCCATATAACATCATAAAAAGTGTCCATGACTCAGTAATACAAAATGACATGGAATTATTTGCAAGAATTTTATTTCTTCTTTCTATAAAATCTACATGTTTCTTAAAAGACTTTTCTCCCCAAGGAATACATGAAATAGAGATAGACATTTTTGACAGTGATAGTTGCTATGCATAGAAGTGAACTTTTTCACCTTTTTCCCTTAATTCCTGGAGAATAAAAAAAAAGATTTACTTCTGTTATCAGTCTGAAGTGGTTGCTGCCAAGTAAAGCTAATTTCATAAGTGCTTCTGTTGAGGACATTTTATGCTCTCAACTAGAGGAAAAAAATCAAAGCATTTTAGTATAAAAGGTGTATTATTTTATTTTCCCTCTTCTCCTTGTTCTCTTCATAGACATTAACAGTATAAGGTCAGTAGGGATCATTAGATCATCTCATCTGACCTCTACATTTACTAGTCAACCCTTGGGTTCCTCCCAGCAGCAGTATCGACTAAAGTACATCTTGACAAATTTACTCCATGCCTCATTCACAATCATCACTTTGTTCTCATCATAGCACACAGTTTCTGGAGGAAGAGTTTCTTTATCTCTCAAATTTTTTCAGTAATTCATCCAATTTTATAACATTCTTTTAAAATGTGGACACTATATCTACCCCTCCTACCATATAGCTATCACAGGGACAAAGGAAGCTCTGTGAAAGGTTTCATTGACACCTGCAACTCAGATGGTCAGGATCCCTTTACAGACAACTGAAACAGGCACTTTCAGAGCATGATTCATTTATCCTATTTTAAATGCCTATGTTAGGACAATATGAATCATATCTCAATAATGTAAAGAGAGCCTGCAGAAGTTTTTCAAATGTTGGGTGTTTTCTACTCATTACTTCCCTGTTTATGCATTCCAACTGTATTATGGTTTTTTTGACCACTAGTACTAATGAGGGCTCTTGTTGAGTTACTTAACTAAAGTGCATCCTAAATGCTTACAGAAACCCTAATTTCCAAGAAATTATTTCCATTTCTGTAGCTATGGCTAAGTTCCTTGTACCAAAATGCATTCAGTGACGGTTCCTCTTTGACTGATATTTGTTTATACTACAATAGAACCTTGAAAGCTTAAACTCCTGTTTGACTAGGTCAAATCTAAGCAGGAAGAATTATAACCTCTGTCCTGACTGGGTAACAGCTTAAATGTATTAGGAAAGGAGAGTAAAAAGGAAAGGAAGACTAATTTTAGGGGAAAAAACATTATCCCCATGAAGTACCTAGTAGCTTATCAACAATGTGAACCATATTTTCTAGACTTCATTTGTTTTATATCTTTTTTACAAAATAATAATTTCATAGAACAAGTTAAAGCACAGCTAAATGTTGGAAATTTCAGAATAAAAATTATTAGAAATATTCCTGATTTTTCATTTTTCAGCAGAAATATGCTTGCAACATTCTTCTCTAACACAAATCAATCCTATTTTTAAAAAGTTTTTGGCACATACATTCCAAAGTATGTACGAGATGGCATCGAAAGTTATCTAGCTTGTCCCTTTAACACCATCTGTTGTGCATCAGTATAAAAAAGGATAATATTATAAACAGAAATTTAATCAAAATTATAAGATATTTAACAAAACTTAATTTTAGAGTATTCAATAGTGACAAAAAATACTCTAATTTCTGGGATATCATTCAAGATTCCATACTAATACCTGTTAGAGAAATTGAGTAACACTTAGAAGACAGCAAAGAGCTTTGAATGGAAAAAAAAAAAATGTTTAAAGGACAGAAAAGGATTGATTGTAGGTTAGCCATTTTCCACAATGAAGGAAGGTCACCCCTGCAGTACATCAGAGATCTCTACTGGGACCAATGTTGTTTAACATATTCATAAATAATCTACATGAATGAATTTAAAATATTTGTTAATTGTCTTAGTTTGTGCAAGCAGTATGAAGAAGAGAGCTGCCTGAAAGAATTGCAGGCAAATTTGGTAACTGGGTTTGACCAGTTAGAATTTACTCCAAGTGAACATGAAATGAAACTCAGGAAAAAATAACCTTAACCTGATGACCTGGAACAGGGTCTTGAATCTGCAGTAGACTATTTTAGGAAAAAGTCAGATCAGTCCTATATGAAGACCAATAAAGCAAGTAGCAGGCTACTGAGACAGGATAAAGGACTAAATGGGAAAGGTCATTATACCTCCATACATTGACCCATTGGAGGACTGATTAAATAAACAAAGACTTCTAGTTGGAAAGGGGCAGATCTGTCATGTGTCTGAGAAACTGTAGGTGACAATGATAAGTTTAATAAAGCTCATCTGTTCTCTCTCTCTTCTATTAGAACAACTAGGAGATGAAGATCACAAGGAGGTTTTCTAAAGAAAAGAGAAAGATACTTCATCTCAAGCTATGTATTGATCATGCAAAACTCCCCAGTGAAGAAAACTGTGGATGTTAAAAGCTTGCATGTTTTCAAGAGTAGACTGGACAAATTAATGGAAGAGAAATAAGTCAAGGGCTTTACAATGACTTTGTCTTATAGTATCAATAAATTATCACCAGAAACAGGGAAAGTAGTCAGAAAAATATTACTATTTGTTCTGCCTGTTCTCATATTTTCTCCTAGGCCTCCAGGTACAGCCACAACCAGGTGCTGTGTTTGATAGAACTTGTTCTGATCCCTCAGTCCTCAGGAAATGGATATAAACCCTCAGAATTCTATAAAAATATTCTTAAAAACATATGGCATTTTATAATATGATTAAATCATTGCATTTTTAAAGAGACATTTTAAGAAATTATGAAAGAATAAGTAGAAAAAGTACCATAAATATTTTAATAGCAAAAAGAGGAATCTAGTTATATTGTATCTCATTGAAACTGAGGTGGTTTTTAACATCCTTAGCACAAGGACTGTGTTGTAATCTACCGACTGTAGTTCCATATAGTCCATAATATAAATAAATTACAATAGTTAAAATAGTGTACAACAGAAATAAAAATAATAGGAAAATGAAACATATAGTAGAAAGCTCTGTAGAAACATTTGATGTACAATGTAAATGACTGCTGGAGTTGTTAACATTCAAATTGGAAAAGCATGTAAAGCCAATGTCTATATATAAAATGTGAATCAACAATGAAGTTTAATTATAATTATATATGTACATTGAAATCCCCTGCACTAGATAAACTAGTGTGTTTGTTATAATTCAAGTAATTTAAATAGTAGAGACAGCAAAGATGACATAGGGAAAAAAATGGTGCTGTGTTTGATGCCGAGATCCTGCGCTGTTTCTTCATACATAATATGGTAGTAAAAAGGTCCATATGTAGATGATGAGGGTGGGTGGGTCAGCCTATGGAAATGCAGCAGCACAATGGGACATAAATGCAGATTCAGAACAAAAATAGTCTGAGGACAAGAACAGCTAATTAACATAGCATTCTTCTCCTGAGTGAGTGTCTGTTATGTGTCATGACTGTTTTGCTGATATTTTGTAGTCAGGAGACCTCTCATAGTTAATTTGACATCTCTGCATTCTGAGATTGCTACCCAAAGACTGTTTGACGTGTCGTAATGAATAAGTGTTTGCTTTCTGTTCCAAGTATTATGAAAGGAAACCACTGCTCCATTCTGTCTCTACTGGAAGTTCTTCATACCTGTTACTTTGTTGTCTAATGATAATTTTCACAGTTACTTACTTGTGGCAACTCTGAATATTCTAGGTGTAATTAAACAGTTTAAGAATCTTTTTGTTCAGAGAGAAAAATATACTTTAATTTCTAATCCTTATTAAAATATGCACAAATAAAAATATCATTATGATTACAAATATAGAGAGAGGTTAAATACATAGAAGATATGGGGAAATTAGATAACCATCTTTCACTGGCATTCAGTGAGAACTGTGTGCTTAACTTTGGTTTATGTCACCTCACCAAGCCTATGTTAAGGCTAGTCATGAGGAAAAGCTTTCTAATGATACAGACAGTGAAACACTGCAAAAGGCTGCAGGACAGCTGGAGTAGACTGCTGACCTTTATTGTTGGCAATTGCACAAACATCTGTCTCCATGACCTAAGATGATCCTGTACTGAGGCAGAAGGATAGATTAAATGAACTTCCACTGTCCCTGCCAACTGTACAAATGTGTAATTTTATTTGTTGAATTATTTTTGTTTAACTCAAGATTTTAAGGTTCATGGGCTGGGGAAGAAACTCATATTGAAGAAAGTAAAGGTAACACATTGCAGAGTTGATAAACAAGAATGATTTTACAACATAAAGTACAGAAGAAAAGAATACTGACAGTGAAATTTGTTGAGATAGTCAGTTCAACATGTGTCCTGGTTTTGGCTGGCATAAAGTTAATTTTCTTCCTAGTAGCTGGTATAGTGCTGTGTTTTGGATTCAGTATGAGAATAATGTTAATAACACTCTGATGGGTTTCGTGTTTTCTAGGAAGCGTTTATATTAAGTCAAGGAGTTTTCAGCTTCTCATGCCCTGCCAGCAAGAAGGCTGGAGGGGCATAAGATGTTGGAAGGGAACACAGCCAGGACAGGTGACCTGAACTGGTCAGAGGAATATTCCATACCGTATGATGTCATGCCCAGTATATAAACTGGGGGAAATTGGCCGGTGAGGGTGGGTGGCTGCTGGGGGACTGGCTGAGCATTGGTCAGTGGGCAGTGAGCAATTGTATTGTGCATCACTTGTCTTTCTTGGATTTTGTTTCACTCTCTTTTTGTTATCTTCCTTTTCATTACTATTGTTGTTGTTATTATATTTTACTTTTTATTACAATTATTAAACTGTTCTTATCTCAACCCATGTGTTTTACTTGATTTTGGTTCTCACCCCCATCCAACCAGGAAGTGGGGAGGAGGAAGCTAGCAGCTGTGTGGTGTTTAGTTGCTGGCTGGGGTTAAACGATGACAGCATGTTAATTTTTGATCAGTAGGATTATTCTAGATTTCGATAAAATAGCAGAATGCTACCCTAGCTAGTTGCTACATCAGCTTATGCCAGTGAAAAACATGGGGTGATATCTCTCCAGATATTCAGTTCTCCCAAATGAATGAATGAATGAATGAAATCTGAATGAGGCCCCAGAAGTCTTTTAACTGAAGGTGAAGAGGTTGAGAGAAATACTTAAAACAATCATACTGAAGAAATAAACATCTGTATTTAGGTTTTCTTTTGTCTTTGTTTAGAATCAGGACTTCAGAGTATAAAAATGACATCATTGTTGAACTTAATGATGTTTTCATTCCACATTTTACCTAGAAAATGCCACCTGATGAATATTTCCTGGTACATTTCCTTTGGTGAAAGCTGTGAAAATCAGAGACTGTTATCTCATATCTTTCTTCGCTAGAGAAGATGGATGGTTAAGAAAGTATCTTCACAGCTATCTTCCATTACTGAAATAGCTAAAAACAGCCACATATATATGAGTGCTAAATGAATTATGTTTATCTGACATTAACATTTGAATGGATCTGGACAATGAGAATGATAATAATGCCTGGATGATTCATAATCAATGTCCTTTCCCCTTTTAAATTTATAGAGAATTAGTGGAACACTCAGCAAAGAGAGATTCAAAAAAGCAGGTACGTCAAGAAGGCCAAAAAATATAATAAAAGCAAACTATCAATGGAAAAAGTAATCTGTGTGATTCATGGTAAGAAAATCTTAGTATAAAACACTTTATGACAGTGTTTCAATGCATTCACTTCAAAAACATTTTCAGGAATGCTCGAGAATATTTACTGAAGTTAAAATAACTTTTTCGCAGCTCCTTAGATATGGTTTCACATGGAAAATATGAACATCTGAAAATTGATAGACTCAGATTACATCTATTTAGGGGTAATAATGGAATCCAGTAATAGTGAGTTACTGCCAAATACTCTTTAAAAATAAAGGACACACATCCGTTGCAGGCAGGCAAGAAAGAGAGAGAGAGGGGAAAGAAAAGAGAGAGACAGAGAACATAAAGAAAGGAAGGAAGATTGGGGGGGTGGAGAGAGAGCGAGAGAGAGGGAAAAAGAGAAAACATAACAAGGGAGAAAGTAAAAACTTGTAAAATCACAGATATTGTGAAGTACTGATCAGAATCTGGTGAGCACTAGTTTCTGAAAAAAATACCCCTTTAATACTGAAACTGTATTTAGATTTCATATTAACTTGTATCAACAATATAAAGAAAAGAGACTAGATATTGAAGTATAATAATAATAAGAAATATGAAATTGCTTAGTAGAGTTTCATAGTTTTAACATTTATTGTTACTTAGAATGAAGCTACATTGTCTGTTCTTCACAGACTTCCAGATTTAACTCTATTCCCTTTATTCCTAGAAGTCATTACAGTTAAGAATGCTTTATACCTTTTACCTCCCAGAGTTTGTTGATAGATCACAGGCTGGATTTGTTTTGTTAGCCATTTATACTTTCCAGAAAACAAATAGTTTTGTGAGAAGTGCTCCTGTTGGTGACTCCTTGCAGTCTTCAGACCCCTGGGACACAGGCTGTCACATCTGCAATAATTATATGTAATTTTATAAAAAGTGCCTAACCTCTTGACTCCTCTTTTTCTTTTCTTTTTTTTTTTTTTTTTTTTTTTTATTGCAATGGAAATAACCTAAGTAAAGTCATGTAAAGCACTTATAACAACTGAAGAAGAGCATTTCAGAGGTAATGTGAAACTTCAGTAATTAATTGTTTGTAACAGGTCTAATCAGAAGGTCCTGATGAAAGCTATTGTTTTTTCCACTTATTCTTAGTAGGGTTATTTAATAGTATAGCTAATGCATTCATGGGGAAATGCTCCAGAAACATAAGCCATTCTTGTATTACTGTGTCCAACAACAGTAGAATTAGAGTCCTGAACTCTGGAAGTCTAGCAGTCTGTAATCATCTTCAGAAGAGTCAAAATCAATGTAAATCACCTCTGAAACTTTTAAGAAAGCCAAGGACGAGATGCTCTGATGACTCTCTTACAGCTTGGAACTGAGAAATTCTTGGCTCAGAAAGCTGACTTTTAGCCAAGGTACTGTACAGTAGGTTTACTTTTTGGCATGTTATAATCACCTCAGAGAAAGTACAAGGTGATCATAGAGAAAAGGTTAAGGTAAAACAAGGGCAGTAAAAATAAACAGTTATGACTGAGAAAAAAATCTCTAGCGTTCTAGCTGTAGCGAACATTTTATTCTTAGATGAAGGTACTTTATGCTAGAAAAACCTTTCTTCTATCAACATTACAGATTGTTCTTTGTGACAGACCTCAGTTCTATGTTTTGCAGCTGTCTGAGTAAGAATAGACATAGTTGCCAGGATTTGTATTAAAATGATGTTGGTTTTTGGAACTATACTTCAGCAAGTTTTAGTTCTTTGATGCCACAACGCCAGTGGACATCAATGGACATCTACTCTGCTCTCATGAGACCCCACCTGGAGTGCTGTCCAGTTCTAGAGCCCTCAGCACAGGAAAGACACGGGCTTGTTGGAATTGGTTCAGAGGAGAGCCACAAAAATGATCAGAGGGAAGGAACACCTCTCTTATGTAGAAAGGCTGAGAGAGCTGGGGTTGTTCAGCCTGGAGAAGAGAAGGCTCTGGAAGACATTATTCCAGCCTTTCAGTACTTAAAGCGGGCTCATAAGAAAGATGGGGACAGACTTTTTTGTAGGTCCTGTAACGATAGCACAAGAGGTAATGGATTTAAACTAAAAGATTTAGACTAGATATAAGGAAGACATTTTTTACAATGAGGGTGGTGAAACACTGGAACAGGTTGTCCAGAGAGGTAGTAGATGCCCCATCCTTGGAAGCGTTCAAGGTCAGGTTGGACAGGGCTCTGAGTTACCTGGTCTAGCGGAAGATGAGCTGGAGATGCTCATTGCAGGGAAACTTGGATTAGATGTCCTTTAAAGGTCCCTTCCAACCCAAGCTATTCTATTATTCTATGACTAACCCCTAAAATATAAATATATATATATATGATGAGATAGAGATGTGATCATTATTTCTTTTTTTGTTATTTTTCAGTGGGTTTCCATTTGACACTCACAAGTATCATTAATAAAGGACAGCATAGTACTAACACTGCCAAAGTGGACATATAATCTTATCTAAAACTGGCTTTAATTACAACAGTAATTGATTAAAAGACTGGCCTTACTGCATACAGCATGCTTGTTAAAAACAGGCAGGTTATTGGCCTGACTTGTTCAAACATGCATCTACAGATAACCTCATCAGTGTTCTCTCCTCATCTTTCACAATGTGCCTGATGTGTACACAAATGTAGAGAGCTGGCTAAAATATGAGAAGGAGAAGCCTCTCCTGTTAGCTTGGATGGAGGAAGCTGCATTCCAGCAGATGTTTAAAAGCAATGGTACTACGTTCTTTGCATGTCATCACAAAAGTGTTGTCAAACATAAACAGAAAGGCAGGGACTATGAATTTCATAGTCTGTGTTGCACCTCCCCCAGGCAACAGGAGAACAAGGGTTCAGTTGAGCTTTGGGAAGGTAATTATAACCTTTGATACATCAGAGGCAATGCAGCTTGCCTCCTTTTCTTGGCCCATCGCAGAAGACCTGAGTTGTTTGCTGTGTTCTCTGAGTTAGTTGAATGAATTGTTTTCTCTAATGTTTGCCCAAGGTTAGTGTGTATCTTCACTGGTATGACTGGGCCATGCCACTGTGCCTCAGACTAGTGGAGATGAACAAAATTAAGATCTGTTTCCAAGTCTTCTGTGTGGATGTTGAAATGAGACAAAGTTGTTCAAGGAAAGAAGAAAGAACATACTTTATGTAGTATGCAGAACAATGAACAAATATAGTTCAGCACTGGATGACTGTCTTGTACCGTGTTTGTATCTCCCAAAATTTTTTGGTCTATATACCATAGTCCCTGTGACATGTTAAGAAGATACACATAATAAATATGGATCACATCAGCAGACAAACTCTTAATGACCTAGGATTAAATTATTACTTATGCATTTCTTCTATTTCTTCTCCAACTCAATGAGTGTTGGTTCTGGGTGCTGAAATTAAATAGAATTATGGGAAGAGAATTATGTCTTTTGTCTGAAATATACAAACTGGTGTATCCGACATCTAGACTCAACCTTTCTTTTCAGCAGACACTGAAGAAATATTGTTATTTATCTCTTCCATTATGCACAAATTTCTTACTAAAATCAAAGCAAAGACTTAAAAACCTACTATGCAGATCAGAGAGAGTGACAGAATTTAGCCCCACGTTTGTAAATACGTGTGATTTTTTATAGGCAGAAGTTAACAAAATTTACTGTTTTAATCAGTCATTTGACAACACAGGGCTCAGAAAAGCAATTAACAACATATGAAGCATAGAAAAAGCACACACAATTAGGAAGACAACAGAATAAAGACTATCTCCTCTGGAGAAAAGTAAGCTGTAATTTCCCTGACACCTGAATTTGGCTCATTACTGAAGAGAGTGCTAAAGATCTCCCTAATGACAGAAAATCATCAGACCATAAGGAAAATATATAATACTACATCTGCTCCATTAAGAATGGCAGATATAATTCTTTTAAACATAAAGATTTAGCTTGAATCAAATAACTTACTTTCAGTCTATCTAGAAGTCATAATCCTATGACTTCTTAAATGTCTGTGTGATCTTTAGCAGCCTAAACCCACTTTAGTTCAGTAATGCTTTAGAAAGACCAAATCAAAGTTAAAAGAGGGAATTCAAAATCATAGGATGAAAGTAATTTCTTAAATTATGTTTTCTAAAATTTATTCCATCACAAGTTGGAGTCTAATCCAGATTGCTTTGTAGAGAGTTCCTATTCAGTTCAGTAAAATTTGGATCAGATCCTTCTGACATAACACTACCGCAGTATCAATATGTTTAGGTGTGCACCTCTACTTATCATTTCGTCTGATTATACCAATTCTGTATATTCTAATGGAGCAAAACATTTTTTACAGTGTACAAATCCCAGATCTGTGGCCAACAGACTGTCTTTAAGACTGGTAGATTCTGTGATAGATTCTGCAAACATTGCTCTTTCTTTTTAAGCATTGCTTGTGAGGAGCAACACCTCTGATATTTGCTACAGGTCTCCTAATAGACTATGAAGTATTGACTGAGTTCCTATTCCTGACCAAATAATTTAGACCCGAAGTATTACTCTCCTGCTCACTTCCTCTGCTGCCTGACACCATGAACTAACTCATTAAAGTTAGCAAGGTTACTTGTACAATGAAGAAAACAATATAATCTTCAGTAGTAATGAGCTGATCCTACAACAGTTTTCAGATAAGGAAATTCCACTTGAATTAGGAATGAAGGTTCCTTGTGCTAAGTTTCAGTACAGGTCACATTCATACCAGCACTAGAAATGTCTCTTATAAAAATGGAATTTTAAAACAAGTTCTTGTACTATGAATATGCTGTAACAATAACATGACCTACATTTTTATAATCTTTAAAATATTTTCTCATTACTCAACCAGTTAAAAACTTTCTTAAAATGTTTATAGAAGAGGATTGTTTTATTTTGTTGTCCTTTTTTTTTTTTTTCCCTAAAGAATAGATCCATCTTGAAAGTTCATCTCAGATGTTGGGTTTTATCCTTTTTAATTAGAGGACCTAAACAATCGCCTTTGTAGTCTAGTAGCTCTTTGAACTGCCTTTGAATCAAGATCAGAGACTACAATAAAAGAACTTCCTACTGTACAGTTTTATACCATTCTATATGAGATGCTTAACATGTTGAAAAACTTAATATTATTTAATATTTGCAGCACTCTAAAAAGAGACAAATGTGGGGTTTTGGCTGTCATTTCTCCTCATGTACTTTGCTGGCGAAAAAATATAATTTCAGTAGCAAACTTCATTTACTAAAAATAATGTTTTGCAGAAGGGAAACTATTTATTTTAATTTTTCTTGCCATTGTTCAAAGCAAATAATATATCTTTATTAAAAAAAAAAAAAAAAAAAAAGGAAAACATGTATCTGAAGATATCCCCAGTCCCCAAATAATCAGAAAAATAGTAAAATTAAAGACAAATGAAATTTTTTACTACCAGTCAATGTTTAGGACACCACTACTTTTGCAGATGGTCATTTTCCTTCTCAGCAGCCTAAATATTTTGAGCTCTCAGGACTGTTCATCCTTTGCATATTTTTTCCTTGTGGTTTTAATTTGCAGGGAGCTGGGCTGCTAATGCAATTGCAAGCGAGCCCAGGCTGGTGTGGGCAGGAGATGAAAGACGCAGCCGTGCCTCCCATGGGGTGCTTGCTGTGACCCACTTCCAGGGCAGCCAGACATAACACGGGAACCACGTGCTCCCACCCCGCCGTCAAAACAAACCATTAAAAGCAGCAGCTTAAGACTGATTTAGGACCCTCTGCTCTTTAAGTGGTGTCTGACTTTTTTGATCTACTAACTGATCACAGGTGGATGAAAGGGGATCTCTGAGACAATTAACTGTGAATTTGACAGGTTCACTGTTACAGAGGGGGACAGCTAGAGTTTCACCTAGGAGAGCATAAAAAAAAGAAGCATTCGATGATTGCCATGGCAAAGACATGAATGAAAAACAGAGGATGAAAACACATTCTGTTTAATACCCCTGCAAATATTCTGCCCTAAGTGTCACATCCTCCTGATTAAATTCTCAGTTCTACCCTCAGTAATGTTGCATTTCAACATCATCAAATATTCTATGACAAATGCAGGCACAGCTAAAAATGTCTGGGAAAAACACCATGCATAAAAAACCCTAGAAATAGCTGGGAACATCATCATTTTCAGTAAATGTCTATATCTTGCTCAATAAGCTTATTGTTTTTACAAAAAGTATTCCAAACTGGCTAGGTTATTATTTAAGGTTATTACTTCTTTCATGACTTCCACCTGATTTGACCATACTTAGTGAAGGCTGAGTAGAGACACTGAGGCAGTGTACCTATGGCTTTCAGATGTAGCTAGCTGAAGTTTCTTGCAATGGAATTACAAAATAACTTATTTATTATCCATCTATTATTATTTTGATAAATGTTATTGTTAATTTTGAATAACATAATTTCAGCCCAACAGCCACAAAGATACACAAATTCCTTATTCCACATGAAAAAATGGATGAGAATCACATTTTTTTTTTTCATTGACTGTATTTTTGCTTTCTTGAAATGGAAAGTTGGTACATGAAGTCATCAGACTATAAAAATCCATCCTTATTGTATGCTTACCCACTGAACAATATGTCTTTTTAAAACTCCTTCATATGAGTCTTGATAGGTTTGGGTGAATAGATGACTGTTGCTACCTGCGGTGGGCAGTAATATATTGGCAATTTGTGAGAAATTGTAAAGAAATGTTGTAAAACATTTCATTTCATGCTTTTTTTTTTTTTAATATATATATAGCTAAACTAACAAGAAAAAAAACCTATTTTCTGGTTTTAAGAATTAAGAATGCATAACAGTGCACTAAAAATAATAGGGAAAAAAGTACATCAGACACCACAAACCCTCACCTTTTCCATAGAAACAGAAAATCCCTCCCTCTTCCCTGTCTTAAAATCCAGTCCTTAGAGATGTAATTAAGTGTGGCATTGAAGGGGCCACATGTCAGCTGATGTTCTACAATTGCTGACATATTTGCACCAGTCCCCTGACACACCTAAGTATATGCTATTTTGGCTCGTTGTAGGAGAAGTGATTCTCAAAGACAAGGTAAAGAGAGATGGATAAACTAGCAATTGAACCCGATCACAAACCTAGGCAGCTCCACCAGGTATCACCTGGCTTGGCAAATTGCAGCTCAGTAGCAAGAGGAGCCCATCACTATGGTGCAGTTGGCCCTACAGTGTCTTGTTCCACACTGGGCTGTTTCTGAGTGTGTGTCTGCTTTTTTTAGTCTTTCCAACATGTCATGAACTCTAGACCTCCCATGATGCAATATCATGTCTTTGGGCATGGTAAACTCTCAGAATAAAGAAATAGCAGAGCTAGTAGGATACCTTTAATTTTCTAAATATCTGTATTTACACCAGTTTCACTTCTTAGGATGCACCACAGATGTAGCCTGATGTCATGGTGTGAACTCGACTGGCAGCCAATCACCACGCAACTGGTTGCTCACCATTTTCCCCACCTGCTAAAATAGGGGAGGGTCAAAAAGGCGAAACTTGTAGGTTGAAATAAAAAAGTTTAGTGATGGTAACAAAACAATAATAATAACAATAGGAAGCCCAAACGGGTAATGCACAATGTGTTTGCTCACCACCCGCCAACTGATACCCACCCCACCCCTGGCCAACGATCGTGACAGAACAAAGGTCCCGCCGCTGACCGGAAGTGAGAGAAAACTGCCTCCTTTATATCCTGACCATAACGTCGCATGATATGGAATACTCCAATGGCCAGCTCTGGCCCGGCGCTCCAGCTGTGCCCCCTCCCAGCTCAAGGAAAGTTAACTCTATTCTGGCCAAAATCTGGGTTGGGTGCTCTGGCTGTGCTCTCTCCCAGCTCAAGAAATTTAACTCTATCCCAGCTGAAATCAGGACATCTGAGCACATCTGGGACCTCCTGCTCACATGTTAATTGCAGCAGGGAACAACCCAGAATCTTCCACTTTGGGCAGTATTCATCTTTTTCATATTAGAATCCTAGAAATTAAGCTTTTAGTCTAACTCTTCTTACTGTCAACAGAGAGAGACAGTGACTTTCATAAAACAAATATAGCTGTCTAAGAGATGCTTAGGAGGTAGAACACCTTCTAGAAATATGCATCCTTCTCTGCAAAGGACATCACTTACTTGCAAATTTTCCTCCACTGACAACAGGAAAAAACAAAAGCAGAAACTGCTATCCATCAATCTTACAAGAAAAATAATCTCTTGTTTCTTCTCACCTTTCTGGGCAAGGACCCCAAACTAATTTTAAGAGTAAAATTAACTCTTTAATGGGTTTGGGCATTGCTATTTCATCTGAAATTCTCCATGTCACCTTTGTTAGAAGTTGTCCTTCTACAACTTAAAAATCCTGATATAGCTTACATATTTTGTAAGGACATTTCAAAACCAAACCCCCATTATTTTCTTTTGTGATAACTTTTTTTTTTTTTTTTTTTACAGTGTCCCTCAATTTTTATTGAAAGAGAAGAACAAACCTTGACTTCTTGATACTTATTTTGGTTTTTGAATTATATTTTCTTTAAGTTGAATTAAGATTTATTTCTTAATTTTTCAAAGTTCCAATGAATAATTCTATTTCTTTAAACACCTGCATTTATATAGTTACATAAATATGTTACATATAAAAATCTGAAGCTAACTGGGACCATATGCTCAAAAACTTTGAATTTTGAGAAGATTTAGGTCTTTTAAACTGCAAAATGATTGAGGGAGGTGAGGGGGGTAATGTTAATAGATTCCTCCACTGCAGAGCTGAGGTATTTCCCTGATCTGTGCTTGTCTTGTTTGGGTTCGGGTTTAGGGTTCTTTTTTTTAATATTACCATCACTTTCAAGTCTTATATTTGATACAATCTTAGTAATATAGGAGAGTAATTACAACATATATATTCTTTAAGAAGGCCCAGAACATTTTTAAAATACAAATGAAGACATAAATTATCAAAATCTATTGAACCAGTGGATTTTTTTGAATACACCTTCCCCACAGAATAAGGGAGGGAATGAGGGAATTTCTGTGCTGTTGGAGGTAACCATTGCTTGTAAAACACTCTTTCAGTCTTCTTAATCTGTGCCAGTCCTTCATATTATTGATTGGATTAAAAATGGTAAATCTCCCCAAAACTTTTTTGTTATTTCAGTTAACTAAATGCTAAGCTGTTTTCATATGGTCTCTGCTTAAGTTGCTTTCACCCCTGTCCCTGTATTTTGCCAAACCTCACAGCAACGTCCTTTTCTGCATTTACGTTTCCTTCAGAAGAAGATCAGGGATGCACCAGTAGAGCCCTGGTGCTTTCTGAGAGTCCCTCCAATCTGGATAGACTGAATCAAGCACTGGACTGCCTCTACCTTGAAAAACAGCCATGGTCAAATTGCCCTCTAATGTAGGACCAGTGAAGACACTGATTCCCTCTTTTGATATTGACATCGGTTTTGACTGTTGATTGCTCCTTTCTTTCAGAAGATTCTATTCATAAAATGTTGAACCTGGAATGGCCCCTAAGCCATTAACCTTTCCTTATTTCAGTGCCTTCTCCAGAGCTGCTTCTGCCACAATTCATTCAAGAGAATGATAATGTTTAATGGCTAAGAACTAGGAAAACAGAGGAAATGTCATGCTTCTTTAATTTATGGAATGTAAAAGATCAGACAAAAATACAAATATGATTCATATTTACCAGTACGAGAAGCTAATGATCATTTTAACAGATACATTTTTGCAGTATGCAGCTTACCCTTGAATAACCAGTTTACATAGCAACCTCTTCTATTTGAGGCACAGTGACCTCTAAAATTGTTTGTTCATGTGAAATGGTTCCCAGTTGAGATTACTCTACTTGTGCTTTGCTGAAACATACTTATTACTACAAGAATAAAAAATATTATTTTATTCACTGTGATTATCATACGCTATAACATTATTGTTCTAAAATCTATGTTCTTTTAGTATTTTGAGTTGATCACTTGTACTTTCAAGTTGTCTTTTAAAAAACATGTTGGCATTAAAAAGAAGCATTTATTGCATTTGCTCTTCTAAATTCTTTTTTCTAAGATGATTGTACCACATAGAAGACTTTGAAATGTTGTCAATTTTCTCAGAGTGAAAAAAAACCCAAGCTTGCAGCTTGTCATTTTAATTTCTTAGCAGTCTTTTTGCTACTTAACAGAAAGCGAGATTTATTTCAGCTTTTTGCTTGGTTTGATTTTTTAAAATTTAATATTGTATAATTATTTTTCTTTCATTTGCCTATATAATGTAATAGATGTTATAAAGAGTAATTCAGTTACATTCATTATAGAGAAAGCCTTGAACGGTTTCTTAGTCCCTGTTTGTTTTGGGAAATGGATATCTATTTATTAACGTTATTTATCCAGTTGGTCTGTTAACATATAAAATTTCTACAAGAATGTTCTCTTGGTGATGCATGTACAATAACTGAAAGAAAAAAAAGCCTAATAAAATCAGATTAAATAAAAGTAGTGAAAATTGCACCATTGGTCTTTCATACTGATCTCTTCAAGTTTTTCTTTTCTTATAAACATCTCTTGGACTACTCTCTTTTTTACTTCTGGGACTCTTTTCAAGTCCAAGTATAGTTCCAAGGAAAATAACTAAAGGAGTCAGTTAAGTTTCCATCATACCTGGCAAGTGAAAATTCTGCAGAACTGGAGGCCTGAACCAGAACAACAGCTGACTCACTCTGTTTTCTCTTTTCCTTAGAATATAATTTATATTTCAATGACATAAACAGAAAACTCAAGAAATTAAGTGCAGTAGCTGTTGGTTTTGTTTCTTTTCTTTGTATTTTTAAGAAACAGCTTCATGATGAGATATTAATGAATATTTCCATAAGATTTCACTACTTCTCAAAGAAAGGTAAGGTCATGGACCAGTAAAACTATGAAACTAGCTAAGGTCTCTTGAAGTCTTTAAACAAGTGGCAGCCCTGCACAAAATGGGGTGTCTCACAGGACTACTGAGAAATATTCTTGTTTCCTCTTTTTTCCCCCATGTACTTTTATATATATATACACATAAAAAACTGTGAGTAGCTTAAATGTTAATAATAATGAAGATACATGCTTTTAGTAAGAAATATTAAGCATAATGAGAAGAGTTATAAATGAGATACACAGATTGATTTTGCTA
The DNA here is from genome assembly GCF_031877795.1 of Strix aluco. NCBI lineage: Eukaryota > Metazoa > Chordata > Aves > Strigiformes > Strigidae > Strix > Strix aluco. The sequence goes on from NC_133935.1 coordinate 67,490,411, forward strand.
TGCTGGTCACTGTTAAGATTAATTTTCAAAACATTTATCTTTCTTGCACTGTGACTAATCAGACATGATTTCTGGATAAATTGAGAGAAATGGTGATTTAACAATCTAAGTATGTTTTGAATGAACTCAATAATTTTATTGTAATTGCTGTTAAGTGTGTGTTAATAAATTGTTTAGACTGCATCTCACTTTCTGTGAAGCTGTATTCCAACACAGTGAACACAACAAAAAAACCTCAACAGCCCTTAAGTATATTTATGGCATGTGGAAGACCTTAGAGATGTGAGCTTTTATCTTTTATTGTCATATTTTGTAGCAGAGTCCTCGATTGCCTTATGTCTTGACTATGCCAACCACCCTGCCCCTCATCTGACTTTCCTCATGTTATTATGATGGAATGTGAACCCAGACTTCCTTGTTTTACTGCTTTTAAGTACCAGTCTCAGACACTAATATCTGCCTCTGTTGTTCTAGCCTTTAATTTAGTCTACTGTCCAGGAAGTGGCCTATTTAATGCCCTCTCCCTTTTAGTTAACTAAACCTAGCTTGAAATTTCTAAAAGGAAACAGCTGCACTTTGGTAAAACACCAAAATCACTGGATACACTTCTCTCTCTTTCCTGGGACTGAGGGGGAGGATAGATTGCTAAAAAGAAACAGACATTTTGTGTGCTAGCAGGTGGCTATGTAACCTTTCTTCCACACAATATCCAGATTTCACCTTCACCAAAGATTTGGTCTTATTCATGAAAGACAAAACCCCGGCACAATGAACCCCACAAGTTGAAGTCCTTTAAGTTTCTGAAAAAGGAGTTTAAAATTGAACTGAAAGGCCATAAAATGTAGTCCAGATTTTGATTCTCCAGTAGGCTTCTCCCTGGCTTGCCCAGAACACATAATATACTATCCAGAAAAATTTGTTCTCATCTTCCTTGACAGCCAAGCTGAGTAACAAAAAACTGTGGCAGTGTAAAAGCAAGCTAACAGGCCCGGTACCTCTAATGTTTATTGAGAGAGTAGAACATTTGGCAGCACCTACTGACCTCTCTTATATTATTTCTTAACTTTGTTATTGGGAATGCCAACTGCAGTCAGGTCAGGTATTCTTAGACATTTTGTTGATGATTTTATTCAATACCATCACAACTCTCCAGTGTAATTATCAGAATAGTGAGCAGTTCTTGCCACTGAGGATTCAGGGAGGGTGAAAGTTCCCTCTTGGCTCCAGCAACATGACCCAATGCAGAAAGTGTTTTTGAGAGACCATGTTACAGGGACGAAAAGACTTCCTGTGCTGCCCCTTCATCTATGGTTTGCGACTGCGTTGGGTAGTACTTACAGCCAAGTCTTTCTTTGCATTGAGCTGTGCATTCATTAAGATTTCTTTTAAAGGCTGGACTCGTATTACACCAGCATTTATAACTCTGGTTTGTTAAAATAGTTCTAGTTCTATATCTAGAATATCCTTCTGAGGCTTTTACAAAATGTGGCCGTGTTTCTGTCAAACAATATTAGCTGAAATAAAAGGTATTAGTTTTCTAGGAAGTATGTTGGCGTCTTGCCTATCCATTATCACCAACAAAGCATGCCACAGTTTGTTTCTTGGCTATCTGAGACCTTCTCTCTCCCAGCAAGTGTTGCTGTGGCAGCTAAAATGAGTCAGTATTTCAGTACCTAGATACAATATCTGAGACTGGTAGCAAGATGCTTCTTATTAATGAAATTGCATATCTAGGGTATTTTCAACTTTGATCATATTTTGACAAATGATAATAATATCCTCATATGCAGGATGAATTTTTTCATTTCAAACCTAACATCAGCATCAAATTTCATACAAGCTAGAATCCAGGGAAGTAAGTTCTCTCTACCTATTACTGTAATTCTCAGTCAGCTGTTGAAAATTCACTAAGAAGGATAATAAGAAAAGTTTACTATGTAAATCCAGAGATATGCATTGAATGATCATATCCGATTGTACTTTACTCTTGGATTGTATGTTAATACCTGCTTCCTTGCTTGGCATGTTGATGGTGTGGTCTGCTGGGCAGTGAGTAGGAAGGAGACCATATCCCTTATCACTCCACAGCTTTCTCTAGCACTTCTGCCACTGGCCTGCAGAGTTGAAGAGATGTGTTGCAATGGCAAGGCAGGAGTTCCCTACACTCCTTTAAGTAGGTGGAAAATGGGATATCGGTGAGGTAAATTCCCCTGGACCCTGCAGTAAATCTCAAACTCTGGATGAATAAGTACCAGCTTCTCTTCTATCACTGTCTTTTTCCCAAACAGGCCATCACAATTCACTAAAAGACCTTTAGCTCTTGCCTTTTACTGTCTTACTAAAGAAATGGAAAGTCACTTTCTTAGCAGTGGTTGGTGAAAATGTATGACTTTTTATTTTAAACCTTGAACAGGTTAAAGGTTTTTTTTCATTATTGTTGAAATTAGATCATCAGTGAGACTGCAACACGTAGATATTTAGAGGAACACTTGGAATAAATTCATTCCAGGGAACAGAAATGATAAAAGGTAAACATAGCAGGCAATATGGAAATTTTACAGAGAATATCACTAGATACTTCATAACTGCCCGGCTACTGAGGTTTTGCTTGTGCTTTTCAGTATGAAGTAACTTTTCCCAAGGTAGGTTTACCTTGGTATAGGTCCTTGTGTACAACTACAATACGTTGAATGCCATTGAAATTTTGTGCTGGATTATTATTAACTATAATTTTCCAATGGTGACATTTTTGGTACTGGATTCTTGGACCTTTCTATGATGAATTATTAATACAGATGAAATATCTATCCACTATACATAGCATGTCTATCTTGTTTGGATGTTTTGGACACTTCAGAAATGTTGATAACTGGTAGCAACCTCTCACCAAAGACAGAGCAGAGTATTTAGTCATTAAACATTTAAAAAAAAAGAGTAACAGAAAGATATGGGGAGCATTCATAATGCTCAACTTCAGAGATCTTATTCAGCCAGATCAACTTGCCAGAAGTCTACACCTACTGTAGGAAACGAAATAGGGAGAAAGAAAAGACTCAACATAAAGATTCATAAAACTCCATTGTTTAATTCTTAGTTCATGCCTGGTATGGTTTAGACCCATTATCCCAGGTGACAGAGCAGAAACCATTCCTGTAGGCATTCTCATTATAGCTTCAGGCTATAATGTCCCACTCTGATAGGCTTCAACATAGCCTTCTTAGTATTGCAGGCTTATTAAAGTGAGAAAAATACTCACAAACAACAATTATTTTATAGTAATATCTATTTTAATTATATCTATTAATGATGGTAATAACTGTCCTCCAAGGGACCATTTGCTGCCCAGACAAGGCCCAGGGCCAAACATTATTTAGTGTGGATGTAAGCAGCCGTGACAGCTTAGTCTCTGAACCATCTATCAGTTCCCAGCCTTGTTTTGTTTAGCTGTTTAGGTGTATCCATAGTCTTCCTTTATTTCTTTTAATGTCTGTGTAGACACATAGGGTCCTCCAGAGAGTGACTCAGGTGACTTAAAATAGACTCACTTTCAACTGTCCAATTGAGAAGGCTTGTTTCTGTTGGCTGAGAAAACTAACCAAGGAAGATATTGCAGTAAATAAGTAGCTTTAGACTGGGAGGTCTCACTGCTCACTGTGGATGCAGAAGCTTGTCGGCAAATCTAGTCGTTTTGCTAGTTTTAGCTAGTTTTGACAAACATAAAAGCAGGATGTTTTAACTTGATTTTTGGGCTTATTTACTTTTCTGCTTACTTTAAAAAAATGGAAGTGAAATTGGAGGAACTCACAATTTTTATATTTCTCTTTGAGATACACATTTTTTTTTTTTTAATCAAATTAATTTGTCATTTATGGCTTCACTGTAACTTTGGACTGGAAAGGTGCCATAGGTAATCAGAAAAATGAAAACTAATTTAATATAGTTTCTTTTCCTTCTTACCTGCGAAAGTTCAATAGACAAATTTTGCACTATGCAAAGTATCTAATAACAGGCAATTACAAGGACTTTAGGGATATCTATATACTTTGGTGTGTTTGTGTAAAACAGAAAAAAAGTGCTTACAGGCAGCCCAAGTCAATAGCCAAAACTTTAAAGTGAAATTATGAATAACCATAGCTATAATACAATTAAAAACAGGGTTGTCAGATAATTTCTTGTTGCTTGAATGTTTTCTCACTAGTAATCATGTAAGGACTCCTGAGCTTCTTACTGACAAAGGACACAGGAAGGATGCTTTGCATGGCTGAAAGAAAGGTGTGCAAATCTTGTGCCATAATCTTACTGCAGATATGGAGGGAAGTTACACCCTGAGGTATTAATTAATTGGTTGTTAGAAAACCTTATTCACAGCTTTATCAAAGCATTGTTTCCAGCAATTTTAGATCAGGCCTGCACTGATTTTAGTACACGAATTTTATCCCTTATTTTGGTCTCTGTATACAGTATTGACCTAATACTCCGAGTGCATTTGATACAAAATAATTTTGTAATAAAACTATTGCTAGATGCTTTCACAGGCAGTCCAGGTATTAGAAAGAACATTTTCTTCTTCTTAACGATTCATTCCTAGTAGTGTTTCAGCAAGAATATATTCAGGCAGCTATACAATGTGAGAGATAATACACACCAACAGATAATTACTTCAGATAGTTCCATGTTTCAAATATATTTTTCCACTCAAATTGTGGGAATAAAGTATTTACATACTTATTTTGAATATCAATATGAAGTTTTCAGAGGTTCTGCTCTCCTTCTTTCCCTCACCACCAAGACACAGTATATCTGACCTTAAAAGACTACAAATTTATTCTATATACATGTTAGAATTCACATGGGGATCCTTACTGTGATTGGCAATACATGAACTGGAAATCTAACTTTCATGTTACCTAGAACCCAAACAATTTAAAACTACTCATTTGATCAACAAAAATACCTGTTATCAGAAGCAACCTGTGTGAGTGACATACGTACAACATAGCACCTATTATTTTTATTTTTGTTGCTGTTTTGGAGTTCATTTCTCAACAAATATTGCATCATGCCTCCAAAGTAGAGTTTAAGTGTTTGCTGAACCATTTGTGAATATGATATCAAAATGTAATCTTGATCTTAGAGGAAAATTTAATGAGCTGTATTTACACACAGCAGTTTGGAGCTGCTGAAACAAATAACAAGATGTTAATCAGTTCAGTTGGGTGGGCATTCCAACATGATAGTGTGTAGGGCAGTCTTAAAAAGAACTGAAGTTCAAATTGAACCAAACTGTTTATGCTCTAACTTAAAGCTATTATGAAAAAATATTCTTCCCCCACATGTAAATAACCAACATTGTATTCAGTGGTTCTCAAAGCTGATCAAGGAATACATCACCACTAACACAATAGCCGAAACACAATTGTTTGTCTTCAGGGTGGGCAGAAAGTTGTGCACAGCAGCTGGAGCTTTAGAGAAACTGACAAGTTACATTTTTATGACTTGCTTAAAACAATCTGTTTCGACATTTCAGGAATTACCACAGCTTCTGGGAAAAGCCAAGCATGCAGTCTGAGCCCAACAAGCCAGTACTCTGCGTTGAAGTTTAATTAAGCCACCTACTGAGAAAACTACCATAGGGGAAGCTCTTCTCTGAGCATAGGATTTTCAAACCAATGGAGAGCATCCAGGGAAACAGAAGTTTTGACACCCAATATATATGCCCTAGTTCTTATGAATTACACGCCCTACTTCTTATGAATTATGCATATTGAAAGATCAGTTAGGACTAATGTTCACAAATTTGTTGATTATAAAGCTGCAATAGTGAGTGTACCTATCCATAAATAAAGTATGTGTTTCACCCACCCTACTATTTCAGTTTTGTAATTGAGTGATATAGTTAGACTTTAATTAGTTTACAGATTGTTCTCACCACAATATATTCACTTTTTAAGCTTCTTCTGATTAAGTTTTAATCCATCAATATCAATGAATTTTCAGAAAGCTTGGCGACATGCTGCAGTACGTCATTTGTAGCCTTAGATAGCATGACAGAGGAATTAAAACAAGCACCATGTCAGAGAAAAATGGCCATTAGATGGAATTAAAGAATTTGCATGTAATAGTTGTCAGTTTGTGCTAAATTAGAAAATGAGCTACTCTTAACCATAATTTATTTTCAAACTTTTCAGTTATATTTTCGAAGAATTGTTCTTTACATTTTTGATATAATACATAATGAAGAAATTGCCAATGATTTTTTGAATAAACATTGCATTGATGTCAGTGAGAGAGTTCCTGAAAGTTAAACTTCCTAAAGCTGGGGGCGAGATATGAAGTTTATCTGAGGTTTTTTAAGTGTAAGTACAGCTCGATGCTCATTGGAGTTTGCTAAGATTAGATTTTAGATCATGAAAAGAAGAGAAACAGGACTACGTTCCTCTCTCTTCTTGCCTCTTCATCTTTCTCCCCACATATTACTGTCTTCAGAATTGGTCCACGTTCTACCTGGCACATGGAAACTGTTGGGGTTTTTTTTAAATTTTGAATGGCAATCCAGTAATATTAGTATTTTTGAGACACCTCTTTAAAAATGTCTTCCCCAACACATTTCTGTTTTATTGTTTCATCTACTTTGTTCTATGCAGCACTTTAAAAGGTACATTGGGTATCTATTTGTTACAGACAGTGCCTTATTTTATGTGAAAAGGAAATAAGTGTTTTATTCAGGAAAGCATGCAATTGCAGATATTTGGATTAGTGTCAAACTGTAACATTTTAGTCTTGCTTTTACTAATCAACCATTTTCTAAAAGGGAGGAAAAGATGGGATTTCTATATTGATCTTGGGCTTAATCTTATCCTAACAAACATCCCAGAGATGTTAGAGAACTATATTTTCACACAGAGATTAAATAAATACTTAGAGGCCATCTTTCACTAACCTATGTAGTTCACCCTTATCATCTGTCTACTGGGGAAGATGGAATTTTTGAAAAACTGAAATGTCATATATGGAAGGTATAAAACAGATATGCTTTCCATAGATGAGTTCTGCTACTTGCCAGTCAAAAGTAATGACATATTCAGCTTTGAAAATTTATCAATTTGTGCAGAATACATGAAGAGGGGTTGTGGGATTGTTCAGTTTACTGGAAATACACTGGTAGGAAGTTTTAAGTATGAAGAAATTCAATGGCCTGGGAGCTGTTTTCTCTGACAGCTTCACTGCTTTGAAGATTGTAATGATATTTCTCTATTTTTTCACTTCAAAAGCTAGATTTAACCTCCACTAAAATCACAGGGAAAAATTCTACTGGCTTCCTTGAAATTTAAAATTACCTTTTGCTTGTTTGTCTGCCACTGAAATATTCCAGTATTCTCTAGCTCTTCTAAACCACAACTTCAGAGAATCTTTATTTAAGCCATTGAGTACTTCCCAGAAGTGTCTCCATTAAAAAAAAAAAAAAAAGCAAAAAAATTCAGCAAGCACAGCAGAAGGATTAAAACCCTTGAAAATTACTTTCATAGAATCATAGAATGGTTTGGGTTGGAAGGGACCTTAAAGATCATCTGATTCCAACCCCCCTGCCATGGGCAGGGACACCTTCCACTAGGCCAGGTTCCTCAAAGCCCCATCCAACTTGCCCGTGGAAGGGGGATTGGAACTAGATGGTCTTTAATGTCCCTTTCAACCCAAACCATCCTATGATTCTATGATTTATAAATCTAGATTTATAAATATGATGAAGAAAATACTTGTTCTTCATAGTCAAATTTTAAAAGCATTTAGTAAAAAGACATGAAATAAATGCACAAATGATACATACAGTATGTGCAAATGGTAGATTTTAAAATGACGTGATTATAATTCACTTGTAATTTGGAGATGTTAGGAGAGTATTAGAATGAGATATCAGCTTTATAAATGTAAACAAACACTTTTATCATTAAAGGCTTTCTTGTATTTAAAATTTCATGGTTTCATAAAAAAAATGTTTATACATACACAAAATGCTCCCACTGTACATATATGTATATATGTCAAAATAGTTAAAAAAATAACTAGAACTAATAAGATTAAGATCCTGAAGAACAGAGTATATGAGCAAAAGATTCCCAGATTAGTTTGGTCAGGCACGCAGAGGTTCTTAAAAGAAGCTGCCTATAAGCTTAGAAGCCTGAGCATCTGAGAGTTAGAACAGGGAAAACAACATAAGACATGAGATTGCTGGTCTCTAAGTCACATGCAAACACCCAGATGAGGCAGACTGCAGGGATCAGAGCAGGGCAAAGGGAGCAGCTATGGCACAGTTGATGTTCAAAGGGCGTTCTTCCTGGTTGCACAGTGTGTTGTGGCTTGTTGCCACAAAAAAATGAAACAAATAAACTAGGTGAGGAATGACAATGGAAGCTCCACTGTAGAATGTGAATTCCAGTCTGGAAGCGCTGCAGCCTCCCAGGAGGAACATTTCAAACAACAGCAAAGGGATGGGCTTCACCAAAGAGGGAACCTACTGAGTCAGCATCTGAGTCTGACCAATACTGCTTCTGCTACTTTGAGCTGAGCAGAAATAGTGAATCACAGTATCCATATACAATAACAGGAAGTAAATCAGTGACCCAGTTTTAGTTGTTGTTTTGATTTAGCGTATAGATGCTTCTTTAGAGGGCTGCTAGAACAAGATGAGTTCCAGTCACCTGACTATGATCATCTGTATGAGAACATTGATTGGATTAATTACTTCAAGATTTCTTACACATAAACCTGGCAAACTTTAAGAAATACTCTTTATCCAGTTATAGATTTTGTTACCAATAATACTAATAACTAGGAATATTCTCTTCAAATTTTACGAATTTATGCTGAAGGTGCTATAAATGTAATTTATGATCATGTTAAAAATTAAAATCATAATAGCTACTTACATTTCAGTTGAATTAGAGGAGAAAGCATGCTCAGGCTTTTTGGTTTTGTTTTTGCCATGTACAATATTAGGGCAGACTCTTAGGTAACTTGGATTAGTGTCCTTGTGTAGTCTGCAAATAGGATATCTATAAATAACCTTAAATCTTGGTTTAGTTTGTATTTTCATCTGTTCCAGGATTATGAGAACAGGACCAGAGTGAGAGTATGAGGAGAGCATGAGGTAAACTTGTATATGAGGCAAGAAGAATCACCTGGGGTTGTTTCAGTTGACTTCAGTTCAAGGCTACCTTTTATTCCATAGTTTTGCTCAGGTATTTTTATTCCAGTTGACCAGTATCTTATTCCTGGAGCACACTCTGTCTGAATTTAGAAAATGAAAATATAGATAAATTCACATATCAAAGAAGAGAAGGTATAATGACAACTGACAGGTATATCAGATTACTCATTTGTCATAACATCAAAAGAGCTTCAGCTGAGAGTACAGAAGAGTGGGAAGGTTAAGGAGCGTGCACTGTAGGGACTGTTTTGAGATGACAGCATGAATGTTTGCATGTTCAATGAGTTATGACCTTTAAAATGCTATAGGAATAAAGAAATAAAAATGTTAAGATAAAGCCTTTCCTCAGAAGACTATCAATACCAAGAATGGTTACCGTTGATTGAATTCTAGTGGAGAAAGGAGGAGGACAGGTGTCATCTAGATGATCTGACTTTCCTGATTTTATTGAAATATTTTCTTTTTTAAATCAAAATTTAATATTTCTTGAAAAAAGTTTTCTTCATACAGAAGGAATTGCCTCAGTAATCTGTAAATCTGATTTTGGATTCCAGAACTCTCTCTCTCCACCTCAGAAAAGTGCAGTAGGAAAACACCATGAAATCGTAACTACAGATGTGCTCACTGGGACATGCAGCACTTCAGTCTGTGAACTACTGATGTGAAATATCTGAGTATCAAACTTTTAACTAGTCCTGTATACATTTTATATTTTATAAAATTTACTGGTTAATATGCTTTCAAATGAAAAGTTCAATACTTTTCAGTACTATGCAAAAACATAAAACTATTATTTCTGTCAGTTATAAATAATAAAAATAAATAAATATGTTTTAGCTAAAAGTAAATGCATTTTTGTCTCTGATTTTCCACTGGTTAACTTTTCACTTGTTAATTCTTTAGAGATGGATGGCGTTTATTGACAGTCTCACAGAAGAAAGCTGAAGGAAGAAGAGTAGAAGTCAAATGTTAAAAATGGTAGGGGGAGGGAAAGTGAAGAAGAGGAAGAACAAAGTCTGAAAGTTATACAGAAATCTCTTTACTGTATTACAACTAACTTTGAAAAGCTCTGATCTCAGCTCTTCACACTGCTTTATTTTTCAGTCCCAAGCAAGTGACTAATCTTTTTGTGCTCTATTTCCAGAACCAAAATGCTGTTCAGAAATTGTAGATAGTGAGGGACGATTTGGATGCTGTGGATAAAACTGTACTGGTGATGTGTGCACAGTGTGGGACTAGGCACCCAGTGACAGTGTTGCAGGACAAACATGCAAATTAATTTCTCTGTAGCAAAGGTGGTAAGACTGCAGCCTATATGTAATATACATACAATATGTAATATTTCTCTAACAGCTTATATGAGTGGTAACAAAAGTAGACCTGAAGTGACAGTTCAAGGCCTTATCTCATGGGAAATTGTCCTGGGCACTATTTCCTACGAACTAGTCTCTGCAATGAAAATTTCCAGGGGGATTTAGCAACATCAGAAGAAATACTCTTAATCTGAGGGTACAAGGATGCAAATACTGACTTGATCATAGTGTTTGTTAAATGGAAAATATGGGGGGGGGGAAATAACTGCAGTTAAATCAGGCAAGGACTGAGAGAAGATCTAGCCAAAAACCACTTTTACTGTGTGATAAAATGTTTTTTGTCTGTGCTGGCTTTTAATTTTGAAAAATGCACTTGAAGAAGACAAGCTGATATTCAAATTATAGTATATGATTCCAAGAACCGGCATAGCTTTGTTCATTTGTAGTGTTTAGAGATGCCATGAAGATAATAAATCTGCTTTAGTGAAGTATTGGCTTTTATGTATACTCTCTTCCTGATTTGCTAAAAAGTTTTGCTTCTCACCCTGCTTCTTGTTGTTGTTTGAGTTACTCAAGGTTATTTGAAGTCTCATGTTGCAAGCAGTTTCATAAAGCTACAAGGTCTGAATAAATAGGTCACTTAAATTCAGGGTCAGTATACGTTCATTTGTACATTCCCGAATCCAGCTGTCACTAAATGAGAGCTCATAGGCAGTAACTTACAAAGGAAAAAAATAATTTCTGGCAACTCTCTGTGGCTTAGTGAGTTAGCAAACAGGATTGAGTAAAAATAGGACAGTTAATCATCTGTAGTACAGACAGCAAAGCTGTTTGTGGGTGGGACTAGGTCACTTGGTGCTCTATCATTTCTCAGTTACTGTTTGTTGTGTCCATCTCAGAGCAACAATGAAGCTATGGCACCACTGGTAAAGCCAGGCAAGCGTTCCTCTTCTGCATGACAAACCCTCCAGACTCTCCTGTCCCTGACAAATCAAGAACTGCTTCATCCTTTCTCCCTGAAGCAGCATGTACAAATGCAGAATTGGTGTGTGTATATCCAAAACCAAACAGTGTGGCTAATCAGAAGTGCAATTTAGATGAAATGTCTGTAAAGATACAAACAGACTTTTATGGACACAGCCATTATCTTAGTCACCTCTCTCTCAGCCCCCAAGACAGGTACAGAGAGAGAAAGACAAGGAAGCAGCTACAAAGTTTGGGGATTCTTTACCTTTGAAAAAAGATGATCAGAATCATAAGTTTCTGCAAAGTAGAAAAGATGCCCAGCATTTTAGATGCTGTGAGTTATCTTCTTGAACTAGTTTGTTTTCAGCTGTTTGTTTAGGGCCTTATTCTGCCTTGCCTGCCTTACACTGAGCAGCATTTTAGGGAGAATGCTGTGTGCAGGATGGGACATAGGGAATTTATTTTGAGATGAACATTGCACTGTGGACACAGCCCTGTGCTAAAGCCTCAGTGCAACTAATGAGTCTCAGAGACATGAAGTATAGTTCTCTCTCCAGAAAGCGGGGCGTTAACATTGTATAGTAGTTACCTGCCTTTCAACCATGCAACAGATAGTTTCACAGATTTCTGTATGTACTTTGGTAAATGCAGGCAAACGTTAGATGTGCCTCCCTCGGGGTACAGGAGGTGCACTTTATCAAGATGATGGAAGAACTGTAATCTTGAAACTATCTTACTCTTGTTTGTGTCAGAGGGGGCCTTTGAAGCAAGGATCATGCTTGTGCACCATCCCCCACCATCATCTTCCATGGAGTAGTCTGTGTTTTCTTTCTTTCCCTATATCACTGGCTGCATGGATCATACCACAGATCCCATTTTACTGCTCCTTCCAAGTCAGTGGTGTCTCTGTCTATCTTTAGGAGGCTTAGCTTGCTAAGGCTCAGTTCACTTCACTGAATGCTCATTCAGCAAACGCAGGTCACTTGTGAAAATGAAAACAAGACATTGCTCAAATCCAACCGTAAATGTTAAAAATTAACAAATATTAACAAAAATATATATCCTAATTTCAAAACATCTCCTCTGACTTCTGATGACATTCAGTAGGATGCAGTTTTTGTGTTTTTTGTAAGCAAGAACAGTCTTTATAACGCAAGAGGATTATAACCAGTATGGTACCCAAATATGACTGCAAATGTTGCAATTTCACTATTTGTTCTCCAGAGCTTATGCTTCCATCATTTAGAAGCCCAGAACAATAACCTTCACTCCCTAAAATCAGCATTAAAAAGTGCAGTAAACTGTACTATAACAAATATTAAAGATGTTTCCATTTCCACTGACTGTGAGACCTCACATGTTTACTATGGTCACTGGTACATTCTTTCCTTCCTGTGAGATAATCCATTTCATGTTTTGAAGTGGATATTTACTACATCACTTCTAGGCCTTGGTCAAGCAGGTTTTTTTTATTTTTCCTTCCTGTCACAATAAAAACTACAGTGAAAAATGCAGAGGTACTAAATTATAACTATTATGTGTCTTAGTCATTTTCATCATTGTCACTTGGCCTATTCTTCAGTAGAAGATATTTTATCCTCCAGTAAATTTTCAAAGATTTTGGATACTAAACAAGGAATAAAAAATGATTGTGATTTTTTTTGTTTTTTGTCAATATGAAGAATAGTCCTGGGAACTGCAGGAGAAATCCATGTATGCAAATCCTAGCCAATAATTGCAGATCAAGGAGGTCTTGCAGGCCCATTTTTGAAAAATGTTCAAAAGCTTTTTTAAGAGACCCACACGTTTCTGTATATAACCAACAGAAATAAAGCTTTGCAATGTCTGCAGCGTATTTATGTGTTAGCTATTAAACAGATTGCTTTAATAGCAATTTTCTTTGTGATAGTCCCACTATGGTAGACTTATTAAAAATAAGTCTATTAGACTTATTAAATTTATTAGAATCTGAGTTTCTAATGGTTCTACATCTTTTACAATCCACTGTCTTGATTCTAAAGCAAAATTCTGGGTCTTTACCTTGTAGTTTTGGGATAGGACCACATGTACAGCTCAGATCCTTCCAAAATCCAAAATCTCAGCTATATTTTAAATACAAGATGACTGTGAGCTTGGTCACAATCTTTTGGAATGATTGCTATTCAGATCTTCAAGAGGCCCATAAACTGAAGCTGAATGGATAGTCAGTCAGTATAGAAATAGTCTGTATTGAGAAAGTGTAGTAGATCTAATTCATGCATGAAAGTGACCTGATGGCTCATAAAAGATGAGCTATGGTTGGGCTAATTTTCTTTCAAGTACATTACAAATGAGACCTTATAAATGTCTAGTTAATAAATCCTTGTTAAAATTATTAACCTGATTAATTTCTCAAGTGAGGTAGATAATTCCAATTAAGAATCTGCAAATATGTTACAGGAAAAATTAATATCACAACTTGTAAAAACAGCATTCATTTATTGAGTTATTCCTTAACAACCCAGAGTTCATAAAGAAGCAGTAATTGTTGTGGGAGAATATTGGACTTGTACAACTCTATGAGAGTTATATCAAGCAAAGCCGTTTATTTTTCAAATAGTACATACTTATGCTCTTGCAAAGCTCTTACTTCATAATTAGCAAATCAGCAATTAGAGAGTTATCAACCTTTTCGCCTTTCAGCATAAGACTACTCTAACACGCGCTGTGCAGACCAATCAACTTCTCCTTCACGCGCTGTTCATGCGGCGGTAACTTCTCACAGTTCAGTACTTTTCCACAGTTCAGTGTTGCAGCTGTCCGTTGTTTTTCCCTGCCACCTTGGCACAACTCAGCAGTTTCTTATCTTTCTTCCAAGGCCTGTTTCTCATCAAAGCCTAGCTGCTTCTCAGAGGCTGTGCAGGGCTGACAGGCCAATGTCTCCCACATCTCCCCCTTCTTTGTTTTACAGCTGCACCTGCAAGACTTGTTTCAGAGCTTTACCAATTAAGGTTTGGACAAACTTCAAAAAAAACCCCACAGTATACATAAAAAAATTCTACAAAAGCCTAAAAATAATACAGCAGTTACAGTTACTAGTTGAAAAGAGTAGGAGAGTCTTTTTCACCATCACATTTCCAGGACATTGGGATACACTGGGTTGACTGAGGACCACAGCTGATTTCATTTACCCAGCATGTTCTTATATGTCACAGTTCAGCACTTTCATCAGACCCATCCTCGCAGTCTGGATCCCCATCACAATGCCATCTGTTAGGCACACACTGACCACTGATGCACACAAAATCAGATTCAGCACGCGTCTTCTTCACACAAACACTCTCATCACTGCCATAAAGCATATGACTAAGTGTTACAAAATAAGGAAGATACAGAATAGTACACTTACATAATGGGGTACTAACATTCAGATCTGCAATTGCTGGGGAACCCTGGATGCAGTGAGGATTTAGAGTACCCTTCCTCGCAAACCGGAAGTCCTACACGATGCATCCATCTGTAGTTGAGGCATCCAAAATCACTGCAATCAGGTCCAACCTCTAAATCAACAGGCCAAAATAACTGGCAATTTTCTTTGAGTGGAAACATCTGATTTCATCCTCCTGTTGGGTTCTACACAGAGCCTGGCCACCGTTCAAGGGGGAAAACCAAGGAAGTTTCTAATAAGGTTAAACACTTGAGTTCTTAATTCTTAATATTGTTAAACAAAGAAAGTTGAATACACACATTCTTATAGCATTTCATCCTTGTTAATAACTACATTTCGTCTAAGCTACATCTTTGACTAGTGACTAGTAAGCCTATATGTTTCATTAAGGAGTTGCAACTACTGTTAGCATTTTCTCTTAAAAGAGCTGGCAACTGTAGTGTGATTAAGGACAGAGATAGTGTATTTTGTCCTATTGCAGTAGCAAGCATTACCCGTACATTCTGCTTAAATGATCACTCAAAGAGACTGCAAACTGTCGGCACAGGGACACCCACAGCACCCACAGCTGGCTCCTGAGTGTCCACCGAAAGCTGCTTCTCACGCCTCAGGTGTGGTCGCACACACCTTGCCGGTAACCACTGGGGACTGTGACCTGTGGAAACACAAGCATAACCTCTTCCCCAGGTTATTAAAGGATATGGTCCTTTCCAGTTACCACTTTCCAGATTTTTTGCTAACACTTGAGCCTTGCCCTGGACTTCTTGTTGATCTGGTATCTGCGACAAGAAGTGACGCAATATTGGTGGCACCTGTGAGACAGGGGAAATGTTTAAAAAGTTCATGACATATAATGCCTTATTTAGCCTTTTGTGAGGTGTAGATAGATATCCTCCATCTCCCCCTTTTTGTTGTTGTAATAGATGCTTTAGCGTGCCAAGCGTATGCTCCACAATGGCCTGTCCGGTCGGTGAGTGGGGAATGCCGGTCAGATGCTTGATTCCCAACTGTATGGCAGGACGCAAACACTGCTCCAGAAAAGGTATCAACAGACACATGTACATATTTTAACATTCCAAATGCAGCGAAGTGAGTGACGTCAGATTGCCAAATTCTAAGGAAGTGAGTCCCCGAGGATTGACACCACTAGCTGTTGAAGAGAGGGAGTCCTTCTGGCATTCAGGGCAAGTTGCAATGATGTCTTTGGCCTGATGCCTTGATAAAGAAAACTGTTTTTGTATTGCCCTGGTGTTTTGGTGGAAAAAATGCATGTGAAAGCCGTGCTTGCTCAAAGACATTAGGTACCACCTGAGCCGCCAGAGTCAATGCATCTGCTTGTTGATTGCCTTCAACCAGAGGTCCAGGTAGTGCAGTAAGCGCTCAGATATGTACAATAAAATAAGAAGTCTTGCAATTATTTAATAATCGTAAAAGGGTGTACATTAATAACAGTGGATTATTAATGTCCTTCAAACATGAATTCTCCATATGCTGTACAAGATTGGCAACATAAGCAGAATCAGTAACAATGTTAATTGAGGTGTCCCAGCGTTGATATACACGCACTACTGCAGCTAGCTCAATGATTTGTGGTGATCCCGGGGATTGGGTAATGTCTGATTGCCAAATTTGAGTAGGCGGGTCTTGCCATACTGTGACTGACTTTCGTTTTTTTCCAGATCCCTCAGTAAACACAGTTAAGGCTTACAATGGTACATCACTGTGCTTTAGCATGGCATATAATAAAAAATTTTGCTGTAATAATTTATGTGACGGGCTGTGTACTAAAAGCTGTCTGGGGTAGTCACAGGTCACTGTCTGGAATTCTAAAGACATTTGTATTAGCCACTGTAACATGTGCATAGTAACCGGAACAATGATACACACAGGTTCCTGATCAGCAAGTAATAGTAGGTGCTGCCTACCTTTCATGATCAGTTTGGCAAACATTTCTGGACGAGTAGTGACCATCTTGTGCATTTGATGTGACAAAAAAAGCCATTCAATAATAACAAGAGGGTCACTAAGTGTTTCATCCCATTGAAACAGCAGAGCATATGGCTGCCCTGGAGGATTAAATAATACCAGTTGATATGGAATGCCAAGCGCACATTGCGATGTTTGTCTTTCTGAGATGGTGTTAGCTACATGGTGGAGATCTTGTTTTGCTTTTTCTGTAAGTACTCTGGGTGATGTCAGTGAAGGATCTCCTCGCAAAATATCAAACAAGCTATGCAGATCATCATTAGTTAGGCCCAACAAGGGCCGTATCCAATTTATGGCTCCCAACAGTTTCTGTAAATCATTTAAAGTTTTAACATGAGTTTTAAGTTTAACCTGTTGCGGGACAATGGTTTGTTCACAAATTCTCCACCCTAGGTACTGCCACGGTGATGATCGCTGTACCTTTTCAGGTGCTATTTGCAACCCCATTTGAGATACTGAGTCTCTGGTTAAAGCAAGAGCCTTTTCCATGATCTCCTGTGTTTCTGCTGCTATAAGGATGTCAACCATATAATGATATATAACAGCCTGGGAGACCTGCATTGTAATAGGGCTCAAAGCATTTGGAACAAACCGCTGACACATCGTGGGACTTTTTCATGCCTTGTGGCAAAACAATCCAGTGGTACCGTCTTGCAGGTTCACTAATATTAATACTGGGAACAGAAAAGGCAAATTTAGGTGCATCATCCAGATGCAAGGGAATGGTAATTCCCCAATATTTTAGATCAATTTTTACAAGATGCCAGTTTCGGGGAATCATTGTTGGGGAGGGCATTCCTGGCTGTAACGTACTCATATCCTCCATGGCATCATTAATGTATTGGAGATCATGTAAAAGTCACCATTTACCACTTTTCTTTAAAATAACAAACAGCGAGGAGTTCCGAGGACTGGTGGTAGGTATGATACGTCCTGCACTTAACTGTTCCTGAACTAAATCAATAAGGTGTTGCAACTTTTCCATTGGCAAGGACCACTGATCCACCCACACAGGTGATTCTGTTTTCCAGGTTAGTTTCAGGGTGGGTTTAGGGGTGGGTTGCGCTGCAGTGGCCCTTAAGACAAATTTGATCAAATTTGAGTTCCCCATTGAGCTATACAGTCACAACCCCATAATGTAATAGGGGTTTCCAATATAAATGGACGAATATTTGATACCCGTTTTTTTGGGCCCCTTACATGAATGAGATCTTTGATTTGAAATGTTACAGCATGACCACCAACCCCGAAAAGCGCTTGAGTTACCCGAGCTAACGGCCAATCTGCTCGCAGATATTACGATCACATCCACGCCAGTATCTAAAATGCCTGTCAGTTCAACAGATTCTTCTGCTTTAGTGAGGGCACATTTTACCAGAGGTCGACCTTGTGTCACTGTCTGAGCCCAAAATATTTGAGGAGTACCTGTTGATCCAAATCCTGAGTCACCCCGGCTTCTCAGCATACTATTAGGGGGAGTCACAGTAAGATAAACAAGCTGAGCAATTTTTGACCCTTTTGTTACTGAACACGGGGGGCCAGGGGTCCAGGCCATAATTCTGATTTCCCATTCATAATCAGCATCTGTGACCCCTGGTAAAATGAACAACCCCTCTAAGGTTGTAGATGATCTTCCCAGTAATAATGCACTTCTTCCATTTCCCAACGGTCCATATACTCCTGTTGGTATCAAGGATACTGTGGTATCTAATAATGTTACTGACTCGGAGGCTGCCAGGTCCACACCTGATCGATATTGACTAAATTATTATAAACCACAACTGATTGCAATATTTTATTAATGTCTTTTTATTCACACTTGCACCTGGAGGTCCCCCTATCTTCTTCCAGCATTTTAAAATACAGCCTAGGGGATTCTTTTTGACTATTCCCCCACTCTGGCTGCTTCCCATCTCATCTACTTTACCTTAAAACACTACCCAAGTAAGCTGACAATTTCCCCCTCAGGCAGATGGTACAAAGGTGCACTCTCCCCACAGAGTATGCACCTAAATTCAAGACAACAATTAACACAGAATTACTGCCTCCCGCTAGAGGAGATATTTCATCTGTGACACTTAAGACACTTAGCCCGAACAAACAGGCAGCACCAGTGACCCAGCGGGTGGGCACTAGGGCGCTCTGTACTAAGGAATGTTAACTGGTCCTGCACTACCCCGCCACTGGTACAGAGTCTGCCCTCCACTTTGTTCCTCTCCAGCCTCTTCCCTCGCGGGATAATGGAACTGCGGGTCAGAGAACTCCATACTCTGCAGCTGCAGCCGGGCTGCGTCTCACACACGCAAAACAATCACACAACCACACAAAGAGGCCTCTTACACTTATTACTCACACAACATAAAATGACAAATACTACAAACATCAAAACACCATTAACAATATATAAAGTCATTGCTTGTTGATTATGTGGTGTATCCAGAAAATTCCCCCTTCTTTGTTTTAGAATCAGGGCCTTTAGAGTACTGACCATCAGAAAGATTTAAAGTGTCTTTTTAGAATGAACAAGGGATGCCGCATCACAGTGTCAGCACCTTCTGTAAAATCTGCTGCTTTTGGTGTTCGGGGGAGGTGGGACAGACGATCGCGTGCCGGGGGCGCGGTGCCAGACTGGGCTGCAGGCTGTTGCTCCACGGTGGGGCGGGGCTCGGGGAGGCCCAGGGCCGCTGACGCCAACTCCGCGCTTCCAGGTGGGCGGGGTGCGAATGCTGAGTACAGCCATGAGCGATTGCCTCCAGTATACTGTTGTAAATGAGTTTTTAAGTCTGTCCTCATTAATGCTTTTCTGTAGTTCTTTAATAACAGAAAAATGCAGTCCTTCCCAATGTGACTGATGTCCCGGTAATTGGCCACCTATTTCAGCCCATTTTGCTGGTTCAAAGGCTGTGGGGGCATTGGCAGGATAGCCGTAGTTTCTGTACCATTTAAGTAACCTCCCTACAGAAGTTTCGTTATAACTTATCCCTCTCTTAGAGAGTATATGCAGCAGGAGTCTGACAATGGCCGTATCTTCTGCAGACATGTTCTGCCCCATGCTGCCCCTGATTGCTCACCTCTCAGGGTGTTTTTCCGTCGATCGACTTTTTTCCATCTTCCCTGTCACAGTCCCGCTGTAGACAGTACCTCCGATCGGGGATCCTCCCACGGTGTCTTCTGCTCTCTGTCCTGGGACATTGGGATCACCATTTGTTGCAGAACAATATTGGACTTGTACAACTCTATGAGAGTTATATCAAGCAAAGCCATTTATTTTTCAAATAGTACATACTTATGCTCTCGCCAAAGCTCTTACTTCATAATTAGCAAATCAGCAATTAGACAGCTATCAACCTTTTCTCCTATCAGCATAAGACCATTCTAACACGTGCTGTACAGACCAATCAACTTCTCGTTCACGCGCTGTTCACGTGACGGCAGCTTCTCACAGTTCAATACTTTTCCACAGTTCAGTGTTGCCGCTGCCCGTTGTTTTTCCCTGCCACCTTGGCACAACTCAGCAGTTTCTTATCTTTCTTCCAAGGCCTGTTTCTCATCAAAGCCTAGCTGCTTCTCAGAGGCTGTGCAGGGCTGACAGGCTGATGTCTCCCACAAGTAATTATATATTTTGCCTTTAAATATACTTATGCAGATTTGTGAGGCATTCATCCCGCAGATTAAAGGGTCCACCCTGTTACATTTATATGGTCATAGGAAAAACTAACAGTGAGAGTGTGCACCTTCCTAACAGTCGTGGTTTGAACTTGACTGGCAGCCACACACCACGCAGTTGGTCACTTACCCTTCTCCACGCCCAGTGAATGAGGGAGTAAACTGAAGGAACATAAGGGAAAAAACTCATGGGTTGAGATGAAAAAACAGTTTAGTGATTATAATAAACCAAAACAATAAGGATAATGGAAAGTACAAACAGGTAATACACAATGCGATTGCTCACCACCCGCCGACCGATACGCAGCCCACTCCCGGTCAGTGATCCCAACAGAACAAAGATCTCACCGTTGCAGACTGGAAGCAAGAGAGAACCTGCCTCCTTTATATCCTGAGCATAACATCATATGATATGGAATACTCCAATGGACAATCCGGGCCTGGCGCTCTGGGTGTGCTCCCTCTCAGCTCAAAAAAATTAATTCTATCCCAGCTGAAACCAGGACACTACGCAAGATCAGGAACTGACACTTCTTGCTGTTAAAGGTAAATCACATCTTTTAATCTTTTCTACTTTTTTGGTAGTTTATGTTTAACTCTTCAAGGAATGCCATGTTTTGAAAAAAGAAAGTTGTTGACACTAGATTGCTCTCCAAGGAAAGAGTAAATTTATGCTCTTGGCAATTAGCGGTATTCCATGTTCCCACCCTACCAAGACCAATTACAGGAGAAGAATAAAAAAGCTTTAATTAGCTATGGTGTGGTAGGTGCTCCGTCCCTGGATCTGTCTCAAGATAAGGTCAACGCTGAAGGATGCATTTTCTTTATGTTATTAATTACATACTAGGACTCTTATAAACACAAGCTGGACTGTATTCACAATACCATCTGAAAAAATATTCACTATTTGTAGTCGCTCTTGGTAGAGAAGGTTGTGGTAGACTGATTATATTCATGCAGTAAATTCCCTGAAAAACAGCTTCAAAGAGAATTCATGTTATTTCAGAGGCAGTTGATTACTTGAATGCATGACTATCCTTCCTCTCTATGATTTACAAGGTCCTTCCACTGAAATCACTGGAATTACATGCAGAAAAATGAGGAAAGGCTGAAAGAATTGGGTTTGTTCAGCCTTGAGAAGATTTAGGGGAGACCTTTGAAGGGTGGCTACAAAGAAAATAGACACTCCTTCTTTACGAGGAGTCACATGAAAAAGACAAGGGGTAATGGGTACAACTTACTCCTGGGGAGATTCCAACTGGACAAAAGAGGAAAATTTTTCACAATGAGAACAATCAGCCACTGGAATAATCTCCCCAGGGAAGTGGTGGATTCCCCAACACTCGACACTTTTAAGATTCAGCTGGACAGCGTGTTGGGCCACCTTGTCCTGATCATGTTTTTGCCAAGAAAGGTTGGACCAGGTGATCCTTGAAGTCCCTTCCAACCTGGTATTCTATGATTCTATGCTTGAAAATCAGTGTGAAATAATCAGGTTTGTAGACTGTATTTGCACTTCAAATACTGAGATGCTGGGGCCTTTTGGCCATTTTACCATCTTGGTACCTGTTCTACCTGCAAATTGGTCATACTAATAATTTCCTTGCCCTTGCAGTTTATATGCTTGACTTTTTATTTTTTTTTCTTGATTGAATGAAATGCAGCATTCCTAGATATTATGAAAAAGATCTGAATATCAGAGAAGAAGGTTTATTTTTGTTCTCTGACACAGCCCCTTAATAAAAGGTCCCATTGCAGTTCTCTTATTCAGACTAACTAGTTCTTCTTTCCTCAAGAAAAGTAATGCTTTCATTATGATGGTACTATTCAAGGTACTATTTAACATAATGATATCACTATTTATCTAGCCTATGTATGCTGTTCATTTGCAGTTCTTTGTGTAAAAAATCTGTATTAATCTGTTGTAAATATAATTTAAAAGAGTTAGAAATTATGCAAAATCAAGGGTAAAAATACAACATTTTATGGCTCCGATTCCCCTGTTAATAACTTTACACTAGTAAATGGAGTAAATCCTTATTTACATGGGCCTAGTTTGAATATAAATGAGTTGTTCTCGGTGTCGGAAAAGGTGACCACACTTCTGCTCCCATTTTCCTCTGAATATCTTTATTCAGATGAATTGTGATGAGTTTAATGCCAGAATTGTATGAGAAACAAACAGAATATCAGACATGCAGCTATCTAGAGCAGTCGTGACAGTCATTTGTGTGAATTATTCAAGCCACCGATGGTGTGTCACAGTGCCTGTTGCTACTGAAGTGGAAACAAAATCAATTGTGTACAATATGTATAGTAATATGTACAGTGTGAAGGGAAAGCAGATGGCAGGGATGCATAAAACTTTAATGTCCTCCAATCTGTTTACTTATTTTAATCAGCTATCATAATCATCACCCACTGTGTGCTTTGTTTACATGGGGAAGTGCTGGTGTGATCAAGCAGAAGAAAATCCCAAGAAATGTGCTAGTTCCAAAACCTGCTAATTAGAATTAGAAAGCTACTGTATGTTACAAAGGATTAGGACAGACTAGAAGATACCATCAAGAGTTGCCTTCCATTTAGGACTGCATTCACTCACAACAATACTGAGGTGAAATCTGTGCCAGCACAGATTTAGCAGATGACATGTATGGAGAGATGCTATATAAGCACTGGCCTATATGGCTCACATTTGCACATCCCTTGAAGTGATAACAGCATCTTCTTTTCTAGATGGAGCACATGTTTTCCTCAGTTCTTATCTCCTTCATAAAGTACTTGGAGATTTTTACCTAAAAAATGCAAGATGTTGTCCGCGATATTATTTCTACGGTGAAAATGTGACTTGGATTGAGAATGTGGGTTTTTTTCCACGTTCTTTTGACATACACAAGATGGAATGAGCAACTCATATTTCAGATGAAAACTTCTGTCTTCCAATGCTGAAGGACAAAGAAAAATCCTAAATATTAAGCCCTTCTGAGATTTAAAATATTCATTTTTGCACAAGCTTTTAAAACTCCAGTATGGACTTCAGGAGTGCGTTTACAAATGTCTTACCCTGGAGGAATGCTCATGATGACTAGGATGGAGGAAGCCTGCAAATAGATTATAGAACATAACAACTGAATGAATTTGTGAATGGCACACTCATTTTAAATTGTGCTCTGATTCTAAACTCTTTGTTATGTTGCTGTAAGGATTTCTACTATCTCAGACTTGCTGTAGAAGACTTTGCCCAAACAAACAAATTACAGTGGAGGTGGGAAAGAGAATTATTGTTCAATAAATAATAATGTTTTTGTGACAGATGTAATTTTGTATCCAGTTTAAAAAAAAAAGGAAGGGAGGATGACAGAGATTAGTTGTTAATATTTTAATATGTGGCACAGAAATTGTTTTTATATATTAAACATATGTTACAAACTGAACCTATGACACCTAATAATAGGCATGCATAGAAAAACTCTCCCTCTAAGGGGAAGGAAGTGGTGTAAGGGAAAAAATTGGTGTCGATCAAGTTAATCATGGCCCCACAAATTCAATTCCATGTCCAAAGTCAATGGAAGATTCTTCTTCTTCAGTAAGTGGAAGGAAATGTCTCTGCTAGGTACTTTGACCCAGATTTTCTCATTCTTGAGTTAGGGAGATCCTAGTCTGTAATTAAAGTGAAGCAGCTAATAAGCTACAAAGGGTATAATCTCACTATAGGAAGGATCACTTATGGAGATATGACTGCTGACCTGCAATCTACTGTTCTGTGGGCTGCAAAAATCCTGATGGGAATGAGGATATACACCCAGGGAAGAACCCAGTGGCAAAACTAATCTTTAAAAGTCATTCTGGGAGGGATATTCCAATTTTCCTCCTACACAGATTCTTTCAGGAACCATGTCTATGTCATTATGTCCTCCTCTGTAAAGCAGGCAAAACAATAATAACCTTTGAAAACTAATTCCTATTAGTAATAATGTTGACAATACCTGCAAGGTACCTACGTAATAAAGATATTTATTCAAGAAATGAATATTAATGCCTTGAACTTACTTGAACAAGGGACTAAAAGTCTGTGGAGTAACAAAAAAGTCAATGACTGTGGCTGGATCCTAGCTCTCAATGTGGAGTTTTGATCCAAGCTGGGGCACAGTTCTGCCTGACAGAAACTCTCAGCAGCAAAAGGGCAGTGAATAAAAGACCTGGAATTATTTTCCTCGGTTGTCCTGTGTTCATTGTCTAGAATGACTGACCTCACCTAAAATGCATCAAATTGTTCCTCTTCCCTGAAACTGTAGATTGGAGATAGGGAATGACGACAGTGGCTCACTAGGCTGCTTCTGTGATGGAATAGTTCTGTGCCTCTTTTTAATGAAGTCCTTTTTATTTTTTTTTAATTTTTTTGATTGTCTGAAGGATAGTATTATAATTTTGTGTAGTCTTTATAAAGAATTCCATGGAGGAAAGAGATTAACGCCTCCAGTATGTGAAGGTATCTTCTCATCCTCAGATGACTAATGTCGAAGAGCCAGGTAGAAAATGTCGGTTGGAAAGACAAAAAGTCTTTTAATCTTTGATAGCATTACAACAAATTCAGTTATACTACCATTCAGATACAACTCCTATAAATAAGGTATTTCACTTTCCTCTAATTGCCAGGTATCTACGTGTTCTTTTATGTTTCAGTTATGGCTCTCCACATTAACACTGACACTTATGACAAATTATATTTGAAAGGCTTTTTGTTTATCATTAACTTAGAGGCTCATTCTGGATCCAACAGAGTGTACCTAAGTTGCAGGTCAGTTGAGGTAACTGCCATGGGTCTTATCTTAGCAAACATAGTTGAAGAATGAAACAGAGGACTTGAAAGCCAACCATAGACCCTTAGGACCGGAGTGATTAGTTCAGATCATGTATGCTGTGACATGCATGCAAACAGATGGAAAGAACCTTCTCAGATGAACATCAACTAATATGATGGAGTAGGAGAAATACAAAACCTGACCTGCCCAGTGTCAGCTCAGTAATGGCTACCAGGTTTGATACAGTCCTCTATAAAGCACAGATAAGGCTTACAAATTCCTCACTCAAAATGAAAGAAAAAAATCTTAATGTTTGGGTTACACCAACTGACCTGTCCTGACACTCAACAAACCAAACAAGCCTTAGGAAGTGACTGAAGAACATCAGTTTGTTTAAATGAAGCTTCCTTGATTAACAGAATTTTATTCTATCCTTACTTGACTTCTTACTTAAGTATCAAGCTGCATCTCTTCACTTCTGTCAACTTTATATGTTTAGAAATTTTTCAAAGATTGAATCACAAAGCATTTTAATCACATACACTCAAATAAAAACCTAATACTGACCTGCCATGACAGTCATGCATAGTTTAAAATCAACTTACAGGGAGACAAGGTTATGTTTAGTTTGGGGAGTTTTTACATATACTTTATATAAACTAACAAAGCTGTTAAGTGTGAATGGAAATTACATGAGAGGAAAGTAAGAGGTCATGTCAGGCAAAGCTGATGTTTTTTTCTCTTTTCTTTCTTTTTTAATTAAAACAAAGGCATTTAACTATTTAAATACAAGTCTGTGGATGTAGACATAATTATATCCATCTCAGTTGAGTAGAAGGTTTAACTTAGACAGAAAAATCTTGTTTTCTTTGATTTCTCCTCCTTAAGTTTGATTGGGACCTCTGCCCAGTGCCTTGGTACTAACCACATGACCAAAAGTAAGATATTTAAAATCTTGTAATACTATATCTTGACACAACAAAATAAAGAATAAATTCAGAAATACCTGTGTTAGAACTATGAGTTGATACAGCTCCCACATATAGTACAACACTGCTATATTCCAGAGGCAAAATAAGACATGTAAAACAATGACATGAAAAGACTTATAATGTATTCAAGAACTTGTTTTATAATGATAATGAATGCCATGTGTCAGTCTGTTTTGAAAAAAAAAAGTCTGTTGAAACTGAAATAAGTAGGTTATTACACAGGCATTTTATAAGAAATTTGATCACCACTGCTACGTACAGTTGAAGTACATGATGCAAACTTTAAAGCAGGAAAAATATGTGCATAAAACAATACGCTTTTGCTGTGTTCAGCAGGAATGTGATGGATTTATGTGAAGCTGCAGCAGTCACCCTTTGCTTCATTCCCCCCGTGACGTCAATTTTATGGTACAGATGGAAGAGAGGTCACAAATACACTTATCCCCAAATCCCAGCCTTCAGTTTCTATTTTCCACCAAAGTAGAGTAAAATTGTTAAAAGAGACAGAACAAGAAAAGAAGAAGTGAGCTCAGATTTTGTAGAAAATCAAACTGACAGAAAAGACAGGGACTGAAACCTCATCAGATGGGTATTTCTTTGTATTTAACAATCTATTTATCTATCAACTGTTGTTTACACATAATGCACAAATATACAGAAACTCTTAGGCAACACATGGAAAAGCCCAGTGTTACATTATTTATATTAAAACAGTAAAATCATGCATTTGAAGACTAGGAAATGCTGGAGGAGGGTTACCGGTGTACTATCAGTTCAGCAGTCTTTTCTGAAGGCTTCTGATTTGTATGAATTACAGTGCAATTTTAATGATTTTTTTTTTTTTCTTTTTTCAGGGGACCTCTGTTTCATTCAGAATACAGAGTGGATGATGTTTACTTAATGAGCAGCTGCTCAATACTTTGTTTTTGTTTCATTGTTCAGCATGTGTGGTCCCATTTGTTATTTACTGGACACTAACAATCCAAATTTCTATTGAGAACTATTCATTTCCTCACAGACTTTTTTTTTCTGATTTCACTATCATATAAGAATACATCACAGAAGCCTTCTCATGTGATACCAGGGATGATGTTAATTCCCATCAGAGATGGAGATTTGATATGTGAAGGGATTCAAGTCCAATATCTCTATTGCATGACCAGCTTCAGACAACTGTGAATTCTTTATTTGTAGACTAAATTTAGCTTTGTATGTTAGCTCTATCTGTTCAAATATATCTCCCACCAACTTCTACTAAAACTGAAATAGTCAACAGAGTAAAGCACAGGAAATCTGGTTAGGCAACCAGAAAATGAAGGGCTGACCTAAGTTTGGTTTAAGCGTCTTGAAAAACATCACACAGCAACTTTTTGACTGTGATAGAATATGCATTCCTCTGGGGCAGCGTTCAACTCCCATAAATATGAGACAGCTTTTCTTTTCTAGCACTCCCTTACACCATTGTCTGCCCTCTGCTTAACCTCTGTAGGACTTTCGTGATGAGCAGCTTCCATTGCCTCTATGGTCTATGGTGATTCAAATACTTGTACTGTGCAAAAAAATACGGAGACATGTCATGAACAGTTAACATAATATACACTGACAGTGGGGAGGGTAAATTCAGATTGCATCAACAATATTAATTCTGATGTGTTGACATCTACCTCCTCAATTTTATAACCCTCATGAAATTCCTTTACCATACCTTTCATATATGGCTAAAAAGGCAGAAATCTTAAAGCAGAATCTTTCTGACTCCTTATCATGTCTGCATCTGTGCATTGTAATAAATCTTTGCCCCTTTAAGAGTGACAGATAACAAAAACTCTTATCCTTTTTGTGGTTTTTTTCTTTTAGTTCCCAATTCAAGCCTCCTTGCCCAGCTGTTGAGGGTGAGTCAGAGTAAATGACAACCCATAGTTGAGCTGGGTACTGGGATTTATTTAAGAACCATCAAGAATAGCGCTTTTACCCTATTTGAGTATCTTACTCACTTGCTTCCCCACAGTGCTATGCTCACTTGGTCTCCACTTCTTTGCTGGGAGGTCCCTGCTGGCCCTGGAAGTTTGTGCAGAAAGCTGAGCTGTTTCATGCTGTGCAGGCTGCTTGCAGCTACCCATCCCAGATGCTACCTTACAAAGTCCCTGGATATTTCCCAGCATTGTCTCAGGTCTCAGTTTTCCAGAATCCTCCATGACTTGTATGATATTTCCTCCAGTCAGGATCATCACCTTTTCCTTTCCAGGCCTCCTTTTTCTTTCTGGAACTGTTTCTCAGGAACCCTTCTATTTAGCATCCATCTCTTCTTTCAAGAACTTAGTTTTCCCACCTAAATAATGTATGTACAAAAGCACAACATCTTCATCCACTTCTTAATTGGTGGATCCATCTTGGTTTTTTATTAATTGGAGGATTCAGAATGTGCCACTTTTGTTTAGTCCAGGTGTTACCAAAATTTTCAGCCAGCTGGTAGTAGTTGCATCCAACAGGTAGCAGATTTCTACTTTAGAGTCCAGAAGTTCAGTTTCAGGCATTCACCCCCTCACACACAGATGTATTCAATTGTGTGCCACCTGTTAGCATTCACAGTTTAAGCTATTTTTGCCTACAATACTAGTCTGTACTAGTTTTGTTCCTTTTTCTAGTTTCTGGTACCATCAAGCTCCCTGTTTCAAGCTACTTTTTCTTTTGTTTCAGGACTCTTGCTCAAAAAAGATTACTTTCTATTTCTCATTCTCCAAAGCCAGACAGAGGCTGCTGAAGAAAAGGAGACCTCAGTCTGGAAAATCTGAGATCAGCCACCATGGGGAAGGTCTGTCCTAACATGAATTATTCTGAGTACATGGCATATTTGAAACTAGGTGATACTGGAAACTGTGAGAAACTTGTCCATATTCAGTGATGATGAAGTCAGACATGATTTTCCTAAGACATAAAAGTTTCTGACTTGCACTTATGGACCACAGTTTTTCACATGATTTTAATTTGACTTCATAGGGAGTAATTTCTGCAAGTGATGTCAAGTCACATTCCCAACATGGAAGACATTCTTTTCCTTTACTGAGGCCCTTATTTTACCTTTTTACAGAAAAGACCATTCATCAGTTTTGGGGTATGATGGATTATTTTTTTCTCCCCACTGGCCAAACTAAATGTTTTCCTTCAGCTTCATTTCCTTAAACATTTGAATCAAATTGTCTTGTGATGATAATAATTGTCCTTGACATTCCCACTTGTATATGTCTTCAGTTCAAATTTAAATTTTAAGATGTTAGATGCAAGTTTTCTTGCTGAAAAAATATGAATTATTGTCCATGCATCAGGCTAGCAGATGTTCCCATTATTATTTTAAAGCACAGACTATAGACTCTATGTGCTGTGCTAGGGATTGAACATTTTGCTTAAAGAAGATGAACTCAGTCACAGATTTTTAGTGGTTTTCTAGGGGAAGAAAAACTTAGCCAAATAATTGTTTCAGTTCAGTTTTGTCATTCAGTCATAGTGTTAGATATTTCTATTTTATTTCTAAATTACACCATGACACCATTTTTGGAATGAGTGCAGCTCAGCGTGCATGGTATTGAGCCTGTATATAATTAATAGAATATGTTATGTACTGCATTCTCTTCTTATTCTAAACAGTACATTTGAATGTCCAGCCATTATCTGGTTCCTAAATACCATACTGCAAGCAAAAGAAATTATGCATTTTATGGAACTGGGAGGGAAGATTGTACCACCTTGATATGTTCTGATTCAGTTGCATGCTCAGAGTTTTATAGGGGTGATTGAGGACCTGAAGTGTACATAACACAGTAAACCTGTAAATTTATGTATCATTGACCTCAGTATAGTGTCTCTATATCCAAAATAATTTAAAAAACCAAATTTGGATCTGATTATAAGGAAGTGAAAGAACATTATATTAATGACTAGCATGGCAATACTGAATTCTTATATATGCTAACATGTTCTCATTAAGAATTCAAAAAATTGCTTGGCTTAAATGGTCAAAAATTTAAGACAGAATCTCTACAAGCAATGAGATGAGCTGCTGAGGTTCATTTTGTAGTAGAGGGCTATGTGCAGATGTTTGTTTATTGTTCACTGAAAGCATAAGCTAGAGGTTTCCCATTTGTACCTGCAGTGTCTCCAGCAAATCAAAAAGTGAAGGGACTGAAACATGGAAATCCACCTTAAAAATGTTACAGACATGCCCATGTTAATTACAAATTGCTCACTAGGAAAAAAAAAAAAAAAAAAAAAAAAGCAAGGTCTCTAAATATGACTACCTGACTACTGACTATTCCAGCACTATTTTTTAACTGATTAGAGGATCACATAGGTGAAAGGGAAGCCACTCCTAAGCCAGGCTCCATTAATATTATTTTCAAGGGTAATACACTTCTTGTGTTCTGTCCTGTAATGTTGAGACATGCAAGGGGAACAAAGAGAGTGTCTTATCCTCTCTTTAATGCTATATGCTGACTGGGCAAATTGTTAGAAAGAGAAAAAAAAGATGTATCAGGGAGAGAGAAAGAAAAAAATTCTGTTTCCTAGCAACAATGCAGGCAAAATGGCAGCCCAGATGTTTTCCTTCAGGGTCTCAAATTTAAACATCTAATCCCCTAAATTTACCCATTCCCTATTGATAAGTCAGCCAGCAGAAACAGGGTGTGAGTAAGATATCATTTGCCTCTGCCAGTACTATGATGTGCTTTTGTCCTGTTCTTTCCTGAATGGACATCATAGGCTCTGGTTGGACTACTGGGATCAAGAAATGCAAAGAAAGGACATCTGGTTGCTTTGTGTATGAACCAATGTATTTTAACGTTGCATTTCAACTATTGTCTCTGATCTGGCCTAGTAGTAGACTTCAGACTTCAGAATAAATTAAATCAATTTAAATAGGGTAATTCTGTGATAACTTAATTAAATAAATTGGCATAGATACCTGGAAACCTTATCACTGGTTTTTAGCAGATTAACTTCAGTGTTAAATAAGGGTCACATGAGAGAAGTACCAGTGAAAGCTAGGTTTACTATGCTAGTATTGGCTACTGAGATGTAACTAATGTAGTTCAGCTGAGGTAAGAGGCAGAAGCACTGACCTAGAGAATCCCTTAAATATTTCAACACATACATACACAAAAGAACAGAAAGAAAAGAGCAAACTTAGCATTGCTAAAGCTTTTATTTAGGCAGAAGATTGTGAGATTGTGTTTAAAACATATCACATCTTTATAGATGCAATAAATATTTTATTTTCAAATATTTTTAAAACACGAAATCTAGCTGCCACTAAAATGATGTTTGCCAACCATAAGAATGCAGCCACCATATGGACTTTTATATCAACTGTGGTTATGATAATATTGCATATCACAGTTTATGAAAGAATCAAATATTGACTTCTTAATGGTTATCAGTTAAAAATATTTAAAAGATATGAAAAGTAGACATTTGTCATCTTCACTTTTTGCATTTTATACTTCTTATTTAAATAACAGAAGATAAAAACTGTAAAAAATTTTAAAACACAAAGAGAACTACTTTTACTTTTAACCTATGAAACACACAAACAAAAATAAAAGAAACAAAACCATGAAAATGCAAAAAATAAAAATGGAATAAATTTAAACAAAATAATAAGTTTTGTTCTGCAATGTGTGTGTATTGTTCCTATATTTCTGTCTAGGAAATACAGCTACAAATTGCTAATTTGTGGAAAAATATTTATAAAAATGCATTGTAGAAGTAATGAATACATCTTCATTAAAAACTTCATGCACTAGAAAGCTTCTTGGTGCAATTTTGCCTTACATTTAAACTTGGAACCTTGCAGTATATATTAAGCACACCAGTGTTGCTCTCCCTGAAGGTTCCCTCCCGGTTGAAGTAGCCATCTAGAGTGTCCCATTTGCAGTACAGACACAAGGTATCTTTCTCAGTAGAAAAACACATCTTATCCATGTTTGTCCACCAGCTTGCTCTCTATCCATGAGCTGATTTCTGTTTGTAATGACAAGGCTATTCATACAGAAATGTGATTTCCATTGCCTAGGTACAGAACTGTGGTACATCCTTAGGTACAACTCATGTGAACTTTATTGACGGTCAAGACAGAATGCAGAGATATGATACTAAACCATAACAAATTCTAGTCCTTCCCTCCTTGGACTTCATCAGCTGCTAGTGTAGAAGTACCAAACTGATCCAAAATTTTGAGCAGGTTGTGGACACCCTGAATGATTGACACAAATTTACAGTGAATTCTCAATATGTCTGTGAGTTCTGGATGAATTAGATCTTCTACATGTGTTCATATTGAAAGTAAATCTGATTTCTGGCATGCGTATAACCCTCTACTGTGTGCTTACATAGTAGATGTGATGCATCCAGAACAAATCAGTGACCCTTCATATTGCACCAACATATGTAACAACACACATATAGGAAATTAATTCTTAGTGATCATTTACCAAGGTACTTTGGTGTCTAACAGTCTCGTGTAACTTGGTTATCAGCTGTTCAAGACACTAACTAGAAACACTTTGGATGTTGGTTGCTGATGCTCTGAACTTTCTGCCTGTTCCTCTGTTTTCCCTGCTTTGCACCTATCAGGGAACTGTACCACAAGTTGAACAGGAATTACACACTAATAACAGCCCAAATGCTTACTGTACAACTTTGGACTAGTTACTTTTAGGTCAAGCTCTATAAAAAGATTGGAATTACTTTGCTTGTCCACAATCAGGTATAAGTCTGTACTAATTGTTTTGTAGACTGTTCCACTAGTTCTTCTAGTCAATGATGAACTCTTTTCATACAGGTTTTCTTTCTTTTTCCCAAGAGTAGATCCTTTTCTACAAAAGATCTGGTTGGTTGGTTGGTTGGGGGGTTTGGGAGATGTTTGTTTTACTTAGTTTTTCCTGTTCTAAACCTGGTAGTTCACTGTCAGTTACTGAAATACACAATCACAAATTATGAACCCTGGCTTCTTACACGATGTACATTGCAACCTAAGAAAGATTTTGTTTTCAGGGGAAAAAAAAAAAAAACACCTGGAGAAAGAGGTGTGTCTTTTACCCAACAATCCATTGATTAAAATCCATAATAAAGGTGAGGGTAAGTATTACATGAAGTTGTGACATTGCCCAACAGTGAGAGATTAACAAAGAATGTAATAAGAGGTCAAGCATACAGTGACATTGTCCTAGAAGACTTCATCATTCAGGGACTTTGTAATATATATATCTATCTGATTAATAGTCCTTGTCAGATTTTGTTTTCTTGACCATATATCAGATAAAAGTATTCTTGTTCAGGGAAGGATTTGAAATTACATCGCACAACTGTGTCTTAACAGGAAGGCTCAGGGTAGTTAGTGTCCATCAGATGTTCTTAGTTTTTCTTTGAAGGATTGATATGTATTTTGCAGTAATTTTTCATCAGATGAAGTACAGCAACAGTCCAGGGAGAAGATGTAGGAATTCAGGATGCTTTTCACTAAGGTGAAAGTTCAGCTAGACAACCTAGGTTCTCTTTGGTGCTCTCCTTCTAGTGTCCAGAATCTTTAATTAGTTTCTTGACAGTAGTCCAGCTTCACAGGAAGAACAGGAAATGCTTTCTCTACCCATTACAAAGCTATATTATAGTGCAGTTAAGATATATGGTGTTTGAACCTGTCAGGCTGAGTGCTTTGAACCTGTGACTTCACCAGTGTGAATTAATGTTTTGACAAGTGTCTGTGTATATACATACATACATATATATAAAACATGGTTACACCATAGGGTCAGATCTCTATAAACTGGAATAAGATCAAGCACCCTCCCTAAATCTTACTATACATTCTTTTTCTTACTCTATTTCCCAGTTCAAAAGCAGGGCAGTTTCTCACTTCTTCATGGTATGTCTCAGTTTCATAGCCAGTCATTTAACAGTATATAAGTTTGACAACTGCCAGATCTGTCAGTTTGGATCTAAGTTAGAAAGAAACATAGAGCCAGTAGCAACAAACCGAGTGATTTCAGTTATTGCTTTTGAGTATTTTTAACTCATTATGAAGAT
The DNA here is from genome assembly GCF_031877795.1 of Strix aluco. Classification (NCBI taxonomy): domain Eukaryota; kingdom Metazoa; phylum Chordata; class Aves; order Strigiformes; family Strigidae; genus Strix; species Strix aluco. The sequence continues at coordinate 67,524,841 of NC_133935.1, forward strand.
TTATCAAAGTGGAGTGGAGACCATTCAGTTCATGCAAAATAAATACAATTCAGTATTGGTAATATTTTAAATTCAGTATTGGTACTATTCTAACACACTGTTGGCATTCTAATATTTGCTATCATATATTGAAATGAAGTGTGTTTGAAATGATGGTGTAATTCATTTATGACAAACAAAAAGAAAAAAGTATCTCTTCTGATATACTGTAGGTGTTGTCGCAATCCCTTAAGCCTTTCATTGCCTTCAAACCCACTTACAAAGAAAATAAACTTTCTAGGAAATAGAAGCATTAGTAAAGTGTTAATCTATTTTAAGCCTCAAGCTGTTTGAAAAATCACAGATTTGCCATGTGTCTACAGAGCTAAGAATGAAACTAGAACAGTGCTGAAAATCCCATTTTGTGCACTGCTGGCAAAAAGAGCAGAAAACACGACTGTGCAGATTTGCTATAAAACATAACAGTGTGCTGTTTTCTTACCTCCAGCCCAATTTTTTTCATAAATACTTATTTTGTCAGCAGGAAATTGTTAAACTTTTTTATAAATAATAGTTATAGGAAAAAACATAGGTCATGACAGTTTATAAATATAAATTCAACAGATACATATGCATAGGAACATATGTGCATGCGCATATAAAGAAATGTTCAGGTGACATATTACTGTAAGAGCTATTGCAACATTAAAAATTCCAATTAATGTCAGACTGATGGTGGTCAACATAGAAACAGCTTGTCCAGAAAGTCTGTGAAGTCTCCATCTTTGGATATATTCAGATCTTGCCTGGACAAGATTATAACCAAACTGATCTAGCTGGTTTTGAGTGGGGAGTAGGAGTGGATTATCTCCAGGGGTAAATTACAGCCTAAATATTCTATGGTTCTACTGTTCATTAAAATTATCACCAAAATGAGTAGCTGCTAATATCCCCCAAGATAAATTAGAAAATACATTTTACAGAATTTTATTCTTACAGAAGTGATAGAAACCTCCCCTTAGAAGGATGTTTCATGTTTTCAGTCAACTGTCAAGCCATAACACTGCTGGGTGAAAGTATAAATTTAATATAAAGTATAAATTTAATCTCTTACATTCTTCTTTTACAGGCTGGAGCGATGGGCTAAGGTCAACTGTATGAGGTTCAATAAGGCCAAATGCCGGGTGCTGCACTTGGGTCACAACAACCCCCAGGAGCGCTACAGGCTTGGGGAGGAGTGGCTGGAGAGCTGCCAGTCAGAGAGGGACCTGGGGGTGTTGATTGACAGCTGGCTGAACATGAGCCAGCAGTGTGCCCAGGTGGCCAAGAAGGCCAATGGTATTCTGGCTTGTATCAGAAATAGCGTGGCCAGCAGGGACAGGGAAGTGATCTTACCCCTGTACTCGGCACTGGTGAGGCCGCACCTCGATTACTGTGTTCAGTTTTGGGCCCCTCACTACAAAAAGGACATTGAATTACTCGAGAGTGTCCAGAGAAGGGCAACGAAGCTGGTGAAGGGTCTGGAGCACATGGCGGCTGAGGGAACTGGGGTTGTTTAGTCTGGAGAAGAGGAGGCTGAGGGGAGACCTCATCGCCCTCTACAGCTGTCTGAAAGGAGGTTGTAGAGAGCTAAGCGATAGGACAAGAGGGAATGGCCTCAAGTTGCGCCAGGGAAGGTTTAGACTAGATGTCAGGAAGTATTTCTTTACAGAACGGGTTATTAGGCAGTGGAATGGATTGCCCAGGGAGGTGGTGGAGTCCCCATCCCTGGAGGTGTTTAAGAGTAGGGTCGACATAGCGCTGAGGGATATGGTGTAGATGGGAACTGGCAGTGTTAGGTTAATGTTTGGACTAGATGATCTTCAAGGTCCTTTTCAACCTAGTTGATTCTGTGATTCTGTGATTCATGTTCTATTTTATTTACTGCATGACAATTTTTCTGTTTTGAAAGGTGAGGCCAAACAGCCACATGGCTAGAAGGCCTCTTCAGAAATGAACCTCTTGGGTAAGACTGGCTGAGAGGAAAGACAGAATGAGGAGACACTACCAGTGAGGTACTGCTAACTGATAATGCAGAAATGAAGTACTGCTTTCTTTTTTTTCCACCTCCACCCTAAGAAAGTGTCAATTTTCAGCTGAAAAAAATTTTTTTTAATTGATACAAAATTCAGCTTCTCAGGTAATGAAAACCACTGTTTAAACCCTCAGAGAGTTAAAACTATTTTTCTCTTTTATGAGAATTTTTGGTCAGTCTTATGTTAATGTCATTGAGTGTTCTTTAAAACATTCACTTATATTACATCAAAAGGGAGAATCTACTGAAGCATACATTTTTTCATAAAATGATGTTACTAGTCTATTGCCCCACAGCTCTATACATGTCCTTTTCTCCTTTCTTTTCTAGTTCTTCTTCTGTCAAGGGACTATTTTTCCTTTGGTTGATAATTAACAGTAAATTCTTTCATGTCTTTCTTCTTCTAGCTTTTTTTTGGTTATTAACGAGGTGCAACTTCACAGGATTGTCTTCCAAAAGCAAACTAGCTGGCCTGTCATTTAATACATTTTTCTCAAATTGTGACATTTTCACAACAATTTTAACACATTTCTGATATTGATCTTAAAGATTTCTTGCTGCCTTGATGGCTCATCTCTTGTGGCAGTATTAACTGAAGTTTCTCATTTTGGAGGTGGAATGAATGAAGATGTGATCTAAAAATAGCCAAGAAAAAGACTAATTTTGTAGCAGCCTTAATGTACCACTTCAGCCCATTTTGTCACTGTGATTATTTTTTTCTCACGTTCATGGAGAATTATGGCATAATCAGTTAATATAGTTTTTACTCTAGTGTTTCTATGCAAGGTAGTGTGTAGCAGTGAGCCAGTCCAATACACTTTTAAACTTTCAAAAGAAATTAGATGAAAAATGAATCTTTGGCTCTTGGCCAAAGGCAGTGATTTGGGCACATAAATATTTTTTAATTATGTCAGTGATTTTGGGCTACAGATAACCCAAATTCTGTATGGCAAAACAGTTTTAGTTGAAAGGAAAAACAATGTTTAATTATTTTTAAAATATTTTTTAATTCTAACTGAAAACCATACTGTCAGAATATTTTCTTGTGAAATAACATTATTTAGGAAAAAAAGGAATAATTGTCAGGGAGTACACCTATGTATGAAGCATCAGATATAGAGCTAAACAAAGCTGTAAGTCATCCTATTTTTCACCATGTCTGAAACCTGACTACCATTTTTTTAACAAAGCCTGAATGCAGCAAACTGGAAACGGACAAGTTCAGGTCAGAATAATTCTGCACTAAAACTTGTCAAACTATACATTATATCTGATGGGACATGGGAAGGGCAACAAGTGTGGAACCATGCAAAAATAGTAGCTTTGTGCCTTTTTTTCCCCTTTTGAACTATTCAAGCACTAATCCCTGTTGCCATCAGAAAGTGTTTCTGGGTACTTAATGTTAGAATTGATTTGACACATAAATAGACTCCACCTCAGTCTTGCACAGTTGTCCAGGTCCTGCTATGACAGCAGCAAATCCTCCCTTGTTGAAGACACTTGGAAGCATTTGTATTGTTGCAATGAGTTTAGGATGATATGTTGAAGTAAGCAGATATAAATACTAATGACAATCAACACTACAAGAAATGAGTTCTCCATTGAACATAGACTCAGTCAAAACATTTCAGCCTTCACGTTGCAGACTCTTGTAACAGAGATCTAGTCTTGTTTGCCTTAAATTGTTAACTCAACAGTATAAGAGATATCAAAAAAGGGTTAGTAAAATAAATGTCCACACCAACATTTTTCAGGGATTAAAAAACCCCCAAACTTCTCTAAATATGTATCGTTAAATCTGTCCTCAGACTGCTCTTAGGCAAAGCTAAGGAAAATCCCATTTGTAACAGAGTTACTGTGTTTCTATCACCAAGCCAAACTGTTAATTTATACCATGATTTTTCTCTAAGGGACAAGTACATGAACCTAAAATATTTCATTTCACTTTCTATAAAATTTGTGTTAAGGAAGTAAAAAAACCTATGAATCAATGTCTTATTTGTCTTATTTTTAGATTCTGAAAAGATCTTTGTTAATGCCTGGAAAGCAATTACATCTGAAATACAATGAACATCTTTGACTTCTGTTGTTGTATTCTAAGCAATTGTTGTATTTTTTTGTAAGCTGGAGGAGCTTCAAAAGTTTGGGAAATTTAGGTCAGTTGAATACATAAATAGGAATGATTTTCCCTGATCTTAATCAAAATGTTTTGATCTGTAAAACTAGGTTGAACTATCACAAGAACTGCTTACGGGGGAATTTATGTTGCCTCTGTTTCTGTTTAGCTGTAAAAATTACAACCGCAGGCTACAGAGAGCAAGTACAGCACTTCTGGCTTGTCAGTAGAGAGGAAATAGAGAACTGTCATGCCCAGAACTAGTGTTTCATTTATTATTCTGTCTCTGTTTCTTTCATTGAATTTACTTTCCTTTATATTCCTATCACAAAGTCTTCAACTAAAATCAGACATTTTAAAGGATAATATAGTTACGTTGCCATATAAATCTTTATCGATCCCATACAGTTGTGGAGAAGGCCAAGGCATAGGGTATACCATATTAATGGACCATGCCCAGGAAATGATGGTGCTAATTGTCATGACAGGTACCTCACTAAAATACTAACTTTTAGCACAGTTCTGGAAGAGAATCTGCTGCAGGAAGAGCTAGAAAGCCTTATCCTTATTTGGTTCTAATATAACATTAATCTTTTCTCCCATGTTGTGAACAAGGCTAAGTATCCAGAAGACAACAAGATTCCCAATGCAATGCATCATTTTCTCTGCTGTTCTTCTGGGGTGCAAAACTCTTAATTCTAGAAATTGATTTCAATGGGATTATTTAGCCCAGAGTCCTCTGATTACAGGGGAAAAAACAGAGCAGCTGTCAGTCATGGAAAAACTTTTGGTTTTGCAAATCACATTGTCAGTTTTGTACATTAAAAGGTAACTGATCTGGGTGAAATGCTTTAAGTGAGGATTGCAGTGATTTTCCAGAAATAATGAAAATAATATTGTCTCTATTATATAGCACTATTCACTCCAATAGCTTCCACACAGTTTTAGAGCTAAATGTACACAGTACTACCGAAATGCCATTACCAATGAACTGGAAAGCTCAACCATCCAATATGTAACACAACAGTGAAAACTCAGAATGTTCCAGCCAAAGGATTTTACTGAGTTCTGGGAAAATTTTTAAGGAAAAGTCACAGAGCAAACCAGACCCTGTTTTTAGAAACTGTTCTGAAAGATCTGCTTATAACAAGTGCATTCTGTTCAGAAGAACAGAAGGACCTGTCCTGAGTCATGTGTTTAACTCTTGTAATTTGGGACTCCTGATATTTTGAACACTAAACAACATCGTGAGAAATCACTAACTGGCAGAGCAGAGTATTATGAACAGTGTTCAGCCAATGAGCCAGCTCTTTATGTTTATTGTACAAAACATATGCACTTCTGAAGGTAATAGTTGCAATGATCCGCAATTAGCTTGCAGTGTCCAACTCCTGGTTACTTTTGGCCCATCACACAGAAACATTCTTTCTGTGAACAAAATTAAAGCAGAAATTTGTTAAAAATGAAGGTTCTTTGTGGGACATCTGAGGAAACCATGCAGCAAAACATGCAGCACACCCTTGAATGCCAAGTCTTTTTTACCAATAAGTGTACCTTATTGGCAGATAGATAATTCCATTAATACAATGAGACAGTGTAGCTTGCCCTGTGAAAGCTAGCTTGGGTTTGGTACAGTTGTTAATATATTATTAAACAACTTCAGTCAAATAAAGCTAATTTTACTATATTATGTAGTTGTAATCATATCAGACTCAACCCAGTTTAATAACCTGTGTTCACTAGAAATTGGCTCCACATACAAAGGATGGCTCTTCATGTTTCCAGAAATGCTGGACCTCAAACATAGATACCTGGGAAATGAAGTCAGAGTTCAAAAAATTATTTGTCCTTGAAGCAGATTTGCCAGAAACCTTAATGACCAAGCCACACCAGGAAAAATAGCACAGTGTTGCAGCAAGGGCTGGTGTCCTGCTTGGAGCCTAGCAGGACCCTGTTGTAGTGATATTTGCATTAATTGTACAAACTGTTCTCTATTTCCCCAGAAAACAGAGAGCTGATTATAATCTACTAAACAGAATTTATAATGTTTCTATCTCAAATCTTTAAAGCCCTTATGCTTTCAGACAATGAGAAAGTACATCTTAAAGCATTATTCACCACTTCCTCCTACATGTTCAATTGTTCCGTGCTGCAAACTATTAAACGTTTCAGAAACAAACCACACAATTAGAAATGAATGAGTATTTCAGAATTACAGCAGCGCATATTCTGTTATCCTAAATTAGCACTTTAAAATGTTTGATTTTACCCTACTGACATTAATTAAGCCTACCATGTGCTCATATATGACAAATTAAGGGAATTATTTTTTTTAAAAAGAGCTCATCTAGCTTTAATTACAACATACTGTACATTACACAGAAAATACTGCTCCAAACTACTGCTTTCAATTCACATCTGATATATTCAAATTAATTAATGGCTATAATTTAAAATGATTAACAAAGAAACAAAGATAGTTAAATCAGATAGTTTAAATTACTGTATGTCCAGCTACTTGAAATTGAGATAATTATTGTCTCACAACACTCATGGGAGACAGAAAAAATCATTGACTAAATTAATGTGGCATAAGCTAATTTTATATTTCCACACTGTCTGAATAATTCTTTTTCAAATCTGACAAAGTCTTGCGTGGTATATCCGGTCCTATCATCTTAATTCATGTAGAGTATGTAACTGTTTGCTTAATAGAATGGGAAACTGCATTCCTTTTTTCCTTTCATTTGTATACCTTGTTCTCTTTAAATTAGTTGAAAATAATTTAAACATGAACTTCAATCCCATTTACTTCAGAGCTTTCATTCTGAAAGGCAGTTAAGTAAGACTACTTTCCTGAATCAGGGCCCATTTCACTCTAATCTTTCATTCAGAGTCAGTGAGGACTTTATTTCTTCTATAGACAGTGTTTAACAAAAACCGGTGCAAAGACTAGTTAGGCCTTCTTGGATACCTTAATTACTAAAGCTCAACTAGTCTGGTGGTCCATACAGTTAATAAATTACAGTCATGGGAACTAGTTTAGGATCTCTACCCAGCCCTGCATTTGCCATTCACATGTGAGGAAGAAGTTTTGTGGATCACTTATTTGTTAGATAACTAATAACTGTGACCTTACTGTATTCTCCTGATGAAAACAAAAAAAACCGAAAGCAAACCTAAAACATTTTCTGAAGTATACCTTGAAAATTTTGCATTTTGAGGAAAGTAATTATTTTTTGAGACTAATTCCATTGTATCCATTTCTAACTGGTAAATATCCAATCAAAAATAACTGAAATTCAGAAGAATGAAAAAGACAACCTTCCCTTCCCCCTCAAAAAACCCCAAACAGCCTAACCACAAAACAACAAACAAAGAAACAAAAAAATAAGAAAGAATTGAGGTACGTGACTTAAGTTGTCCAGGATTTCCCTTCAGAGACCAAGTGCCTGATATCTCGGTTTCACAGAATTAACTTAAATATGTCAAGCAAGCAACCTGGATCTTGCTCAGAGTCAATATACAGAGAAATCACTATATAAAGTCAATAAATACAGTCTCTTATTTGATGATGAAGAATAGAGAACAACTCAGATAAATATCAAATCAGAAGAGAAGATAAAAATATAAAGGAAGATACATAAAAATGTAAACAAAAAGATTTATCATAAAGCATTTCATGAATTAGCTAGGTTAGGGAAGAGACTGAACATGCTGATGAGGGTTGAAACCTCAAAACGTAGTATGCATGCAAAGCAGACATTTCATTAATAAGACAGCAATAATAAAATAGTGACTTTTAAGCTAAGGGAAGTCAAATAGGCCATATTATCCCACCAATTAAATGCAGTAAACTTGGCATGCAAATAAGAAGCCTTACTTCTTGTACTTACCTCAAAACACTTCAATACTTCAGATATTCCATGCTCTGAAGTTCTTAAAAAAAAATCTCTAGAAATGACAGGCTGTTCCCAGGCTGTTTTTCAGATAAAGAAATAATAACAGATAAAGAAATGTAAGCACCAATAGCAAGTCTGAAACAAAGGTAAATCTCCAGGACCTGTGGATATCTCCTGTGAATTTTATTGGATATTTAAGGAGGTCCCTTGGAGGAACCTTTAATTCTGTTATAATCTTCTTTTCTGTAAAGATCTGATCTTATGATTTTACAGGTCCAATCACCTGTGAATCATAAGAAAAAAATTAGAAATATAATAGCAGCCCAAATAAATTACACATTTTCTTTTCACTTAAACACAGTTCATAGTAGATTCATAAAGTACAAAACACACTGTAAGTCATACAAGAATTGTTTATGGTGCCAGATCAAAAGTAAATCAATTTCTACTGTTTTTGCTGAGTTTAAACACACCTGTAAAAGAATAGGACAGAAATTCCTATTTAAAATCCCATCCCATAAAGACACTTCCTTTCCTGCTTCCTGGTACCTAGATGGGTTGTTTATTTAAGGCTGAAACCAGCTGCCTAAATCAATGGGGTTAAATCACTCTTGTTTGAATTGCAGAGAGGAGTGAGGCACAACCATTGTCTCTTTTGCTGTTGGCACTGACCACAGAACATTTTACAAAGAGTGTAGGACCCCATGAATCCATCATAGGGATCCTACTTGGAAGAACATAGCAGAAGATGACCTTATATGGTGATGATGTCATGTTATTTTTATCTAACCTGAACAGCTGCTTAAAATAAATACATAAAGCAATCTGTGATTTCAGGAAAGTGTCTGGCTATAAAATAAAAAATGCCTAATATAAAGTGCCAACTAAATCTGCCACAAAAGAATTTATTTCATCTGAAAACACTTGGATTCTATAACTTAATCAGAAATTAAAATTTAATGAAAACAAGAAGATTTCAGTAAAAATTAAATGCCAAAACACTGATCTATCAAACAAACAAACAACATCTGAAGTGCTGCAGAGAAACACTATTCCTTAGTCTGTGGTTTTGTGTGTGGGAGAACCAATCATAGTTAAGTGAAGTTTTGTCCAAGTTATCCTTATTTCAATTTTACCTAATAATTCACCCAGATAAAGCTTTAATAGTTCCAGAGAAATTTATGTAGAATCCAAAAAGATTGGGAAGAGCAAAGTTTGTATAAGAAACAAGGCAATTATTTGTCCTAATGTTACATACTGCTATCAAGGGAGTAAGTTCAATGTGTAAGAGGAATCTACATTTGAAGAAGAGAAACCTGTATTTGAAAAGAACATCACTTAGTCTTTGTTAGCAAGAAATGCTGCAAGAGACAGAATTTACCTCAGATTTTCTTTTCATCTTCAGTTTTGCCCCACTTTTAGGAACAAAACAAATTCATGAATGGTTAGACATCATTACAATCTTTATTTCACTCTCTTCTTTAACACAGGATAACACAGAGCTTTCTGAAGTAATTTTAATTTGAACTAGATTGCATATTGAACAAGCAAACCAGATGGACCTTAAAACCATCAGTGAATCCATTAAAAGTCTGGATAAGTTATTCACATGACTAATTGTCCTGTTAAATATGTACACGTCACTCTTAGCCTGAACTTATCTGTCATCCTCCTCCAGTCACTGGGCATAAAACTTCAGCAGCATCCCACACTGGGAAAATGGAGAGGAAATAAAGGTTCACCTGATATTCTTCAGTTTATATATCTGAAGATCACATCTGACACCTTAATCTTTACTACTCTACTCCTTATGCTAGCCATTCTCATGTTTGTAGTACATTTGTAGAACATTTCTTCTTATGGAAACACATTAGATAAATGGTAGGTCAGTGGTTCCTATGTTACTATCATCACCCACTCTGCACTGAGGAAGCAGTTGGCAACATCACACTTTAACCTGGATGAGTGCCTAAATGTGTTTTTTCTACTTCCTGTGGCAGTGAACAATATCAGAATATCAAACATTTTGCCTGTAGCCATGAGTAGAAGACCTCTGTTTTAATGCTTATGTGTCCATGTTTGTCTATTTGCAGAATTCAAACACTGCTTTTGAGAATTAGTGTATCCAGAGCAACGTATAGGAGGACTGTGTTAGCATGTCAACATGTTCAGCATAAGAATCTATTTTTCTGCAAAGACCTTCACTTCACAGTTTGTTTTTCGGAAATAAATATATTTTAGATTATTGTGGGACTCATAACATTAGGAAATTGAAGAATTCTTTAAGAGACTTCCTTATTCTTCAGAGAAAGAACTATCATCTTTTCATTTCAGATTATTCTTTTTTTTTAAAGTGCGAGTCATGCCATGCAAAACTGCTCTTAATAAAATAAAATATTTAGGGAATTAAATTCCATCTTAAAACTATTTAATAAAATTTTTAAATATAGACAATGATACTTATAATAGGGAAATCAGAGAAAATCAAAGAAATACTTTTCTTTAAGTGGGACCATTTTCTGCTCCTGACTTTTTATATTCTCTTTCAACCTTTTGAATCTTTAATAGAATCTTGAATTAAATGAAAAGAAGATACTTCAAGATCTCCCACTTTCTAGGCATCCTCCTTTTATTTCCCTTTCAGGTGGGCAATAGGGGGGATTCTCACAACTTTTCTTCAAATGTGTCTGTGCTTCTGATTAGTGAGAAATTCATATTAAATGGGCACATCTTCTCTTCAGATCATACTTCTTCCTGAAAAGAAAGGTATGTTTAAAAAAAATTTTGCTAGTACTTTAGCAGGCTTTTCACTGTCATCTTTCCCCACCCAAGAGATTCATTTCATGAAGAACAAGGTTTATGCTTTTAGTAAACATTTACTAGACCTTCTCTATTCTAATCTTCCATCATAACCTTATAAAGCCCTCGTCTCTGGGGTTTTTTTTAATAAAGAAAATTTTAATGAACTATTAGCTGCAACATTTTGATTCCACTATAAATAATAAAATTTGTTATGACTCAGACTGCATCTGACTTTGAAGAGTTTAAATTGCATGTACTTTGGCTGTTATTTTTTGCCTTGTTTAACTAAATAATAGTCATTAGCACTTTTTACAACTTGGTTTCTACCCAGAATGATCTGTCACTGCTGAGATTACCAAGGTTGTTCTACAATACAACCTCAACATTTCTTCATAAGTTCCAAAAGTGTTCTGGTCAGCACAATTAAATATTATCTAGCACATATAAATTTTTAGTAACTTGTAAGATTTGTGTCTCTTGCTATTTCCTTGAATGTGAAATTCTGCTATTATCATGGTCTATTATCCTTTGATAATAAGGTATTAGTAGCATTAATCAAACATGAAGGTATTTCTTATTTTATGTACGGAGTTCTATACATGCTTCACTTCCTATACGGTGTCATTAATTTTTCTCCTTTTAAAAAAGATTATGTATTATATATCTATTCCAGTGACGGTCTTTTCTAGGCCTTTTCCTTTAGCTTGCTTTTGTCTTTCTTTGATATGTCTGTACAGTCCATTCCTCCAGTGCGCCACAGAAGTTATACAATAATTTATCACTTTCTTTTTTCTGGGCATGCTTTCAATATATTTAATAAGATCATAAACCTTAAAGTGTTATAATTTCATTATAGTGCCATGCTTTTTTTCCTTCTCTAATTTCTGGGATACAATAATATAAAACTAAGCTTTTATTTCCCACTTTCATAATGATGCATTCATTATCATTCATACCATTTTTTTTCTCCTAATTTGCACAGGTTGCTTCGTTCTATTTCTGTAAACCTTGTTTCTCCTTAAAAAATTTTTTTTGCCATTCTGTTTCTTTTAAACCATTTGTTAAATCGATTCACTTTTTTTTTTTTTTTTTTTCCATTTCAAAATACTCAGTTATATCTAAATTTTTGTCTATTAAGTTATAGGGTAAAATGTGAATAACTTTCAACTTCTCTCACTTTCATAGCTGAAATGTATAGCTTGAAATTAAAAAAAAAAAAAAAAAAAAAATATTAGGCACCGTAAAAGAAACAAACAACTGAATAAACAGTGCCATCTCCTCAATAACTCTATATCGCTTGTTTCCTGTTTCCTTTTACCAATACTCCTGAAATGAGTGCAAAATATGAAAATTTATTTCTCACATCTTCTTTTGTTATCTATACAGTGAGCTAAAAAGAAATTCAAACTTTTTACACTTCATGGTTTTTACCGGATTTTGGGCAATTTGACAATAGGAAGCTTAGAAGTCATTCATAGAATCATAGAATATCCTGATTTGGAAGGGATTCAAGAGAATCATCGAGTCCAACTCCTGTCTCCACGTAATGCAACCTAAAAGTTAAACCATATGTCGAAGAGCGTTGTCCAAACTCTTCTTGAACACCAACAGGCTTGAGGCCGTGACCACATCCTTGGGGAGCGTGAACCAGTGTTTGACAACCCTCTCAGTAAATAACTTTTTCATAATATCCCATCTGAACTTCCGCTGATGCAGCTTTTTAATCCATTCCCTTACATCCTTTCAATAGACAATAGAAAGAAGAGATCAGCACCTCCTTCTCTGCTTCCCCTCATGAGGAAGTTGCAGGCAGCAATGAGGTCACCCATCAGTCTCTTTTTCTCCAAGCTGAACAAACCTAGTATCCTTAGATGCACCTCATAAGTCTTGCCCTCTAGTCTTTCCACCATCTTCATTGCCCTCCTTTGGACACATTCTAGCATTATAATATCCTTCTTATGTTATTATATGTGTGTCTATATATGCTGTATGCATATTGTTCATATATATGTTTTATATGTATTATTTTTTCAAGTCAGGATATGAAAATGTGGTTTTTGAATCACAGTGTTCCTAGAAAGAAACTTCAGTCCATCTCCTCATCAGTTCTTTACATTTTTATAATTTTTGTATGTACAGCCAAACCTGCAATGAAAATCAGTGTCTACAAGCAAACACAAAATAGCTGTTTTGACTTTTAATAATAAATGAAGTAAAATTTTAGTTTCTGGCACTAACAATTGTTCAACTAAACTTATTTTTCTTATAGAATAAAATCAAGTAAAATGTACATGACCTAATTTTAAATTACCAAGGTTATTAATCTTACAATGAGACCTCTTCTCTTTGCTCCATATATATGAAACAATGTAACATTTTTGGTTAATAACTAAATTAACCAGTTCAGTGGTAACTGAATTTTATTCCTGTATCTGGCAATTCTATGTATCTGGTGCTGTGGTTTGAACTCAGCCGGTAGCCAATCGTCATGTTGCCAGTTGTTTACTTTTCCACCCCCCCTCCATGGTGAAATAGGGGAGGGACAAAAGAAGAAATTCATAGGCTGAATAAAAAAATTTAGTAATAGTAACAAAAACAACAGGAACAATAGTAAGTCCAAAATGGATAAAACACAGCAGAGGCTTACTGAGCGCAGTGACAGGTACACAGCCCACTCCCCTGCAGCAGTGATCCGACTGCACCAGAAAATCCCACCACGCTGACCTGGAAACTGAAACGGGGCGTGAGAGAGCACGTGTCTGCCTATGTACTGAGCATGACGTCATGTGATATGGAATACTCCACTGATCGATCCAGACCCGGCCCTCTAGCTGTGCTCCCTCTCAGCCCAAGGAAAGTTAACTCTATCCTGGTCGAAACCAGGACAGTCTCCACCCCTTATTCCATAACATTTACTCTATGCTCAGGTTCTAAATACATTCTGAGGAATCACCACCCCTTTTCCCGGGTCTCACAGATATCATTCCCTTAGTCTATGGGCCATCCTTCCAAAATGTCTATTGAGTTTCTTTAGTCCATAACTTTGGGTTCCATCTGTCATGACAGTCTTAAGGCTGGAAGAATGAGGTGGAGTTGGCTCGGTCGGTGGAGCAGGAGGCTTTGGATGTGGCAGGAGGATGTTGTGAGGCACTAACTGCAATAACAGGGTTATTTGACAGTTCAGTTCATTGGCTATTTTCACCTAAAATCAAATCTCATTGAGGCATGCATCAGACTTCTCCATCCTTCTGCATTACCCACCAAGTGCACCCAGGTCCTTGGGCAAAAGTAATCCCATGCATGGGTTTACCTTTACCCAATGCAGGAGTAACCCAGACGATCCTCCCCAGCATATTTTTAATGTGCACTATGGGGGCTTTATCCCCATCTACAGTATGTGGTAAGTTTGATTGAGCAGGGCCAGCTTGCTTGGCAGATCCTCTGGTATTGACTAACCAGGTGGCTTTTGCTAAATGCATGTCCCAGTGTTTGAAAGTTCCACCACCCATTGCTCTCAGTGTAGTTTTTAGCAATCCATTGTATCGCTCAATTTTCCCAGAGGCTGGTGCACGGTAGGGAATGTGGTATATCCACTCAATGCCATGTTGTTTGGCCCAGGCGTCTATGAGGTTTTTTCGGAAATGCGTCCCATTGTCTGACTCAATCCTTTCTGGCATGCCATGCCTCCATAAGACTTTCTCCTCAAGACCTAAAATGGTGTTCTGGGCAGTGGCATGGGGCACGGCATAAGTTTCCAACCAACTGGTGGCTGCTTCCACCATTGTAAGCACATAGTGTTTGCCATGCCGAGTTTGTGGCAGCGTGATATAATCAATCTGCTAGGCCTCCCCATATTTATTTTTTGACCATCATCCTCCATACCAAATGAGCTTTAACTGTTTGACTTGCATGACTGTAGCACATGTCTCACATGCATGGATTACCTGTGCAATAGCATCCATGGTGAAGTCCACCCCTCGGTCACAAGCCCATCTATATGTTGCATCTCTTCCCTGATGGCCTGAGGAGTCATGGGCCCAGTGAGCCATAAATTGTTCACCCTTATGTTGCCAGTCCAGATCTACTTGAGCCACCTTAAATCTTAGCAGCTTGATCCACCTGTTAGTTGTTCTGATGTTCTTCAGTAGCCTGGCTCTTGGGTAAGCGTCTACATGGTGTACTTTCACAACCAGATTCTCTACCCAAGCAGCAATATCTTGCCATAATTCAGCAGCCCAGATGAGTTTGCCTCTGTGCTACCAGTTGCTCCGTTTCCACTGCTGTAACCACCCCCACAGCGCATTTGCCACCATCCATGAGTCAGTATAGAGGTAGAGCACCAGCCACTTTTCTCGCTCAGCGATATCCAAGGCCAGCTGGATGGCTTTCACCTCTGTGAACTGACTTGATTCACCTTCTCCTTCAGAAGCTTCAGCGACCCGTGGTGTGAGGCTTTACACAGCTGCCTTCCACCTTTGATGTTTCCCTACAATGCGACAGGACCCGTCGGTAAACAGGGCACCTCGCTTCTCATTATCTGGTAGTTTATTATATGGTGGGGCCTTTTCAGCACGTGCTACCTCTTCCTCTGGTGTCATTCCAAAATCTTTGCCTTCTGGCCAATTTGTGATCAGTTCCAGTATTCCTGGATGTCTGGGGTTCCCTATTCGAGCCCATTGTGTGATTAATGCAATCCATTTACTCCATGTGGCATCGGTTGCATGGTGTGTAGAGAGGACACTCCCTTTGAACATCCAGCCCAGCACTGACAGTCGGGGTGCCAGGAGGAGCTGTGCTTCAGTCCCAATCACCTCTGAAACAGCTCAGACCCCTTCATATGCTGTCAGTATCTCCTTTTTGGGCGGAGTATAGCGGTCCTCGGATCCTCTGTATCCCCGACTTCAAAACCCCAGGGGTCGACCCCAGATCTCCCCTGGTGCTCTCTGCCAGACACTCCAGGTAGGGCCATTCTTCTCGACTGCAGTGTAGAGCACATTTTTAACATCTTGTCCTGTACGAACTGGCCCAAGGGGTACTGCATGAACTGTTTCCTGCTTAATTTGTTCAAAAGCTTGTCGTTGCTGCGGGCCCCACATAAAATCATTCTTTTTCTAGGTCACTTGATAGAAAGGGCTGACAATCTGACTGTAATTTGGAATGTGCCGTCTCCAGAAAACCACAACACCCAAGAAAGCTTGTGTCTCTTTTCTATTAGTCAGTGGGAATACGGCTGTTATTTTATTAATCACCTCCATTGGAATCTGATGACATCCATCTTGCCATTTTACTCCTAAAAACTGAATCTCTTGTGCAGGTCCCTTGACCCTACCATGCTTTATGGCAAAACCAGCTCTCAGAAGGATTTGGATTATTCTCAAAAACTTCTGCTGCTGTATTACCCCATACAATGATGTCATCAATGTACTGTAAGTGTTCCGGGGCTTCACCCTGTTCCAGTGCAGTCTGGATCAGTCCGTGGCAAATGGTGGGGCTGTGTTTCCACCCCTGGGGCAGTCGATTCCAGGTGTATTGGACACCCCTCTAGGTAAAAGCAAACTGTGGCCTGCATTCTGCTGCCAGAGGGACGGAGAAAAATTGGCAATGTCAAGCGTGGCATACAACTTGGCTGCCTTCAACTCTAGTTCATACTGAAGTTCTCACATGTCTGGCACGGCAGCACTCAGCGGTGGTATGACTTCCTTCAGGCCACAATAGTCCATCTCCACTCTCCCATTAGACTTTCGCACTGGCCATATGGGGCTCTTAAAGGGGGACCGCTTCTTGGTAATGACTCCTTGACTTCTAGCCAATGAATCAGTTTATGGATAGGGATTACAGAGTCTTGACTGGTGCGATATTGCCGTCAGTGCACTGTTGTGGTGGCAGTTGGCACCTGTTGTTCTTCGACCCTCAACAATCCCACAACAGAAGGATCCTCTCAGAGACCAGGTAACACAGAGAGCTTTTAATTTCTTCTGTTGCCAAGGCAGCTATACCAAAAGCCCACCGATACCCTTTTGGGTCCTTAAAATACCCTCTCCTAAGATAATCTATACCAAGAATACATGGATCTTCTGGGCCAGTCAAAATGGGGTGTTTTTACCACTCTTTTCCAGTTAGGCTCACCTCGGCCTCCAATAGAGTCAACTCTTAAGACCCCCCTGTCGCTCCTGAAATACAAATGCATTCTGCCCCTTTAAAATTTGACGACATTAGAGTGCATTGAGCACCAGTGTTCACTAAAGCCTTATACTGCTGGGGCTCAGATGTGCCAGGCCATCGAATCCACATGGGCCAATAAATTCGATTGTCCTCATCCTCTGCCTGGCTGGAGGCAGGGCCCCTCTAATGTTGGTCATAATACCCCCTAATGACAAATGGGTTTGTGTGGTGTGCACGGGTTTCAGTCTCGTCTTGATCACTCACTTCTCATAAATACAAATCAGAAGTTCTTCTCATAGGATCAGGAAAAAAGCTGACCTTTCTGCTCCATTTGGGCACTTGATTACTGGAAAGTGGAGCAGCATTTCTCCTAAAAGAACCCAGTTTTGTAGCTGTTCTTCCTTTCAACTCATATACCCGCTCTTCTAGGAGGTAGGTAGGTTTTCCAGCCCATTTCTTCATGTCTTCTCCATAGTCACGCAGGAGATGCCACAGCTTCCCTCATGGTGTGTACCAGTTCTCTTGAGTAGAGAAACAACTGCTCCTAATAGCTGAGATTCTAGTCCATGAAGGTGGGGAGTAGGACATGTCCTCTTTAAATTGCTGGAATTCTTGAGACAATTTCTCCACAACCGCGATGAGGGGTGAAGAGAGACTTTCTTCATATTGCTGGAGTTGGTGAGCCAATTCATCCACTGTTGGTCCGTCTTCGCCTCTCCAGTCCATTAGTGCTAATGCATTGGCATATGATGATGGTGTGCTCTGTACAAACTCCTGCCACATGGGCCAGGTGCATTGGACTTCATCTGGATCTGTGGGTAGCTGTGCATTATCTGGGTCATAGTAAACCATCTCCCGCACAGCTAGCTCCCTCAAGTATTGAATACCTCCCTCCATAGTGGTCCACTTACTTGGATGACATACAAAATCTTCCTTGAAGGGATACCTCTCCCTCACCCTTGACAGAAGTCGCCTCCAGAGACTGAGATTTTGTGTCTTCTTTCCAATGGCTTTGCTGATGCCCCCTTCCCTAGACAGGGATCCTAGCTCCCTGGCCTCCCTACCCTCTAGTTCCATGCTACTGGCCCCGCTATCCCAGCATTGGAGCAGCCAGGTAACGAGTTGCTCACCTGGATGGTGGCTGAAATCTTTTTGCATGTCTCGCAACACACTCAGGGATAAGGATCGGGTGACTATCACTGGCTCTGCCTCCTCCTCCTGTTCTTGTGATGGGCCTGGTTCATCATCACCCTGTACACTGCAAGGGGATTTTCTTGTGTATTTCTTCTTATGTATGGGAGCAACTGACACCCGTCATGGGTTGGTGCTCTGGTTCAGCTGCAGCACCTGTCCTCGGGGTTGTATTGGCTGCAGTTTCTGTTACTTAGTTACCAGATCCAGAGCCCTTCTCTTCCTCTTGAGGGTGTTGAACAGTGTTTAATAGCACTTGGTATGCGTGGGCTATGTCCCAGCATGTTGCAGTGAGCTGTGCCTCTCTGGAATTACCTGGGTGACAACATACTTTTCCAAATATTTTACTAGTTCCTCAGGATTCTGCACCTGTGCAAGAGTGAAGTTCCAATACACCGGAGGTGCCCACTGTTCTAGGTACTTGCCCATGCTACTCCACATGCTCAGCCACTCATAATTGTCCAACCTTGGGGTAGATTAACAGGTGATACTCTTAAATAGTTGCTTAACCCTGAACAAAACCTGAACCACATGCAGGAACACACTAGCTCCTAGCAGTAAGACGACCATGTTAATGTCAACATTCCAAGGATATTTGAAATTCCTGAATTTCTCGAACACAATTGTAAATAGCCCCAGGGCCAATGACTGCACCCTATCATAAATGTGTGATGCTCATTTTGTGTAAGCAAAACCAAAATCTTAACCCAGCTCTCAGGGAGGGTGAGCAACAGCATGGGAAACACATTGCAAATGAGGTGATAAAATCTTAAGGAGCCAAGCAATCAACATTATTACCCATTTTGTCGTTATCTCAAAACCTCAGGCCCCACGTTGGGCGCCAAAAACTGTTGGGGTTTGAACTCAGCCGGTAGTCAATCGTCACGTGGGCAGTTGTTTACTTCCCCCCACCCCGCCACCACCACCCTCCCCGGGGAAATAGGGGAGGGATAAAAGAAGAAATTCATAGGTTGAATAAAAAAATTTAGTAACAGTAACAAAACCAACAGTAACAATAGTAAGTCCAAACCAGGTAAAACACAGCAGTGGTTTACCAAGTGCAGCAACAGGTACACAGCCTGAAACTGAAATGGGGTGTGAGAGAGCACGTGTCTGCCTATATAAGCATGACGTCATGTGATATGGAATACTCCAATGATGGATCCAGATCCTGCCCTCTAGCTGTGCTCCCTCTCAGCCCAAGGAAAGTTAACTCTATCCTGGCCAAAACCAGGACATCTGGCAATAGCAAGATGTCAATGGATGAATTCTGGACTTATATATACTCATGTAAATGAAAGCAGAAGGGATATATTATTACAAATTACCACTGCCAACATGCACTTAACAACTCTAAATATTTTTTTTCTTGCATCCCTGATATTGCCTTTGAGAAATTCTTGGGTAGTGGCTTTTTGTAGAATGAAAAGTTGCTGTAGAATCTATTCTCCGTCTAGACTAAAGAACCCTTAATGTCAATCATATCAGTAAAGCTCCTTCAAGACAGTTCAACTTTTTCAAAAGAGTAGTTAACTTTCAAAAGCTTTAGGCAGTCTTACAACCAAAGAAATGTTTACGTTTTCAAAATCAGATGTTACAGATCATTAGTTCATGATGTGAATTCTTGCCTTTCGGGTATTTTG
The DNA here is from genome assembly GCF_031877795.1 of Strix aluco. NCBI lineage: Eukaryota > Metazoa > Chordata > Aves > Strigiformes > Strigidae > Strix > Strix aluco. The sequence continues at coordinate 67,544,710 of NC_133935.1, forward strand.
AGAAAATCTGTTATTTCATTAAAGTTATGAAAGAGTTCTACTGTTCATGCTCTGTAACTTCCTATCATCAAGAAGTCATAAGGGATTTCAATACAAAGAGTCAATGTCTGTGTATTGCTGCTGTTTGTGCTTAAAACGCCTAATGGGCTTAAGAGACTTTGAGCTATAGACTAAAAAAATCCTGCAGCAGATACTGACATAATAGGCCTTAATGGCTTTCATTGACTCAGCTAACTACATGAACTAGCAAGGAGTGTCTATATAGATTTTCGTGCTGAGACATTCATAAAGAAATTTTCATTATTATCCAGGCCAGCAATTCAGTCTTGCAATGTCTCTAGGTACAGTGGATACTCTGAACAACAAAAGAGCCACTTTAGTCCATTCAGTCAAATTTCATGCACTTCTTTGAGGATTTAAGTAGAATACTCTATTTCTAATTAGGTAAAATTCTCTATCTACATACACAACTCAAAAAAAAAAAAAAAAAAAAAAAAAAAGCTAGCCTTCCAAATTACTTTTGCATCTGGGCAAAATGAATTGAAAAAAACAGAAATTATCTGTGAAGAGTTTACTGAAGAACTTTTTAAAGCAAGGATAGAATATGCCAGGACAGATAGGAAGGAATATCAGAAAAAAAAGAAAAAAAAAAATTGATAGGAGTTCCTGAGAATAAGCTTGCTTGTATTTTTTGTTGGTTGTCCTATATATTATAATATCTATTATACTTGCAATCATTTAATTTTTAGCATCTCTGTCTCATGCATCTCTAAAATAAATCTGTCAGGAATCGCAAAAACTGAATCTTGGTCTAAGATAACTGATAAATAATATTTTGTAGGAAATGGAACCCATATTTAACCTTGATCTTCTTATTTGTGGCATGATGCACCTTTGCATAATGGATTAGAGAAAGTACACACAAAGTAAAAACCTGACAAAATCTTGAATTTACAAAATCTTCTAGGAACAAATAGATGTAAATGTCTAGTAAATACCCACACCCCCACAAACTGTAAAACAAATCATTACCAGAAGAAGGGGGAGGAAACCCAGAAATGTCACTGAAGATTCTGCAAAGTTTCTCTTACATTAGTCTACAGATTTCTTTTCAAAAATTTTTTTTAAATAATTTACGACATACTGTCTGTAATACTTCTGAAAGACCTGAGAAATACCAACAAGCAAGAAAAAGACACTAAAGCATGAACGTTTGCTAAAAGTGTCATGCACTTACCACAGTTATTTGTATTCTAAGCAACTGAGAATTAAAGTACCCTAAAGATTCTTGATTATCCTCTTTTAATAGTTGATTTCAAAGTTCTTTGTATTAGACTGTGAAGTGCTATTTTATGAAAAGTGTATCAAACTCTATCTTTTAAGTTATTAATTGAGTAACTACTGTTAAGAATGAGTTACAGGTCATGGAGGAAGTCTGATATACCTAACACTGTCCATGGATGCACCTTGAATTTGGCAAATTCTTTTTAAATGCTACTCTATAGTGTGGAGTGCTAGATGTTGGTAATGTATGAATGATACGTTTTCAAAGGATTTTCAAAACTGCATTTCCATTCTCTTGGAAATTCAAACATGTTTTAATTCTAAGACATTTCATACATTGAAAAACATAAATGTTGAGAAATAGATATCAAGATATGGTTCATAGGGCTGTCAGGCTCCTAGTTGTGCACAGGGGAATTAGGAGACCTAGAATCAGTAGCTTTCAGGATTTATAAGTTCTGTTCCCCTAGCATGTTGCCTAAACTTTCAAATCTTCTGATGTGGAGTCCTTGGTGCATGCAGCATAATGGGACTAGTCTTGGACACTCCAGTTCCTCAGCAGCTACTGAGGAAAAAAGGGGGAATTCAGCAATAATCTGACAGAAACAGGTATGTGCTTTGGCACAAGTTACCTGAAACAAAGTCATTCCTGAAATATCTGGGTTTGGCAACATGGATATTTTTGCTTCTCCTACCCCTTCCAAGGTGGAAAATTCCTCACCAGTGCATCAGTGTTCCTCTAATTAATTAGAAATCTCTCCTCAGAACAGCAGCATGTTTTAGTCCCACATGTCTTGGGTTGGCACAAAATAAGCACATAGATATTTTCCAATTTACTACTAAATTGGTTTCTACTAAGAACTCTGATTTCAGGTAAAAACAAACACCATACCACACTGTGGTGGTTTGACCTCGGCTAAATGCCAGGTACCCACCAAGTCGCTCTATCACTTCCCCCCCCTTCCCCTTTTTTTCTCAATAGGGCAAAGAAGGGAAAGAAAATAAGATAGGAAAACAAAACAACCCTTGTGGGTAAAACAACAGCAGTTTTAATATAAGCAAAGCGAAGCAAAGGTCCGCGCGCGGAAGCAAAAAAAAGAAAACAGATTTATTCTCTACTTCCCATTAACAGGCGATGTCGGGCCTTCTCAGGAAGCAGGGCTCTGATATGCGTAGCGGTTGCCTCGGAGGACCAAGGGTGACCCCACCCCCTTCCTCCTTTCTCCCAGCTTTATACTGAGCAGACGTCATATGGTATGGAATATCCCTTTGGTCAGTTCGGGTCAGCTGTCCTGGTTGTGTCCCCTCCCAAGATCTTGCCCACCCCGTCCCACTGTGGGGAGGAAATGTCAGAAAGAGCCTTGGTGCTGTATAAGCACTACTCAGCAGTAGCCACAACACCAGTGTGCTATCAACACCCTGCCAGCTCCCAGCATAAAACACAGCACCATGAGGGCTGCTACAGGGGAAAACCAATTCTGGCTCAGCCAGACCCGATACAGTCTCCACCCCTTATTCCATACCATTTACGTCATGCCCAGGTCCCACATAACACTCATTTATTCATTCCGTAAGCTTTCTTCACTCCTCTAGATGTTCAGTGACTTGGCTGCCATCTGTCAAGGTGGATGTTCAGGACAGGAGCAGTATGTTTGACTGTTGGACTCCAGCACCGGCTAGGTTTGGGTCATCATCGCATGTATCTGGTTCACTCTTCGTCGTTCCTACTTCCTCCATCACTTCCTGCAACATACAACTCAGCTCACAGATTATTTCCCCCCCAAGGTTAAATCTCCTTGAGGCACACACTGAGTAGCCCCATTCTCCCGCATTACCCACCAAGTACATCCAGGTCCCTGAGCAAAAACAATCCCACGAGTGGGCTTGCCTTTTCCCAAGGGAGGAGCAATCCATACTGCCTTCCCCAGCCATTTCCCTGTGTGTACTACAGGGACCTTATCTCCTCCCACAGTATGAAGGGGTTTTGTTTGGGCAGGACCAGGACGGTTAACAGATCCTCTGGTATTAATTAGCCAAGTGGCTTCTGCTAAATTTATATCCCAGTGTTTCCATCCCCCATTGTCCAATGCTCTCAACATAGTCTTCAACAGTCCATTGTATCTTTCAATCTTTCCAGACGCTTGTGGGTAATAAGGGATGTGATACACCCACTCAATGCCATGTTTCTTTGCCCAGGAGTTTATGAGATTATTTCGAAAATGGGTTCCATTGTCTGATTCGATTCTTTCAGGAGTACCATGTCGCCATAAAATTTGCCTTTCAAGACCTAAGATGGTATTTCGGGCAGTGGCATGATTTACAGGGTACGTCTCAAGCCAACCAGTAGTTGCTTCCACCATAGTGAGTATGTAGCGCTTACCTTGGCGTGTTCGTGGCAATGGTCCAATATAGTCAATTTGCCAGGCCTCACCATATCGAAAACTCAGCCATCGCCCTCTGTTCCAGGGAGACTTTACTCGTGTGGCTCGCTTGATTGCAGCACATGTTTCGCATTCATGAGTGACCTGTGAGATGGCCTCCATGGTCAGGTCCACCCCTCGATCACGAGCCCATCTGTACGTTGCATCTCTCCCGAGATGCCCGGATGTTTCATGGGCCCATCGAGCTACAAATAGCTCACCCTTGCGCTCCCAGTCCAGGTCCAGCTGAGCTACTTCAATTTTAGCAGCCTTGTCTACTTGCTCATTGTTTTGATGTTCTTCGGTGGCACGGCTTTTGGGCACGTGGGCATCTACATGACGTACCTTTAGAGCCACGTTTTCCACTCGGGCAGCGATGTCCTGCCACAGTGCAGCAGCCCAGATGGGTTTACCTCTGCGCTGCCAATTGGTCTTCTTCCACTCCTGTAGCCACCCCCACAGGGCATTAGCCACCATCCAGGAGTCAGTGTAGAGATACAGTACTGGCCACTTTTCTCGTTCAGCAATCTTTAGGGCTAGTTGGATCGCTTTTACTTCTGCAAACTGACTTGACTCGCCCTCTCCTTCAGTGGCCTCAACGACTTGTCTTGTGGGGCTCCACACAGCAGCTTTCCACTTTCGATGGTTTCCTACCACACGACAGGATCCATCAGTAAACAAAGCATACCGCCTTTCATCTTCTGGTAATTCGTTATATGGTGGTGCTTCTTGGGCACGAGCCACCTCCTCAGGCAGTGCTCCAAAATCTCTACCTTCTGGCCAGTCCATGATCTCTTCCAGGATTCCTGGACGGTTGGGTTTTCCCAGTCGAGCTCGTTGCGTGATTAACGCTACCCATTTACTCCAGGTAGCACTGGTTGCATGGTGTGTAGAAGGGATGTTTCCTTTGAACATCCAATGTAGTACAGGCAATCGCGGTGCCAAGAGGAGCTGTGCTTCTGTACCAACAACTTTGGAAGCGGCTCGAATCCCCTCATATGCTGCCAGAATCTCCTTTTCAGTTGGAGTGTAGTGGGCTTCTGATCCTCGATATCCCCGGCTCCAAAATCCTAGTGGTCGACCCCGAGTTTCACCTGCTACCTTCTGCCAGAGGCTCCATGTGAGGCCATGCTCCCCAGTTGATGTGTAAAGTACATTTTGCACATCTGGTCCTGTCCGAACAGGCCCAAGAGCTACCGCCCGAGCTATCTCCTGTTTGATGTGCTCAAAGGCTTGTTGTTGCTCAAGACCCCACTCAAAATTGTTCTTCTTTCGGGTTACTTGATAGAGAGGGCTCACCAGCTGACTGTAACCTGGAATGTGCATCCTCCAAAATCCCACAAGTCCTAAGAAAGCTTGTGTTTCCTTCTTGTTGGTCGGTGGAGACATAGCTGCTATCTTGTTGACAACCTCCATAGGCACATGGCGGCGTCCATCTTGCCATTTTATTCCCAAGAACTGAATCTCCTGTGCTGGTCCCTTGACCTTGCTTTTCTTTATGGCAAACCCAGCTCTCAGAAGAATCTCAATTACTTTTTGTCCTTTCTTGAACACTTCTTCTGCCTTGTTGCCCCACACAATGATGTCATCGATGTACTGTAGATGTTCAGGGGCATCACCCTTTTCCAGTGCAGTTTGAATTAGTCCATGACAAATAGTGGGGCTGTGCTTCCACCCCTGGGGTAGTCGATTCCAGGTATATTGGACACCCCTCCACGTGAAAGCAAACTGTGGCCTGCACTCTTCTGCCAAAGGAATTGAAAAGAATGCATTGGCGATGTCGATTGTGGCGTACCACTTGGCTGCCTTTGACTCTAGCTCATACTGGAGCTCTAACATATCTGGTACAGCAGCACTCAGTGGTGGCGTCACTTCGTTCAGGCCACGATAGTCTACTGTCAACCTCCACCCTCCGTCAGACTTTCGCACTGGCCATATTGGGCTATTAAAAGGCGAATGTGTCTTACTGATGACACCTTGGGTCTCCAGTTGACGGATCAGTTCTTGGATGGGAGCCAGAGAGTCTCGGTTCGTGCGATACTGCCGTCGGTGCACGGTCCTCATGGCAATTGGCACCTGTTGTTCTTTAACTCGCAACAGTCCTACAACAAAAGGATCTCCTGAGAGGCCAGGCAGATTAGACAACTGTTTGACCTTCTCTGTGTTCACACTGGCCACACCAAAAGCCCATCGGTATCCTTTTGGGTCTTTGAAATACCCCCTCTTGAGGTAGTCAATGCCCAAGATACAAGGGGCTTCTGGGCCAGTTACAATGGGATGTTTTTCCCACTTATCCCCGGTCAAGCTAACCTCGGCCTCCAGTACTGACAGTTCTTGACATCCGCCTGTCACTCCTGAGATCCAGATAGGTTCTGCCCCTCTATAACTTGATGGCATTAATGTACACTGTGCCCCGGTATCGATTAAAGCCTGGTACTTCTGTGGATTTGATGTGCCAGGCCATCGAATCCACACTGTCCAATACACCCGATCATCCCTTTCCTCCTCCTGGCTGGAGGCAGGGGCCCTCTATTCCTGTTCTTGGTCAGAGTATTCACTGTCTGACCCTTGCTGTGCCAGGCCGGAAACTCCTTCATCAGGGCCAAGGGAGGTGATCTCATTCTTCCTGTATCTGGGAGATCGCTGATTACTTTCTTGTGGTTTCACGCCAGCTACATTAACAACCTTCTTGGATGTTGTCTTCTTGGCAGGGGTCTTTCCTCGCAATTCATGTACACGAGCTTCCAATTTGAAGGTGGGTTGACCATCCCACTTCCTCATGTCCTCCCCCTGGTCACGCAGGAAGAACCAAAGTTCGCCACGTGTCATGCGCCTAGGTTTCCCTTTCCCTCTGACTGGGGTGGAAGAGAACCGATTTCTTGGGGTGCTCCTGACATCTAAGGCACTCGCCCGTAGAGATGAGGAGGTTCCAAGACTCTCTTCAAAGTTCTGAAGCCAGGAAGAGACTGCCTCCACAGTTGGCGTACATCTTAATCCTTCTCCCATATCCATTTCTGGATAGTACATCGCAGCCAAGCCCGCAGAATACGAGGATGGTGCACCTTTAATCACCTTCCTCCACATGGCCCGTGTGCACAGGACATCCTCTGGATTTTTAGGGGCTTCATCATTATTTGGATCACTATAGATGACTTCCAGCACTGCTAGTTCTCTCAGGTACTGGACACCTTCATCCGCAGTAGCCCACTTCCCTGGGGAGTTATCCGTAAGATCTTCCTTGAAAGGATATCTTGCTTTAACACTTGAAAGGAGCCGTCTCCACAGACTGCAAATTCCTGTTTCTTTTCCAATTCCCCTTTCAATTCCTCGATCTCTAGCAAGGGAACCCAGCTGTTGGGCTTCCTTACCTTCCAGCTGCTGAGCATCAGCCCCATTATCCCAGCATCGAAGCAGCCAGGCAGCAATCCGCTCACCCGGCTGGCGGCTATAGTCTTTCCGCAGATCTCGCAGTTCTGATGATGTCAGGGACCGGGTAGTTTCTGCCTCCTGTTTGAGTTCTGTTATTCCCTCTTCTGACCCCTTTGCTGAAGGACCCGCTTCTTCCTCCTCTTTTTCGTCCCTTATTAATCGAGGGTATGGACCTGTTGTTCTCCTTGTCCACTGTTTCTTTTTTACTACTGGGGCAATCTCTGCTGTTATTGTTTTTGTTTGAGTTCCCGTTTCCACCACAGTCCTTTGAGAGCACTGAACTGCAGCTCGATAAGCATAGGCCAGGCCCCAGTACAGCGCTAGGAGTTGCTGATTTTCATCGGGATAGACAAGGCACCCTTCTATCAGGTGTTGTGTCAGTTTTGCGGGGTTGCTTGCCTGTTCAGGGGTAAGATCCCAGGCTACAGGAGGTGATAACCGTCCTAGGAATCTGCCCAAATCCTTCCACTCCCCCTGCCACCCAGGGACAGGCCGCCTCAGGGCACATTTTGGTATTCTCTCACCCAAAATTTGCTTTCTCTTACACCAAAAACCTAACGAGCTCCACACAGCCCACAATAGGCGAATAGCATTAATGAACAGTATCAAAGAGCTAACATAAGGATTAATAAGTACTTCGGGAGCTTGCAGAATAAAACCACTCATGATGTTCCCAATTTCTTCCAGCATGTTCCCGAGCTTAGCAAAATAAAGATAAGCAGAGCAATAAACAAACCCGTGACCAGCACAAGAGCTTGTCGCTTACTAACTGCTATAGCTATAGCACAATTAATATAAAACTGCCGTTGTCCCGCCCCACGTTGGGCGCCAAAATAGACTGTGGTGGTTTGACCTTGGCTAAATGCCAGGTACCCACCAAGTCGCTCTATCACTTCCCCCCCCTTCCCCTTTTTTTCTCAATAGGGCAAAGAAGGGAAAGAAAATAAGATAGGAAAACAAAACAACCCTTGTGGGTAAAACAACAGCAGTTTTAATATAAGCAAAGCGAAGCAAAGGTCCGCGCGCGGAAGCAAAAAAAAGAAAACAGATTTATTCTCTACTTCCCATTAACAGGCGATGTCGGGCCTTCTCAGGAAGCAGGGCTCTGATATGCGTAGCGGTTGCCTCGGAGGACCAAGGGTGACCCCACCCCCTTCCTCCTTTCTCCCAGCTTTATACTGAGCAGACGTCATATGGTATGGAATATCCCTTTGGTCAGTTCGGGTCAGCTGTCCTGGTTGTGTCCCCTCCCAAGATCTTGCCCACCCCGTCCCACTGTGGGGAGGAAATGTCAGAAAGAGCCTTGGTGCTGTATAAGCACTACTCAGCAGTAGCCACAACACCAGTGTGCTATCAACACCCTGCCAGCTCCCAGCATAAAACACAGCACCATGAGGGCTGCTACAGGGGAAAACCAATTCTGGCTCAGCCAGACCCGATACACACACACACCCCCAATCCATTTTGATGAGTAGGATTAATGGTTTTCTTTATCTTTCTGGTAAAGATTCTTCACAGTATCTCCTAAAATATCCTTTAAATTGTCTATGGGGTTTCTTTACTGAAGCACTAGCCCACAGTTGAATCTGATGTTGTTATATTTTACTAAGAAAAAAACCCATAGTTAGAAAAAATTGTAATATATTGCTGAAGCTATAGCAAATATTCTGGTAGTCATAGTAAGTATTTCAAGTGCCTGTATCTAATGAAAATACATAGCAGTTTGATAAATATTTGTGTTATTAAAATAGGAAGGTACAGCCAACAATAAAGATGTTGATAAGAAACTCCTTGAAATTTGAGAATTTGAAACTTACTTCATTTTCTTCAAATGTAATTGCTTACTGTGAAACTAGGGAAAGAAACGTGCATCCATTTGTTGCAATTTTGAATGCTATTTTTTTCCACAGTTCTGTCTCTAGACTTTGCTTTATATTATTAGAATTAGTTTTAAAAGCTGTCTCTGTATTTTCACTAGCAGAAATGAAAATAAATTTGCTTTTTCAGATTTACATGAAGGATTACTGCTTTGCTGATTTTTCTATTTCTTCAAATATACCAGAACAGATGTGATTCCAATTTTAAAAGCTGTAATGTTATGTTCCCATCTCCACCGCATTTTTTTTTTTTTTTAAAAAAGAAACATATAATTTGAGTAAATGAAACTACATACTTACACCCCTTGGGAAGTAGAAAAATATTACTTGCCACTATTACTCATTAGTTGGGTTAGGAGGTAATTTTGCATAAATACTTGCTTCTATCTTCCATTTGGATCAACAAAATATGGATTTTATTATCTTACTGCTAGATCTTCAACTATTTGAATGTGTTTACTTTTAGTAACTTCTAGAATCTCAAAGTATTTAAGCAGGAGGTGAAATTAGAAAAGAGAAAAGATATTTAGGAAAGAAACAATATTTTTTAACTTAGTAAGTATCTCTTATTTCTGAAATCAGTAGAATATATACACAGAGGAAGACACCAATTATCAGACCTAAGTTTCTAGCTTGATGAGAGTTCTTGCTAAATTTTTTTATTATTATTATTTAGAACAGTTACACAGATTAACAACTTCCTAAATAAAACCAATTTTTGTAAGCCTTTCTTGGCACTCATAATAGACGCCAACATGGGTTGTTTTCAAGACGGCTCATTACGCACACTTTTTCCAGGATTTTGAGTGTGCTGGAATTGCTAATTGTTGCTGAATTTTAGAGTACTTCTTTATAAAAGATTATGAACCAGATCTCAAAAACATTATAGGCTGAAAATGGACAGGGTTTAAGTTCATGACTTTGGTTTAATAGCCTATGGGAGCATGGTACAAAGTGAGGAAATGTGAGAGTGGGACTGGAGTTAGATCACACTCATCCCATTATTCTTTTTAAGCTTCGAGAGTTAACAGTTGAAAAGGAACTTTGATGCTTGTTTTAGATGTTCCCTTTCACACTGTGCCCTGAGAACATGATCCAGGCCACAAGCCTGAGACATTTCCCAGTTGAATGGTAGTCATGAAAAAGAGCTGATAAAGCAAAATATATCATAGAGTGAAACTGATTTAGGGTTTTATTAGTAAAATGAATACTTACCCATAATCTACATCTACTTTTAGGCAGTCTTTAATTATTCAATATTAGCTTAAACCAAAAGCTAAAGCACTAAATATTATTAGCCAAAGTTATACTCTGAAGAGTATATAGACAAATTATAATAATAAAAAAACCTCATCAAAAAATCTATTAATGCTCAGATTTGAAATACTAAAAATCAAGAAAAACAAGATGTGAAGAGCTGAAACTATCAGTACAATTCAAGCAACACCATCAAAGCATTGCACTCATGGTTTATTTTCCTGGAGGTTACATACTCAAAATAATACATTTTATGATTTCCTAATAAAGATTTTTGGCATTTATTTTAACATTGATTTCTTCATATTCTATCAGTAAAGCAAATCATTTCCTGAAGCTCATGCAAAGAATTAATTAATTCCTCTACCATTAGCTCTTAAAAACAACATTCGTTATACAGAACTAGAAAAGAACCATTAAGAATTATCTGTCATTTTCATATGTTACATAATATTCTGAAAAAGACAAACCCCAAAATGTATAGCACCACAAAAAGAGGAAAGCCAAAACCCCATCTATTTAATATAGTCTTTGACTAGGTAGGATACCTACACTCTGTTCTCCATGCAAATTAACATTTAAACTTTCTGTGGACCCCACCTACTGCCAAAAATACTTCAACCCCAGATTAATTTTATGTATCTACAATGACTAAGCTAGGCGCACAATAGAAATAAGATTTTTTTTCCATATAGTACATGTCTAAAGTTGGACTTGAAGTAACTGTACTTCCATGAACCCACTGCTAATAGCGATTTCAGATACCAACCACCATTTGCATTGCACTGGATACAGAGTAATTCACAGATGAGAGGCATTTAAAGAAACTATAACCTTTCGCCTATGATATACCATTTTCTGGCTGAGAAACTAGCAGCTGATCATATAAGAACTTTTCTATTTTTAAAGAGTGATCTGGGCAGCAAGAATAGGAGAGGAATTCTTCACCACAGTATGAGTACTGCCCAGCTTTTAACAGTCAGAGGCAAAATTATCAGAGATAAGCACCAAATAGTGCAGATTTTAAAACAAGCAATTACCATGTTAGTCCATTGAAACCTGTTTCCCTGAAGGCAAAGAAAGAAACTTCAAGCGAGTTTTTTGTACTGTACTTCAAGCACATTGTACAGCTCTCTCAGCTCAGGTGGAGGGAAGCTCACAAAGGCTGTCTCTGGTCTCCTAGTCCTTCTGGGCTGGTTAGTGGCCCAGAATAGCTCTGTCTGAAATTCTGTTGGTTAATTCATGTCTCAGTCCAATCTTTTCAATTGAAGACCCAGGAGCCTGAGCTCCATATTCAGGTTAGCAAACACTGACATCCAGTTTTTTGACTTTGTAAGTTCCCCTCTGTCTAAACTTCGGGCTTTTAGATGGTTTTATGGCACTCAAATTTTCTTACTAAGAGTTACAGGGACTGCAGAAAGCATGTAAACTTCATGTCCTCACTGTAAATCAAATGATAGTAGGACATACCAGACATTGCAAAATAGTAAGTGAATGCTTGTGAGTCAGGGAAGACAATAATGCAAGGTTGCTTAAGGTATTGCTCTGTCATGTTAGTGTGACAAACCAGTTGTAACGTCTTTCTACTCGAACTACACAAGAGTATGATACTATATTTTTCACAGAACAGTCAGTATACAGTCATATGTGGCCATCACATTGTGCCCCCACACTTGAATAAATCTTAATCTTTTTTACTGTAAGTACTCCTGTTTTGATAGTTCAGATGGAGATATTGGGGGTGGAAAATATCTTTCAGAATACTACACATGACAGCATTTTGTATTGTTTGATTTCACAGTGTTTAGAATCAATATTCACTTGATTTGGTATTGACAAACATGGCAGTTAATTAATCGTTCCTTGATGTCCTTATACAAGAGATGTGGTTTAACAAGTTTCTTTTAAAAAACCTCCTAACCAAGATGCTAGACTTTATACAGTTAGAATTACAATACATGTTTCAGGGTTAATCTTGTCACAAAGAAACATCCATTGATTTCACCAACAATTGAAATGGCAGACTAAATTTTCTGTGCATAATTTTCAGTCTTTTAATCACTAAGTACATTATATCTGTCTTCTTATTTTAATATTTAAAATTTGTAAACATATTTGTAACTTTGAAGAGTATTATAACCTGATACCATGACAGCTGCTCCTAGAAACAACAAATATTTCTGGCAAATGAAATCCATTTAGAATTAAATGCATTCAGTAGACTAGTGAACCAAGAAGTATGTCTGCAGCTTCTATCAGGGTAAGTCTCTCCACATCTGAACTTAGCCCAGCAGCTTGATAGTCTTTGAATTGTAGCCACTGTGTGATGAAGTTATGATTCCAGAATACCTACATAAAATGAATGTAAGTAATTAGCTGAAACCTAACTAGATCGTTGGCAAAGGACAGTAAACAAGAGTGATCTTGTTAAATGAGTCATTTCCGGTGGAAGTAGACAGCATGTCTGTACTTAAGAAAGATGAGGCAGGAAAGGAAGCCACATCAACCATTATGCAGGTTGCTACTAATCACAGTTTAAGACTAACAAGCATTTTATATCAAGTGTACTGTTGTACTTCTCTGACTAACATCAAGTCAAAGTGCAATTTCTCACTGCTTGCTGGAATATTAGATTTTTTCTATTTTTTCAGCATTTGGAGAGAAACACCAAGAGGATCTAACTCTGTTACACTGATGCAACAGACTTTGAGTTGTCATGTTGTATAAAGCCATTGCCAGGACAGTGCTACTTCAGGCTTTACTGAGAGCCATTCTCATGGGTTCTCTAGTCCTCCACAGAGGAGTTCTATATTTTCAAGGAAAATTTATGTAAATTAATACTTTAAATTATGTCAAAAGATATGACATATAAATTAAAAACAAACGAAGGATATGTTTTTCAGAAGAGGCAACCTTGTTCCAACTCCTATGAACTGCTGTAGGGACTGGATCAAGCTTCTTGGATGGTTTTGCTGAAATAATGGTGCGTTTTAATTAGAGTCAAGGAAAAACTGCATTAATACTTTGATTATTTAATACATTAAAACTTTGATGATCTTGTCATTCTGAGTGATATTTATTTCTATAAAAATGAATGCAATGTTGTTAAAAAAATAAGGTATTATCAGGCATCAGGAAGATTCCACATTTGTGGAAGATGAATTATTGATGACTACTGTGTTCCATTGTATTTATGGTGAAATATTCCAAGCTGGCCTAAGAACAGGAAAACAGAAAAGCTTTGACACAAGCACAGTTACAAGGCAGACACCAACACTGGTGATTTCTCTGGAAAAGCCCAGGGTCAGAAATTACAGGAAGGTTATTCTAGTTTGTAGCCAACTTAGGTATATGGTGCTTTTGTTCTGGTACTAAACACAGACACATTAAAGCTAGTGCTCTGAAGATACCACACAAAGTACAATCAAAATGTCAGTGGAATAAGAGACATTCAAACTAAGTTAATTCCTGTGCAATGGAAGAGTCAGTTTTGAACTGATTATGAAAGAATTAAAATATTCTCAGAGAAAGATTTGAATTTCCAAGAACAAGCATCCCAATTCTTCATCAACAAATTATAGGTTGTTATCATTGAAATAAAAGCATTTGTCAGTATCTATCAGCTGATCAGAAGGAAAAGGAGAAATTTTTTTGTCTCCCAATTCTTTCTATGCCATGAGAAAACAAGTCTGAGGCATCTGTATGGCATCACAGTCTCAAATATGCTGACAAAACTGATCTGCAGCACGTACTTAAAAAGTAAAGGGAGGTCCTTGAAGTAGATAATCTGAAGGTTCTAACTTCACATCTTCTTTTAAGGAAATAGTATGACCTAGAAAGTAGAATGTGGTAGAGAGAACCAAAAAAATACATTTTGGTTAGGTTTTACTAGTGGTAGTGTAATTTTGCCTTCCTTCTATTTGTTTCTATTTCACATGGGAATTGTATAGGTGTTCATTATATGATGCTTTGTGATTTTAGCATAAACATAGGTGTGTTAAAACTAGGAACTACTACTTCCCTAATTTAAAGATACTTCTCTTGTAATTTGTTTTCCCACATTTCTAGCTAATTTGTTTTCCCCATATTTCTAGCTATTTCAGATAGTTAAAAATGTTCATGATTTGATTTCCAGCTTACACCACAATATTTCACTTCACACTTGTTTTATCTTCAGTCTAGAACTTCTTTCAGTCTTTAATTTCCTGGTAGCTTTCATATTAATGGTTTCACATATGAAGAAATTGAATTTAGTCCAGATTGGATTTTCCATCAGTGTATGATTTTTACAAATATTGTTACCTGCCACTATGTGCAATAATGCCCTTGAGAGGTGCTTGGAGCCAAGCTGATGCCCTGAAAAGGTGCTAAATAGGGGTAATGCGGAAGAAGGAAAGAAAGTAGACAGAACATTTTCCTTCTCTATTCCTACCACAAGGGTGCTGAAACAATGGGTGTAGTGATACCATGATAATGTCTATTTTTGGAATTGTTCATATTTCTGACGCAATTTGAAAAAAGAAAACAGGGTTGGGTGTTGTTTTCCTCAGTTGTTACTATTAAAGGTCATACTCTTCATGGAAAGAGTTCATAATGACTTTTAAAATTTGAGGAGATAGTGGAAATAAATTATCTATACAGTCAACACTGTTTGCAGTCTCAGAAATAGGTCTAACACTTTGTCATTCAAAAATGATCTTCTGCACAGATTCACAGCCATTGCATCAACAGACAAAAAGACTAAGATACTTGCAGAAAGAAATTTTCAGCCTAAAGGAAAACAAATATAAATATGAAAAGAGGCAATCTTAAAGCTACTGGTCCTACTGCCTCCCAAAGTGAACAAAAATCTCTTATCATCTGGTCATAGAACAAAGCAAATGAACGAGTTACTGAATCAAAATGGTTTGAGATATAGTGTCTACTGTGAAAAACTGGGCAGACTCAGTTCCTGTGTAAAATTAATGAAACAATGAAAAAAAAGTAGACATGTTTTTATATTTTAAAGAATAAAAGAACAGACTACATAGAATTTAGTCTTTGGAGTTCACTGAAGTTGTTGAGATGAGTTCCAACTACCTTACAGACTTTGGAAGAGATGCAGTCAGTGCAGAAGTCTTGTTGCTGTATCAAAAAACATTCTCGGATTAGTAATAGTAATGGTAATAGTAATAATTCTGACACAGTTTTTTACTGAGAAGCCAAAAACAAAATACAGGTTGTTGTCATGTAATTCATTTACTCTGGCCTGATCTGATTGCAACAACTAAAGAAATAAAATCAATGAAGATGTGGGGGTGGGAGTGTTGGGGGGGTGTCTAAGCCACAAACAAGATTCCTCGAACAGCCACAATTGGACCTGCTGGCAGCTGTTTACCTTCCCGTCCGAAGCTCTCACCTTTACTATAGAGACTAACTGAACACAGGGCAAGAGCTGAACATTGTATTTTGAAGCCTGTGTCCTGGTTTAGCTAGGATAAAGTTAAGTTTCCCCAGCAGTGTGGGGTAAGCTCTAGCCGGGTTATTCAATACCATACTGATGTCACCTCCTGGCGCCCAAGCGTGGGAGTGCAGGAGAATCGGTGAACGGGTGAACGCGTGTGTTATATGATTTCTCTGCTCTCACTGCTGTATTGATATATATCTTGCCTGTTCATTTTTATTACTTGTTGTTGTTATTGTTATTGTTGTTTGTTTTGTTGCTGTTGCACTGTTGTATTAAACCTTTCCTTATCTCAGCCCCGGGGCATTGTATTTCACTCCCTTTGTGGGGGAGGGGCAGTGGCCGCGTGGTCTTAGACCCCGGCAGGGACTAAACCACCACAGCCTGGTATAGTAACCTGAACTGGACCTCATTGCCCTCTACAACTACCTGAAAGGAGGTTGTTGAGAGCTGGGGATGAGTCTCTTTAAACAACTAACAAGCGATAGGACAAGAGGGAATGGCCTCAAGTTGCACCAGGGAAGGTTTAGACTGGATATTAGGAAACATTTCTTTACAGAACGGGTTGTTAGGCATTGGAATGGGCTGCCCAGGGAGGTGGTGGAGTCCCCATCCCTGGAGGTGTTTAAGAGTAAAGATGACTTAGCGCTGAGGGATATGGTGTAGTTGGGAACTGTCAGTGTTAGGTCAATAGTTGGACTAGATGATCTTCAAGGTCTTTTCCAACCTAGACGATTCTGTGATACTGTGATTCCGTGATTCTGTGGTATTTGGTTTGATTTTCCTTATTATGCTAGGTTAAATAGCTGTTACATGAGCAGCAAGACTCCCCTGAAAGAGAGGCATAGTTGGCACTAGGTAGCAGGAACTTCTACAGCTGTCTCCAGGCTGACTATCTTCATTACTCAAAACCAAACTGGATTGACTTTACATCTCAGTGATGCAGAGTGATTAATAACAGTGGTGGTGATTCTCCCAACACTGGTCCTCTGATCTAAAAGCAGATGAGTTTCATTGGTTAATAAAGTCATAAAAGCTGATGACCCCACTCTGTTTATAAGAATTCAGATATAAAAACTAACTTTTTTGTGGTAGAGGAGAAATTATCCACTCAGGTTTTGATAAAGTTTAGCTGCTTCCCTCTTATGTTAAGCAAGCTCATCTTTTGTCTTGATAAGGCTCACCAATCCTTATACTGATTTCTCTCTTACTAAGATTTAGGAGATTATTCTTAATCACTAATTGCCAAATAAAGTACAATTGCAACATAAATCAAAAAGACATTTCTGTTCTGTAATATATTTCCAAGTTGGGAGTTTATCAGAACCTCTCTCTCTAAAAAAAAGAACCTCTCAGCGTGCCTGGAATAAACTCTAACTCAAACCCAAAAAGTCTGACCCAGATGTTGACATTATTCATACCAAATATTTCACCGGCATAATCTAAAAAGACTTTAACGTCTTGTTTCAAGTATTATTGAATGCAAATACTGCAGGCCAAGCTCTTTCTTTCAAAATAAACCAGCAGTTGCAGAACAATAAAACAGTTGAGGCGTTTATACTAAGACATGAAAAGCGGGATGCCAAGGCGGGTTTCTAAACCACATTCCAAGCATTTTAAATGCCTTTTGATTGTTACCACAAATCCACCGATTGTTGTGAAAAGGGTATGTGTCATCAAGCCACAGGCAAGGCCTTCAATACATCTGGCTCAGAGTTTGTGACATTGATGTTAAAACACTGCACAGTCACTGTTATGCAGCAACTATTGCCAGTCCCGCATCACCACCCTTTTGCAGGACCATGTCTGCCTCTCTGTTAATGGCATAAATTTATTCAGAAGATCAGGATGGGCTATATATATATTGCATTCTTCTCTACATGAAACACATTTATAATTTTAAAGCTACACCACACAGTGAAACTGCATTCTTTCATCAGCCACTACTTTCTCTGTTCTCTTAAGCTCCAAATCCCCCTAGAATTTTTCTGTCTATTCCTTTCTCTTTGATACAGCATGGAGGTATGCTGTTTCCCCATATTTTAAGATGCTGTTATGCCACTCGAAGTACCAAAATAAGATTGCAAGTAGCTTAAACTGAAACACTTCCTGTATAAATTGCTGTCACTCTCCAAACTAGTAATGGTGACAATAGCAGGCTTACTGGGGGGGGTGGGGTGGGTGGTGAATCTCATAGGTAGGACTTCTTTAATCTATTTTTCCCCAGATATGTTTTTTTTCTCCACCACAAAATTTTATTTGGGTGGGAAGTGTAAAATTTTTCTAGGGTTTTGGTCAAGCACAAGTCTGTTTGAAGAAAATTCTCAGTAAATAGCTGCTGCACACACACATTGTGCATTTGATCTTTAGTATACAAGAGTAGAGGATCTGATACCTCCTGTGTTCAATGGCCTCATGGTCTGGAGAGTCTATCAGTGTATATGTTTAGAAACACATATCACTGGTCCACTGCATCGTCAGTTCATCAAGACTAGTATAGCCTTAAATCTCTTCAGAATTTTCTGGATCAAAATATACAGGAAATCAAAGAAATCATGGTGTTTAAGTTAATCATTGTAGATCTGAACCAGGAGAAAAGCAGCAGAATGAGAAGGCATTTGCTGCTTTAGAAATAACATTAAATTATGCAGTAAAGCAGCAAAAGATCATAACATATTTTGTTTTCCCATATGAGTGCAAAAGATGGGGAAACTGAATGCCAGCTGCAGGCATTCACCTCTAGATAACAATACTTCTGTGATGCAGATACTGCCTTTATCTTGCAGAAAGGCTTTCTCAACATTACATGACAGAGATGAGATTAGACTTCAGGCAGTTGATTCTCTGTCGTCTCTACAGACATCACTTGGCTTTAAGAAGTAATAGAAGAAAATCTTTAATTTAAAATAGTATTGGATGGGCTTCAAATGATCCAGTGAGCCTTGATATTTATCTGTTACTGTTTGATGAAATGTCTGGAGGAATTTCCTGCTTCTGCTGTGATTGAAAATACTGAGACACTATCCAGAGTGGTTTCATAACTTTTCACTTCTGATGCTGCTTATAACAAGGAAGAACACTCTTTGAAAATCAGGGGAACTCCCTCATTAAAAATTCCAGGAATTTTTGGAGCTTCCTGGAAATTCAATATTTGGCTCAGTCAGCATTAACAAGGTCTTGAGTCATATCTTTTTTTTTTTTTTTTCTGACGTGTCAGATCTTGCCTGTGTTTTCTTCACAAATAATGAAAGGGCAGAGGGAGAAATTAAGAGACTAGAAACAAGACAGATGTCTCATCGTGGGCTTAGAAGTTCAACTTTAGTCTTCTTTCAGTAGCCTCACTTGACAAGATAGAACAAGTGTGTGCTATCCAACAAGTAGAGAAAAGGGGATGGAAGTGTAAGGGGTGGGGGGTGGGGGGTGGGGATATTATTTATAAATCTGTTTAATAATATGCCCATGTTGTTTAGGGGAATTATTTTCCTTTAAAGTAATCGTTTCTGCTTAATAAAAATATACTTCTATGGAATGTGCAAATGTGGAATTCAAATGGACATGGAGCTTTTGTTTTCCATAGAACACCTGCTTTTGTTCTAAACTCTATGCACTTCAGTGAGACCAGACACGTAATGTCGTGACCATAAATCATTCTTGTGTTTTCAAAACCACTGCTTTTAAATTAGTATTATTCTTATTATCATTTATTGAAATATCACATACTAGGTTTAATAGACTCAACCTGATGTATCCATTAGGGTAAGGACAAGGTCTAGAATTATATCGACAATATTAATGACAGAATCACAGAATCACAGCATCATCGAGGCTGGAAAGGACCTTGAAAATCATCCAGTCCAACCATCAACCTAACATCGACAGTTCCCAACTACATCATATCCCTAAGCACCATGTCAACCCGACTCTTAAATACCTCCAGGGATGGGGACTCCACCACCTCCCTGGGCAGCCCATTCCAACGCCTAACAACCCGTTCCGTAAAAAAATGCTTCCTAATACCTAGTCTAAACCTTCCCTGGTGCAACTTGAGGCCATTCCCTCTTGTCCTATCGCTTGTTGCTTGGTTAAAGAGACTCATCCCCAGCTCTCTGCAACCTCCTTTCAGGTAGTTGTAGAGGGCGATGAGGTCTCCCCTCAGCCTCCTCTTCTCCAGACTAAACAACCCCAGTTCCCTCAGCTGCTCCTCGTGTGACATGTGCTCCAGACCCTTCACCAGCTTCGTTGCCCTTCTTTGGACATGCTCAAGTAATTCAATGTCCTTTTTGTAGTGAGGGGCCCAAAACTGAACACAGGAATCGAGGTGTGGCCTCACCAGTGCCGAGTACAGGGGTAAGATCACTTCCCTGTCCCTGCTGGCCATGCTATTTCTGACACAAGCCAGGATGCCATTGACCTGCTTGGCCACCTGGGCACACTGCTGGCTCATGTTCAGCTGGCTGTCAATCAACACGCCCAGGTCCCTCTCTGACTGGCAGCTCTCCAGCCACTCCTCCCCAAGCCTGTAGCACTGCTAGGGGTTGTGGCCGAAGTGCAGCACCTGGCATTTGGCCTTATTGAAACTCCTACAGTTGGCCTTAGCTGGATTTAGCTCCATTGACCACCACTCTCTGGGACCGTCCATCCAGCCAGTGCTTGATCCAGCAGACTGTTTGCTCATCCAGGCCATGGGCAGCCAGTTTTTCTGTGAGAATCCTATGGGGAATTTTGTTGAATGCTTTTTGAAAATCCAGGTAGATAATATCAACAGCTTTTCCTTCATCCAATAGTCAGGTCAGCTTGTCATAGAAGGAGAGCAGGTTTGTCAGGCAGGACCTGCCTTTCATAAACCCATGCTGACTAGGCTTGATCCCCTGGTTGTCCATTATAGGACTTTTAATGGCACCCGAGATGACCTGCTCCATGACCTTCCCTGGCACTGAGGTCAGACTGACAGGTCTATAGTTTCCTGGATCCTCCTTCCTGCCTTTCTTGTAGATGGGTGTCACATTTGCCACCCTCCAGTCCAATGGGACCTCCCCAGTTAGCCATAATTTCAGGTAAATCATGGACAGCGGCTTGGCGAGCACATCTGCCAACTCTTTCAGCACCCTTGGGTGTAACCCATCCGGTCCCACAGACTTGTATACATCCAAGTGGTGTAGCAGGTCTCTGACCACCTCCTCTTCAACTGTGCTGACCTCAATCTGCTTCCCCTCCCCATCTCCCAGCTGATGAGGCTGGGTGTCCAGGGAGCAGCCAGTTCCACTGCTAAAGACTGAGGCAAAGTAGGTGTTGAGCACCTCAGCCTTTTCCTCATCCTTAGTTACCATGTTTCCCTCTCCATCCAGTAAAGGAGGGAGATTTTTCCCTAATCCTCCTTTTGCTGTTAACAAATTTATAGAAACATTTTTTATTATCCTTAACAGCTCTAGCCAAGTTGAGCTCTAGCTGTGCTTTGG
The DNA here is from genome assembly GCF_031877795.1 of Strix aluco. Classification (NCBI taxonomy): domain Eukaryota; kingdom Metazoa; phylum Chordata; class Aves; order Strigiformes; family Strigidae; genus Strix; species Strix aluco. The sequence goes on from NC_133935.1 coordinate 67,565,876, forward strand.
CTCTCCTGATGCTCTCCCTGCATAACTTCACTACATCTTTATAGTCTTCATGAGAGACTTGGCCCCTCTTCCAAAGGCAATAGATTCTCCTTTTGTTCTTGAGATCCAGCCAAAGGTCCCTGTTTAGCCAGGCCAGTCTCCTTCCCTGCCGCTTGTTTTTCGGCACACAGGAACAGCCTGTTCCTGTGCCTTTAATGTTTCTGTTCTCAAATCCTTTGCAGGAAGTTTGTAAACCGGAGCAGGTAAAAGCTGCTATTGAATGCTTCAACACATGCAAGCAATTAATAAGCCAAGAAAAGTGCTACCAGAACTGGAATTTGATTTCTTACCCAGGCAGTGTAAATGCTATCTATATGACAGCAACAGAATGAAGGGAGGAATGTTAACTGTAGAGAAAACAAAAGAAATCTACGGAACAAATAAAGTTTTAAAAACTACTTTTGCAGGCAAGGTGAATAAAGATACCACTGCATATCACTGAGACTATACGATACAAGAGAAAATAGAAAACATGCCAATTTTTTTTGGTCTGAATTAATACGTTAGCAGCTTAATTGGAGTTTTGGAACTCCTAGTATTTTTACTTATTGAGGAGTTCACACTCAATGTGTGGCTGGAAAAGATAGTAAGACTGAAGAAAAAAAAAAAAGAAAACTGTATAATAGAATAGTCTGGAAAGAACAGGACAGAGGGGTCAAACTCAGAATGTCTGGGCCAAGGAACGGAAGCCAACAGGACAGTTTTTCCTGAACCTTCTGTTTGCAGCAAACATTCTTACAGAGGATGACCAGTTACTATTGTTATCAGAGATTAGTCCATATGCTAGCAGTTGGATTCGCAAATTTAATGAATTCACCCATACAAAGGACAAAAGAGGCCGTCAATATTTTGTCACCGAGTAGATTTTTTGTTGGACAGAAACTACTTTGGGGATTGGCATATCTGTGTTTTTTTCTAACCTGCAATATTAGACAGCTATTTTAAAACATAGCCAAGTATAATTATGCTATTTCAAAAGACTGTAAACTAAGATTAAGAAACACTAAAATTATGTTTTTATGAGCAATCTGAATTAATCTATTTTGTGTGTATGCACTTGTTGACAGTCTTTAATTATATCAGTCTTTGACCTCATTCAATGTTCAGGTTGGCTATAGAGGTGAACCAGGGCTGAAGGGTGAGCAGTGAAAGGACCTGCAACCTTCTTCATTGAAGAAACTTCTTTGTTCATTGCTTGCTAAATAAAACACAATATGAGTGGAAGATCTGGGACTGTCTTCAATTAAATTAGGAGAATCTTGGGGACTCCAAGCCTGCAACAAATCTGATGTTGTACAAGCCTCTAACAGACCTGACTAATTTGATACTTTCCATTTTTCAGGTACCTGCCATAACATCCCTGTGCCAGATTTGTAGAAATACTGAGCATTAACACCTCCCTCCTGAGTTACATTGAGCTGTATGTTGACATTTTAAGTGTTTAACAATGCTAATTTATCTGGAAAAAAACAAGTCCTAGACTCTTTAATGAGGAACCCTAAATTAGTGAAGATGTTTGACCCATATTTAACCTTGTGATATGCAGACCAATGAATTTATGCAATAGAAATATCATCCTCCTCTCTTTGTTGAAACAGTTCCAAGATTATTTCCTCAATTTGTGAAACATTCATATATAATAGTGATAAATATGGTTGAACTCATGAGAAAATTAATATTCTGGTTTTGGAGCAATGTTTGAATAATGTGCATGAAGTAGTACACTGGGCCACCCACTGAACAATAAAACAAAATATGAAATAGTTTCTCATTTAGAAAAAACAATTTATCCTTTGCACTTATTGAGTCAGACTCCCCATGAGGGGAAAAATTTATATAATCATGTAATTGAAAACTGCTAAAACCAGTTCTTTAGTGTACCAGGAAATGCAATAAGATTTCAATCTTAATCCTCCACTTTTCTAAACACTTGAATGCTTCTCTCTTAATAGTATTTCTCCTTTTTAGTTCTTTTTATATATGATTTTGTATTTTGGTCAAAGAAATTTTCCTGGAACCACTTTTAAATGTAAATTCTGCCCTTGTTAAACACTTTTTCTCTTCCTGGTGTCACAACTTGTATTGACATAAATAGCTATGTCAAAATGACTTGTCAATATGTTTTTCTGTTGTTCACTCTCAGATTATTGCAATCTTCTGTTTATGTCACCAAATCACTCACATTGCATAAGACTGCAAAGTCTTTAGAGGATTATGGTTTTTTAGTTTACACAAGCTAGGGTTAGTAAAGGAGAGAACGAGATGAGCTATAGGAGTATTAATTAATTTGCCCATTTCTCTGCACAGAGGAAAAGGTTGGATGCACGCTTCTGTCTTGATGCAATAAGGACATGACAGGCACTTATGAAGTAGTTGCTTCAAGCTGCTTTGTCAGGGTCTGTAGGGGTATATTCACTTCAGTGCTTCCTTGCCACTTGAAGGAAAACCAGCTTCTTGGAAGCACATGGACTCAGTAACCCAAAAGTTAATATGGTAGAAAACTGTCTGATATTTTGCAGAGCCTTCCCAGTAAAGTGCTTGGTGATCCTGTCTGGAAAATTCCTCTTGAATAGACATATGTAACGAAGCCATGGACAGCCATTGTGTGACCCCTCTTCAAACCAGCAACACAACATGGGTTCCATGTGTGCAAGCATAAAAAGTAAGTGAAAAATAAAAGTCAGCACTTTGACACAATTAGTAAACTGAAACACCTGGAACGTGAAGGGCATTTAAACCTTCCTGCAAAAGGTCAGGGCCAGACTGAGAATAGGGTCACGAAATATGTAGCTGAGCCAGCTACATACCCCTTAACTCACTCTTCATTCACTCTTTCTAAGCCCTTAAGAGATATTTACAAGCTTAGTATGGGGCAATATCAACTGACAGGGTTCCTACCAGTGAGGCAAATTCAACAAGCAAACTGCTCCATTTATTTTTAATGGTAATGAATTTTCATAGAAAGACAGCTGTTTGTGAACTGCACGACTGGCAATTTAAGCCTCTTCTCCTATATGTCGGCCAGGTTTCATACCAGTATAGGATATCAGCAAAGCAGAATAGCAAGTAGCCATTTCTCAGATGCACAGTAGGGTCAAGAGCCAAAGCTGTGTGCATTTGTAATTCTAATGACCACTAAAGATCAGAGTGCTATGCACATTGCATTGCATTTACCTTTGCAATTTACAGCAAGCTAATCAGATAACAATTTTAAAGTTCAAACAGAGAAGGAAATGTTTCCAGTAGATAACATTTTTATAGCTATTCTCAGAGCAAAACAATGCAAGCTCTGGAATGTTTCCAGCTCAGAGGAATGTGAATGACTTCTGAAGATATCTCCAGCAATTATGATGACTATCATAAAAGCATTAGAAGCATTGTGATAAGTTATATATTGACAAAAGTGACTACAGCAGCAAATAAAATTCACCCATGACAAAACAAACAAAAGACTGAACTGTGTCATGCTTTGGAAATGGAGCAAGGTTTGACAAGTGGGTTCCTATTTAATTTTGTACATCTTTGTTTCTCTCTAATGGTGGTTGCACGATGTAAGACAGACCAGGACATGGTAGCTAGAAGTTTACACTCGACACTGACAGACTCTTCAGACAACCCACTCTAATTTCAGTCTGAGGATTGCACCAGGTACCCTTTCCTAATGTTATCCATTTATTCCTCTGACAATAAAGCTGCATTCCAAATTAGACTTTAAATACTATCAGAACAGAAAGTATATAGCAATATGTTTGTGGCATGCTCTGTATTCACATTGTAAGTGCTACTACTGTATCAAAAGTAATCAAAGTATTATTTTCCCCAGTTGTTACCCATACCTGTTGATTTTCAGTTCAAAACTTCATGGTCAGAGGAAATAAAAAATCTGTAAATCCAAGAAGCCACGTTTGGCTTCTCCTCTGGTTTATATCATATAAAAAGGCTGATGTAAGGTATATGTGTGTGAAAAATTGTGAATAGTAACAATAGTTTGTTACATAACTTAGAGAGCAAATCTATACTGTCTTAGCTTTCAAAAGAATTCTGTGTAATTCAACATTATCTCAATGTTTTTTGAAAGATACGGATGTCAGTCAGAGCTATCTTAACACCATTAAACTGCCGTCTGATAGCAAGGAGGTTGCTAGAGGGCACTTGAGGCCATTAAAGGAAGCAAGTTTTGCTTTCACATTCCAGACAATTCTGCAGAACTGTTAAAACCTACTGAGGCTACTTTGACAATACCACTCAAACACTCCATAGCTCTCAGCATTCGAACTGTGCACTAGTTTAGGATTTTTCATTATATTGCAAAAAAGTAATCACACACAGAGAAGTATTATAGTTATTATTTATCATCAGTTAGATGAGGCGTGTACCTATGAGTGTGTTTAAAAACAAAAATAATATTATAATTCCACACAGTGGGAATACTCCAGAAGGGAAAGTTTGAATTGTTTTTCTCCCCTAAAAATTCATATTATCAAACACTCTGTAAAACAGCTGTATGTATGTAAACCCTTTTTTCTGTTGTTTCCAGATTGCCTTAGATCATATTCTGCACTCCTATCCTGCTCACAGTACTTCTGGCACACACAGGAAACAATTTAAAACTGTTAAGGGACCTATTCCTGGAAGGAACCCTTGTGTACAGCCTTAACATTGTTCAGACTGCTTCCACTGAAATCATGCAACTGTGTAGGTATGAGGCAGAGGCAGATGCCTTTGCAGGAAAGGAGTAGTTTATCATTTATTTGCTAAAAGCAAAAGAATAAATGCTTCCCACAAAGAACTAATACAAGTATGTTTGCCAAGAGACATCTCCTCACTCCCTGCTTATGGTTCTGAGGAAGTGTTTTGTTTAAATAAGAAAACAAATGATCGTATTTTCATGTTCTAAGAAAGGTTATCATGCTTGAAGTAAAAATGAGGTTTGTGGAAGGCCTTGGTTAAAGTATTTCCTACATGTCTCTCAGGCATACAGGTGTGAGGGAACATCAAGGTAAACTCTCAATTAACTCAATGTTAAATCACTGTCATACAGAAAGTGGGACATCCCTTCCTCAGAGCTCTTCCAGAAATCAGAAGAAACAAGACAAATTTTTCAAACGATTTCTGGAAGCTTTTGATCAGGCCTTTAATCTTTGCAAATTTCAGCTCATGCTCTGTAGATTTTATCTTGGAAGTAGACTTTCCCCACTTTTTCACTCTGCAATCTTCACTCCCATCCCTCACAGGTTGTCTTGCTCTCTTTGCGGTGTTTACTTTTGAAAGCCAAACTTTTAGCACATTTTCTCTGTCCAGGATGTATTGCAATGTCTCCACCTCCCTCTTTCCCCAGGAACCGAGCTGACAAAGCCCAGGGAGTGACAAGCTTGGATACACAAGCAGAAACAAGTAACTACCAACAGAAGGTGGGGAAGGACAGGAAATGAAATTATTTAGGAGTGCCTTAAGAAGATATTGTTGCCTAATAACAAGCTTCATCCCAATTATCTTTGTACTGATATGCTTGAGGTGAGTTCAAGTTAGTTGAGTATGTGAATAAAACCTCTGCCCCATTTTTAAAAAGAATATCTGCATCTGTGACTGAGGAAACTCTGGGACACAGAAGGAGTTGAATTGGTAGTCATTTACACTTGAAAGTTAAGTTCGATTTGGCTTTTCACAAAATTTAGCCTGAGTTCAGAACTGACTCATGGAGACAAAGCATAAGTGTTTACATCCTAGTGCTTGGGTATTCTTGACAGCAAATGCGGCACCCTATGTTTTTTTGTAAACACTTAAATTTGCTAGTTCTTGTTTCACTGCTTAGTCAGGTAAATTATGCACTTGGGTAAGCAAAATGACATAAGATGACCTAAGTAAATAATCAATAGACTCAAATGGGTAAATTTCAAAGATCATGTATCACCTGTTCACTGACTATTAGCAGCCCAGTTATTTTCTGAAAACACCTAAAAATAATGCCGTATAACAACGTTGAATTTCATAATCTCTCCATAGAGCACTGGTAGATATATTTTTTTAGTGATAAAAAGGTTTTGAAGTATGTTCTTATTAATCAAATAGACATATTCCAATTAAGGCTGCATGATTACTTTATTTCAAAATACAGACTAGAATTTACATAGATTATGTACTATGCATACCATGCTTTATGCATTATGACTGTCAAAACCAAAGTACACCACATTCAAGGCTAAATCACTTCCAGGTTAATTTTATATAATGTTCCTAGCAGATACTTTGAATTTTAGGTTATATCAGTAGCACAATATCAGATTACATCAGTATACATTATATTTACATCATGAACAAACTATTAAACTACATTGGACAGTGACCATAATCTGTTCTTATCCATGTCTGGTTAGTCTTGGCTAATGAGCCCTAAATTAATGAGCAAATACAGCTCTCACCAGCATAGTTCTGAGTAATCCCATTGAGAACAAAATTTGCATGCTGACAGGCACTGAGGTGAAACACTGTAGAAAATAAGGCTGAACATTCATTCAGCAGAAATCATTTGCATACATCTGTACTGGGAAAATATGGGGAATTTTGCGGGGGGGGGCTGTATGGTAGAACAGGTTACTCGTAAGAACAAATATGAAATGTTAGCAAAAGGAAGCACATTTTCAAGAAAACTTACAACCTTGTTCAGCTTGACATCAATAAAATCATGGTATTTTAGCAGCACATAGTCTACTATACAATGCTCAACTAAGGCATTTTATTTTGTTTAAGTCAATACAATGATCTGCACTGTGGCTAAATAATCAAATAGGAATCTTCATCAAGAATTTTCTGAGCATATCTATACTTCTTTAGTTTCTCCAGTTGTTGATCAGCCAAATGGAAAGCAAGGTTTTCTCCCACCTATCAAGAAGATCATCCTGTCTCATTTATTTAAAAGAGAAACTCACCCAGAATAAAGCTCCCATGTCATGATTATACATAAGAAAAGAGAGAGATTCAGAGGTGTTCTGTATTTTTGCATGCAGCTCATTGCTGTGGAAAGGATTAGAAGTGAGTGAGGAGAAGAAGGATTATGTGGAATTCAGAGGTTTCATGTCTACTGTTCCCAAAACATCACTACTTCTTCATATAGTGACATAAATTCTCCCTATGATATACAATTATCCTGTGCACCATAGTAATGCTAAACCAGTTTGGCTTCAGTAAATCTTGTTACTTTCTGCTATGCTTCAATGAGAGGAACAGAATAGTGCAATTATATGATTATTACTGGACACTAACATTGCAGTAATTATATCTGTTAAAAAAGACAATATGTTAAAAATTTATACTGACATAATATTGTTAATGGAACCACTTGTCTAGGTATTTTAGCACCCATGATGTCTTATGTTTATGACCTAGTAAATGCCTAATGCTCACTTTTTTCCCTAAGGGCAGAAGTTTGCATGTGTGTGTGTGTGTAGATAGTTTAAAAATAACTATTAATTTTGACAGTCCATTCCTTTCCAAGCTGACAGGAATTCCATAAATCTCAGGAAAGGATGTTCAAATATCCACTATTATGTGCCTGCGACTTCAGGCAGGCTAGGGTTTACTTCCATTGCCTAAACATAACCTCTGAAGTGCACGCTGAGATGCCCAAAGGTTTGTGAAACATTCATGTGAACTTTCATGTGAAACATTCATTATGACAAAGGACCTTCAGGTGACTCATGGTCTTCTGTAGTGGCAGCTGTAGGCCAGACAGGGTACCCTAGAGAATCTCAGAAGAACTAGACAACACTGTCTTGGCAATGGTATCTAATCTCATATACAGTCAATGGAGTCTAGTTGATACAGTGGCATCCATAGAGGTATTCAAAGTACTCTATAATAAACATATATTTGGTCAACTGATGTTTAAATTAACTGATTAATTATGTAGGTTTCAATAACTGTATAAATTTCATAAATTTCTGTTGGCTATAAAGAAAGTCTAGACTATAAGGACACTATAATGTCTATAAAGTAGACATATACATTTAAGCACCCTAATCTGTGAGCTGAATCCCATTCTATAGTCTCCAGAAGGGTTTGAGTGTCCTGTGTGTCCCATGTCTTATCTTGAAACCTCAAGTGAACTTGCTGGAACTCCTGGGACGTCATAGGGCTCAGAGGGCCACTACTGTCTCTGTGGACAAATTAATCAAACCCTGGATGTCTAAAGTCATGTGAGGTAGATCCCTTCCTCATCCTCTAAAACATATCAGAAATGTTTACCTGGGACTTGTCCTCATACTTTGGTATTAGTAAGGAGTCAGAGACATTTTATTTAAAAAATTTTATACAGTCAGATCAAGTAGTATGTAATCAATAGGAAAAAGGCAGACTAAACCTTCCAGGATGCCAAAACAAAACTTAAATTCTAATTCTAGTTTTGGACACATCTTTTAGTGGCTGTTTTGCCCAATAGAATTAACTGATACAATAGAGATTTGAATAACTATCTGATTGTTTAAATCGTTAAGGTTTTAACTGAATTTGTCAAATGTCAATTTAAAGAACATTTGGGTATCTTGTAAGAAGCTATAGCTGTCTTAGATGACTTATTCTACCTTAGACTATGAATAATAATATGCATCCTAGAAATAAAACCAGCTTTTTGACACAAGAATGTGTTTTTGGAGGCTTATTCAGTCATTCAAGTGATCTTTTCTAAGAGATATATTCTGTTAAAAAGTCCTGAAGTTGAAGGAACAATTAAGTGAAAAATAGCATCAATATTCTAATGACTTATCTGACTTGGATGACTTAAAAGCAAACATATAATATGACCCCTCTAATTGTTATCTGCAGAGGGCAAAAAAAAGCTTTTCAAAGAGGTTTCATAAAAAATACATCTACAGGGTAGCCTACAGAGTGTTGTCTGTTGGAAAGTGTGCGTATTAAGATCAATAATTTAAAATTAATGTACAGAACTTTATCTAAATAACTAAATTTGTAAGTTAATTACATAGCACTTTATATCACAGGTCTCACGCTTTATAGAGTTTTGGTGTGATTTCCCTCTCTGTCAGGTAGGTACACTTAAGTACAAAATGGAGAAATGACATGTTCAAGGCTTTTAGTGTCTTGTGGTACACCTAATTGTCTCAAAACCAAACCTAAGACCTATCCACTACATAATACAGTAGCATTTTATTTAAAGAAACTGTTATATTCCAGTTAGAATGACATAAATGATAGTTAAGTTATAACTGTCAAATAACATATTAGCCCAATGATATTAAAGATAATGAACAAGCTAAAAAAAAAAAATCCCCAAACCATTATCTGACTGATACAGTGGTGTTTTTATACACAAGGTTCCTCTGAAAGTTGCATCAAGGAAACTCAAATATGAAAGCAAATTTTAAAAGTACGTTCTAAAACAAAGATGACGTTGGAAGCACATAGGCATGTGATTCCATGCATGTGTGTAGCCCTACTGAAAATAATGAAACTGCTAAATGGTCTCATAAAAATCCTGTTCAAAAACCTTGAAATGCTTCCATAGACTTAAATGGATCTTATCAGGTCCCATCCATGTGTATTTTCAGGGTCAGAGCCTGTGTTCTCATGACCATGTTTTGGAGCTGTACCAACCTGTCCGTCTGTGTAGCTGTGATTACAAATTTTTTTCTAATCTAAATTCCCTGTGCTCACTATGACAGAATTTATTACTCATTACTTAAAATATCCATATATGGACTTTAAATTCTTCTATGCGTATTGTAGCTATTTCATTCATTTTCACATACCACTATGTGGCTGAACATATTGAAAGTTATTTTAGATCTAAAACATATTAGTGAATCCCTAGATTATATACCCTATTGGCACTGGACAGTTTATTTTTAATAACATGGATTAGAACAAGAGTGTTGTCTTACCAGCTCTAAGGCATAAATGGCTGGCTGAAGATTCCCTTTAGGTAGAAGACTATTGGGTTTTAGATACCTGAATTACAACATTTGAAATGAAAAGGCTTGGAATGGACTCTTATCCTAAAATGATAAAGGAAAACATAATTGTATTTGTGTTTACATTGTGCCATACCGCCACATAGTGTGCCTCCTTCTGCCCCTTAACACTTTTACTGAGACTGTAAATTCCGCAGGGCAGAGGTTTTCTTTTCGTTCTTTGTTTCAACATTACCTGACAAGTGGGTTTCTAAGCAGAAATAACAAATAAAAATACATACACACTGAGAGCCTAATATAACTTTTTTACTGCTTATTTACTTTTATTTTTATTTTACCTTATTTACTGCTAACATGAAGTAAAATCAAAGCTAGCATACAGGTCTCTGCACCAAGCTCCACACAATGTGACATACAGATACAAGCTTAATTCTTTTTTTAGTGAGATGGAAGCCTAAATTTAGGCACTTAGTTGCTTAAATCTCCTCAAGTAGTCAGCAGAAAGGGAGACATTCCTCCAGAGAGATCTTAAGCAGGGTCTCCACTGAGTGTGTAAGGAAGCCCAGGCATGCTAACCTCCTAATGGAGGTACCTAAAATAAGATGCCAGCTTAACTTCCCACAGTCCACATAAAATGTAGTGTATAACCCTTTATTCATTACTCCTTACTGCAAATTTAACCCTAATGATCACTGCAGAGATGAACAGCAGGGGTGTGTTGCCCTCTCCTGTGCGCCTTGTAAGCTTAGATGTAAAAGATCTGAGAGTTATTGTCCTCATAGGCCAAGGCAAAAAGATATGAGGAACATTTCTTGGATAACTTTACTCCACTAAGCAGGCATGTGAAGGATCTTGCTATGAACAAAGGCAGTCAAGGGCATCATGATCCAGACTGAAACATATAATATAGTAATACTAAAAAAGACACAGAGATTTTAAACTCAACCGTCTGATGAAAGCCCGTGCAACATATGTATGTTTAGAGACTTATATTTCCAATGACATCTGTTCTGTTTAGCACTCTTGTCTCCATGTGTAGACCACAGATGGACTGGCAGGCAACTAAACATCATCTGCACATAGAGGATTTATTTTTGATATATTGTAATGATATATAGGGATGATGCACACATTTCTGGAAAACATCAATTGCCAATAAAAATGGTGTTTTAACGTATTTCAGCTAACTCTCTCCCTGTCAATCTGCACCAAGGAGGAAGACTAGCATGTTTTTGGTAGAGGTGTTGAAAGGAAGGACAGACAAAGCATTGGAGTGGAACTTAAAAGAAGAGGACACCTGGCTCTGGCACAGGCTTCCTGCATGATTTTGACCGTGATGCCCATTAAGCCTCAGGAATCCATCAGCAAAATGTGGTAACATGTCTTGCACAGCAAAGTTGCAAGGAACAACAGCATGAGATTATGAAGTTTGAAGAGACTTGTATGGAAAACAGTCTTGTCCCCTGTCTCCATGCTATTGACAAGCTTGGAATTATACAGTGTGTGCAGCAGTCAACCTTCTTCCTACCCAACATTAAGTTTGAATCATTAATATTTTTTAAGTTTTCAGATGCTTTCCTGATGACTGATGAAGGAAATACTTGTATAAAGAAAATACATAATCCTTTAACACTAATGGGACTTAACACTATTTCTGGACTAGTACATACTATGAATTAGAATCAGTGCTCTAGATCTGCAGCCAGCTGAAAAAGCATAGTTCATAGTGATAATGTCTAATCTTGCTTACTTTCCAAACTCTTTTAAATGATCCCTGGTCTGTGCAAAATCTACTGCTGTACCTAGGAATTGCTGTGAATTAACAAGAATCATTAACAAGCAGGGGTCCTAGCAACTTAGTGCCCTGATCCTTAAGCTGCCTTCCAGCTTGGTAGGACTGTGAAAAAAACCTGACTGAGGATAAAAGACACTACTTGTAACACAAGAAAGGAAATTATGGAATAACTGCATTTTCAGAAGCCCCTCCAAAAGAATTTTGACACAAACTCCTTTCCCCTGTAATGTCAAGCTTCACTGTTTCCAGTGGTTGGCTTGGGCTTTACCCATTAGAAAGAGTCAGCTTGAAACTGTCAAGTATGCCAAAGGAAGTGCTCTTGATCAGAAGAGTTGGTGTTAGCTAATCCATGGCATAACCTGCTTTAAGAACAGAGCTTTTAAACAGCCATTTTATCCATCTTAATGATTCTCCCACCTTACAAATAAATGACAGCAATTTGCTTTTACCTGTAAAATTTTGCTCATAAAGTGTTTTGTTTCATCAAAATACATTAAGGAGCTATGGGGGAGGAACAAAGCTTTGTTTTCTTTGTTTTTTCTTAAACAAGCAAAAGCTTCCAGTAGTTATTTTAATATAATTTGTGTGCATAATTTTTGGTAAGTAAAGTCTTTTGACTAATTAACTTTATTGACCACTCATTTTAATCAACAAAGGAGTAAAAGTGAATGTCTGTGTGCTCTCACTTCAGAAAGGTCGATTTTTTCTTCCTATTCTCTTTTTCTCTCTCTCCCTCTGGATGTGAATATATGCCACATCATCACTGGCTGGATGACAAACATCAGTCTCTGGGGCTGTGGCTGCCTGATTCATTGCTCCAGCATGACTCCTCTTGTTCTATGCATTTAGTTGGATGCAGTAGCTCTTAGGCACTGTATTTACATTCCTCAGCATTTTCCAAGCCATTTTATTTGAGACAGTAAATATTAATTAATAGTCTTGGAATTTGTCCAATAAGTTGCCAGTGAGATATCTCAGGTGCTCAGTATTACTGTAACACATAGACTGTGCAGTATGTGACATTTTGAACTCCACTATCATGCAAATATATATATATCTTAAAAAGCTAAAACCCATATTCAGAGAACAGTATGTGGTGTGCTATTACTTTCCAAGTCTTTCTCCTTTTTACTCCTTTCCTAGTAATTATCCCTATAGAAAATTCATCAACAATTTTTACTTGATATTTTTAAGGATATTCACATTTCAGACATTTCAGTCAGCTACCATTTAGAGATATCTATCAACCAAATTCTAATTAAACAATGGACCTGTATACCAAAAATACATTGATACTTGGTAGGAAAAAATCATGGTACAGACACGCTTAAAGTTTAATCAGTAACTTTCCAGAAGTCAGACTGACAGTATAATACAATGTGAAACCTGACACAGGTTGTGTTACCACATACTTCCATGAACAAGACAAAGGCAAGTGTTAAACCACCAGTAACCGTACCTCCAGGAACCTTCTCCAGTTGTCATAAAAGACCCATCATGTTGATTTTCTGTACACAGATATGTTAACAATCTTTTGAGAACTACTATATGTACTTAGTAAATTGACATGGAAGCCAGCATGTCAGTGGATCTCAAATTTCTAAAAACATTGTCTTAAGAGCCAAGGATGTATTTTAGATACTTATAGTAATTATAAAATCTGTTTTAAAACTTGTAGACCATTACTTTTTTCCCAGAAAAGAATAACATCACTATTTGTATCTTCTGACGTTTACCCTGTGTCATTACAGTTTAGGGGACTAAACAAATGTTTGTTCAAAACATCTCACTTCTCTAATGATGCTGACAAGGCACCTATACTCTACAGAAATTCAGTCTCCTCCTTTAATAGTCATGATATACAGTTCTGACGGTAAAGCATGGCTCCTGAAACACATTTTCTAGAGTAGTCTGATTTCCATTGACATAGTTTAGCAATATTTGCTTCACTTTTCTAGAAACAGACATAATATATTTTTTTAAGAAATGTTACCAGTAGTACTTTACTTCTTATAATATGATTAGCATTAGATTTTGATTCTGTTTTCTTACTTGCCTGCATCACAAAGCAACACAGTTCTTCAAGTTCGACATTTTCTTTACTTACTGTATTCTAATCAAGATTGGAACTGCCTATACAACTTTTAACTAGTATCTCTTTTGTCACACATTTTTAATCTAGTGTTTCACTGAAAACTGCCACAATCATTACAGAGAATTGCTTATCCTTTACAATGAAATTAATTAGGAGAGGAGTTTCTGTGATTCATTACCAGTTTAGTCCATTTCCCATCCATTTGACTTGAGACCAGAGGCTGGTGGTGCCTTTGCATTTACAGTAGAAAATATTCAATTTTTTTCATACCCATTTCAGTGAGCTGGCACCAGGTGTTTCTCCTTGCTCACCTTAATCCGTGTGAGATTGGTAGTGCATAGAGATTCAAGAAAGTTATCTTTCCAGATAAACTCAGGAGTATTACATTAATCTCTGCAGTTTTACCAAATTTGACCTGTATTAAAGTGCAACTTTTCCTTATAAAATACCTTGTATTAGTTCTCTGTCTGGCTAGTCTGATGTAGATGAAATCATTCCTAATTCCTACTTTTACATGAACTAATGTTTCCACATAGGCATAATCCATATTCTATTGACGCATCATGATACCATCTGAGCACCTCACACTCACTAATGAACCTTAGCATCACAATAGTCCTGTTTCTAAAGATGATACACTGATGTACAATAAAAGATTAGTCCAAGGTCATCATGGGAATGTCTGCACTACATACTGCAGTACAGAATAGAAACACTCAGGGTAGCCCTACCATTCTCAGCAGGATAAACATCCTGCATTATTTGCCTCTGGCCTTATCTGTATTGTTTAAATATTTAGGTGAGGTAATTTGGATATCTCTAGGCTTTTCTGCAAACTTATTTTTAGATTCAGTCTCATATAGAGTTATTCAGAAATAGCTGCTGCAAAAAAAGCTACTCCTTAGTAATCTGTTTGGATTCTACCCAGGAGCAAAAGAAGCTTCAAAAAATGTTAAAATTAAGTTTTAAAATCCAGCTTATTTTACAAGTGCATGTAAATCTTTAAAAGAATGCAGAAAGGCAAGCAATAAAATAAAATAAATTTTAATAAAGGAAGAAAAGCATCTTCAAATCCTGAAAGGCCTGATGTCTTACCTCCTTTTAAAATATACTTACTCCACATACTTTAAAGGTGTATGTGCTGTTAATGCGTGAAATGATTATCACGTAGGGTATGAAGACAGGTAAATGCTGACAGCTTGAGGCTATATATAGCTCTGTTTGTAATAGAATTTCAAATTTCTGGGTACAAATAGTAATATGTAGAGGGAAGCTTCACGACACATAGGATCAAAGTCTTGACTTAAAAAGTAAAAATCTGTTTCGCCTCTATGGCAAAATTTATTGAACAAACCAGAATAGTTGTTGGATGCTCTGATGATCAGATGTTCTCTTCCTGCCCTCTGATGACCTGGACAAGGATACTCAGTCTTTTTAGAATTTTGCCACTCTCTATACATGTGTCTCAGATGTTTCTTCCAAATCTAATTAAAATATATCCATTCAATCACAGAGACTTTTCAGAATACAATATCTGGGATTCTATTGCAGAAGAAACAGCTTTGCTCTGGGAATCCAAATTTGAATATCAATGTTACCTGAGACTTACAGATGCCCTTTGACACATCAGTCTGAACATGAATTGCAAAACCGGTTATTACTTCCCAAAGTTCAAATTTACAATTTCAAAAATTTACAATTTTGGTGTTTACTGTTAAGCTCTAGAAAGATGTTTCTAAACAGTTAAGGGGCTGTACTTCAAATGGAAGAAGTGGGTTGGAATGGGTTGGTTAGTTTTAAGTAATGCTAGAGATTAAGTTACCTTCTCTTTCCTGTTATTCATTTTTCTATTCTTTTTCCTATTATTTTCCTCTGTCTTCCATTTACTTCTTCCAATCAACAGTCTTTATAATTTTAAATTCTAATAAGAATTCAAATGGCAGATGGAGTTGCTCAGAACCTCTGAAAATCCAGCACTTGGTACTCTGTGTTGGGACAAAAGCTCTTGGAAGTTTTGGTCTTTGATCACTTTGCCTGCCCTTTAAGTCCAGTATGAAACAAATATATATGGCTTGATCCTCAGCAGGAGCAGTGCCATGTGACAAAACTAGAGAAAAGAGGAAGATTTGATGTTTAGAAGAGATATGGCTCACTCAGTGCGTCCCATAGTATGATACTTGGAAAGACTGAAAATTTTAATACTGTTTGTAATGTTTTGAGAGAAAAGGAACCTCTTCCTTGTTTGTAATGTTTTGAGAGAAAAGGAACCTGTTCCTTCCTTTTTTTTCATGAAGATGCCGTGTGCATGCTTGTTTGCATATAATTGGTACATGGTGAATATAACACAGCTGCTGTAAATAACACAGCTCCACTGACTTCAGGATATACAATCTGTGGATCACTCCATGATGTCTACTATCTACATCATTGTGCTGTGAGTTTGAAATGAGGACAGATACTAAAGTCCTTTGTAATTTTTGCATGAAAGAGTTTAAAACACTTCTCCCTCTCCACACTGCACCCTGATGCTAAATAAACTCAGCAAAGTGACTAAAGGAAAAAACCCCTCACCTTGCAATCAAGTTGTTTATCTGCTTCGGTGGAAAGAAATGTGTACATTAAATGTGTATGCATTTATGCATATTATATAAATATACACACATATTAAGTAGCATCTTCTTTCCTCATTAACACTTATGTGTTTTGGCAGGCACTACAAAACAAACAGGTGGTCTGTTATGAACTGATAGTGTTGTCAACGTCTGAAGAGCTGAGGGAAAAAAGTCACGGCTTGCATTGAGCCAAACTCAGCATAATTGTTATTGGCACTTATTGCAATGAAACCTGTCAGGAATGTAAAGAAAGATATGTCACTGTGTCTGGCCAAACACAGGAGGGAAGAGAACAGAAATGTTTATAACTCATTTGTATTTAAAGTTCTTCCTGGTGGAAAGCCCATCTCCTTATTCTTCCATGTTTGTTTTGTAAGGCATTCATACTTTATGAATTTTAATAGAACCTAGCCTTACAATAATGTATGAACATCTGATGAAAAACTCTAACTGCCAGACACCACATGTTGTGTCTGGATGCTTTCTCTAGTCCTGTAACCTCCTAATATTAAATCCCAGATGCTTCCAGGAAAGATGTGATCCTTGAAATGTGCCTACTGGAATACTTCTATATACGGGAGAAATTTCCATCCTGATTCAACTTGTTCAAGCTGTGCCCTGAAACATCTAGATAAGTAGTACCTGTAGCAGCCACTATTTTCCCATTTCTCATTATGATACATTTAAATGCATTTTTTTGTGAATAAGAATTGAAGTCTCGGAGGGGAAATATTAGTCTTCGCAGTAACTTATCACAGACTTCATGTGTTAATTATATGGTGAGTAAACTAATGACTCCCTTTATAATACTTTATAATTTCATTGAACACACAAAGACTTACACCTTCTTAAGACATCACACCACAGTGCAGTGAGTGTGCCAACTACTAACATCACAGGAGGCAGCGTATCACAGACAGTCTGTGCACAGTCTTGATCATGCCAGTGAAAAGGAGGGGACAGAATGGAGTCAGTACTTGGAAAAATCTGATTTACATTTTCTCAGCATGACAAATGATGGATCTCAACCAATAACCTCAGAAAAAATAAACTGCAAAGACTTTAGACTGAATGTCGTATATCCCCTTTCCTTTGCAGTGGGCAGGCCTCAGGATTGAATCTGAGAGCTATACTTTTCCTAGAAAACACCATTCACACAGTCTTGTTAGCTGATAAATTGGTAAGATTTGAACATATCCCTTCATGTGTCATTCTGCCACAGAGTAGTCCACAAAGAGTGCATTTTTTACTCTTTCCATAAATTAACATGTTCTTATTCACAGAGTATCAGGATCATGGTTGGAGCTTGACTTTCCTTTCTATACCGTGCAGACATTTGTCAAGAAATTAAGAGCTGCATATTTTCACTTTGGACTCCGTACTGACATTTTTTAACATATGTTTATGTCTAGCGTATCTAGTGTTAGTCTGCAAAACAGCATGATGAGTGCTAAATTGCCAAGAACTCCTGCTTCAGTTACATATGTATACATGCAACTCCCATGTACATATAAGAACTCCACTCAATCCAGCCCTCTAGGAAAACAAGACAAGAACCTCAGATAATTAATTGTTTCAGTTAAAATTTCATATATGTGTATACCACCAAAGCAGGGTGTTTCAATCTTTGAGCACAGGGACAGGCCTTGTTATGAATTTCCTGACAGAGAGATCCCACAGCAATAAATATACAAGAAATCTTCTCAAATAGAATCATGAATGCTGTTACATAGATGTTTTCACACTTAATCTGACCAACTTTAATGTAATACTAGTTTATTAGTACAGTGGAAAATAAATTACAAACTTTAAAAAATGTGCAGATACTGCACTATTAAACATTTCATCTCACTAAATCTGTTATTCTTTGTACCCACCCTTCCTTTTGTTCTCTTCTAAAAATATGTCAGGAAAAAAATCAAAATACAACATGTCTGGTGGACTAAAACTGTGTCGAATTTTCAAGTAAATAAGTGCAGAATGGGTAAAACTAGTGCTGCAAAATGTTGGAAAAAAAATATTGACATATTTTGTTTACAGAAAACCTGTGTTTGGGAGATGTTTGAAAGTGACAACCTTTTAAGGGGGAAAAGAAACAGAAACAAACCTCCACAGCTTTACATGGAGTATTTCCAGGTTATATTTCTACCTTGCTGGTTTGGCTAGCTTTTCTTGTGGGTGATGATACAGGTGAATCTAGTGCGTAATGCTGTTTATGTGCTTCTATCCAGCCAAGAGCTTTCCCAGACTTTGATCCTGTCCCTCTCCTCCAGTAAGAGACCCATAAAAGACTTAGAAGAAAGGAAGAAGAGAAAAAGGATAAATGATGAAGGTTTTAATTTGTAGAGGATTGCAATTTATGGTCTATCTTTTTAGGAGTTAAGGTACAAATACTGTAACTGCTGAAGTGCCTTTGAGCTGTCACTGATTCTTGTGTGAGCAAAAAAAGGTTCTGTTATGAACGCAGGAGATAGCCTAGCACAGGCATCTTTACAGAGGTACTCTGCTGCTTGTAATGCAGTTCAGAAACAGAGTGCTATCCCTGGCCCTCTGAACCCCATGAGAGACAGAAAAGTTAGTGTTCACAAATACACTGGCTGGTTTATAAAATACTCTGTGCAAACATAAACAGTAATTTTGTTCTAACTTAGGGAATGTGCACAAGGTAGCAATCTCTGGCACATTTTTGTGCAATGAAAACTGAATAATCATGAAAAGGAAAAGTTCTCCATGCAAAAACTATGTACATATAATTCCAAAACATGATTATGGACAAGGCCAGTCTTGAGCCTCAGCTGAAGTTCAGAGTAGCGTGTCCTGCTTTTATCAAAAGGGAATCGTACATTCATGGGGATGCAAGGCCCATTTGTTAACCAAATGCCAGTTGCATAGAAACGCTTGGGGAAAAGGAATTCTGGTGAACTGGGAAGAAATTGGAGAATCTGCATCAGTGAACTAAATTTCAATGAATTAACAAGCTAGAAAATGGATACTGGATGGTATGTTTTTTATAAATGTTAATTTAAAATCCAGTATGAGCCTCTCAAACCCAGCTGCTCTAATCACTAAGATATAGAAGTTACACCCACCTTAGCTTTGTAGTTGAGGTCAGGGGCATGCTCTTGAAGTGAACCTCCCAATCATCCTCACCCTACTTTTGTGCACATTGTGAAACTCTCTCAAAGTACACAATCTGGATTCTTTCAGATGAAACTAGACTGTACGTAAAGCGCCAGGAGCATACCCATAACATTGCTGCCACTAATGAGCACTCAGCACCCAGGGCCAGGCACCAGTCAGGCCAAAGTAAACCCCTGAAACATGTTTAACATAGTTGCAAGGGCTTCGGCAACAGCTGTTTCCCCATCCAGATCCACTGCAATGTACTAGTTGCTCATGTTGACACAGTCTGAGTGAACCTCTTCTTTGTCTGACCAAGTACGGTGAGAAAGGGCTGGCTTTGGTTCCTAACTCAGGCAAAAAAAATTAAAAATCTGTGAATGTTGAGTGGAGAGAGGCATTTCCCTGCACTTCAGGCTTAGAGGTATCTTTGTGGCTAGAGGATTAAGATGCTCCCTTCACCGTAGGTTAGGCAGCTGTCTTAATGTCCTGAATTTTATGGCTCCCATTTTGAAGTAATGAATTGACCATACACATGATATAAATAGCTGAAGTACTTGATTCAGCACTGGGGATGCCACAAAATGCTAAGTATCTAAAACTTGTTATTTTAGCTAGAATTTAGTACTTCTGAGTACCAACAACAGAACAAGGTACACTCTAGTGTTTTCAGATGGCACTCACGAAGTTTTCTTCTAAGAAGACTAGGCAGATCCTGGGACTTTATTTAAAGTACTTAAAGAAATTAGATGACATCACTTGTACTACCTTGCATTTGCCAGAGAGTAAGAGCTTATTTATAAACATTGACTGTAAGTCAGCTGATACTCTTGTTACCTTATGTTTACTTGCTTGTATGTCTGTATGTTTACAGAGGTATTCATATTAGACAGCTGTGGTTACAATGTTTTGCTGCCCCTTATCACTGGTTGTTTTGCTGCAGGAGACATTTGTAAAACAATAACAGATGAGACAAAAGCCACAAAAGCTAAAGACTAACACAAGCTCATGCTTTTGCTACTGGACTAGTACACACTAGCTAACTGATTTTTAAGTATATGGAGCAGTCAGTCTGGTCTGAATTCAAAGCCATCATCCCATAAACACTCAGAGATGCAGCAGGTTTTCAGTGCTAAACTTGATGTAGATTCCCCTGGGCTACAGCAGTCCATGAAATAACCACGTAGTTTCTCCTTCCACAGAGAGAAGATAGTTTAAAACCAAGATATATTTTCTCTACTTTAAATTAAGAAGTTGAAGTAGGAAAATCATCACCCAGCTGAATGACAAAATGGGATCAATTTGTTTCCTTCTGTGTCTGAGTCCTGAGAAGCAGACCATGTGCAGGATAGGAAGGATAGGGATTTAGATTCAGTGAGATTGGGGTAGAAGGACGAGTTGGGGCAAAAATCCTCTTCTGGCCTGAAAGCCCTCTCAAAGCTGGAATCCTCTAATTTGCTGGCAGAAGTGCTCCGATGATATCTCAGCTGGCTTTGGAGAATCTGAGAGCTGCTACCTCGAACACTTCTCCTTTTCTAAGGCAGTCACATAGCACTCAAACACCCTAGAATATGCCTAGCACCCAGGTATATGCCTTGCAGCACGGACAAGGTGGACACTGATACAGGTAATAATGACCCCATTCTCAGAGCTTGAGTTCTCTTCCCTTCCTCTGTGATACTCATTTAAAAATCACTGTTTTTATTTTCTACAAAAAGCAGCAGTGGGAAAAGTGATCACACAAATCCATCTTAATCTTCACAAATGCTATTGACTCCTTCACTGAACATTTCTGAGCCACCATCTTCCTAGACAGGAGTTAGGTTGCCTTCCATCAGTGTTCACAGTCTGCTCTTCATCAACAAAACTCTAAACACCAAATATGAAATTGCAGCATCTCTTTCTACTGTTGAGAATTATGCTAGAACATGTAGAGCTATCCCACAGAGCATTGACTTACTGTTAGGTCATCTATTGCTCTGACAAGATGATTTAGGGGTGATTACAGACAGACAGAGGAAGGGTGATTTAGAGGTCAGAGTGTGCTGTCAGCAAGAGAGGCCAGAACTGAAATTTGATGGGCTGAATGCATGTTCAGAAATGCCGTGCTTTACTGCTTTTATTAATTTGTAGACATAGTTGTTCAAATCTATAATGTAGAGACTGGTAGGTGAACCTCAAATCAAATGATTGCAGCATCTTCCTTTATAATGTGACTTGGCTTTTTGCTCATTTTTTGTATGCTGAATTTAAGAAGCCACATAAACCCTGATTTTTCTTCTTTGGTTTCTTTTACTGTGTCCTGCTTTTGAAGTCAGATACTCAAAATCAACATCAGTTCTATAAAGATACACACACACACGCAGAAAAGAAAAAGAGAGAAAAGAACTAGGCAGTGGAGTCTGGAATGTCTTCAACCAAGCTATAAATTTACATTGTTAAGAAGAGCCAAACCACAGTCACTGCTGATTTAAAGGAACTCTTGTACTTAGTGATCATCTTCATGAAGCAGAATGCATGGAAAACAAACATTAAGGTTTATAAACAGAAAGTAAATAAATGGTGCCCAGTGTTGGTCACCACCAATTCATTTATAGACTGCTTCACTCAAACCATCTGCCATTAGAACAAAAAAGCATAGAAGTCCTTTGAAACTGTAACTTTTATTACAGAGTATGAAAATATCCCAGACAAGCTGAAATTGAGACCCCTTGTATTTATGTGTATGTGTGTGCATGCATATGTGCTTTCTTGTTGACATGTATTATTATAGAGGTGAGCTTTCTGCAGACATTGGACTACTCCTTTACACCAGCTATTTTGAGATCTAGAGTAAACCAAACAACAGTTTGCAAAAATTGTCTCATTCTTACACAGAACGTCAGCATGAACATCCAGTCCTCTAAAGAGCACTTGAATTTAAGTGGTGCATATGACTTGTGCCTGACCTTAACAGTTCACTCTTACTCCTGTAGGTGCTCTTCAGTTCTAAAAAAAATTCTCTGAAGACTGGAAAACAATGAAAATAGTAATCACATCAGGGTGTCTGTGATCCTGGTGAGAGGACGTTATTGCAAGGTGTCACTGGGTAGAGTTAACATCTGTCACTAATTCTATACACTTGCCTTTATAGAGTAGAATAGGGCATGATTTTGCAATAAAATGTATTATCAGTCCTATTGAAAATGTAGCATAATGTATTTAATTGTTGGTTTACTATATTTTAGTGAACAACATGAAGAAAAAAAGTGTAAGTATTAAAGATAAAATCAGAAAATGTATATACCAAGTATCTTTGAATTTATTTGAGTCTCCTGCAGCAGGTTTTCAGTCAGAAATGATAACAAAAAATATCTATTGACTTCAGAATAGCATTATGAAAGCTCCTGTACCTAGTAGATTTGGCCAAAATATGAATTCTGGGAGAATTCTTAAAATGTATATTTAAAATTTCTCTTATTGTTTTAAGTTAATAATAATTACTCTCTGAATAACTAAAATGTGTGTTATTCCTCATGTAATACCTCTTCAGCTAAAAATAATTTCTATTATTTTCCCTTTTTCTCCTATGATTTACCAGCTCCAATAATAATGTGGCTTTTCTTGTAACTTCCTGTCCTTTATTTACATCCTAAACAAGGATGGTATTGATTTAAAATGTTATGTGATAAAAATAGGTCCTGTTCATTTATAAAGAGATGCATTTGTTTGGTGCAATTTGGGGAAAAGGGGGCACCTATCTGCGATAATGTTTAATTGAAGCAGAAACGTAATGTGAGACTCTCGCAAGAGCACATAGAGCAGTTCAGAAGTTTGATGGTTAACCGTCACCCAATTTATCCCTTCCTATAGGGACGTTCTTAGCAGAAAGAACTGTGATTCTCCCAAGGGGTTTCTTCAGTGCTGTTCACTTGGATAAAGGATTTCTTTTCCCCCCAAAACATGGTTCTTAAACTCCACAGGGGCTGTAATATCAGCTACAGCCCTGGAGAATGTGAATGCATGAGCAGTTCACTAAAGATGCTGTGCCATAATATTGTAAACTGAGGGTGTCCACCTTCTCATACAGAAAATTCAGAGTTGTCTCTTCTAGGTTAGAGGAGGATTTCCCCTAGAACAAAATTATGCATAAGGAAAGCAACAAACCACTTTTTTCTGTGGAAGAAGGAAAACACCTGCTAATAGCGGTGAAGTTAATAATAATAGACCATGGCAAGATACAACCCACTGAGTAAACAGCAACTTGATAACACAGCAAAAGTTCATAGAAAAAAACCACAGTGACTCATTCCAACATTAATTTATCTGTTGATTGTCATTTAAGATGTAGAGAAGGAAGAAAATCTGGTCTCACAGTGTACAGTGTCCTCTGATAATGAGGGGCTAGAAGAGCATACTATATGCACAGTGAAAAATATTAACACTACACAATGAAAAATACCTAGGAACCTCTTCAGATAAAAATAGCAATATTTTTCTAAAAAGACACTTTGTCACAATTTAAAACCTAAGAATTATTCTTTGAAATTATCTAATAAATATTGTATAAGACATACACATATGAGGAGCATGCTGTTCGTGATCAACTGAAAATCAAAAAGGGAAGGACCTTAACAAATTCGTTATTGCTGCAAATTATTTCAGATACAGTTTTGATGTTATAATTTTTTAAGACCTTTTAACTAAATCAAAATCTCTTCACTGTTCTTTTGGTTTAAATTGTATTCAAATTAGTTTAAGGACAAATTTTTAAAAAAATCTGTTAAAGATCATCAGCAATGTAAAAACTGAATATATATAGAAACATAATTTCTTTCATAAGATCTCCCTCTTAAACCTTAGCTAGATTTTTGCAGAGTATTGTGGCATAACTTCAATAGTCTAGAAAAATCTTTGAAAAGTCAAAGCCCAAGGAAACGTTATACTGTAATATTGTCTGTTGAGTAGCTAAATAGCAAGGTACAGAGAAAACATCTACTTCTCTTTGGCTAGGTATTCAGCTGAATATATCTCTATTTACTCTTCTTTCTCCTTTGAAAGGTGTTGCATTGCAGAAAAAAAACCGTAAATGTCAGCAAAGCGAAATCCTACAGGCTAATCTGCAAAGACCACTTTATATTTTGAAAACTGAGCTCTAATAAGCAATGTTAGTGGTCTACTAAAAAACCCCAAACCCTCAAGAACTCACTTTAAGAAAAAAACCCCACAGTGTTGGATGATTCTTGTACATCTCCAACAAACCACAACATAGCTCATGAAAATCAACCAAAAGGTTTTAATTTGCTATCCTGGGCTCAGATAGAGTCCTTCATCCTTAATAGATTGTGATGAAAAATAAAAGAAAATAAAGAAGAGGGGAAATGATTTCTGACTTCATATTAATTTAAACTCTCCAATAAGCCCTCTCCATTGGAAGGGGTATGCAATAAGGCTGTCAGCAACTGTCTGCTGAGTTCCTGCACTTCAGGCTCATGAAGAATCTATCATGAGAATGAGGCTTTCTCTGTTACTATAAATACTGATCATATTGTTCTCTCTCCCTGACTCTGTACCCAGATGAGAGTCAGGCTCCCATGAGAGTACTACTTGTTAAAGAGACAACCTGACCAAGAGCACAGGAGACCTGTGTGTGAAATGGAGAGCAGAAGTTCCCTCTATTTCCATAGCTACTCAGGAGTTAAGACACAGAGGATTTTAACCCCTGATCATTTTGTTCAGCAGGGCAAACCACAGCCACCAGGCAATGCTGCAGTGAAAGACACAGGCCCATCTGCTCCAAGTCAGTTCTGCTTTTGGGGAGCTTGGCCCCTTGAGTTAAGTGAATAATGAATTGTAAACAGAATATTTGTGTCTGTGGGTGTTTCCACAAATAACTAGAGACACTATAAAAATTTATTAGGTGCCAATGGAAAAGGCAGGTGATTAAATTATACTGCTGCAGCAGTAACTCTAAGAGTTACTGTTTGTTTCCAGCATGTACCTGAACTTATTCCAAGTACTTTTATGCTAACTGTATACAGTTCAAATATTTAGAAGCAAAGATTGGTTTTAGTCAGTAATAATATGATTCTGGGGTGGTAAAATGGTGTCCTAGGGAGGATTTTTCTCAGAAAAAATAATCTTATGACTGAGCTAGTACTCCACAGCTTTTAATGACACAGCCTATGATTTTGGGCTCTGTGTTTGTGTCTAAACTGTAGCTTGATTCCCTGCAGGAATGGGCTGGGGGACCCACTGGAATGCACTAGAGTTTTCTTCCTGACCACACTCCAGATCTCTAAAGAAAGGCGGGGCACACAGGAGAATGGGGCATACCCTTACCTCAACCCTGAATGACACTGGGACTTCACAGGGGTTGGTACCTAGTCCTGGGCATCTGGAAAGTCTTCACAATTGATCTATTTAGGAAGGGTCAGTCTTGTAGCTGTGAATGTTTGGGGAGTTGACATTTCGGTTTTATGACAGTAGTCACTTCAGCTTGTACTAGAAAGCCAAGTGCTGCTGTCCCACAGAACCTGAGGCATGGAATAACCCCACCAGTTTGGGGCCTGTACCAAAATAGAGAACACCTGCTACATTCACCTGGAAAAAGTAATCATTCAGAATTTGTGAAATTTTATACACCAATCAGTTAGGACTTCATAAAGTAAAAAAATCACACAGAATTCTACTCTAATTTGGGCCTCCAGTGAGGCCCAGTCTTTGCCTGATAGGTGAAAAACCACAGGAATGTTTGGCTGCATATTTCAACCTGTGATAGCTAGTTGCAGCCTATTAGGGGAATGTTGAAGATTGCTGACTTGCTGGAACAAGTGAGATCCACCCTGCGTATAAGGGATATGAAAGCAGCCATAGGGAAGACAAAGTTAGTGTCTGGAACAAATACTGTGGGAAAAAGCCTGTTGAGTAAGTTTTCAGTACAGTCACAGTATTTTGAATTATGCTTCTTCATGGTAAAGCCAAATTCCAAACATGGTGACTTATTACCTCATTACAATGAGTGTCAGGGTGGAGATTCCTTTGGCTAACCCTATTCTGTTAACATTACCATATTCAGTTGGGAATGGAAGAAGAAATATAAGCTTGTAAGAAAAAAAAAGGAAAAAAATAAAAAGAAGAAAAAATACTATGTTTGTAGAATTTACAGCATAGACTTAAGCCAGAAAACACTGGAAGATTCATAGGAACTGTTGTTTGCATGAGGTCTCTAGCATGATTTCCATGACTCTGGCTGAGTTTATTTGAATACTAATCCAAATCAGGTCTGCAAACCTTTTGTTAAATGCCTCTGTGATTATAAATCTGATCAGAATGCTATATCTATCACTTAAATATTCGTTGCTAGCATTCAGTAATTGTATGCTACATGAAAGAAGATGGACAGTGGCCAAAATGGTGAGTGGCTGGATTCCTATCCAGTCATCAGCAGAAGCCTAATAAGATGCGGATTTTTCTGCAAAACCTGACACCAGCTTAAGAGTTGAAATCTGTTCCAGAAGTGGAGTTCTGAAAACATTCATTTTCAAATCAGGTTTTCCTTCTTGTTCCTTAGAAACTTTGTCCCTCACCCTGTAATTATCTCACCACTAAAAATCTCTTAAGAGAAAATGGATTGATATCTTCTCTCCTGTGATACTGAAGCATTGTTCCAGAGCAACAATATGAAGTCTTAATAAACAAACACTATTATTCATGTCATTGCCTTGAGCTGGTCACAAGCCATGGAAAGAGGAGTTCAATTTATTGGTCTGTGAAATAGCTTGGTGAAAGGAATGTATGCATTTAGAGCCTATCCCAGAAAAAAACACTGCTGTTAAATACCTCCTAGGGTGGGAACAAAATCCAATGAAGTTCCATTAATCTGTCCCAGGGCCGGAGATAGCATCATCCCAAATCCTAAATCACTTCTGCAAGCCGTCAGCACAAGAATTCCTTCTGTGTTGAAACTGCTAGATAGTCTGGGGACTTCCAAATGTCATTTTGCCCCAAATGTCATCCATTATACATCTGTTGTATCAGGAGAACTGAATTATAGATAGCCCAACACAAAACATACAGAAAATCACATAACTTTTTCATCGTTGTTTTAGGTGAGTTTTTGGATAGAACCCAGAGTCCTACATCAGGACACAGATTGTTATTCTTGTACAAGTATACTATGCACTACTCAGAAGTGGTCTATTCTTAAACCCATTATGCTTATTTTACTCTAATGTAAATAGCAACAGATACAAGAGTTTACAAAGGAGACTTTGCTCCCATGTCCCTGTCAATGTCTTGCCAACTTCCTGGAGGGAAACTCAGTGATGCAGGCTTTTATTCACTGGAAGTCCTGTGTATTTATTTGCAAACAAAACATTTGCATGTGATCCAAAGCCTATGATTTGCCTACAGTATGTTGTCATCCCAACCATGTTTGTTAACACCAGAATGAACAAATCGGAGGGAGTACAATTGTCAAAAGTTCAATGGCAGATTGAAAGCCTGGGTGTGTCTAAAGCATTCACTATTGTTTATCAACAAAGTCACATATAATAGCATGACATCCTTTGTGCCTATACAGCAAATGAAGATGGAGGATAAATGATAATTGCTCTACTTATATATGGTGAGCTTATTAAGAGTCTAGGGCAAATCATTGCTTTATTTTCCTCTGTAATAAGAGAAGCTCTTGAAATAGATTTTCTGATTTATTTGAATGCTTGTGTTCTACTAAAACTTTATATTGTGAACTTGCTCCTTTTCCAGGATTTAAGATTTTCTTCTCTTTCAACCTATGAAGAACTGGCAGAATCACATTGCCCAAAGGGTCTTACGGATAAAAGCTTTAGTTTGCTAAGCCACTTTACCTGCTTTCTTCTTTCATTTTGGGGCCCTGAAGACTACTGTCAGTTAAGTTGTTCTAATTCAGGGTCAGTAGACTAGATCAAGGCACTAACGATGCTCTGGCAGGGATCATGTGTGGAACATGTAACTATGGTTAACACCTAACTAGGTCTCCAGGTTTCTTGGATGAAGGACTTCATCGATGAGCCAACAGAAGACATTGACTACAGTTGGATTTCAGGCAGGATTTGTGAAGCACCACTCTTGGAATTAGTTTAACCCACAACTGGAAATAATACAGCTGTATCAAGTAAGCACTCAGCCTAAAATAATCTTCCCAGCTATTTAGCTGTTGTAAGAAAATTCATGCAGCACAGCACTACACTAACATAGCTATATTGTTCCTGGGACCCTCTGCAGAGAGCTGTACTGTGTCATAAAGACATGACAACTACTTTAAAGTAGCTCATGTATCTCATGCGCTTATGCCTTCTGAGGCATAGAGATTCCCAGACTGAAGACTCTGTGGATGATCCATGCCACAGTGGGATTTCTGGAAGTAAGGAGATAAAGATAGTTAGAGCTCTATAGTGAAGAAAACAACTTCAAAACCATCTTTTAAGTCTGAAATGTCTTAGCAGCTTCAGCTCAGTAGCACACAGATATATTGTGATTGCAGAAACACCCTGTTTCTGTTCCTACATTTAGGTCAGAGTACTGATAAGCAAAGTAACAGCTATGTTCAGAACCCCACATATTCTGTAGACTTTGAATTTTGAATTTTCTTCCTTTACCAATCTTTTGCTGAAGCATCACACTGCAGTATAGAAACCTGTAACTCATCAGTAAGAGCCATTCAAGAAGAGAAAATAGGAAGAAAAGATGAACCTGAGAGGAGCATGTCTTCCCAAACCTCCTGTTCTGTACCATCCTTCTTATCAGATCTAACCTAACTAAACCTAACGAAAGGAGCAGGTTTTAAAGGTGGGTTCCACAAGGAGTGAAGTTTTTCTATCTGTGCTGTTGCATTACTTAAACTTACATTTTGCATTGCAACATTACCCAACAGAGGATGGAGGGCATTGAGTTTCTGTTGTATTTATACACAGTAAAACAAAGGTTTTGACTGTGTCTTTAGACACAGCTGAGTAACAAGTGAGAATTTCAGAAGCCTGCAGTAAAAGTAATTACAAGGATAAATACAAAAAGGAACAAAACCTAGTGAAACAGGAACATGTAATCACCTGTATCTTAGGCTAAGATTTTCATTACACAGCTAATCTAAAGAAAAGGGATTGCCAGGGTATCACCCTACCACCTTCTCTAGCCAGAAGAATCCAGATGCTACAACTGCATGTTCGGTATTACTTTGACTGTTGAGATGTTACTGTTCTAGCAATAGATGTGTCTGATCTGGCCCTACTTGATCTGAACTCTTTACCACAGAAATACTATCATATTTTGGTGCAAAGCAGGAGCTAAACTTAGTTTTGTCCTTGCCAGTAGCATTGTCATAATAGCTTGGCCCTTTACATTTAAAAAATATGTAAGATATTTATGGAGTTTAGGTACACGTGGTGAGCTAGAAAATTAATAAGGAATTTCAGGACTGCCATTTGAATTTGAGAGACTATTTCACTATTCTGCCCTTGAAGCTTTTAGCTTACTCTCCTTATATTGGACCTGGACTCACATCTTTGGATTTCTCTTCAACTTGTTTCTGCTAATATGTTTTTATATTGTTTCTTGCTCCCTGTTTCCTGATCACCGTTTCTCTCCCTCCTCCTTTATTAAGTTTTCCACTGACAGAATAATTTTCAGGCCTTGCAGCCTGGAAGAGGTTTCTGAGGACTTGAAAAGATTCACCTTCAATTTTGCTAGGCAATGAAACTATAGAGACACCCGTGGAAAAGTGTTAGAGCCTCTTTTATCCTCTTGCCAAGAAGTCAATTTGTATAGGTCGGTTAGATCCTTTAGTAAATTATTGCTATACTACGTGTCCAAATAGAAGTAAATTTCATCCTGTATATTCAGACAGGTTCTTCTGACAGGACATCCTTTTATCTAGGCTGCCTATTTTAAAACAATTATAATTGCCTGGAAATTAATGTACCTTTCTTATGAAGTTATTATTCTTAATATTTCCAGAATGAAAAACATATCTACTCTAAGTTCTACTGCTGTACTTGGCACATTTCAGATTCAGATCAAATCAAAGGCAAGTCTAAGAATGAATTGAAAAACCTCTACATGTGTTTTTTGTTTGGATGAAATATGTAATAAATTCTCATGAAGTCTACTTTAGCTTCTACTGTTAGATCCATTGAGTGAAAAAAGAAAAGGGGAGAAAAACAGGCGCATAGTTTTGATTTTTCAGTTTATGTATCTAATTTCACTAAAGATAGAGATAAAATTAAATCATAAATGCTATAAACATTTGGCAAGCTTGGGAAATCTGTAGTCTGAAGAAAAAAATCATGTATTAATAGAGATCTAGCAAAGCAAGCAAGCTACTAATCTCTTGTCAGCATTGGGCTACTGCAGCTGTCCAACATCAGTAGTGCGACAGTCTTTAGATCATGCAGAGATTGTATCCGGAGAACATCAGCTGGTGTCGCTCTCATCATTTTTTCCTACCTGAAATAGAACAAACATGAAGGGAAAGGGAAATGAAGAACACTTGTAGGTAGACACTGAGTTTAAGCTACTAAACCAGGAATGTCTCCACATTCCTGCGGGTAGGTCGTTGGCCAGACTATATTCTTATTCTCTACCAAGAAAGGCACAGCTATGTACCATACTCGTTTTCTTATTCCTATTCAAGAGGGATTCATGCAGCAGACACTGGAAATGCCAGCCTACTCTAATAGTTCCTTCTTTGGAATTGTAAGGGGAAGGCAATGTGATACATGTAATATTTGCCTTTAGAGCTATCTGTTTAATGTCTTGTAACTGGTATTGCAATACAAATGATGTAATGCAAATAAATGAAAATCAAGGGGAAATCTAAAATAAAGTTTTTATTTGCCATGAAACCATAAAGTTAACCAGCAGCTGACTCACAAGGTATGCGTACATTACTGAGTCATGTAGTACAAACAGGGAAGAAGTGGGGTTCCATTCATTGCAATCTGTTGCAGTTCTAGGACCATTATGTCCACTTCATGTCTTTGCTGGCATTGAAGTTTCTGCCAGTTGGTGGTACTAGGTTCTCACCTTCCATGCAAAGAACTGCAAAAGACCTTGCATCCATAGCAAGGGTGGTACTCACTCTAAATGCTATCCTACTCTGTCTCTGAAACACTGGATCCAAAATGGAGTAAAGTACTTTAAGCATGACAATGGTGTTCTCAGGGACACATCTCAAGATCTGATGTACAGACATAAAGCAAATATGGACCAAAAAGAAGAACCCCTCCTGTGCACTGAGCAGCTAATAAATGTACATCCACTATATCCATCACCTACAACAGGCACTGTTTGCTCTGCACATGCAGAGAGACTACAGTCTAGTGTTGGATGGAGATGCTGTCAGAAGGTATATTCACCGTACTGTGGGCATGACCTAGAGATGTTATATGTGGTGGGCGTTGAGTGTTACAGAAAAAAATGTTTAGGTCTTTCTAGAGACTACAACTTCTAACTTATTTGTGGTTTTAAGAGGTCAGAAAGAAAAAGCTGTTGGGTTGGTCTAAATATAGTTGCAGATTAAGGGGTTTGGACTTGCTGATGTCTTGAGACTCAGTGATAGATCTAGCATCAATTCTCTGAAAACCTCAACTGCAGTATGAATACATTCTGTCAGTCTCTATGTCCCCCAGTGAAAATTAGACATCAAACTGTTCCTGTAGTTGTCCTTCACTGAAATTTCTCTCACAGAGTTCTTTTGAGGCTTGGTGTAATAAGATGCTCATTAGAATCAATTCTCCTTCCCTCCTGGCTGACCAATTTTCAATCATACCAGAGCTATCCTTCCTGTATTTTCTGTGCCAGTTTTATCTCATCATTCTATAAATTAAACTCTTTTTTTAACCAATATCAAATGTTCTTCTACCCCCCAAACACAAAAGTCTTTCTTGACATTTTTCTGCTCCCAGGAAGCTCCAAGTTATTCTCAGCACTTTTGCAGGGTGATGAAATTTGAAGCCTGTAGAAAACAAACTGCCACGGGGCTCACACCATAACTGCATCTTTTGGTCCTCAGAAACCAAGATCATCTCAGACCTTATACATTTCACTGCAATATGTAACAAATTTCATTTTTCATTTTGTTAACATTTAAACTATATCTGGGTGCAAAGGAATCAATAATTCCCTAATTAACTTATCTGATGAAAGTTGGCACAGCCTAATTGAGACTTCTCAGATTCATTGCTGTTTTTTTCTTTTTTTTCTTTATTTTTTTTCCCTATGTCATTGGGATTACTTGTTGAATGCAGTAATATGTTCTGTGAATAACGGTGATGTGATCAGGCCGTCGTGGATGGAATATTTATGTCAGAGACCTATGATGATGCCAAATGTCACATAGATTTGTCTTTTAATCTGCTACAACACCAATGACATCAGAAGGACCACACCTGCACAAGCACAAAGGAAGGGTTCCATCCTAAATTCTTATGGTTGAAGTAAATTATATTTTTATGATTTTACTCTTGATAAGAAAAAGACTACAGGGGACTAAGTTTTTGGTGTACATTGAACAACAAAATTAAAGTCTAATGAAGAACAATTAACCCATTTCATAGTATAAAGTAGCTCTTTAACTCTGAATTTGGCAATGTTAGCTCACAGAGGTGGCAGACACCAACAGTGTAAAGGGAAACATAACCTCCCATATGATTGAAAAGTTTAATATCTCATGTTCATTCTTTATATATCAAAATGAACTCCACTTAGAAAGGGGATTTGTAACAAAACACCGCCATAAGTCTGGGTTACACAAATAAACAGTTGCAGAAAGCAATTTTTGCAGAGAGATCAGTTATACTGATCTTGGTAGTGAACCCACCTAGTGAAAAATTAAATAAAAAATAAACTACTGTGACGTATGAACTATACAAACATTTCTTTAAATTGAAAAATCCACACTTCAGGTGTCTAAACATGCTTTGCTCAGAGCAATTTTTCACTTATCTGGAACTCAATCTTTTTCCTACATTTCTTGTGCATCACACATGAACATGGAAAATCCCTATTATTATTCTCATTTCTCCTTTAACAAGAGCATCTTCCATTGGAAATCTGACACTTGGAGCAGTAGAGAGAGTTAATTAACAAGTGAGAGTAATTACAGGAGGAGAAAATGTTATTACACATACTACTAAATGTAGAGACACCACTATAAGACATCCTTGTAACAATGCAGAGGTTAATGCATCTTGAAAATAGCCACCCAAATACTTCTCACTCTTTGACCCAGTTTAATTACCCTGAAAATGAGTACAGAATAAAGAATTTTGATACTCAGTTTTCAGAGGCATTCATGAAAACCTATATTCTCCCTTCCAATTGAAGTTCCATTTCCTGCCAGATGAACCATGAAGTGGTAACAGCTTGGGGCAACATTTTTGATATGAGAGCTCTCCTAGAAACAAGGCTTTGAGAGAGAGTGAGAACCAGAGAGACCAAAAGAGAGGAGTATACAATAAGAATTGATAAAATAAAGGACATATTTTGTTAGAAGATTTAAAAAAATATTTAAAAGGAGTTAATATATTACACAAATAAAGCTGATTGATTGCATTTGCAGTGCAGTTAAGCAATTTGAAGAGTGCCAGATCAGTATTCTCATTCTATAATGGCCATGATAACTCATCATATTTGCTTTCGTACTTGTAATCATATTTTATTTTCTTTACCAGAATTCTACAAGTAATTGCTGGTGGCATATAGACTAAGTCACAGATGTTAGAACAAAAGATAAAACAAGTACACTGAATGTACATTTCATATTTACACCCAACAAAGGTTGTCAGCTGTTCCTTCCTTGCAGCTGCTTAAAGGTCTTGCTGTCCTCTCCCACTGGAACAACTATCTGTTGAGAGACTGAAATGCAACAATGCTCTTGTTAATTATTTCATTCTGTTTAATTGTAGTTAACATCAAGCATAACAATCAGAAAATATGTGATATTAACTGTATGAAGTATTTTTTCCAAGTGCAGTTTTCATGAGGCTGGCAAAAGACTTCTACATTGAAAAACTAGTCTGACAAATGTCTGTCACATCAACCCATCAGAATCTACAGGAGGATGACTAGTTTATCCAAGTGGTCATAAAGGCTAAGTGGAGCCTTTCCTTCCCATCTGTACCAAAAATGGATCAAAGAGGCAATTTCTAATGCTATTTTAATGTTTTGAAATGTCACTAAGCAGATATATTTAAACATAAATTACTTCATTGATAGTCAGGAAACAATCCAGAATAGATGTTCCCAGGACATTCACTGCCAGTCATTAATCATCAAAACATCGTCTTTTACTTAATAGGCACTGAGTTCAACAGAAACGCTTCAATGCATCTCCCTGTCACTTTCTACAGCAGTTGTCCCTCCCAGCAGAGCTCCCACTGACTGCACCCAAGCCAGTATTTCTGTCCCAGTGGATCAGCTGTGGAGAAGGCCCTGTGTAAAGACGTTCAAGCAGCATGAGAGAGTTGTCTCCAAACCTACATGACAGGTCCATATCCTTGCTGTTCTGGCCTGGCTGAAGTCATCCAAGAAACACCATAGCCAACAGCTAAGCATCTCTGGCAAATAAGATACCGATGTGATGTGTGGAGACAAGATTGTGGCTGTGTTAGTAACTTCACCATCTCATTCATGGTATATACACACTGGTTCAATCAGGATTCTGTCTTGCAGGTGAATTCAGATTTCCACAATTCAGAGGTAGCTCTGGACTCCCCAGCAGTGCTTCAGCATGCCAGGCACATCTGGTTGCCTTGTCTAGTACAATTTTCCTCTGGGATTAGTAATTAGCAAAGCACCTTCTAGAAAAAGAAGTATATTCAGTGGTGAATCATGCCTCACTTTGCATTCGGGAATGAAGTGACAACTAGAATTGTGTCTTCAGTCGTGGCACTGCAGAATTCCATTTAAAATAAGTCAACAGGAGATTTAACTATGGCAGAACCTCAGGGCTGGACCCATAAAGTATATGACAAGCAATTTAGAAATCAATCTTAGTTTACCCCTGAAACTGCCACTTTAAAATCAACAGTCTTGAGTGAAGCATAGGTTTTTAAATCCAAAGTTTTTATTAAAATTTCATAATAAAACATTAGACAGCTAGGCAGCAATGGACATTGATTTACAGTTTAATGTGTCATTATGCATCATAATCAGAATACTGAACTAAACCCCCTTATACAATAGTCAATAATTTAACTGAGAATAGACCAGCAGTAGAAAAGAGCTGACCTGATTATGTGAGGTCCAAGATTGTTTCTACTGTGACAGAAAGCCTGTAAATACATTTGCAGAGCCCTAAACTAGGAAATTCAAGGTTTCCCTGATCCTTGATACGAACTTCAATAGTAGCAAGTTCCCAAGCTCTTTTTCAGTTACTCATTGACTCCTGCTGCAATATGAAGTACATACTGATTGATGAGGTTTGCAGTGAAATCATATGGTGTCAAAAGAGGGAAAAAACACATCTACACTAGAATGGAATACTGAATAACTGATTTTCAGCCGGATACTGATAGTGTGACACAAATTACATTAACTTTTTTCATTCATAGATAAGGTATGAAGAAGACTGCAGGACTTTAGATATCCAATCCTTCTTAAAAGAACATTAGAGTTGCACGATTAGTGCCTCATTCTGAGTCATCATTTTCTTTGGGGGTTTTCTTTGCATTTCAGGGTTTTTTTAGCCCTACAGAATTTCAGTAACTTCCAGATTATATGTGCATATTAATTTGTATGATGTTGTAAATTCTTTTCATACGGTATTTGCCAGAATGTATGAAGGGAAAAAATAGTTATCCATTTTAAAAGTCTCTAGAGTGATTTTATATTTTGTCAGGCACTTTCCACCCATTTTTCCACTGGCATATTCTTCATGCACATATTTAGAAATTCAGTGTGTTGCTGTTGTTGCTGTTGTTTTTCATTGTTTGACAAATATGTTGCTTGAACACATTTCAGCATTTTGGTATTCAGAAATTATTTTCAGCTCACATGTTTGTCAGCTACTGTATGTGCAACATGTTAAATGCATTAATAAGACATTTAATATGAATGAGAAACACTGGTTTAAGACACATATATGCTTAATTGTCAGGTAAATTCAAGTGAATACAGTATATCTGGCTATAAATAGTTGGCAGACAGGCTGTGGCCTAACTACCTTGGAATTTCAGTCTGTGTAAAATACATAACCTATCTAAAATATTTTGTTCCTAAAAATATGGGGTGAGTTAACCTGGCCCAGCTGCCAGACACCAACCTAGCTGCTCACTCACTCCCCCTGCTCAACAGGACAGGGGAAGAAAAAGCTTGTGGTTTGGGGTGAAGACAGAAAGATCACTCATCAACTACCATGATGGTCAAAACAGACTAGACTTGGGGAAAACTTAATTTAATTTATCGCCAATTAATAACAGAGTTGGATAGTGAGAAAACAAAGACAAAAACTAAACCACATTCCTCCCCACATTCCCCTTCTTCCCAAGATCAAGTTCACTCCTTCATTCCCAACTCGTCTACCTCCTCCCCCTTGAGTGGTGGAGGGCAGATGAGGAATGGGGGTTTGTAGTCAATCTATAACAGGTCCTCTCTGCTGCTCCTTCCTTCTCACACTTTCCCCCTGCTCCAGTACAGGTCTTCTCCCTGCACAGAATATCTGCCTGCTCTGATGTGGGGTCCTCCATGGGCTACAGGGAAATATCTAGTCCACAATGGTATCTCCACAGGCTGCAGGGGAATGTCTGCTCCAGGACTTCGAGCACTTCTTTCCCCTCCTTTTCTGACCTTGGTGCTTGCAGGGCTGTTTCTCACACTCTTCTTCCTCACTTCTCTCTGCTGTGCAGAGGTTGGAACTGACTGTGTCCAGCATGGGGCAACCCTGGTCTCTCCTCATAAAGGCCACCCCTGCAGCTCCACGCTACCAAAACTTTGCCATGGACATCCAATAAAAAATAATACTCGTGTTCAGGATGAACTCACCCAATATTTAGTCTGAGGATCTGGAGAATAGAGTCTGTAGAGTCTTTGTAGTGCTAGTCTTCCTCAGGAGAACAGAAGGGCATGCTAAAAGATGTCAGGGAAAACTAGCACTATGTGAGGTTAAGATGTTGTTACATGTTCCCTATAAAGTCAATAGGATAAGATACTTTGGAAAACAACTGATGTAACCTAGATCTTCATGGCTGGTATAATAATGAACTCTGCCACATTTTTATTCTTACAAAGGGTAACAGTCACACCATAAGAAGCCAGGCTAACAGAGGAAGGGAAAAAAACCCTTAAGTGACTAAAAGCCTTGTACCCTTCAGACCATTTGTCCAAAAGAAGTGTCTCTTTTTTTTTTTTCATTTGTCCAAAATAACTTGTCTCTTTATCGACTCATCTAAAATGTACATATGGAACAGAGCAGGTTTTGATACAATTCATAGCTCTTTGCTGGATTTGTTTGCTTTTCTACCTGACTACTGTGTTCCTCTTAAAATACATTTTCTAGTAGACTACTTGAATTCTAGGAAGTTTCATCTTCTCTTACAAGTTAGACTCAGAGACATGGTTGGCTAGTCTGCATAAAAGACCACAAACTATTTAAGTGAACACTAGCTGAAACTGTCTCATTCTTGCATGTGGCCATCCCAGTCTCCAGGCACTCTGACCAAGATCCTTCTGGGTGCTTGGGAAGGTACTCAGAGATAATTTAGACCACCTGTGAAGTCTCCACAGGGCTGAGGTGGCAGATGATAGACAAATGACGGTAGACTATGTGCCATAGCTTATCTATTCCTGTCTTGTCTACAAATCAAGTAGAAGCAGACTGGGCTCTGGACTAAAGGGCAAAGTAACACCAAACTTTCTTTTCCTGAGATTAGATTTATATCAAGTCAGCTGAATGCCAAAACTTAAAATGCAGCATAAGTGTAGCTAGGAAACTATTTAGACACTGGTTTGGATGCTTTAGTAAAGGGTGCAGACTGAAGAGATGTCTCCCACTAACCGTGTTGTTTACAGGGCTGATGAACACCTGGCTGATGCTTGATGACCGTGAACAAGAACTCACTTCAGAGGATGAAGGCAACTGTGAGAATGATGATTTAGATGCATGGCTGCTTCTTTTTTAATTTTTCACTGCCTGATCAGATAACTGTAACTCCAGTAAGGAAGTGGTTGTT
Source organism: Strix aluco (assembly GCF_031877795.1). NCBI lineage: Eukaryota > Metazoa > Chordata > Aves > Strigiformes > Strigidae > Strix > Strix aluco. Next base: position 67,604,647 of record NC_133935.1, read on the forward strand.
ATCAAGTCAAGAAAAAGATGGAACCACTGCATGACATTGGGAAGGATTTGTCCATCTGAAAATGCTAGAACAATTTTAACTTCTTCCTTTCCAAGACAGTTGAGGCAGATATTCCTGAAGCAACACTATCAGAGAGGAAAAAAAAAAAAAAAAAATATTGTAATAAACTGAGCTACATTATGTACATTAGAGCCTGGTCTCTAGACTGAGAATTTGGGGAACATATTCTACCACTGCAATGATGGTTATGCTGGTGCATAACAGAAGGAACATCAGTACAGACACAGGACAACTTGAGTCTGCTGTGTGCTTAAGCCAGAGTAGATTTCAGGAGCAATCCAAACATGTTCATTGTTTGCCAAACCTAGTTGTACAAATTTGTTGTTACTGCTGCTGGTAGAACATAATAAACTGCATTACCTATATTTTTTGAAATGCTGCTTTATTCACTTCAAGTGCATTTCTGTTAATCATGAAAACATTTATTCTAGTCTGGAAACCCATATCCATGAGCAATATTAATAAAAAGAAACAAAGAAAATAATTTCCACAGAAAACTCATGTTAAGGAAATTAAAATAATGTTATTGAAACAAATCAAAGTTTTTTAACATGCAACTATTTTTTTCACTTTATTCTCAGTTGTACACTGTGTCAAAATTATTTTGCATTAAACTGCTCTGTTTAGATTTGTTTCTCACACAGTTTCTCCTCACTCCTCACTGCCATGCAGCGTTTTGCCCTTTCCTAAATATGCTTTCTCAGAGCTGCCACCACCATGGCCGAGGGGCTCAGCCGTGCCCTGTGGTGGGTCAGCTGGAGCCGGCTGGAACTGGCCATGTCTGGCAGGGGGCAGCCCCGGCCTCTCCTCACAGAGGTTGCCGGGCAGCCCCCGCTGCCAGCGCCTGGGCATGGACACCCAGCACAGCAATGCAGGGACACCAAAGCACCAGAAGGCAACTACTGCCTGGCTGGTGGCTTCCCTGGTGATTTCTGCAGTTGTGAGAGAAAGCTCACTTGTGGAGACTGGGCAGTGCCGCCCCAGTTATGATGAATTTCTGAACATGCTGGTCCAGCACCAGATACCCATACTACAACTAGGGCTCACATTTATTGCAGTCTCACCACCAAAGCAGGATGCCTCTATTTTACTGATTTATCTTTGGGTAGGATGTTGCACATATATGGTGGGGTATTTATTACTTTTTATCCCACCAAGTGCTTTCTTCTGTCAGAAGAGGGTAGTACTGATGAGAAGCTCATATCAACTCCAGACATGTGAAAGCACCTTTTCTGATGATGATATATTAATCAGATGATTTAATATGACAGAACGGGGGCATCTTATCTGACTGATAAAAGACTGATTATATCTGCTTCAGACTCTTCCTACTGAAAAATTGGAAGATGAGATTTTAGATAAACCTATATATGAAAAATCATTTACTTGTCTGTTTTAATGGAAAGTGAGCATGAGGCATTAATTACTCCTGGTAATACAGAAATGTGTTACTCTTTGAAGAATCTGCATTGACCCTCCCTTTCCCCTCTTCTAATTAATTAATAGTGTAATTTCTTAGTATTTATATTACTATCAAGTCACACTTTTTTCCAGTAGCATCTCAATATTTAGAAATAAGTGTCATAACAGAATAAAGGCTTGAAGGTTGTTTAAAAGGTGAATATTTTATTTCCTTTTTCATGCTCATAGTTATTACAGAAAACAACCAAAACAATTCTTGTTGTTTAACACAAAGCATGATAGCCCTGAATAAATAAACTAGATAAAATATAGCACTCAAAACATGAGGAGGTAATGTTTGTGTTAAATTGCCAGGACCTTCTTTAAAACTGAGGAAAAAAAATTATCTTGGAACTCTTGGGTCCTCAATTTTCTTACTTCTCAGACCCTCACAAGCTTTGTCTTGGGCCTCCATTTGGGAAAACATTTAAACACTTCCTTTGCACTTAATATTTTTATCATTTTTAACCCACAAAAGACAACAGATCTAAAGCAAATACTACGAGGTGAGAGAGTACCTAGCTATTCTCTGGAGTACCTGATCAGCAACATTCATAAAAGAAAAGGCAAAAGTAAAGAGAATCTGGACTTTCTGCTCATTAAGCCTAGACACCATCAGTTTCAGATACCATTGAATGACAGTCCCTGTCATACGTGTGTCAATCTCCATTTTACAAGCAGCAAGGCTATGTAACTCAATGACTGCACCTGAGAACTGCTTTGGGAATTCTCTGTTCTCCAACATCTAGGATTGTTTCCTTAATTTCCACCACTAAAAAGGGCAGAGAGAGAAAGCACTCAGGAATTATTTTGTATGGTTAGTAAATATACAAAGAAGGTATTTATTTTAGTTGCTCTCTAAATGACAGCTGAATTACAAAAACAAGCCCACTAAATATATATATATTAGAAAGACAATTTCCTCACCAGTCTCTTTCTCCTCTGACCATCATTTTCTGTCTCGTTTATTTGAATTCTTTTATAAATGACAGAGAGTCATGAGAAATCTCAGAAATAAAAATTTATTTGTCTCCAAAAGGAAGGAATTCTCTTTGTCACTCCCTGCGTCATACCACTCTTCCCCAATCCCCAAGAAGATATCCGTCTTTTCCACTCAATCAAAATTAAGACATCAACTTGTCTATTAGGAGAAAGAGATAATTTTCTTGGATATCTTTATTACAGAGCTCACGACTGGGTATTTAGTCAAGTTACAAAGACACCACTAGTGAAAAATGGCAGGGAGAATACAAATAATCATCTGGAGAAAGCACAATTACAGAGTCCAAAATCAGTGGGGAAATATGTATATATGTATCACAACACATATCATGGAAATATATATCCCAAAGCAATAATAGAAAAACTTTGGAGGATGGGAAGTTCTTCCTACTTATTCTAGACAACTGTAATGTTTTCTGGCTTTCTGTCCTCTTCACAGATGACTGTGAAAGGGAAGGCAGATTTGCCCCAAACTCAGACTGTTTGGATAGACCTGTATTGATCGGAAAGCTCAGTCTCCAAACTAAGCATACATGGCAAGCACTGTACCTTGCTCCCCCAAGCTGTCAGAGATCCTGCAGACTGTCTGCTGGCAATCTGCTAGGGTGTGACCCATGGCATGCCAACTGCTCTCCACATCCTACCAGTCTCGCTTTTAGGGTAGCCTTGGGGTCACTGTCAGCAAGCAATTTGTACATTTCCTAGGCAAGCTATGAAACGTCTTTTGAGGAACCAGATGAAAAAACATTGAAACACAAGTGGTAATTAATAAGGGCACAGGGACCTGGGTAAACCTTCAATTTCAGACAATTTCAAAACAGTTGTATCTCCAAGCCTAAGTGTTCAGGAGGAAGCTGTAGCCAAATACATAGTTCATCACTAAGGAAAGAGGGAGGCACTCCTCCCATTTCCTCCCTCTCTGCAAGCTTCTGCTCCTTACACTAAACTCATCTGATCACACTATAAGCTAATTCAACTATAGTTAACAGGCAGGGCAGGGACATGAACTGACTCATGTGCAACCACATGAGAGTCTGAGCTGGCATGAAGGAAGGAATATGTGGCTGAAAGCAGAGGCAGTAGAAAGGAAGTACAGTGGAGGATGAGGGCAGGGGAAAACGGAGGACTATATGGGAGAAGAGCGCCTGCTAAGTGTTCAAATAGTTCAGCTGTCTCATAAAAACATGTCTATACAGTGATTCTTATAGTATGTTTCACTGCATCTTGGGTATGTTACTTTCAGACCTGTGGTAGTTTTAGACCACAGGTATGTTTTAAAGCCCAGACATTTATCAGTATTTAGCAACATTTCTTTATTCTTTTGTTTTGTAAATGAAACCTAGAAGGTGAAGAGCATTACTTTTACATTGCTTCACAATTTTGTCTAAACATTTTTTCTTCCAAGCCTGATGGATTTTGTTGCAGTACCCAGTGGCAAAGAGCCATATGCCATGTAAATTTAATCTGGTGTTTACTTGCTTGATAGCATCCTGTTACTTCCTCCCTGAGCTACCAGGCACTTTGACTTGAAACACCAGCAGAGGTCAGGGCCATAAGTTTCTACCCTCTTGAACTGTAGTGTCTTCAAACCTGCCTTTCCTATGATCCTGATGTCTGCAAAGAACCCAGAAAAAGTAAATCTTTGGGGCTGGCAAAAAGAATACAAACTGAACATTTCCCATTTTCCTTCTCCCTAACTTAGATTTGCATTGCTTCTTTTTCTTCACTTTCCTCCTGATTTGTCCCGTTCTTTATGTTTATTTGCATTCCATGTATGAAAACACTGGCATAGAAAAAAGCTTACTTGGTTCCAGCATTTTCTTCAACCTATCTTCAACCTACATTAATACAGATGTAAACATGATTTTTCCCTGTTGGACCATTGGGAATCTGGATGGATGATTTTGTTGTTTGTAGGAGATGGAATTCTTTCCCTATACAGAAAAGCTAATGAAAACATAAAATATTCATATTGCATCCCTAATTGTATAATAAAGCGAAATGTGCAGTTATAGTTGAAAACCTCCAGTCTAATTAGCAGTAGCCTAATAAATGCTTAAGTGAAACATAGAATGTTTAGTGCTACCCAGCTAAATCTTTGTTTCCTCATTCACTTGTATTAATAATGACACTAATAAGATAATGTTAAAAAAGTACAAAACATACATGCAAATATATATTCTTATTGTAAATACCTAATATCAGCTAAGGGGTACCTTCGGGGCTTGGTAACAAAGATTGGCTTCTTACATTATTATTTCTACTATGCATTCTTTCATGGTGGTGTTTACTTGTGGCTTTGTTTTTTGGGCTTTGTTTTTTTCTTGCTTTTAAGTGCTGCTGTTTAATTTATCATCAGCCAGTACTGTTTTCTGTATTATGGAAACATGGTAAAGAATACAGTTAGAAAAGTCTATTTCAGCTTTTAATTTACTCTGTAGCCCCAGAAAAATAATCCCAAATTTATCCTGTGATTCTAATCAAATAATCTTTAAACAAAGAAATCACAAACATCATGAAGTTTTTTTCCTTTTCTTTTTCAAAAATGTCTGCTGAAACATCAGTATCTGGTTTCCGGGAAAGACTTCTGTGAGAGCTAGGAAGGCAAGGAACAAAGTGACTCTCTGTTAGCAACAGCTTCTGTGGAAGAACCAGCAGTGTAAAACTAAAAACATGCTTATCCATTTTCTCTAAGTTTACACATGGTTTCAGATTAAGAAAAAAATCTAGTAGCAACAATGCAAAGAGACTCATACCTTTTAAATATGATAAATATGAAAGAATGTGTTTGAATAACCAAAACACCCCCAAACTAAATAAACAAAATAGATACACATTTTTTTGGTTCTTTTTTTTTTCCATTGACTATTTTAACCACTGTTGGAGCAAAGATAGCATAAAAAATTGCCCTTTGGCCAGGGTTTTCTACAAGTGCTTGTTACAGTGATTTCTTTCTCTTTCTCAAAAGTTGCTGATATCAACCCCTGAGATGTGATTCCAAACAAAATGGATCTGATGTAATAGACAATAATATTACTTCTTTTCCTTGTAATGTTTCAATGTATATGCTTCATAAATATACAACCTAATTGCCTCCATTGCTTATCATTAAAACTAAAAATAATACTGACAATATGATGTTGTAGAGGTAGTATTTTCTTTTCTGTCATTCTGGGACACTTTTTTGGTTCATTTTGAATGTTTTATGTACAATTGTAACAAGTCAAATGTTAGCACACTTTGGAACTGTTGACATTTCCCTTCCCTTTCTGCTCTCATACAAACTGCAAACTTTAATTATGCAATCAGAGTAAGTTGATTGAAATTTAATATTGTCAATTTATTGACATTCCTTTCCAATATGTTTCCCTTTTTCATGCACTGTGGACAACTGTATCTCAGTGTTGAATTATTTATTTGTAATCAGTAGTTGTTTGACATGGAAACGGTGTTTCACTTTATCTAAATGTACAAAGAACAGATTGATGAGGAAGTACATTTACGTAATGAACATTTAATCTTTACCTCTGAGAAATATTTTAGGATTTTTGTACCTAAAAATCACAGTGAGCATGACAGTCACTTTTTTTTTTTTTTTTTTTTTTTTCCATTGCTCTAAAGTCTGGGTTAAATTGTGCATCAGTTGCACACTAAATTGAAAAGAAAATATTGACTTTTCTCTCTCTAGAATTTCCAAAGGTGCTTTCCTACCTCTTCATCAGACAAAACCTACATGTATATTAGATTTGGAGCTTTATATACCGTAGATAAACACTGAATTCCACTCTACAGGATAAAGTACTGAATTCAATACACATAAAATCCTCTGCAGGACAACTGTTTTATGACAGGTTGTTAACAAAGGTCATATTTCATTGAAGTGCCTTTTCAGTTAGTTTCAGAATGAATAACAATGTTCGGGGATTGTTAGTCTGTTTAGTCTTAATTTTTTGCACATTTATTCAATGATGATATCCCATAACAAAGAAAAAAAGATGATAAAAAGAAGCTACCACACAATAATCAAGTTGAAGCTACTAGGAGTGTTCTACTGAAAGCCAAAGATAATATTCCTGTTATAATCCAAATTCATACCAACTTCAGTGGCAGTTTTACCTCTGAGGTTTAATCAGATTAGAAGGTCATGAATGAGCCATATGACAAAGGGCCCTTAGACATTTAATTGTTTAAAGGATCCCTACTCTATTTGAAGATAATGTTCATTGCAGATGAACAGGAAGAAGAAAGTTATAAGACAGGCACTATAAAAATGTGTTTAAAATGTAGCTGGGGATTTACTGTATGCTTCACTGAGTCCTCCACTGGTCCCTGCAGACCAGTCTATGGGACTCTCAGAGGCCAGGAAAACCTCAGTAAGAAGCAGCTACCCTCATCTGTGACTGCTCTGCACCATGGTGACAGCAGTACTGGACAGGGAAACAAGAGAGGATTCTCTAAAAGGAGCATTAGCAGGACGTTTAGAACACCAATCTGGTATGTGGCTGAGCCAAGGTGATGCCTGCCTCAGTCAGGTGTAAAGGGTATTAAGACTGTGAGAGACATGTTCTAGGTAAAACCAGTGGTCAAGGTCTCTCTGTTCCTTTCTGTGGGGCTCAACTCTTTCTAAATACAGATCTAAAATAGGGCAAATCTATTTCGTGGTCAAAGTGACTATCTTCCTCTACTGGCTATAAAATTGCCCTAATGTGATGACCTCAGGTTCAGGTGTAGACATTGTAGACTTCTACACATGGTATTATAAAACCCACAGAAGGTCTTAATAAATCTGAATCTTCCCAAGGGGAAAAAAATATGAAAGAATATTGAACAGTTACTGTGTAGTTCAAGTCAGTCAGGGTTGTTCCTTATGTTCTTCATATCTTCATGACTGTGAAGAGCAGTCACTCCACTTCTGGTAGTGGAACTATTTTAATCTCACAAGGAAATATCTCACCTCATGAATCCAAAAGTCACAGCTGCCTACAATATCTTTAATCTAACTTTCTATCACCTACTATCATGACTGGGCCCCTCTTTTTCACCATTTCCAGATGATAGGACCCAAAATGATCATAAAAATATTACTGATAGCTATTGTTAACTGTAATCTCAATACTGCTTTTCTAGCCCTAAAGTTCATCTATTTTTTAAGCTGCTCTCAGATTTATGTCATCAATAGCACAGTCTTACTTGTGAGCTGAAGAATTGACAGCTGCAATCACATGGCACTCTTCATCTATGTGCATGAAGGCACATATACCCCAAACCTATTATCAAACCATATGTGTTTGGAAAAAAGACATATCTAGAAAATAATTCCTTCAGAAGGCTGTCTCCTTTACACTACTCACTGTAGGAAAACATATGCTTTTCTCTTCAGTCTAACTGTCTTTGCTTTATCCAAGAGGATCCAGTCAGATTGCAACTCACAGTTTCAGTTAATGGGTACATATTAATTCCTTGACTTCTCAGTTCTTACAATAAGTTTTACAATTAGTCTAGCAAATGCCTAAAGAAGCACTTAAGGAGAAAATAACCACTACCAGTTCTTCTACCTAGTAATGTTCTACTTTGAACAACAAATTTTACAGCAAAATGAAGCACATATACTTCAAAAGTTAATTATAGCATCATATGTTAATCCCACATAAATTCATTTTTCTATGCAAGAAACAGTAAAATATGAGTAATACTGTGTATTTTCACATGATGTTTGTCCAGCTGCTAACTGGGCATAAACATTATTTTAAATATAAATTTTTAAATAAGTGATAAACATCTAATATGTACTTACACATGTTAATAAATTACTATTTTAGACGACTGAAGAATTTGACAGGTAACTATCATTTGTAGCCATAGACAGCAAGTGAATAGAATACATTTTACTGAGGTGTTTATAATCATCCATGGCACATACCATATACACCTGTAACACACTTGAAATTTTTATTAATAATTAAGGAACCCTAAATAAATTATGTATAAATTTACCTTTAGTGTGAAGTACAACCCTGAGGCTGATGATAACCATGAAGAATCAAGTTTAAATCCTGCAACAGAGGTTCCTCTGTTAATCCAAATTTCCTATTAAGAAAATGGCTATTTTAATTGCAAGTTAGGTATAACAATTGTAAGCCTTTATTATTTCGACAATGTCTCCTTCAGGACTTGAAGATAATGATGAGATTCTCATTTGCAACCAGCTGCTTCCCTGAGATTGCTGTAGTAGAAAATTTGCTTCTTTATGCAGGTGAGCATTTGTAAGCAACAATAACAGTCTGTAGGTGCCATACTGAGCTCAAACAATTCTGAACATCAATGTTTAGGAATCAGAGCTTCATATTTTTATCATTTATCCAGTAAAAGAATAGCAAAGCAGATTGTTGTGATTGACACTACTTCATTGAAAAAGGCTGTTCAAGGTTCTTTATCAAAGTTTTCTGTTTCATGTCAAAAAATAAATCATGGGTACCTTAAATAGTGCTTTATTTACTCCCTTCAATGACTGTTATCACTTGTCTTGAGGACCTGACTGTCCTCCGGACTCAGTTTCTGATGTTTGGCTTTACAGGCCCACCTGGTACCCCACACCTCATCCATTTTAAGAAATGAGACACCTTGGTGGTACCTACATCTTCATATTAAACCAGGGTTCAGGCCAATTTAGAACTCTTTTTCCCTAATATTCTTGTGTACCTAAATTACAAAAGGTTTCTCAGGTTCTCCCTACACAGTCCTAAACCACAGAAGAATAATGGTATTCATCTAGAATCACCCTCGAGGCTTTTACCATGGTGATGGAAACCAGCTGTTCGACTCCGGAGTCTCTAGAGGCAAGCATACTTATTTATTTAAAAGGTATCTTGATTGCAGAAGAGTCAGAAAGGCTGTTATAGCTGATCAAATAAAGCAAAAATGATTTGCTGAATAATTTATTTGACAAATATGGGCAAAATCTGGCAAATACATTGTTCATCAAATAGTGCTTGCACAACTGAATTGAAAAAAAATCTTAACAGTCATATGCCAACATATATAAAAATCTGTTTCTGGGTCAAATTGAAAAGGACTTAAAGGAATTTCCTTGAAGAGACCAAGGGACAGGTTCACATGATTTAAGCATTTAAGTTTATCAGTGTTATCCTCAAATTTTTTCTCAAAACCTCTAGATAGGGAAAGTCCATAAATATCCTAGCTTTCGTCAGTATATTCCCTAAACAACTAACCTTCTTCTTCTACATTTGTCCAGAACTAATTCACTTTTATCAGATTTAAACAGCTTTGTATATATTTCACATCTAGGAACCACAGACCATGTTTTCCATGCTTATTCATGTTGAGGAGCCTGCTCTTAGGACATACTTATGAATCCCTGTACGGACAGAGTCCAAATATCTTGAGGGCCTCCACTTTTATTCAAAGCTCAAGGGAACAAAAGGTGACCCCTTTTACACAATAACCTCATAGTTTAAGGGTACAGGAGAGAGAACCTCAGTTCTTTCTTTCTGGGGAGTTAAAGCACTTATATCTTACTTCCTAGTAAAGGGTCTTTAACTACTCTTGACTTTGCCACATTGGCAATGAAATAAATGACAATAAATGTGTACAATAATTAAAATCACTCCTTAGTCTTAGCTTCCCTCATTGTGAATAGGCTGAAAAACTACCCTATAAATGTTCAGACAGCGCCAGGTGCTGCTGTGATCTGAGAAAGGGGCAGAAAGCAGTGTGACATGACTGTGACGTAGAAACTCAAGCAGTAGCCACTTTGCTTACATTTGTCTCTCCCTCTTTCCTTCCACACTGTTCTCCTCCCTCCCAAGTAAATCTATGACTGTTTAAGGTGGCTTCTTTGCCAGAACAGGTAAAACCAGTCTAGCTTTTCACTTGTGGTGAAATTACATACTTTCTGCTGACAATTCATCTTGAAAGTTGAAATATATAGCTGAAAAACCTGTGTGTTTGTTAGGACAATGTTTGTTAGCACTGGACTGGGTGTCTCGGGTGTCTGATGGGGGGACATTAAAAGCTATGAGTTTTTTTCATCCAAAAGTCAATAAAATGATAACCCTGTTCTTACAGTTCATTGCTTCAGATAGGGAAGGCCATTGTCTTCTGGCTTGGCCATGAGGGGCACTTCAAATATTACAGGGAAAGAAGGACTGGGTTTCCTTTTGTGGTTCATGTGCTTTTTTCTGGGAACCATTTTGTGGAACATAATCTTGCCTCAGGTTACTTCTGGTGATATATATGGGAGTGTCAGGCAGCACTGCACTTTTCTGTGTTTGCTGACTCCTTGATCTTAAAGAAGTAAAAGTTCTTTTGTAGCTGTGGTACATAGCTATGTAATTAAGACCAGGACAACAAAATGAGTCCATAAAATAGTCTGTCTGATGCATCAGTCTTATTTGAAAGGGAGATTGACTTTTGTTTCAAGCAGCATGCCAGCAGTAAAGTTCTCCCTTTTTGCCATCAGTTCAGATACATGTGTTACAACTCCACAGGGCTGAGTTTCAAGACCTATGTAGTGTAAATTGCTGTATGTAACTGGGATTAATATCTCAGATTATTTAAAGGAATAAATGACACAATAGTTTACATTCAGCACAGGACTTTTTTACCATAAGCAGTGTAAGAAAGGGAGCAAGGAGACTTGGAGCTACCTACCTCAGAGCAAACATCTGTACAGTCATCAGGAGGGAGAGTTTTCCATACTTATGGATGCATCTGGTAGCAGATTTTCTTATAAAGGAATATATATCAGGCAATGACAGATCACTTGCTGAAAGTAACCTCCTGAGCAACGTTTGGCTTTTCGAAACCTGTGTTTAGATGAGGAGTCCAGCCGAAGATAGTTACATCTGCAGTCACTAGAGGCTGAAAACTGGGATTAAATGATTAATAGCTTTCTTTTATTACTCAACTAGGTTATTCATATTAATTGAACTAATGCATATTTGCATACAGTCCAAGTTTACATAATCATTTGATAAAGGTATAGCGAGTATTTTCTTTAAGGGAGGATTGCAGCAAGTGTAGCTGTGTATTCTCTCCTTTCTTTCCTTCTTCCTATTATATTCTTCTCTCCATCCTTCCACACACATGCTGTATTTTTCTACTTCCTATCTTTGTAAGCTTGTATGAATGCTTAGAAAATATACACTTCCAAAACAGGATCCCAGAATCTCCAGCATCTGCTGCATTACTATTAACTATTCACTTCAATACCTAATGAGACATGGACCAAGGTCAGGAGAAAGGGAAGAGAGTGAATAGTATTGGCAGAGACAGTCAATTATTCATTGTGAATAATTAATCCAATGAATTTGTTCAAATAAATTATTTGCATTTTTTCATTATGCCACAAACTCCTAGCACCACGCATGAAATATTAAAACATGGCAGGAAATCTACCATATAAAGCTATAAAAAGCAAAACCATAGATAAACACTTAAAGAGATCCCATAGCCCAGTCCAAAAAAAGGAAAACATTTCTTAGGAAACACCAGAAGAAAAATCATCAGCTTACTCTCCCTTTAACCAAACAGAGCTTTCTGCCCTGGCCTCAGGATTGAAGATAACTCTGTTTATACTATTTTGAGCACTGGTAAAAGCAGTAATTTCTGCTAGGTCTAGTGAAAAGAGTCATATGCTTAATTGTTATTCATATTTGAAGTTCTTTTTAGTCAGAATCAGGAATTTTGCCTACAGAGGTCACAAATGCATTTCAAATACTTGATCACACCAGTTAGTCTGTATGCATCTCTTCACCTAACAGTCTTCCTGTATACCTTTCGATGTGAGACCATTACTCTGATGTACCAAAACTGAGGACCAGATTCAAGTTCTCCTACGGTTTTCCTTTGTCTGATCTCTTACCTTAGAAAAAAATATGTCCAACTAGCCTTTATCTGTGTCTGTGTAGTAGATTGCAGATAGTTGAAAACAGTAAATGTGACAAGAGCCATAGCAGCATCAGTGTATTGCTTATCCTGAAATAATATACCCTGAGAAGATCCAGAGATATGTGCTTATGCTGCTGCAGTAAAATGGCTACATGATTTTTGGATTGATGTCACACTGCCCAGGTCCTGCTGGCTCAGAGCCTGCATAAAATGAGATTCTGTCCCATGCAGATATGCCCTTTGACTGACTTTTTCCCTAGACTAACTTCAGTGTAATTTCCTCTATTACAGACTTCAGTGGGCTGGAGTTTTCAGAGTATCTGTTACCCTTTGTTCCTAGATCCTCTAAAATCTGATTATGGTGTCAGCTATTCTGACATACCAGAGACTTGTCTACTCCTGGTTTACCACTTTTAATTCCTATACAAATATTATTAAAAGAAAGTAAATTTTAGTCATGGCACTCCTTATGTGACATATGTAGCCTCCATATGTATCCTAAAAATGGATTGTTTTGATTAAAGTATGTGTGTTCACACAACTATCACATGCCATTTTTACCTACAAAGCATAGCTCTTATAGCATGTCATACATCTTTCCATCTTTCCTGAGTAATCAGTGCAAACTGTGGAAGTGATTCAGGACATGGGATGGGAATCTGTGCTCATTCAGGCTGCTCATGCCTATCAAGAGAGCTTACAATGGAGTTCTCTTTTTTCAGTAACTGAAGCACTCCAGCATTATTAACTTCCTTGATATTTAGGCTGTTTTCAGGCTTCCAAAGTTCTCTTGTTTCCTGAATCGTTACCATCTCTCTTACCTTCAGCAGACACATACATGAGGGGCATTGAATAAAACTGAATTTCTCTCTCAGTGAGGATACCTCACATGTCTGTTTCAGTCTGTTTCATTTTATGGCCATGCAGCAGAGGGAAAAAAAAGGAACCATCTATTATCAAATATCTTACCTACGAATATCAACACTGCCAAGTGCTTTCTGTAAGCTTATGCAATGTGATCTAGTTTCTAATGTTTTGGGTTTGGTTTTTTTTTCTGGTATTATTTAGTTTTGCCTAATTTATGAAAACTGTACCAGAAAAAAAAAAAAGCATCAAGAGATTTTAAAATATTCAAACTAGTAATATCAACCCAAGTGGCAAAAACTAATTCATAACAGGTTAGAGATTTTACTTGTGTTAATATGCTGAGTTCTTTATTTCAATCTATTTCACATTTTTGGGACATAAAAGTTACCCAATCCCATAATATCTCATGGAAACAGGAGATAAATGTAAAGTCACTAATTTTATAATTCATTTAAACATAGAGCATGAACAGCTATCTGCCAGATGAAGCTACCTGATAAAACAAAGTATGCTGTGTTTACTCAGGACATTAATTTTTCAGATCCTGCCATAGAAGAAAGTTCAAAAAGTCATATTTGCATCAAGGACTTCAATACCTTTATACAAAGCTATAGAGAAGAGTGTGATGACCTATTGGGTTCCAGATTGTGTTAGTCCTGTGTACATAATTCTGAGTCCCTCTGGCTGTCACAAAATCTACAGTTGGGATGTGTTGTTTGCCCTGCGGTTCCTTTCTGTGGAAACCAAGAAATTGGTATGGGAATTGCTTAATTTCCAGATCTTCCCCTGACATGAAACTGACATGTTTTTGCTGTTGCAACATACATATCATCTGTTTGCATTTCCTTCCTACCATTTTGTGTATGAGTTTGGGGTTCATCTTCATTATGCGTTTCTTACCACAGACACTGATTACTATCACTTTATTTTAAATATTTGTACAGGGACACTTACAATGGAATTTTTTATATTAGAAATTAAAACACTAACAGATTTTATTGCTGGAGTTACATCTGTGGACTGGAGTCTGTTTCCAGAAAATTGACGATATATTGATAGGTCAACACTATTGTTATGACTAAAGACTATTAGTTTAGGAGACACTCAGGAATAAATTAAGTATATATAACTGGAGACAACATTACAGATGAATAATTGTTCTTGAAAATGGTACTAAAATATTTTCATCTCTCACACTTTATTCATAGATTTTTAAAAAACTCTCAGTTTCTGTGCAAGGACCTTATTAAAGTAGTCATCTATTCCAAAGTGCTCAGCATCCCACAGCTTGCAAAGAGAATACTTCTGAAATCTTCACACTTCATTTAGATGCCTAAATGGAATCTGAGCACTTAGGAAAATCTAGATACTATTCAGGTGTTTAAACAGTTTATAGACGATAAACATTTTGGAAAAACTAGATGTTAAGTGTACCAGTGATAGATTATCCAACAATTCTTACCATGTAATCTTGAACTACTATAATAATATTTGTCCAAAACGCATAATAGACTTTTTTACAGCTCATTTACTATCTGTATTACATACTGAAAGACCCTGAAAACATCCTTGGAAATACTATGATGTAACAGTGGAAGTTTGATCCTCTCAAGCTTGCACTTCTGGTTTATAAAAGTTGACAACACAAATACAAACCATTGTAGCTTTTCACAGGCTTTGTAAACATTTCAATCAGAGTAATATTATTTATGTTTCAGTAAAACAGTGAGTTTCATCCCTCATTTCTTTGTATTCTGCTTTTCCAGGTTATCAAACACTACAGAGAAGTGTTATTTTAGATCAGAGATGCTTAATTAGGAGGATCAAACTCCCCTTGTGAACACCACAAACAAATCCATTTGTTTTTTTTTTTTCCAAATGCTTAGCAAAGAGAAGAGTATGCACAGGACCCTGGTGAAGGATAGTGGTTGTCCTGGTGGGATAAAGGAGGAAGGATCAGTAGGATCAGTCCCTAAAAGCAGTTGATAATTACAGAAAAATATCTTAAACCACACGGTAGAATGGTGGGGTTTTGTTTGTATGTGTAAGAAAGGACACTTGTTTCGGAGGAAAGACAAGTCTAAAAGACAAAACCAGCATAACTACTCTTTTTCTGCAGGCCAAATAATATCAGAAGGCTTTCCTGAATTGTTTTCTCTGAGTTAGGTGATACAGAAATAGTTGGTCATTACAGTGAACTTATGTGAGTGCATAAAGGAATGACATCCACAAAGATCTTTTAAAATATTCCTTTCTGACAAAGGGGAATACTGTCAAAGTGAAGGAATGCTGCAAAAAGAAGGAATGTGCAAAGGAACACCACTAAAGTGAAGGAGTCTTTTTGCAAAAATTTAGCATACCAGTGGACATTGGAGTACTTACTGAGGTAGGTAGGTTCATTCAGGACAGTTTGACGGTGTTTATTTTCTCAGGTGTACTTCCTGGCATACTTATGCAATCAATTTCTTCACTGGTAAAGTCCCTCCCTGCCCTCCCTGACAGCAGGACAGTCTTGCACAGAACAAGTTTGACACAAATCAACTTGTGTTACTCTGAGCATTTATGGGCCAAAATCATTAACTTACTCTTGACTCTAAAACACCTCTAAAAAATCCCAGAAACCAAGTAAATAAATCAGCTCACGTCATCCAGGTCAGTATAGAACTGTGTAGAGTTGTCTCTGGTAGAATAGAATGATTTCTTAAAATAGCCTTGCCAAGGATGGAAACACTTTCTATAAATAATTCCTAAGGGTGAAATTACACAAGACAGATAAGTCAATCGCTACCAAAAGAAAAGGTTCTGTTCCTCCTCTCTTGTCATCTTCTTTCTGGTCTTTTTTTTTTTTTTTTTTTTGTTTAGCCAATTCAACTCAATAATACAGCAGCGATATGCTTTTTTCAGGGACTAAGAAGAGGGATTTTTTTTTTCACTGTTTTCATGACAAATCCACTCATCATTGAGCTCAGGAGACCACATAAGTGAAGAGGAATAGTAGACTGCTTAAAGCAGAGGTGAAGATACCTGCCCTACATTTCATATAACTGCACCCTAGGTATCTCTGTGGATATCACAGGCATCTCTTTGCAGTACTGTATGGACTTGACTCCTTATATGCAATAGACCTTTGAATCCACTTCCCTGAACAACCAATTACAAACACCTCTACTCTTCACCACATCACACTTCTAGAACACCTGAATGTCACCAGTGTCATCCTTCTGTATTTTCCTTTTAGTGAGAAAAAGAGTCTGATCCCCTCATTATATCGTTTGCTTTGATCAAAGATATGAAAATATATCCTTCATTATGATCTCAGCCTGTGTTAGTCACAGGCATCTTCTTGACTCCTCCTTAAGGATATACACCACTTAAACAATTAGTCATGCTAGGGAAGGGAAAAAGGATGGTGCTTTGGTTGAAGATTACTAATATGCCAGACAAGTGCAGTTCTTTAATGGTAAGATAGAGCAGAATGAAGAGCTCTGGCGCTCTCTCAAAAGGTTTTACACACATTTTCTCTGAAATTACAGTAATATGCTTTTGAAATTCATTTGTGTAAAATAATGTTGCTTTTTTCCATAGGTTGATAAAACCACCTAAAGCTTGACCTGACTCTCATGCAAAACCATGATTAACTTTAATTGGTGATGGAAACTGATTATAGATTTTACCTCAGTGTTGACACATTCAATTGTTTTTAGAAGCGACAGGCTTTATAGATCCCTGAGTCTGAATTTTGTTTACAGCTGATGGGAAACAGAAGTCTGAGAGAGTCCTATTCTTACAAGGGGTTGAAGAGTTAAAACTGGCAAGGATGTACGGGCAGCCACAGCCATTTCAAGAAGATGGGAGAGAGGAAAGAAAATATACTCCCAGGGTGTGGTTTAATAATTGAATTAAGTAGTTATAAAACTGGACTGCTGCCACAAATAATGTTCCTTCTCCCTTATTGAGCTCTCGCACTTGTACAGCTACCAAGTCAGATCAGCTCTCTGACTCAGGTAAAATCCCTGAAGGGATTTATTTATCTGCAGTCAGCTCTCTGACACTTTGACTCACTGAGAAGCCACACAAACCCAGTGACGATTGTGAAAACTACCCTAAGGGAATATGATCGAGTTTCAGAGGTCAGAAACTCTTGATATTATTGTCCAATGCAAAGAAGTAGCTTGGTCCCTCCTCTCAGGAAAGTACTGGTTTGTTTCTCTAAGGAGGTTTATAGCCTCATCTAACTCATTATAGCGATTTGAATTTATTTGCACCGTTTTGAAAAATCTGGATTGTGGTATGTTTTAATAACAAGTTTATATATCATAATTATGATTCTTAAGGATTTTGTTGTTTCCCACCTGCTGTGCATAGTATAACAATTCTGGATAATCCAGAAGCCACTAAATTAGCAATCTGAGATATTTATTTAGCCCCATACCTTCCTTTATTGAGCTCTGGATTCTGTGATGTACTGTACCACATTTGTATCAGTTGGTAAGTGTCATTCAGCAGGACATGGAGTAATTTTCCCAGCCTAGAGGAACCATGTGCAGGAGAAAGATACCATACATATTGTTTTACTACTGACCTTCACAGTGCCAGGACAACACTTTTGAGAACCTTTGAGACTTCCCAATGTATCAATGCCCAGGAACTGTAACAACATGGAAATTCCTTAATGGCCAGATTAAATAAAAAATAACCTTATAATTACATTAATTACCAATTGTGCCCAGGCTTCTGGCAGCTTTAATTAATTATGCATGCCAATAAGTTCCATGAGCTATTATGGATGTCAATGGCTAGCCTAGTTGAAGAATGGGCCTGTGAATGTTTGCCTATTTTTTCTTTTTTAATTTGGCCACCATCTTCATTCTGTCCTCCACAAAGAATTTGTGATGAAAAGGTTTTGATAAAAGCATTTACCATTAGCTATAGGCTCCTGCTTAGATACTAGCTTACATATGCAAGGAAATGGAATGATTCAGTGCTAATGCCACAGGGTAATGATAGAGAAAGTAAACTGAATAAATTTCCCAGTTAACTAGTCATGGAAGATGATGGCTCAAAGCTACCTTCACATCAATGGAGAAAGCTCACTCAACCCAGAGTCTGTCAAGCTACTATCTTGAAGGCTCTTTATTGACTAAGATAGCCTTAATATCATTAACATTACAAATACTGCTATTGCTTTTCTCTATGTAATATGCTGTTAGCCTTTCAAATTTGTTTCTTACTACAGCTTTACTTACTTTTCCCTCATATGTTTTTATTCAAGAAATTCTTCAGCTTCCTTCTGTCTATCTGAGATTATGAAGAGGTTTAAAGTCTGGCTAGAACTTTTGGGTTAACATAAATTAATAGTTATGTTTCACTGCTGTTGTGATTTGGAAAACCAAGAGGATCAGACTCCAAAGGTGCACTCACAGTTCGGTTTTGTTGATAATTCATTTGTCTGAAGTTTTCTCATCTCTGAACTCTTTTTGATCTGGTAGTGTCTTAAATCTTGAGGCAGTCACATAAGTATGGATACTTCAAGTCCTACTGTGCCTATATAGGCACAGTCACTTCTGCTATTCCCAACTTGCCTTAGTCTTGGCCTTAGTATCCAATAGAAAATCACACTGATCTAGACACTTAGAGGCAATTCCTTGCCACTGTGCCCCTAGGCCTTCTACTGCTATTTTGTTTTCCCCTCTAAGTGTGTCTCAGTGTATTTTCTCCCAGTCCCAACTAATTTGTGATCTGGAAAGACTACAGGAAATTTATTTTTTAATATGAGAATGAGTTTACAAAGTAGATTTTATTTGTCACTATAGAAACAAGCAGTTCTTTAACAGAGGCTGTGAAGCAGTTGTTATTTCATAGTTGATTAGTTGTGAACTATTCGAAACAGAAGAACAAGAAGCTCCAGTACAGCTTAAGAATATACTATCTCATTCCATTTATTAGCACAGAGTGATGCCAAAAAACTGGCATCTCAAGGTAGTGTTACCCTTCCAAGTGCATAGCTGCAGAACAACAGTATGCAAATAATAATGGAAAAATAGGTTGGTTTTAATTAGCACAACATGGGCTGCAAATATCATTAATGAACTATGTTTAATTTCCTAATTCAAACTTCCAGCATGACAGGAACTTATTTCAAATTCTTAACTGAATTCCCAAGCACCTACCACTAGGCCAGAGAGAAAAAGAAAAGTTTTTCTCTGCTTCTAGTGCAGCCATTTCAGGATAAAATCAGTGGACAATCTGAGTGTTTTGTCCCCTTGATTCACCCCTTCCATTTCAACTCATTGAAGGCCTATGCTGAGGAATTGCCTTGCCTCAACATGTAACTATCCCAATGGAAGGTTTCTAAGGAAAATGTAATGATATGAGGCAACTGATATAGATAAACCCTGAATGACCACACAATGTAACATCATGTAGACATATTTTAGGTCATTCCAGATGACCAGGCATGGTTCTTTGGCACAGGGTAGTGCCATGAAAAGGTAGGTCCAAAAGCAGTAGAAACTTATCATTGTGATGCTGTAGCTGAGCTAAATAGCATGGACCTTCATTTGTCTCTGCCTAGAAGTCCTCATGCAACCATAAGAAGACCTTCAAAAGAGAAGGAAAATAAATTAGATTTGTCCAGTTGGAGAAGATAAAACTATAAGAAAAATAAGTTGTTCTGAGTACACCAAAATGAATAAAAACTAGTTTCCTACCGATTTGTGTCTCACAGTTTGCAGTGATCTGATTGGAGATCTTTTCCCATGGGTGGGAAAAATCTGAGTCTCTCTCACACCCTGATGTTCAGTCATATGTTACAAATGGAGAGCTGTAGGAAAAAATCTACAGACTGTCTTTCCTTTACTCAGCTATTTAGTCGATATTTGCAAGCACAGAGTTGTCTTCCAAGACTCCTACCATTCTGTCAGATTTATTTAAATCTGTTATCCTTTAAAGGGGTTTTGTCTGAATTTTTGCTTTTTCTGGTCATGGGGAGAAGAAAGATAGACAGACATTTGCTTACAGAGGGTATTTCCATAAGCTGCATTTTCTTAGGACTTAGGACATAGCTTCATTTTCTGAAAAATGTGCCTTCTGCTCTGAATGTTCATGACAGTTTTAAGGTACTGAGCATGTCATTGGTGCATGCAAGCAACTGAGAAGTCAGAAAGTCACATCTAAACATTAAGACACATCTGAAATGCATAGTTATTACAATAATAAGTTCAAATGGATCAGTATAGGCAAATAAACATAAGCAGACATGATAGTATGAGCTTAAGCTGAGCTGTTCAAAGATTATGGATCTGTAACACCAGAGGAAAGATGTTACAGACTGGCATTCACACCAGAACCAAGGAAAAACAGAAAATTTATGTCAATCAGTGTGGTGGTTTGACCTTGGCTAAATGCCAGGTACCCACCAAGTCGCTCTATCACTGCCCCCCCCTTCCCCTTTTTTTTCTCAACAGGGCAAAGAGGAGAAAGAAAATAAGATAGGAAAAAAAAAACAACCAACCCTTGTGGGTAAAACAACAGCAGTTTTAATATAAGCAAAGCGAAGCGCGGAAGCAAAAAAAAAGAAAACAGATTTATTCTCTACTTCCCATGAACAGGCGATGTCGGGCCTTCTCAGGAAGCAGGGCTCTGATACCCGTAGTGGTTGCCTCGGAGGACCAAGGGTGACCCCACCCCCTTCCTCCTTTCTCCCAGCTTTATACTGAGCAGACGTCATATGGTATGGAATATCCCTTTGGTCAGTTCGGGTCAGCTGTCCTGGTTGTGTCCCCTCCCAAGATCTTGCCCACCCTGTCCCACTGGGGGGGAAATGTCAGAAAGAGCCTTGGTGCTGTGTAAGCACTACTCAGCAGTAGCCACAACACCAGTGTGCCATCAACACCCTGCCAGCTCCGAACATAAAACACAGCACCATGAGGGCTGCTACAGGGGAAAACCAATTCTGGCTCAGCCAGATCTGGTACAATCAGAAAACTAATCAGAACTGAAGCAGGCAAAAACTTGATAAAATTTGAGTTAAATTCTGGTCTCATTTAATGTAGGAGACCCACTTAGTTTGATACTGCAATACCAGTGCAGTCCTTTGATAATCCTTAGAAGTTTTATTTATGGGTATGAAATGTATAAACAATAATAACTGTCTATGATGTTCAGTCATCTTAATGAAGCAGATAATTCAGTCCACCTACTTTTTGTTGGTTTTTTTTTTTTTTTTTCCTTCTGCTTGTGCCCTGAGATAAAACCAGAAAAACATTTGAGAAAATCTTCATTCAGAGGTCTGGTCTTAGTCCCTCTGACAGTAGGTCCCTGAGACTTTTTAAGCAAATAAAGCAATTCCCAAAGGCTGTATCTTATTTTCAGGGTATCTAGAGCCCTTAAGCATCTTAGGTTTATGAATGTGTTTAAGGACTCTCCAGAGTCTTATGGATCCTCAGACATTAGAGATTCCTGAGTTGTGAGACGCAACACTTAAACACCTTTGTGTGTCTTGCAGTTCTTTTAGGACTTTAATCTACACCACTGAAAATAATGGGAAATTCACAGATTTTATTGTCTGTTTATATTTATTAATGCACACTGGTGGGTTTTATTTATGTTACAGTAGAATTTCTCTTCAGATACTTATAGTATTAAATACTGCAGCCAAGACAGACTGTTAGGCTAAAATTGGAAACTGGATGAAGAAACAATTTGTGTGGAACCAATACGGAAAATCTTTTGCATCTTCTGGCAAAATACAAAACTAAAATGTTCTTGCAAAATAATTTATTTGACGTGAACCTGACAATTAAATCTCATTTGTATATTCCATTTATTAAATTAATTTATGTTAATTACAAGGCCAAAAAAAATCCCAAAAAGCATTTGGTATAAACATATGATAAACTTTCAAAATTAAGTGCTTAGTTTAAAAATATGGAAATTAAATTTCTAGTCTTATATGGAAATATAGGCACTCACTTTCTTAAAGTAACTGGTCAGGAGTCTTTCACAAAGATTACACATTGTACATTAAAAAGACAAGGCTGCAAGATCCTTGTCAGAAAAAAAGGGAGATTTCCTGGACCTTCCTGACAGAATAATCTAGAGATGTTTTGCAGATAGACCAAACCTCAATTCACCCATGAATCTTAAAAACATAAGGAAGATATATAGGACTAGGTATCATCTAGCAAAGGTCCTTTCCACCATTCACTTCAGTCTGTACTAAAATCTATCAGTTATTGCAGGTATTTTACCTTCCTTTTAACCACACTTTTTTATGTGTTTGTGTGTGATAAGGTAGAACTTTGCTCTCCACAAAAAACTGCTGCAAAGTATAAGCTCTGCCAAGACAAATAACTGATTGTCTTCTAGCATAGAAGGCAAAGTGGTAAAAGTAGTGGCCAAAGATCTGCTTCATTATCTTAGTGTCACCTCTGTAGCCTTGGGCATGCTGATGACCACTAAATAAAATTAATTATTTAAAATGTATTGTTAACAAACTGTATATTTGTTTAAGGAGCTCACCGATGATAGTAGAATGAGAGTTAAATTAAATCTATGCTAAGACAACTGTTACACCAAAAGAAAAATGCATTAAGTTTATTAATATAGAACCTAGGACCATGGCAACCTGATGTGGGCAAGGCCTCAGAAGACAATTGCAAAACAAATAACAACTGCCATAATTATCAAGTCATTTATCTGGGATTCCTGAAAACAATTAATGGATTCCATACCCACAAAAGGCAATTTAGCACTTACATATAAGATCAGTTTATGTGACTGGTTACATCATGATATTCTTGCTTCATTCCACAGTTAAACTTGTCACAAACATTCTTACTTTCCCACTATACATCCTGATTGGAACTATGGCAGCGTTTCAGTTATTACTAATGATGAGTAATAAACTACAGCTTATTTTCCTGGGTAATTTACCTCTTTTGATGAAGAACTTTAATTTTGTCATTGTCATTACCAAGATTTCAACAACAACAACAAAAGCACAGTAAGAAACTTGCCTGTATAATCAATCTGATATTTTAATATGCCTTGGTTGGCACATTTGACTCAAACATATAACCCTGAAATAAAAACAAAGCTGTATTGTATAGGCTTGAAATATCCCAGTCTAATGAAGGCTGAAGATCTGAGATTTTTTTATATTCCTGAAAGTGTATAACAGATATCCTAAAACTAAACATCATAAATTATTTTTAAGAGTAACAAATTTATTTAAGAAATGTTTTAATGGCTAGTAAAAATAAGCAAAATCTGCAACACTGTTTAGGTGGCTAGCCCTAACATAAGCATTTAAGACCAGGCTATGGGGCCTGATGGGATTCATCCCAGGGTACTGAGAGAGTTGGCCAATGTTACTGCAATACCTCTCTCAGTTGTTTACCAAAGGTATTGGGAATTTGGAGAGGTCCCAGTCAACAGGAAGCTAGCATATGTTATTCCAAATTTCAAGAAGGGCAAGAAAGAAGACCCTAGTAATTACAGGCCTGTCAGTCTTACTTTGGTGCCTGGTAAAATTATAGTGAAGATTATTCTGGGAGTTCCTGAAAAACACTTGAAAGACAAGGAAGTCATCAGTCAAAGCCAACATGGGTTCATGAAGGGAAAGTCATACCTTACTAACTGAGTATCCTTTTATGATAAGGTTACCCACCAAGTGGATGGAGGAAAGGCAGCAGATGTGGGGTTTTGGGGATTTTAGAAAAGCTTTTGATACTGGCTTTCACGGTATCCTCCTGGACAAAATGTCCAATATACAGCTAAACATGTACACATTACATTGGGTGAACAATTGGTTGAAGGGTTGGGCTTAAAGAGATTTTAGCAAATAGAGTAATATCTGACTGGTGGCCAGTCACTAGTGGGATTGCACAGAGCTCAATTTTAGGGCCCTTTAGTTCTCTTAAATGTTTTTATCAATGACCTGGATGTAGGACTTGAGTGTACACTATGTAAGTTTGCCAACAATACTAAATTAGGAGGAGCTGTTGATTCCCTTGAAGGTAGAGGCCTTACAGAGAGATCTTGATGGATTAGAGCACTGGGCAATCACCAGCTATATGAAATTTAACAAGGACATGTTCTGGATTCTGCACCTGAAACAGTGTAATCCTGAATGTATGTATAGAATGGGCAGCAAGAGGCTAGAGTGCAGCCTTACAGAAAGGGATATGGGGTTTTTGGTTGATGGTAAACTCAATATGAGTCAACAATGTGCCCTGGCAGCCAAAAGGGCCAACCGTATCCTGGAGTTCATTAAGTACAGTATAGCTAGCTAGTGTAAAGACATGATTGTCCCATGATACTCAACATTGGGGCAGCTTCAATTCAAGTACTGTGTGCAGTTTTGGGATCCACAATGTAAGAAAGATATAGAAGTTAGAATGTGTCCAAAGGAGGGCAGCAAAAATGGTGAAAGGACTAGAGGGCAAGACTTATGAGGCTGAGGATACTTAGTTTGTTCAGCTTAGAAAAGTGGAGACTGAAGTATGACCTCATTGCTGTCTACAACTTCATAACAAGTGGGAGTAGAGAGGGAGGTGCTAATCTTTTATCTCTCGTGTCCATTGATAGGACACAAGGGAATGGCTTAAAAAACTGCATCACAAGAAGTTCAGATTGGATATTCAGATAAAGTTCTTCACTGAGAGGGTGGTCAATCATTGGAATGATGTCCCCAGGGAAGAGTGTGTGGCCCAAAGCCTGTTGGTGTTCAAGGCACATTTGTACAATTCTCTTAGATATATGGTTTAACTTTTAGGTTGCCCTGTGTGGAATCAGGACTTGGACTTAATGGTCTTCTTGGATCCCTTTCAAATCAGGACATTCTATGATTTTAATTGGAGTCCACACATTTCAGGGGTTTGAAGCCAGCAATATTTAACTCTGACTTTTCTTCTCAAATTTTGTTTTCTGGGATGCTGTTGATGTGGGAAAGACTCGATAGATTTTCTGACTCTTCTAGGGAAGAAAATCTTCCTGTAAATATGCCGTCCTAATGAAAGGAGAATTGTGACACAGGAAGAAATGCAAAAGACCAAGATCTTGATCTGGAAAGGGGATGTGTTTTCTTTCTACCAGGCAGATAGAGAACAACTTCTTTGTCTGGTGAAGGCAGCATCAAACATATGGAAATAGGAAAGAGCTGAATCTAGTTTGCAACTCCTTCTGGCAGGTGATTTGGATTTCTCCTGTTTCATTTACAGGATTATCAGGTACCTAGAGGGATTAAACTCTTCCCACATGATGAACAAGCTTTTAATGGAACAAGGAAAGTTTATTGATGTATCACTAAGAACTGATATTTTTTTATGTTCTGTTCCAGAGTCACAGATTATTCAGTCAGTAACCACAGGAATCTGGAAAACTCTTGCTCAGCTTCTGGTAATGGACATTCAAAAACCACCAGATTTATCTAGTCCAGGTAGTCAGCAGTATGGTATATTAAATACTCCAGTAATTTGTTCAGTCAACATTTAAATGTAAGAGAGACACAAAATGTCCCCGACTTCTCTCTCAAGGGACAGTTTCACACTCTGATAGGTAACAGGTACTTGGAAGACACATTTTAAAACAGAAGACTTCTGATATGTACGCAACTCCATACTGTAGCTCTCCAGAATTTTGCTTGTAATTTTTACTTTAGTTCAGGCCCATTTATCATTGTTATAAAGCCTTCTTTATGTTAAATAATCTGTATTTTGTTATGGTGTTTGCATCATTTAAATATTAGCAAACTCCTTCCATGTTCTGTCTTGATTATGATTTAAACATGCTAAATATATTATTTACTTCTTTAAATCTTTTCCTTCTAGCTTTTTTATCACTTGTGTAACTTTTTTTGAGTTTCCTTCCAATTTGTCAATATTCCTCATCAATGGAGAGCCAGAATCAATTGTGGCTTAGGTCTGTGTTCTAAACAGTTACATATTGAATTATTAACTCATTGATCTAGCTGCAATGATGTTTGTCAGGAAAGGATGACGCAGTGGTTCACATGCTAGCCTGGGCCTCAAAAGATTTGGACTCATTTATTCAAAAAAACAGAGATATCCTCTGTAATTTTAGGCAAATCCTTTAGGGCTAAGTGCAAACGAGGTCCTTAAGGCAGACCTGCACTGTGCATTGCTGGGCAGGGCAGTGAACACTGAGCAGCCCATAGGGCTACAGGTCCCTCTCCACAGCAGCATGCAGAGTCCCGTGTTTGGGTCCTAGATTGGGATAAATTTTGTATTAAGCCTACTTAACTATGTTTCTATGTTTCTAACTCCCCTAACTATGTTTCTACATTTCTAACTCGCCTACATCAGGTGAATTAGCACAGCCACTGCACTGTACTAAGACAGCTATTTGCTTGGTTGGTTCTTCACCAGAAGGTCCAAGGCCATACTCAGTTAGCATGTTACTCATGTATTTTAGAGTTATTGCAGTCTCATTACACCTGCGTTAATCTAATGGCTCAGTGTTCATGTGGTTTCAGAAATTAAGATGGGAATCTGATCTCCAATTAGATGCAAAGGTAATGGTCTATTTCTGGCACCAGCTCTGGGATCTCTACAACACAGTGCTGTGAATAACACAAACATGATCCGTCTTAAAAGGTTGCTGCTACAAGGTTCAGGTACTTAATGAATATCACTCTTGGGCCTTGGTCCCCTATTCTCTGGGCATGCAGTTTACCACGATCAATTCCCTGTTGGATGTGCATCAGGGGGATACGCTGCCATTCAAGAGGAAATACAAAGCATAATGCATATCTGAAATCATGTTCCTCTCTCGGACTGACATTGATTTCAGGAAATACCACCTCATTCTACCTAGAATCCACAGTCCTGAATGCTTCTTCTTTTTGTAGATATCTACAAAAATTCTTTTAAAGAAATGTCTTTTCATAATAACAGCCAAGTAGTTATACCACTTAGGAAAAGAGAAACACAAGAAATGGACCGTAACAGCATTCAACTTTAGGCATTTAAGTATGACTAAGATATAAGGCCAGTCACCTTAAGCTTCCTCTATAATTATTGCAAAAAGACAGGCTCCTCCAGGGGATTATTCAGAGCAGGAATTTAACTTTGAGAGACAAGTAAATTATATGCCTAAAGTTAGGAGGATTGAATAACCCTGATTAACCTTGAATAGTGGATGCAATTGCTTGGTTTGAAGAATTCCTAGTCAACAGTCAGGCAAATGTTTAATGTGAGCCCAAGACCTCCTTCAGCCCCTTAAATAAACACTATTCAATTCAGTCATAAGTGAAAGAGTACTGGTGGAGGTCATAAAACTATGTGACATGAAAACAGAGTCCAAGACTTAGACTCATACAGGAGAGCAGAAATTAAGGCAATGTGGTACATAAGCATCTCAGCTAAATTCTGAATCCATTTTTCACACTGTAACATAGTTCTGAACTCTCTTTGACACTGAATCTGATGTGGATAATGGTCTCCCATTATTAAAGATGGACAAATGTATTATGACGTTTAACTTTGTAACATCACCTATGTGATGATGAGAGTGTTAACACTGATCTCCATAAAATAGTTGAGATTAGGACCTTTCCTCTTGTGCAGAAGCAGTCTTGTACTGGAGATATCTATAAGGTATTAGATCAGTTCTCTTTTTTTTTTTCCTGCAGATTTCTGTCAATATTTACAGCAGAATGAGTATTCTTCTTCAAAACATAAGTGCTAGAGCAAGTAAGCACATCAGTACCAAAGGTTATAACATTTTGGATCTCAGACCACAGTTGATTTCATTTATGGATACCTCTAAAGACTGTCAGCAGAAATCATGAGTTTTATAGAATGTATGTATAACTAATAGAAAGAAATAAGGAAATAGCTATGAATGTGAAGGAACAAGCTTAATAGGAACAAAAGATAAAGATCCTTTAAGCTCACATAATTTCTGTTCTCCAGGAAAATCCATCACAGGTATGAACTTCCTTCTTGAAGGAAGAAAAAAGAAGGAGGAAAGGATTATTAATCTCAAAGAATTCGTATCCAGAGAGAGCCACTGATGGCATTAATATATGCAGACTAAAAAAACTTCAAGAGTATATGAGGCCATGCTTCTACAATCAGTAATGGACAAACATTACTAGATCAGAAAAGAATATGAATCTGATCTGGATTTGGTCTCAGTGACCAGACTATAATTCTGTAAAAATGAAAAAGAGTGCACTATACAGAGTTCATACTTTTATACCAGCTCAAGGAGGACAACATTACATCAATGTTACAGTGTCACAGACAGACGACTTTCTGATCTGGCCTAAAACCTGCTTATCCAAACAAAGGTATGTGACTTTTCTAAACAAGTTGGAAACAGCAAAGTGAGTCTACACTGAAACAGTTTTGCATCACATATTAAAAGAATTTGAAGTCTAGGAGCCTTAGAAATGGATGAACAGTGTAGTTAAAGGCAGAGTTCTGGTAGGTGAAGGAGGGAGGTCACCAAGACCTCGGGAACTTTAAAACTAATCGTGAAAGTAACACATTTTTAGGTCCGTGCTGCTACGTTTACAGTTTTGGGAGATGATTCCATTCTTAGAGATTCTTGATTAAAGCAGTTAAGCAGTTGTAAATGTAGCTGGCTGTTAAGTTTATTTAGAATTATATTTTATTTCAATACTCAATGTAATGGAGAATGTTTGTTTCTGGAATCAAATACATTTTACATGTTGTACTCCCTATATTCAATCCCACAATCTTTCTTTGTTCTCTTTCTCCTCTATCTTTTTTTTGGCCAGTAAGTTTGAACTCCCTCCAGTAGCTGTGGCAAAGACTAGATTTTAGTACTAGTTAAAGCACTCAGTTAGGAAGTTCTGTCTACACAGAGGTGATTGAAACATGGTTTCCTTGCCAGTGAAAATGTTCCCACAATTAAGTTAGTGCACCCTAGAAGAGAGACAGGGTAGGAAGCAGAGCTGATGCCTTGCATTAATTCCTTATAATCACTTCAGGTTAAGTGAGTATCTTTTTTAACATAGTTACTACTAGGAAAGTCCTCTATTGGTTCTAGTTACTAATCTTCTTGTATCTGATTTCCTATCTATAAGATAAAAATACTAGTATCTTCAAATAATTGTCTTAAAAAGATTTTCCTTGCAGAGCTATCACATGGTCAAATGTTCTGATTTTGAGACGTCCGCGTATTATGGCATGACGGACAATTGAGACCCCTCAAGAGAAGGGTTCCTTCAAGGAAGCCTAAACCTCCATGGTTTTCTGTGTTGCTCTCTCTTAGACCTGAGGTAATTTACTTTCCCTTATTGGTTTTCAATATTACTCCTTCACATTCCTCTCTCATTTTATGTATATGCATAATATATATGTGTGTACATGTACAAACTCACTTTTATCTCTCTGTGAGGAAGCATAATTTCCTTAATGGCTTTTTGTCTTTCTAGCTTACATTTCCATGTTATCCCATCCCATTATTTTATATATGCATATATCTCTCTCTCTGAAACAGCTCAACAGATATTCATTTGTGATTTTCATTAACATGCCATTAACCTCCTTTCCAGATCATTAACAAAGATGTTAACTACTGCAGGACTTAACATTGATTCCTTTCCATACTATTATTTGCTTCCTCCCATTCAATACAATGCCAGTTACCACTAATATCCATTAACAGACCTTCGAACCTCTTCTTTAACCCACATTTTTAATATAGGCTGTTTAGAATTAAATTTAGAATAAGGAGCTTGTACTTGTTTGCTTCTTCCTTATGAGATACTGAACACTTGCCTAACATCAAAGCCTATCTCACACATTACATTTGCTCTATCTCATATTTGTCCCCCTTAGGGTCAATGGTACAAAAGATGGCTATAGCAGATCACAGAATCACAGCATAGTTGAGGTTGGGAGGGACCTCTGAAGGTCATCGTGTCCAATCCCGCTGCCACCTACAGCAGTTGCCCAGGACCATGTCCAGATGGATTTTTAATATCTCCAAGGATAGAGACTCTACAACTTCTCTGGGAAGTCTGTGCCAGTGCTTGATCACCCTCACAGCAAAAATGTGTTTCCTTATGTTCAGACAGAATCTCTTATGTCTCAATTTGTGCCCATTGCCTCTTGTCCTATCACTGGACACCACTGAAAAGATCCTGGCTCCATCTTCTTTACCTCCGTTCAGGTATTTATATACACTGGTAAGATCTCCCTGAGCCTTCTGTTCTTCAGGCTGAACAGTCCCAGTTCCCTCAGCCTTTCCTCATATGAGAGATGCTCCAGTCTCTTCATCATCTTAATGGCCCTCCACTGGACTCTCTCTGGTATCTCCATGTCTCTCTTGCACTGGGTGGCCCAGAACTGAACACAGTACTCCAGTTGTGGCCTGACCAGAGCTGAATAAAGGGTAAGGAACATGCTCCTCAACTTGCTGGCAACACTCCTCCTAATGTAGCCAAGGATACTGTTACCCTTCTCTGTGTCAAGGACACATTGCTGGCTTATGTTCAACTTGGTGTCCACCAGGACACCCAGGTCCTTTTCTGTAAAGCTGCTTCCTATACTGTTGGCCCCGGTATGTACTTCTCCAGTCTGTTGAGGTCCCTCTGGATGGCAACACAACCTTCTGGCTGTATCTGCCACTCCTCCCAGCAAACTTGCTGAAGGCACACTGCCCCATGATCCGTATTATTAATGATGTTGTTGAACAGTGTTGGTACAAGTATTGACCTCTGGATTACACCACTAATTATTGGCCTCCAAGTAGACTTTGTGCCACCAGTCATCACACTCTGGGCCCAGTTATTCACTCACTTTTCAATACACCTCACTGCCTGCTCATCCATCCCCCAATTCTCTTGTTCTTTCTATGAGGATGTTATGGAAGACAGTGTCAAAAGCCTTTCTGAAGTCTAGCTAGGCAATGCCCACTGACCTCCCCTCATCTACCAAGCCAATCAGTTCATCATAGAAGGTTATCTTGTTGATCAAGCATGACTTTTCCTTTTTAAACCCATGCTGACTACTCCAAATCACCTGTTGTTCCTCATGTGCCTGGAAATCGTTTCCAGGCATTAGTTGCTCCATCATCTTCACAGGGATTGAGGTAGGCTGACTGGACTGTAGTTCTGTGGATCCTCCTTCTTGCTTTTTTTGAAGATAGAAGTGACATTTGCTTTCCTCCAGTCCTCAGGCACCTCCCATAATTACCATGATTGTTCAAAGATTATTGAGAGTGGCCTAAAAATTACATCATCCAGTTCCCTCAGCACTCATGGGTAAAATCCCATCAGGGCCTATGGATTTAAGTATGTCTAGTTTGCTTAAATATTCTTAACCTGATGGTCTTCCACCAAAAGTCTTTGTTACTCCAGACTATCCCCCTGGTCTCTGGGGCCTGGGATTCCTAAAGGCTGATCTTGCTAGAAAAGACTGAGGTGAAGAAGGCGTTCAGTACCCCAGTCATCTTCATGTCTCCAGGTCCCCTGCCCCCTTCAGCAGTGAGCCCACATTTTTCCTAGTCTTGTTTTTGCCATTTATGCACTTACAGAAACCCTTCTTGTTGCCTTTGATGTCCCTTGCCAGATTCAGTGTCAGGTGGACTTTGGCTTTCCTAAACACATCTCTGCATGCTCAGACAGGGTCTCTATATTCCTCCCAAGTTACTGCTCCCACTTTCTCTATACATCCTGCTCATTTTGAGTTTTGCCAGAAGCAGCTTGATCATGATATATAGCAATATCTTATAACTAAAAAATAATTATTTTTAAAAATCTGTTTGATATAAATAGAGACTAGTTTCTGTTGACACATTTCCCTTTTGAAGTTTTTAAAGGTTTGGGTAATATTTCTGTAAGAGAAACTAGCCATTATAATGAATTTCCAGTAGATGTTGATCCATATCCTGATTTCAAGTGTAGGCTTACCATTGTTCTGTAATACATGTTTGATAACTGCTACATGATGTATCTAATAGAGAGTGAACAAGTGAAATGATATAGCCTACATTCTACCACAGATTGGTGCATGACAACCCTCGATTCCAGCTGAAGAATTGTTCTTAAACGAGTCTGTTTAGATTTAATATTTAAATTCTGAGAACAAATTTAGACCTACCTTGTGTTAAGAAAAATATCAGTAGTAGTAAATCTTTTTCACTGTCTTTCATTACCGTTTTTCACGTTTTGAGCAATCTTTAACATAATACAGTGACACTGTTTGATTTATGCAGCCCTCACAGCTGAGTGAACAGCTAACTACTGCTTCTAGCAAAGCATTATAACTAAAATAGGTGATGTCTTTGATGAAGTCTCACAAAACAACATTTTTATTACATGTAGAACTAATCTTTTGTACTAAATTGTTTTACAGAATTTTGTGAACTACTCAGATTATTCTGTGTGCTTCTGGTAAGCTTTAATTTACCTGACACTTGAAGGAAATATGCAAAAAAGGGAATATTATTTGTGTTTAGTTTTGTGTGTATGCACATATAAATTGTGTGGAAAGTAAAGCATAAAAGGTGACAATCAAAGTGGACTAATACTTTAACACAATTGTATACAGCAAAAAGAAACAGGAGAATAAATAGAAAAAAATTTAAAGCTGAAAAAAACTCTTTTTTTACAAGCTCCTATACACAGTGGAGCTTGTAAATAGGCTTACTTCCTCTGTCAAGTCTCTTTCAGCATTACTGTAGTTTCAAAGGTCTGTGGTGTCATGGTGTAGAGCTTCTCTAAAGGCACGTTTCTGCTATAGCCATTTCATCAGCTGGCAGTTTGTGTCACCACCTCAAGCTTGCTTTAAATAAATGAAACCTTAGTGCCATGGAGCTACACTGTTACCAGTGCTGAGCTAACCAGCTTGGCCATGGGTACCCATGTTGTAGTTACAATGGAGCTTGCATTTTGGGTATTTCCCCACAATGGGAGATCCAGTAACTTTGAAGGGCTGGATATGGTTCCTCTTGCTCAGCCAATTGGCTGCAGCTCGTGACTTTATTACAGCATAAACTTACCCTCAGGAGATGAACATACTGGGTAAAAGCAAAAACAGCTCCCCCATCTAGTATTGGAAGACTGGAAGCTGAAACCAAGCAAATTTGATTTCAAATTAAAGCATGTGTGTAAACAGTGATGGATGGTGATCAGTTACTGCAGCAGAGTACCAAGGATGCATAGTCCACATCTGGGTATGTCAATACCTAATGGTAGTGGATGCCTGTCTACAAAGTATGCGGTATCCAGAAGTAAATGAGTGACACCGAAGACAGAAAATATATTAGGATTGAAACAAGATGCTCTGATGGCTTCTCATGATATGAATGCAAGCAAGAGTCTGCTAGAACTCAAAGCTCTGTATTAGCTGTTCTGACTGAATAATCTCTGAGTAATTTGAAATAGTTGCTTATAAATGTTACAGCAGTTAGATTTCCAGAAGAATGTCAGTCTACTCCTGCAAAGATGCAGGGAGCTATTCTTCTGCATAAAAGACAGTCCACTTTTAAATGCAATCTCACCTCCCTGCTGTGTCATGCTATACCCGACAGTGACTCTCTTTTCATAAAGATGTCTAGACAACTGCTAATGTTCATTGCTTTGATGACAACTTATTCCATATGTGTCCTGTCTCAAAGAAATTACACTGCCTGAAACTCTGGCATTTGTTCAGGTTTCTATCTTTCAGATTGTGTATGGTTTTATTTTGAACCTAAGTATCCCACTCCTTACTCCTGACCTGTGAACAGTATGAAATTCAGAAGACCAATTGTGCATAAACTTGCCCATTATAATGCTTTAATTCCATTTTCACCTGCACCTCTCTCACACCTGTTTCAGCTAGAGGACATTGCAGCTAGAGGTAGATTTTTGACAACCCTTTCCTTCTGTCTCTGATGCCTTTCTCTGTTGCCCTCCCACATTACTGCCTTATTTCCTGCCCTTCCGGCTCTCTTTCCTTTACTCGTCGTCTCTGTGTACCAGACCTCTCCCCACCATTTTTGGTTTACTCCCTGCTTTGAAATGGGAGGGGAGGCTGACAAGGTGGGTGTTTCAGAGCAGGGTATCTGTGAGGCTGCAAATCCTCCTCTCACGTGCTGAGCAGCAGATGCTGCCTCCAGAGGAGCTGCTTGGATGTGACAGTGAGAGGACCTGATCCTCTTGCCACTTGCACTTGTTTTACTCTGGTGCCCTGAATGTCTGTGAAAGAACAGCTAGGGCCAAGAGGGAGAAATATCCAGGAGATGTAGCCCTTGGTTTGCTAGGGTACATTGGGGCAGCCTGAAAACAGCAGCATGTTTCCAGATTACACCTCCACCCTCATCTGCAGCTTTCTCTGTTGACTCTATTTTCAAACAGTGCAGGCCAGGAGTTACTAAACTTCAACTCTCCCCTTCCCTCCACCACAACAAGTCAAACAAGCTTGCCTACTGAGTTTATTTATAAGTCAACCATTTTATAGAGGGATCTGTGTTTGTGCAGTGACAGCAAAGATGTAAAGTGAACAACTGCTCCAAAAAGGTTTCAGTGGAAGCTTCTCAGCATTGTTTGATGCCCTGGAGAGGTTTCTAGTGCTAACGTGACTCCAGCTTTCTGAGTAATTCTTTCCTTAACAATATTGCCAAGTGTTAATTAAAAAAGAAACAAGAGGTAGCTCTTTGACCTGGTTGTAGATCTGCATTAGGATTGTGTTTGCCAAGTCATTTTGAATTTTAAAGAAAAATAAGAGCAAGAAGGGGAAAAACTCTTG
Source organism: Strix aluco (assembly GCF_031877795.1). Lineage (NCBI taxonomy): Eukaryota > Metazoa > Chordata > Aves > Strigiformes > Strigidae > Strix > Strix aluco. The sequence continues at coordinate 67,639,680 of NC_133935.1, forward strand.
TGTTTTAAAAGCACACTGTAATTTTATACATTATGTATCATGCCCTGAAAATGTCTTGAAAAGAGAAAAAGAGATAAAAGGATGGGTATAATGGCTGTGTCAATTAATACTTTTCACTGCATATTAATTTGTGGACATTAGCCCCTTTTCATTGGCCTTTAGACATATGATTAGACAGACAGTAAGCTCTGCTGACCAGTGCATATATAATTAGCAAATAGCAAGGTGAAGTAGAACTGTTTAATCTCATTTCATCCCTGAGACTTTATCACCATTTGGCCTAGTTCCCTTTATCCATCCAGAGATAACAACAGCTTTATTTGGCAGTGAGTTAAAGAACCAAGTAGCTTTGCATTGTAATATAGGTCAAACAAAACCAGCACATTTGGTGTTGGGCTGCTTGACAAGCTAATGCCTGGAGATTGTTGCTGGATGGGGGTGAAGCAGTTGCAAAGGACTCAAGAAGATTTTCAGTCTGTAAAAAGTGCAAAAGATTGGAAAGATTTTAATTGGAGACAGCCAAATAGTCTATGACAGTTCATTCTACCATCGATCAGGAGATCAAAGTTTAAATTCCAAACCAGTGGGCAAGGAGTTGGAGCAATGTGAAGACAGGATGTTTGGGCACTGTCTGGGAGGTTTCCCCTCATGATAATTTTAAATAATGCCTCCAATTTGACTCAGGAACAAAAAACTGGATAAGAAAGAAAGTGAACCTTGTTTCACCTCCTTCTGTTTCCACATGAGAAGTAGCACTGGTGACAGTCATGTGACCAAAATAGATTATATCAGAGATCCTCTCCCCCTCCTCAAATGATCTTTTCAACAGAAACAGCCTGTTTTCTCACCTTCTAAAAGTATCTAAGCATTAAGTTATTAGATACTTACTGGTCACCCTGATTTGCCAGCAAATTTATTCAGTAAGCAGCCCAGAATTGTTTGAATAACTTCCATGATTTTCAAGATTCATAAAGTCATCTCTCCCTGTGGGCTACAACTGTACTAACTCATATGATGTTGCACTTTTTTAGGACATACTCCATCACATGAAACTAAAAATGTCCCAGTGCTTCATAAAGCATTTAGCAGGTTTTATTAGAATTTTGAGGTATATGATTTCTTTAAAAGTAGGTGGGTGCAAGTATGATTCATGAGTAGCAGATAAGGGACAGTCCCACTAATATAAACTCTTGCAGTCTGCCTTTCACTAGTGACTGTACTCCGCTGTCTTCCCCAGACAAGAGTGCTGCAAGTGACATTTGGGCTTTCTAAATATGACATGCTGTTTACATGCTGATCTGCAAAAGTGTGTCAGAAAAATAGGGAAGGAGTGACTGTGGATAAAGTAGATTTGGAGGTCTTTTTCTTTTAATTTGATTGTTAGCATAAATAAAAATAGATTTCTTTCTGGGATGGGAAGGCAAGGAAAGGGAAATAACAGTATATTATCTTTGATCTATTGCTGGGACAATCTTATTAGTGAGACTTGTATCAATGATGGTTAAAGAGAACTCTCTCTTACTCAATGAGAAAACACTCTTTGCCTCTCCTTTTCTCAAAGAACTTCTTGGAAAGAAATCTTCAACTTCATAGATAAGGGGCTGATCGCTGACCCAGAGCTTTGCTAGGGAGATATTGCATCTTGGACATATGGCTCTTTGGAGATTAGTCCTTTACTGACTGACAGCCAGAAAATTACCTTGTGACCTTAGCTGGAGGGGATGCACTGAGCCCTTCACAGTCTCAAATGCTGTCTGGCACTCAGTGCTTCATGTGTGTATATGGATACAAAGCATAAACGTAGGCTGAAATTAAAAGCACTAGCCATAATGGTGATTCTGAGATCATGTGGGGAAAACACTGACTTTCTGCACATCCACATGCCCTAAAGGAAGTGATACCAACTTCCTAAATTACACCTGAACAGCTAAATACTCACACCTGTGCTATGTCTGCACAAGCACAATTGATTATATAGATGGAAATTAGTGGGGCTGGAGGCTCTGTCTGTAACACTGTTGAAGGAACTGTGTAATGGAGTAGATAGACAACTTTCTTTAGATACACCATGCATTATAAGGAGGCAGCTTGCTGATAAATTGAAATCCATTTAGACCAATTTGGCAGAAAAAAAAAAAAAGAGGGGAGTAATTAAATCTGCCTTCATGCATCTATGCATGCTTTTAATAGAGAACTAGGCTACAAAAAGCTAACAGCAAAGGAACAACAGAAACAATTTTAGGATAGAACTTTAATTTGTAATCATACTACTGAGATTGCAAAACAAAAAAAAAAAAAAAGAAAATATAGACAGCTATGAGATGAACTCTAGTCAGACAGGAGTAGTAATGCCATTTTTGGAATTCACGGAAAGTCAGTTATTTTGATTGATTTTCCTATTTCAATAAATTATGATGTTTAATTTGGACAAGTCTGATATCTTGACAACCTCTGATATTTTAGTGTAATCTTTGCTCCCATATATATTAAACAAAAACCTTTTTGGAATATATGGAGAAAGATTTTTAAAATTATTTTGTCAGGAATCTAAATCTACAATAATGCCAATAAAGCACCTGTTCTTTCAGATTTTACTTCTACTGATGTTTCTGAGAACTGGAGAGCAAAGGAGTGTGTATAAGGAGTTTAGTACCTGTTAGCGTCTGAGAAGTTGTTAATCATTGTACCACTAGATTTCAGAATTAGGTTCTTCAAGCAGATAGATTTATGCTGATGATTTTGATACCACACACACATTATGCAAGGAGTTTATGGAGCTTCTTACATTGCTGTGTGCAAATACAGTACAAATAGCACTCAGCAAACAGCACATGTTTAGAAAGATGACACATGCACATGGTAGTAATAGATCCTAATGTTCTTCTCCAACAAAGTGGTACATTTCTGGTTTATATGAAAATGTCATATGTAGATAAATTTAGGATATTGAAATCCTCAGCGACTAAAGAGAATCAAAACAAATTACAGTACCATCAAACTTGTCTTAAAAAACTAAGTGTGTCCAATAATCTGAATTTCTGGGTTCTTTCTCTTGGACTGTATCAGATAACATGAATGGAAGTGCTGTATCAACTCACAAAAAAAGTAGAATTTGAAATATGATTCTAAGAAGAAAAGTAAACAGAAAGAGATTAATTACACAAATATGTAGTCATTAGGGAAAGAAATAATTGATGCTTCCAAACATATCTCCAATTTTTAATTTAAAATCACTTTGGACAAATTTTTATCACTCCCTTTTGTTAACATTCAAGTAAACTAATGACATTTCCATGAATGTTTCCAGGAAAATAATATTGGGCCTGTAGATTTTAATCATAGAACAAAATATATTTCAGAATATGAGAATTGTCTAACTTTAGGGACAGGGCCCAACTTCCGGATTAAGAGACATAGAACATAGCAATAGACATCTTAGATCTTTTGAGATGCCTTACAGTCTCACACTACACTTCCAGGTTCTAGTTCTGTAAGTCCTACAAGAAATAGATGATGAAGCTAGTTCTTGAAGTTCATTTACAAGATGACATTGCTTTTAAAATGCACCAGTTTTAAAGATTACTTCCACAGGAAAAGTTGGCTACTTCTGTTTATCCTCTCTTTATATGATTGGTAAGTGTATGTTTTAGCCTCTATATATATGATTTAGCCTCTTGTTATTGTACAGCATGGGATGTAGCACATCTATCCTTCTGAATCCAGCTTTTGGTCCTGTAAATCTGCTCACAGTGTGGGTCTGTAGCTTCACACTCTAGTCCACATAGTCAGCCACCCTGCAGGGACACACAGCCCCAGTCCAGTGAGACACTCTGTTGTCCATGGTCTGCCTCCTGGCTTAGCTCCTCACTCCTAAAACTGAAGCTCTGAACTGTCAGCAAATAAGGTTGGGTCTCAGTAGTGCAATTTAGACCTACATTTTTTTCCCAAAAATTGTCCATACAGATCTATTTGTTATGAATCTGTCTCAAAACAAAATAAGTTTCTACATAATTGTTCATATGACTCAATAGAAAGCTTATTTTATTAGGAAACAGACGTGCATGTTTAACTGGACATGTTAAGGTGGTTAAAGCCTAGAATTTTAGAAATGGCTGGTAATTTTGCATGTCGTCTTTTTGGTGTTCAGCTACTAAATCTTAAACTGGGCTCTGGAAAATCCTCAGTATTTTCAAAACTATATGCAAAAGAGTATTCTCAATATTTCTTTAGCCCATGCAATGCCCCAAATTGTCCCTATATGTGCTCTACACTAGCACTTCACAGATGGTCAAAATGTGTCTACTCTACTCATGTATTTTCATTGCAGGATGAATGTGTGTCATTGTAGGATTTCTAGATTCTACATCCATTTCTGCAAATGCTTAATTCAAATCTTGTTAGGTACAAAATACAAATGAAAAAAAAAAGTTTTTTTTTGTTTTCTAAGCAATCTCAGAAAAACATCACCAAAAACAAAAAAAAAAAAGAGGAGCTGAGAGTTTTGAATTTGCAGTCTCAGAGGAAGGAAAATTGGTTTAGGTGTATGGTCATGTCAAATCTGTGATGTACTCTCATTGTTGAGTGGCTCTTCCCACTAGCATTAAGTTGATTAAGACCTGTGAATGGCATTATTGTTCATGCTACTCATACATATATTAAAAAAAAAAAAAAGGAAAAAATAAAGAAAGCAAAAGGTTAAACAATAATATAATGCATAAATAGAACAGTCAGCTTTGTAGAAAAGAAGATAATCATTGACCTGAGTAGTCAATGTTGCTTATTTTTTCCAGGTAAGCCTCTGCCATGTGCCATCTTTTTGATTATAAAGTTCACTGATTCCAACAACCACTCTTGGAGCCAGTGCTGCACTCTGAAATATGTCACATCATTTGAAGATGTTCAGCATAGATAATTAGCAGATGACCTTTAAAGTTATCTCTAAAACTGTTCTAATTTATTTTAAAAGGAAAAAGTAATACCGCATGGGTAAGTCATCCATGCATCAAAACCAATCATCTAAAGTAAATTCCAGTTCACCTTTAAGTATCAAAAGATTTAAGCCTATTTACAGCTTGGATTTACTAATATTTAGAGAAAAAATATAGTTTAGCAAATCCTGTCTGAAGTTACAAATCACATAATAGAATGTTTGCCTTCTAAATGTCATATTGAAGGAAGCTTCTCCAGCAGAGCAGAGCGTAGTACGGTGGCTGAATCCAATTTCTTAAGAATCCTTGGGAACCAAGATAGAGAAAGAGGTGCAGCACATTCATTCCCATGTTTAAAGCACACATTTCTGTAAATGCATGTTTGCCTTCCCTTTAACCACAACTTTTTACATGACTAAATGCCCTGAAGGATTATTTATTTGGATTGCACTGCACATGTCCTCTTCATTATTTGAGATCCACAACATGCTGAGGAAATTTGCTTTGATTACGTGTTTTTCAATCAGTGTTTTAATTATATATATTTTCCACTTCAGTAAACTCTACTAAAAGTACAAAAGTGAATGTAATAACCAGGTAGTTCCTTTTAAAAAACAAAAATTAAAAAAATCATTGCATCAGGCTGTTCCTTCTCTTTTCCTCTCATACATACTGAAACAGTCACCATACAGATATGAATAGTCAAAGACATGGGCTCCTTTTTATAAACCCTAAACAGCTCAGCAAACAGTTCCATTTATTATGCCTGCTTCTGAATTATTAAAGACGCAAAGTGAGCTTGAATGTTTTAGGCTGGAAGACATACTTTTTCATGTAAGACAGTTTACATACTTTAAAACTAGAGAAGATATGAGATGTTGTAAATCAACATGTGTTTGCTGATAAAGGTGTTTTATGAAGGTGGTTCCTGTGCCAGAGAACAACAAAGAAAATTAAATTGTCCATGCCCCTTGTTAATGTCACCTGAATCTAACATCTTCTGTTTCCTTCACACTACCTGGATCTCAGGTAAGAAGCTGAAGCAGTTCTGTACAGTTGTGGTACAAAAAGTAGATGGCAGAAAAAAACATAGCTTAGTGAGACTGTGTAATTTTATAATCTATTAATTTTTTCTAGTTCATATCATATTCAGCTATGATATATACTGGGATGCATAAGAGAGTAAGAGTCAAGTTAGTAATTTGTATTGTATAGCTATTAACATTCTTCAAGCATTTTTAATTTTAAGTGATTAAAAATGCATGGAAAACTATTAAATATAAGACTAAACTGTAGCATGCATGACATACATACACTCAATTGAATATGGCATGGGGATGGATTGGTTAACACTTAGAATGTATGCACCTATTGTTAATATGATTCTATGCAGTCCTGATCAAAAGCCCTAAGGAATGAACTGTTGACTCTGGGAGATGGGATCAGTCCTTACAGTGACCATGGTGGGTCCTGAGCATTCTCAGGCACTGCTCTGCAAAGGGCATCCCCTCAGGGCTGGAAATTAGTGCTTTGCATAACCTGCACTGTACAGCCTGGGCTGGGCATTTCACACATGCTTAACTTTGATCTGAACAGCAACAGGATTACTCATTTGCTCTGAAGGTAAGCAGACTCAAAGCTCTTTGCTTGGATCTCCCCTGTGGCTGCATACCGGAAGGTCAGTTTAAATTTAGTCAGGATCTCCTTGTTTATCCACTTTTGCTTGATTTCCTGTGTGAATACGGAGAATTCTTGAGCTTGGAGGAAGTGATCTTCCAGTTGTCCTGGAGCCCATGTATCCCACAGGATTCTTCCACACAGATCCATGAACAGGCAAATGTCTGCTCTCCTAAAGTCACATATCAAAGAGAGTCATTGCAGTGGATAACAAACTTTCTTTTTAAAAAATTATACACTGTCATTTCTATGAGGATGGACCCATAACTGAAGCTTGTATAGACTCAAAACTACTTTAAGCTGTTCTGGCTGCTAATGGAGACACAATGGCTTGTGTTATTTGGGCAAAAGCAGCAAGTTCCTAGGTTACAGGGAAGGCCTCTTTTCCATAGTAAACACCTGTTTTGGTTTTTGATTTCTTCAACCCTCTTCATTCTGAAAGGCAGCTGATGACACGGTTAAAATATGATCTGTGTATGATGCGAAGCACTTGCTTCACAAGCACTGGAAGTCCTGATGATTTGGGGAAAATATGAGCATATGGTAACTTATGAGAACAGCTATACTGTCAGAGTACATGTGTAGAGCTGTTTTTCTACAGTTTTCTCACAAAATGTAGAGAATGAAGATAATTCTTTCTGTATTATTATTATTAGTGATATCTTGAGATATATATATACCATAGATAAAATTACATATCACTATTATTTTTTATCATAGTTATCATCATGCCTTATTGACCTGTTTGATAGGAGACATCCAGAAAAAAGACATTTCCTGGTCCTACTAGCAACTAATAATGTGCTAGTTGAACATGCAATATTCCTAAACACTAACAAGGTGTCTGCTGTTACGTCTTGAACTGCTGTGCTTACTTTACACACTGGGCTTTACTAAATACTTAGGAAAAAGTATGTGTTGTACTTAGAGCTGATGTTTGAATGTTTAGTATTCACTAAATTATACATATCACTTCAGTATCTTAGCCTTTCAGTATGCCACAGATGCAGTATAAACTTGTGCAAAATAAGAAAAAATATTTCAACACGGTGCTCTAAGATTTAGGTAAAGTATATTCAAATGTTTCTTCCTTAGACCTTTCCTCCCACTACCCCAGTGATGCCAGCTTTAATTTCCTTTGAGAGAACCAACATTTCTGGTTCATGAAGTGTCAAACACATTTTCAGTCCTAAACAAGGTCTAAAATGCATGACACCAATGTAAGCAGTAAGAATAATACCCGTAAAAACAAATGAGAAGGATTTTAATGAAACCTCTGCATACATTTCAGCATCTAAGAGCCTTCTTAGGAATTAAATTTGCAAAACAAATTCTCTAGTCTCAGCTTTCAGAAGAGGTAATTATCAACTAGCAGACCAATGTCTCACCATATGCAAAATGCTAGGGAAAGTTAGAAAACAACTTTTATGATTTAGATTAAATATCATAGATCATGATAATATGGTTATATTCTGTAGAAGTAACAATTTACAATGCTCTTTTTTGGCTATATAAATATCAGCTGCATTTTTGGGTTTGGGTGTTTCTCTGTTTATCAAAAAGAACAAAATTTATCACAGCAATTCAGAAAGATATTTGTATTTTACTCCATGCTGTATATTTTCAACGTAAGACCTCAAGAACAGTTGGACCAGCTAAAACCAGAGGGCTGTTAAGTATAGGATCTTCTATCTCTAAGGTAGGCTAATAATGGGTACTCAAAAGAAACATATACACAACAGCCCAAGTACAAAGAAAGAGTCTATTCTTTTTATATTCCAGTCGACAATGGTTTAAGGGCTTCCTGAGCTGGTGATTGCTTGCAGACCATCATCTTCAACTGAAACCAGTGAATCTGTTACCATGAATTTGTCTAATTTTTTCTGAATCCCTTGCATTTTTCACCCTATAAACATTCTGTGGCAAGAAAACTTATAATTTCATTATGAATTGGATGAAGAAAATCTTTTCAATGTATTAAAATTTTCACCCTGATGATATTATTAGATGCACTTAAAACAAAAATGGTAAATGCTTATTTCCTATTCATTCTTTAATTTTATAGTCTCAGTCACCTTTCTCCAAGTTGAAAAACTCTAGTTTATTTGTCCTTCATAAGGAAGATTCTCATGTATTTGAAAAAGAGGTTGGTTGTTTTTAGTTCACCAAGTTGCTAGTCAAAATAATTTCAGCCTGACTTCCTAATATATTACATCTAATTTGCCAATGTTTCTTCTTCTTTCATTACTTTTTAAATACTGACGCAATTTATAATTTCTAAACAGTGTCCTTGTTTTTAGTAGTATCTGTTTGTTTCCTGTTAAACTCCACTGATTTTTGTGTCTGTTTCTTTATATTTTGGTGTTTTAATTTTTTTCAGTCCGGGATATGCATGAATGCTGAACCACTGATGTGTTAACTGTAAGCAGTCTAAGTTTCACTCTTTTAGATGCTACTTTTAATGCTTTTGTAATTAGCAGTCTTGTTTTAGTATAACTCACTTTTTTTGAAGATAAACAATACTATGTGCATTTTTATATGGCTCTTTCATGCAACTAAGATGATGAATTTTACACTATGACAGAACGGTTCTTTAATGGCTGCATCTAGAACTGTGCCCCTGCACTGCCTGGAATAAAATCAGGGATTACTTCTGTTCTTATAAATTTTCTCCAAGTAAAGACTGGTATTTTCTCTAAGTAGCAACTGGTTTTTGTTATTCAAAAACATAGTCTCTGTACTATGCCTCTAAATGACATTTATCTTGTTTACTTGGGTAAATGACCAACCTAAAGGACCAAATTTACTATTGCTGTTCCTTTACACCTTTGCTAATCCCCCTTCACAGTTTGCAGTCATAACTGCTATCTGAGTCAGACTGCCAGTTTAATTCTCTGAACACTTCCTACTTGGGCATGGAAGTTCAATTAATTTAAAATGGATGGTAAACTTTGACACCATTAACCTATTTACTTTAATTACATTATCCTTTTTTGACTATATATTATTCTCTAGAATTATATAAACAAGATTTAGATATATGTTCATTTCACCTGTAAGGGGCAATCCCAGCCTGGATTGCAGCATGCATAGTTACCTCAGAGACCATCCTTCTAATGCCTCTCCAGACAGAGCTACCTTCTGGTGCTTAAGGAACCTGGAAAGGGTAAGTCTTATGCTTCACTTCCCCACCTAATGAACTTCCCATAGGAGATTGTTCAAAGGCCAGTACAAGTAGAATTAGTTCTTCAGCTGTGATGTCTGGGAGACAACATGCAGATTGTTGGGTCTCTAAAGCACCAGCCATGACACACTGAGTATGCATCTGGTATTACAAGGGGTTTGGGTCTTCTGTCTTTATTTAATATATTGCAAAATAGCAAAATTAGGACATGAAAAGATCAAACATACACTTTTGATATTCCACACAGTCATTTGGAGTACATTTATAAACAGAGGGTCCAGACATGTTTTCTCCTCTGTGCATACAGAAAAGCACACTTCATCCTGTCTTACAATCTACATTAAAAGTTTACAAAATGCAGAAGCTCGTTGCTTTATGGGAAACAGAAACAGGAATTGTTTGGTCATAGGGCAAAACAGAAACTAAATATTGTGTCTAGTATATTTCATTTCTTCCTTTGTAATTTTTCAGACCCGTGGAGTAATTTCTAGCATTTTTTTTCTTTTTTTTCTTCCCCTCTTTCTTTAAAGAATTTGACCTACAGTGCTGTAATGGAAGAAAAGGAAAAGAGTAATGTGTCACCAAAACAAATCTGGTGGTCAATAATATGTTACAGCAAAAACATATTCTAAGACAATGAAGCCAAAGCAATCTGCTTTCTGAATGTTCTTCCTTCTCCATAACCCAACATTTGGAATTATGTTGAAAAACCTGGACCTTCCCAACTCATGGATGCCAGTTTTCAGACACATCCATGGGTTTCTAAAGTCTCATTTGTATGCTAGTCAAATTACCTGATTTAAGCTAATCATGTGCAACTTTCGATGTTGTTCAGGGTGCCAGACTGAATCTGGAGTCACCCAAAGCTAAATCATTGTAAATGACTCAAGAAGAGGATCAAGTGATTCTCACTTAAATGAAGCGAGAACACATAATCTCTAATTCATCTGTAATGTGCATAATTATAAGCATTTTGGAAGACCAGGTTTTTTTCTATTTGCATTTTAATGTAGAGAAAAAATGGAATGCAGTTCTATATATTGTTTGCAATTGCATGCAATAATTTTAATAGTATCCATATATATATTTCAGCAGGATTTTTCATTATTATCATTTGGTTTACTTCTTTTACTGTCTCTTTTTGTGAGGTTCTGCATCACTCCTGGCTAGGCTAAAGCATACAAATTAGATTGCACACTTGGTTTTCAGACTCATTTTTTAAATTGTTTGTATAGTTTCTGTTCCTCACTGACTAAGTTTTGCTCATACTTTCGAAAACCAGCAGCTGCCCAGTATTGCAAAGGCCTAATTTCAAAGTAGAGGCATGCGGGCTGAGCACTGGAATGCTGGCGTGGCCGGTTGGTGCTCCAGCCAGAATTCTAACTATTTACTGACAGCTGAGGTGACTACGAGTCCGCCCCACATGAAAGGGGTCTTCTCATATTTCTTAGAGAAGAGAATTTAGCACGTATGTGCACATCTTTAGTGATTCTGTTCTGGAAAAAAAAAAAAAAAGAGAGCTTATGTTGGGTCAGACGACAGTGTGCAGACTACACAAATGTATTATTTATGAGCAGAGCTCAGGACAGCCTTTGAGAAACACACAGGCAAACATGTTCCAGGCCCTTAGGAGCTTACATGCCTAATAGCAGACCTGACAAAGCCAGCAGGAACTGCAAACAATAGATGGAGAAATGAGAAGACAGACAGATGTAGTTTTCAAGATCAAAGGTAAATTAGGTAGTTTGTCATATGTGTCCTTCCAAAATATTTTCTCACTCTGCTAAGTAATCCACTCCAAGCCAGTGGAATTTTCTCACATGGCAAAACCCCTCTGAACTACTTTCACAAACATCTTGTCCTTTTTAGTCTCCAACTTGTACCATGTCTAAGCCCTCCCATACATGCCTTTCCCCACTCCCCACCCCACCTTGAATTTCACATCCCATGAACCAAACGCTCCATGGCTTCCTAGTTCTCCCTATGGCTAACATCCTATGAGTAAAAGAAAAGATACCACTCTGAAGAATGTCCATATCTGATCACAGTGAATTTGGATGTCTGAATTCCTCCTTCTATATTAAGATATGTCAAGAGACCCAATGACTTCAACTGAAGAGTAACGAGGTTATAGCACTTTGTTGCCATGTTGAAAGTTTGGGATGGCTGAACATTCAAGGCTCTTATTCTTGCTAGAATTAGTTCAAGGCTCTTATTCTTACTAGAATTAATAATACTTACAACTTAACCTAAACCTGATCATTCAATGGCAAAATTGTATAGATGTTTAATACACTTTTAAAATGTGTAGACATGGGCTAGATACAGTAGAATACAGAATTCTTACTATTGTTTCCATAGTGAAGAGGTAATATTTTATGGAAAATTATATCTAATATTAACCCTAATGATAAATCTTCAGATGTCAGTGACCAATCAGAAGGCTTATAATATCATTTGTATTATTATTATTTTTTTATTATTATTATTTATTTGTATTATTATTATTAGTAGTAGTAGTAGTATTTGTATTATTGTGTCCATTTTGGGGCATCTCAGTATGAGAGAGATATCGAGGTGCTGGAGCGAGTGCAGAGGAGGGCCTGGAGAACAAATCCTGTGAGGAGAGATTGAAGGAGCTGGGACTGTTCAGTTTGAGGAAGAGAAGGCTGAGGGGAGGCCTCATCACTCTCTACAACTACCTGAATGGACATTGTAGAGAGGTTGGTGCTGGTCTCTTCTCACAGGTGATTAGTGACAGAACAAGGGGGAACGGTTTTAAACTCCAACAGGGGAGATTTAGACTGGGCATTAGGAAAAAATTTTTCCCAGAAAGAGTGGTTAGACAGTGGAATAGGCTGCCCAGGGAGGTGGTGGAGTCACCATCCCTGGATGTGTTTAAGGGTCATTTAGATGAGATGCTGGGGGATATGGTGTAGGGGAGAACTTTGTAGAGTAGGGCTGATGGTTGGACTCGATGATCCCAAGGGTCTTTTCCAACCGGAATGATTCTATGATTCTATGATCATTGAAGCCCTGTTAATAAATCTGCGGTAAAAATGCAATGACTGTTAAGCTCCACAGAACATCTGGAAGACAAGGACGCTTCCCTTAATAGTTTATCCACAGCTGCAAGAATAGACATTAGGCACTAGAATTCAGCTACTGATTTCTATTAAAGTAACTAAACAGCAACATCCAAAAACTGTTCTTCATCTTACTCTCACTTTTGGTGCAACACAAATTATTTGTGTTTTTAAAATTTAGGCCTCAATAAGACTTCTATAGACATTCCACAGAAAACAATGCACAAAACACAGCTGTCTCTGCTGTGTCTTCTGAGCAATACTGTGATGGAGAAAATGGCTATTGGTTTTGTGCTGACAGATTATTGATCATACCTGTCTTCTGAATCACTTGATACTATAGATTTTTGCTGAGACCATTAAGGGACCAGCCTCAAGCCCTCTGTGCCCTGTATATATTGACAACATTCTCACATTCCAATTTATGTGCATGTCAATAATGGCCACGAGGAGAAAACAAAAGTGTAAAAAGACATTTTTGAAGCAGGTGGTTTAAACACAGGAAATTAGAGAAGGATAAAAAGTGCTTATAAATATGCAAATGTGTAGCTAGTCATTCAAACAGAGAGCATGAAATGAGTGCCCAGAATGTACAGAGTATTTTCAAGCAGATAACTTATGATTTAGGCCAAGTGAAAAACAAAGCAGTGCTACTAACATATCTTTTTATTTCATTGGAAAGATGTTAATTTTCAAACTCTTCTTCTTTATGGACAGAAATAGTTTGCAGCTGTGTCAACACTAAAGCATTGGACAGGTGGATTCTTAATCACCCTCTCCTAAGGCTCAGGTCAGAAAAAACAGAGAACCAATTCTAATTTTTGTTCTTGTCCCACTGCGATCCCTGGACTGCCAGTCAGCACAGAAAGAAAGTAATTGGCTGTACCACAGGTTCTTCTACCCCTAAGGTTCTTAAGATAAAACCACTGATATTCTGATTGCTGTCTGAGCAGGTATATGAGAGAGGGACTCTCTTCACTTTCTCCTTCAATTTCCCAGTCGAACAATAGCTGCTAAAATTTAGCTTATGGTTCATAAAATAGAACAATACCATGTTTTGAACTGTCATCTTGTATAAATGTTGAGTGTGAGTCTTCCTATTATGAAGCCCCATTTTCAGTTGCTTATAACCTTGCCAAATTTTGACTGTTTATGCTGAACGTTTCAGTGATGGGAAATTTTACCAAAAATATGCCAGTTATTTCTCACAGTAACATTCAAGAAAGAAAGTGCTGCCAGTTTCTCCTAGAGAGTAAAGCAAGATCTGAGGCTTAGCTGAGGAGAGGCAGCTGTGGGATTCAGGTAGAAGGAAGCCAATGTAAAATAAATTTTGTTGCTACCCTGTTTATTGCCTGCTAAGCAGTTATCAATGTTTATTTATTTCCAGAGAGAAACAATCACTTAACATGTGAGAGACAGACACTTTGCACTTTTGACCTCTGTGCAAGAATATACTCAAATGTACCCAACTTTGCATCTTTTGAAAGTCTCAGTTCATACAAACTCAATATCTTCTTGCTCGTAAAACTCTCAGAACAGTCTGTCTTTGTGAACTTGAAGGACTAAAATGAATGGGGAGAACACCATCAGCAACTAACCTATGGGAAACTCTTGGTTCTGCTTCCAAGACCTCATTTCTTCTCTCCCTTCAGTGTTCTGCCCTGCCGATCTAGAAAATCACCACAAAAACATTTGACTAAAATAAAATACAATCAAAAGAAAGGGAGGATTTTCAGGTACAGGGAGGGATGTTGGAGACTGACCTGGAGATAGGATGAGTGAGTTAAATGCATTGTGCAGAAAGTTGAGTGATGGGAACAGGAAAAGAACAATATGTGGGAGGGTCAAAAGAAGATGTTAGAATGGAAATGGCATGACGTACAGAAGCTGGGGTCACAGCAGAAACAGAAAGGAAAAGGTCAGGAGTAGAGGGGACTAGGAACCTACCACAAGTGAATCCTGTTCTATAGCATCTGTAGGAGTTTGATATCCTTCTCCAGCAAATCACCTAGCTAACAGGAGAGAGGAGGTGCACAGCAGAGACCTCATGATGGATGACAGTTTGTGGAATTGGAGAGTAACAGAATTAAGTTCACCAGAAATCTTATTTGGTTATATGAGTATATTTGTTATGACTCAAAGTTCAAAAATTGTATATTTTCTGCAAGATTTTTGCCTTATTTAGTCTTCTGTTTGCCTTTTTTCTTTTCAATTCTTTACTGTGTTATGTTAATTTTATTTTTTTGAGAAGAGTATAACGTATTCTTCGTTTTCTTCTGTCATGTGCCCTCCCTTCTTTGAAGAGTTCTTTTCATTAACTGCTTATGATGAGATCTCAAATGGTTAAAACTGGCTAAAACGGTTTAACATGGATATGATTAAAGCTTTTTGTAAACCTACCCTGTTTACAAAGTTTCTTGGAGACTTGCACATTGCTGTTGAAATTTGGTGAGTATTGAGAGTTATTTTGGGTAAAATTTTACTCTCTCATGATATTATTAAATTAGGAATTGACTTCAAAATCAATGAAATGATATTGCATGTACAAGATGACAAGCCTTGAGTAGAAATAGTTGTGTAAGAGGTTCTTTTTTAAATGTGAATGTGCTAGTCTCACCCCACCGAAACTACAGAGTACTGGATAATTCTTTGTTAAATTATGCAACACCCTTTCAAAATACAGACATTTGGGAATCAGTTCTCATACAGAAGTCTTAAGCAAATACTTGTGACATCATCCTGCAAAAGGAAAATATAAAAAATACTTAAAATCCATATACTGTATAAGGAAACTGGGCATATTCTTCTATCTTTTACTAAAATGTAGGATATATAAATGTGGTGTTAAGGTGCATGTGCCCTTCACATACTGGAAGCTTTAAGAAGGTCTGAAGGTATTTACAATTTCTAACTTTGGGGCCCTATTTTAATGCCAGTTCCTTTAGCTTTTGTTCTGATTCCCAGGTTTTATAGACTTTCAGAAAGAGAGCAGACTACCTACGTGTTAGAGATTTTAGATAAGGCCGCAACTGTCTTCATTCTTTGCATTTTTTTGTCTGTATTTCCTGCTAATGTGATTTGAATAAGTCAATTACATTGAAATCTGATCCATCATCATGCAAATAAGTTCATGAGTGTGGATGTCTCTGTATTCTGTGAAATTGCATGGGGAGTAAAACTGGTCTACAATTTGGTTGTACAAGGGGTCTGCTTTGTGTGCATTTCTGAGGTTCCATTTGCACTACATTGGAGGAAGATTTCAGGCAGATAGAACATTTAAAGAAAATAAAGTCCTTTAAAAGTACTGAAATGCTAAAAATATAGGCTGAATTTTGTTTTCTAGGTGCAGGCTGCAAACATGCAGTTTAAGCATGTAGTTTAAATATGAGATCATCTAAAAAATAAAGCCTGGGAAAATATCACTTGAAACTTGATGAAAATATCCCCAAATGTCCATTGTGTACTGTTTAAAACTGATTAAAAGTGCTATTATAAGAAGTGTTTTATTTAAGTGTTAAATCTCTTTATCAATGAGAGCATATGCACAATTAAACTTGATTCACACTAACCAGGAACTCAAGAAAAAATTACTTATTTTTCAAAGTCATGGGAGACTTTGATGCTCTTTAAGTGCTAGTGGCCTTAAGAGAGGATAATTTTTTCAGCTGCCACTTCTTTACACACTGGCATTGATGACAGTTTAACTTCCTGGCCTCCAATTTCTTCACTGCTCTGTAGGGATACCATATCAGGTCTAACAATTGGGATTTCTTCAGGAAACTATAGGCCAGGCAAAGAACAGCAATTCCTGTTCTACTTGAAGGAGACATTCCTGAGACAGCAACTCCATAGGGCTCTTTGTGCAGGGTGACTCTCACAACTGCTGAATTCCACAATTAGTCTGTAAACGATGGAGATGTGGGTTAAATGGAGAGACTTGCCAAATTTGCTGAGGTAAGGGTTGCTGGAAGCAAACAGGAGTAAATATAAATGCCTTGGTATGTGAACACCTACAACAATTATCCACTCCCTCACAAGTTTAGCAGGTTGAGTTCCCACATTATAATGCTCTTAGTTTTGGGAGAAAGCCAGGTATCAAATTCTGTTCTAGGGAGGAAAGAAAAAGACCAAACCACTTAGTGTCTGAGATCCTGCATCAAAAAAGGTCCAATGTCATTTTATCTAAAGATACGCAAGCAAATCCTACACGGCACAAACTTGATCTCAGCTTCCTTTTCTTTTAAAGGTAAAGCATACAACTGCAACTGCCTACATAGACATGCAAGCTGTTGGAATGAACAGCTTTGGGAGTGAAATCATGGCCACATTGAAGCAAATATGAATTTTATTTTAAAAAAATCTCTTGAAGATAATACAAATCATCATTATACTATAAAATTTTAGAAATAATATATATACCAGGAAAATACTTTTTTAAAAGTACAGTTACTTGACATTCAGTTATTTTATCAGATCTAAATGGCCATAATAATACACCCAAAATAAGAATGACTGTAAAATGACCTTTATGGCACTGTCACAAAACCAATTCTTCCCCCATACACTGTAATATTAAGAAATCAGAGGGAAACAAGCATAAATAAACTTGCAGTACTCAATTGTAATCCTTTACAAATATGAATGTCATTTTCCTTTATTTCTAAATTAAAACAGACTCTTTCTAAGATTCCAACCTTGATGCAGGTTCTTTTCAAATTTCTTTTTTGGTAGTTATGAAGCACTCTAGAAAATCTGTGATTACCAAACAAGCCTCTTTTACACAGGAGGTGTTCTGACACCATAGTGACAGCAATAACACAAAACCTCAAGATAAGTAGATCATTGTTTGCTTTCTCCCTCAGCTTCCTATCCGTGTTCCTTGTGGGAATTTTATGTCATTAAAAGCAGAGCAAAGCATAACAAGCATAAGAACACTAGTGGGAATTTTTATTTCATATCCTTATCAATAAATCTGAAAATTATTTTTGCCTAAAGAGTTTTTTCCCTAAATATCTACTTTATATTTCTCTTCTGTCCAGTGCCTCTTTTTTCTGAATGCTTAATTTTCAGTCTCTTGCACACATGTTTTGTGATAGCAAAATGTCAAGTTTTCCAAGAGATCCAAACCCAGTGTCTGAACCATTGCACACAGAGCCTGAGACTCCTGGTGTGTGTTCACAGTGATCATATATGAATGCATGTCAGGAGTCCTTCCAGCAAAATTTGTGTGCATCCAAAAGATAACTGTGACAAACAACACTAGCCTTTGAATCAGGACTCCACTTTCAGTTAAGTATATTTTAGTGTGGTAGGAACAGTGGCTCTGTATGGTCTCAAGATCTTAGAAAAAAAATGGTACTGTACATGGATCTCACAAGGAGATCAAGACCAAAGACAATGACATTTGATATTACACATACTTTTCCCAAAGTTTCCATTGTCTTCTGCTGCAGGAAATACTCATATTCACATCAACAGGACTTCACACATGCTTGAAGACAAGCATGTGCACAATGGCTTTCTGAGCTTGAGGTCATCCTTTAAATTTTTATTAAATAAGAGAAGCTTGTAATCCGATGCTAAAAAGCAGGACAGACCTTAAGAACTACTCAGCTTTTACTCAGTCAATGCAACTCTGTTTGATTGATGACCTCAGGGTTTAGCAAGCCTGATTTTTGTGAAAAAAACTTCCTGTACAGTATGTCAAAGCTCGTATGTCCACTAGTTCTGCTAAGAACACAGATGATGGCCCTGCAGGCAAGAGCAGTAAATCAGTTGCAGATTAGAGCCAGGTTCACTTATGTGGCACACAAAACCTGTTCCTAATATAAATGGCTGGGAAAAATGTATACAAGTACGACAGAACTAAATAACAAAAGTTCTTCCTCAGTGACAATGGCTACAACACAGTTTATCAGTAATGCAGGGTAGTCAATACACTCACCGGATTACAATTCAACTTTAAACATTCTTACATTATAACTTGTAAAATGACTACACATGATATTAATTTCTTTTCTTTCTTTTTCTGATTAATGCAATGTTTTTGGTTTGGTTTTTTTTTAAATGGTGATAAATTTTTTTCCAATAAGCAACTTGTTACTCATGTTTATGAATTGAAGACATGCTTAATTAAAGTCAATGTCAAGAATAACTGATGTTCATTAGTAATATAAGTCTATCAAGATATGAAATATACAATTATTTGTGTAAATATTTTATAAGCCAGTTTGTGCTCCCACCCACCTTTTTACCTCTCTGCTGCTGATAGTTTCAAAATCAATTTAAAGTACTTTTTGCATGAGAATAAATTGCCTCAGAACTGTCACTTGAATAATGTATAAATTCCTACTGAAACTAAAAATATTTAATTAAATCATGTAATGAAAAAAATAATTTAAAGTGGGTAGGGGCTGTCCTGCAAATTGCTGGAACAAATTTCTTGCCCTGTCTATGTTTCGATACTTTGGTCAATACCTTAATCTGGCAGCACCATATGAACATCTCAGCCCTCCCAGGCCCCTACTTCTTGCAGCCTCTCTGGAATGGGGACACTTGCTCTGCTCAGGCATACTCCAGGTTCAATTTGTTCTCCAGCTCACTTCCATACGAACAAATGAGACTCTATTTTACAACACTCCTTACAACCCACGTGCACTTTGGGTGCCTGTCTCATTCACTGAAGCAAACAGATAATGACAGCACGTAACAACACACTTCATTTGGACATAGTCATTCCAAAACCTTAGGCTGGCCAGGCTGTGAGAAGGGGAAGTAGTAGAGAAAGGAAATGAGTATTGCATTTGTTCAGGTTAAATTTCTGGACTCTGACAGGAGTGTGAGGGCAAGTGGAAACCAAAAGAAACAGGCTTCTATTGAGGAGTGTTTCTTCTTGCTCACATACAGAAAACTGCAGCTCTGTGTTAGGGCAGCAGAGAGATACCACAGCATGGACGTTCAAATCAAGAGCTTAGAAAAGAAATCTCAATTTCTTGTGCTAAAAAAACCAACCAGCCAAACCTCCCCCACCTTTGTCCAAACCTTGCTACATATCATTCATTACTAGATCCAACCCCTTGGATATCCCCTTTTCATCCCTTTTCTCCCTGCTCCCCATGGGGACTCAGTGCCTGGGGACCTCTCACTTCTGCAGCTGATCTGGCAGGCTTACATGGGGAAAGTAATAGGATACAGGAACACCAGAAACAGGTGCTTTCTCTGAAAATTTGAATAGACCCTGTGAGTCTTATTTCCCCATGAGCAAATTGCAATCAGATCTGTGTTTTATAATCCAAATAACAGCTTACATAACAACCATGCAGTCCGTGGTCGTTGACTGAGATCTTACAGTAAGGGGACATATAACATGTTATCTCATCAAGAGATTAGCACAGAGATTTCTTCCCCTGCCCCCACCCTTTATTTGCAGTAAAGCCTCCAACTATCAAAACCTTTCCATTTTTATAACTTCAAGCAACACAATCACTTCACATTTCTTAATTAACAAACTGCACCCACCTCTTTACTTTTCTCTCCCCCTTCTTGGACGTACAATGACATCAGGAGATTATGTTTAGTTTAAACAGCTCAGGGAGATACAAACATACCTGAAAATATATTCATTCCTTCCTGCTCAACAGATTAATAGCATTCGATTTGACATGACTGTAAGTTTAGACACTTTAGAGTGTTTCAAGGGATACCTTCTAAAAAAGGAAAGAATAAAAAAAATGTTCTTGTATATTCTGCATGACTAAGTGATGCACTGTTTTTTTCAGTACTCAAATCTGTTTTCATGCCTTGGTGCTAACAGTTGTGAACAAAAATCAACTCTAGTATCGTGGCATTAATGTGGAACAGTCTGGCCTCCACCTAACCCTGAAGATAATTATGCTAAAACAATAGTGATGAACATTCAGCTAACTAGCTCTAACAAGGAAAGACTGCTGCTGCCATTCATCAAAAAAGCCATTTGGATAATGAGGAGAGATGGCTACTGACATATTTCAGCAGGAGAGGCCATCCTGCTGGGAGCTTCTTTCAAAATGCCAACTTCTATCAATTTAAAAAGCAAACATCACACTGTCTTTGGTTTGTCTGGTGATCTGGGGAGCAGACGCATAAGTCGTATAGTACTGCCCAAGTTGGAATAAAGAGCTGGAAGAGATACCTAAGGATAAAAAAATGCTGTACCGTACATATCATTGTAATCTTCAGTCTCCTGAAATGACTAATCTTAATTATGAGCTACATGACTGCTGTCAGTCAGGGAGAGCAAATCCCTTGCTTTTTGTAAGAAGCTACTAATCTGATTATTGATTTACAGTTCTGGTGATTAGTTAAAGGGTGTGCATCTCAAGGAATCTGCACATCCCAACTAGACAAACAAAAACCCAGTCATTTAGAAGAAAAGCTTTGCTTCAAATAAATGTACAGTTTCAAAGCACATTTGGACTAGAAAATATTGTGTGCTAGAATAAAATGAAAGAAATGTTACCAATATCTTCTGCTTTTGTAGGTAGTGTCTAATATGACAGCCACTTTATCACAACAGACATCACATCAGAGCTGATAACAGTAATACGGAAATTGTCATGATGGTGAGGAAATGTATTTTAATTCTTCTGTGGAAAATATGTTAAAGAAGATGTCTTTTCATAGGAAAAGGAGACAAAGGAAGTAGATGTAGCAGTTTCCAGTGACTTGCTATTGCAAGCAGCAAAGTTGCAGATGCCTCCTATGCTGTAAACAGTCTTGACTGGTAAGACTACCGTAGGTTTTCACATATTTATCTTTGTCACCAACAAGTATGCTTTTACTGATTATAGAAAAAATGCCATTGTGAACAGAGGTGTTTTCCACACTAACTAGCAAGAACTGCATTCAAGATTTCTCCAACAACACCCATTGTCAGCTGCTGAAGACAGTGGAAATCACAAGCAGCACAGCTTCAGCTCCTCTGCTACCAGGAACTCAGGGGCTTCTCTCTCTTCTGACTTACAACACAAGAGGGAATATGTGGACTGTCTTAAAAAAACTCACTAACAAATCCAGGACAAAGAAGATGATAAGATAATAGGTGAAACAGAAAAACACCTGGAAGAGCAGGAAATTCAGTGGGACATTTATAAAAGCAAACATGAACTCAGTGATACTAATCTCCATAGGTTTCTTCTACAGTCCACAGAGGGTGTGAAGTTCCTTCATGAAGTTATTCAGAGCAGGAGCTTGGGAACTGTTCCTGGAAGAACCTATCTTTCTCCACAGACTCTATAAGAGACCTACAGAAATTAGCTTCAGTAGGCTAAAATTAATCTCTTAGCATACTCTGTACAATGAGCCCACACACAAATGGCTATGTTAAGAAGGCAGCTATTCTCTTCTATATCCAAAGGGTCAATTTCAGAGAAGTATTTTGGGATGCTAGAACTTATAGCTGATAATTGGAAAACCTTCTGAGGACAAAAAATCTGTTTGCATTGTGCTGGTGTCAAAAAGGGTGCTGGTGCTAATATCAAAACAGGTGTGTATTCCTCACCTAGAATTCAAATAAGTACATGTTTTTTCAGTACTGATTTTAAAGCAAGTCTGTGAGGCTTTTAAGGTTTCAGTCATTACACTGTCTAGAAATAGAGTATAACATGTAAACTTAAGGAGCTGTTAATGATTTTAAAATCTAAAAACTTATCATGCATGTACCTATTTTTAGTTACATTAATTGGACTCTACCACAGAACTGTGTATTTCTACTGAACCTTCTCTGCTCGTGCTGAAGTCATTGGAAGAGGCTGATAATAATGTATTTGGTTTCCTTGACATGTTTGAAGGCAGGAGAGAACTCCCCAGCTTACTGAGTGCCATTAGGCAGCAGATAACTAATGTTATACCTCGCGTAAAAACTGTTAATTGAAACCAGTTACAAACTCAGTGAATTCTTTTGGCTCAACATGGTTTTTGCTATGTGCATTTCTAAGTTGATGATCTCTGTGAAAGATAAGCTGTTAACAGTGTTTATATTGTATATTCCTAGTAGTGATCTTTCTTAGTGCTATGTGAAAAATGAAGAAATAGAAAAAGAAAGATTATTTGCCTTTACCTTGTGTCATGTGTGATCATGACTAATTTGGTACTAGAATCGGAATCAAAGGAGCCTAGTAAAAGGTCCATATCTAATGCTTTCCCACGTTCAGTCTTACCTTAATCTCTGAAATTCTTTAATTCTCTCCTTAGGGCATGAATACTTGGTATTACAAAATTTACATGTCTGTATTCTTGTAGGAAAGGCAAATTAAGCCAAAAATTCACAACAAACTTCCATAGTGAAGATAGATTATTTCATATTTCTAGCCATGTTGAATTATGGGGAAATCAAACTCACTGCAGCTATGTATAAATGGCCACAGAAATACATCTTGGCACAAAACCCAGGCATGCAGAGTAGTTTTACCTTAATAAAGATAACTGTCTCTAATATTTGGAGCCAGTAACAAAAACTTTTACTGAAAGCATGGCCTTTTGGACTATATAACATTCAAAACCAAAACAAACAAAACCCTCACATTTCTCTCTATGCTAATGATAAAACAAAAGAACAGGGTAGTGCCATGTTGGCAGCACCTCCAGATTGCACCAATCATTTCTGGCAAATAATGAATCAACTTGGCCCCTCTAAAGACTTCATGTGAGGTTGGAGATATGCTATTATTGTAGAGCTAAAAAATACTGCTGTGGTGTTTACAGAAAGCACTCGCTCAGATTATTCTATTTGAAGTCAATTAGAAGGATCCTCTGATCTTACTGGCATAGGTTCTCACAGCAAACAGTAGACAGTTATCGCTAACCCAGGAGAATGCAGCTATCCCAGGAGAATGCAAAGGCCAGTTTAAAGAGCTATTCACTATCTGTGTTGATACTTATGGCTTATATGTCTGTTTTGCAAAGTCAGATCGAAATGATTGCCTCTAACCACTATGCAGACAAGAAAACGTTGTCAAGTACCTGCCAGTTTTCACAGTACGATTCACCTATCTTCTGGGCTTTGTGGTTCCACACAGTGTTATTCATTTCCAGTTTATTTTCTGAAACATTACCAGTATCCAACACACTGCTGCTTTGAAGAAAGCAGCAACTCAAACACAGAAGGAGAATGTGGGTCAATATGATATTTTCTCATTAATTTTTAACTTGGTTTTTTTTGCTTGTTTTCATTGCTCAACAAACTCAGTTATGAACTGCTTCCTGTCCACTTTGGTGATATTGAAAACCAATTATCTTTAAAACTTTCACTTATACTAGTCTTCCACATCAAAACCAGGTTGCATGCATGTGTCTGTATTTCTCTATGTCACTTATGTGAACACAGTAAAATATAATACACAAAGTCACCACATCTGCCACATGCTTGATAGACAGAAAAGGACAGTCTTAAGATCGCCTATACTAGGTTGAAAGCACTAAAATATGTGTGCAAGGGAAATCTGAAAATATTCTGAAGGGCCCAAAGAGTTGTGGTGAATGGAGTTAAATCCAGTTCATCACGGGTGGTGTCCCCCAGGGCTCGGTTTTGGGCCACTCCTGTTTAACATCTTTATTGATGATCTCAATGAGGGGATCGAGTGCACCCTCAGTAAGTTTGCAGATGACACCAAGTTGGGTGGGAGTGTTGATCTTCTCGAGGGTAGGGAGGCTCTGCAGAGAGATCTGGACAGGCTGGAGCGATGGGCTAAGGCCAACTGTGTGAGCTTCAATAAGGCCAAATGCCAGGTGCTGCACTTCAGCCACAACAACCCCCAGCAGCGCTACAGGCTTGGGGAGGAGTGGCTGGAGAGCTGCCAGTCAGAGAGGGACCTGGGGGTGTTGATTGACAGCCGGCTGAACATGAGCCAGCAGTGTGGCCAGGTGGCCAAGAAGGCCAATGGCATCCTGGCTTGCGTCAGAAATAGCGTGGCCAGCAGGGACAGGGAAGGGATCTTACCCCTGTACTTGGCACTGGTGAGGCCGCACCTCGATTACTGTGTTCAGTTTTGGGCCCCTCACTACAAAAAGGACATTGAATTACTCGAGCGTGTCCAGAGAAGGGCAACGAAGCTGGTGAAGGGTCTGGAGCACATGTCGTACGAGGAGTGGCTGAGGGAACTGGGGTTGTTTAGTCTGGAGAAGAGGAGGCTGAGGGGAAACCTCATCGCCCTCTACAACTACCTGAAAGGACGTTGCAGAGAGCTGGGGATGAGTCTCTTTAACCAAGTAACAAGTGATAGGACAAGAGGGAATGGCCTCAAGTTGCGCCTGGGCAGGTTTAGTCTAGATATTAGGAAGTATTTCTTTACAGAAACGGGTTGTTAGGCATTGGAATGGGCTGCCCAGGGCAGTGGTGGAGTCCCCATCCCTGGAGGTGTTTAAGAGTCACGTTGACATAGCGCTGAGGGATATGGTGTAGTTGGGAACTGTCAGTGTTAGGTTAATGGTTGGACTGGATGATCTTCAAGGTCTTTTCCAACCTAGATGATTCTGTGATCCTGTGACTCTGTGAAAGGTGATGTCCTTTGTTTTGATCCTTCTACATAATTTGTTATGTGAGTTTTCTTAGTCATGCTGCTTCTTTTCAAAGTATTTCTCATCAAATGCTAAAGCCCACCTTGCCTGCTCAAGGGAATGTCTCTAGCTACAAGGCATCAACAGGAGATGGCACATCTGCTGTCACCTCTGTTACTTCTGAAAACATATCTAACGTCAGATCAGGTTTGTATTCATTTTCTCATGTGCACGGACATTAATCTAAGCACATCATTATCCATCTCAGACATCCTTATTACCTTAAATTACAAAAGGAATAATATTGGCAAGAAACTTTCAATATGGTAAGATTAATACTGCTTTAATGTTGTCATGCAACAATAAGAAATAAAAGTTTTTTAAAGACAAAAATTAAATAAAGAGGGAAATATTTTAGGGGGAGAAAGAAGTTAACCTTAAGGCTGAAAGGGCATTTAAGGGGCCACTGACAGACTTTAGCAATCTTGTAAATTACAGCATCTTCCTTGTACATTTATTATGTTGCTTTGCTTTTCATATCAGGAGCTCTGTTGAATACGACCCTTTCTGTCTGCAGTTCTGCCTACTGTTCACAAACTCAGGAGAGACTTCAGAGGGCAGCTTCATCCTTATGTGTTGGCGTCCCTGCTTTGAAGGCATTTTGCAAAATATAAAGGTCAAGATCAGAGGGAGAGGAGAGAAGGATTTTCAGGTTTCATAAGCTAGATATTGGACTCTTACAGCTGCCAAGTTTGCAGCATATGCATTCTGATTTTGGACCCACACGAAAAACACAAGTTGATTTCAGTCTTAATTTGATATTTCCTTTTCTAAGCCTAAGATTTATATTCATGCTGTTTTCTTTCTCTGACTTTTTAAGAACATGTTATTATGCTTCTGATACAGAAAACCTCTTTCCTAAGTCACTGTGTTCTGAGAGCTCTAATAGTGCACCATCATGTACAGTTCTTTCTACACACCAACAGACATCTCTGAGGAATAACACTGAGACATCCGCCTGGAGTTTGAATGTAAACACAGAAGCAATAAAGTTAGTAATAAATCCTGTTAGGTATAGTACAGTACAATTTTGCAGAGCCAACACTTTTTCATTGATTTTTTACAAGCCAACAAACACGTACAATTCAATGTGTCTCAGCTACACATGCACACACACGTGCAGACATCTAGCATACAATTTATTATTTCAGATAAAGCATTTATAAAATAAAATTTTATCTACTATGAGGTCAAAGTCTCAACATCCAGTGTGATTACTGACAGACAAATGACTTGCTTCATTGGTCCCCCGTTGGATATACTGAGCTGACTTTTTTTAATTCCAGAAAATGTTGTGTGTCTGCTTTCTGAAATGATCTCTCAGCCCAAGTTTCCAATATCACTGGTGATTTCTGGGAATTTACGTCAGTATTATCATATGTATTATGAAGCCAGGATAGACATTTTGAAACTGATCTAACATTTTCTTATTTAGCAAATATGAATCATAGTTTTAAACATCTTGCTATTAACAATGAAAAACTTTTCACTTGTAGACTACATGATCTACTTGCTAAAGTATTATGTTCAGACAGACATCTGTTCACCTGGCTCTGGAGATTTGAATAAGCAGTGAGATACTTATACAGACTTGTTTAGTTGGAGCATTAATTCACCAGGAAAAAAAATCTTTTTATCTTGCAGTGGATTATTTTAACTGTTGACTAAAAATTTAAAGCACTGATGTTTTTAAGATTAATGATGGGTTTGCTTTCCCATGTATTTATGCTTCTGATTGCTGTTAAACTTACTATATAATTAACCTAAAATAATCACCAATAAAAAACAAATATTGACTTTATACTTCTATTCATCATTATAAAGGAAGTAGAGTATGGGTACAACATACCACAAGCTTCAGAAATTTATATCAACACAATTGGATAAAACTTCTCCTCCTATCCAGAGCACATAACTTATTTGATAAATAAGAATATGTTAAACTTTACAAGACAATCTTGTGAATTCATAAGGCAATCTGTTCAATGCTCCTGACCAGACTGTGTATAACAAATAAATACTGTATTCCCAAAATTTGAATTGAAAATACTCACTTACTTTTACCCTCAGCTACCATCTCTTCTGTTCTTGCTGAAAAAAGAATATGTCCTTTGATTTCAAGTCTACGAAAAATGTTTCTTCACCTATTACTCCTTTTGCAGATATTTCATATATTTGGGAACATGAGGATTTAAAAAAAATCTTTCTTTTAAACTAAAATCCTAACTGAACAAACCAAATTTAGTCAGACCACTGACTGCAAGCAGACTGAAATGAAGTTCTGGGGAACTTTGGTCACTGAATTAACTTTGGAGCTTAGTAATGGTGATTTAAATGCCTCTACTGATAATTATTTCACTAATTATTCTAGCAGAAAGAAAAAGAAGGAAAAAAAAGACAATTAATGTGCTTATTCTACAATTCCCAACTACTTGTATTGCTTTCTTTGTTGACAGAAGCCAAAAAACTTCTTTCCTGATGGCTAATTTCAAAGCATTTATCAAGTCATAATGTCATAGCTAACACATATTTCTGTGGCTGCACTGATGCTCCCAGGTCTGCATAGACCTTATGCATCCATCTATGAAGCTGAAAAAGTGAGACCAACCCTTGTGGGGGTTTTGGAAGTCTTTCCTTTTCACTAATTACACTAGGATTTACATCGGGCAGGATGCGCATGTTTATTTGGGGACAGTCTACAGTCTGGCGTGCTGTAAACTGAACATACCATCAGAGAATATGTTCTCCTTTTCTCTGGACATCACATTAAACAACTTGAAGATCCTGCTGATTTGAACTTTTTGGTTGGTGCTTTGCTTTTCTCTTTTTATTCAATTCAGTAAAAACAGAGAACTTTGTCACAGAAACCAAGGCAGCATTTTGACTGTGGAATGCACAGGGTCCCTCACACCCCACTGAGATGCCTGCCTGCTCAATATTTGCACTGATTTGTATTCAGCAAGACATATAACCAACTTAACTAGTTAGTTCCTCTGCTGAGACTGTTTGTCAGGGAAGACAGAAGTAAATCATAAGAGACAGTAAGAAAAATATTACAAATAAATAAAAGAATTAGGTATGGTTATAGAGAATATAAAAGAGAGTAGTTAAAGCCAAGTTGAAAAACAACTTATAGAATGGCATCCTTTCTAATTGCTTAAATATTTTTAATCTTTAAATTGGTGTGGATTCCACCGAGGAGTGAAAGAAATCTTAGTTTAACTCCTCCATTGCTGTATAAATATATGAAACCAACCACAAAATAACTGGAATTTGTTCTTTATTTGATGTGATTCTTTCAAATTCCCATCATATTCCTAAGGACAGCATTTATTATTTATACACAGATAAAGAATGTCATAAGGTTCCTATTAATAATGGGGAAAATGGGTACAAAACAAGTGACTCATTAATCTTCAAACTATTCTTCTAAAACAGATAATATTTGTTATATATTATTATATATATTATGTGGTTATTATTACACTTATTAAAATATAAATGTACTATTAAACTATTGCAAAACTGGCATTAATTGCTAATTCTGTGTCTGTGATCTGTCAAGAGTTGAGCTGTTTCAGGATACAAAATCAAACATTTCTTTGCCAGTCCTACGTGCAAAACTCCATGTTGGGAGTATTGGTGGGGCAAACTTTCCAGATTAAGCTGTGGCAAAGATGCTAGGGATGCTGCTGCTGGCAAACTCCCTTCAGTTTAGCAGAACAGAGTATAGTGTGTAGGAAATCATATCCCATTCATCCCCTTGCCAAAGGGGATTCGAATTCCTATCCTACATGAATTGTATGAGATTGATGTTTTGGCTTTGGGAAGCCACTTCATTGACATTTGAAAACTGAAGTATTGCATATACACAAGGATAATAATAACTTAGTATTACCTTATATATGTCTTTATACTCAGTAGTTCAAAAAGTTCTTTTTAAAGATGTTACTTTCACATATTGTTGGACTAAGGAACACAGCTATGCCGAGGACACTTTTCTAGCCAGTATCAGGTTCAGAAGTAACATCCCACTTTCCTGTCCTCAACCAGTATAAGGAAGTTAGACACACAGCCCTGTGAGAAACAGACCTCTCTGAACTGTGTGATGTGAACCCCAGCATTGCCTTTATTGCCTATGAATAAGGACCACTCTATTAGCAGGTTGTAGGGAGTCATCCCTCAATGCTCTAAGGACACCTCTCCCTATCAGCTTGTGCAAGGTCTCTGTGGTGCTCTGTTGGTGATTTCACTGTGCCCTACACTTTCTGGACTTGTGGTTTCCGAAAGAAGAGGCTATGGAAAGAAAAATTTGAAATAGCACACAGAAGGGACTGAACAAGTTGCTTTTGTCCTGCTGTTTCCCATGTCATTTACCCTGCTACTTGCCTAGACTGTCTATGAAGAGCTGACTACCATCTTAGAGTCTACATCACTAAATGGGTGAAAAATAGATCCTATTCTGTATAAAAATCATAGAATCATAGAATGGTTTGGGTTGGAAAGGACCTTAAATATCATCTAGTTCCAATCACTGCCATGATCAGGGACAATTTCCACTAGACCAAATTGCTCAAAGCCCCGTCCAACCTGGCCTTGAACATTTCCAGGGAGGGGGCATCCACAGCTTCTCTGGGCAACCTGTTCCAGTGTCTCACCACCCTCACAGTAAAAACTTTCTTCCTTATATCTACTCTGAGTCTATCCTCTTTCAGTTTAAAACCATTACCCCTCGTCCTATCACTACACTCCCTGATAAAGAGTCCCTCCCCATCTTTCCTGTAGCCCCCTTTAAGTACTGGAAGGCCACTATAAGGTCTCCCTGGAGCCTTCTCTTCCCTAGGCTGAACAACTCCAACTCTCTCAGCCTGTCCTCATAGGAGAGATGCTCCAACCCCCTGATCATCTTCATGGCCCTCCTCTGGACCTGCTGAAGCAGATCCATGTCCTTCTTATGTTGGGGGCCCCACAGCTGGACAGTCTGTTTATAATGTGTTAAGAAATTACAAATAACTTATTTCAGAGGCTACAGTGTAGAGAGCTGAAGACATTAGATAACGAGTAATCAAAAGTTTTTAATGAGAGTAGTGAAGACTGGAAATTCTGGTTTACGTTAGACTTCTGAGTTTCAACATTTGTTTTCAAAATCTCTATTTTGAGTCTTTCAAAATATTTCATTTTACTAATGTTTAACATTTTCTTTTGATTTTGAGAATTTTAAAGTATATTGTTGCTGTTGTGCAATGTTTTCTTAATAGAAACCTGTAGTTTCCTTAAATAGAGAAAATAAATCTTTGTTTGAAGAAGCTTGAAATGGAAATAATTTTATAGCCTGTGCTTGTCCACTTCTAGTTCTCAACTGAGCTACAAAAAAAGACAATGCCTTATTAAAATTCAGTTTATAGTGCTAAATTTTTGCCATTGCAAACACAAGCAGGAATCCTATTGTAGACAATAAGTGAGATTTGCAAAGCCATCTGAGGGATGTAGCTCTCCAAATTTCATTAAATTTAATAGAACTCATGTAGCAAAATAGTTATAGAGAGGTTTGAGCATTTCAAGCAATGTGTGTATTTTTAAAAGCCAGAATTTGCCCCACTGAGTTTAACTAAGGAATGGGCAGGTGACCCTGGGTACTGAATGATACTGATAAAGCAAAGAGACAGAGTTGTCAAGGGTGACAGACAGTAGGAAGGCTACTTCAGATCCTATTTTAAAATAGGTCTACAATGATCTGATTCTTCAGATCTTCTTCAATGATCCAAAGAAGAACTTAAAGAAACCTTTCTAATCTCTCTTGACAGTCAGAAAATGAACAAAACAAAAACTCTCCTCCTCAACCTCCAATAAATACATTAGCAATGACCTTTTAAGATCAAATGGTAAAAGTGAAAAAGTATGAGATGCTCTTGAGAAAAATGATTATATAATCAAAACATCACAGAGTGCCACTCCTTTTTCCTTCTGGAAGAATTGAGTTAACAATCTTCTCTGACCTTGTTTGTGTGTTTTTCTCTAGAGTTATGCCAAATTATCTGAAGGTCTTTTATACAGTCAGAGAGCCTGAATAGTTGTTAGTTCAGAGATGCTGCAGATCTGGCTCAATATTCACTGCTACAAACAGATCTTGTCAAGCTGCATCACACCACCCTGGATCCTCCATCTCCAGCAGTGTATGAAAAGCACATGAAATGAGAAACTCTGCTTTCCACACTATAATAGACCATTTTTTATCATGTCTACATTCATGCCTTTAGTTCTGTCCAATGTAAATTTTGCAAAGTCATCATGTACAATAGGACCAAGTGTTTTTTACTGTCTAAATAATGTCCTTTTGGAGGTAAAATTTTGTTCATTATTATAAAGGCAGAGCCATAACATTACTGGTTGTTCATAAATCTCATTAGAGTTCTAAGCAGACAAATGCTCTGACAAATACCTCTACCAGGTATGATGGTCTGTATGCTATTCTCTCCCAAGTATCTCTGCAGGTACATTACTGAGTCAGTAAACTGAACAAGAGGAAAAGATTTTTAAATGGTTCCTATCTACACAAAAGTCTAATACATCTTAAAGAGCCACACAAAACAGCAACTGGTAAACAAAAGCTCTCTTCAAAGGCTAGTGTTTGCATAGCAGGTCATTGCATTTAAGTAGAATTCTCACATCTCTGACGTGCATGCAGTCAGTGAAAGAAGTTCCCATAACAGATTATGGCAGGAAAAATCTCATTCATGTATGCAATTGTTTGTTATCAATAGACACCATGTACTCTAATTTATTTTGACTTGTTGGATTTGATTCATTGCTTTTGCATTTTTTTTTTTTTTAAACTGGATAATCAAACCTGGCTGTGTATGAGCCAAACTTCCTGCCTCCATAAAAATATGTATTGAGCATTCAGTGGCACTTCTCCAAAGGGAAGTGCACAGCCTTTCTCAGCAATGTGACCCTTCCACTTACTTTCCCTTTCTCAGAATAACAGACAGAAATTTTCTTTGGAAGGCTCAGAAAGTAAGACACCCTTCTCTAGTCAGACTAGAGAAAACAATAAAGTATTTATTAACATTTTTTCCTCTTTGCCTAAGGAAACAAAGTGTATGTAATCACATTCAGTGTGTATCTCTCCCTATCTAGAAGGAAGATAAAGTTAGTGATACAGTTTAATAGGTAAAAGTCTGAAGGACAATGAATTTCTTCCAACAATGAAGATAAATGGGTAGGGGAGACTAAATGTATCGGAACTTCCCATAAATAACCATGCTTGAGGAAAATGCTGAGGTGCATGACTAATACTATATACAGTAAAATCTTCGTAAACATCCTAATTGAGGTGTCTGTCCCAGCTGTCAAAGCTGGTAGTCAGCAAGTCAGACTTTTGTAAGAAACCAAGTTTCATTGCTGCCAGTCCTCACAGAATCATCAGGAGCTACTGGTTTGGTAACAGTCGTAGAAGTACAGTCTTATTTGTGGATTGCAAAAAACTGGTCCCTAGGAGGGTGCTCAGCATCCTACTGGTAATAGTGTAACAAACTTCTCCTTTTGGCATCCCAATGCAGGAAAAGTGGTCGCAGAGGACAAGGTCTGGTCTCTACAAATTGACTGATTCAAAATATGCCTTCTTGAAGGCTATTTATCTTCTGACGCTTTTTCAGGAGACATTGAGAAAATATCCTGCCTGCATTCTTTCTGGGGTTCTAGCTGAAGGGTAACAAGCAAACATAGTCTCTATAAAGGCAAACTTAGTATTTAGGATGGAGTTAGCAGCAAAACCCTCTAAGCTGGTTCTGTAATCACGTTACAGGAACTGTACGGCAGTGACTCAACCTGCTGCGTTGGGGGCAGAGACTTCCTACCTGTTTCTGTGGGCCAGCTTTATATTTGCCTTGCCCTGTCACGGTGTGAAGTGCACAGATTAAACAAACGACCAGCTGCGGGCCCAGGTGTCACTCAGGGGGTCTCTGATGTGAGACTGTCACAAGGCACAGGGCATGCAACCTAGGCATTAAGCTTCCCAGAGGGGCAGCACTGGCTGGTTAACTGCAAACATGCAGAGAGGCTATCGTGCTGGCTGTGCTACTGGTTCACGCTCACTTTAGCAAGACACCTTGTCTCACTTTCCCTTCTCTGTAAAACAGGAATATTGGTAAAGGCTCCTATATACCTCACAGGACTATCATTAGAACTAGTTAAATTCAGATACCAAAGTGCACTGCAGATTTAACGAATGGGGTATAATTTTAAACCTATTTTTGTGTTTTAAGTTACATACATACATGGCACCATTACTGAGTATGTACATCTGCTTACTAACAAATCAGATCTAGTAAACATGTATTAATATACTCTGGACAATACAACAGTGCTCATAAGCCCCATGGAGATAGCAGCTGCAGAAATTCCATCAGAAGATGCTTCTATGTTTTGAAATATCAACTTCATCTTCTAAAGCTGGAAAAAATATATGAAATGTAGAATTCCATTATTTTCTGTTACTACACATTCACTGAAATAAGAATATTTAGAATTCCGTTCCTGGAATAAATGTATATGCTACAAATAAATGCTTCTTTATTATCCTTTATTATTCTTGCTTATCTTTTGCAACAAGTCTTAAGGATTTTGTTGCTGTTGTTTTATTATTTTTTAACTAGTTTGATTAATTAAGGAACATATTAGTTGGGTTTTCTTTCTGACAGACAGTCCTCATTATGAAAGTAAGTAGGTGAACTATGGATAATTAATACCTTCTATTTAGAAAGTACTTTTCATCAATAGTGTGGTGGTTTGACCTTGGCTAAATGCCAGGTACCCACCAAGTCGCTCTATCACTTCCCCCCCCCTTCCCCTTTTTTTTCTCAACAGGGCAAAGAGGGGAAAGAAACTAAGATAGGAAAAAAACCCCAACCCTTGTGGGTAAAACAAAAGCAGTTTTAATATAAGCAAAGTGAAGCAAAGGTCCGCGCGTGGAAGCAAAAAAAAAGAAAACAGATTTATTCTCTACTTCCCATGAACAGGCGATGTCGGGCCTTCTCAGGAAGCAGGGCTCTGATACCCGTAGTGGTTGCCTTGGAGGACCAAGGGTGACCCCACCCACTTCCTCCTTTCTCCCAGCTTTATACTGAGCAGACGTCATATGGTATGGAATATCCCTTTGGTCAGTTCGGGTCAGCTGTCCTGGTTGTGTCCCTTCCCAAGATCTTGCCCACCCCGTCCCACTGGGCGGGGGGGGGGGGGAAATGTTGGAAAGAGCCTTGGTGCTGTGTAAGCACTACTCAGCAGTAGCCACAACACCAGTGTGCTATCAACACCCTGCCAGCTCCCAACATAAAACACAGCACCATGAGGGCTGCTACAGGGGAAAACCAATTCTGGCTCAGCCAGACCCAGTACAGTCTCCACCCCTTATTCCATACCGTTTACGTCATGCCCAGGTCCCACATAACACTCATTTATTCATTCCGTAAACTTTCTTCACTCCTCCAGATATTCAGTGACTTGGCTGCCATCTGTCAAGATGGATGTTCAGGACAGGAGCAGTATGTTTGACTGTTGGACTCCAGCACCGGCTAGGTTTGGGTCATCATCGCACGTATCTGGTTCACTCTTCGTCGTTCCTACTTCCTCCATCACTTCCTGCAACATACAACTCAGCCCACAGATTATTTTCCCCCCAAGGTTAAATCTCCTTGAGGCACACACTGAGTAGCCCCATTCTCCCGCATTACCCACCAAGTACATCCAGGTCCCTGAGCAAAAACAATCCCACGAGTGGGCTTGCCTTTTCCCAAGGGAGGAGCAATCCACACTGCCTTCCCCAGCCATTTCCCTGTGTGTACTACAGGGACCTTATCTCCTCCCACAGTATGAAGGGGTTTTGTTTGGGCAGGACCAGGACGGTTAACAGATCCTCTGGTGTTAATTAGCCAAGTGGCTTCTGCTAATTTTATATCCCAGTGCTTCCATCCCCCATTGTCCAATGCTCTTAACATAGTCTTCAACAGTCCATTGTATCTTTCTATCTTTCCAGACGCTTGTGGGTAATAAGGGATGTGATACACCCACTCAATGCCGTGTTTCTTTGCCCAGGAGTTTATAAGATTATTTCGAAAATGGGTCCCATTGTCTGATTCGATTCTTTCAGGAGTACCATGTCGCCATAAAATTTGCCTTTCAAGACCTAAGATGGTATATCGGGCAGTGACATGATTTACAGGGTACGTTTCAAGCCAACCAGTAGTTGCTTCCACCATGGTGAGTATGTAGCGCTTGCCTTGGCGTGTTCGTGGCAATGGTCCAATATAGTCAATTTGCCAGGCCTCACCATATTGAAAACTCAGCCATCGCCCTCTGTTCCAGGGAGACTTTACTCGTGTGGCTCGCTTGATTGCAGCACATGTTTCACATTCGTGAGTGACCTGTGAGATGGCCTCCATGGTCAGGTCCACCCCTCGATCACGAGCCCATCTGTACGTTGCATCTCTCCCAAGGTGCCCAGATGTTTCATGGGCCCATCGAGCTACAAATAGCTCACCATTGCGCTCCCAGTCCAGGTCCAGCCAAGCTACTTCAATTTTGGCAGCCTTGTCTACTTGTTCATTGTTTTGATGTTCTTTGGTGGCACGGCTTTTGGGCACATGAGCATCTACATGATGTACCTTTAGAGCCACGTTTTCCACTCGGGCAGCGATGTCCTGCCACAATGTAGCAGCCCAGATGGGTTTACCTCTGCGCTGTCAATTGATCTTCTTCCACTCCTGTAGTCACCCCCACAGGGCATTAGCCACCATCCAGGAGTCAGTGTAGAGATACAGTACTGGCCACTTTTCTCATTCAGCAATCTTTAGGGCTAGTTGGATTGCTTTTACTTCTGCAAACTGACTTGACTCGCCCTCTCCTTCAGTGGCCTCAATGACTTGTCTAGTGGGACTCCACACAGCAGCTTTCCACTTTCGATGGTTTCCTACCACACGACAAGATCCATCAGTAAACAGAGCATACCGCCTTTCATCTTCTGGCAACTCGTTATATGGCGGTGCCTCTTGGGCACGAGCCACCTCCTCAGGCAGTGCTCCGAAATCCCTACCTTCTGGCCAGTCCATGATCTCTTCCAGAATTCCTGGACGGTTGGGTTTTCCCAGTCGAGCTCATTGCGTGATTAACGCTACCCGTTTACTCCAGGTAGCACTGGTTGCATGGTGTGTAGAAGGGATGTTTCCTTTGAACATCCAATGTAGTACAGGCAATCGCGGTGCCAAGAGGAGCTGTGCTTCTGTACCAACAACTTCTGAAGTGGCTCGAATCTCCTCATATGCTGCTAGTATCTCCTTTTCAGTTGGAGTGTAGTGGGCTTCTGATCCTCGATATCCCCGGCTCCAAAATCCTAATGGTCGACCTCGAGTTTCACCTGGTATCTTCTGCCAGAGGCTCCATGTGAGGCCATGCTCCCCAGTTGACGTGTAAAGTACATTTTGCACAGTTGGTCCTGTCTGAACAGGCCCAAGAGCTACCGCCCGAGCTATCTCCTGTTTGATGTGCTCAAAGGCTTGTTGTTGCTCAAGACCCCACTCAAAATTGTTCTTCTTTCGGGTTACTTGATAGAGAGGACTCACCAGCTGACAGTAACCTGGAATGTGCATCCTCCAAAATCCCACAAGTCCTAAGAAAGCTTGCATTTCCTTCTTGTTGGTTGGTGGAGACATTGTTGCTATCTTGTTGACAACATCCATAGGCACATGACAGCGTGCATCTTGCCATTTTATTCCCAAGAACTGAATCTCCTGTGCTGGTCCCTTAACCTTGCTTTTCTTTATGGCAAACCCAGCTTTCAGAAGAATCTCAATTACTTTTTGTCCCTTCTTGAACACTTCTTCTGCCTTGTTGCCCCACAAAATGATGTCATCAATGTACTGTAGATGTTTAGGGGCAACACC
Organism: Strix aluco; assembly: GCF_031877795.1. Classification (NCBI taxonomy): domain Eukaryota; kingdom Metazoa; phylum Chordata; class Aves; order Strigiformes; family Strigidae; genus Strix; species Strix aluco. The sequence continues at coordinate 67,677,079 of NC_133935.1, forward strand.
CTTTTCCAGGGCAGTTTGAATTTGTTCATGACAAATAGTGGGGCTGTGCTTCCACCCCTGGGGCAGTCGATTCCAGGTATACTGGACACCCCTCCACGTGAAAGCAAACTGTGGCCTGCACTCTTCTGCCAAAGGAATTGAAAAGAATGCATTGGTAATGTCGATTGTGGCGTACCACTTGGCTGCCTTTGACTCCAGTTCATACTGGAGCTCTAACATATCTGGTACAGCAGCACTCAGTGGTGGCGTCACTTCATTCAGGCCACGATAGTCTACTGTTAACCTCCACCCTCCGTCAGACTTTCGCACTGGCCTTATTGGGCTATTAAAAGGTGAATGTGTCTTACTGATGACACCTTGGGTCTCCAGTTGATGGATCAGTTCTTGGATGGGAGCCAGAGAGTCTCGGTTCATGCGATACTGCCGTCGGTGCACAGTCCTCGTAGCAATTGGCACCTGTTGTTCTTCAACTCGCAACAGTCCTACAACAAAAGGAACTTCCGAGAGGCCAGGCAGATTAGACAACTGCTTGACCTTCTCTGTGTTCACACTGGCCACACCATCGGTATCCTTTTGGGTCTTTGAAATACTCCCTCTTGAGGTAGTCAATGCCCAAGATACAAGGGGCTTCTGGGCCAGTTACAATGGGATGTTTTTCCCATTTGTCCCCGGTCAAGCTAACCTCGGCCTCCAGTACTGACAGTTCTTGACATCCCCCTGTCACTCCTGAGATCCAGATAGGTTCTGCCCCTCTATAACTTGATGGCATTAATGTACACTGTGCCCCGGTGTCAATTAAAGCCTGGTACTTCTGTGGATTTGATGTGCCAGGCCATCGAATCCACACTGTCCAATACACCTGATCATCCCTTTCCTCCTCCTGGCTGGAGGCAGGGGCCCTCTATTCCTGTTCTTGGTCAGAGTATTCACTGTCTGACCCTTGCTGTGCCAGGCTGGAGACTCCTTCATCAGGGCCAAGGGAGGTGATCTCAGTCTTCCTGTATCTGGGAGATCGTTGATTACTTTCTTGTGGTTTCACACCAGCTACATTAACAACCTTCTTGGATGTCTTCTTCTTGGCAGGGGTCTTTCCTTGCAATTCATGTACACGAGCTTCCAACTTGAAGGTGGGTTGACCATCCCACTTCCTCATGTCCTCCCCCTGGTCACGCGGGAAGAACCAAAGTTCGCCATGTGTCATGCACCTAGGTTTCCCTTTCCCTCTGACTGGGGTGGAAGAGAACTGATTTCTTGGGGTGCGCCTGACATCTAAGGCACTCACCCGTAGAGATGAGGAGGTACCAAGGCTCTCTTCAAAGTTCTGAAGCCAGGAAGAGACTGCCTCCACAGTTGGTGTACATCTTGGTCCTTCTCCCACATCCATTTCTGGATAGTACATCGCAGCCAAGCCAGCAGAATACGAGGATGGTGCACCTTTAATCACCTTCCTCCACATGGCCCGTGTGCACAGGACATCCTCTGGATTTTTAGGGGCTTCATCATTGTCTGGATCACTATAGATGACTTCCAGCACTGCTAATTCTCTCAGGTACTGGACACCTTCATCTGCAGTAGTCCACTTCCCTGAGGAGTTGTCCGTAAGATCTTCCTTGAAAGGATATCTTGCTTTAACACTTGAAAGGAGCCGTCTCCACAGACTGCAAATTCCTGTTTCTTTTCCAATTCCCCTTTCAATTCCTTGATCTCTAGCAAGGGAACCCAGCTGTTGGGCTTCCTTACCTTCCAGCTGCTGAGCATCAGCCCCATTATCCCAGCATCGAAGCAGTCAGGCAGCAATCCGCTCACCTGGCTGGCGGCTATAGTCTTTCCGCAGATCTCGCAGTTCTGATGATGTCAGGGACCGGGTAGTTTCTGCCTCCTGATTGAGTTCTGTTATTCCCTCTTCTGACCCCTTTGCTGAAGGACGTGCTTCTTCCTCTTCTTTCTCCTCCCTTATTAATCAAGGGTATGGACCTGTTGTTCTCCTTGTCCACTGTTTCTTTTTTACTACTGGGGCAATCTCTGCTGTTGTTGTTTTTGTTTGAGTTCCCATCTCCACCACAGTCCTTTGAGAGCACTGAACTGCAGCTCGATAAGCATAGGCCAGGCCCCAGTACAGCGCTAGGAGTTGCTGATTTTCATTGGGATAGGCAAGGCACCCTTCTATCAGGTGTTCTGTCAATTTTGCGGGGTTCCTTGCCTGTTCAGGGGTAAGATCCCAGGCTACAGGAGGTGATAACCGTCCTAGGAATCTGCCCAAATCCTTCCACTCCCCCCCTGCCAATTCTCTCACCCCAAATTTGCCTTCTCTTACACCGAGCTCCACACAGCCCACAATAGGCGAATAGCATTAATGAACAGTATCAAAGAGCTAACATAAGGATTAATAAGTACTTCGGGAGCCTGCAGAATAAAACCACTCATGATGTTCCCAATTCCTTCCAGCATGTTCCCGAGCTTAGCAAAATAAAGATAAGCAGAGCAATAAACAAACCCATGACCAGCACAAGAGCTTGTCGCTTAATAACTGCTATAGCTATAGCACAATTAATATAAAACTGCCGTTGTCTCACCCCACGTTGGGCACCAAAAAGACTGTGGTGGTTTGACCTTGGCTAAATGCCAGGTACCCACCAAGTCGCTCTATCACTTCCCCCCCTTCCCCTTTTTTTTCTCAACAGGGCAAAGAGGAGAAAGAAAATAAGACAGGAAAAAAAACCCAACCCTTGTGGGTAAAACAAAAGCAGTTTTAATATAAGCAAAGTGAAGCAAAGGTCCGCGCGTGGAAGCAAAAAAAAAGAAAACAGATTTATTCTCTACTTCCCATGAACAGGCGATGTCGGGCCTTCTCAGGAAGCAGGGCTCTGATACCCGTAGTGGTTGCCTTGGAGGACCAAGGGTGACCCCACCCACTTCCTCCTTTCTCCCAGCTTTATACTGAGCAGACGTCATATGGTATGGAATATCCCTTTGGTCAGTTCGGGTCAGCTGTCCTGGTTGTGTCCCTTCCCAAGATCTTGCCCACCCCGTCCCACTGGGCGGGGGGGGGGGGGAAATGTTGGAAAGAGCCTTGGTGCTGTGTAAGCACTACTCAGCAGTAGCCACAACACCAGTGTGCTATCAACACCCTGCCAGCTCCCAACATAAAACACAGCACCATGAGGGCTGCTACAGGGGAAAACCAATTCTGGCTCAGCCAGACCCAGTACAAATAGATATTCTGGTTCTTTCCAGACAAATTCTCCATGGTCTCCATTTTACAGATGAAATAACTGAAATATTTCTGAAGGCTAAATGTAGGAAGATGAATAAATACTCTGTATCTTAAGTGTCCTGCAGAAGTGTAAGCAAATGAAGAAAAAAAACAGTCAAGAAACCACACTATAGTTATTGTTCACTATTTCATTGACTGTCTCATGTATGTTCCTCTGCAAGGGCTCCCTGCTGGCTGTCTACACCGTCACTTACGCAACAGGAACACCCATTTTTCAGTTTCATGCATTTCTTTAGACAACATGGTCTTGTCAGGTGGCAGTGGGGTTTGGCTCCTGTGTATACAGCTCTTTTTACTATGCAGAGTAGTTGAATGCTTACTCCACCCATTTGTTTAATGAAACCTGTAATCAGCTTCAATTCAAATAGGTTATTAACACCTCTTCCACAGCAATACGAAGCCAAAATTGGGCAGGTTTGTTATGTCTGTTACAGCACGCAGTGGAGATACTTTCTGCAGGTTTTAAAATGTCTTTATTATAATTCATGTTCATAATAACTACAGTGAGCCATCCTCCTTGCTACAGCAGCAAGAAAAATGAATAGCTCCTCTTGTCTTTTTTTCTGTATGATTATGCCTTGAAATGTATATCATTCTCCTAACCTCTGAATTTAATTTCATAAATATATCAACCAAATAAAAGCACTACTGTGAATGGTTCCTAATTTTTTGTTTCCTCACAAAAGAAAGATGCCAAGGACTAATAAATATATAGGAACTACATCTAGCTTAGAATGTCTCCACTTAGTAACTGGTGGAATAAAAGGTGTTGTAAGTGTTTATTCTTGTAATCATCTGCCAATATCTGCTTTTGTCCTTTTTCAGGACAAAATACTGGACTGTATGGCTCTTGTATGTCCTTTCTCCTGTTCTTAAAAGATGGGAAATAGTTGTTACTTCAACACCTGAATTCTACCTGCTAAATGCACCTTGCTACAGCATGTAACACCAGGGAGCTAGTGTTTTCAAAGAAGAGAGTTGATATGTGAATGACACACACCTTTCATTTTTTGTTATGGTTTTTTTTTTTTTTCCTTTCTGGGAATGAACGTGAGACTATTAGCATGATATCTGACTATGCCTGAGACAAAAGAGGAGGAGCATGATAGATACAAGAGGGCAGGATGTGGAGGAAGAGAAAGTATATATTCCATAAGGGGATCTGTTCAGTAAACTGGGCAATGACTGCTTCTTTACACTGTAGAGACCCTGATGCAGAAAAGTAACATTTAGTTTTAGAATATTTTCATTAACTTCAGCATGTCTAAGTGTTTGTCTGTGAACTGTTGCTGTAGTATAGAGGGTTGTACAGATAGAGTCTATAAGCAAGGGTGAGTATTAGCAAGTGCTTTGAATTTAGCAATGGGCAGAGAAACAGTACTGTATGCTCAAAACCCAGCCCCCTGCCCAGGACTCCTCTCTTCCCCGTATGTTGCACCTCTGTATTTTACTGGTATGGTTATACAATATCTGTATGCATCTATTCTCTGAAAGTGAATAAGATCTATAAATAAAGGATAAGAATGGTCTCTCTTTCAGTGGATTTTCATCCTGATTTGATACCTATACATTTGCACAATCTGGAATTGGAGCTGAGAGAGCTGGACCCCACCAGAAAAGTGAGCTGATTTTCAGCCACTGAATATCTGGCTCTTTTCCCTTAAGAAAAAAAAAAAAAAGAAAAAAAAAAAAAGAAAGAAAAAAAAAAAAAGCAAGTAAATATTAATATGACATAGGTGTTTTAAAAAGAGGGATAACAGAAGACATCATTATGCAAAATTTTTCTAATTTTGTTGGGTTTTAGGGTGCAGAACAAGAATGCAAATGTTCAGTCCAATTATGGTTTGGGAATTGCCAATATGACAAAATTTAGCATTAAGTTTGTTCCTTATTTCAGATACCTTACTGAAAAGGTCAAGAACAGAAAGTACATGAAGATGGAGCTCCACCTCTTAGTCCAGAAATCTCCCCTCTGTCACACCTTAGCTAGTCTTCTGGGAATGTACAGCACACATGGAATTCTCTGGCTAAGTCTGTAATACCTAGGATTTCAGTTTCCATTGCTCTCATCCTAACTCCTTTCCCAAGCTCTACACTTATTTTAAAGCATGGACAAAGAATTCTGCCTGAAAGTATAAAGAGAAAAGTAGGTCAAGATATAGACTTACCTTGATGCTCTCTCTTTAGCACTATTGTGTAGTTGTAATTGAAGTGTCCTTTTTAAAAGTATGTCTTGTATTTTTTTTGCCACAGGTCAGCTTGGAAATAAAATGTAGTAACCCATTGCATATTTCTGTAGCTTTGCAACTGTAATTATTTTATTGCACTTTAGGTTCTTTAAATCCCATAATGTAAGGTATATGGGGCATTCACGGGTATCTGATGTGGAAGTATATTGGGTAGAGTTCACATAAATTCTGTTATATACATTGGAAAGACCTATATAGACTTCAAGGCAATCATATAGCTAATTTTCACTTATAAACATAAAATTGCTTCCCCAGTGGTAGCAGGTAGTCTTTTGTATGGTCCTCATATACAAAAGCAAGCAGCTAAATTGATAAAAATTATGGATTTGGAAAAACTGTAAGCTAACAGGGGCTGAGAAGTCTTTCATGATGTTTGCATCTGCAGATTCTAGAACAATGGTTTATAATTTTGGCTGAGGCTTATAGACATTGTCACAATCAGTAAATATAATAAAAAAATGTCATCAGTAGAGTATCCATATCACCTGTAACATTCTTTGCTTCCTTCTTGTAGACCTAGGTCTGTTTCATGGAATGCTTTTAATTAGGGAAAAAAGTTATTTAGCAAATTAATTTGTTAATGCCAGAATTAGATAAAAAGAGAACATTGTGTTTGTATTTTCATCATGGGATGTTGGACACAATTTGTTGTTTCACAATGCTAGCTCTTCCCTCAAGGTTGGAGACAGTACTTCAGACAGAAAAGTCTGAGCCTTGAGTTTGATACTTCAGCTGCCACAAGAATAAGTGTAGGTTATGTGACTCAAAAAGAAGATGTACTTTTGAAACAATGCAGATGCTTGTTACACGGTTTAAAATATCTTATTGGCAGGACTATACCCGTTTAACCATACAGAGTGGCAAAGGCCTAAAAATACTAATCAGCAAAGGCAGAAAATTTACTTGTTGGGTGTAGATGGCTTGGGTTTACATGATGCTGCCAAGCTATTTTTATCTTTGTAGTCCAGGCCTTGGCCAAAAGTTAGGAACAAAATCTAAGCACTTCAAAGATCTTTTACATTTGAGCTAAACCCAAACTCTGTTGACATTTCCATGTTTGAGTTCAGAAGCTATCAATTTTATGGCATTTTAAAACCTTTGCATAAGTTTGTCTGTAAATAGCACAAGAAACAAAAGAATAAACAAGGCAGAAGCCCAAAGTGACGCACTAGGCTTTAGGGTAGTTCTAAGGGCAATCTTAAGAGATTTTTTTCTGTTGTTATATTTCCAATAACAGAAAAAGTATAACCATATAGTTAGTTTATACCATTATTAATAAATAACAAGGATCTTGTCCTAATTTCAGTGGAATAAATATAAAATTTATATGAAATGAAGATCTCTTTTATTTTAAAACTGCACTTAGAAATACACTGGTGGTTAGCAGGGAAGCATTGTCTTGGTTTATAACAATGTGATATTGAAAGTAATCTATCCATTCACAACTGATAATTCTGTTTGACTGCTAACTTACATTATGTCTGTATGAATTGGTATCAGGCTATAAATTGCATTTGAATATTGGGTTTGCTTGTTTGATGTGATATCAATTTAACTTCATCTTGAACTGAAAATATGAAGGATTGGGGACAGGGCTAATGAGAAAACTTAAATTTTTGTGGTCCTCTATGACACAGAAGTCCCTGAAAAAAGAGTGGTCAACTGGTCATGACCTGTGCTTTGTTTCAAGGCTGAACTGTGGTGGGGAGGAAGCTAAGCCATAGAACACTGACACTGATACCTCAGTAGGGCTGGTCAGGGACTATGCCCTGACAGAACTGTATGCAGTTTTTAACAGAGAAGGCTGTTTTGTGAGAGAGAGAAGAAATGCAGTGCAAGAAATAGTGCTTCTGTACAAGCTCTTTGTAAATGCCCAATTAAAAGCAGTTGGACTAGATGATCATTGTATGCCCCTTCCAACTGAAATATTCTATTAAGCAACCAAAATCTGATTGTGACCCATTGTGTACATTCATTCTAACTGTCAACACATGAACATATGTTTCTTCTATATACATGCAATTTAGTGAATGAGTAAAGTGAAAATATGAACAGATTTCTGGACATATAATAGCAAACATGGTTTATAAAAGCAAGAAATAGAAAGCTGAAAACTTTTCCTTCATATGCATAAGTTAGAGAGTCTTGTGTGATGCTTATGAATATACAGTATGCATAAATTATAGGTTAAGATCCAGATTCTACTAAAGAATTCGGCAATTTATTCAGACTACTTTTTATCTCCTAACAGCACCTTATTACATGAATAGGTGCTGGAATCACTAGGATTACTCTAGTCTTTAATGATTTTATACTATATGATAATGAAACTACTAGCATGTTTCGCAGTAGTATTTTCATCACATGTTTATTAACTGTATAGCATAGAATCATGGAATCATAGAATGGTTTGAGTTGGAAGGGACCTTTAAGTATCAGCTAGTTCCAATCACTCTGCCATGATCAGAGACAACTTCCATTAGATCAAATTGCTCAAAGCCCCATCCGACCTGGCCTTGAACACTTCCAGGGAGGGGGCATCCACAACTTCTCTGAGCAACCTGTTCCAGTGTCTCACCACCCTCACAGTAAAAAATTTCTTCCTTGCATCTAATATAATAAATATAATAAATATAATAAATATAATAAATATAATATAACATAACATAACATAACATAACATAACATAGCATAACATAACATAACATAACATAATAATAATATAATATAATATAATATAATATAATATAATATAATATAATATAATGTAATGTAATATAATATAATATAATATAATATAATATAATATAATATAATATAATATAATATAATATAATATAATATAATATAATATAATATAAATCTACCCTCTTTCAGTTTAAAACCATTACCCCTCGTCCTATCACTACACTCCCTGATAAAGAGTCCCTCCCCATCTTTCCTGTAGGCTCCCTTTAAGTACTGAAAGGACACTATAAGGTCTCCTTGGAGCCTTCTCTTCCTTAGGCTGAACAACCCCAACTCTCTCAGCCCGTCCTCATAAGGGAGGTGCTCCAACCCCCTGACCATCTTCATGACCCTCCTTGGGACCCACTCCAACACATCCATGTCCTTCTTAAATTGGGGACCCTAGAGCTGGACACAGTACTCCAGGTGGAGTCTCATGAGAGTGGACTAGAGGAGGAGAATCACCTCCCTCGACCTGCTGGCCACACTTCTCTTGATGTAGCCCAGGATATGGTTGGCTTTCTGGTCCGCGAGCGCACGTTGCTGGCTTATATTCAGTTTTCCATCCACTACTATTCCCAAGTCCTTCTTCTTGGGGCTGCTCTCAAGCCACTCATTGCCCGGCCTATATTTGTGTTTGGGATTGCCTCAACCCATGTGCAGGACCTTGCACTTGGCCTTGTTGAACTTCATGAGGTTTGCACGGGCCCACCTCTCCAGACTGCCAATGTCCTTCTGGATGGCATCCCTTCCCTCCAGCGTGTCATCTGCACCACACAGTTTGGTGTCATCAGCAAACTTGCTGAGGGTGCACTCAATCCCACTGTCCATGTTGCCAATGAAGATGTTAAACAGCGCTGGCACCAACATCGACCCCTGAGAAATGTCACTTGTCACTAGTCTCCAGCTGGACATCAGACCGTTGACGGCAACCCTTTGAGTGCACCCACCCCGCCAATTCCTTATCCACTGAGTGGTCTATCCATCAAAAACATGTCTCTCCAATTTAGAGACAAGAGTACAAGAGTGTCGTGTGGGACAGTGTCAAATGCTTTGCACAAGTCCATGCAGACAATGTCAGTTGCTCTTCCCTTATCCACCAATACGGTAGCCTCATCATAGAAGGCCACCAAATTTGTCAGGCACACTTTGCCCTTAGTGAAGCCATGTTGGCTGTCACCAATCACCTCCTTATTTTCCGTGTGCCTTAGCATAGTTTCCAGGAGGATCCACTCCATGATTTTGCCAGGCACAGAGGTGAGACTGACTGGCCTGTAGTTCCCTAGATCTTCTTTTTTTCCCCTTTTTCAAAATGGGCATTATGTTTTCCCTTTTTCAGTCAGCAGGAACTTCACCAGACTGCCATGACTTCTCAAATGTGAAGGATAGTGGCTTAGTCACTTCATCCACCAGTTCCCTCAGGACCCACGGATGCATCTCACCATGTCCCATGGACTTGTGCAGCTTCAGGTTCCTTAGATGGTGTCAAACCTAATCCCCTACAGTGGGCATTTCTTCATTCTCCCAGTCTCTCCTTTTGCTTTCTGCAACTTGGGTGGTGTGGCTGCACCACTTGCTGGTGAAGACTGACTCAAGAAAGTCATTGAGTACCTCAGTCTTCTCCATATCCCACATAAGCAGGTCTCCCGTATCCTTCTAGAGAGGGCTCACATTTTCCCTAGTCTTCCTTTTATCACTGATGTACCTATAGAAGCTTTTCTTGTTGCCCTTGACATCCTTGGCCAGATTTATTATATGTTTTTGCCCAGTACAAAGATATCAAGTTTTGCCCTTTTGGAGTACTCTTTTTAAACTGATGAGACATTTACAGAGGAAAAAGACAACTCACTTTGAATTAAGATAATAGAATGTGACTCTCTTTATAGGAATAACCTCTTTAATCCTTCTTGTGATCTCCCCAAGGGTACAGTGTTTATGATAGGGGAGGGAACGCATAAAGATTTCACTCATGTGGGAGAAACACAGCACAAAATGTCGAAAGACCATCTCTAAATAGTGCTTCAGTATCCCTATAGAGAAAGAACAGCTCATTCAAAATGCAAATCTAACAGACATAAAGCTCAGTACAGCCACTTGTGTGAGAATGGAGCATAAGTGTTTATTTTTTTTTTCTCTACTCTGAGGAGTAATTTATAACAACAATATTCATTCTGTCTAAGCAGTCTCTGGCACCAGAGTATGCATATCAGCAATTGTAATACAGTCATTCACTATTGGCACTTCAGGCCAATAAAGTTTATTTCACTTGGAGTGCTGACATGGCTGTCTGCAAACAAGACTCTGAGAACTAAGACAGCTGGAACGTCATTAAAGAATATTGACTTTCTCTCTTCTTTTTTATCTTTTCCCTTTGGTGGAACTTTAGTGCATTTAAGAATGCTAGTCACCTCCCAAAACATGAAAGCAAAACTGGCAAAATCTATTTTTATATTTTCCTCCATGTATATCCCAAGTAACATAAAACAGTGTAGAAGATCAAACCATGCAACAGATTTGGGGAAGAGAAAAAAGGTTTTGTACCTTGTCCAGATGGTTATATCAGGGATTTCATAAAGGCTTTTTGTAAGTTTAAAGCTGGCTGTGTAGGGAGAGGTTGATTATTAATAATTTAGTACCTTTGGCAGGATCAATATGACTAATTTGTTATGTCTGCAGAGCTAATTCCTATTCCATTGTGAACTGAAGACTTGAAAAATTGAATTAACAATTTAAAAGGAAAAGCGTTTATAGGGATTAAGGGGAATTGATTGATTCTGTTTTAAATTTAAGAAGAATTGATAATCTAAGAATAAATTTAGGCAGTTCTTTTACAGTTGTAGCATGTGCAACTTGAAGACCTTTCTACTTCACTTTTTTACTACTAGACATGGTTTCTGAAAATTGGACTTCACAACTGATGCATATTTGAGTTATTTTAAAAAAATACCCTTGTAGTAAAAGTACCCCTCTAGTCTGATTCTGTGACACCCTGTAGGAGTCCTAAGCTGTCCCTGCTGTGAAGTTACATGACTTAATACAGACTAGAGGAACGTGGGAAACTGAGTTTCAGCCAAAGGTGAGGGAGTTTGAAAGAAACCAGTCTTCCTCTCCCTTTCTTTTCTGAACTATTCAAGTCACTGAGCAACGTTTATCCCAGAGTAATAATGTATGTCCTTCTTAGAGGTTTCTGCACTGGCTCAGACTCAATAGGAAGACCCCTGAAGAGCAAATGTCAGAGATAAAGATTTGCAAGTGTAGAAAGCAGCCACACCCTCTCATTTAGTGAAAGGTGAAGGACCAAGTACAAATATATGGCATGGAAATACCAGGCACTGCTATCAGTAGTATTCTTATCCATCTGCTCCATCCACCACCTAAAGCACCCTCATATGCTCAGCTCACTATCTCTGGTGTGAACCTTCCCCAGATGACAGACCCTTCCATCAGCAGTCCTCTCTCTTTCTCTGATGGCAGTCATCACTGTTACAGGGCAGGACTGGTTTCCTGGTCTTTCTCATTGATCTGCATTTTCATGATCTTTACATTAGCATTTCATGCCTTCAGGTCATTCCTTGTGGGACAGAATGCATGTCTCTGCTGTTGTGGACACATTGTCTGCTATGTAATGATGGGAAAGCACCTCTCTGCAGCATGGATTAAAAGGAAAGACAGAAATAGCATGTTTTATGCAGAAGGAGAACAAAACCCCCAAAAATCACATAGAACAATTGGATCACACTCAAGAGGAAGTTTCCAATAGAAATTGATGGTGAAATTGTTCTCTTGTAATGTTTACTGCTATTAAATAAAGAACATAATCTTACATTTCACTATAGCAAATACAAAAAGCATTATTATCTTAATGTCAGCTTGTAGAGTGTCCTAGAGTGGGTTCCATTTCATACAAAGGGGAAACAAAGCTGAAGAATTTTTGCAAAATGTTTAAATAATTCAGTTTAAATAACTATACTGTACAATGCAGGGGAATTTCAAATTGCAGAACACAGCTTGAAGAAATGTCAACATGGGCTGGCAGTACTTGGTGCAAAGAAATGTATTATGCTGTAATTACAATACACATGTAAGATTTTAGTCCTCAGTCACTGACAAAGGGCTGTGAAGCACAAATTATTTCAATGTTCTATTAACACCTGAATCCTGGAAAGAAAGTTACACTAAGAGTAGTCCCTATTAACATATTCAACCAGTTTCTCAAATTTTTTTTACAGAAAGTTGGTTGCTGGGTTTTTTTGGTTGTTTGTTGTTTTGTTTTAATAATTGGCAGATTTGTAGGGAGGAGTGGGCATTCAGACTCTTTTCTAAATCTTTATACACTTTATTTGCTTGCAAGTACATAACTAGCACAAACATTTGTATATACATGTCCTTAAAAACAGTAAAGTCTGTTGTAGCTCAACATCTGGTTGTTTTGTCTTGTAAAGTGCGTAGAATAGCACTTGAGATTGGGACAGTTATGTTCTTTTTCATGCAAAAGAAGTAAGTAAATAATTTATTAGAAGAACTGGAATAGCCACTGCAAAATAAAGCTATTTTCATTGTTTATGAAGCAATTTCATTTCTAATTACAGTGATATTGTGTTTAATAGATTTCCTAAATAAAAGAAACTCAATGAAAAGAATTCTTTATAATGGTGCAAAAAGATCTGGTTTTATACAAGGATAACTATGATCCTTGGAACATTAACAACAAGTAATCTTCATGAACATGTACTTACTTAATTTACTCCTTTGTATATAGGTGTAAGATGTGCAAGCATTCTGCTTTTCACATATACCTTGAAATTATATAAACAATAACACTGTGCAAGACAACAGAGAATCTAGGCCCCATATGAACAGTGAGGAACAATGATTTCTAGTTTAGGATAAGGCTAAATGTGAAGCCTTTCTTCAACAGAAGTAATGGAAAGAATGCTGATGGAGAATCCTGCCCAATGTAATCTGCTAATGAATAAATGGCAACTATCAGAAATACTAATTATAATGGAACTATCTTTTTGTCGACATTACTTTGTGGTTTTTATTTTATACTCCCAGAATATTCCTGTGCCAATCACTGGTGACTTCACGTATTTTGGGCGTTATATTGCATTATTTTTGTTAAAAAACATTAAATGATTTATTAAATGATTAAAGAGATTTCCAGGAAAACTGGCAGCCTCTTAGTCAGGGTTAAAATTCAGAACTAATTTTACACAAACCACTTATGCTACAGTATTGCTCTTATATTTCAGAGAGTTAATGTAATTCCAAAGTTGCAACACACTTCCACAGTGTTCCTACACTTTCTTCTGTACTCCATGGCAAAACACTAATGTATAATATCTTCAATCTTCAAAACATTTGCCTAACATTATTCTTAGGTCTTGAAGAAACAAATTAGGACTATGACTGCCAGGCTAACTAAAAAGACAAATTCCATGCTGGGTTCTTCTTCTCAACAGTACTCTGTTAACAATTTTTTGTTAATTAAAGGGCCTCAGCTAACCTAGTACTTCAGCAACTACACTATGGAGATTTTTAAACTTTTAGAAAACTGAATTACAGCTTGATTATGAACAGAAGATACCACCATCCCAAAGTCCTTGTGTTCCAAATAGAGAAAAATAAAAGGCTGAAATAAACCTTCTGGTGAAAATATTTCTGGCTACATCTCAAATAAAATGCAACTTTCAGAGTGGTGACAAGGTTGTAACAAAATCCTGTTCAAGATTTTCTTATGGCTGCTGTTTGTCAATAGCAAAAAAACCCCAACTGCAAGTTGTCTTAAATCCCTAGTCAATCCAGAAAATGTTGACTTTTATATTACTCTGGCTTTTGTTTGTTTGCTGCATTAAATATAATGGCAAAACCTCTGGATTGCGGTATTTCTAGAAACTTTGTTTTAACTGATGCAGACTACAGATATTATTATGAAAATCAAGGTGAGTCAGTGTTATTTTTATCCAGTATATTGAAAATGGTCGTAATCAAATTACAAAAACTGCTGAAAAATTTGTATGTGCCTCAACACTCACAAAGGGACCTGTTGAAAATAATTATTTTCTTCCTGGAAAATATATTACTATTTTAGATGGTTCAGGATTTTTTTCAATGTTCCTTCCAAGGAAAATTACTGGACAAAGAGGAGGTATGATGGCTTGAAAATGAGCCATGAAACGCACATTTTATAAGTGCAAGTTCAGTATGACTTCATCATATTGTGGTTCTCTTTTGGCATGTTGTTCATATCCTTTAAATACCAAGCAGTATATCCCAAGTCTGTATATAACTTGAGGACAGACAAAGTGCTTCCCTCATGCTTATACCACACAATGTGACAGAGACAGGTGCAGGTGGTGGTGGGTGGTCTGAAAGAAACAGGAGAGGCAGGACTCTACCGCCTGGACATTGAGCAACAAGGACGTTGCAGAACTGGCATATTCTCTTACCTATGAACTATTTCTGGGGGTCCCCCTTCTCTTTGTTGTGTGTGGATATACCTCATGTGTCTCAGCCATGTGAAGATTTTCCTGTGTAGCTCACAGGGCAAGTAAAGTTGCATAATCCTCCTTGAAAGAATCTCCTTGTAACCCCAAATTGTTTTTAAGTTATGATTCATTTCACCTCTTAGGAAAGGCCAACAGTAGCCTGTTAGCCAATTTTGCTTTGTACTATGCTGTGTGAGTAATTATGCTGAGGCACATTGTATTTATCCTGGTAGAGAAAAGAAATTACTAATTACCAGAAAGATTTAATTGCACTTCTTTTTAATCAATATAAAATATTTAAACTATTTCTATTATCTCTACCTCACAGAATTCTTTAACTTTCAGTCTGTTTTCTTAGCTTTTTCAATTAGTTTAGCAGAGCTAATCAATAGATCAGTTTCCATATATAGAATCAGCAAAGCAGGGCCTTCTAAATTACACTACTAACTGAAGTACAGCCCTTTTCAGCTCATTAGACTCATTATAGAAAATTGTACGTGATTCACAGGCTTTATAAAATTTTTCTCAGATGACAGAATTTTCTGCTCTATCAAATTTAACTTAATAGTAGGTTATTTAGAGATAAGTAAGGAAACCACCTCCAGCTTTCCACCAGAGACTGATAAGCTAATTTGTTTCACTTAGCTCTGAGTGTGCTGAGAATGGCTTCACACTTTCTAAGGACATGGACTGTGCCATGTAAGCATAGTCCTATGCTGAGCAAAACTCCAGCACTGAGCCGTGAGGGAGCACAGAAAATACACTACATGCAACTGTAAAGAGAGATATGGAGCAGTTCCTCTAATCATTGACCCTTCTTTCTGTTTCTAGATTCATTGTCTCCTGATAAGGAAGGAAGCTAATTACTTTTTTCAGGAATACTGGGCAGTCTTTGTCCATTCATTCCTTGTCCTGTACATCTGGGTAAGGAGTAAGAAGATGCTAGTCTTACACACTACAGTTATTTTTGCTTTTTCTCCATTGTAGTTTTATTGCCTTAGTAACCTGCAAATCATTTCATGTCCTACAGCTATCCCACACGGTATGGTATGTACACATTCACGAGGCAAGAACATTTTTCACTATAAAATGATTGTTCCTGATAAAAATCTCCATTTGTAAAAATACCAAGCTCAGGGAGGATACATAATTTGCCAAAGAAGGAAGACTTTTTCAGTAATAGAACCTCAGAAAATGGCTCTAATTCTCTTGAAGGCAGGTCATTTCATTTAACTGTTACTGCAGAGCTGTAGAAAAGCAAGTATTTCTGGGTAACTTGACCAGAAGGAAAACAATTACGCTACATTACTGAGCTGTAGTAATATGTTTTCTTGGCAGCAGACATGCTTCTGTGGTTACCACCACGTATAATCTACCCTCTTTAAAGACTAGAGGCTGGAAAAACAAACAGTTCAGAGGTGTACAGTACTGAGTCCCACGCATTGGGTATGTGTTAGAAAACTGTATTTCAGTTGTGGGTTCATAAACTTGTTTTACTTCATTTCACACATACTCAGACCTGCTGGTTCAGATACTCTATTTTAGATTAAGAGAGAATATGGTTCATTTTTCAAAGACCAGTTAAATCATTACTGAATTCATTGGCAAAATAATAGAAAGAGAAGCAGCAAGGAAGCATGACAAAAAGACTAGTGAAGAAAACAGGTATGAATATACAAGGCACACACTCTCATAGCTTATAAAACCTCTTCTATGCCTAAATGCACATGCAATGCTGTTAGAACTTTATTAAGACTGAAACATCCATTGCTCAAAGTTTAGAAAAAACACCTTGAAGATTACCTATGCAACTCTAATTCAGCTTTCTTGTATATTTACATTAGGACATTAATGTTAACTACATGACTATGTATTCTTGTTTTTAAAGGCCCTTTATTGATTAATGAAAATGATAGAAGATGATTACTCATTTGAGAAACTGTTTAAAATTGTCAGTGAAATTATCAGTGAAAAAGCCCAGTGTCCCAGGCTTTATCTATGTCCAAGAATCCCTACTCTACACATAGGCAGAATATTAATTTTAAGGTGAATACTTCTTAAGCTGTTTGATACTAGAGATTAATACTTGATCTCATCACAAACATTCCTGAATTTGTTTCTGCAACACCCTTATTAATCAAGGGCATTGTAATCTCCAATTCGCAAAGAGGACAGCAGGGTAGAAGAGAAGGGTTAGATGTTCAAAGGTCAGAGTATCAGGGTATTTTAAGGTGCTGCTTGGGATATTTATTTAATTTTCCTGAGAAGCTGATGTTATACAGTTATTCATGTTTTTCAAGTTCAGGTTACAGTAAGGTCAGTTGCAGTTCTGAGAGGAGAGAGTTTGTCATACGTCCTTATGTCTCATGCTGGACATGTAGGACATGAGCACATGCAATTAGCGATGACCTCAGAAAAGTCTGGTTTGCATGACTTGCTTAGCATCACACAGATGGGAAGATGGAGGGAAGAAATTAAATACCTCAGAACCAGATTCAAAGATCTCAACAAGGAAATCCTCCCTTTTCTTTCTGATGTCTTATTTTAGTTACAAACAACCTTTTAATAATAAGACCAATGCACTCTTTGACTATGCCTCTTATGCACTGAATGCACAAAGATTCTTGTGGAAATGATCTCATCACTAAAGACTATATCATAATGCATATGTATAAGGAGGCTGAATTAATACCACCATAATATTTTTATCCTGGAGTTTTGTAAGTTCTGAGTTTTGCATTTGTTTTCTTTCTTATATATAGGTATGCATCTATGTACATGTTTTGTGTGTAGAATCATGCAATCATAGAATGGTTTGAGTTGGAAGGGACCTTTAAGTATCAGCTAGTTCCAATCACTCTGCCATGATCAGAGACACCTTCCACTAGATCAGGTTGCTCAAAGCCCCGTCCAACCTGGCCTTGAACACTTCCAGGGAGGGGGCATCCACAACTTCTCTGGGCAACCTGTTCTACTGTCTCACCACCCTCACAGTAAAAAATTTCTTCCTTGCATCTAATATAATCTAAATCTACCCTCTTTCAGTTTAAAACCATTACCCCTCGTCCTATCACTACACCCCCTGATAAAGAGTCCCTCCCCATCTTTTCTGTAGGCTCCCTTTAAGTACTGGAAGGACACTATAAGGTCTCCTTGGAGCCTTCTCTTCCTTAGGCTGAACAACCCCAACTCTCTCAGCCCGTCCTCATAAGGGAGGTGCTCCAACCCGCTGACCATCTTCATGACCCTCCTTGGGACCCACTCCAACACATCCATGTCCTTCTTAAATTGGGGACCCTAGAGCTGGACACAGTACTCCAGGTGGAGTCTCATGAGAGTGGACTAGAGGAGGAGAATCACCTCCCTTGACCTGCTGGCCACACTTCTCTTGATGTAGCCCAGGATATGGTTGGCTTTCTGGTCCGCGAGCGCACATTGCTGGCTTATATTCAGTTTTCCATCCACTACTATTCCCAAGTCCTTCTTCTTGGGGCTGCTCTCAAGCCACTCATTGCCCGGCCTATATTTGTGTTTGGGATTGCCTCAACCCATATGCAGGACCTTGCACTTGGCCTTGTTGAACTTCATGAGGTTTGCACGGGCCCACCTCTCCAGACTGCCAATGTCCTTCTGGATGGCATCCCTTCCCTCCAGTGTGTCATCTGCACCACACAACTTGCTGAGGGTGCACTCAATCCCACTGTCCATGTTGCCAACAAAGATGTTAAAGGGATGTTAAATTTCCTTTCAGCTACAACCTGAAAGTAGAGACACTCCATCTCAGAGCATCACAGTGCCCTCCTCATGCATCCTGAGCAGGGGTCAGGGTCTTGACCTAAAGGAGGAACTAAGAGATAACAGTTGCAGGTTTTTATGCTCTGTGAACAAGAAAGAAATGTAAATGTTTCCCACATAAACTATTTCTATCAGCAGATAGAAGAAGAAATTTGCCAATACAAGAGATTTGGAATTAAAAAAACCCAGGGTCCATCCTGGATTCTAGCAGGAGCTTCTGTTCACCCCAACCTTGAGTCATTTTTCATGGCCCTCTCCAATCATCCTATTGCAATTTTACCATCCTGGGCTGTTTTTCCCTTCTATTTTCCTCTTTACTCAGCCTTAGTCCCAACATGGGTGGTTTGGTACCTCTCTGAGATTTTTGAAACTACTAAAACAACAACCAAAAAATCCCTCTTATGTTTTACTGTTCCTACCATCTCCTTTTCACAAGCTGGTTTTATAGTCAGTTCCCACAATTCTTGGTTTGTTCCATTCTACCTAAGTTTTCCAAACGATCCTACTTCCAGCCTGCTGTATTATGTCCCAGTTTTACTCTCTGCCTCAGAAAGCTATCTAATCTCAGTGGCCATGCTTTTCCAGCAAACCGTACGCCATTTCCTCCACTGCTTCCTTGATTCATGTTACTTTTCTTGTCAGACCAATCTATATGTTGTTTCTTCACTAGCTCATGGGTGCAATCACCCACACACCAGACTCCAGTCTCATTCTCTACAGCAAACCTCATGCAGCTTTCTTTCCCTCAGGCATCCAGTCTTATGCTTAATTAGCCCAATTTTCTGTTTTCCAACTGTTGATCTTATTTCTCCTCCTCCCCAAACCTTGTCAGTTGTATTTATTTGTTAATACAATCTTATTCCTCCCTCACTGTCTTGCCTTGTGTTTCTCTTTATACTGTTTGGGGAAGAGCCTGAGAGAGGGCCAGGGGCAGATTATTCAGACTACAGGATGGGCAGGTTCACTGCCTGTGGTTGTGATGGTAGGTTCGGTATTCCAGCTAGGACATTCACATAGGTATGATCATGTACAGGTTTTCTAGAGAATTAGTCAAAGCAGGACCACAGAAGATAGATGCAGCAAGCAGATGTACCATCCACACAAGAATGTGCTTACAAGGTAAACAGTCTGGTACAAGGTGAACAGTCTTGCTAAACAACAGAGGTAAAAGAAAGGGAACAAAAGAAGACCTATTTATGGATCATGAGCTCTTCCTTTGCTGTATGATAGATAAGGTATGTAAAAATACAGATCAGGATGGAAGTACAATGTAAGTATCTTGACCTCTATAAAAAAATAAGGGTAAAAAACTTGCAAGGTTTTATTGGTCTCAGAATCCTTCGTGATGTTGTGCCAATACATGGCAAGAGCATACATGAGTTAGCATGTGTTTGTTGGAGTGTGAGCATGTTAGCGCTCTACCCTAAATGCTAGATTTAGTCCATGGTCATTCTCTGAAAGAAAATAGTGCTGGAGTCCCTGGACAGAAAATTTTCCAGCCCCAAGGTCTCTAAAATTACAACAGTGGCAAAAAAACTGAACTAGGAAATGTTAAACAAACAGGTCCAAGCTCAGATAAAAGCAACTATTGCGTTTAATGGCTTTTTTGAGTTTTCACATTTGACCTCCCCCAGACACACTTAAAACCCAGAAAAATCTGTGCAGCCCTTCCTGAGGGTGGCAAAAGGCACATCCCTGATAGAAAGGCTTTTTCCTTTTCCTTTAGATAACTTTTACTTTCTTTCAAAGGAAAGATTTCTCTTGTTTAATATGAACAAAGCAGTATATTTTTCTCAAGATTCTTTTTCAGAAATATCCAAATAATTCTGAAATAAATTAAAATATATATAAAAATAATGTAATTCTGCCTAAGAAAGGCAACCAGCTTTTGAAATGTCAGCTCAATTATTTAAAATACAACAAAATTATAGGTGGCGGAATACAGCATCTTATAATGGGAAGCTTAATAAAAGACACAGTTACCACTTCCATATCTAACACTGAAACTAATTGAGAGTGCTCTTTTCCTAGAGGGTGTTTTACCTGTTTTGGAATTGTTTCCACCTTTGCTTTTTACTTCTCATCACCACTGAAGAAAAAAAAACAACAAACAAACAGAAGACAACTCACTGCTTAAATTCAGATTGCAAGGGAGAAAATGTATTGTAAACCAGACCACAATTAGTGAAAGCTGATCTGAAGAAATATTCAACAGCAACAGCTCCCTGTCTACACAGCTACAGAAGTGATTAGTATTAGGACTATTTTCTAGTGAATCTAACCACCCAAAAAATTCAACAGTAGCAAGAATCTCCAGCATCAGTAAATTCACACTTTTTTTTTTTTTTTGTTCTGGATTTTCAACCAAAACCTTTCAATTTTGAGTTTAAAATATGCAAACATTTCCAGGTCCCAGCCCATATAGGAAATATTTGGGGATGGAAGGAGTAGACAATGTTTCAATTTCTTTGTTTTCTCTTCTAAAATATTTAAAGATAATTCTAAAAATTCTTCTGGAATCTCATTCAATAATCTGCTTTCTTATATCTTGTCTACAATGGGATTTACTGAATGGCATATCTCTATCCCTTTCATAGACTCACATAGAAGTTTCCTTATTGTGCCTCACTCCGGTGCAGTTTGTATTCCATCAAAACCAGAGCTGTAAATTTGTAAAACTTCTCAAAACAGTGTCTTGCTAGCATGCTGTTTCCATTATCATGCTCCTGTTCAAACCTTGATATGGCCTGGGTTATGGGACCTGGTCAAACTGTAGCAGCTGGATGTAAAACAGCTCAGCAGAGAGTGGAAAATCAAACAGTAGGAAAGATCTGAGGAATGCTGGGAAGCTACAGGTGGCAGAACTCTCACAAGTCGATAACCTTGGAAGGATCCTTACACTCTATCTGTCTAAAAACTCTTTTATCAGTTTTACTCAGGGATTAAATTGTTTTTGAAAAACAAAATCAAAATGAGATGGAAAACAAACCGATGTCATTTGGAAGATTAGGACACATTTAAATGCTAGACTTTTTGTCTGCCTAATTTAAATACCTGCTTTCCCTCTCAAAATACATATGTGTGTATACACATGAACATATATACATATATGTGTATGCATGTACTATTTTGTTTACATAAACCCTGATTTGCACACTGATAGCATAGTCAATTATTTTCACTGAAAAGTGTTTGAATTCTTTCTCTCAATTGTAAGTATTTGCATGTGATCTCAAACCTCACAACATTTAATCTAGTTACCCTCAAAACACTCCTTAAAGGGTGGGACAGCTCCTGTGGCTGGAGAACTACAGCACAGAGAACCACAGTCTAAGTGATTTACAAGAGTAATATCTCAGATGAAATAGGAACAGAAATAGGGTGAGCAAGGGCTTCAAACACTTCCTGTCTTTTGATATTAAAATAAAGGCACAATGAAATGTATCTTTTAACTTAAATATGAGTATATTTAACATCAAAATGGATATTCTAGATATTAAAAATCCTATGATTCAAAGTGATTCTTAAGCCTTCACTTTTTTAAGACTTAAATCATAATAAATGAGTAGCTATGTTTGCAAAAGCCTCTGAAAAGTATATGAATCTTTTAAAGAATCTTTTTGCTCTTTTGAAGACAGAATTTGGATGGATTTTTTCCCAGTTTTATCCACAGACTGTCAAGCTCCTTCCAAATTCTGTTCCTCATCAGTGATGTGGAAGTTCATTATTTTAAAACCTGGTCTCATTGTCTCTTTGCAAATCCATACCAATTACACCGTTCAAATTGTATTTCACTGACACTGAGAACATCAGATAAAGAAATTAAACCTGGGTATGGCTGAAAAGGGCAACACCCATAGAAAAAGCAGAAATAAAAAGGAAATGAGGGTGATAGGGAGTTTAAAAATAAGTTCCCAGATGTACATCTGATTTATATGTTCTTTCCTGTAATGCCTGAAAGTTTCAATCACCTCACATCAGAGGTTATAGATATTGTCCATTGTCACCCTTTTAAAAGCTCCAGAGGCTTATATATCTCTGCTTAGTTCTGGACAGACATGTGTGTTTTGTATTACTAGCAGGCACCTAGGGGCATCCTTCTATTCTGTCATAAGGGACTATGGTCTAAACTGCTGTATGTGACATTTCCAATACTGTTTCAGTGGCTGCCTGAAAGCTCTTTACACAGACTTCAGGCTTTTCACCTTGCTTTTTCACCAGAGGGGAACTCAAGAACAAAGGGTCAAAGAAAACCACAGCATTCTTAGAGACTGGGACCTAAATGTCCCTAGAGAGAGACCAGCCTGAAAATTAAATAATCTTATGTTGACAGATGGTCTTTCATATGATAGATGAAATATATGGATAAAAGAAGATGGAGAAGTTTAAAAAGCTGCTGTCTCTGTTGAATTATTTCTGAGGTACATCGAACATTTCACTTTATATTTCTCTCAAAAATATTAAAAAAACTTATGAAAATTAAAAAAAAAAAAAAAGAGAGAAAGAAAAATGTTACTGCACATTTGTTTTGCTTTTCTTTGACCTGTTTTTCTGTCACAATTCAATTTACCTGCACCTTTAATCTGCTACAAAAGTACATTGTTATGTTCTCTGCATATTTTTAACACTTTTTTCCCAGTGTAAGATCTTTACAGAGTTTTTTTGGATACTTTATATTTATTGTATTCTGAATGAGTCAGCTCAGGAAGTCCTGTTCTTTCATTTTACATAGATCAGACTGGTTAGTCTCAGCCAACTGCTCAAAAACCCAAAGGCCCAAAGTGAGGTTATCCATTTTATGTGAAGTTATGCAGATATGTCTTCTGTCACCTGTCTTGTTCAGCATGTACATGAGGTTGCCTGGGTAATTAGAATGAAAATCTGTGCTGCACTGACATGGCACACAGATCAATGTTTCTTTCTCAGCAAACCAGCAAACCCAGATGGTACAATGTCTTTGCCTTCACAGTGTCTGAGTGCGACTGAAACTTGGCACTCAGTTCAGACAAAAGAGGGATTATCAAGAGAGACAGGAGGGGGAGGAGGTGGGCAGCAAACACGAATGGCAGGAATTGGTTTTGCTCCTATAACCATAACTCATCCTTATCAAAGAAGTTCATAGTGTAGAGCTGTGTCATGTAACTAATTGTTCTTGGTTCTTCCAGAATCATCTTGGGTCAAAACCACTCCTTTATATAGCATAGCTTTTTACAAGATAGAAAAAAAAAAAAAAAAAAAAAACACAACAAAACAGTGCTTCAGCATGCAGCTCAACATGCTGATTCAAATCTGTACATATTTGGGTTGTAGCTACATGAGAGACAACCCTTTCCTGCGTGTGTTAGGGCAGCAGTTTATTTTAAACTTATCACTCGCAAGAGTGATGTCCAGATACCAGACAAGCAAGCGTTTGGTTTGGAAGCCATGGTAGGTGCTACCCACATGTCCTGTCAGATCTCAAGGGCTGAGGTGATGGATTGACAGTATAGTAATCAGCAGACAATGTGTGTTGCTCCTTTAATATAGTTCAGTACAAATTTCATAGTGGTTAAGGCTTTATACAGTGTAAGCAAATCCTCTTGATTTTGAACAGAAAATAGCCCATGTAGACATATTCTTATCTCATATGAAGTGATTTTGGAGAAACATACTATCTAAGAAAAAGTGAGCTCATTCCTCTGGCCATTCTGAAGTGACTAAAACCAGGGAAACTGCAGTTATCATGTCAAAGCATTTGAACTACTAATCTTTCTTCCCAGCAGCACTTACTCATTCAGACTTGTCACTGTTGTAATGCCATCACATGGCTTGTATCCTGCTATCTTGGGACTGTCATAAGCAGACAGGCTCCTGTCTGCTCATATTGTAGTGTTTAGAAGTATCCTGAGTGAACCATTAGCCTGTGACATAGCTCATATCGCTCTCATGCCTATGGATCAGTGAACAGTTTTCTTATGTAGCTCAAAGAAAAAAGTCCTCAGGGAATGGAGTCTGAAACTAGACTTCAGTTGACTTTACTGAAATACTTTCTCCTGCACAAATTATGAACCAATTTTGAATCTCATCAATTTGAATTCAATGTCATTAGTCATCAGACAAAATCTATGCAGCTGATATTTATAGAGAAGAATAACAGTAAAAATATGAGAAATATGTTGATCCTATCAATCTGCACTTGAACTAGTTAAAAGAACTCTGTGGAATAACCCAAGATGGAGCAGCAAAATTAAAATATCAGTATAAAATACTTCTTATAACTCCATACTCCTCTGCTAGTTTCTTTGACACTACTTCTCAGGTTAATTATCTCTCTCCTATACCATTAATAAACAAAAAGGGATAAACATCTACATCAGCAATAATTTTTTTTTGCTTTCTATGACTTTTAGCTAAAAATATGTTTATTATGTAGGAGCACTAGAGCATGTTAATTTCTCTTGGAAAAAATGACATTCAGCAAACAAGAAAAAGACATGGATAATGAGATATATATATATATATGCTTATTGATGCTCTGCACACAAGCATGCACAAGCAGTAATTCTGGTAGCCCTGTGTGATAGTTACAGTTGGTGCACACAAATCTGAGGTACAGAGCACTTCCAATTTCAATAATTGACTACAAGGTCTACTTCTCCAGTCTCTCATGGGAGTTCATGAGGACATGTATCTGGCACAATGTTAATCATATTTGTTCTGACACACAGCAGTACACCAACTATTTCCCTTGGCAGATTACTTTCTATTACCCTATAGAAAAACAGCTGACATCTTGAAAATGCTAATGAGGGATATATCAATTTTTATAAGAGCTTGGACGGCTTCCAAATATTTTTAAATGTACTCAACAGATTGTGAAATATACTCAGTATATGGTTATAAATGCAATATGTTAACTTTCTTTTGTTGCATGCCTTGTAATCTACACTGACAGAGATTAAATATGAGTGGATGAACAAATGTTGCTAAAATATTAGTTTATTTTTACTTTTTTTGCCTAATTACTTGTTTTTCTTCAGTCATTTCTTCCACCCTAATTGAACAAAAATATAATATCTTTACAGTTGCTACATCAGTTTGCACCACTGAAAAGTCTGGCCCATTGTATTTTGAGCCAGAAAATGAAATTATGATTGGATTACAAAAATAAAACTCCAAACCAACTGGAGTGCGGAAATACTTTATTATTAAACTGTGATGAAAATGCTCTAAAATTATGCCTCTACCTATTTTCTTTTAAATGTTTTCCTAACAGAATAGCTTCCAATTTAAGGGTAATCTGATTTTATCGCAAGATTTATCATAACTGAAACACCAATGTTCTCAGCCAAGTATAATGAGACACACACTCATGAACAGATTTGCCTTCCAAGATGTAGTCTCTGGATTAGAGCTGTGGTATACTATTCTTTGAACAAAATTACCTACAGGCACAAAAACATCACAACTGGAGATTTTTTTATTCATTCTAATCTGACTGATATTAAAAAAAAAAAAAAAAAAAAAAAGAGGAAAATGAGCAAAGTAAACCAAAGTGAAGAGGGAGGGAGGGAGGGAGGAAGGGAAGGAAAGAGGAAAGGAAGAAGGGAAAGAAGGAGTGAAGGAAGAAGGAAATGAAGGGAGAACGTACGAAAGAAAGGCAGGGAGGGGTGAAGGTGGGCAGGCAACAGGGAAGGAAGACCAAGCAGAGGGCAGGTAGAAGCATGAATCAGGTGAGCTGCTGAAGGTTCTGGCAGTTACTTTTGAATCATGACCAATGAATAAAAAAGCTGATCTATTTAATCCTACAGTTAGCTAATAGAATTGATATCTCTAAGTATTTCTGTTATTTATAAACCAAAGCCCTTAATGATTGAT
The DNA here is from genome assembly GCF_031877795.1 of Strix aluco. Lineage (NCBI taxonomy): Eukaryota > Metazoa > Chordata > Aves > Strigiformes > Strigidae > Strix > Strix aluco. Next base: position 67,703,472 of record NC_133935.1, read on the forward strand.
TACAAGTGGGAACAAATTAATTGAATAAATCCAATTCTACTATTAAAAAAATATAGAACTAAGTATATTCTTCCTCCAAAATATTGGACATATAGCTGCTCCAAGGTGAGATCCAAAATTCATGAAAGTAAATGGAAAAATCCTTTCTGGTTTCAGGCAGTCAAGCTTATATTTTCAACAGTTTCACCTCTCTTATTTTTTCCTTGGTTATATGAAGGAAATAGAGATGCTGGGAGCATCCATCTAGCCAGTGGAGAACACTGTAAACAGATCAAAACATTATGTTTTACATTGTTTTGCAGAGGATCTGCAAGACATACTGATTTTGCAGCATCACCAAAAATGCAATGGGATATTGTTTGTTGTGACATTAGTTCTAGTGAGAAGTGGAATACTCTGCAGCAAACTTAATCCTAAGAGCTGCAACATTGTCTTTTTGGAGTCTGATGTTATGAACAAAATATAATAAATCAGCAAAAATAGCTTTCTGATAGAAGGAGGTACTTGCAAGATTTGCAAGACAGTGAATATACTTGGAAAGTCTGTACTGTACTGAATAAGCTTTAATTATTATATACAACTCCAGGAAGTGTTTTATATTCTTTATTCTTTGTAATAAGCCACAATAGTAGTGTTGAAAGTGTCAAAAACTGTAGAGTACAGTGCATACATGGCAGATGATAGCATATTACTTTAAGCATAACAAATGAAAAATAAATTCCAAAAGCACAAAATGTTTAGCCAAGGTAATAATTTTGAACAACATCAATGAAATGTTCACAAAAGTATGCAGTAAACTAAAGAATTTAGCTCCTGAAAGCATTCTGTTTGTGACAAGAAATAATTATTAGATAAATTGGTTTCTTATTGTATCCATAGTGGAATGACAATAATTAGATTACTGTAAATGAAAACTCTTTCATTTCATTTCTTTGATTTTATGCATGCATTCTGAAAAAGACTAGTTATAGGCAAAACTATTCTGCTTTATTTCTAAAGGCTCAGCTGTAAATCTAAGGACCCTGACATACAAACATTGCTGGATATAGGTACAGAGTTGTGATATTTCTACTCTCGGCCTTTTGTACTGGCCTTCCAGAGGCTTCTGTGTCAGTAACATTCTCAGGAAAAGAAATGGACATCGGCATCTTAGCCATCATAGTTTATAACCCAGCACATTAGCTCAAACTCACCTTCAGTAATGGCTTCAGCTATAGCTTTAGGCTGTGCTCTGACATTGTTGTGGTGTGGGTGTGTTTTATTGACTCTGTTATGGAAACAGGAAGTTAGGAGTGATTAAAACTGCACTCATGTTGGTAGGAGTCATCAAAACTCCTCTGTCAGTACAACAGCCTTGCAAATCTGTTGATCGGTGTAGACAAAAGCAACAGTTCTGTGAAGCAGTCATTTCCTAGCACAGTTACAGACACTTCAGCAATTTTATGAGGTTATAATTTAATAAATGAAACACTGAGATGTTCTTCCAATGCTGAGGAGATGAGGAAGGGCATCTGGTTTGGTTTGGAAGGTCTCATAGGCAAAAGACCGATGACTTCTCACAAGTGAAACTGTGTGGCTGCCATCCTGGGAACATTCCCCTTGCACCTGTGCTGTTGGGACACAGAAGTCACTGAGCAGACTGTGGGCCATGGCATGAATAGAAATACTACAAATGTCATATAAATAGATATTAATAACTAATAAAGAGTGGATTGAGAACAGAAAACATGCAAGATGACTAGAATCTGTAAAGAAAAGAGCAGGATTATGGGGACACCTACCAAAATGATAGACTTGTCTTGGAAATGCATGAAGTTTCTGGTATGCCAACCGGAAAGGTACTATGAATTGGTCAGGGATGTTCCCAATACTTTGCTATTATCCTCAGTCTTGATTTGTAGTTTAGAGAACTTGAATCTGAATCCAGACACTAATGGGCTATTTCATTCCCAGAAACAAAAATAGAGCATGTCCATATTTGAGAAAGACTGATAAAAATGCATTGATTTACAGCAGAAGAAGAGAAAGCCTGCTATAAAGAATTATTGATGTGCTCACATGAAGGGTGAATAACCATAGAAATAATCTGAGATTCCAGATCACTGAGAAGTCCTATGAAACAGATTTTGCTCTTCCTTCCAATAATCTCTAGATTTCAGGCAAAAATTCATATCTAGCCACTAAAGCAATTTTAAAATATCATTCAGAACACCAAGTTTATGAAAAGTCTGAGGTTAAATCAAACAGCAAGTCCTAGAAAAAGTGTTTACATTATGCTTTATAAAGTATGAGTGTGATTCTGATAAGCATCTTGGTGCTACTGTGATATAAGTAGTAAATAACAATAGTAATAATGAGCTATTATGTTATATAACATTACAAAACTAATTGGGTTTAGTAATGGGATTATAGTTGATTTTATGTATTAATTTTTGTTAATACAGAGCTGGTGCTTACTGTGCGATTAACTTCTTTAATCAGCTTTTTTCTTTTTTTTCTGGATAAGTTAGGCCAGACACACAAACCATTAAAAAACCTTCATGATAAATATCACTTTGGCATTGCATTGCACAGCTGTAGCCATTGAAGCTGTAACACACTTGGTAGAACTATGCAAGGAGATGAGCAAATATAAACTGTTGGAAAAGTAAAAATAAACTGTTGACCCTCATGCTAAGTTCAACTTATTTACTGATAACTTGTTCTTAAACTCTGTACCTGCTGAATATAAACCATTGCCTTATTACAGCTGCGAGATAGACAAATTGCTGCAAAAAACAAACGAAGTCTGATAAGGGAACTCAGCTGAATCAATGGCCAGCTAATTACCTGTGATAGGACCTGTTCCAGTTCATAGCAGTATTGGCATGTGGATGAAGTACTGAAGCATGAGAAATAGCTATCATGAGGGCTGGATGGACATTTTTTGCACTAGATATATTATTTAGTGAAGTCTTCTCTGCATTGAATAAATTATTCAAAATAATGTGCTTAATATGCAAATGTATACCTGATTAAATGCTGTTCATTAAGTAATGTATTTGAAGAGTAGTAACAAACATTAATTGGACATTGCTGAGAATCATTTTTGCAAATATTTAAGCAGTTTTGGCTCTGGTCTTGCAGAAACTGCTCTCTACTGATGACACTTATATTTATGTGGATTCCTACTGACATAAATGAGACTCTGAGATTATATCTATGCTACTGTACTAAAATAAAATTACAACTGTTCTCTTGCACCAAGGCAATTAGGCATTAAGTAGTCAATTTTCATACTACCAAACACACTTAGGCTCCATGACAGGGAAGCCACATGCAAACTACCATAGTCCTGGACTATGCCACTTCATGTACCATGTCCAAGAAAGATTTGGATAAGGAAGAACTGCAATATTGTATACATGGTCTATATAGTGTATATATGAATGACAGTGAATACCATGTGTGGGTCTACTGAAAACAGAATGTACTCCAAGAAGTATTTTTACTATATTTTGGAAACACCATTAGTGTACAGGTTTTTCAGCTGTCATTTGAAATATGTGCTGATGGAGACAAGTAGAGATACCAAAACAGTGTCTTTAGTCCTTTGAGTGCAGTGTAGACATCTTATTCTTGTGGGGTTTAGATCATTCCTTACTGTGTCATTTATCAAGGCCTCCAATAAGAAGGAAACCATGGCAGAATGCCTATAATCATGTGGATGAATATGTGACATGATGGCAAATGAACCAGTGGAATAAACCATGAGGAATCTGTGCTTTTTGAATGGGCTTTACTCATGTTTTTGTGCCTCATGCCCATTCTGGACAACACTGAATAAATAGCTAGAATACAAAGTTTAAGCAAAAGCTTAAACTAGGAGGCTGGACAGATGGAGGAGTTTATTTACGTCGGTTTTTTCTTTTCCTCAGTTTCAAAGATCTGGTATTTTGTGGGGGAAATATATGATCATTAGACAGTGGTGTGGCAGGCTAACAGAATTTACATGAAAATAGTTTAGGTGTAGGACACCTACAAATAATATATCAGGGTTGATTAATTCAGCAGAAATACAATGTGTTTAAAAAAAAATCAACAAACTGGAGTATTCATCCAGTGATCTCAACAAACTCTGCAAAGGAGGCTGACATTATTATCTCAGTTTTACAAACTGAGAAATTAACACTCAATTATGTGAGTTCATTTAACAGTCTGATGCTGCTAGTTGTCATTCTAATATCAGAGCTAAGATTCAAATTTAGGATTCTTAACCCATGATTTTATCTGAATTGTTATCAATATTTGTCAATGGGTGTGTAGAACTCTTACTTTGGAGAGCAAAGTTCAAATCCCATCTTTGCTTGACACTTTGTTTGAGAGAAATTAAAATCTCACTTTGTAAAGAGAGTGACCAAATGAAAAAATTACAGGTTATTCTGGTTTGTGGAATTTCTCCTATCCAAGTTGTTCCACTCCCCATAAATAATTGAATTATTCAGGAAAATCTTCTGATCACTTTTGGTTCACTGAAATTTCTGTGCCCACAGGAAGAGTTTAGAGAAAGTTCATGTCAAAACTTTTTTGACACAGCTAGTTACAATACATTTCAGACAGGAACTTCTGGTTCAGTGTCTGCTCCAGACCAAACAGACTCTATATTTGAATCTGAATCTCTCATCTGTTAAGTACATACAAACTTTAATCACTCTGCTTTTTAGAAAGTGTAGTGTTCTTACACTGTATAGAAACTTTTAAGAAGACCAGAGAAGAATGATTTCAATATTCTTGTTTTAAACAGGAAAGGAAGTTGGGTTTTCCTGCTAAAATCAGAAAATGCCGAGTGCCACAAAGCTAAAAAAATATTTCAGAATAAAGAGAAAATATCTGAATTCTTCAAATCATATAGGGAAAATGTTAAAAGTCATTAGAGGTCTGTTCCTATTGCAACAACCATGAAAACCTCTACTGACATAATAAAAGATTTTTCAGCAATACTGACTGCCTACCCAATGCCTATAGATTTTTTTAGATGTATCTACATTCGCAAGTGAAAAATAGGGACACCTATTATCCTGAGCTGTGGTAAAAGCCACAGAAGAAAACAAATAAAACCAAATTCTGTGAATAATCTTCATTGAAATTCACTTCTTCATTGCTTAAAATTATTTACTTTGTTCTCACCTATTTAGATTAAGTCATTAAAATCACCACCAAATTTAGATAATCCTTGAGAAGGAATAAAATGATTACAATGATTACAAAGACGCTGTGAGGCTATGCAGGGCGAAAATCAGGAGGTCTAAAGCCCAGCTAGAAATTAATCTGGCTTCGGGAATCAAGGATAACAAGAAATGGTTCTATAAGTATGTCAACAGCAAAAGAAAGACCAGGGAGAGCCTCCATCCCCTGCTAGATGCAGGAGGAAACATGGTAACAAGTGATGAGGAAAAGGCTGAGGTGCTTAATGCATTCTTTGCCTCAGTCTTTAATAACAAGACTAGTTGTACTGAGGGAATCCAGCCTCCACATCCAGAAGACAGAGACTGGGAGAACGACCCCCCCGCAATCCAGGAGGAGATAGTCAGTGACCTACTGCATCACATAGACATACACAAGTCTATGGAACCAGATGGGATACACCCGAGGGTGCTGAAGGAGCTGGCTGGGGTGCTCGCCAAGCCGCTTTCCATCATCTACCAGCAGTCCTGGCTGACCGGGGAGGTCCTGACAGATTGGAAATTGGCCAATGTGACGCCCATATATAAGAAGGGTCGGAAGGATGATCCAGGAAATTACAGGCCTGTCAGCTTGACTTCGGTGCCCGGGAAGCTGATGGAGCAGCTCATCCTGAGTACCATCATACAACACATGCGGGGCAACCAGATGATCAGGCCCAATCAGCATGGGTTTATGAAAGGCAGGTCCTGCTTGACAAACCTGATCTCCTTCTACGACAAGGTGACCTGCTTATTGGATGAGGGAAAAGCTGTGGATGTTGTCTACCTTGACTTTAGTAAGGCCTTTGACACCATTTCCCACAGCATTCTCCTGGTAAAACTGGCTGCTCATGGCTAGGATGGGCACACGCTTCACTGGATAAAAAACTGTCTGGATGGCTGGGCCCAAAGAGTTGTGGTGAATGGAGTTAAATCTGGTTGGAGGCCGGTCACGAGTGGTGTCCCCCAGGGCTCGGTTTTGGGGCCACTCCTGTTTAACATCTTTATTGATGACCTAGATGAGGGGATCGAGTGCACCCTCTCTAAGTTTGCAGCTGACACCAAGTTGGTTGGGAATGTTGATCTGCTCGAGGGTAGGGAGGCTCTGCAGAGAGATCTGGACAGGCTGGAGCGATGGGCTAAGGCCAACTATGTGAGCTTCAATAAGGCCAAATGCCGGGTGCTGCACTTCAGCCACAACAACCCCCAGCAGCGCTACAGGCTTGGGGAGGAGTGGCTGGAGAGCTGCCAGTCAGAGAGGGACCTGGGGGTGTTGATTGACAGCCGGCTGAACATGAGCCAGCAGTGTGCCCAGGTGGCCAAGAAGGCCAATGGTATCCCAGCTTGCATCAGAAATAGCGTGGCCAGCAGGGACAGGGAAGTGATCTTACCCCTGTACTCGGCACTGGTGAGGTTGCACCTCGATTACTGTGTTCAGTTTTGGGCCCCTCACTACAAAAAGGACATTGAATTACTCGAGTGTGTCCAGAGAAGGGCAACGAAGCTGGTGAAGGGTCTGGAGCACATGTCGTACGAGGAGCGGCTGAGGGAACTGGGGTTGTTTAGTTTGGAGAAGAGGAGGTTGACGGGAGACCTCATCGTCCTCTACAGCTACCTGAAAGGAGGTTGCAGAGAACTGGGGATGAGTCTCTTTAACCAAGTAACAAGTGATAGGACAAGAGGGATTGGCCTCAAGTTGCACCTGGGCAAGTTTAGACTGGATATTAGGAAACGTTTCTTTACAGAACGGGTTGTTAAGCGTTGGAATGGGCTGCCCAGGGCAGTGGTGGAGTCCCCATCCCTGGAGGTGTTTAAGTTGCATTGACATAGAACTTAGGTATATGGTATATTTTGGAATTGTCTGTGTTAGGTTAATGGTTGAACTAGATGATCTTCAAGGTCTTTTCCAACCTTGATGATTAGGTGAAATAGAGCTATCTCAAACTTCTCAACTGTCCTGCAGAAGCCTTTGCTGCTATCCCACAATGTCTTTGTTAGTGTGACTCAGTGGGAGCCATGACTGATCACTCAATTAACATTTCTTGTTCTTGCTGCTGCACTAGACATACAATCCCAGATGTTCCATGAATAAAATAATTGTAGTGAGTCTGAGAGTGCCAATTTTTATTTGTCACTTCTCTTCCTAAATCTGCTAGGGCTCATCCCAACTTTTTGAAAGCTGGTCTGTCACTTTTTTGTCTAAGTGGTTTCTGTCTTGTAGGGACGTATGAACTGAGATTATAACCTTTCAGAGTGCCATGAAGATGAAGGGAGATCATCCCTAAACAGAATTGCAGTCAAGAAACTATTTGCTATTTGCATTTTAATAGTGTCCAAAGCCTAAGAATTGTTAAGCACTTGATTCCATTAGTTACTGCCTCATCTGTTTTAGTATTTAAACCCCTGTACCTGAAGAATGCAGGGCAGGCCAAATGGCAAATGTGCAAACTATCCTCAAAGGTCCTGAGACTGAGCTGTAGATTTTGTTTCTGTTCTTTTGTACTTTCCCTTTTGTAACAGGTAAACTGAAAATAAATGCAATGCAAGCTCAGCTACAGCATCCTGAAGAAGACTGTCACTAAGTCATAAACTAAAGATTGCTCCAAATAAAACATTCTCATCAGAACAGATTCATGTTGTGCCATTAACAAACATAACTTTGTTCATGAGAATTTTTTCTCAGATTTCTGTGTCTGACTTGCTGTGAATTCTGTAGAGGACTGTAATATCATATTATATAGACATTCTCAATATGATGCCATAGATTTTAGTTGGCATGTTATTTTCTCTGTTCCAAAGAATTTAAGAGAATCATAAACAAGGTAAGACAGCAATAGCTAGGCAATCACATTACTGAATAATAAAAAGGTCTAAGTGGGACAGAACTCAGAGATTCAAAGTATATGAGATGTTAATAGTCAGAAAATTTGATTCTTAAGGATGAACATGAGAAGGAAAGAAAATAGAAGAACTGACACCACAATGAAAATAGAAAGCTATTGAATGGAGTTTGCTTTAACAGAGTTTTAGAAGAAATTTTAATGTGGTCATTTACATAAGGAGGACCTGCTAGTGGTGTAGAGATCTAAGTGGAAAAAAATAAAGTGCCTATATGATAAACCTATAAGATAAGCTTTTCTGTTGTATTTGCGGAGGGGTGGGAAGTGTTAGAAAAAGCTTTCCACTTACAGAACTGTTTATTCTCAACTTAGGTTCACTAATTTAAATGTCACAGTTGAAGGTTTATCTCTAGCTGTGTGAAAAGTGCAGGCACATACCTCAGGCAGGCATTTCACTTAATCTTCAACTTGTTTCTATGTAATGATTAACCTGGGTAAAACTTTAAATAGTTATTGATCATTCCATTACCTAAGCAGCTGATAGAGCAGAGGTTAAGTTTATGGAAAAGTAACAAAGTTTTGCCTGGTTTTATCCTTTAGATTCTGTGCTCTGAATACTTGCGCCCAAATCTACAAAGCATGTGTGAACTTGTTTAAGAGTGTAAATAGTGTCCCTGAAGTCAAGGATATTAATTGCTTACTTAAAATCAAACATATATTTAAGAGTTGTGACAGATGAAGGTCATACCTGATGCAGCACAATCAAGCTTCAATTAAGTTAATGTTAATCTTTATGTATAGTTCCTACACTAAGAGGAATTTTACTTTCACAAGACAATATTTAGAGAAGTAATTTTTTTTAATTATTCTTTTTAGATTGTCTGCTTTTAGTTTTTCAGTTTTGATCAGATATATGTTTTAGTGAGGCAGATGATGATTGAAGAGCAAAAAGTATACAGGCAACATAAACCAAAAAAACTTAAAGACTTTTCTGTATCCTGAAGCTGTGAGGTTCACTGACATTGTGTGAAGATATTCCCATTGCTGCAATAACATTTATTATTACTAAGTATGCTACTGGGAACTCCTAGTCTCCCTTATGTTTAGTGAATAAGTCTAGATTTTATTTACTCAGAAAATTTTCCGTTGTCTTTTTCACACGAGCAGGGTGAAAAAGAGTCATAGTAGATGAGATGTATCTCAACCTACATTCAGACATCACCAAAAAAAGATTCATCATAAAGCAGACATCTAAGAATGTCTGCAAAATACCAGTTCCTTTCCACTTGTTAGAACAGGAGAGATAATGACTTGCTCACATTTAAATATCTATATCACAGGCATGTAAAGCTATACAGGTATGAGCTCCATTCAGAACATCCTATAACCTTTCTACAGTGATTATTTGTTTAATTACAGGTAACAGTGAAGGGGATAAAGCACTTCACAGAATCACAGAATCACAGAATCATCAAGGTTGGAAAAGACCTTGAAGATCATCTAGTCCAACCATTAACCTAACACTGACAGTTCCCAACTACACCATATCCCTCAGCGTTATGTCAGCGCGACTCTTAAACACCTCCAGGGATGGGGACTCCACCACTGCCCTGGGCAGCCCATTCCAACGCCTAACAACCCGTTCTGTAAAGAAACGTTTCCTAATATCCAGTCTAAACTTGCCCAGGTGCAACTTGAGGCCATTCCCTCTTGTCCTATCACTTGTTACTTGGTTAAAGAGACTCATCCCCAGCTCTCTGCAACCTCCTTTCAGGTAGTTGTAGAGGACGTTGAGGTCTCCCGTCAGCCTCCTCTTCTCCAGACTAAACAACCCCAGTTCCCTCAGCCGCTCCTCGTACGACATGTGCTCCAGACCCTTCACCAGCTTCGTTGCCCTTCTCTGGACACGCTCGAGTAATTCAATGTCCTTTTTGTAGTGAGGGGCCCAAAACTGAACACAGTAATCGAGGTGCGGCCTCACCAGTGCCGAGTACAGGGGTAAGATCCCTTCCCTGTCCCTGCTGGCCACGCTATTTCTGACGCAAGCCAGGATGCCATTGGCCTTCTTGGCCACCTGGGCACACTGCTGGCTCATGTTCAGCCGGCTGTCAATCAACACCCCCAGGTTCCTCTCTGACTGGCAGCTCTCCAGCCACTCCTCCCCAAGCCTGTAGCGCTGCTGGGGGTTGTTGTGGCTGAAGTGCAGCACCCGGCATTTGGCCTTATTGAAAGTCCTACAGTTGGCCTTAGCCCATCGCTCCAGCCTGTCCAGATCTCTCTGTAGATCACTTCTCAGTGCTCTTGCTGTTAGATTTCAACCAATATAATTCAGTACTTCTACTAGCTGAAATAACCAATGGGTCCCTCCATTGCTGAAGAAGAGAACTAGAACATATTAAGATTTAATGTATGATATGTGTTTCTCTGAAAACAAGATTGGTAACATGCTGTCCTTGTTCAGGGAAAGCTGTGAAATGACAATCTAGTTAAAATGGAAATACGATATATTTCAATAACTCCTTTTTATAATCAGTGTATTCAAAGCACTTTCTAAGCTAATCTTAATGTTGGTGTGCTGTGATCATGCCTTACATAGGAATAGATACAACTGTAGCTATTAAGGTCCTCTACCTCTCTGAAATTCCTATCCAGTAAAACCTGCTTCACTGAGTAAAGATAAAACAGTGGGATACTGGGTTCACTTTCTAATTTTAGTAATGACCTTCTATACTACAGAAATAACATCTACAGAACACAAAACAGCAGTATGAATAGGCAGATTTCAATTTAATGCCTCTTCTTACAGACTGAACTTGGGAACATCTTAAAAAAAAGTTGTATGTATCAATATTAATGTTCAGCATTTTGCCCTATTGTCATTAACCCCCTACATTTTACTTAGGTGTAAGAATGGGAGAATTGATTTAAAGAGATTCAATCCATGTTCCATCCAAGAACTTTAATAAAGTTTAAACAATACAAAAAATATGCACATAGAATTGCTTCTACTTTCTACTATTTAATCTCTCCGCGTGCTTTAAGTCAAGCCAGGACAGCACTGCAAGTACAGAATTGGTAAGAGCGATTGCTGTCTGTGATCCAGCCCAAAAAGGATTAGCAATAATTTAGATTTAAAATAAAATGAAAAAATTTTCTGACAAGATTTCTGTAATTGGTACTGATAATTCAGATATGTTCAAATCAGCATTCGTATTATCTGCTGTATTGGGAAGGCTTGTGTGGAAGGAGAGAAGAAAAGACTCCTGACACTACAGCAGTATTCTCAAATATGAAATGTGTAGTATTCCAACCTGCAGAATATCTGACATTATGTTTGCTCTACAGGGACATTGAATTAAATTTCAGCCGTTACTGCAGTCATTGTAATCAATGGACATTCTATCTGCATTACAATTTAGATTAATCCATTTTTCATTGCTTAATTGACTTGCAGGTTTTGAAAAACACTGCAAAGAAATTCTAACTCCACTTTGTTAAGCGCAATGTGAGTCATGCCAGCATGTAGATATAGCAATTGCCAGTTCTACTTTTAGAGGTGGAGACTTCAGTGATAACACACTGCAAATATATATCCTTTTTGATTCTAACTTGATATGATAAAGACTAATTGTCTAAATATACCTTTTTTACTAAGGATGAATTATGAAAAAAAAAAAAAAGAAAGCTGTTGTCTGTTGTTGGTGTTTCTTTGGGTTTTTTTTCCCCTCAGTTTAAACCACTTCTAAATCTTACAATGTTTACACTAAATATAAGAAAAATTTTATAGAAAATTCAAACAGCTCATCTATACTGAAAACCTGTGTTTACTTTCTCCTTCCTACTGCTTGTTGGTTGCATGTACCAGTTATATCTTGTCTTTGAGGCAGTAAACTCTATGGAGCAGGAACTGTCTTGTATTCTGCTTTATGGGGCCTAACAAAATGCAACGTCTACTTGATTTAACCTCCACCTGCTCCTGTAATATAAGTTGTTTATAGTAATGTTCAGGTGTAAGAAATAGTTGACTAAGGTAATTTTTATTTTACACATGGCTTTGGCAAAGATGTGCAATTATCCAATTTGTGACAACACAGCACAGTCTTCAGGTGGCACTTATTTCTCATTTTGAGAAAGACATCGATACATAAATTGTTAGGGATTTTTGAAAGGATCAAGTGAAATATGTGTGCCAGATAGTCTGGCTACTGATCAAATATATTTCATGAAGCTGTTCCAGATATAGGATGACAAGAACATGTTGTAATGCTGTCATCACCTTGGGAGCCCCAGCTCCAATATTTGCCCTTGTAAGCACTAGCCTAGCCCTGGATCTCTTAGAGCCATCTGACCTTGGTCTTCCTTGCACTACACACTTCTTAGCTTCTAAAAATCTCCTTTTGTGATATAGGAAATAGATTTAGATTTTCCCTCTCTTTATGGCCCTGCATACTAACAAGACAATTTTGTTTCTTCCACTGGGATGTTTGGAAATGGTCTTTTTTTCTCAATTCTCATCACTATATCAAACCTTTATCAATGAAGCATGTTCCACACTTCAGTAGGATAACTCATATGCCTGAAATACTAAAATGTTTTGCAGAATGAAGAGACTGATTGTGAATTTACATTTTTTTCCTTCTTTTTTTTGAACTACAGAAGTTGTTCTAGTATGGGACATGTATTCTTTCAGTTATCAGATCAGAAAATATCTTAAGTTTTCTTCTATGAACCATTTCCAGATACATGTTTCACCTGAAAGCACTAAAACTTTTGGCACATGTCACACATTCACAATAAATTTGCAAAAGATGTGCCATATTTGCATAGTTTTAAAGACAGTAGTAACATTTTCAACCCTGTGAATTCAGTCAAGAATTAACTCCATGTGCACGAGTGACGTTACTAACTGTATACTGGTATAGTAGGTGTTTATGATCAGATTTCTCTAGAATACTGATATGCTACAGCCTGTCCTAATGGAAATGATAATAATTACCATGAGTGTTCATGAATTTTGGATGCATAGATAAGTTACTTAGAAATTAAAACAAACAGCATGATTTGCATTTCTTTATCTGGTCACACCCACAAAAGCAGAAATTTATTCTTTAAAGATATTAACAGAATTCCCAAATCAAGGCAAAACAATGGTACCACACTTGACATTAGCTGCCTGTTTTTGGAAAGTAAGCACCAGACTACTCAATTTGCTCAGAACAAAGTCTAGGACAGGCATGATGTTTGGCTTAAGGAAAACAGCAAAAGTATATGGCTCAATCAGTTGAATATATATGCAAAGGTAATGATGTGATGCGTGAAACAACAAATAATCTTGATTATGTGGCTACTAGATGCAAAGAAGCCATGTTGAACACCTTGATCGTTCTTTTATTTTCTCAAAGTGATGCCAGACTACTTCTTGTCCATGGTGAGTCTCTGAAAGGCAGCGAAAATGGGTCAAAGTATAGCCTCTATTTACATATGACATTTTACTGCCGGCTGCCAATACAACTATTTTCCATCATCAACCTGTATGGATGCTTGTGACAACTGAACAGAAGAAATAAGAAAGCTGGACATGTTCTCCCTCTGTCTCATTCTTTCACACAACACCTACCAAATCACCTGATCAGAGGGATGAATTGGATGGAGTGTACTCCTGTCAGGTTTGCAGATGCCATCAAATTGATGGGAACTGCCAATATGCTTGAGGGCACGGCTGACATCCACAGGGGCCTAGGCCTGGTGGAGGAATGGGCTCAGAGTAGCCTTCTGGAATCCAAGGACAAATGCAAATCCTCCACACTTTTTGCAAGGAAGACCCCCTTGCAATAATATAGACTGGGACAGGGAACAGCTCTGCAGAAGAGCTCCTGGAGGTCCTGGCAGACACAAGAACACAAGACAGCAGAGTGCCCTGGCAGCAAAGGCAGCCAACAACATCCCAGACTTTAGTGACATGGCCTGTCAATTAGGGAAGTGATTAACTCCCTGTACTCAGCACTTACTGGGCTCTGTCCTGAGTACTGAGTACCTGCCCAGTTTGGGGATTCCAGCAGGGAAGACATCAATAAACTGGACTGAGTTCAGCACAGGGCCACCATGTTGGTTGACAGCTGAAACATTTGCCTTGTCGGAAGAGACTGAGGGAGCTGGGCTTGTTCATCCTGGAGCAGAACAGTTTAGCTGTTTTTTACAGGTAAAGCTAATCTAGTAAACTACGCTATGCTATTTGTGTACAACATAGGCACACAAGCTTAAAGCAAGTGCATTTATTATGTAAGTTTGATTACATGAGCAATTTAATATCTATCACTTCTGCACAGTGAATTGTTTGGTTTACAGGATTGGCAGGACAGATTTACAATAAGTGAAGCTGTTGTTTATTAATGATGACTGTGTATCTACCTGAAACATACAAAGCAAATTTCTGGAAAGTTGAAAGGGAAGACTATTGGTTTTTGCAAATGCAGCAGCACTGAATTACAAAGAGAAACTGTCTTGCATGTATAGAGAAGGTAATCAGATGGGTGTATCCTCGGATGCCATCAACATTGGGTTGTGCATCATACATGGGATAACTAAATGATGCCTGTAAGTAAATTAAGCAATACAGAATAAGTTAGCAGAGACAATGTAATGTCTGATTTAAAATATTGACGTAGACATGAAGGTAAGTCAGAATGCGTTTAGAGGTGGCATGCCACGTGATGGTGTTAGTAACAGTCATTTACAGGCTTTATTAGACTTCTTTCCAGAAGCTAATCTTGAACTTAAACAAAAAATTGAGTCTGATGCAGAAATTTCTGGGTAAATGTATCATCTGTATTACACAAGTTATCGGATTATTTGGTTAGGATGGTCCCTTCTGGTCTGAAAATCTACAACTTTTCAAATGCATTGTAATTAACGTAATGACTTCCTTGATGTGTGTATCATAGTACAAAGCCAGGCTACGTGTGAGGATGCAGATAGTTGTCAACCATAATGGTGTATTACCTTCACAAATTGCTGGGTGTGGAGGTCACTGTGTTGTGGCATAATAACAAATGACAATTTGTGAGCTGTGAGACAAGTGTTTCTAATCCACTCAGGTTCTTATAATTTAAACCTGCAGATGCGGTGGGCACCTACAGATTCTAATGAAGTCAGTAAGAGGCAGAGATACTTAGTAGATATGAAAATCATGTTCATAAAAGTTGGTAGGTATCTATTTCCAGAGATAAAGTTGAATGACAATCCCATAATTTAATTAAGAATCCCATCCAGAGTAGGTCTGTTTTATGGTACATATAAAATTTAATGGAACACTAAGCAATAGGCCTATTTTATTTAGTGTTGCTGAGTATCTTATATGAAGAATTTGTGATTTTGAAGGCATTTATGGCTAAACAAATTACTAACACGCTGTAGACAGCATGAAGACTTTAGCCACTAGTTTGTTCTAATTTATTCTTGTAATGGTCTCATGCAGTGGGTTAAAAAGACAAGCTTATATTTCATTGCAGGTTGTCCACAGGTGATCAGATGTACTTTTTCTTCTGCTCAGATAGGAATACTCCATCTGTTAGATATAATTACTGAAGTAAACTGTACTAAGAGCTAATCAGATGAGAGTGGTATAGGCAAACTGAATGTTCATTCCCTAGGCCTTATTTTTGAAAACATCTGATATCTAGTGAAATATTTAAGCAGATTAATTAAATTAAACACATGTTTAACTTTGTCCAAATTGGAGCATCCTTTCTTTAAGGAGCCATTTTCAGTGGCTATGTTAGAATCATCATTGTTATTTTATTTTAATATTTGAAATAGGTACTTTTGAAACATGATTTCTCATTTTTTACAGTTTGACCAGAGTATTAAAAACTGTTGTTTGCCTCAGAACTTATCTGAAGTAAACATGGCTCAACAAGCAATGAACTCATTTATTTATGGCAGTTTACAGTGTTCTCATTGCACTGAAACTTAAATAATCCCTAATGGGTTTTACAGCCTGACCATAATTTCTATTATTTATTGCAGTTAGTAATTGCACTTTCTTCTTCATATCACCACGTTCTTCAAATTGACATGTAGACTAAAGATTTCTCAGCTGTATCACAGGGTAATACTTGTGTGATGCTTTTCAGGCAGTTGTGTGCATGGGGGTGGAAGGGAAGACTCGAAGGAAAAGGTTCTGACTAAGCAGAACATTTAAGTAGTTGCTTAAAATTAATTCCCCTTTTAAGTGGCTTATTCAGAAGTTATCAGCGTAAGTACATGATTCAGGATAAGTTTTTCATGTGTGCTGAGCTGAATCAGTTCTTTGAGGACTTAGAACTGCATTTGTCAATACATCATATATGCATAGCTTGATGTATTCTTGCAATATACACTTACTCAGTAAATGAGATCAGCTGAACTGTAAGTAAATGGTATCCTATATTGACAGGCCACATAGGAAAAGATAGAACCATAAATAAGTCACAGAACAATATTATCTTCCTGAAAGAGACCTGAATTTTATAATGTGCTTCTTGTACTCTCCATTTTGGAAAGCAACTCAGTTTCCTGTCACAAAGTAGTTAATTCTCCAGGTAAATGGAGGACAAGTTATCATTCCTAAAGGAAATTTTAAGCACAAAATTATAATCTGATATATAACTATGAAGTCCCTAGGACATTAACATTTTGGGAACTGAAAGACAGTTCTGAAAGGCCACAGTTCAGTACCAGAGATTAAAATCTTATTTGTTTTTTAATAGATAGGTATAATGCAAAACAAGGGGTAGTCATATCCTTTAGACTCGATTCTCATACTATAACACATTCATGTGGTGTTGCTCTAATGAAGTCAGAGGATTTATTTTTCATTTACACAACAGAAGGAGAGAAGAATTAAATCCTGCAGTGTAACACATACCCCTGGAACCTTAAATTTTATTTATTTATTTATTTTTACTTTTGAATGCTTAAGTGTATTACCACTTCATTCTTTTTCCTCTTCAGCATATAGTTCATGTGAGCACAACAGAAACTTTCTTCCTCCAGACTCTATCACAGAGACCATCATAGCAGGAGACTGAGGAGTTTTGCAAGCATAGAGAATATGACTGAGTTGATAAACATTACATACTTCCAAGTAAGATTAAATGGGTACCCCATTGTTTCACAGATTGCTAATATCATGCTACAGTCTTGATCAGAAAGGCATGAGAGACACTTATTGATTTTTCCTGCAGGACTGTAATTACTGAAAGTCTGGTTTTTGTATCCCGCAGGATGTTGTGGTAATGATTTTATTGCACACAGCCCATTCATTTCTAATGACTTCTTCATTTGAGGTTTGAATGTTTTCAACTATATTCTTTCTTTTTTGCATGATCTTAAAATAATATGCAACATAAAACAAACAGCATATATATATTAAAACTTAAATGACACTTTCTAAATAAACTTTGAGATATCTGCTGGATCACCCCATTATTTTTCAGTTTTCCCAACCTTGTTAAGTGCAAGCAATCACATAATATTTTCTCACCAAAGAAATAGGTCAGCACTCACCTCTGCAAACTGGATACAACCTTATATTTATTTCAGACTGTGATTTTACATGGGGTGCTAATCTTCTGCTGCCTAATAGTATGTGAAAACATGCTCCAGACTGTGAACTTTTGTCTCCCTTAACAGGTGTCCCACTGAATTCTGTCACATTTAGTATCTCAAGGACATATTCTCAGCTTTGCTCAGGGAAAATAATATCCTGCCTTGTGAGCTGTCTCCTTCATGTCTGTAGAACTGCTATTGAATAAGGTATTACTGAACAGGAGTGAAGGTGACAGAAGCTAAATATATCGGTAAGAACCCTTTATGTCCAATGATTATCATTTATTTCTCCATTAAGAATTTTAAAAATAACACAAGATGTCTTTATTTTCTAGGTATTAGTGCATGCAGGTTCCAAACGAAATAGTAAGTGGCAACATAACTATTACAAAATGCTGATTGATAAGAGCTTTCACTGTATCTGGGCAAATCACTGCACAGGGTGCCCCATAGCACATCTGTAATAGGAAAATAAAAGTTATAATTCCATAACCCAATTAATTCTTCATATCACAGACAATAAAATGAGTAGATTTATCTCAACTTGGCTGCTTGGCCTGAAGACTGGAGATAAAATGATGAAAAGAGCAATGTTCAGCTTGACTAGCAAAATCAAAGACTACAGTTTGTCCTTTCTATGCCAAGAGTGACTTTTCACTCCTGTCCCAATTTACATACACCAAGCAAAAAGGATAAAGTGAGATGAAGAATCCTCAAGTCCTTGATTTCAGCCAGGACTATGCTGGGCATAATTTTTCACAGGGTTTGTGTAGCATGAATAGCTACTCCAAAGGTTACTTCAGAGAAATCTGGTCAGCCTTCTGGTCCAGTTTATCCTTGGTGGAGTTGTCTGTCTTTCCACAGGTGACCTGCTGGCTAACTTAGGCCTCTAAGCTAAAGGCATAAAGTTATACAACATAAATATTTCCTCACGACACTTCATCCCCTTATACAATCCATAAATTCACCTGAACATATAGAGATGGAATAGAAATCTGATGCAGTGATAGCTACCATGTCATAAAACCTGCACCTTTTTATTCATCACACCTTTCTGTTCTAATTTTGTCTAGTCTATTCTACTCCATTATATTCTGTTTATTATATATAGTATACATATAATATATAACATACATAATTTATATACTATTTCATACACCTTTGTATACTGAGCATGATGTCATACGGTATGGAATATCCCCTTGGTCAGTTGAGGTCTGCTGTCCCAGCTGTGTCCCCTCCCAACTCCTTGTGCACCCCCAGCCTACTCACTGATGGGGTGGGGTGTAAGAGTCGGTCAGAAGATCAGCATTGTCTCAACATTGTCATTGGGGACATGGACAGTGAGGTACCCGACAACGGCCTGTTTGGAGCGCAGTTGCCGATCCCTGGAGTGGAATGTGGTGCAAAGGCTCCTGAATGCAGAACTGTGTGGCACAGCCAGTGCTGTGCTGTTCTCCTAAGTACTGAACCTTGTGGTGCAGGCAGTGCAGTGCTGTTTTTCGGTGCCTGAGCCATGTAGTACAGAGAGTGTTGTGCTATTGTTCAGTACCTGGGCCTATCCGGAGGTGTTAGAGATAATTGCATAGCCACTGTCAAAAAGATGGATCGCAACTGTTGCCATAACATCGATGAAGAAATCATGAACCTTAGATGAACTTTGCTTCATTATAATACCAAAACACACCTGCTGGTTGAAGGTTACCCTCCTCCAAGACTGACCACACCTCAGACACTCCCCCCTGCGCACGCGCTCGAGAAGGGCGGAGATATGATAATTGAATTCTGAGAAGGGCGGCGATCCCTGAGGCAGAGGTGGAGCAAGGTGTGTTACTAAGCATAAAAGATGACTTCTGGACAACGAAAATTGGAAGCTTCCCCACCAAGGGCCACGACGATTGACGAAGCAGCATCAGCCGGACCTGGGACCGTTAGGACATCGTGAGATCAGCGGTGGTAGCTATAACCTCTCTGCCTCCTCTTTCTAAACTTAACTTTATTTTCTCCTTTCTTTCACCCATCTCTAACTATCGCGTGCCGCTTAACGGACAACACAATAAAGTTTTACTGTTTGATTACTGCTATCCCCTTTGGTGTTGGTCGCCTTAATTTTGCACTTTCGAGATCGTAGCAAATGAACCATCACGAGTCCACCGAGTGGACCATGACAGTGGGGTGAGAAACAGAAAAGGCCTTGACTCTGTGCAAGCACTGCTCAGCAATAATTAAAACATCCCTGTGCTATCAACACTGTTTTCAGCACAAATGCAAAACATAGCTCCATACTAGCTACTGTGAAGAAAATTAACTGTATCCCAGCCAGAACCAGCACATGAAGACATCTATAGAATTAGATTTCAGTTCTCAAATTTCACCCCTCCTTTCATTGAGAAGAGATGTTACAGCAGAATGAATATGTAGAAAAACACTGTGACTTCAAAATGAAAAGAATCTTATTCAGCTCATTATCACCTCTTATAATATACAGATAGCTATATCTACAGAAAAGATTTACCAAAAATTCCCTTAAAGGAGGTTACTTGTTTGGAGGGTAAAGGGGAGAAACATGAACAGGGGAAAATAAATTATATCATATGCATGCAATGCATGATTCCTTTTAAACTGCATGTGTTAAGGCTGGATGAGAAAGTTGAAAACATTATCCAACTGAGAGATGAAGCTAGGAATGGCAAAGTGAAATGAATATTTGATGATAAAGAACAGAGGGAACAAGTGAATGAAGCATCAATGAAAATAATGCTAAGGCAAATGAAGGCCCCATTAGTGATGATGTTTACAGATGTAATCTCTCAAGATGACATTCTCCACAGAAGTCTTTCCTCCAGTCGAAACAGCCACGCTGTTCTTAGCAGAAGTGTTTGGATTAAAACATCCTTCTTTGCCAAGGTCTTAGATTTTCCTGAGCTTTCTTTATGTGGTAAAGCAGTTGTGGAAAGGACATGTGATGACCCCTTTTTATTTCCAAGACATAAAGTATTGAAGAGCTCTGTGTGTTTTGTGGCTGAGATGCACGAAGGGGAGGTATCTAAAATTGTAACGATGACATTACTCTTGAATATTCAAGCAGTGCAAGTGTCCCTTGTGCCAGTGTGAGAAGAGCAATAGACCAGGCCAAGAAAATGGGAAAAGTTATGCCAAATTTTTGGCTGGCTAGAGAGATGGCTGTTAAATACGTGAATGAGAGCAAATGACCAAGAAAACTACTTCTTAGCCAGAGCGCAGATGCTTTGCCTGACATTTCTGAAGAGTGTATTAACCTGAATGCTAATTGTGAACAACCTGTTTCACTGAAATGGTCTTATATGTGCTTTGTAAACAAATAACACTCCCCTGAAAAGTGAGTCTTGGCAACACAATAGGTGATATATCAAGAAAAAAATTCTTAACATCTTTTGGACACAGGACTGAAGGTGGTGAGAAAATGTATCTATTCCTAACTGTAGACTGCCAGATTGTCTCCCAATGAGAAAATCTTATAAACGTTCTCAGAAAGAATCAAAACCAAAAAACCCACCAAAACCTATCAATGTAAATGAAGACCAGTTTGCGCTAACATAGTTTTTGAAATGTTTCTGTTTTATCCCTTACATATGGCACAGGCTGGAAAGCATGTCCTAGATACTCAATTACCTTCATTTTTTTAAAATACAGGGATTAAACAGAAGGGCTACAAAAGGAGATAAATGATTTTAAAAGGAAGTAAACCTCAAAACCTCATAAACTCCAATGAGTGGATACTATCTCTAACCCAAATTTAATTTCTACAGTTCCCATTATTCCTCAGGAAAACTACCAGAGAATTTCTTAATTGTTTAATTAAGAAATATAGTGAAGAGGCACATGACACAGTATGGCTTATTCATTTACAGACTGTTTTAAAAATATTTCTATTTCGAAAGTTCTATGGTGCAAGAAGAGAAAAAGCAGCATGCCTCAGTTTTTTAAAATGACAACCAGTGTGTCCAGACTTCCATTTATATTTTATAGGTCAGTCTCAAAGCTAAGCTATACTAACCACATTCTACTTCAAGGAAATGTGGATTTTGTGCAAATGATGTGACCTTCTTCAGCTCCAGACTTACAAACTGTGATCTAACAACAATAATGATCTCTGGAAAGCAGAAAGTTGTTGATGCTGGCTTCTTCAAAATTTCATATGCCCTCAGGCTTTGCCTTGAGGTAAGCCCTTGGGTGAGTTATCATCACTAACAATCACTTCCTTCTCTTCCTACCTTCTTGGTCAAACCCATGTTTCACTCTTGCATTTGTCAATTTGTACATCTGATTGACAGGCCACAGATCCATATTTTTAATGAGATTCAAAATTTATTCTGCTTTCAGAAGTGAACTTTGAACTCTCATTATGAACTTCAATCCTGCAAATACTCACACATATGAATAGTCTTCACACATGAGTGTCCCATGGAATTGAAAAGGGAACATTCAAATGAATGAAGCTAATCACATGCATAAATGTTTGTAGAACTGAGCTAATGTGATCTACTGCTTCTAAGAGCAAGTATCCCTTGGTACACCTTCCACACACAAAACCAGAGATTCCAACATTCCCTTATATTGTAAAGATATTAACAAGGCAACTCGGAAAGATGCTTACTTCAGTCACATACCATATTGAAGCAGAACTTTACTTTGCATTACAGTGCCTAGCGCTCCTGGGACTACTTGTAAATATTTACCTGGCATATTACAGGCACAATGAGGCATACCAACCATCCTCTGAGCAGAAATGAACCCACACCTTGTGAGTTTCATGCAAACTGAAATCTACATAACTGCTGACAGTGCAATGCTACACTTGCTAATGAACCTTCTGAGAGACAGCACTCAGGACTGGTGCTGTATGAATGCACTCACACAGCTTTTGAATCAGGGCCAGCCTGAGTCCAGCTGCTTTGGAGACCAAGCACAAACACACATCATAGGTATAGCCCTAAAGGTACTATCGGCACTTCTAGGCATTCTGTCAACGCTCTACACCAGTGGCAAGCGCAACAGACCACCATGACTTTCTTTAACCTTCCTGACCCGCTGTGCCTACTCCCCACCTTTTCCTAGGTATGCTCTAGGTAGGAATGCAGAGGCAAAGATTTAAATGACATACGTATGAAGGGAATTCCCCTTAACCAGGAAAATTTGTTTCACTCAGTACCTCTCTATGACAGGCACTCTACACTGAAGGTTAAACTGAAGTTTCACATATACTTCAGAGACTGGCTGAATTCAAACATTTTGTCTTACTTCCTCCACAGCACAGGAGGGATCAGATAGGGATTATCAGATTGAATTCAAGAAGTTTGTTAATATGGAATAATCAAAATAGAAAAATAATACTCCCAGTCATCTGGAGGTTTTCTTATTGCTTTATCTATAAAAAGATATTTTTTATTTTACAGGCTAATACCAATAAACCCAAAGAACCTGATTGCTTTTAATCCTGAATAGAAGAACAGGGAAGAAGGACTTTAACCAAACCCTCCCATTTCACTGGCTGGCTGCCTCACTCCTTGAATTTTACACACACACAAGGCCCAAAGAATTTTAATTCTGAAAGGCAACCTCTCTTACACATCTATCTTTTGCACTGGCCAGTGAAGATGAGTAAGTACAGAGCAGTCCTCTAACAGAGCACATGTACACTTCCCTTAGAAATTATGCTGAAACCCAGAAAAATCCCTAATCTAGTTTTATGCAGTCCCCTTACAGGATATCATTCACTCACCTCTGATATAAACAGTGTGAAAAAGAGGTAAAGGCTTTCAGCCTTAAGCCTTCTGGAACAGACCTTCTCAGCTGAGATGTTTGCATGGTGTCAGCCCCGCTACAACATGACAAAGGTCGGTACAAGGTCACAGTAAAGTGGCAGCCTGACACTGGTAACCTGCGGGGTGGTATATGTTTTAGTCTGTGCAAAGGGATGTAGGAACCTATAATTTTTTCCTTGGTGTGCTCTTGACTTCATGACAGGCTTGCATCAAAATAGTGAAGATGTGAAGAAAGTCTGGGTTTGAATCTGGGTTTCAGCCTTCTCCATATAGATTTATGTGGAGTGGCTAAGGCTGTCTGTATTCCCATACATCATTTCAGATGCTCTCTTTTTCTAAATGTGAAACATTTAGCAGCTGCTGTCACTGTTGATGACCTCCTCAAAACAATGCTAAGCAACAATATTAGCAAAGCGTTTAGTTTTCTTATTTTTTTTACCTCTTAATTCTACAGGTATTTTCAGAAACACTTCCAGATGGGCAGTTCTAAAAGGTAGCTCTGATCTGTAGATATAGTTGTCTACAGGATTCTGCACAAATATTTGAAAATCCTGCTTTGACAAAAATGTCAGTGTCCATGGTTGGTCAGACACAAGCATATATTGCCAAAAAGTGTGCTGGTCAGCACAACGCCTTGTGTTAGCTGTTTTGTCCCATGAATGTGTTTCTCCATGAGTCTCTGCTGTGACTACCAGCTTTTTCCAGCAGGATCAGCTGATGTCCAGAAACAGGGACTTTGGGGCCCTTTGCTATATTTTAAAGACTGTCTCTGTTTATCACACATTTCCATTGTTATTTTACATCCATACTTTCAGGACTTGCTTTTTCATTGCTGCTTCTAAGCAGAAATTTGACCCTTATTTGATGGTTCTCAGCAGGACCCCATTTGTCTGTGATATATATAAAAAAAAGGCCTCAGGTGGGTATTTTGCCAACTGCAAATTACTATTCTAGGACACTGCTTCTGTCACATAGGATAAGAATGGAGATTAATCTTTTTTTTTTTTTAAATATAAGGCAATATGAGAAATTATTATTTCAGAGTAAAATTTCACTGTTTTCTAATAAACACACATTTTTTCATTTTTAATGTTAACTTCCCAGCTACGGGTTTATTCATCTCTACGGGTTTTTTTAATTAATTTCATGGTTGATATCATGTAACAAATATTTATCTTCTTTTATCCACTACGGGCTGTGTCCTTGACAAGATGAGGCATTTCAACAACAATCTTGACCCCCTTGTGAAACAAGGTTTCTCTCAGTATGATGCAAATCTTAGCCTCTTCATCAGCACTTGTAAAACAGTTGACTCATACACCTGACTCTTCCCATACTTGTTCCTCCTAAGATCACAAGTTTCATTCTCCCAAATAAAGATCAAGGTAAAATAAAACAAAACAAAAGCCCTAATGCTCCAGTAAGAAGACAGCTTGCAAAGAGCAGTGTGCAGCCTGGAGCTTCTCTGGTTTCTCTGAACTGCTGATATGCTCCATTTTCATTCAGTTTACTTTAAGATTTTTCAGACTGGTTGCTTTGTGGAAGTATTACTAGCACTCAAACTAATTTCAAGAATTCCTAATTTTTGCTGAAAATGTTTCTGACATCAATACTTGGCCCTCTTGCAAGTGTATAGCATGGTCTGGAATGCATTCAGGTTGCCCACATGGTGCCAAGCCTGTGACCATTTAGTAGCCTTCCTCATAAAGAGTAAAAAGATAATGTCAGAAAGTGAGATCACTTTCCAAGGGGACCTGGGGGAATCCACCTACATGCAAGGTAATTCCTTCTTTTGTTCCCATTTGTTTTCACTGTTCAGGCTAATAGAATTCCCTCATGTAACCTCAGGTTGATTTCAGTATTTTATTTTCAGGGTGGAGCACTACCATGACTATTTTCTGTAAACTGCTGTAGAATGGGATTATGAAATAGAGGGTGAGAGAGCTCAGCTGTGTAATTCTGGCACAATGAGCAGTTTCAAGGGATCAGAATCTTTGTTATGATTTAGGGTGAGTCACTTTGAAAACTATCCCAATTTACATAGAATCCCCCCCCCCCCCCACCCCACCCTTATTAATTTTCTGTTCACTGGGTACTGCATGTTGAAGTTCAGGGACTTACCTATAAGTGACATGGAAGACAGCTCAAGGAGCCTGTAACCCCTTCTCCTTGGGAACAGGAAAAATTAATTTCTCCTTATTTCCAGAATATTTGAAATGGTATAAGTTAATAAACTGATTTCCTAAAGATCTGGAACTCACTTTGAAGTCTAAACTAATCCAGTATAACCACGAAGTACTGCTACTGCACATAGTGGATATTGTGCTGTGGAGTATGCCTTAATACATATCTACAAACACTTATCCAGGAAAAATTGTTTCACAAGTATGTTTTTGTAATTGTTTTCACTTTTTATTTCACTCAGTGAAAAATCATATGAATTAACACTACTCACAGGTTGGATCAGCTACATACCACCCCAGTAACCTACTCTGGATTGTGAGATACTGCCAAAATAAAAATCTGACATGTGAACTGATTGCCTGCAGTAGAAAGCAAGCAGAAGATGTTAAAGGAAGAATTGCACATCTCTAGGAAAAAAAAAAATAAATCAAAACAGAAAAACAGAGAAAAGCACAGAAAGGGTTTATAGAACAATCATAAAAAAGTTCAAATTGTTACTGGCTGGTATATTGATCATCATTTTTGAGAAGCCAAACCACTGTACTACAAAGAAAACTATGGGGCACATATGCATATTACCGAGAATAATGGAAATATTCAAATAGCCATTGAATCTAGTAGCTCTTTAAGGGGAAAAAAAAAAAAAAAAGAAACTGCATTGGGAAGGAGTGTGCTGTCCCAATACACACCTGTGAGTAGCTGCTCATTAGTTACACCAACTTCAATGCTATTATTTATGGTACTAGTGCAGTCAGGTACTTAATCTGCTGTGTAACTTTAATACTAGGAGACATGAGTGTGGACATCCTCAGCATTGTGAATTACACAATCTTTATTTCAAGTATGTTATTAAACAGTATTTCATATTCTTAATATTCTCTTGCCAGTTACAGTCACTTTCCTTCTTGACTCTTTTTGCAAACAAAATACACTTCATTTTAAAGGAAGTCTTGTCAAAAAGGGTTCTTACACAAAAGTCACTGTAATTAAGATAAATAAATGTCAGTTTTCCCTAACAGAGAAAAAGTTCCGCTCTAGGCAGCCCCTTTCTATTTTTGCTTAGAATCACAACCTAATCAAGAGTGCCAGTAGTGCAGCACTTCAACTGATTGCATTCTCAGTATTTAAAACCAGATCTTCCACCTGCCAGCTCATTTAGCTGAATGATTTGTTCATATTATTGCACTGCTTGTACTTACTCTTTTGTGGGGAGTTTGCTGTTGACCAACACAACCTTCATATTATCATATATCACTGTCATCTTCAGAAGCAATTTAAAGAAATGTATGTAGCCATGGGGAGGACTGCATTGTGCACCCAGTCTGGTTACAGAACAATTAAACTCACTCTGGAAGAAAACCAGTAATGATTTGATTAATTTACAGCAGCAGATGTCCAACTGTATTTCAGTTTGAAGGAGAGAAAATAGCTGGATTCCATTTAAAAGACCAAAACCACAGTCTCCCACCCCAGCAAACTGCAGTTAAAAAATATATAAACAAGTGTTTTCTAGTTACTGAAGTAAGACATTTTCAGAATAGTTAAAATGGCCTGGGATTTATATTATTTTATTGTAAATATCTCTTTTTTTTTTCAAAAACATTTTGATTTGTACAAGACAGTTATATTAAAGGATTGTGTTTATGTTGTTGACAGTGCATTTTCTTTACTTTGACAAGTGAAAATTTTTTTGCAAAAAATTGTAAAGTTCCACTTTGTGGTGAAGTAAACTTTCTCCATACAAAAGTATGTAAAATCACTTTCTCTTTCAGAAAACCCTACAGTTTTTGCTGTGGGCTCCATGTCTGGGTCCTGCAGGAGAAGATCTTTCTTCCTTACAGAGATTTGAAGCCTGGATCTTTCTTACAGTAAGTAATCTTGATTACTTTCCACATGATTCTCTTGGCTCTCATGTTCTGTAGATGTATTGCTACAAAGAAGAGGAACTATGAACTTTATTCAGGCAATCTGATTTAGAAGTAACTATGATGAAAAGAACATGAAATTTAAAAGAAACAAGAAAGAACAATGAGCAATTCAGACTGCTTACTTTACAGGGCTGCCAGTATTTGGCATCTTAAGCAGTAGCTGAAAAGAGGGTGCCATGATGTCTATTAGACCTGCCCACTGTAGACAGTCAATTAGCCAGACAGTTAATTAGCCATTACAGTGTTTGTATACCTCCTACTTTCATTCTGTTCCATGTTCCAGATTTCTTAGAGAGATATTTCCAATTATTTTGCTCAGAGAGGGGCATCTATGGTCCTTTGCAGCAATTCAATAAGAGGTTATCATGAAAAGCCAGGCCATAAAGGCAATTGAGAAGAAAGGGGGTATTAAGCCTTTAACTGCAACTTGCACAAGTCACCATGGAAAACAAAATCCTCTGTTCCCAGTAGAAGGCTTTGGAGTTTGGTATTTTTTCATATATTTGCACGTATAGGAATAAAGTCTGAATTTATAAACTGTCCTACTGAGACTTGGAAAGAGTGAGAGAGGAAAAGAATTGAGATACTTCCATGGTTTTTGCATAGAGGGAGTTCAGGCTAGAAAGGAAGTAGTCACAATCTTCCTTATCTCCAGAAGGCTCAATGCTACAGAAAAAAAGAGAGAAAAAAGGTTGCAGACTACCAGGAAAAAAAAAAAAAAAGAAAAAAAAATGCAGCATTTGTATAAAAATAACTGCAATATACTGTCATCTTTCAACAATTTTCTCTCATGTGGCACATTTCATAAACATTGATTTTTTTTTTACATTTCACTAGTAGAATTGTATTTCCTTCTTCCTTACCTGTCTCACATGTCCACGTATACATATATACACATGCACACAAATCTGTATTGAAATATAAGAAACTAGCATTGAATCCAATAAAAGTTAGATGAAGTTAGATAATACAAAAATAGTAGTTGCTGAGGTAGACTTTACCTGTGTTCACTAACAGGACATTTAAAAACTAAACATGTGCTGAGTATTTCTGCAATAACTACAATCCATTCCTACTCAGAAAAAAATCAGAAGGTTCTTATTCATGTGCTGTAATGCTTTACTGAAATAGTCATGTGCCTGGCTTTTAATATTTTCATAGACCTGTGTAAGAATGCCTCATGCCCCACTTCATATTGCAGGTTGTGTGGTCACAGTTCTTTATAGCCTCTTATGTTGCTGACTGAAATCATACAGATTTGTACATCTGAAAACCTCTGACAGGCAAATCAGTTCACAGGCCAGTTATATCATAGAATTACAGAATCATTCAGGTTGGAAAAGACCCTTGGGATCATCAAGTCTAACCATCAGCCCTACTCTACAAAGTTCTCCCCTACACCATATCCCCCAGCATCTCATCCAAATGACCCACCCTTAAACACATCCAGGGATGGTGACTCCACCACCTCCCTGGGCAGCCTATTCCACTGTCTGACCACTCTTTCTGGGAAAAATTTTTTCCTAATGGCCAGTCTAAACCTCCCCTGTTGGAGTTTAAAGCCGTTCCCCCTTGTTCTGTCACTAATCACCTGTGAGAAGAGACCAGCACCACCTTTCTACAATGTCCTTTCAGGTAGTTGTAGAGAGTGATGAGGTCTCCCCTCAGCCTTCTCTTCCTCAAACTGAACAGTCCCAGCTCCTTCAATCTCTCCTCATAGGATTTGTTCTCCAGGCCCTTCACCAGCTTCATTGCCCTCCTCTGCACTCGCTCCAGCACCTCGATATCTCTCTTGTATTGAGGTGCCCAAAACTGGACACAATACTCAATCTGTGGCCTCACCAGTGCAGAGTACAGGGGGACTATCACCTCCCTACTTCTGCTGGTCACACTATTTCTAATACAAGCCAGGATGCCGTTGGCTTTCTTGGACACCTGGGCACACTGCTGGCTCATGTTCATCTGCTTGTCAATTATAACCCCCAGATCCTTCTCTTCCAGACAGCTCTCCAGCCACACCTCCCCAAGCCTGTAGCGATGCATGGGGTTGTTGTGGCCCAAGCGCAGGACCTGGCACTTGGCCTTGTTGAAGCTCATCCCGTTAATGTTGTCCCACCGATCCAACCTATCCAAGTCTCTCTGCAGTGTCTCCCTATCTTCATGCAGATCGACACTCCCACTTAACTTGGTGTCAGCTGTGAATTTACTGATAATACACTCTATGTCCTTATCAAGATCATCAATAAAGATGTTGAACAGAAATGGTCCCAACACCAAGCCCTGAGGAACACCACTTGTGACTGGCCTCCAGCTGGATTTAGCTCCATTGACCACCACTCTCTGGGACCGTCCATCCAGCCAGTGCTTGACCCAGCAGACCATACACTCATCCAGGCCATGGGCAGCCAGTTTTTCTATGAGAATCCTATGGGGAACTGTGTCGAATGCTTTTCGAAAATCCAGGTAGATAATATCCACAGCTTTTCCCTCGTCCAACAGTCGGGTCATTTTGTCATAGAAGGAGATCAGTTTTGTCACCAGTGTAATCGGTGTTGCATAAAACATAGTATAAATGTTTTCAAATATGCAGAGTTTTAGTCCACTTAAAAGTTAACCCAATGGAAAGCATCAAAAGAAGGCATCCACTACAGAGAAGGATGAGTGATATTCTACATTGAGGTGATCAATCCAAAAAGACCAGTAAGTGTAGAGCTGCAAGAAATCTAAATGACTAAATGACCAAGGGGGTTGCAGAGATTCCCAGAAGTTGTCTTGCAGGCCTACACTGACTGCATCATCTAATATAAGATGACAAATTAACACATATGTTATATCTGTGCTGTCCACACCGAAGGGCCCATGATTTTCAGATGAATTATATCATTTACATCTTCATGCTAAAGGTTTGCACATACTGTACCCAGTTTCATTTATTCTGACCTGGGAAATTCTGTGAACTGAGAGGAGAACAATTAAAGCATTAATTACCAAATCACTTTAAGCTATCACTTAACGCTGTTGCAGAAGTCAGGTCTACCAGCATGGTCTGGCAGCAGTGGAGGTTAACAGCATACCAGGCTGTATCAACAGGAGTGTAGCCAAGAGATGAAGGAAAGTGATTATCCCACTTTACTTGGCACTTGTTAGACCACATCTGGATTCTTGTATCCAGTTTTATGCTCATGGGACAACAAAGGTGCTGATAAACTGGAGTGAGTTCAGCATTTGGCCACCGTGATGGCTGGGGCTGGAGCACTTGGCCTGTGAAGGGAGGCTGAGGGAGCTGGGCTTGTTCAGCCTGGGACAGGGCTGGCTTCGGTGGGACTGTCAAGCTTCTCCCAGTGCCCACGGGCATCAAGGAGATGAAGCCAGACCCTGCACAGTGAGGCATGGATGAGAGACAATGGTCACAGACCAAACCAAGAGAGGTTCCAGCTGGATATAAGGAAAGGATTTCCACTGTGAGAATAACTAAGGATTGAATCAGGTTGTGCAGAAAGGCCAAGGAATCTCCACCTTTGGTCGAGCCAGTAAAGTCCTGAGCATCCTGATCTACATTCAGTGTTGACCCTGTCTGAAGCAAGAACGCTCCAAGGTCCCTTCCGGTCTGAATGACTCTGTCATTTGGCAGTCCAAATCAGACAGAGAATACAGTGGGTTATGTAAGAATGACAGTGCATAGAGCAAATGAGAGTTGGATGAACAGAAATCGGCAGTTCAGAATACGCTATTGCTGTGCACTGTATTTTCATAGTCCTTTATTTATCATCATTTTTATTAATTATGAATGAATGACCATAGCAAATACTTCAGTGCTAGTGCTAAGAAGTAAAGGTCAGTTATTCTCTTCTTCAAGAGAGGTTTTGGGAGTTGAGGAAAGGGGATTGTCTGTAGTAGGAGCTTAATATTAATTTACCAAGATAACTTGGATTTAAAGCTGTTCAAGAAAGCTGATGGAGCTATAGGGTAATATAGAACGAATTCCCTTGGTTTTGTTCCAAATGGATTAACAAAGACAGGAGTAAAACCAGCAGAGAGTAAAGATGGAAGAGGTGTAGTCATCTGTTATTTTACCTTTCAAGCAAAAGTTTTGATGATACTCGATACAGTCCAAGTTTTAAATTAACATGCAGTATTACACTCTCTGTCCTTCTTCTGCATGACTATAAGATGCATTTTTTCTATTATTTACTTTTCCCTGGTCTATTTTTCACTAACTCATTCCTTCCAGGTTTAGGCTTCCTAGTTCATAGTTCTCAAGTCATCTGTGCTTACAGAAGACTATTATTTTAAGCATTATATCCTCTGGTCTTCAAGCTGTCAGATTCCTTACCCCTCAGCCCCAAAAGAAAAAAAAAAAAAAAAAGAGGATTTGTTAATTTGTTCCAGAAATAATAGTCAGTGACTATGAATGTGATGGGTAGGATGACTCGAGGGCTTCAGTGACATTGAATTAGCTTAAAAGCGACTGAAAAGTCCACCTTGTCTGGAAGAGGTGGTAAAATTCATCAGTTTAACTCAGGTAGGATCCATGCAAATATGAGGTAAACAAAACATGCTTGTACTGCACTTTTAGAACAAGTTATTTCACATCTGTTTGTTAGTTTTTTGATGCTAGTTGGATGAAGCCATAATGGGTATTTAGTACCAAATACAAAAACTATTTTAATTACAGTCCAAATCCTCTGGCCAGATCATGAAGCAACTAACATAGTACTAATTGACAACTAGGGTATATGTACACATCAAACCAAAGTTGCAATAAGCATTGCCACTTTAGATGCAATGGCCAAATAAGATAAAAATAGAACTGACAGCACCATGGAATAAATACCTGCATGGGATACGAATTTGAGCGTATGACTATGAAATTCCAGTGTATGGTTTCATATGCTAAAATTCTGCACCTTCAGCCTGATCAGAAAGCTATGACAACACCTCTCAGCTGCTATTGTTATATTATTCCAGCTATATTCAAGAAAGCAGTCAGACTTTGGCCTGGATATAATAGCCATACCCTGTTTCAGTTTCAACAGAGAAACAGAGTACTGACTTTGCACAGTGGAAACTATTCTCACCTGCTGAGATTAGATTAGAGGAACACTTGCCAGCAGAACTAGAGGAGGGAAGCACTTGCACAATACTAAAAGCAGAGGAGGTGGGAACCTCATAGGACATTTCTGGCTTAAAATTTTCATAGTAGGATAAGTATGATATATGCTACAACCCAGTTATGGCTAGACCATCTGGTAGACAAACCAACAGGTTTTGTGAATA
Organism: Strix aluco; assembly: GCF_031877795.1. Lineage (NCBI taxonomy): Eukaryota > Metazoa > Chordata > Aves > Strigiformes > Strigidae > Strix > Strix aluco. The sequence goes on from NC_133935.1 coordinate 67,736,294, forward strand.
CTGTATTCAAAGAAAAGAGAGGTCACATCTTTGTAAGGCTCTTTTTTTCTTACACATAATGAAACAACAGAAATTACAAAGTATTTAATTATAAAGGAAAACACACCCATGAGTCATTTTTAAAAGAGCAAATAATATTTTGAGAAAGAAAGACCTCATGGTTTTACATATCAGGGTTGCACAGAATATTCACTTGCAACAGCTACTTTTGCTACTCTGATTTGAGACCTGTGCAGAAGGAAGAGAATTTTAAAACCTGACAAATTTTCTTGCTGTTGTTTTTTTTTTTTTTCCTTCTTCCCTGCAGTGAGTTTTATTGCCAGGTGAGCTCTTCCGTCAGGATGTCTCAGCCCATTTAACAGGCTTCTACATGTTCCAGAACTTGAAAGACGCACCCAACATATCATCAGTGTTCCCATCATTGGTCACGTTGACACTGGCTTCCTCCCAAATCAAACATGAATGTCTTTTATTACTCTTCTCTTTTTTTTAAGTTTCCGTAAAAGAGACTAGTCAGTAGTGTATAAAAAAAAATAATAATAATTTCCCCACTAAAAAACAAAACAAAACCCCACAAAAAAACCACAAACAAAACCCCCAGTTTAAAATAGTATGTAACATACATTATTCCCATCTTAAGTATTCAAAGTGCCCAAAGGAATAAAAATCTAAAAGGAGCAAGTAGGACACTCATCAGAAATAGTGCAATGTGTTTTTTAGGATAACAGTTTAAACCAAATAAAGGCATGTAGTTCAGATCACTGATACTGATTACATGTATTGGGGTTACTCAACAATGTCTTCTTATTGGCCCCAATTCAGAAAAGTTCTACACATGACTAATCATGAATACAAGCATGGAAACAATATTTAAGCTTTAGAACAACCATATGGGTACTTACAGCATCTTACTAAATAAGGGCTTGAAGCCTTAGTTAGCAACTTCATTTGTGTATGATTTTACACTCGTTTTGCTAGAGATGTCATCCCATCAATGTCGTGACTTTTTTTCTCTTGTAGTCTTGTATTCCACATGGCAGAGTTTCCATTTCCCTCTGTATGGGGGGAAAATTTGAGGGAAGAAGCCAGTCAAGATGTATTTGGTTCATTTCTATGCTTACATTTGACACATACAGAAATAGTCTACTCCTTTGTTTATATAATTCAGTTATACCTCATGGAGTTTGGTATCCCAGTGAAGTAAAGTGCTGTGAACGTCTGCACTTTTTGTGAGTGTCTCGGTACCAGATTTGAGGGCTAGAAATGAGAGAAACAGTGTTGTACAACAATAGTCTTCTGAGAAAAAAATACTCTGCATTAAAATGGCATCATATAGTTGTTTATTGTTTCTAAACAATTTCCAGATGAAATGTGCAAACAGGGAGATAGTTTTCCTAAGTGCCAACTCTGCAAACTCAATGGGGGAGAGTCAAGCAAGAGTTATATAACTAATTAAAACCAAATTAATTTAATCAAAACCATTAGGCATTCGTTAACCATGCAGCTGCATTATCTTTTCAGTTTTACCTTTATCCTCTCCCCATTCTCTGTTGGTTACACCCACCTCTTATTTCTTGTCTGAAAAATAAACAGTTCTTTTGGGAAAGGAAATGTAAATTTGCATGTGCCAACACATTACCTGTCTTGGGCACAACTGTAATGCAAGTAAAAACATCAGTGGAAAAAGACAAATATAAACAAATTACATAGGTAACATGCTATTTTTGTACATTATTCAAGGCAACTAATTTGAATATTTTCAGTCACTCATTCAGTAGACAAATACTTTCCCAGCACTTGTGATCAGTCATAGCTTCTCTCTGTGCAAAAACCTCAGCTTTTAGGATGACATAAGTTTAAAACTTGAACAGGTGAGTAAAGATATTCTATTCAGCCAAGTAATCAGCTTCTGAAATCGGACACCTTCGAAACTGGGTGAGGTTTTTTAAGGAGCATTGGGAAACTTCATATTGCTACAGAACTTTGAAGATTAGTTTTATTGCAATGAAAGCCAGAGGGTTTACAAGTGAACATTAAAACCAGACAACGTTTAATATAAAGAATAAATCTTGCAGACGCTGTACATAATTTCTACTTTGGATTATTATTTAATGACATGATGGAATGAAAGACTTTGCTTTTATTTGTATGATATTCTCTCTTAGAACAGATGCTCAAGGCAAAATCCTGGCTTGCAATGCAAGGTGTGCCAAGTAGGGAAAAGAACACAGGCAGGCTTTTCCTTTTCCTTATGCACCTGTACAGGTCTGGGGCAGGATGGCGCCACGTGTACAGTGAGACTTCAGGAGTGAAGGAGTGACCCACAGTGCCTAAATGAAATTAAAGATGTGGTTTACCATACCGGTTTGCAGAAAAGGTCCCCTCCCTCCCTCTGCAGATGCCTGTGGGACTCTGCCTAAGGCCATGTCTACACCCCACAATAGAGTGCCATGATGGAAACCTCAAGCTGAGAGACCTCAACTAAATGCACAGCAGGCCACGCCAGGTTTTGTGGGACTGGAGACACTACAGGTACAATAGTTTATGCTGTATACAGAGCATTAAGTATTACCAGAAGACCTTCCCCAAAGAAATTACTAAGACCTAATTTCTGGCATCACAAAGAAATGTCCATGCTAAATCTAGAACTGGAAGCAGGGGGAGAAGCAGGGAGAAAGGATGCCCAATTTGGCTGCAAATTGGAAAGAGAAGAGCCAATGGCTGACATCTGAGAAGGTCAGATTCTCCTCGTGGCTATGACACTTCCAGATCCAAGCTTGCCTTCAGGCAGCCAGCTCAGAAGTGTTTGTATGATATTCCCCAAAAACTTCAGGAAACTTTGGAAAGGATGGAGTCTGTGTCTGTGCCATCACCAGTGCTATAGTATATAAAGTTGCTGAAATCTAAGGCAACCCCAAAACTAAACTCCATTAAAACAGGCATCTGATGCTGGTTTAGGCACTTCAGAGCCTCTTGCCGTGCCTTGGCTTAGGCACTGTAGCACATCCATGTGAAGTTGGCTAAAATGATATGAAATATTTAGGAGATCTGAGGCCCTCTAGAGTAGTAACTTACACTGCTCTTACAGTGGGGCTTACACTGGCTACCTGCAGTGGCCTGTGTTAAGGTGACTGAATCCTTCGTTAACTATCTAGAGGTTGGGTGTACAGCCTCTAGTTAAGGGAGAGAGACAAGAATGTCCGTAAAGTGGTTCACCTTACTGAAAGGTAAATTTCTAAAATGGATGAGAAAATAATTTTTGAGGTACCTATCTCTCTCCCTAGATAAAAAAGGAAGCCCACGTGACCCCATGTACAAAAATTTTAGATGACTGAATTGAATGGAGATGAATTTCACAATACTAATTTGTAAATACCTGCTTTTCTTGATAAACCAGAATAAGAACCTCAGCATTTCACCTTATTTCATTCTTGTTTTTGTTTTTATTCTCTTTCATGAATGTAAAGGTATGAAAAGATTTTAAAAAATAATTTAGAACTAATTTCAATTATCAATTTAATGGTACCCATAATAGTGAACTAGCATTGGTTTCATTAGAAAACTAATCCTTACAAGAGAATTAAAAGAAAAAATTCTAAGAAAAGGAAAGCAAAATTATTTAATATGTAAAGAACACCTTGACCATTATTGTGAGTACTTACCTCAGTGAACATAAAACTTAAAGTCTGGATTAATTATAAACAAAAAAATAGGCCTCTATGTGAAGAACAAACACAATTATTTGACAGAAAGAGCAGCTTGAACTTCTGCTTTATTTACTTATTTTTTTCCGCAATACTTTTCTGCACTGTTTGATAGACACAAATATTAACCCTAATGTGATCACAACTACTCAAAAGATTGTTGTATCTGAGATATAGCACAATTCCTGCTCCACCTAATCAGAAGAACTCCAATTCACAAAACTTTCATATCAAGGTCTGAAAAATTATAAAAAAGTGATTAAGTGAAAGCTGAGGCTTATCTGTATAATGAAGTGCACAAAGCCATCAGGGATATTCTGACAAGGTACAGAATCAGTAAAGAAACATCAGTACCAGGACATCCTTACTCACCTCATTGTCTGTAAGGAATGAGGGGAGATAAGGTTTATATTTGCCAACAGATTTTGTAACTGAAATGTCAGTGAAAAGCCTCACTGGGTTGTTGGAGCAAGGCTGCTATAAAAGCAGTCATACCTTTCTTTGGAAAGGAATTCCGGAAAGAGGAAATAGTTTCCCAGGCATGTAATCCACATTCACTTCAATTTTCATGTTTATGGAAAATATAGGGGATACACAGAAAGGAGCACAAGGTCTTCGAGCTGTTGTGAACCAGGCTGCTAATAATTACTGAAATACGGCCCAAATCATCATATTCAAGAGAAGCGCACTGAAAATCATTACACCCCCACCTACAAAGCATATGCTTACGGATATTTGTATGTTTCATGTGAAATTAATGCACCGTTTTCAAATTTTATTATATTCTATCATTTACAACTATCATCTACTTCAGAGAATCACCATGTATCACAAATGAGGAACTACCTTATCTGTTCTTAATATCTTCATCACAAAATGTCATAAGTCTGCTCTTGTAATCAAATTTATTAAAAAAAAAAAAAAAAGAGAAAGGGGGAAAAAGCATAAGAGTACTCATAGTTCTTCCTTTTCTTTCTTTTCATTGGGAGGAGAGGAAATCATTCATTTCACAGGAATAAATCACTCTATGTTAATATGGCTATACAGCGTACAACTGGTACGAGCAAAAAGACATTCAGGCCCTGTAAATCAAGCTAAGAAGATTATTTATTAACCGTGTTTGATTGGAACATTTCTCTTCCAGAGTTCAAAGCTTTCTTAGCACTTAAGGCACTCTAGAAAAATGAGCTTGTCTGTGAGAAGTAAACTGAAAATTAGTCTAAAAGTGATGTTTGAGCAAGAACAAAATGTCCAAATGGAAAGTTTGAACTTATGGTGTGTTTACCCAGATTTTATTTGACAATTTGTATGCTAGTGAGTAGTAGCAAAATACCAAAGATAGAAAACCGATGTGGTGGTATTCCCTGGGCGGTTCAGAGGAGAGACAAGCAGTAACCACAAGTATTGTTGCCGGCACAAATGATGGATCTCTAGTTAATGTAACTCACTAAACTAAATCACAGCTGAAAATTGGGCCATACTACTGCTTGTGCAAAAAATACTGTTCCCTTTTTTCATTTTCTTTTTTTTCATGGAAACCTTGTAAACATCACAATGGACCAAGCAGAGACATGGACTGGATGTTTATTATTCTCAAAATCCAATCTCAGCATAAGAGGGAGTATAACTGGTCAGTGATGTTTCGCTGATTATTGATATGCCACCACACATACACAATGTTTTATACTTCCCATAGGCTTTACTAAGTCTACATTGTAATAATGGTGTGATGTCTTTTTCTAGAGAGACCAAAAGAGAATATGGGAAAATAAATCTTGTGCAGGAGCAGTGAAAGCAACAGATGGAAATGCCATCAGAGCCTACGACTTACTTCATGGATCCCTCCTCTGAATACATAACCTTCTTATGGAAACAGGAAAAATGGAATACAGCAGAAAATTCTCTGCACTCATGGAACTGAACTTCCTGATTTCAGCTATTAGTTTATCTTCAGGATCTGCAAACCAAATAAAGTCACCCAAGATCAGGCTCATGGAATGATATTCATATATGGCCCACAGAAATATAATTGATACTGTTTGTGATGGGTATGAAATGCAATAGTTTACTAATTTCTTCCCCTTCTTCTACCCCACACCCTCTATTTACTCTACTGCTGCCCTACTGTATCACATGTATTATACAATACATAGAAAAGATAACTAGAAAATAAACAGGAACAAAGAGTGTTTCTGCACATGCTATGTTGGCTGACACTATGGAGCATTCTCTAGTATAACTGAAAAAGTGTAATCTTATTAAATTCTTTGGCTTCTAGAGGTTTGAAAATGACAAGTCTGTTAGAGCTCCATAATCACCTTCATGCATGTAAATTGCAGCTGTTCCTTGCATATTTTTACCTGTATCAAATATCACAAACTTTCAAAGCCAAACTGTTGGTATCTCTCCCCACTACTAATTATTCCAGGAAACCACAAGTAGAGTTTTACAGCTTTCATTTGTTGGTATGAAAATTAAACATGAAAAAAAAAAATTACATGCTTTTGCTGCACTAACTCATGTCAACTCTGCCCCTATTTAAATTTTTTATTATCTGATGGAACTGTTTATTTTATCCCAAGTCTTTTGAAGGCCCTAAGCCAGAGTTTAAAATGTCAGTGAGAACATTCCCCCTGACAGTGGGTGAGAATATAGTTCTCCATATTGTCGTTGCCTCTTTTAACCTCTTAACATGTCTCTACTTTTTAATTATCATAGAAGAAAAAGAAAACCCAAAAATAAATCAGGTTGCATACAATTAAGCCATAGGGAGGAACTTTCATTTAAGCTTAAGGGATAGCAATGGTTTTCCTCAATACTTTAAAAACAATCATTGTCCAAACATCAACATATGGACCGCCTAACTTATAAAATCTCTCATTTTTCATCTTATTAAAACTACTACAGAGACTCTCTTTCCTCAGAATGTAATTGCCTAACACCTGTTTTTGACAGATCATGTTTAATATATGAGTATTTTTTTTTCATATATAGCAGAAGAAAACTTGGAGATAAATACAATGTTCAACAACTAATGATATAGAATATATTTATATTATGGAAGAATATTAGAATATATATACAGACCTTTATGCATATCACTTTAGGTGTATACATAGATGCATATATTGGCCTGAGTCTTTAAAACCAAAGCTGAGCTGGATGCATGTTGACACCTCCTGTCAGGAAAATTACCATGGCAAAGCAAGTCTCCTAGGACAGGACAAGGACAGAAGCTATATGGAGCAGATCGAATACTTATTTTGAAATCATGATGTGGAAATGGACTTGAAGCACTTTTCGATGAATACATCTTCTGAAGAGCTGCAGTGTTCTGCCTTTATTTAAATGCAGGGTAGTGAGGGAACAGACGGAGCTGTGCTCTGCCAAAGGCTGTGTTAAAGCGCCTGCCCGTTTACCCCTGCCTGATTTGTCACCAGTCCTCTACTCACCTCTGATCTGCTGGTGGAGATGTTCCATGAGCACTTCCTGTGTTACTGCAGTCCAAACAGTCTGGGCTTGCAAACATCTCATTTAGTATGAGAGTGACAGATCACACTTGCCTTGACCAAAGACTACTGCAGCCAACTCTCTTTAGCACGAGCTACTGATACATAAGAAACTGAGCGTGACTGGAGGGATTTTTTCTGAGACAGCCTCATGGTTTCTAGCTGCCTGTGCTTCTCAGGCTTCCTGCACTGGTTATTGTAACCAAACCATGTTGTTTAATATTAACCCATCCACCATAGTAACCACTTTTCAAAATGTTTATACCTCTGGCTTATACAACATGCTGCAATAGAGAGTATCATCATTTAATCAGGCACTGTGTGGGGGAAAAAGTTTTCATTTTTGTTTTGTTTTTGAGGCTTCTTGCTCGCTAAATCCTGGTTATAAGGGACTATAATTCAGCTCATGAAACTGTTGGTAAATGGGAGGCCTGTAACTTCTCTGAGAAAGGGAGAACTGAAGATGGTTGCCATCACAAGCACAGCAAGATTTCAGAAGGTCTATTAGTGTTCTCACATTTGTTTGAATCCAGCTTTAGGCACTTAATTATAGCAGAAAGAATCTGATAGCCTATCCATACTGAAAACCTGTACCAGCAAACTTTGGGAGTTTTCCATTTATACCAATTTCCATTTTGGAAATTACTTTCCATTTATACCAGCTTCACAATTTGTCAGAGTTTGTACCTGAATGAAATAAACTATACGGTAAAGGACATTTTTGTTGGTATATCTGTGCTACCATTATTCAACCAGGATAGCGATGTTGCTTAGTGCTGTGATTTTTAATGTGCCTAATTTACTTAGCTATGTTGGCAGAAATTTAGCATACAGACTAGGCTTTAATTTCATTTCTTTCTTTTGTTTTGCTTCATTTAGCTCAAATTTCCTCTTAATTTGCCTAAACCAAACTAAAATAAGCCTTATGTACTCTGAAAAAAAAAAAAAAGAAGTATTTCTGCTGGTTTAATTAACCTGTTTCAAAAACAAATGCTATTAAACAAGGATATGTCTTTCTAAAGTACACAGTAGCACATAAAAAAAAAAAAATACAATAGGGATAAGTTTGTAAAATGTGCCATGAACATGATATAGAAGAAACACTGTAACATTGAGCTTTGAAGAAACATGGAGACTGAATTTTATAGGAGACTGTTTGTTCTCATTATAAGCTAAGCACATGAAAGAAATCTAAAAATTGTAGCAGTATGGTGAGTCAGGTCCGGAGAGATGCTGACATTAGATGTCAGGACTGCAGGCCATATAGCCAACACACTGCTCACAGAAAGGATCAGGGGAACAGGACATGCCAGGGGGAAGGGCTGATGCTTGACAAACAGAATGTTCCTCTTGCATATATATTGGTGGTACCTCTTTGAACTAATTTTTGCTGAGTTTACAAAGATATACTCTGTCAGTCCTTAGCACACATACCAGTATCTCTTTTAAAGACTCGTCTCCACTCCCAGTGTTTCCTTCTTCAATGCTGGATTTGCTGCTGTAATTACTGTAACAACTGTCTCTGTCACAGGCTGTTTCTGTAAGTTTGCATAGCATTTAACCAAAATGGCTTTTTGATACTTCTTGTGGTCATTAATATAATACAGGCAAAGAACTTAATTAAATATTTATGTGACTCTTCCTTGCCATGTTTCATAAATTTTATTTTACTTTTTAATGAGATCTTTGAGCCTCAGTTTATGGCTTTAGTAAGATCACTCCAACATCTTCCTGGAGGGTAACAGCCTTTTGACCTCTTGTGAAAGGTAGCTGGGGAGAAAACAGTATTTCACCCAGAGAGCTCCTACTATGACTGTAGACCAGAGGAGTATGTAAAGAACTGGTTGACTGTAAGTATTGACAGAATTAGACAGAAATATCTTTAGGGTTGTGTTTTCCACAGTACACATTATTACACCATGAGAAAACAAAGCTCAGCAGTATTGTAGAGTTTTCTAATAATAAGCAGCTTGTTCTTGTTTCTTGTTCTTCAAGAACAGTGGTTCAGATCTCTATCACAGACTGCTCCTTTCACATCTGTTCAGTGAAAACACAGGGCTTTTCAGGAGCATCAGAGATTTGGGAAGTTTCTATGAACATTAGGGATTATATTTCTATAGTAAAATTGACTACCTTTTCAATTAACCAAACCCATTAAAACCAAATATGTCCACTTTTGCTTTGCAAAATAAAGTACTTCTATTGTTATTTCTTTACTCTGCAAGTTAGCTGAGATCTTTCCATGAGTTAATGACTTACTTTTGCTATTACAACAACTGAATTGCTTGCCCTTGAACTACCTTGAAGTATACAAATAGCTATTAGCTTCTGTTAGTCATTAGCAACTCATTGGTTTAGGCCTTTTGTGCTGCACTGAAATAGATATATATTGGGAAATTATTATGAGCTTTGAATACTTCTAATTTATGCCATTCTACAGAAATTGGAGATTACTTGTCATATCTCAGTCACCATGTATATTTTGTAACTCTTCACTTTCACAACTTAATAAAAAAGAAAAGAAAAGCCAATTTGTATTTCCAAACATATGAAATCTGTGCTGTGTGCCCACAATATTATGTAGGATATATGTAGCATGTAACATATTTGTACCATAATTTATTTACGACCTTCAGAAATGCTGATATAACAGCATATATTCAGTGTCGAGTACAAAACCACTCAACTTCTGTTGGATTCCTTTGACCAGAGAACTATAAACATAATGACTGTGTACACACTTGATAAGGACGCAATTATATCATTTATACTAATATATGATTATATCAGTATAAAAGTGCTTTTGACATATACAGAGCACAAGCCATGTCTGCAAAAATCTTACACATAGGACTTCTGTCAGTGAACAGCTGCCAGCACTGTAGGGTTTGTAGGGTACGTGTGCTTTGTTACTCCCTGTCCTTCCTTGTCCCTTGTCCTCGAGTCAAGAGGTAGTGAGGCACACAGTGTGTCATAGGTCAGTACCTGTATGTTAAACACCTATGTTTAAGTACACTGTGGGTTCTCAGGCTGATTCTCAGAGCTTATAGGAATTATAGAGAAGGGGATTTCACTTCCCACAGTTTCCTTTCTTCTACCTCTGAAGTTTTAAAGTACTTTTTCAATAGCTATAGCTCATTTTGCCAGTTTGCAGGATCTCTGCTGTGCTTTTATTGTCACAACCATGGAACTGTGTGATTAATACTGTTCTTTTATCCCTTTTAGAGTTGGAGTGCATGATTCTTCTATATTTGCAGAATATCAATACCCATCCTATTGATCTGCAATACCAAAATAAAGACGAATAAACTAAAGAAAACAATGAAAATCAGCATATGCTATAGGCATTCACAAACCAGTTACACATAGCAGTCCTGTTATCCCTCATCCAGGAGATGAGGAAATGTGTTTATACCATGGTGTGCATCTGAATGAAACACCTGGTACTGCAATATTTTTTTTTCTTGAAAACCACATTGCTCATTTACTTGGTTTATATACAGCTTTCAAATTATTTTTTTAATTTTAGTTTAGGGATGTAGAATGAAAGAAATCTCTCAACTCACTGAATCCTCTACTCTTGTAAACCATTTGATATGATTCCTGTTATAAATTAACCAAATTCTATAATTTCTTTGATTTCCAACCTCAGTTACATTATACTTACTGTATATTTTTTCTATTACTTTTCTCTTTTTTCATATAATTATTTTGATGAAATATTGACCACATTGTTCACATGTGTAGGGGGGGCTAGTTTTGCTTTTGTTTTGGTTTGCTCATTTGTTTGTTTTTTCACTCCCTAAGGTTTATTTCACTTGTATTTCAAGAGATCAGTAGTCTTCCTATTTCAAGGTTAGTTTGGTCCAGTTAAGCAACTGACAATCTTTATTTTTTACTTTATGATAGACACAAAATCCCTTAATAATTCTGGTAGCTAGCTCTAATATGATTAATTCATTCTTGAATATGTATAAAAAAAGAAGCGTACAACTCACTGGTGCCTTATATAATTCCTGTCTCAAATGTAATTATTTGTCTGCAGTTTTCAAAGTCAGTTGCAGTTGCTTTTTCAGTCTCTAAATAGTCTGAGGGATAGTTTCTTCTTTGACTATGGCCTCATTGAGATTCCTGTAACACTTGCACTTTTTTTTTTAACATTGTGGACCTTCCAGTGACTATTATTTCACCATATACTAGCTTTATAATATATTTCACTGACTAATGTTCTATTCAAGACTTTTATTGTCTTAAACAACTGTAAATATTTATTAGTAGTTTTGTAGTGTGTGTGTGCCAATTAGTTCCATTATAATTTATTTTATTTTGCTAGATGCAATAAATGTATCACAAATTCATAACACTCTTTTATTGGATAGCAAAACAATGAGCAACTATATTAAAACTAATGCATTTTGACATGTATCAGCATTTACAAAAAGTTGTTATTGAACCTCAATTATGTTCATTAAAAAGGCATAGCAACAACTTCTAGCACTGATTATATGCCATTATGTTTATAGTCATAGCACTTGTGCTTCTCTGCAGCCATGCTTAACGTGGTAGGCATAAGAATACAGGTGATACTGGCATCTCATCAGGGGAAGCAAGGTGCTGTTCAGTCACATGTACTTATGTATACTGATGTGCTCATAGGATGAAAAGCATCTCAGAGTTTTACACAGTACTATTCTGAAAGATCCATTTGCATAACCTCATGATGCCTTTCTGGGCATAGTCTTTCACTTCCTTTGTCTTCAGTTCCCTCTTATCCCCTTTCTCATTGCCAGCAGCTTCTTCAGACTGGAAAATCTATGAAAACTTATTTTTCTTTGCCTGTCCTAATGACCACCTTTGGCAATCATGTATTTGTGAAGAACACTTAAAGCCATTTATTTATTTATTTATTTATTCATTTATTAACCATTTTCAGTGATTGTAAGAAAATAAAAGATGGTTCCGAACTGTCTAAATCCTCTCTAATAGACCTTGCAGCCTGTTAAGATGCTTCAGATCCTGAGCTGGCTTAAGTTAACCAAAAGTTAGCTTTGGAGCGTCTAGTCTAGAGAGTAACACTGAACTACTGAAAGCCTTCAGATGTAAACAGAGAGAACTGGCCTCCTATAGGATAAAACTAATAAACATTGTTAAACAGATTGGAAGTAATAGTAGTTATAGATGATACACCTGCTCAGCTCAGTGACTAAACTCAGAAGGACAGGAGACAGAGGTGTTTGACTACCCTTAAGCTTTTATGTTACCATTCACCATAGGTTGCTATGAGTAAATACACTTCCCAAGGGGAAGAAAAATAGTCATCCCTTCCTAAAAAGATATCAGAAAAGCATGAGGAACATCTTCTATAAATTTTTATCAATAATGTTCCCAAGGACAAGCAAGATGATTGCTCTATTACGAGAGGAAAAAAATAAAAAATAAAAGGAAAAAAACTTAGCAAGAAAGATCTGTTACCAAATCCTGATTCTGAAAGTTGAAGAAAAGTGCAATAACCTAATCAAATACCTATTTTTAGTTCTGTCTAAGCTTAGCAGGCATGCTGTATTTTAGACTGTCTTGATCAACCATGATAACTAGAGTAAGCATTTTTTATAATTTTTGCAACACATGGAGATAAATGTGTGCAGAAGGAGGGAATATTTTTGCTAATATCATTCCGGTCAATACAGGTAAAGAAATTGGAAAAGCTCTTGGACTCTAGGGTCCTTTTATGATTTCTGAAGGTTTTCTGACCCAAAAGTTTGTATGGTTTTGAAGTTATATCCATTAGCCTAACACATTATCTTTTCATAAAAGATATGCTTGGTGGTAACTTCAAAACAACACGGCTGCAATCCTTCTGTTATAACTTGTCTATGAAGATACTCTTGAAAATCTAGTAACTTCAGTCTCAGTGGTTCACTGTAAGATAATACTTTAAACGTCCTATTTTTATGCTTAAACATTGGACTTAATATTTCTCCATTAATTCTTACCATGAATTGATTTTTGTTTTACTATGCTGCTGTTTTAAGTTAGTAGGAAAAATCAGTCTGGCTACCAAGAAAAGATGGAAACTAAATTGTTCTAATATCCTCTTATTTTGCCATCAGAAGAGATTTTTAAAATATATCACCTTAATTAGAAATGAATGTTTGGACAGAATCTTGAAATGAAGTTGGAGAAGCAAGAAAAGATTGGAGGATTTCAATAGATTAAAATAGCTCGGATTGTTCAGTTTGGGAAAACTGTGGGTGCTACTGCTCTATATAAATACAGTGGGGTAAATTTTGAGTGGAAAGAACTTTTTGACCTAAAAGGTAATGTTACTACAAAAAGAAAAGTGATAAATGTGAAAAGATATTCAAGACCCTGAGGGACTTGAGACAAAGTTCCTACCTTTCCATCAGAGATTCTTGAACAGTTTCCCAGTAGTTTGTTTTTTTACTGCAGATCTCCTAGAGCCATTAAAATAGAGCATGATTTTCTTCTTACAGAATTTATAACACTTAGCTGTCTGAGGTATCAGGAAACTATATTCAATGACTCCAAAAGGGATCTTCCAGCCATGGAATTATTAATTCCACCATGGAATTAATCTCATTTTTCTGCAGTATAACAAAACATATCTAGTTTAACTCAAATTATCTAGACTCTACCTAAATTTAATGTAAAAAGGTCTGAGATTCATCCCATCCTAAACTGTGTATCTATTACAGGAAAGACTTTTCTCTAGGGGTGTTTATGATTTCCCATTACCTGTAGAGAGCACCTAGATTTTAGTTTAAATCAGCAAGCTTTAAATGGCTAAAGTTACATGAGGTGAATACTGTCATCTTTTCCATCACATCAGGATATCAGTAAAGGTTTCACCAAGTCAAAATTTTGTAGTCAGTTCTCACATTTGAATCTCACTTATTATTGATATTATCTTTAAATATATCTTACAAACTGTCCTTGTAATATGTTGATAACTGAGTGAGGAAGAAAAAAAAAGGAAATATCTGTTTTTATAAAACAGTTTGTTCTCTGTATGAGAAGACACTAATTTAAATACAGTTAGTAATTTTAGATGATATTACTCTGGGAAAATGAAACAAAGTAGATGAAAAAGTAAACATGAAGTACAGACAGTCCTGTAAATTGGCACAACTCCATAGAAATCAGTATAGATCAACATCCTTGTATCAGCCATTAATTCAAGGCTGGGCCTTCAGCATCCATTTAAGATAGAGAAAGTATGTTAAGCATACCTCTGTTTACTACAGTGCGAGGGGATAAGTAAATTCAGTGAAAGCACTGCTTTCTGCCCACAGGCAGAAGAGGACGAAAGAGGCAGGAGGAATACTTTCAGCATGTCAGCTGGTTCAGAATGTCAACCGAAATGTGTGTAGATCCTGAAGGTTTTATGCTACCTCGCAAGAAATAATGAGAGAGTCAGTTGCTTTTAGCCTCCCTCTATGTCTGCTACAAAGTCATACAACAATAGAATCATTTCAGTTGGAGGAGTCCTCTGAAGGCCACTTAGTCCAACCTCTTGTTAAAAGCAGGTTTAGTTGGAGTGGGTTGTTCAGAGCCTTGTTCAACCAAATTTTAAATATCTCCAAGGGTGGAGCAACCTTCTCCAGTGTTTGACCATTATTATGGTGAAAAATTTTAGCCTTATGTTTAACGAGCACTTGCCACATTCCAATCTGTGTTGCCTGTTTCTTGTGCTATCACCTCTCTCTTACAAACCCAGTTCTCTGAATGTGTTTGTCATGTGTCCCTCGTCATCCTGGTGGCCTTTCACTATATTCACTCCAGTATGTCCTTCTTCATGCCTTGTACTGGGGGTTCCCAAACACAGTCCAGTACTCTGGATGTGGTCTCACTGACGTCACATGGTGCAGGATAACTACTTCCCTGGACCTGTTGGCTACATTCCTGTTAATGTAGGCCAATATGCAGCCAGCCACCTTCTTTGCAAGAAGAAAACACTTTTTAATCAAGTTCAGCTTCTTGTCTACCTTGCCAACAGCCATCACGGATGAACAGAGGACTTCTGACTGAATTCAAATGCAAAAGAAGCATAAAGGGAGTAGAAGCAGGGATGGTCTACCATGAAATTGTCTGGCTTGTTTGATATCTTTAGGCAAACTGTTAAACCAACTCTCACTTGTGTATTTCTCTTACCATGAATGAAGAATTTCAAGTTTGTTGTTGCTCTGGTTCTTCAAAGTATTTTAGTGTTGATTAGTAGCTGTAAAATGCAACCTGTTCTGCACATTGATCATCCACCATTTCTTTCAATGTTTATTTTTGCTGCCACTTTCTTGCCACATGTTCCTGAAACATTTGACTGGGAATACCACGAGAACATCTGTGTTGATAATATTAGGAAGAGGAAGTTATTCTCTTTTTCATATATGAACCACAAGGCCTGCACATTTCTGGAGAGATGTGGAAAAATAAATTTAGCAGCTGAAAAGCTCCAGACAATATTATTTGTAGTCTACTTGTTTCAGTTTATTTTTTAGTGTCTTATAATTCTGAAAAGGGATAGACTGGCAGTGAATAGAACAGATCCATGGAGGTAGTGTAATTACACTCTTCAAAGAGAGTAAATCCAGCCAACTTCAGTCCAAAGGAATCATCTCTTGTAGCAAAGAAAGTGTATTTTCCTGTCATATTCAGAATTATTAGTTCTGGGACTGAATATTTTGTCTCTATGAGCTTCTGGATACAGCCATTTGAAACAACTTTTTTCAGTCCATCAAACTAAAAGTTCTGAGAAAGCTGGAACAAGAAAATATTTGGAGTCTCTTTTTTTTTTTTTTAAGTTTCAGTGAATTAAAACAGATAAATGAATGAATAAATGTTTTTTTGAACTGTTTGTTTTAAGAACATTTTTTAAGTGCATTTGAAAGCAAATGATTGTTTCAAATTACTGAAATCAAGTATACTGAATTATCTATTTTTTGTTGCTTCCTGAAAAATTACCAAAAAATTACATGCTGGTTTTGGTCAACCACCATGTGCCCCTTTGAGTGAAAAAAAAAAAAAAAGTCAAAAAAAAATTACTAAACTACACATTTTGCAGAAAAACTACCAGAATCTCTGAGCTTCCAAGAAAGCAAAAAACTTGTTGCAGATATTCATCTGTTAAGTAAAGATGTTGGGCATCAGGAGTGACAACTGACTGGATACTCTTCCTATTCTCTTGATCGGTTCCCAATAGAAAAGAAGTGTCTCACACTATTTGTTCTTAAAATATAGAAAGAATGCAAAGTAATACAAGACTTTTGTCAGTGTAGTTTAAAGATCACATTTATCTGGAACTATGAAATTATAGTGATATCAACTTCAATAAATGTGAATTGTGATAGGATGAGGATTTGAATGTCTTTCTTCCTTGTCATCTATAGGTACCTAAGTATCTCTGTGATTTTGGAAGAAATGATGTACTACATCCCTCTCTCACTGAATGCATAGGAGAAATCTTCATCATGTGGAAAACATCCCCATAGCATCTGAAAGGAAATTCTCACAGAAAATGCCACCCAGTTCCACATGTTTCCTCACAAGAAAGAGTGATTAGTCTCAATGTTTACTAAATCTTTTTTCATGTATTTGTAAAACCAATGTGTGAGTAATATTTCACTGCATCTAGGACATATGTAGGGCAAAGTTCATAAGTAGACCAACAAGTGTTATACTTCATTAGATTAACAAGTACAGATGAAAAATTTTACAAGGTTTCAGATACAATTCATACTTCAAACTCAGAAAGAAGAAGGACTTGTGTAACCAGCTTTGCCTTTTTCTCTTCTATTATGCTAAGTATTCTTATACAAGATATTATATCTATTTACAAATCTTTTTGTGTTTTGTCTTTGAGCAAGACAACTTCTGTAAGTACTTCAGAATGAAAATCTACTCTTAATCAGTTAATTCATGGAGAAAATAATAATAATTCATATCATATATTGCTGCTGCAAAGTTAAATACAGTTTAGAGAAATTAATCTTAGCCATTTTGTCAATAAAGTTTTCTTTATGCACTGAATCCAAAAGCTCTGTGGCAGCCACAATTCTTTGAGATGAGCAAGGTTCCTTTCTAGTCTGCAATGGACGTGACTAGTGAACAGAAAATTAAGGACAAAATAGGTATAGTAATTTTGAGAAAGTGTGGAAAGATCCAACAGGCTGCAGCTTATTAGTATTCTCTTCTGGCAACCAAAGGTCAGCTGAACATTGAGCATAACCAGGTACACATCATAACCTGGGCTACGGGATTCAGATCTTCCCCAAAATGAACAAAAACTTTCATAACTCTCTTGAAGAAGTTCTGCAAGTGGGGCCCAAAGTACACTCACTAAATCCAGTTCCTAAATATCATGGTGGGAAACAAAGCTGAGGCAATGCTCTTTGTGTCCTACAGGACTTACTTCAGAAAGCATGATGTCCTCCCTCAGGTGAGCATTTCCTCTACAATGTAAGGGAACTCATAGCTTGCCCTTCTAGCAAACATTTCTAGAAATTGTCCACAAGGAAAACATCCTCTGTCTCTGACAATTAGTATCACATCACTGAAATAATTGGAACTACACAAATCTGCAACACTTCAAGGTTTTGCTACTTATGCCTGATATAAAATACTGCATATATGTGTGCTGCTCTCTTATTGACTTATGAAGTGCATACTTTCACATTTTGCATTCACACAGCCAAAGAAAATTTTGTTAATTGCTTCTATTTTAATCAGGCTGTCTCACTGAGGCATACCAAGGGACTGGTTTCTTTCCACAGCAGAAATCTCAGCAGTAACATTCTCACTGATTTCATAACCACGTGAATGTGGAAGGTGTGTTGCTGCTCAACAGTTGTAAACGTTTAACGTCGGTCCACACAATGAACTTCTGCTAGCATGAAACTGATGGTGCACAAAGAAGAATGACATAAACCTGCTGATGTGTAAATAATAACAGATCTAAAGGACAAATACTAGAAATCTAAAAAATCAGACAAGGGTCTGTTGTCTTGACCCTGCAACTAGAGCTGCAGAAGGGAGTTGTGTTTGGTCATAGCTACTTCAGGTGTGAGGGTCCTGCATGTATAGACCCTTCATCAGTACTCACAGAGCTCAAAACCACCCATCTGAAACACTAGTATTCACATGACTGAATGAATAATTTTGTGTCAGTCAGTTGGGAAAACAGAAAAAATGAACCTGTTGCAGAATTTCTGTTCTCTGCTTTGGAAATAAGTGTCTTGGTTTCACCTCTGTCTGTTCCAAGAGACAAGCGGCCTTGGCTAGCACACATCTATTTCCATGCTGACTGGGTACTCATACAACTCCCTTAATAACATTCAGAGAATTTAAGTTGCTGATAAACATGTTACCTAATGCCATATTTTTTATCATAGCTTCTGAGAAAGTCCTTTATATGATGAAGATAAACAATTAACAGTGATTCTCTGAAATATCAGGATATCTTCATGTTTTTAGAAAGTTACACAAATAAATACCTTAGATTTCTTCAGGGACTTTTTCATTTCCCTATACAGGATGTGGTATAAAGTTCGGCATATTTTTGTTGGCCAGGACTGTAGCATCTTAACCCTTTTTAATATTTAAAAAGCAGCATTGTTTTTCTGTTGTGTTTTTTTTTTTTCTTTCTATGGATCTTCAGTTCTCTTTCTAGACATTTTTATGGTTATTGTATTCTCTATACTTTACTATTATTTGTCCAATGTGGAAGGTGATCATCACATTAGGCAGTGATTTGAATTTTTAATTAGGAAGAAAAATGGAAGCCAACTGGGCTTTGATAAAACACGGCTAATTTAATTAGTTTATTTTTATCTTGTTCATTCTGTTATAGCAATCATTAAGAATAAGGATATTGAGACTAAAGAAATCTATATCTTTTGCTGTGAGGACTAAGGTTAACATTTTTTACCTGACTTTTTTGTACATTTTTAAATTTTTTATGTTAAATTGTGTACATTTGATGACATCATAAAATGACCTGAATTGAACAGAGATCATGAAGGAGTCATGCAGGTTACTGAGTTCAGAGCACTATCATACAGCAGTATTTTAACCTAGATAGATTTTAATTGTGGGATGAAGAAACACTTCCACATCTCAGGTCAAAGTGAGCTTTCTCCTTACCTCACAGTGGGAAAAGACTTTGGGAATCTACCTTTCTTCCTACTCAAAAATGTGTTGGTCTCTAGGGGAAGAGACGGATAAAAGAGCTAGAGGGAAACTTGAACATGCATTTTCTCTACTCTGGATCATGGGAGGTCCAGAACACTGGGTTTCTTATGGAGAAACACATGCTCTGCAATTTAGACTCGATCAGTGTGTCTACCCCAAGTTACAATGCATCTGCAAGACTTATAACTAAAAGCCCACACTAAAATTAATCACAAAAAGGCAAGGACTGCTTATGATTTATATTGTGATTTGAAAATAAAATCAGTGAGTGACATATGAAAATTTTTTTCATCTTTTTTCTTTGTAAGTTGGTCTTCATAAGGAACAGTGAAGAAAGGATTAAACTATTACCTTGCTATTAACATCACTCAGTGTAGCATAAATAGTTTTCTCACATGATACAGTAAAAGTTCAGGGCTAGGCAGGATCTCTTCGTCCTCTCTCCTAGTATGACAGATGCCATAAACTAATTGTCATCCAAGTCTTATCAAACACCAGTTATTTGCTCTTTCTTTGACTGGTTATCTTTAGATAGAACTTGGTTTTGTTTTTATCATTTTTTTGTGATAAAAGAATGGAAACCTGTAGAGAATTAAATATAAAAATATTTCCAAGGGACTGTAAATAGAAAATCCTTTAGACATATCTTCAAGCTGTGGAGTTCATTTTCTGCTGTGAAATCTCACTGGTTTTGGAAAATACCTTTGTTATTTCAAAAGAATAAATATATTTGCAGCTTGTGACATTGTAACACTCAAAATCACTTAAATGTAAGTATATAAGATAATTTTCATCATGCAGACACTTGTAATTTTCCTGGAGAGTTAGTATCTTGTAATTTTGTACAATACTAAGGAGAAGTGGAGAAAGAAGAGGATGAGCTAGATTCAAGTTCCAAAAGCACACAGAAAGAAGATGTAGATCAACTTATTATCATTTTATATACATAGCTGTCATGTTATTCACCACACTTTAAAGTAATAAATCACCAAAGCGTATTATGTTAGAACTTGAAAACTATAATACATTGCTGTTGATACACTAAACCCTTAAAACAATATCGCAATCTGCATTTTCTAGCACAGATATTTGTTCTGCAATAAAGCAGGAATAGCGAAAGCTCACAAGGCCTTGTGCTCTTTGGCTTCCTGGAGTTTGGCAGGCTGTTCATCCACCTGACATAATTAATCCCAACAATTAGACAATATAGTAACAGAAACATATGAACTTTTTCTGAGAACCACTTTATCATACATTGCATAAAAATATTTGAGGGCTGGGGAATGGTTGGACTGAAAGTTCAGTTCATGATTATTTACAATACAGCATACATTAGTCTAAATGGAGTCTATGAACAGCATTGCCATCTGTTGTTTAAAAAAACAGAAAGAAGGAAGAGAAAAATGAGCTCCATTTGTTTCAGACAGCTATGGGGTGGTCAAGCTAGAATACTTGGCACAGAAGATGTTTAGAATTGAAAAAAGTTTACATCTGGGTTCTGCTCACAGCTTATTTAACTCAACTGTAGCTGCCTTCATTATCCCTAGCACTAATATATCTTTCTTCAGTACTCCTATGGGCTCACTGCAGCTAATCCTGATGACCAAGAGAAAGGCTGAGGCTGCCCTGGACCCTCCATGGCTGTGACAGGCAGTCCAGGGCAGGAGTTTCTGTAAGCAAGGCTTCCCCTGCAGACACAGTCTGTTGGAGCTAACCCAGCTGCCAAGAAGACAGTCATTTCTCCCAGCAAAAACAACAGCAGGGAGCAGGACTCCTGCATGCTAAGTAGTAACCAAATTCTCAAGTCAAAGTCTCTTTTCTACCTCTCAGAGCTACAATCTGGCAAGCTAGGATGGTGTTTGGATTTTCAACAGAAGCAATTTTTGGGACGAATGCACTAGTAGAAGGTGAGCTATAGTTGCTGCCATCATCAGAAGTGTTATCTTGGCTGTGTCCACAGATGGCGGACCCAACTGACACCACAGCTGGGAGGTTTCAGTGGTGGCAGAGCCCTCCACACCAATGTCAAAAGGTGATTTGGCCTTAGCAGTGCTGATAAGACATCATTTGTATTTGTACTGGAAGAAAATCCAAGACTGGAAGACATAGTAGAATCAAGATGGATATTTTAGACTTGTGAATTAGCTTCTCATGGACTCCTGTCTGAAGTAAACGGTTTTGAAATCTCCATGTGAAAGGCCTTTTACAACTATGGATTTTCATGGATTTTTCAGAAATTTTTGTGTTGGTGAGGCATATCCTACACCTGAGGAAAGCTAATGATGCATGTCTTCCTCTGTACTTTATTATAATTATGCTATCAAGAGAATATGGTGAGAATTCAATATCTTATATAAATTAACTAGAATACACAATACAAAGTTAATTAAATTAACTTCTTGCAAAGTTGATAAAAAGCTCTTAACTTCTTGCAAAGTTAATAAAAATCTCTCTGACTACCTTTAAATTTACCTACCTTTCACCTAACTTAGCAGTGTAAAAAAATTGAACATTCAGTGATATAAAATGTGTTTGAGACAATTCCTGAATACTTTGCTCATATAAATCATCACACTCTTCCTAAGAGACATTTTTCCTCAGGTGATAGGACAGTGAAGACAATAGTCTTCATTTATCAAATAATTCAAGTGTAATGTAATAAAAGAACTACTACAAGTTTAAACTCATATTATTTTACAGACCTAAGAAATCAGGATACTGATAAAAAATAGCAAATTATTTGAATCTTTGCCCAGATATTGAACTGTTGCCATACAGAAATTTTTAGAGATGAGAACTAAGTTTAATAACTTCCTACCATGAACCTTTTCCCTTCCTCCCCCACTCTTTTTTTATTCACTTACTGACCTGCTTGGCTATAGTCTGGACTGAAAATAAAGTCAAATGATACACGGAGATACAGGCCAACATTTCTAGCTCAATTTTTACAGAAGAATTCTTATATTTAATTCAGATAAGATTTGGCAAAGTCTCTCTGTATCTAGGCTGAAATGAACTGTCAAACTTACCAAGGTTTGACTGACACTAATAATCCTGGGCGACAAATGTGGAAGAGCTTGAGGGCACTTCAGAACCCTACAGTGCTGTGTTTGCACTGCTATTCACCCTGGAAGTTAGCTCATGTTAGTGTAGCTCCTTCCCCCCTATGTCTGTATTAAGGTACATCCATACATTCTGTGTGGATAGTAAAGGTATGCATTTGTGTGAAAACTGCATAAATGTGGTGCAAACCATGCCTGGCTAAAAGAAAAACAGCTTAGTGTAATTCTATTATAATCATTGAACATTGACATGAATGGAGCTATACTTATTTACACTGTTAAATGATCTTAGTTTACAATATTTTGTTCTTGACCATTCCACAGAAGAGCTAAACAGAAACCCTGCGAGAGATTGCCAGTGCAAACAACAAAGTGCCACTGGCTTTCCAGGGATGTTCAGGCTCTGGAATAAGGCTGTGAGGCAAGAAAGCAGAGGTATTGTCTCATTTCCCTTCTGCCCCTCTAAGGCATAAACAGGGATTTTAGTCTCAAACAGGACCTTCAAGTGAAATCAACCCTCATATAAGACAAGAAATATGAAGGCAATGAGACATTTTTTATATGCAGACTGAACCCATAAATTAAACCTGACTTGTATTTTTATATTGCATTAATATAACACATTATTGTGCAATTATTGACTTACAACATTCTTATCCAACATTCATCATTGCTCGAACCTGGAACAAAAATTATGTCTCAAACCCAGCTGGTCCAGGGAATTTCTCATTGCACCTGTATGCTGGATAAGATCTATACCTATGTAAGGTGTTCCACACATTTTTAAAGTCCTCTTTATTTTGAACATTCCATTCTTCTTTTCATAGATCATTTCTAGACCATTTAGGCCTTTTCATCCCATTTTGACGGCTTAAGTAGGAATTGAGGGAGGTATTAACCTCAAATGGGAAACCTTTGCTGAAAAATCTCTTGAATAATTAGGAGATATACAGCACTTTGTTTTTCGACTGGTGTTAGAAGGCATGACTCCTTTACAGTCATTTCAGATATCTGGTGTTAAGAGTGAATTGAAATGTCTGCCCTAACTTCAAAAAAATTAATTTTGTGTGGCTTTCTTTTAAAACATGGTGTTCTTCTGAAGTTGTTATATATGCCTCTACCAAAAAGATAAAAATTTAAACATCTGGCATTTTATTCCTATTTTGTTGTGTCTTGTCTAGGAAGATGAATTCCTCAAATCATTGTGTAACCTATGTAACATCTATTACACATAATCATTACCCGCAACAATGCTTTGGTTGCAACACATTGTCTTACAGTTTGGATGAGGCGTTGGCCAATTACACACATAATGTGAGTAGGTGTGCCAGCTCTGAACCTGACCTGAGGTCTCCAACATATGTTTTATGTTTCCTAGTCAGACTGAGGATTGTGGTGTTGGATGCTTTATATTTTGTTTTCCAACTGGAACAGACAGTCACAGGATAAGAGAAGAGATGCCTTAGAATATTGTTATCCTCTACCTGTTGCTATCTAGAAAGTGTTTTTAAAACACACCTTTTTCAGACTTTCATCTAGTTTTAGAATTCATACATGTGACAAGCTGTTCACATTCTTCTGGAGAATTTTCTATTGTCTGGTATTTGTTTGAGCATAATTATTTTTATATCCCAAATTATTTTTTTTCCTATATCTCCACCCAATTTCTAAATCGTTATTTGGTAATCACACATGCTCATATGGCTCATAGGCTCATACAGCTCAAACAACTCCACTTATTTTAATGCTTACTAAGAGAAATGAAATTAGTATTTTTCAGATGTGAGTTTGTCTCAGAGTTTTCATAGCTTTTTATGGAAATTGCAGTCAATATATTCCTGGCATCAGCTCCATTCATTGAATGTATTAATGAAATAATTTAGATGTAGTGATCCAAGTGAGAGAAGATGATGCTGTCCTATGATATGAAACCTGTGCTTCTACGATGCCCCTATGTTTTGCAGAATCATAAAATAAGAAGGTACTTAGAAAGGTCATCTAGTCCATCTGCTTGCCCCAAGGCTTGATCTGCTTATACCTGTGGCAATCCTGGCAGATGTTTGTCTAACCTTTTTGTAAAGGCATCCATTGACATCCACAATAAATGGTTCTTTATTTCTTCAATACAAGTGTATGTCCATTTACATGCATGAACACACATAAAGGGGTGCTTAGTGAAACTTCAGATCCTTCATATATTAAATTGTTAATTTTTACAAACTCTTTTATATGAAAGCAACAGCACTTTAAAAAGCACAGTTCTAACAGATGGTCATTTTTCCTGTGTGAAGAAAGCAGTGGTTAATAGCTATACGTTAGTGAAAGAATTAATAAAACAAAATGAAAAGAGAAAACATCTCTCCAAAAGCAAGTAAATGTGGAAAGCAACTAGGAGTTCAGAATTGATATACAAGACTATTTTTTTCATTAGATTACTAACTAATTAGTGATGGCTGTGCTGACCAGATAGAATGGGCCAGATTCTCATTTGGATTAAGTTGAGTTGGTCAATACAGTTAAGACTATTCATATAACTGGCTCAGCATTTAGCTCTACATGTAAAGAGAAAAATGGGCTTTATATATTATGGCTGTCAGATCTCATTTTGAAATATTTTTCTTTGAAATTCAACATATTCATTTATAAAGATGAGCAGTATACATAATAGTAGTAAGTACTGCATTCTTTACATTATCTCTTCGGAAGCAATTTAATGTTATGAATGACTGATAGGGAAATATCAGGCAAACTCAGCAAAGGAAGAGTACCAATAAAAGCAATTATTCCTGTCAGAGCAAGTGGGATTGTTTCCAGTTATTCATAGTTTAGATTCAATCAGTGCATGTCTAATTTAGAGTCAGACCTTTCCATCCTGTGCTATGCTTCTGGACTCTCTGATTCTCTCTATCAGTTGTGATCATGACAGTGTAAAGAAATGGAAGATCATGCCTTACTTAAAAGAGACATTTAGTTCTGATTTGTGTTTGCTTACCACTCTGCGAAAGTGACCACTCACAGAAATCTCTTGAGGGAAATACAATGCAGTTATAGCTTGGACACTTATCTCACATTAAGCCAAGAGACTTAAATCAAAAATCTTTAATGGAAGAGAAAGGAAATCTTTGTCATTCAAAGCTGCACACTGTTATTCTTGCTTTGACACTCTGTGACTGCTCCATGACTTTTCAACAAATGCCTTATGATGCCAACGACATCTGAGAGTAAAATACCATGTATGACAAGAGCTTAATGCTCTTTAGAAAATAGATCTACAAGCCTATCTGAAAAAAAATTGCTTTTTATTCCTGTATATCACAAATCCAGTTGATTGAAGCCTACAGCAAGTTCTGTTAATTTGGAAATAGACAGAATATAATTCTGGGTAATGCAAAGCTGGGTGGCTGTGGCTGGCCTAAAATTTGTTGTCAGCAGGAAGAAGATTAATTTCATTTACTCTCTTTGTCATGTCTCACTGGCTTCCTGTCCTTTTTGCTTGTTATCTCCAGTGGGCTGCTGCTGTCACTCTCAATTCTCTTTCTACTCAGTTATTTGTTATCTGACAGATCTGTCTACACATTTTCCCAATATGACACTTTCCCCCTCCTGAACCAGAACTGTTATCACAAAGACTACACTATGGGAGAAATCCTTTGCTGAGCTTAAAAATGTAAAGAAAGAATTAGATTTATACAATTCCACAACAATGTTCCTGCCCAAGTACTCTGTCTGCCTGAGGAAAACAGTCTTTTTTCTTGTATTTTTTCCATGTAAATAAAAGAAGCAGTGATAAGGTATGAAAGCATGTATTTATAGGCTCCTGGCCTTACGTCTCAGTCCTTGCATCTATGGGAAAGACCAAGAATAACAGGAGTACTCTGCTATGTTCAGAACAATATGGTACATAGATGAGGAATTGTTAAGGGCATATTTGACATATTTATTTGTATGAGCCAGTTTGTAAAGTGTTCCTGAATCAGAGGATATGGTGTGCCCGGCCTGCAGTGCTGGATTTTCACAGGATTACCCACTGTAAGGGGACACCCACGTTTCAAAATGTTTATCATACATATATATATATACATGTGCATGTGGACATGCTGTTTCAATTACATTATCTCCACCTGACCTGACATAATAGATTGCTCTGTAATACGGGTCTGTAAATGTTTAGGGACAAAATGGGAGGACTAGGGTCAGGTTGCCTTGTTCCTTCCCCAGGGGAGAAAAGGAAAAGCTATTGTACCATTTTATACCCTCTGGTTACATGTAAGATATGTTTAAGTGTTTTGCTAAATTGCCTTTAATATTTGGGCTGACTAAAGGTATATTCGGTGCCAAGTGAGTGACATAAAGCTATCCTTGGTGACTGTTCTTACAATATGCAAGGGTCTTAACTCTGTAATTTCTCCCAAGGCTAAGAAAATTTCAGAAATGAGGGTTAGCTTTTAGTGTGCTCAGAAAGTTGTGTTACAAAAGTAACTTCCCAGAAGTATACAAGAACAAAAAGTGTGTTGTCAGCAGTGTCCCTGCCTTCTCGCACCCTGCTTTGGTGTAGGACAGAGGAAGTTCACCAAGGCCAGCTTTGGTGAAGGACCCCAACTCTTAGGTTCCTTTTATTGCCAGGGAAGATTGATAGACTTCCTAAACAGGCAACCCTGAGAACACCAGCTGGGCTCCCATCCTATCTAAAATGGCCTCCAGGAGAAATCTTGCTTTTACTATTGACTACAGAGAGAATCAAAGGAAACCATGCTTCTTTTGATAACATTGGTTTCTGTTAATTCTCCACATAAGCGTATGGTGCCTCAAATGCTCTTCAACAATGTGTCATTGGTTTCAAGTGTGTTAGAGATAACATTTATTTCAAATTGTCAGAACATGAGAGACAGTTGATTGATCATATGAGGTCTGAACTTAGGCAGCAGACAATAGCCGAGAGAGAATATAGGGACTGTGTAGGGATATAATAACATTTTCCCAGGATCTACCACCTGAGCTTCAAGTGATTCGTGGCTCAGGGAAACATGAAATTACTAACAGTTTATACTTCTTTAAAGATCAGTCTTGGAAAATACTGTGATAAGAGTCCACTCTCTGATCTGCCAGCTTCCCTTTTAACAGTTGAGGGTGTGCCTGTATATACACCCTGGCATTGTTATATATAGGTATGTATATATGTGCATGTTTTGTGTGTGTATGTGTGATTTCACAGAATCATAGAATCATAGAATAGTTTGGGATGGAAAGGAACTTAAAGATCACCTAGTTCCAACCCCTCTGCCATGGGAAGGGACAACTTCAATGACCAGGTCACTCAAAACCCCAACGAACCTGACCTTGAACACTTCCAGAGAGGGGATATCCACAATTTCTCTGGGCAACCTGTTCCAGGGTCTCACCACCCTCATAGTGAAGAATTTCTTCCTTACATCTAATCTAAATCTACCCTCTTTCAATCTAAAGCCATTACCCCTTGTCCTAAAACTACATGCCCTTATAAAAAGTCCCACTCTAGCTTTCCTGTAGGCCCCCTTTAGGTACTGGAGGGCCGCCATAAGATCTCCCTGGAGCCTTCCCTTCTGTAGGCTGAACAACCCCAACTGTCTCATCCTGTCTTCATAGGAGAGGTGCTTCAGCCCCTTGATCATCTTTGTGGCCCTCCTCTGGACTCGCTCCAACAGTCCTCCATGTCCTTCATATGTTGTGGGCCCCAGAGCTGGATGCAGTACTCCAGGTGGGGTCTCACAAGAGCAGAGTAGAGGGGGAGAATCACCTCCATTGACCTGCTGTTCATGCTTCTTTTGGTGCAGTCCAGGACACAGTTGGCTTTCTGGGTTGCAAAAGTCATGTTGAGCTTCTCATCAACCAACACCCCCAAGTCCTTCTCCGCAGGGCTGCTCTCAATCCACTCATTGCCCAGCCTGTAATTGTGCTTGGGATTGCCTCAACACATATGTAGGACCTTGCACTTGGCCTTGTTGAACTTCATGAGGTTTGCACGGGCCCACATCTCAAGCCTGTCAAGGTCCCTCTGGATGGCACATCCCTTCCTTCCAGCATGTTGACCGCACCACACAGCTGGATGTCATCGGCCAACTTGCTGAGGGTGCACTCAATCCCACTGTTGATGTTGCCATCAAACAGCACCGGTCCCAATAAAAACCCCTGAGGAGCACCACTCGTCACTGTTCTCTACATGGATATTGAGCCATTGATTGCAACTCTATGAGTGCGACCATCCAGCCAGTTCCTTATCCATCAGGCAGTCCATCTGTCAAATCCATATCTCTCCAATTTAGAGACAAGAATATCATGCAGGACAGAGTCAAATGCTTTGCACAAGTTCAGGTAGCTGATGTCAGTTGCTCTTCCCTTATCCACCAATGCTGTAACCCTGTTGTACCAGGACACCAAATTTGTCAGGCACGATTTGTCCTTAGGGAAGCCATGTTGGCTGTCACTAATCACCTCCTTATTTTCCATGTGCTGTAGCAGAGTTTTCTGGAGGATCTGCTCCATAATCTCGCCGGGCTCAGAGGTGAGACTGACTGGCCTATAGTTCCCCTGGTGTTCCTTCTCTTCATTTTTAAAAATAGGCGTTATGTTTCCCCTCTTCCAGTCAGTGGGAACTTCGTCAGGCTGCCATGACTTCTCAAATATGATGGGTAGGGGCTTAGCCACTTCATCTGCCAGTTCCTTCAGGACTCGCAGATGCACCTCATCAGGTCCTATCTGTTATGATGGATGCAAGTTCAGTGAATCAGCTGCTTGTCCTGAAGTGATAAAAAACTATTATCAAAGTGAAGAATTCAGATCATACTTTGTCTGTTATACAGGCAGATCAGCCTCCAAACTTAGTCATGACCTGCAGTAAGCAGTGTACTATGTCAAGAGCATCTCTAAAGGGAAAGTTACTTACTACTGATAAAATGCAATGGCAAATTCTCTCCCCACTCCTGGAGTGAGTAGGATGGCAGTGAGGAAAGTCCTTTAGCTGCTTCTAGAATGATGAGCTGACAATAGATTGCCATTTAGAGACAGCTGTGGCAAAGCCCTCTAGCACTAGTCTCATCAATTTTTACTGTTGCCCAAGTCAGCTGGAAATTTTCTGCTTGAAAGTTCTTTAAAAACAAACAAATGAACCAAAAATATCTGGTAACTCTTCAAATAAAAGACAGATGTTTTCTATTATAGGAAAGTGGTAGCTTTACTAGCTTAAAAAATGTTAGCTTACTTTTTTTAAAATACTACATACATTTATCAGTGAGAAACAGACACTACAACTACTCTTTACAGTTTGGTCTGTAAGTGAGATATGGTCCATATAGTGCCTTTCCCTACATACGTCAAACACATAAGCACATTCTCAGAGTATCCTGGAAGGTAACTGTAGTTAACAACACCAAACAAATGGAAAAGGAGATCATTTTTCAAGCAGAAAGCATAAAGAAGGAGCTATAAAAACTCAAGTATTAGTTTTTAAACTAAAGCAAGGAATCAAAGTAGAGAAAGACTAACATTTGAAACTCTCTGACAAATAGATGTATATAGCTGGAGACGGTAATAAATTGTGAACTCAGGGTGTGCCATTTTCTTTCCATTGCTTAATACAAAAGAGTTGATGTTGATAATATTACAGAATATTACACTGTGACCAGAACTAACATTTTTGAGCTTTAATGTACTATTCAATTTCACTTTTGTAATCTCTGTAATGACTTTAGGTGCCGTTCATGCTGTTAACCCACACACAAACCAACCACAATATTTTTTCAAATTATGGTCGACAGACTGTCTTTGTTTTGCAGTGTTTAAGCAAGCAAGCAAAACTCAGCTTTCCAGGATTTTTCCACGACTGTCTATTCATTTGTTTGCCATTTTCACTTGCCATCAACAACATTATTGTTTAGTGGACTAGACTGGGGATAGGGTGGTAGCTAATTCCTGAAACAGCATTTTTGTCACACTTAATGCAAGCACACGAATCTCTGATCCCATACAGATGAAGGTTTCATGTTCAACAATCGTCTAATTCTAGTTTAGATCACTCAATAAAGCATAATCCCTTTCTTTTTTCCCCACTGTATTTATACTGTCAAGAAGATAGGAGATAAAGCATCCTTGTAGAAAAGCTTTTGCTGAATTTGTACTGTTTGACCTATGAGAAAAATGTATCTTGAAGTAACAGAGAATTCTTTTTAAAGTAACTGTTACATGATAGGAAGGATAAATCCACAGTGTACATCGACATTAAAAGACAAAAATTAATTTAGCTTATTATACATACATTTCCAGTATGAAAATCAGTCTTTTTCATGGTACCTTAAGCCAGATTCTGAGGAGCACTTATGAAAGGACTAATCTCAGTTGAATAGCTAGGATTATTTTTATAGAGGGAGTCACATATGCACATGATATATCTTCATATATCTATATATAAAACATTCTTGGCAGCCTTCATTACCTTCCAACTGGAGACCCAAATTATTGTCAATAAAATATTACACTAGACCTCTACTATATGGGTAGCAAATGCCACCTTTATTACAAAAAGACTCTTTAGAATACCTTAAACCATTAACATTTTTATTGTGACTGCTTGCTGTAGCCTTTCATCTATAAAAACAATTTCCTTAGATATCAGCAGACCTATTTTTAAAAGTGTCATCAGATACCATAAAAACCTATTACAATTTTTTGAATTTATTTTTATCGAATTGTAAAATTCTGTGGTTTTAAAATCTGGTATTGCTGGGACACTCCAAGACTAGAGGTGAATATAAAATCCCACTGGGAACCTGGAAATCTCTTCTTTCCCAAAAAGGGAATCTGTAGTTGCAGAGTAAAGAGACAGGACATGTTTTCTCCTTCTGTTGCTCAAGGATAGTATATCACTGATATGTGGTTTGGGGCTGTTGCAATTTCAGGGAGTAAGGGAAAGACATCTTTTGCCAACACATTTAAAAATATACATGTCTAATTAAAAATTTAGAAAGTTATTTACAACCTCATAAAAGATTAATGAAGGAAGAGTACAGTTTCAATAAGTGATGGGTAG
Source organism: Strix aluco (assembly GCF_031877795.1). Lineage (NCBI taxonomy): Eukaryota > Metazoa > Chordata > Aves > Strigiformes > Strigidae > Strix > Strix aluco. The sequence goes on from NC_133935.1 coordinate 67,767,831, forward strand.
AATAACAAGAAGAGTATATCTAGCATAATACCAAGGTTTATGATATTTATATTGTCAACATAAATTTGTTATAAAAGTGTTACTACTAGTCTGACTTTTATCAAATCAGAAACATCTAGATTTTGTATATAAATCCACATTTCAACTTGTGGGGTTTTTTTTAATATTATGAAGCCCAGGCATGAATATTTTAATTAAAAAGTAAGTTGAAACGTCCAGTGTAGGAGAATTCAGAGATAACAAAATATATTTTCTGCATCTCTGTTTTTCCCATTTTGCACATCATGAGTGCAATGGATGGTACATTACTCTGGTAGCTAGGAACACATTTCTCATCTTGATGTTGACTCGAAGTTTGGCCTTGGGCACGTCAGTCGACATCTCTGCACTTCAGTATATTCAACAGTAGAACAGAGATAATAAAGCTGTATATACACTGTAAATCCCTGAGAGCTGGATTACAGCATCCTAAAGAAATACTTTTGGAACGGATTAAAAAGCTCTGCAATGTGCTCCAAAGCTTTCTATCTTACTGCTCCCTTATAAATGCAGCCCCCACGTTTCTCGAGTACTGCAAGAAGCCACAGTTAATTGCAAGTGATGTACACCAGAGCTGGCTGTAAGACCTCAGTTAGAAGTCTTTGCAGTGCCTAGTAGTAAGGTTTTAACCAGTTGTTTATGGTATCAAGAAAAAGAATCAAGACCTTCCCACCCAGCTCTAAAAGGGTAGCTATGCCTCTGAATTGAGTTAATGCAGTTTAGCATGGTTCCCTTGTTTTCACTTTCTGCATCTGTCCTCACACAAGACCCTGGGATCAAGTGGATGTGCTGTAACCTTGGGATTCTCCCCCCAGCACCTTTCCCCCAGCCTTCCAGCTCTTCCTTCAGCATTATCTCTCACTTGTCCATTTTCTTTGCGGAGTTCTAGACCAGCAGACACGGCAGTGCAGGGCCATCCTGCCAAGAACAAGGGTCATCTTCTTATATGAGCCTTGGAATACACTTATTTTCTTTATGAATTTTGCATGAAGAACTTAATGTAAATGGAAAATATGGTTACTTTCTCTCACAAGAGTGCTGTGAGTATTAAACAGTTAATGATCATTAGGCTTTGTTAAGTATCATTTTGCAATTTTGATTTCTCAATTCTAAAGTATTATTCTAGTAGGTATTGCATCTAATTATCAGTCACCCATGTCTGGAACAAAGATCATATATTTTAGCTAAACTAGTATTGCAGAATCTCCTTTATCCCACAGCAAAGCTGTTACCTAATTTGGGATGAAACAATTAAGCACTGAATGTTCTTTTCAGGTCCATTTACAGACTTCATTCTTCGAATCAAGTCTTTTTTGGCATAGGATTCCTTTACAAATATGTCATTTGAACTTCTAATGAACTTCTGGAAGTTATATGATTGTTAACAGAGTGATACTACTAGCACCACGACGTCAGTAGTTTTCCTTCCTAAGAACTTAAGCTTTATTCTGAGGAACTGTAAAGTGTTTAACTAAGCAGGTGTACTTATTAAAGATGCTTACAGTATATTGCAGAAGGCAGAAGCAGAAAAGTAAATGCTTGTATTATGTCAATAAGCCCAATATTCTTTGTAACTTTTATCTTCTTTTATTGGATTAAAAAACTCCTGCAAACAAAACCTCACTGGTGAAAAATATCAAAACTTCTAGTTTTGATATTGAAAGAAAATCTTGACCCTACTTACATAATATAAATCAAGGCCAAGCTAGATCTGGGGAATATCTTGAAAAAATCAAGAGTTAAGGCCAAGCTAAATCTTAGGAATGTCTTGAAAAGATCAAGTGTCCATGTCACAGAATTACAAAAATAGAGACTGTATTTACAAAATTATAAAATTCAAAATAAAAGTCTGGATTCTCTGTATCTTAGCATATTACAGGAATTAGATGACTAAATTACATACTAGGGAATGCATTAGAACAGTCCCTGAAGCAAAAAAGGGGAAAAAAAAAGAATATGAGCAGAGACCATATCCTAATAATTATCATCCTGTAATCTAATTGTAAAATAATCTGACTTAAAAGAATTTGAAGGAACTGTATAAAATCTCTTTTTTAATGGATAATTACTTAGTTAATTAAAATTATTTCTTGATTAGTCTATATAATATATTTTTCTCTGTGAATGTAAGAAGCAGTTTATTTTCAAAACGTGATTTCTGAATTTAAAATTTTGCTTGGTGGGTGTATGTGTCATATTTACTTAATCATTGTTTTCAGACTTTCTCATGAACATTGTAAATATCTTAATGTAATTCCACTGTAAAATATGTCTTCCCTAAAAAATATTTTTATATATATGTAAATATATTTCTACCTGTAAATATAATGATAATTCAAAATGTTATTCAGGTAGAAGAATGATCAAAGAAAAACACCTAAGAACCTAGACAATCAAGTCACTGATTAGCAGAAACCATGAAGGTCTTGAATTAATCCCCAGTGAGAATCCTCTCATTGTCCTACGAAGAAGACAAGTTCCACATCTGAATCTGGCTTTTAAAACCATCTCACACTTTTTACTGACCGAAACTAAAACAAAAAAAATCAGATGGGTGCTATCCCTAAACACTTATGGCAAATCTACATTGAATAACAGAGCCTTTTGCAAAGATCTTTGACCGGGCTACAATAGGGTTCACACTCAAAATGGGAATAGTATGGATATGTCAGCCACAGAGTCCTATTTGCTAGGGCCTAGCACTGGGCTAACCCTACCTTATTATTTTCAGGACTCCAGCTCAGAGTGATGCACTGTGTGGTTTGAAGAGATGAGTGCTTCTGGAGGTAGCTGAGGGCTCTTGGCACCATGTTGCCCAGAGTGGTATAGACATACTCTCACACATTTCAAATGTAGATTGATTGGGGCCTTCTCCTTAAAAACCTGACTGCACCTGGATCTTGGATTGTAGTCTGATCTGCAATTAATAAAAAGTACAATCAAAAGATAGGAATGCTACATCTCATTTCCATTTGTTCTCCAGATTCTTAGAAATCCCAGACAGATCTTTTAATTCACAATAAAAAGACATTTTAAAACTAAAACTCAGTGTGTTTTCAAGAAGAACACAGAGCACTGTGTTGACCTAGCATTTCAAGCTTGCTTTCATACACTGCACAGTTTTATTCCACAAGCAATTTATATTAAAAACTCATCACATGGAACTCTTCAAATCAAGTCAACAACACTATCCATAATAATAACAATGACTAACATGTGGTATTTAAGCAGTGCTTGTCATCTTCAAAGCATTTTACAAATATTAATTAATGATCAGCTGAAGAATAAGAAAATTGTTGATGGAATATTTTAATGCATAATCCTTTGATTAATTAATAGTTATAGTGTCAGTTTTATCCCTGGTAAAATTCTGCAGATTTACTTGGAATTTCCCCAGAATGATTTTGGCCCACTTTATTTGTCTGCCTTTTATTTGTCTGGGAGGCATTAGTACAAATCTGAAACCTTAATGTCTGGAATAGCATCACTTTTTAAGCACTGTTTTTCTTTTTTATCTCTTGGATACAGTGTTTCGCAGATTTTGGACAGGCAACTGAATGCAGTAACATACAAATGCATCTTGGGCCATTTAAAAATTATCCTTCACATAGCTGATCAGCAGCACAAGGGAGATGGGGCCTTTCCCTGTGCAGCTCTCCAGAGGCCACCACAACTGCAAACTGTGAATGTGAGTAAAGGATGAGGGCAGATGGGAAGAACTATGTATACAAAGAGTTCACAGGGACAATTTCTGGCTTTCAAATACTTCAGAAGTGCCAGGGAAATTACAGAGCCATAGAGGGCTGTGCTCCTCAATGATCACCTGGAAAAAGAATGGGGGAAAGATTACAGGAAAGATTTTACCTCCTGCCACAGATATTTTGTGCTATTCTTGAGACAAAGAGTCACTATAGAGAGGTCCCAGGGAAAACTCTGGTGTGGATAACAACCAAGCAGGCTGTTCCATCAGGAGCTCCCAGGAATTCCCAGGAGCATAAATCAAGTAGGCCAAGATTTAGGTTTTGGTGTGGTTTTTTTCTGTATCTGATCTTTATACATCCTGACCCAAAGCAAATGTCAAAAGCTCTGTCTCTGAAGCAGGCTGAATACTCCTAGGGCTGACTTAAATTTCCTTTCTTATATTAGATTTTGTGAAGAGAGATTGACTAGATGAGCAAGTGCTTTGATATATTTTCTATCCACTCACAGGTCCTCTCTTTTCTTTGACATTCCCTCCTATCATTGAACATATCCCCTTTAAGGGTAGATCTGAGGAAACATCAGTTCACCGTAATCTGCACCTGCATGTACAAGGATAGCCAATGTATATTTCTACCTCTTTGCATTGCCTATGTATACAGAACCTGTATCTGCTTTTTTTTTTTTTTTTTAATTTTATAACCCTGATGATTTCTTTAGAGACCATATGAACTCAGTCAATTGATAACTTCAGAATAACCATGATTCAGAATAACCTGAGAAAGAGGTACTTTTTTTTTTATTAATAGAGCTCTCAAATGTTTTGTACTGATTTGTGGAATTCTGGGTAAATGATTCTTCAAAATAGAAGTTGTATTATCCTGGCTTAGTCATTCTGACAAAATCCAGGTTTTTAATGCAGAATTTTCACTTAGGTAGTGTACTCTGGCTTTCTATAAGGTGGTTTGGTATTGCACTGCATCTTGTAAAACATTTTGCTGTTCCCAGTGATGAAAACAGTCACCTGGCAATTGAAAGGACAGAGTTTAAAAATAAGATACCAGGTAGAAGGCATTAGTAGCTTCACAAATATATATAAAGAGTTCAGGTTTCCTTAGTAATTAACACAGATCATCTTTGGCATTCCTTTTTCTCATAGAGAGTGTCCTTATAAGCATACATAGTGACATGGGGAAATGTCTTTTCAATCTGATTTCTGTTTAACCATTTCAGGATTCTCATTAGTGCAGGTTTGTTCAAAAAACATGATGGAACATATTAGCTCAACAGTATAAAAGCATTAAATAATAAAAATAAAGATTTTGTGAGTATTACTCTACATTTTTAATAGTATATTGAACATTTTTCCCTTCTACATTTTGCAAGTTCTTGCTTAATTAACAGAATATAAGATAGGCAATTTGTAAGTAAATACTGTGTTTCAGTATCTTACCAAGTCTTCCTTCAGATGGAGCACTGACTGCCCGATACTTCTGCAGAATATGGTATACATTGGGTTTTCCAGCTTCTGTTCTCAGATCACAAAATCATGATGGGGCCTCCTTCAGTAAGTTAAAAAACACATAGTCTTTTTCTGAAATCTTTCAACCACAACTGATCAAACAAGGGACAGGCGGTCAGTGGAGCAGCACTCTTTTCCTGGCTCTCCTAGTGAATTAGCTGGAAATTTCACAATGTCTTTGGCTGCCAAATTAGAGCATGGAGATTCTTTTTCTTTGTGGTTGTTACATGGTTTAGTAATCATTGCAAAAGATTGATACCTATACTTATTCTGAAAGCATCTGTTTCTCCATTCCAAGCATGCAATATTTACATTGTTTCATCTTTTTTTGTCCCTCTTTGTTAACTGCTCAATCTAACTGAATTGATTGAAGACTTTTTTTTTCATCTGTTGAGTTTCTTTTTCCCCACTCTTTCACATAACTGAGACAACAGGTAACCATGACCAACTTTCAAACATCTCTTAACTAAAAAATTTTTATACAACTGCCAGCTACTGTTAGTTCCAACAAAGGCAATTATTCTTTTATGGCACAGAAAAAAAAAATAATGTACAAAGCTATATTGCAGATAATAAATTTATAAAGAAATCTTTGCAGTTCAAAAGACCAAATGAATTTTTAAAGTTTCATGGCTAAACATTTAATTGAAGTTTGGCTGACAACTTGGTGTTCTCATCTGAATATTTGTTTGAGTCTTAAGTATTTGTCATACGTATGTATTTAGGAGATACGGGGTAAATACATGTGTAAGGATTTTGTACTCTTTCTTCGTTGGTACTTTCTGTCAATAGTCCTGTTCCTGCAGCAAAATACTACACCTGATCCTCTTGTCAATAAATCTACGGAATTTCATACACAGGATCATTTCTTTTGCGTCGCATATTTGATGGTACAAAAAAGTCAGAGGTCCATCTGTGGAATAAAAAAAGAACATAGCTGATTAAGAAGAAAGTAAAGAGAAGGAAGAGAGCTTGTACCCAGATTTGACTGAAATTTAGATAAAGAATTGCCTACAGACAGTAAGTTTTCCCTATGGGAAGTTAATAACTCTGAAGTGTTTCACTCTCTCAGTACTGTCTATAGAGAGAGTTGATGACAAAATTAGTTCTAATTTAAACATCTCATTCAGGTGGCTAAAATCAAGTAAGATAAATCAGGGCTTTGGAACTGACAATTTTCTATTGCTCATATTATAAAGCAGGTTTTGGAAACACAGTTGGATTTCTCTCCTTTGACGAGCTATACAGGGTCAGACCTTCGAAAGAGCTTAGGCCTCAGCTTCTAACTGCTCCAAAACAGTATTTTTCAAGCTTTTCAGAGATTTTCCAAGTGAGGGTTTTCAACACATCAACCAGTTCATGCTGAACTTTCCTCAAAAAAATTAATCACTCCAGTTTATGAACACAATCTGAGTTCCTCTGGAAATATGGTCCTGATTTTAAGTGCTCGAAACATGACCCTTAAGATCTATGTCCCTAAATTGATTTGTTTGTAACACAACAAATGCTTATAAGGCAACTGGATAGCAGTCGGAAGTCCATATATGCATATAAAGTTTTATTTTCAATAACAAAGCTCTGTATTTTTATTAGAATTTTCTCATCTGCACTAGTATTTAAAATGAAAATCATCTGGAATATTTATCTTGAAAAAAAATATCTGGAGACTTCCCCTGCCCTTCCTCCCCTCAGCAGTCTGTCTACAGATATTGTTATAATTCAACATAACCTTTTAGATCATTAAAATGCCAGAGTTGCCTTGAGAGAAATCATGGTGTTCCTTGCCTCAAACACCTTGGCAATGTTGATTGTACAGCTCGACACTCTGTTCTGCATCCGGGAAGAGAGTGTAATATACAAGTTGCCATCATTCATTGTGCGTGCAAATTATACCTGCTACAGGCACCTGCTTGGACACAAACAATAGCTTGGTAGTCCTGCCTACTGTTTTCTTCATATAGACACACGCTCTAAAAAAATAGAAATGCTAACTTTAGTGCCAGACCAGATGTGTATTTCTAAAGGTCAGTTTAATTCATCAGAAGTAGTTGAAAATATGCCAGTTGAAAAGACGCCTTTCCACTGGGTATTTTTGCTCTTGTGAACAAATGTTTCTTAATGTTGAATACCTACCTAAAGGCCAAGTTATCCCTACAGAACTGCACAGTGCCTTTATTACTGATACTGGGCTCTCACTCCATATATAGACCTTTCCGTTGCACAGAAATAACAGTTTAAATATCAAACTTAATACACTTCATGAGGGACTGGGAAGATGTGTCTCTTTTTTCCCCAATATAAATGTGGAAATAAATGGTGGTGTTATCTCCTTTATCACAATCTAGTGCTAGCATTTGAGCAACATCTATAATATCAGCAGTCTGTCATGCTGTCCAGTACATACAGGTTATGGAGGTACAAAGGGGATTTGGAGACCCAAGATGAGCACCTGCTGGTGAGGTGGTATAGAAGGAAGGACACAGGCTAGAACACCTCGTTTTGACTCAATCTTAACGTTGATGCACTAAAACTATGCCTCTGTACGAGAGAAAGGTAATACACCAAAAGCATGGAGAGACAATGAGCACAAGCTATCAGCAGTGTAAATATGGAACTTGGTAATCTCATCTGCTTGGTATGTATGAGAAATGAGCAAGCTGCAGGCTGCCCAAGACTCTGATTAGCTCGGAACGAGGAATAAGTCAGAGTGACTGAGTCTGGTTTTGGGCAAAACATGACAATGGTGGTATCAACAGTAATATGAGCAGGAACTACATATTTATTTGCACATTCTTGTATACACTGGATGCCATTGCATTATAAACACATTAATTCATAAAGACAAAGGATTTTATTAATTTTTATGAATATACTTAATTGAATGTTTTTGAAGAATCAACATTTTCTGCATGATTTTGCTATAGATCTTTTTTCAAAAAGGTAGAGCAGCCAATTAGGAAAAAAAGTAAGGAAAATTTATCTTTAATCAAAACCAGCCATTCTTTGTTTTCATTGTATTGTTACTTTTTTTTCAATTAGCAGAGATTTATAAGTAGTAGATATGCATACAAGATGTCAAGACAAGCAGCAGAACACATAAAATAACTGTGATGATAAGAATACCTCTCAGTCTAACAGTCATGTATTAAAGTGTTAAGAATAAAATTTCTCACTGAACTACTGCCATCTTTCCAATGAGTAATAAGTAAATATGCCAACAAAATACCAACTACAGAAAATAGGTGCCATTAGATTTAACTACACAGTTCTTCATATCAGAGACTAAAAGGGGCTACAGGTTGCATAAGATTCTATTTTTAACATGAATCTCTCAGAAGTAGCAGCATATCTCTAATTAAACTTACATAACAGTGAAAGCAAGGCCTAATGAATTACATAGAAAATAATATTCATATTAAAGTATTTATAAATGTAATTATATAGATTCTCAGGTATCATGGCTGATGGGAGGGGGATTGGTTTGAGACATACTAAAATATTGTTTTGCTGATTAGGTTTAATACCAAATATGATTGAGAAAAATACTGAAAAGTATTATTCCATAGTAACAAAGTTTTGGAGGAAAGGTCTAGAATGAACTCTGGTTTGTTTGAAGTGGTATAACAGGCACTAAGAACTATCTCTTCTAAAGATTTAGGTATTTTCTTTGCACGTTGCATGAATGTATCAGTTTTTTCAGACCATTGCAAGCTGCAAAAGTTGGAACCTAAGTTTTCTTAGACAGGACTGGAGACTGCTGAAAGGAGAAGGCTGAATTCATCACTGTTCAGGTCTCATTCTCACTAGAACACATTATGAAGTACATATTCAAGACAGGCCAAGGCATTTAAGTGTGTAAGGACCAATGAAGATCAATGGCACTTGTACCTCTATATAGCTGAACTGTTTTTTAAACTCTGTAGAGAAATAAGGTATTTTTGTATCACATGCATACATGTTAAATATACACATAGACATATTTACTGCGTGCAAGTAACTACTATCTAAATGACTGCAAATGACATGACATCAAACCAAGCATGCTTCATGCACTGTGACAATTTGAGTGAGGAACCCAAGGCCCAAAAAGCTTCAGGGTGGTATCCTTCCATTCCGCTTTTGATAACTGCAGTTAACGACACTGGCTTGTACATTACTTCTCTGGGTAAAGCAGCTTTTGTCAGATGAATAGAAGTGTACAAGCCATTCAATCTAAAGTTTATGTGACCCTCTGATCATTAGCAATTCAGAAGCTATCAGCAGAAGTGCTGTGGAAACAAGAAGATCAAGAACAAAAGGTATCAATTAAAAAAAGGAAGAAAAAAAATAGTTCATTTCTTTTTCCAGATTAAATAGATGTGGAGGGATATATTTGACACCTGCACAAAATAATTACAGAGCATTTATTTCTCTGACTCCAAACCAAAAGATTTGATCTGTTGGTAAATATAAATTATGCTAACCTAACCCAAATGTTCATTTCTCTTCTAATTGCTCATCCTTGTTCATCTTTAGTTTCTTAAGTATTTATAGAGTACACAGCTCAGAGACTTGAAGAGCTTTCTACCTTTTTTCCCCCCTACCTTTTTCACTTTGTTATTCTTTTCCTATTTTCTATATATTTCTGAACCCATGGACACACTTTTGTGCTACAGTTGTGTGACATGCAAGGAAGCATGCAAGAGGTGGAAAGTACATCATCAATAAAGTGAAATCAAAGGCAAATATGAGCATGCTGCTGAAAGGGCAGGGGAGCTGGTGACAAAGGACACAGGAAAGGCAAAGGTACTCAATGCCTTCTTCACCTCAGTCTTTACCAGTAAGACTGACTGTCAGGATTCCCCAGCCTCTGAGACAGTCAAGAAAGTCTGAAGCAAGGAAATCTCATCTCCAGTGGGGAAGGATCAGATTAGAGAATATTTAAACAAACTGAACAGACACAAGTCTACAGGACCTGACAGGATGCACCCATGAATGCTGTGGAGGCTGGCCAATGTCATTGCAAGGTCAGTCTTCATCACCTTTGAAATTTCAGTTATGGCAGCTGAAGGAGGCTCCCAAGAACTGGAAACATCACTTCTGCCTTCAAGAAAGAAAGCAGAGGTTAGCCTTACTTCAATCCCTGGGAAAGAGATGGAGCCTTTGCAGCAAACATGGCCAACAATATCCTGGGCTGCGTTAAGAAGGAGGATCCTTCCCCTCCACTCAGCACTGGTAAGACCACATCTGGAGTACTGTGTCCAATTCTGGGCTCCACAGTACAAGAGACACATGGACATGCTGGAAAGAGTCCAGTGAAGAGCCACAAAAAATGGTTATGGGACTGTAGCATCTTTCACACAAGGAAAGTCTGAGAGAGGTGGGACTGTTCAGCCTGGAGAAGAGAAAGGTCAGGGGGATGTAATCCACATGTCTAAATTTCTGATGGGAGGGTGTAAAGAAGACAGACTCAGGCTCTTCTAAGTGGTGCCTAGTGACAGGACAAAAGGCACAAACTCAAACACAAGAAATTCTGTCTGAACATAAAAAAACCCCACCTTAATGTGAGGGTGGTCTCTGGGACAGGTTGTCCAGAGACACTGTGAAATCTCCATCCTCGGAGACATTCAAATGTGATCTGGACATGGTCCTGGGAAATTGGCTCTAGGTGACCCTCCTTGAGGAGGGAGGTTGGTAATCTCCAGAGGCCTCTGACATCATCAGTGATTTTGAGATTCAGTGACAGTTGCTTCGGTGCTTAAGTTATAGTTTAATATTTTTCCTTATGTTCTTTATTTTTTTCTCAGTCCCTTTGATTGTTAATAGAGATTAAATTCCCAATTCTTAGAGTTGTATTTATCATTCTCTGTTTCTCTCCATTAAGAGGCTAGTGACCTTAGACCTCCATGGCATGTTAAATAATTTTTTGTACCAACAATTTATTTCTTTTACCTTTGAATTAATTGACACATTCATAATTTTTTCTGCCTCCTTTGTGTGCATCTTTTACCAAAAATACCCCAAGTTCCATATTTTCCTTTGCAAACAGGGCAGTTAATAAAAATTTCTTCCTGAGCAACAGAAACACCTGAAGATAACAATTGTGAGTGATCACAGATTCATTTTTTCTTGAAAACCCTTTTTTGAATCACCTTTAGGAAAGGTGGTATAGAATGGTTCACACCAAACCTGAGGTGAAGAATAAAGAGGCCAATGATGAAGTCAAGCATCAGTGCTCTTCCCAGCTCCTCACCTCTGTGCCCATGCCTCTGGGCCCTGCTCCACAGAACAGGCACGCCTTGCAGACGCCGTTTTTCCTGAGTTTGTGTTTAGCACTATTGCACTCGGCACCGGTACTGCGGCCAACAGCACAAGAGTAAACACACGGCACAGTGACACCGTGTATATTAAGAGCACTCAGAGGAATTTTGACATAAATGTTAGCTTTCATAAAAATAGTGTAGTGCAGTAGTTCTCTTCCCTGCACTCTGTGATTTGGTGTATCACTATAACTTTTCAAGGTATTCAGATCATCAGGTATTCACAAAAAACACTTCATGAACAGAAATAGATGATGGTCATTACCTGACTGGAATATCAACATCCTTTAGTGATGAGTTACCCTGTAGGAATTCTAACAAGCAATTCAAAACCGAGATTGAAAATTATCATGAGTAGGTTTTGGTTTCATTGCCTTCTCTGATTCTTTAGCATAACTTTATTCATATGTCTATTTATACTCATGAACATGTCCTGGAATAACTTTACCACTATACTACAACATCCCTATTGTAAATACTTTCCAGCAGGAACAAGAGAAGCCAGTTTCCCAGCCAAGAAACCAGACTTCAGCAGGAAGTGATCTCAGTAGGCACATCCTTCATTTCTGAAGTTATTTGCTTAAGCCAAAAGTTAAATGAGGACACATCTAAGCATATAAACTAGAGTAAATAAAATGTGTTACAAATTAAAGGGAAAGGAGTCAAAAAAGGACATATAAAATATATTAGGTTAATTTTTTTTGTTGACAATACACATTTCTGCAATTAAATCTTTTCTAATTTACATACTGAAGTGATAAAATGTCATTTGACTCTAAAAGTGTTCCAGATATTCTACTGTGATCTAAATACATATGTGGAATAAGGGGTGTGTTAAAAAAAAAGTGTTTATCTTCAGATGAAGAATGGTTGTAAAACTTTACAGAATGGCATGAGGCATTGTAACACACACACTGAATTTCTGCCAGGAAGCAAAGAAGGACTTTTCTTTGCCTGCTCCCTATGCTCAAGGCAGCATGTAAAAGGTAAGTTACAGAGGCATTTGACAGTGATAAATGGAAGCCTCAGAACATATTATTATCTTACTAATTTGTGAATGGTCATTTCACATTTTTGTTAAGATTTGAGGACAGTTTATGAATCAGGGCTTCGTAAGTATCTGACAATTTCTGAGGATTTGTTTTAATACCATGATTACAATTTTTTTCCATAGGGCACCTACTTATTTAGTAGTTATAGTGGAAAGATACTCTGAATATTACAGTTGATACTTTGTGGTTTCTATTACTCAGTATGGAGCCCTGTATTTACCATACATCATTCACCTCTGAATACATCATTGTCTATTTCCTCATGATCCTTTTTGTGCTGCTGTCAATATAATATCTGAATATACTGGAGATGATCATGAAAAATTCTTGACAGCATCTGTGTGACATTTATTGACTTTATTACTTCCATGTCTCATGGACAGGAGGACTATTGCTAGAGTCCAAGTCATTCATAAGCAAAATATTTATCTTCATCAAGGCTTCACCTAACTCTTTACCCTAATCTCCTTGTAATTTCTACCCCTTCTTTATCTCTTCACCACTGTTGATTCTACATATTGGTGCATCTTCCCTTTCTAGGAAACAATACAGGAAACAAAAGACAAGTTCATAGTGATTTTTCAGTACCTATTATGGCAATAGTCTCTGATAGCTGAGAGCAACAACTCTAAGGAAAATTCTGCTCAAACCTTCTAGTCTTCGACTTAACCATGCCCAGTTCAAGTGAAATCTTTAGATAGTTTCTCTACACCAATAATCTCTATTGTGAATGTGGCTCTAATGAGCCTCTGAGATTTAAGAAGGTTCACAGTTTGGCCAAATATTCACAGATGTGACAACAAGTGCATTTCTGACATCAGAATGATTTCACTGTATTTGTTGCTAGGCAGAATATATAAGATAGTGCAATACTTACCAGCAGTTCTGACCTCAGCAATTAAATATAGTTTTCTTCTCCTCAAAAAAACCCCATACAGATCACATTTGATTGAAACTTCTTCCCCCTTGCCTCACCAGTGAAAGGAGGGAACATTTCAGCTCAAACAGTTGAAGTTTGGCAAACTTATGAGCAAATGAAAACTAGAACGCTACAGTGGATATTATTGGGCAACTTTATAGGGCTTCTGTGTATGTTCTCCATAATACATTATGAAGTATAACTAAACGAAAAAAGCAAGAAAAATATATAAAATGTCAGAGAAAATAAACCTTCTTGATAATTGTAGAGAAAATAAGTCAAAAGAGAGTGAAGAAATGAATAAATACATTTTACTGAAGTCTTTAAAGAGAATAAAATTCCCAGTTGGAACATTTTGATTTTAAATTCAATTTTCTATCTAATTTTTGCTCTATTATTAGTCTATAACACTCCACACTTAGGGACTCTTATGAAACATGTATGTCCTTTTCAAATATTTCATACCTAATAGATAAGACATAATTGTACTAACACATTTAATCATTAAAACTCTTTAATGAACAATGATTCATTCAAAATATTAACCTATTTATAGTTAACTTTCCAAACCTGCTAAGGAATGGGACAGGAAAAGAGCAAAAATGTATTGTACTAATTTTCAATATAACTTACTTTTTTTTTATATTTAAGGAGCAGAGAACTACTTAGAAAAAAATCAAGAAGAAAGGCTGACCATGTTACAGTGTATCAAAATACTGAATTGTGCTATAAACACTTGTCTCTGCTGATGAATAGTCATTTCCTGAGAATTAAGATTTATGCAAATGAGGAGCTTCTTTTGACTTCCATGATTTTTATTCAGGCTCTCAGTGATGATGAAACAATATATTAAATTTTTTGTCCCACCAGAACTTTCCAGTCCAAAACATTTTAAGGGTTACTCAAATCTCACACAAACCTGTTTAGAGCAGAAACCAAAGGGATATTTTAATCCCTCATGCAAGATTTCTAATAGCTTTGATTACGTGTAGGTTGGAAATATCCACTGAACATCTGTACACAGTACTAATGAGAAATCTGTTAATTTATTATATGAATGCAAGAACAATATTTCCTCTGGGCTTTTAGTTCCACTGATAAGAATGAAGTACAAAAAAAATGGGGAAGGTGAGGGGAATTGGAGAAAATACTTTCCAGAAAGCTAGAAGCAATTTTTTTACTTTGAGATTTGTACATATTCTGGAAGATTAAAATAAAATTTAAAAAAAAAAAAAAAAGAAAAAAAAAGAAACAAAAGTAAACAAAGCTAAACACAAGTACAGTCTTTCACATTATTAAAATGGTTCTTCGTGAAAATTTAGCTGTCTCATTGTCCTGGTTCAGCTAAGATAGGGTTAAGTTTCTCCAGCAGTGGGGAAGGAGCTCTAGCTGGGTTATTCAATTCCATGCTGACGTCAGGTCCGGGGTGCCCAAGCACGGGAAGATTGGTAAATGTGTGGTGTGCAGTCACTCTCCTCACTGCTGTATCCGGGCAGTATATCTCTTGTTCTGTTCATTGTTATTACTGTTATTGTTATTGTTGTTGTTCGGTTTGTTGCTGTTACACTGTTGTATTAAATTTTTCCTTATCTCAACCCCAGGGTTTGTATGTCACTCCCTGCCCTGTCCGGTCTGAGGGTGGGGGAGGGGCAGCGGCAATGTGGTCTCGGGTCCCGGCAGGGCCTAAACCACCACACTCATTTTTTTCCCCTTCAAGGGCTTAGACTTGACTGCACTGCAAATTAAGATATTTTTGCTATATCAGAAGTCATAGCTGTACTAGCTTTAATCGAGTTAGAACAAATAGCAATAGCAATAAAGATGAGAACACATTTGTTTCAGAAAAGTCTATGTTGAACTGTCAAAGGCCATAAGGAAACATCCATATATTTCCCTCCTGCTGAAGTTTGTGGTTTTTGTTATTACTAACTAAATTAAAACCAGATGGATGTCATACTCTTCTGTTCACTGCAAAGACATACAAAAGCAGGAGTACACAACCTGTCTCTGAGTACGACAATTCATTTCAGTTATAGTGCTTCCATCTATCTACTCTCTTTCCTGAAGGCTCATCAGATACTAGCCAGGAGAAAGCTGCAGATGTAGTGTTCTGGCTCTGACAGTTTGCTTTCTAATACCATTTTTCCTGGGAAAGTACTGTCTCTATTCCATCACACAAACAAGTTTCAAATATTGCTCTCACATGGCTTTTATGAGTTGCAATGGACCCAAAGTATCAAATAGACCAATGGATTGAAGAAAGACAGTTACTGAATACAAGCTGCTATCTCCAGAATAAAAAATCTGGCATATCGACACCTTTTTTTCAGCAATGAAAGTGCTGTTGAGAAAGAAAGTGATCAGGAACAAACTCCAAATAGTGTTCTCATAACAACATGCTACCTCTGGCTACTCTTTTTTCCAGAAGCTGTACAAACAGGGAGACAAAAAAAACTGCCTTCACATAAATATGTGTACATGTATGGGGAAGTACATCAAAGTTCAGTGTTTCCATATGTGGCACATCCAGTCATGAGGAAAAAGAATATCATTGTCTTCAGAAGCCTCCACTGGAGTTTAGGAGGCCTACTGTGGCAAGAAAGTTGGCGTACTGTGCTCTAAGTCTACAAAGACAGATTGTTCCTTTGAAGAGTTTGAAGTCTCTGTTCATAAGGCACATGTGAAATCAAGGCTTCATTCTCTATTTAGTGGAAGCAATTACTACATATAATGATATTTTATCACTTCACAATATATACACTAATTATTTTTATTAAGTATCATCATATTCATTCAGAAATCTCTTTGCACGATTTTATATTTTCATATCAACTTAAGATGGAACCAAAGTCTGTCTTCACTGAATTATTTCATACTAAAGGCTGCCTTTTCTAGAGATAGTAACTTGCTAAACAATTGAGAAATTAGTACATAAAAGAAACATATATGCAGACAGAAAATATTAGATTAGAATCCTGGAAGAAATCAGTGATCCTAACTAAAATCTAAATATACAAGAGTCAGAAAATATCGGGAAAAAAAATTAAACAGCCTAAACAGTGGAGTTAAAGAAAAAAGTTTCTCAGTAATTAGATTTCTGGTAACTAAACCAAAAATAAGGAAAAAACAAAAAAGTCAAATTTATTTCCCATAGAAATGCACACAACATCCCTAAAAGTTTAAGTATACATATGGGTTAAATTTGTTGAAAAGGTTCTTGAAACCAAAGGAAACAAAGATATGGGGCATGGATGAGACCCTCATGGAAGGATGTCTGACTTTTAACTCTTCTCCAAAAAATTTTGGCAAGTTGGTACTAACATTAGATCTTAGAATGAGATCATATGTTTCTATCCAAGTAACTAGTTTTTCTGCAGATTTAACTGGGATGACAGGGCACTGTCTATACAAAGGTTTACATTTGGTCTACATTAGACATGGCACCACTAAGAATCATGACACATTTTTGTAGCCAGCAATAAACTTATAGCAGTCATAGAGTCTCTTTTACCCCAGTTGCACTTGTAAATATTTCCTTTGGCAGTAGACTGTGAAAGAAGCCATATTCAGTACTCTTAACCTGATGATGAAATTCATACCATACAGAAAAAAATCATAGGAGAAAAAGTGACTAAATCATCCTTCTTATAAAAATAATAAAGAATTTCACAAAAATATGCAAAGCAGGGTGTCCCAATTATATGCAGGTTGCAGCTGAAAAAAAAAGATTTCTTTACATGAGTCTTGCAGAGGAAGACTGAAATTTAAACCTGGTCTACCAAAACTATCACCAAGTTTTATAGCTTTCCCGGTTAGAGAAGGCCTAAGTTTTAGCAAAAACGGGTCATTCATAGTTTGGGTGGAAACCAGTTGTTACTCATTATTATTCTGGTTATGACTCAAAGGGGAAAGACGCTCCTCAGACAAAATTCAATGATATGGGTGGAGCTTTCCTTTGAATTTTTGGTTTCTTTGAACTCAGTACTCAAAGCACAACTTGGGGGATATGAATCCACATGAAATGAAAAAGTTAATGTGGACCTCTTTTGAACCAATTTACTAAGATTACACTGTTTTTGCTATAAAGCTCCAAAACAGAAAACTATTTCAAAAATGCCCAAAATTCAGAATAGAGAGGAGACATTTATAATAAACTTTCTGGACTGTTCAAAGGCAATTCCACAAGTCCCAGAATACTATAATTAAATAAGAGTTATTAATTTGCCACACTGTAAGACACAGCATATCTCCAGCTTCTCACAATCCACTTATAGCAAACAGAAGAAATACTTTATTGAGCTGGGAGTTAAGCTAAGAATAGTCTTAGCTTTAGGATGGTATTTTAGAAATTGAAGCCATTAAACCAAAGTCCAGGTGAAATTGATAGCTATGTCCAAGAAATCCTACACCATGTTCTCCTCAGGAATATAATCTTTATATGTCTCACATGAACCTGAGTGCATATTAGAAAACCAGTCTCACCATGTTTTATAACAATAATATAATTTTATACTTACTTAAAGTGCACCAAAGGTGGCATTTTAGTTAAAATCACATATTCAATTTGGAAATTGATTTCCTGATTGTCTCTCACTGAACTTTGATTCACCACATGAAGCATTCTCAGAGTGCGAGAACTGTCCTGTGAAGGGCAACAAACAAGATGGTTCAGGAATTCCCACCTGGTCCTTGGAGCTCTTATGGACATTCTAAAGACAGAGAGACCAGGTGAGCATGAAGGGTTCCTGAAATGCACGTGGTGTGGAAGTCACACCACCAGAACTAGTTGGCTTGCTCCTCATGGCTGTCTCTGTTCAATCACATGACTTGCTAATGTCACTTTAATATACTTGATTTGATACATTAAGCCCAGACGATTTTTCTACATTAAATCAGTAGGAAAAAGTCTTTTTAACTCCAACAGTCTAACACCTTTTCTTAATCACTTCAAACAATAAGTTCTGAGGACTTTTTAACTAAGTCTGCATAAAATGAATTTTTCTGTTCCTTACTAAATGCCTTGAATTATCCTATGCAGCATGTAAATGCCTTGAATTATTCTTTGCAGCATGCTTGAATATCACCAGTGGTACACACCTATCAGGGCACACATTGTGTCTGGAGCAAGCATCTCAAGCGGTTTCAGAGGACAACTGCTCTATGCCTTTCCCTGATAATGTCAAATATATCCATTGGTCAGTCAAGTGAAAACGCACAGCAAAGAATTACCAGTTTGTAAAGACGTTTTGGAAGAAAATAACCTTCAGAATTTTAGGTTTTAATTTGAACAGATAGATGAGACGAAAGTGGACATCAATAAATATGAATTTTCACATCGGTCAAAAGGAATCTCTTAGGGAAATTTCTAAAAAACAGGGGTGTTGGGAGACTCGTAAGACTGATCAGTGCATCTGTGTGGGAAACAGTAGACGATTTTGATTAGATGTTTGTCTTCTAAGACTGATCTCCACGTGAAAAGAATGTGATTAGGTGAGACCATTGATCTATAATCATTTCCTGTCTTCACTCTTTCTTCATGCATATGTAAAATATATATAGGTATTTTACATAAATACATCCAGTTATTTATTTGTATATTTACGTGTATGTGAATATATAGGGCTTCTTTTGCTTTGTCTTTATTTAATTTAATTTTATTTTCTTCCTTCACATTGTACCTGTCTCTTCTTTTTTGCTATTCCTCTTCTCTTCTGCATGTCTGTCCAGTTTCTCCTTTCTTCTGCCTACCCATTTCATAGCTTCATGCAGCCATTATCTGTCTTTCCTCCACATACAGATACATCTGGGTGTCTCCTGTTGAAGCATCTGGATCCACTAAACCTCTCACTGCACATTTCTCTTCTCTCCATGTGAGATCAGAGGCAGCCTCTGATGGTGGTGAAAAAAAAAAAAAAGCCAAGAAGAATGCTTCAGGCTACTAGCCAGGATTTTTCGTTGTCCTTTTTCAGAGAGTATCTATTCATCTGAGTTTGATTAAGAAAGATAGATTGTCTTAAGCAGTAATGACAGATCCTTGTTTGGGTTTTTGCATTCTCAGAGGCAACTAAATGTATTGATGTATGTAGACATGCAGGTCATCTGAGTGAATGATGATGAATATTTCCATATTTTACTGCATTTAAGTATCAGGTTGTTTACAAGATGACATTAGTCTACTGAAGCTAATTTCACCATCATCTTTCAATGGAGAGATACTCCTCTGTAAGGAAGTTTGAATGTCTGAGTGAGGCAACATTTTCACAGCATGGTTTATCTGATATAACTGTGAGCTACAACCTGCAATCAAAAGGAAAAGATATTTGCCCCCCCTCCTGTACACCACACATATCCTTGTGCTGGATCTAGCAACTGCTCAGTTTTGTGGTACTGAAATGACTAGAAACTTTTTTTTTTTTTTTTTTTTTTTTCCTGGAGTGTTGGTTTTCAGTTGAATCAGGGAGCTGATCTGATCAAACTCACAATTGCACAACCTGGCAGACAGATTGTGCCACCACAGACAGGATGGCAGGAAGGCTCAGATGAAAGAAGGCAAGATGAGGGAAGACCATGGTGTCACACCTTGATGGCTGCCTACAGTTAGATCGCCAATGAAGGCATTGGCTCTGAGGAGACAGGGATGATTTTCTTCACTGACCACAGAGTTATCCTAGAAAGTCAAGCATTTTGGTCTGAAGTTAGGTTTTGTCATTACTTCTCCTTTTCCCTCAGTATTTATAACTTCCTCCTGTGGTACGTAGAGCAAGTTTAAGAAACAGAAAGAGATGAAATCAGTGTTCAGTAAAATAGCATTCATTTAAAAAAAATTTTCAGACAGAAAAGTAAAATATATTAATGTAGTTCATTGCAGTAGCATAATTAAAAATGCTGTTAAGTAAATAATGGCAAAACTGTTGTCCAGCAAAGTATTCATTAAATATCACAAATTTCACCAATTTATAACTCTATTACATACATCTACAAAGAAGGAAGGTGTAGGATATTTCATCAAACAATTGATAGGTGAAAAAATAGCATATTTGTCTGAAGTCATGCAAAGCAACCAGTCTTACCATACTAAATTGTAAAATAACTAATATGTTCCATTTTATCTTGCTTTATCTCTGAGTTGAGAATATTAACAAAATCTAGGAACTGAAATAAAAGTTGGACTTACATCTTCTTTCAATTTGTTAGACAGTAAAGTCAGCTTCTACTCTGCATGCACTACTTTACTTCTCAAGCTAGAAATTACACACACACACACACACAAAAACGATAGAGACCTAGTATTTCCATTCAATTTTAACTACAAAGCAATTAAAAACAGATGGGAAAGGAAAGCAATTTTTTTATTCAGACTGTTTTAACCTGTTGTCTTTTGTTATTTTTAACATTTATTTAATGCAAAAACTTGACACAATATTAAAGTGAAGGTCATTATTATAAATTAAACTCCTTTACTAAAACCTTAGATCACAAACTGCAAATGTGTAATATTCTCACTGCTAAGTAGAATGTGTAATCAAGGGACATTCAAGTTTTGTAAAGTAGCATGTTTATAACCTTTTTTGAAAATTGAGTCTAAAAGAGATCATGAACATCACTAGGTCCTCCAAGGAACCATTAAACAAAACATGAAATTAATATACATATATAATTAAAACACAACATTCTTGATATTTTTCAGGTATAAGAACAAGTGCAAGAAAAACAAATTCCAACAGACAATATAAACCTTTTGCATCAAATATTTTTGGTTAATAAGAAAGAGAAAAGGAGAGAAAACTGAAGACCACAAAATTCCTCACTGTTTTCCTCATCTATCATTTTTTAGCATGTCAGCCTAAAGGCCGGTTATCTACTGAATATAACTGCTGTACAGAAATGGTGATCTCTGAAAGCTTTTTTTCTTGTTGCTGTTTTCTTTTCTTCCAGGTCAATTACGCTAACTATATTCAACTTTCACTTTTTTCTTTAAGGAATAAGTTATGGTTTATTTCCTTGTTCCATAGCCAAAGTATGAAGGACTAACATAGAAGCCTTTTTTCATAAATATTTTCTATTTGTTTTATTTATTTGTACACATTCCGTCTCTACTGAAAAAGCACATTCACTTCAGTTAAACCAATATCCAACTTAGAAAAGCTACAATCCCTTCCGCTGAAATCATGTTGAAATCAGGAAACTGCAGCTTTCTTAATGTCAAAAGCAATTAAAAAAAATCATCTTTAATATTTGTCTATGGGACACAATGACTGCACAAAAGCCAAGAGTGTACTAACATTGCTCAACAGTGAAGTTTCCAAGTATTAATAAAAGTCTTGTACAGGTTTAAGCTCTCAAAATACAGCAAATACTAGAGGTCTTCTTCTCAGGTAACATAGTCGTTATAAATGACAAATGACATGAATGAAACAGAATGTTCTTCCTCACTTGGACAAATTCCCTGTCATATTTGCATTTTGTGTTACCAGATTTTTTTTCTGAGCTGCAACCTAAATGCTTCTACTTTTAAAAGTGAAGAATGCTAAAGCTTTGGTATTTATGTACTACAAGAGATCAAGAAGGATCTGTTTGTTGAGTATTTGACTCTCCACAGGCCTGATCCATATATGCTCACAGCCAATGAAAGCACTTCTACCATCTCCAACAGTGTTTTGACTGCAATACCTTTCTTAACCTAGATTTTGCAAGTACTAGTATTGTTCTTTTATTATAATTTTTCTTACTGATTTCAATAAAGTTTCAGACAGCTTCTGTTTCCATAACCATATTCTTTTCCACAATTTTTTAACCATTATCAGCCATTTCCCATTAATTGAAGGATTTAATATCAGATCAGGCATTCTAAATTAGTCAGTACCAAAACCAGTTCATAGTACTGAACCTTAGTTTTACCACTGGTCAAGGAATTTTTTGCTCCTCAGCAAGGTCAACTACTTTGAGTAGAAAAAGACATACATTCTAGCAGAAGTTCTAGACAACTGTAAATATACTCCAGAGGGGGTGTTTGTGTGGGAAGATGTTTTTTATCAAATTACATGTAAAATTAAGAGCATAGCCATATTTTAAAGGTTTTAAACATTTTCAGTTTTTAATAGACAGTGAAATTTTCTATTTATGATCTTAAATATCAGTGTGGAGAAATTGGGAGTTGGATAAGGGATAAGTGGGATACTCCAGAAGTTCAACATTAACCCTGCATTAGCCAGGGACAAAGGCTGAAGTCAACATTACTCAGCCTTTTGTCTTTATTATTCTTCTCAAGGTGATGAATGTCCCATAGCACCACAATTCAGTGAGTATGTGTAATCCTCCCCATCCCAAAACACCACAGCAGTCCTGTCTTGGCACTTGATGAAGATCTTCTTCCTTTAATTTCAAAACTAGCAGCACTGCTTGGGGCCATAGCTGAAAATTTTCACTCTTGAAAGTAGTATCAAAAGGACTGATGAATGAATAAAAGAAGGAAAGCTGCCTGAAGTCAGTAATCTACACATATTTTCCTAAAAGATAATCACAAGAATAAGTGGTGCATATGTTAAGAATTACCCCAGGCAACTATAAGTTATGCACTTGTCCTGGATGCAGTAAGAAATTCTTTAACTTCGTATTATCACAGATCAGTCTCTCCTAACCATATATAGTAGCAATATGCTATCTTGTAATAAATTACGTAGTTCAAATTGTGATAATAAGTTGATCTGAATAATTATTCATGCATGAAAACACAGGAGGAACAAGAATCTACATCCACTTCATGAATCTATCAGTGGGTGCTGCATATTATAACTCACCCCTTCACTCATCAGTATAACTGCAGCTTATTTGAAACAGGCAGAGAAGCATTCAAAATTGTCTTAAGGAGTTTATTTGAACAAGTTGCATAAAATCACATGCATGGCAAAAGTTAGGAAAAAGAATACATTCACTTTTAATAACTGCTGGATAAAGGGGATGCTGCTGGACCACTGTAAGAGCCGCAGCAAGAAACACCTGCAGTGGGATGTAGGTAGACCTGGGGTTCAGTGCAGCCCTGCCACAGACACTCTGGTCACAGCATGGCTGAAATTCTGGGGTATACTGTCTTACTTACACGCAATGTTCACAGGCTTCTTTATAAACCACAAACAGTCAGTTTTGACCTGTCTGAAAAACAGGACTTCTGGCATCTATGCTGGGCAATGCCACCTGAAATAACCTTTTCCATAGTCCAGATCACCAGTGTCATTCACCAGTTCTGTAATATCTGAGTATTCCTTAACCCCTGTACTCCCCAACCCTTCATTTCATTTCAGCCTAACCAGCTTTCAGAAGGGATTTGGCTGTGCTACAGAGTTGAAACCAAACTGTGATTTTCAACCTTTTGCTCAAACTAATGAGAGTAAGGAAATTTATATTTAAAAATGCCTTTTATCTAGGGATTTTTTAAAAAAATATAATTTTGAGGAAGATTTAGAGGAATATGATTAAGGCATGCTGTAGTTAAATGGACATTAGTATACTTATTTATTAGGTTTCTGAAACCAATGCCAGATAGGCTGATGAAAAATAATGATCCTGAGAGACACTGGTGAACATTTTCTTTTGGCTCCATTGTGTGGTACAGGTTCATATGGGTAAATGAGAGAAGTACTGGAGGTCTCTAAATAGTGGAACTGAAAAGGAGGACATAGAGGCTGGATGAAAGGTAAAGGAGTTTGACAGAGAAACTTACAGTAAGGACAATCTTCCATCATAACATAGGCAGCAGGTCTGTTGAATCCTACAAAGGGAACATTTACTTTAGCCACTGTCAGTGACACAATACTGGGCAGTGTTAGACCACTACTGTCTGCTCTTTCTAAAGATGTCACTGAGGCCATTTCATCACAGGAACCTCATGACAAAGTGCAATAGAAGATAAGGTCAGGTTAGTTTATATAGTACATATAACCCTGGATGCCTGCTTCAGCAGTCAGATAGAAAACTCCATGACTGTCATAACTCTCTTTTTAGGTCCACAGTGCAGTGCTTCCACAACACTCTGCACACATAAAAGTTTTCACAGATAGATTAACTTTTCCAATACTGTCTTTGAAAGGATTTTAATATTAGAAAATTTGGGTATTGTTAAAACAAACAAACAAACAAAAGCCCAGTTCATTGGAAAAGCCTTTTTCACATAGCTTAGCCACTCTGAATAAATGAGCCAACATACTACATTTTCTGGAAGTCAAAAATCAGATATGTGTCATGTTTCATGGAGATTCTGCATCCAGGTATGTGTCATTACCTACATAACAAGAAGAATGTCAGCACACAGGACTGAGCTCAAAGCATATTGGCATTTTAGGCACTCTGGCAATGACCAGGAAATTAAGAAAGCAGCAGGAAAAATGTCATGTATAATCACATTAATAAGTCAGAAGATGTCACAGAAATCTACATTCTGTATGGAAAAGAGATTCCTGAAGCAGTGAGTCCACAATATCGTGGGCTATCTGAAATCAAAACAGAAGATATGAAGCCAATACTGTACAAATGGAAAATAATGACACAGCTATGTAAATTATTAAGGTCCTTTTAGCAAGGCAGATGAACAATCAATGGTATACTACAGGAAGTCTCTCTAATAACGCATATGACAACCAAAGAGTGGTCAAAAAGAGCAGAGCAAAAGTGGATCAAAGCAGTGCCCAGAGAATGATGTCTGTGTTTTAACACGTGACAAGATTGTATGCACGTCAGGATATTTTAAAAGATACCAGAATCCTAAGGATTTTGTGGTGAGAGAATTGTTTGTCTGTCACACTGAATAGCTGGTATTTGATGACTGATTATGTCTATTAAAATGTAGAAAGAAATTGCAAAATTATAAATCTAACACATTTTCTAGTTATATTTCCTGAAAATATGATACAAGTGAGGGAATAAGAATTACTTTGATAGCAGCAGTTCCCTAAAACTTCCTGAAATCTGAGATTCCTGCTCTTTGGTTCCTTGAGGAGACAACCACCATCCACTGCTTGTCTATTTCCCTAGAGTGGGATGGAAAACATGACCACTTTGGTCTACAGTGCAACAGAAGTCTAGATAGACTGGCTTGCAACCATTCCTCAAGCTGCAGAACACGTTTCACTTTTGTATTAGTTTGGATGCACATCCTTACCTATGCCAACTTTTAAAAACTTTTGCTCTTTTCATAATAAATATAAATGGGTGTAAAGGACAGTAGGTGTTCTTCAATGTACTTTCACTGTTTTACACTTTTTGTCTTATTACTACAATTACTACCATTTTTTACGCATTGAATGAATCCTGAAAAAAAATGAAATATGTTGAAAGGCACATACAGCCAGCCATAATTGGAAGCAACACTTGCTTTAGCCCTGAGTCGCTATCCCTGAGCATAGAGAATGTGTTTTTAAGATAGAGGTAAAGCACAAAATATAGGCAATGTGAATAGATACCTTCTGCTTGTTTCTGTCCTAAAAAGATTTACTTTTATATTGTTACACCTATTATTTAGGTCATTACCTCTGTATTAAATACAAGTGGAAACAGTTATTCAGGAATGCCCTTGAATTAAGGATAACCTCTATGTTTTGTCATCCAGCATTTTACACTGAGATAGTTAACTCATATCTCAATATACTTTCATGGGGCATTGGTAGTTGATAGCTCAATACCTGGTATCACAGTACCTCTTTATTACTCCTTTAATCCATACCTTTGTGGCTAGAGTCCAGTGAATAGTGTACACACTACTGTATTAACTCTGGAAAGGAAAAACAGCAAATGGTGAGTTCTGAAGTCCGGTTAATGAAGATACTCCAGTAATATTCATTAAAAAATCATTAGCATTCTGACAAATCACAAGATACTAAATAGTTTCAGAAATCTGATCTGTTGGAATGAGAAGACATCTGAATTTAGACACATGTAACTATGGCTAGCCAAATCATTAGCATTCTCAGATTTCTCCCTTCACCTTCCTCAAACAATTCCCAATGTGTCACTTTTACACAGCTGGTTTTTTCAGTTACAATTTGATTATTCTCTTACCAGTTAAATCTGGTTATATCTTGAATTAATAAACACTCATCACTTCTGAAGGCAAACTCTTGATCTATCTGGCTGATGCTTTCTTCAGTATCCTACTTTGCATTTACAGCAGTTCTTCCTGAAAATCTGTTGATGATTGCTCACCTAAAAAGAGAAAACCTCTGTTGTTATAATCACATGTAATATATGGGTGGTAATCCATTTCATAGGTTAAGATAGGATAGGCAACTCCCTGGCAGTATAGCATCTCTTATCAGAGCTCACTATCACTTAAAATGAGAAAAAAATCTAGGTAGAATAAAGTTGTATCTTAAATCTCCGTTTCAGTGAATGAGGCATTATCACAGTTTGAGAATTTATGTTTAAACATACATGTTAAGAAGAATATTAGTAGCTAGAAAAGATTAATCCCAGAGATTTTTGTGAATGCACTCTCTACTGATATAAACATTGGTCTACAAAGGCTTTCAGGTTTTCTTTAAGAGGATTTTTTGATTGGTTTTTGCCATTCTGCTATGGAAAAAAAAATGCCTGAGTTCTGTCTACTTTAGCAGCTTCTCACTTGTGAAGCTGCAACACGGTTGATTGGTAGTGTACCACAAGTACTAATTTTTCTGATATTGAAAACCTCCTAGTTAAGTCTTTCTACTGTGTGACACCAGTTTATGTTGCTCCTGGGCCTGTTCTGCCAGGGTATGTAGAACTAGTAACAGTAAGATGATTTAAGCAATGATAATATAAATCATGCTGTGTTACAGTAACTGGATATTTTCTGCACTTATTGCTGTCTCTTGTCCCAGTATAACCTTTATCCTGAAAAATCTTAACTATCTCATCTACAACCACAGAAGACAAGCTGAACTTTCCCACTGAGAGTGATTTTTCAGGACAGCCTGCAAAGAATGTACCATATATTCAAAGAATGCATTCCCTTGCCTCTGCTATTTTAAGTGCACCTTAGGAAGCTATGATAATTACTGTGCTCATCAGCTGTAGTAATTGTAGGGAATAATGTTCATATCAAACAGAGTTCGCATTGCTATGGTAACACAGCCAGTAATAACAGTGTGAACCATTTTAGAACAGGGATCCCCAGTTAGAGATCTGAAGCACCTGCAGGTGCAAAGAATTTTTCCATGTGCTAGAACCAAAGTCCTCTTTTACCACCAAAAAAGCCAACAATTTTGGGGAAAAAAAACTCAAAACAAAACCAATGAAACCCCCAGCCATACAGACTGTAAAAGCCTATTCTAACACTACACTTCTTGCTGTTAGAGCACCACTGCTGTAATCAGAATAATTTGTAAATAAAATAGCCTGGGACTGATACGAATGTCTCTTTTCACCTTTCTGGCAGTGTAATGCAGCCTGAAAGTGGGTGTAAATTATAATGGAATGTGGGCACTAAATTTAATCATAGTCACACCCACTTTAAGGATCCTTCATGTTAACAGAGCTATGAAAGAAACTTAGGCTTATCTACTTTTAGAAGTTATTTCAAAATAAAGCAGAGTGCCACTTCTAAAGTGCAGTGGTTAGTCTGAAGTAGCTGCCTATATGGGAACTCTGATTCTGCAGAGAGCTTCCTCTGTCCCTCTTTCAAATTTAACTTAATCCACTTGAGATAACCAGAAAAAGGCTCTCATTGCAAGCTATTTCCCAGTATAGCTTTTCACTGTAAGTGCAATCAAACATAGTGACCTAAAGTACTGGTTTTAATGGTCTATTCTAATGCTAGGACTTTCGGGAATAATAGGAATTGGCATTATGAGCAATAGCATAGAAATGGCAAAAGTTAATTTCCAGAAACAGGCAACCATTTTTTGCTTATTTGAGACTGCAGTCCCCAGTGTGGTTTCATTTTGACAGTTTTCCCTTGATACATATTGTCTATCATGGATATTTTTAGGGAGTGCCAAAAGTGTGGTTATATATTGGAAATCCTTTCACAGCGACCCATTAACAAGGTTCCAGCCTTCCCCACACCTAGACTTTTACTTCCCCTCTCATCCTACAGCTAGCGTTTCCTCAGTTGTACTGATCTGGCAATTTGTACATCCACACTCTGCAACAGAACTGCAATGACAGCAATTTAAATATACACGTATTTAGGTTAGACTCTTTTTTCTTTAGTGGATTATTTCATAGGTCTGGTTTAGATCACGACCCACAAACAGGCTGAATTTGTAAGACTGGTTAGCTGGTAGCCTTGGCCAAGATGGATGTGTGAGGACCACGGGAACTAACTACTGTTGATAGGAACCTCCTAAGTTTTCCTCAAGGAAAATTGTACTGTTAGTGACAAACCAACCACAAAGTATAAGCAGAGAAATTTATCAAACAGATTGAGACTAGAAAGCTTTGCCTTCTGTGTTTGCACCTAAATGCCATTCTGTCACCCCAATCTAAACAAGGAAAATGATCATAGTGCCCTTAGGAAATGGGCACAAAACCAAAGTATTGCGAAGACAGCTAGCTTTCTCTTTTTTTAGTTTCAAGTTTTAGTTCATCCAAATTTTATGAACAGAGGGCCAAGAGCACTCTGGGCATTTTGGATGTGAGCTTCACTACTGGCCATTTGCACCAGCAGAGCTCTGGGAAAGCCACAGCCTCAGCTGAGCTTCTGAATGGTATTTTACAGGTGTAGGCTTCACTCAGACACCTGTAACAAGATAATGTTTTCTCCTGATATTGTGTAATTTAGGAACAAGTGGGATTTTTACTCACTGCTTTTCTGTAGTCGTCTGTTACTGCACCACAGGAAATTAGCCATGTTTCCATTTTGCTTGTACTCTTTGCTTGTACTCTGACAGCATTATGAATTAACACAAAAAGAGGATTAACACCAGACTGACATCTCACTATGTGAATTCTGAGTCAAATTTGTGCCTGGTTCTTGGTGAATTACCACAGGATGAGAACTGGGTGTTGAACGCTTGATTTCACTGAAGACATAAATGACCAAATTTTACTACTAACAATCTTGGGTCAGATTCTCAGCTTTGTACCTCTATATGCTGATGATGCAAAGCAATGTGCCTTCCTTTCCAATGCACATTTCCTAGTGTAACGAAATCCCAAGTGGGAGAGTATAATAGGATGTACCCATACTAGATATACATATACTACTATATTATACATATACTAACTGAGCATTCCAGCATACTGGGTATTTTGGGGAAGACATGCAGCTAGACCTGTTGTAAATCTTTGGTCCTTGAGAGGTTAATGCAACAAGAAGTTCAAAGCAGTCTGTAAACTGCTTGGATCTGGATTGCAACTCATACAGAAATGGTCTTGATCACCATTAAAGATGACAAATCTGCAAACAGATCTCTTTTGGTCACCAACCAGAAGACAGAGAGAACACCATCAGGCCCATCTTGTCCAGGGTAGTCGAGAGTCCTTTAGGGTTTTAATAGGAGGGGGAAATAACCATGATAATGTAGATACTATTCTGATATTGACCTCTAAGTACACTGTAGGCTTTGAACAGTCAAACTGCACACTGAGCATTTTTTATTTTTTTAATTACTGGTAATTTTGCCTTGCTTATTGCTCATAAAAATTCTTTTATAACTGTTCTTCTATTATAAAGAAATAGTGGACCTTTTATAAAGATAAAATATAAACACATTCTTTAAGGAGTCAAATAATATAAGTATTTTGTCTTTCTCCATTCTTTTTTTTTTTTTTTGAACCCCTAAAAAGACTTTCAAGATTTTGTTGACTTAGAAACTACTAACCACAGGGCTATATGATTAAATGTAGAAAACACTTTGCCTTCTATCAAAGGTTATCCTACTCTGGCTGAACGGTTAAATATTTTACTTCCAAATTCTATATGGCATGGATAGCCACATGTGTGTCCCTACATACCCTTTTATATTATTACTGATGTGATGCTGTTGACTGTAGATGCTGCTCCCGGAAGTCAAGACATGTGCATTTTAGCCCATTAATCTCTAATTTTTTTCCAGGTGTTCTGTTACTTGCTCCAATGTTACATTACCAGATACACTTATTCAAATTCCCACTGTCAGGAATGGAAGAGGATATGATTCCCCTCCCAGACACACATTCTTCTTTTTGTTGTTGTTGTTGTTGTTGTTGTTGTTGTTGTTTTTTGTTTTATTAGATTCTCTTCATTTATTGATTTATCAAATCTGTTTTTTCTAAGATTATGACTTTAGGAATAAATTCTCTTTGCCTGGAGTTTTACATATTTCTGGGAAAAATGTTGTCTACATTTTCAAAACTTGTAGCTCTTGAGCAAATAAAAATCATTCTACTGATTTTAGGAGTAATTTTGTGTACTACCATCAGAGAATTTGAAATACAAATTGTAACACTTTAGAGGTGAGGATTTTTGCATTTTCTGTGTTTTGGGGCTTTTTCCCACACAGCTGTAAATAAGCAAGTTTAGTTTCCATTTTTAGAAAGAAAAAACTCAGTAGTGTCCAGTGTTCATGTTTTACTTGTTCTTCTGTTGCTCATATGTTCTGCTTGAGCTAACAAAAAAACCCAAAACCATAGGCTTCATAGCTGTGTTCCACTCCAATAATTCATTAAGTTGTCTGTTTAACTGTTTAACTTTTTTTTTTTTTTCCCAACTGTGCAAAGATGAAGGATGTGCAACCACACAAATTTCATTCAAGTGGCCAGATGAGATAAGCATAAGAAGGCAAAAATACATGAGTACTTAATATCAGATATTTAATTACAGAAATTAAGGACAAAATCAAAATTATTTTAAGGCTAATTTCAGAGAGCAGAAATAAATATAGCAAGTGCTATTGAAGACATGAGTAAGTGTAAGCATGTTACACAAACGTTATTAGTCTATAGTATATATGCAGGTATTTAATTGTCATTAGCAATTTCCAGGAAATGTTTCCTCAACCTCCATGAGACAGTTGCTGACTCTACTTTTGATGTAACATTGAATGGTATCATTAGCTATGTGGGAGAGTAGGCCAGAACAGAAGTGCCCTCTTTGTACCAGAATTTGTCACTTCTCCCCTTCCTGTTCTCCAGGTTTAGTTCCTTGGCCGTTGGGAGACATTACACCTGCAAGCAAAGACTGTGACCCTGAATGACTACACAGCTGAAAAGCTATGAGCACACATTGCTTCAAAGGGGACTGCATACATCCATTAGTCCTTCCCATGGAGTCAACAGAAGGTCAACATCTAAAACATCCATCACAGACGGTATTACACCAACTAGGGTGTAACCAGCATAGCTCTGGCAGTGGTGAGAGATGAATTCTGGAACAAAAAGAAGCATGGAAACATACAGTTTGATGGCAAAATCCTGACTGTGTGGAATTCAATAGTCAGAATCCAACTGACTTCAGAGGTAGAATATCACCCCTTATTATTAATCAGTGCATTTTAAAAGTGCATACATAGGTATGCATACATGTACATATACACATGTATATTCATTATGTACCTGAATCAATATTTTGCATTCACCAACAAGCTTCATAATTAAATTGTCTGCATAATTAAAGTTCTTGCAGAAATATTTTTTATCACTCTCTAGTAAATCACAAAATGTGAAAAAGGATCAGCTGGCTTATTTTTATATAAGTGCATATGAAGTTTCTAGAATCCATTTAGGATATTTTTTAGAGCTTACTGTATTGAAAATGTGTAAATATATTAAAAAAAAATCAAACTATGTTCCTACTTTAGGTATTATTATATGTTAATGTCTTTCACTCTTTATTTTGATACCAATGTCTAATTATGAGATCCATTGAAAATCCATGATATTTATTGAATGGAAAATTTCCAGTGTAAATACCTTTTTACATTATTATAGTCTTTACAGACATATTATGGATAATAAAATTGAACATAAAAATTAATAAAACTATAAAATGAACCAAGTCTATTTTATGCATACAATAATAGGGGGGAGTATTTAAGAAAATCACAAATATAACTGATGAGAATAGAATCTGTCCTAAAGGCTGATTTCATTTTACTTTTCTAATATTCATTTAAGATTTTACCCCTCAATTTTATCATTGGTCTGATCACAACACTGGAGATCTGACATGCTCTGATTATAATCCCAGATCTAACTGGGTGGCCTTGGACAAATCATTCCCAAGCTTGTTTCTCTTTCATTGTCAGCAGTGCATAGGGGAAGTAGACTCTTTGTCTGTTTAGCCTGTTCTTTGCTAGTAAAATAGAAATGCTCATCTTTATTTACTACGTAAAGATGCTATGGGGATTTGATAGCTAATATTTTTAAAGTGCTTCTTGTGAAGATTAAAAGCAGGCAGCTATGTGCTATTTATTTGGGTTTATAGTTATATAAATGGCTTCATTTATAAAAATGGAACTATACATTATTCCTAGATGTTTTTAAAAATGAGGTCTTCTCATGTCCCAGAATCATGTTATGGTAGATGTTGTTCAAAATCGATAGACAGATTTGAAAACTGCAAGGTAGTATATGAACTAATGAATATGCTATACATGATGCACTGTAAGCAACGTTTTGCCTAATCACATTTCCTGTTATGTCCATTTAAAATATTTTTTAAAGCAGAAAGCACAAGAGACTTCATAACTAACTGAAGGAAATACCAGTGACTAGTAATTATGAATAAAAATAAGAAATGTTTTTTCGCAGTTACAGAACAAGATGTGAGATGATCACTAATTTGTATGTTTTTGGAAGAATAGTTTCTGATGTCACACATCTACCTGTCAAACAAAAGGGAACAGACTCCAGTTTTGAGAAGAATTCATTTTGTATTGTACCTGGAACATTTACAAACATTACTGTTCCAGTTTCTCACTGGAGCTCACCAGTTAGAGGCTGTCAACTCCACAACTAATGCACATGAACAGTAAATCACCTACACCAGTCCAGATGATCTTCCCAAACTATTTTAAGTTTAGATATCTGCTATTACACTGTATGGGATAAAAATCTTCATACATTTGGTTATCTGTGGCATATGGCAGAGGAGTGGAACAGAAAGCTTGACTGTGATTAAACCACTGCAAAGCATTGGTAATTGATCACATTTCAAAGAGCTACATCTACAACCAATTTCAGACTGCAAAGAACATGCAAAGAAGGAGAAAAAAACGATTTCTGCAAAAACTGTAGTTAATGAAAAATTCTCCACTAGGAGTGATGAAGAAATGATGATTTCAAGGAAGAGCAAGAAAATATCCCAATCAGACTGTGGCTTTGATAATCATATGGGTTTCACAGACTGCTTCCTTTGAATTATCTGCCTGGCAACAGTGAGATGCCCAAAATGAAGAGGCAGTTCTGGACCAAGTTGCTTCTGACATGGGAATCAGAGGAAGAAGGAGGGAGGAAGGACAGATCTGGCCAAAGAACCAGCAGAGGAAACTTGTTCTTGCTGCTCTTCCTCCTGCTGTTGCGGCAATGGAATCATGGCTGTTTTGCTGCTGTAGATCTTGTATACTACCAGGTTTACACTTTGAATTACCAGCATATTGCAAAATAATGGCAACTATCCATCAAACCTGCTGTCCCCAAATTTTGAAAACCTGGGAAGAAATAAAAACATCCAGCTAAAATTAATCACCTGGAAGTAACTAATGTTTGTGGGTGATGAAAAATTTATAAATGGCTCTTGAGCCTAGACAAATTTTCAATGTTCTGAAATTATTACATGCTGAAAATTTGTATACTGTCTCTCTATTGAGTAGACAGATTAACAGAGTTTGTATAAATTAAGCAGGCAATTGAAGATATTACTATATCTATTCCCATACATATATCTTGTTCTGCAAAGTGATGTAAGAGCAGTTATTTGTTATTAATGATAGATACAGGCCTGAAAAATAATATTGCAGTGTTTACATGTTAGTAATTTTTTGGTCTAGGGAAATGTTTTTATTTTGACAGTGAATATTCCACCAGTACAGGTTCTGGAAGCAGACTTTAAAAAAAATATAATAGAGTTCAAGATTGAGTGGATGACCCTGCCAGGCTTCGCGTGGGACAAGCCAGGTGGTGCATGTGACCCCATGGAAGCCATGTCCTCAGTGATGGACACTGTCCCACAGCCCCTGGGGGAGATGGGTGCCTGGGCAGGTGCCAGAGGGAGGCTGGTCAAAGTGGTTACAGCCTGGGGGTGCTCACAGGGCCCAGACAGACCCCAGGGTTTTCTTACTCTACAACTATTAAAAGAAGCACATTTTGTGTTTTATGGAGGCAGCCCGTACAAACATTCTTTCTCTGTTGATAAGTGATCCTGTAAGTCTGCTCAGGACTTTCAGTTTGAGGTAGTCTATTGAAGTATAATGGTATGAGCTGAAATCAAGCTTAATGCCCATCAAATAACTGAATTCACATTAGTTTCTGTTATACTTTGTACATATCAAAGAATCACAGAATCATCTAGGTTGGAAAAGACCTTGAAGATCATCTAGTCCAACCATTAGCATAACACTGACAATTCCCTACTACACCATATCCCTCAGCGCTATGTCGACTCTACTCTTAAACACCTCCAGGGATGGGGACTCCACCACCTCTCTGGGCAGCCCATTCCAACGCCTAACAACCCGTTCTGTAAAAAAATACTTCCTAATATCTAGACTAAACCTGCCCAGGCGCAACTTGAGGCCATTACCTCTTGTCCTATCACTTGTTACTTGGTTAAAGAGACTCATCCCCAGCTCTCTGCAACCTCCTTTCAGGTAGTTGTAGAGGGCGATGAGGTCTCCTGTCAGCCTCCTCTTCTCCAGACTAAACAACCCCAGTTCCCTCAGCTGCTCCTCGTATGACATGTCCTCCAGACCCTTCACCAGCTTCATTGCCCTTCTCTGGACGCACTTGAGTAATTCAATGTCCTTTTTGTAGTGAGGGGCCCAAAACTGAACACAGTAATCGAGGTGCAGCCTCACCAGTGCCGAGTACAGGGGTAAGATCCCTTCCCTGTCCCTGCTGGCCACGCTATTGCTGATATAAGCCCGGATACCATTGGCCTTCTTGGCCACCTGGGCACACTGCTGGCTCATGTTCAGCCGGCTGTCAATCAACACCCCCAGGTCCCTCTCTGACTGGCAGCTCTCCAGCCACTCCTCCCCAAGCCTGTAGCGCTGCTGGGGGTTGTTGTGGCTGAAGTGCAGCACCCGGCATTTGGCCTTATTGAAGGTCATACAGTTGGCCTTAGCCCATCGCTCCAGCCTGTCCAGATCTCTCTGCAGAGCCTCCCTACCCTCGAGCACATCAACACTCCCACCTCTGTCTCTGTCTCTGGCTGAGGAGGCTGGATTCCCTCAGTACAACTAGTCTTGTTATTAAAGACTGAGGCAAAGAAGGCATTAAGCACCTCAGTGTTTTCCTCATCACTCGTTGCCATGTTTCCTCCTAGCAGGGGATGGAGGCTCTCCCTGGTCTTTCTTTTGCTGTTGACATACTTATAGAACCATTGCTGTTATCCTTGATTGCTGAAGCCAGATTAATTTCTAGCTGGGCTTTAGACCTCCTGATTTCCACCCTGCATAGCCTCACAGCATCTTTGTAATCATTGTGAGTGGCTAGCCCCTTCTTCCAAAGGCCGTAAACTCTCCTTCACTTAAGGATAGGTATAGATGTAACTTTCTTTTGTATAGGAAATCCTATGAAAACATTTTGAAAAGTAGGATTAACTCTTTAGCCAAATGTTGGGTGTGAAAATGTTCTCAGGTTGAATTCAGGAGTACATGAGAAAAATAGCTAACAAAAAAGGCAGTGGTAAGTAAGTGGTCATTAATTACTTTTTCCAAGACACTCAGTATCAGTCATTTGGTAGATAATCTTTACATGTCTAGGAATGTGTATCTTGTGCTAGTGGATGTTGAGGATAACAACATTTCTGGGTTTCATACAAGTGGCTCATTTAGTAGCGAATACAGTCACAGGGTAACAGATCTACTTTCAGTCTTAGAAATTGTTTCTGTAGCAACTGAATGAAAAGTATCTCAGTTTCTCTTTTCCAAAAGGTAATTTTTTTAGAAGTTTCATAATTTCCCCACCCCACTCCATTCTTTACCATAAGCCAGGGATGTTAAAATGGGTACTAGAAGAGATCCATTCTATTATACTTTTCAGCTTCTAGTGGAATCAGAAATACCTTGTGGCTCAATATCTGGTGTTGAAAAGCTCAAATGTGTGTTTCTGAAAAATTGTTAACTAGAGAAATGTCTTAGAAATAAAAGCAATAATACCCCTAAACTCACTTCTTTGAAATCTAAAGAGTCCGTATCCTGCATTCAGAGCCACAGACCTGACCTTTGAGATAGAGAAAAAAAGAACTTTGCCAAAATTGCAGTTTCCTTACATCACCATACACTGTGATAACTCCTGTCAGGATCACAAGCAGTCTTACATGTCAGTATCTGTGTTAGAGCTGGTGGGTCAGCTTAAGAATTTAGGTAAAGAAGTGAGCTTTTGTGTCATTTAAAACTACAGAGCATGATAGAGATGGCAGGAAGATTTACTAAAATAGTATCCAGAATTTGTAGTGTTTCTGTCAGTATTTCTTCCATTGGCACCCTGACTAAACCCATGTTCATCCTATTATCCCTGCATACGGGGGCAGATGTAGCCACTGCTGACTTGGATCTTCGCAGAGCTAAACTGATCTCTGTTGTTTTCTAGAGCCAAGTCAGTCTCCACAGACTGTGCTTCTAACATTGGCATCTCAGGTAAATGCTTATAGTTAGGCAAGATGAATGGAAATGTCTCTGCATTCAGACACTAAGGAACTTTGCAAGAAGTTTATAGCACAATATGAGCAGATCACAGGGAAAAACAGCTGGTACTGAGGACATCATATGTTGTGAAGATTTATACTTGAAATTGATTCTGGCCTGGTCCTTCTTAGTGAATGTCCATTAGTTGCTGAAGTTCAGTATGTTCATTCCTGGAGCACCTTTCTGAGGTTAGTTTCATTCTTCATTAGGCTACCAAAGCACACTGAGCAGGGGTGTTGTGGATGGTTCACCTCAAAAAAGCAGTTGAGATCTGAAGCAAAACACTAACAGAGATGCACTCATATGACTGTTAATTCTCCATCCCTAATACACAGCCACACTTCTTCAAGAAGTAGAAACATATCCCTCCTAATGCTTCTTTAACTTTGTCCCCTCATTGTTATTTTCATCTCCTGTTTTCTTTAGAGCTGTTTGACTATGACCATCTGGTCCTTTTACACACAACTTCCCATCACCACTGTATATTTTGTAAGTTTCCTATCTCCTTTTTTCTCAAAAGCTACGTTTGATTATATTTATCATTCAACTGCATAACACTCTGGCAGAACAACTGCTGTGTCCAAGCTTCCTGTATTAAATCATCAGTTATGAGGGTGGGGGCTGAAGGCTGGGAAGGAGGTGGTGTTTAACAGAAG
The DNA here is from genome assembly GCF_031877795.1 of Strix aluco. Lineage (NCBI taxonomy): Eukaryota > Metazoa > Chordata > Aves > Strigiformes > Strigidae > Strix > Strix aluco. The sequence goes on from NC_133935.1 coordinate 67,805,815, forward strand.
GGGGCACCTATTTAAAATATTATTTTTTTTTATTAAAGAGAGGTAAACAGAATTAAACTTGGCTTTTTTAAGTCTGAGAACACAGCATGATCTTAATTTTAAATCTGTAATGAGAGCTAAACCGTATTTCATAAAGCTCTGCTAAAGAGATTCCATGAAAAATATAGGCTCCTTGACAGGATCATGGCAAGTGGCCTCTAATAACAAGCTGGACACCAGCATTGTTTCACTTGCTCCCTCCTCTGCTTCAGAAGCATTACTAGATTTACTTTTCTGCACTGAAGTCATACTCTTAAAGTAGCATACTAAGAAAAAAAAAAAGCCTTTCATAAATACTCAAACAATCATTTCTTTCCTTTTACTTTAATTGCTCTACAGTCAGTGATTAAATTTTACAGTCCTTAGTCACAAAGGACTTTAAGGTCATGCTGCAGGCAAGACTCATTCCAAAATGAAAGAAGTGGCAAAATACATAAGACATTTCCCATGCATACTCTACGCATTATTTGAATTTCCTCCTGGAAGCCTTGGTCAAGTCTCAGTCAGTCTGTACCTGGACATTTGTACTGTGTGGTAAAGGGAGCTGGGTGCTATGCTAGCAGCATCCTGCTCTTGTATGTCTGTACTGCTGCATACCCAAACTCATAGGTTACAGAAGCTGGTATGCCCTAGCCATCTTTCTCTGGTACTCAAGAGGCCTTGATATAGTCTCTGGCAGTACGCAATATTTTAAGCTTTATTTTAGAGACAGAGGTTTTACCATCTAGGGGCTGTTCATTACAAACTGTTCATAAGAACTACAGTCTTGGTACTGATAAGGAAATCACTCATGACTTTTCTCAACAATGCATACCGTTTCGACGGGCCACACTCACTTACACAGCTATAATTACAGATGATTTATAAAGGGAAATAGAGTCTCTCTAGATTTGCTCCAAAGCAGATTTTGTTAAAATAACTGTTCTTCCACTAATGGTCTGTGTGCTTATGTATGTGTATGTGTTTCTGCTCCTTGACTGAATGCCTGTAAATTTTCAAACTGAAAAACAGTCACTTCTAAACTTTCCAAATAAGCTTTCAGCTGATGATCTCTGAGGCTGAAACTCATGAAATTCCTCTATTATTTTTTTGGATGAAAAAATATTCAAGGACATTCAGTGCCTTTCTAACTGCTTATAAGAAATCTGAAGACTGTGTCATCAGCAAAGCATTTAAACTCTATAATCCATCAAGCAGCTTTTTTTCCTATAAAATTTAGCATATCTAGGGCTGTTGAGATGAAGGGTTGTGTTTGCATGTGTGTGTATGGATATACAGTAGCATTGTAGATTGAAAATATGCAACTATTCTTTTCTTATATAATGAAAACCTAAAAATTCACTGTATGCTTTAAAATATTGCCAGTTGGATGCATCAGAATAATGTTATTCCTAGAACCAAAAAACAGACAAGGACCTTACTAGGTAATCATGACCATGCAGGGTGTCTGGAAACATTTGACGGACAATGGGAGAAGAAGCCATTTCCCCAGTATTGTAGTCCCTGACAATATCACATATATGTTTAGGATGGAAAATATTTGTTCTTTATTGTATGGTCAACACTTTATTTTTTTTTTTACCCCATGATGGTCTTGCGCCATCACCACATGCTCTTCTAAGCCTTTCCTCACCATGATCACAGAGGAGAAACTGTAATACATTCAGACTATCACAGCAAGTTTGCCTCGAAAATCACTTCACCTTTTGTGGGGACCAAATTGCAGGAGACCATTAATTATTAAAACTCTTAGCTTCACCAAGTATATAGCTTTTCTGAATATACACCTTCACGCAATAACACAAAGTATGGCAGGATGCTCATTGAGGGTTTTCTGCCAGTTCTTCAACAGAAGACTCAGTTCATAGCAACACATTGCCAACAAGAATACTGTAAGATGAATGGAGATATGGCCATTTCAGTCCCCAAGACGTGGCCTAAAAATGCCGGAAGAACCTGCAAGGATATAACAGAAGTCCTTAAAGAGACACATTGACTTGTGCAAGTCTTGTCTGAAAGACTTCCATTCTCCCAGGTCATACCACTGTCACAGATATCAGCCAAATTTCCAGAATTGTTATTTTGTTCTGTTTCCTTCAAGTGGTAGATGTTTATAGGGCATGATCAGCTAAGAGAGAAAAAAAAGAGGGAACTAGAGAATTCTGTACCAGACTTTGGAGCCTGCTCTCCCACTCCAGACAAGCCCCAGGCCTGATGAACATCACCATGTGCTGTAAGTCTTTGTTCAAATTCCAAGGAGAGAGAGAGATATGTAGGAAAGGCTAATTTTGGGAGGGAGGGAAAAGCAGAGGTCTGGAGACAGAGTACTTTTCCACCTGTGCCTTGATGGCAGATAATAGCACTTTTTGGCTAGAAAACCAAGTACTTGTATATATAATTAATTAGATGTGTTTAATAGGAGCAGTGATGGGGAAGGCTACAAATGCCTATTAATACCACTTAGCACAATAGACAGTCTTGTTCTTGTGCTTCTCAGACAGGCACTGTGTAACTGTGTGCCCTATCATTATTGGCCTAAACTAGAAGAACAGTTTTCTATCATACCAGAATGGAGTTCCACGTGGAAAAGTGAGTATAAAACAAGACCCAAAATTCTTAGTTCTTCAACTTTTAGTGCTAATTTGTCTACATATAGGAAGTTTTTCCAAACTGACACCAGTTACAGTGAGACTTGGCTTTTCACAGGGGAACAAAGCAGTAGATGGTGAAAAATTCAGCAACTGATTTTTAGTGTATCCCATGGACATATGAAATTAGTAAGGATAATAGTCTAAAAAGAATGGTCTGGTTTTAATGTCTAATCTGGCAAGGGCATCTGCCCACAGTGAGCTCATAGCAACAGTATGGCTATAGAGAAGAGTGACTCAGTTTGCACTCAATAGGAATGGAGCCCATCAGCACAAGCTAAAAGGAAGTTGTGTGCCTCACCCTTCTAAGCCCCTTTGAAAATCCCAGCCACTATTTTTTTTTCTGCCAGATGGGTTGATGACAAGTAGCAATCAGAAACACTCTGGTCTAGTGCTATTAAAATCATTACTGGAGAAATTTGGAAAAAAGGCATCAGCATTCTTTCATTGTATTGAAATATGCTGTCTTTTATGAGCTGAGTCATAACAAGCTGAGACATATTTACTACTTAGACAATTTTTAAACATTATAAACAGAGTACTTGCTCAGAATATTGCTGCCACAAGCAAGACAATTGATATTTTCAACCTTAATATGAATAAACTCCAACATTAGTATTGCAACAATGCAAATGACTACAGTACCTCTTCCATTAATATTGCTCAACCAGGAAATTACTTTAAATTATGGTAGCTGGCAGTTATATATCTCGTATTTATGACTTACCCTCAAATGCAGCTCAGAGTGCAAAGGCACAGTTTACTACTACAAGAGTGAAACTTCCTTAGTCTTAGGGTTTATTTGTTTGTTTTAAAATAGATGAGACACTATATCCCTCCTACTGAATTACACCACAAGAGCTGTCAGTAGGTCATCTGAATTCTGTTTTTCCATCCTACATCAGGATCCCTCTGGATTAGATTTATTATTGCCTTCCCTCAATTGCTCCAACCCACAGCAGTCTCCTCTCTGGTGATGAGGGCTAAAAATAGTTCCCTCCAGAGCCCGGCTCAGTAACTGTATCCAAACACACAGAGAAGGCAGATGTGATAGTTGGTAGCTGAATGTTTTCTTTCACCACTTCCAGCCAAGAAATAAGGCCCCAGTGCTGGATTCAGAATAAGGACTCAAGTCTGAAAAAACTTGCACTGGATTTGAATGGTAAATTGCTTTTGAATAGTAGGAACAAACTTGATTACAAACAAACAGGCAACTCTAACACAATGAAATTCACTTCTGCACAGAGACAACTAAACCTTTCAAAATAAATAGATTAGAGGGCATGTGAGCTCATTGAATAATCAGTCCAAGTAATTATATTAGCCATACAGAATTATTTAAAATCCGCAGGTATCTTTTTCATATTTTAAAGATATATTTCTTAATACATTTCTTTATTTCTTTATTAAATATCACCAGCCTTACTGAGAGAAAAGAGACAGCAGTCTGTTAGTCTGTGAGTGATCCTATTGAAAATTGTGGAACTGGGTTGCTCAGTATCAGTAAGAAGGTTAGAAGATGTATGTGAAGCTGACTGTATATGGGTTTTCTTCCCTCTTTCTTCAACTAATCAATAAAAGCTCTTTAAAGTGAAAAAGTTCTTCCCAATAATGCAAAGTAAATTATATTATTTCTACATTTTACACTCGTAAATGCTTTGCAGTTAGGCTCTGTGCCAGGATTCTATTTCACTGGATCATTATTTGTATAACGTAAGTAGGTAAGGATATCCCAAATGAAAGCACTGTCAAGCATCCTCACACACAGACACACTGGAGTTGTTTGGACAAAATATGCAGACGTTAATGCAAACCCAGTGACTCTACTTTGGATATTTTTCTCAGATTTTTCTGACATCAATTTTTTTGCCGAAGGCCCAGCCTCAGCATCCAGCAAATCCACCAGCAATACAGCATTTGTGCCTGCCCAGTATCAGAGACAGGTTCTAAAACAGTCATATTTGAAACCATGTGTATGGAAATGGTGTTTATGTGGAATCATCTACTGTTATTCAAAATGGTCCCAGGCAGAAGGATGGGACACTCTGTTCAACAGGTCCAATATGCAGAATGACTCGACTTGGCAATATGCAGAATAATTCAATTTATTGTATCATTCTTATATAAATGCTTTAGTATGGACACCAAAGGAAGCTAGACTAACATAGAATCAAGAACGAGGCTCTACATGGAGGTACAATGGAGACAAGGATGATACTGAACTCCCTACATGTGTCTGTACCAATAAATTAAAGTGTGCTTGTGAATTTGACCTCCTGTGGTAGTAAACCGTTAAAACATTCCCCAGCACAGATTTGGCACATTCCAGCTACCATAATCCCCCCAAATTCTCTGACATCATTTAGCAGCTGCAACTATCCAGTGACAATTCACAGTAAACCATTTGTCTGCCTTCTTCTGGAGGTGAAGTCTATTTAACTGGCACTTGGTCCTGGTACCTAGAACATTCCTAGACATGTTTTAAGTTATTCCTGTAGCCACAGAGTTTGTGATCACTACTTTATTTTACATGAAACATGTCTGTAATATCTTGAATTAGGATACAAAGTTAGTTGTGAGTACAATAGGATTTGAGATTCTAGAGTAGTTTGCTGACTTGGAGGAAGCAGATGGCTCTAAGGCTGATCCAGATATTGTGGGAGATAAGGTGAGATAAAGTCCCCGGGTAACAAATAACTGGTGGCAACAGAACTGGTTTTGAATCCATATTCCCAGGATGAATCCCAGCATCACACCTCAGGCAAGGAAACTTGCTTCCAGGGTTGCTTGTTATTTACCTTTTGTTATTTACTTTTTGGGGTGCTTTTTCCGGGTTTTCTCTTTCTCTGGGGACACAGCCAGGGTCTGGGCATGCTGGCAAAAATATAGGCCAGCACTCCTAGTCATGTTCCAGATCCCCTACAGCCTGAGGACCTGGACCTTTGTCCTCTGTGCTCTACCCTGCTGGAGTGATTTTGGCTAGGCTTTGTCACAAGTTATGCCTTTTACTTATAGCAACCTAAAGATCCATGCCATCCCTTTCCTCTCACCTCCTTTCACCCCTCCAGCTTACCATTATCATTGCAGAAATCACATGCACACACTCACAGAAGAACCAACCACTGTTTTTCCTAATCAGAATTTCTTGAATTAAAATGGGGAAAAAAGTCAGTAAAATGAAGTGAGTTGGAGTAGTTTGTAGCTTACATCTGTGTCTAATACTTAATCAAAAAGTCATTGATTGCACATGGGATTTCTGCTTCAAAAGCTGAAAAACTGGAATTGATTTTTAACCTGAAGTGGTGCAGTAACATCCTCCAGACACTTCTTCGCAGGATGGAAGCATTATCTTTTGGCCCTCCATAGGTTGCTGCTGACAGACCCAGGTACCATTCTGCTGCCCTGGCTACTCCACTGGTAACCTCCGTCAGGAAGACAAGAGAAAATTTGCAAGATGCTGTAACACCTGAAGCCTCTCCAAGGAGAATCAGCAGAGGTGTGTGCCAGGGCCCTTAGGATGCATATCGGTACAATTTCTTCTAAGGGTGACACTGATCTTTAGACTAGACCAGGCCTACTGAGTTACTTTTTTAAAAAACAGAAAGAAAAAAGAAAAAAGAATCTCATAAATTCCAGCCTCTACCTTCATTCTTCTTCAGATAAAATTCTGTCTAGTGACATTACTCCTCAGAATGCAGCTAGTGTAAAATATCCTTGACTATTTCTGAGAAATGTCAATTCCTTCTACATATGTGACTTCTAATATACAAGCCACCAAGCTTTTTGTATCATAATAAGTTTATTTGAGCTATGCTGAACACAGAAAAAAATGCAAATAATTTTCTAGTTTTGTTGCTTTATAAAGTAATTCAGACCATGGGAAAAAATTGTAAACTGCCTTTTAGACAAAGAAAGGGTGGGGAACAATATATCCTCCTGCTTCCCCATTATATAACCAATCCCCATTCTTAAATGCACAAAAAAAAATAAGAGTAAATTGAAATAAATCAAATAAATTACATTGCATAGTTTCAAGCCGTACATTATGTCTGGGCTGTAATAATATACATTATCATTAATGGCTTTCACTTTACAGTGTTGAAAGTCAGATTTGTTGTTGTCATCTTCATTCCTTGACCTTTACTATCTGCATTGCTCACATGAAAGTATTAGTCTGCTGTCACACTTCAAGAAACCATGTAATAAGGTCAACTATGCATCACTCCAAGTCATCTAAGGCTATTTTGGCATACTTGCTTTATGACAAATGCGTAAGATCACTGCAATTATCTACAATGACAGTTAGACTTCATGCTATATACAATTCAGATTTCAGTTATATTAGAAAATACTAGTGCCAGATGACTAGTGTAACATTTTATCACCATGAATTCAATATCCATTTAACTGATATGCAACAAAAGATAATTTCAAGTTCTGAAAAGCATACCTATATACTGGAGAAACATATAAATGAAGAAATATTATTATGTACCCTTCAATTAAAATAGCTTGTCTGCTTGTCTTGATTTATATTAGGATTTGCAGGACTTGGGGGAGTGGTAGAGGTTAGGTTTCATATAAGAGTTCAGAACTGAGAAAATAGTTTTACTGCTGAACATTTAAATCCGTTCAGAGAGAGATTTGTGAGATACTGCAGTATATCAAAGAAATCTGCATTAAGAGTATGTTGCTTCTTGTATTAAAGAAGCTGACAGGAAAAAAATGCTCTGTTCAGCAGCCATCACCATAAAATTGTATGAATGCAACTACATTACTAAGGGACCTCAATTTGGCACTTGAAGTGGGCAACTACATTTTCTGCTTCAATATATAAATGATCCTAAGTACTTGCTTGAGTCTCCTCAGTTTTTGAGCTGTAATGGTTATTCCTATACTGAGGATGGAGGATGCTTTTATTCCATGGCTTTGCTGAGTTTTACCATATCCTTTTTGACAGAAGTGAAAAGGAAAAAGAAAGCACATTTGCAGTGGCAGTGGACCAGTAGAAAAGCCTCCACAGGAGCCATCAAGCAACTGGCTGGCCATTTATATAATCAGAAGAGGTCCAGTGACATACAGTTAGTTGGTAACTCTGCTTTGCAAGTCAGAGTGCACATTAGCTTCAGCTCTTGCTACTACTCCTAAATGAAATGGACAGGATGGACTAAGACTTCACCAAATTTGATCTGAAACATGAGATTAATTAGTATATCTTTTATTACCCAATCACTGACCCAGACAGCTCCTATTTCTACCTCTGCATTTCAAAATCATGAGCACATTGTAGATGCCATGGGATCACAAATTATTGTCAGCAACATAGCCAAAGGTCAGAAACCATTTGGTTGAAAGAATAAGTTATGGAAAAAATGACTTCTTAAAACATGGTGCATGGGGTTTTTTGCCCTTCTCTGATCTTGAAGACTTGAGAAGGTTAAACATTGCTTCACTGTGAAAGGATTGCCTAGTTATTTATGTTTTATAGCAGCTGGAGCTATAAAATGCTAGAAATGGTATTCTAAGATTACCTATGCATGTACACATCACAGAGGCAGAGAATGCACAGAATTCTTCTCCTGTGCAGCTATAGTGAAAAGAGAAACTCAAACAACTTATTGAGTTCCTACATCCACGATACAACAAGATTTTGTCAAAGCAGAGATGTTCAGAAAAGAGCAACGTGATTAAGTGCTAATTTACTAAGAAAGATTTTAAAAGTCTAGTCTGGCTCAGAAACACTGTAACAGAGACATAACAGCAGTCTAAGTATACTGGGTGGAATATATATTATTTAGGGTTTATAGAATAAAATTAACAAAGGGAATACGTAGTATTAATATCAAGGGAAGGGAAGGGAAGGGAAGGGAAGGGAAGGGAAGGGAAGGGAAGGGAAGGGAAGGGAAGGGAAGGGAAGGGAAGGGAAGGGAAGGGAAGGGAAGGGAAGGGAAGGGAAGGGAAGGGAAGGGAAGGGAAGGGAAGGGAAGGGAAGGGAAGGGAAGGGAAGGGAAGGGAAGGGAAGGGAAGGGAAGGGAAGGGAAGGGAAGGGAAGGGAAGGGAAGGGAAGGGAAGGGAAGGGAAGGGAAGGGAAGGGAAGGGAAGGGAAGGAAAGGAAAGGAAAGGAAAGGAAAGGAAAGGAAAGGAAAGGAAAGGAAAGGAAAGGAAAGGAAAGGAAAGGAAAGGAAAGGAAAGGAAAGGAAAGGAAAGGAAAGGAAAGGAAAGGAAAGGAAAGGAAAGGAAAGGAAAGGAAAGGAAAGGAAAGGAAAGGAAAGACCAACCCATTGCTGTGTGGACATTTCAGGAACTGAATCACTGGCACTTTTATGCCACTCCCAGTAACAGATCAGTGTATCGAGCCCTTAGGAGCATTCTGCATAAAGTCAGATACACTCTGCTGGGGAGAGCAGCCAGTTCAATGGCAGGGAATAGCAACTGCTTTTCTACCTCTGATTTTTATGCCTGTTAGCTTTCTTTCCAGTTCTGCTGTAGGAAGAACTCTTGGTAATAAAAGGTATTCTGTATAAAACATAAAGTCCTATAAAATAAATTATAGGCTTTGTAATAAAACAGAAAAGGCAGTTATATTCTTCCCTGGAAATAATTAATCAAGCTTTCTGCAGTGAAAAGTTTTGAAAGCACATAAAGCACACATTTTTACAGAAAATGTAAGTTTTCTCTGAAGAAACGGGAACTATTACACATTTATGAATGTTTATGCCACTGTCATTTATTTTTGTTTTCATAATGATGCCTTATTTTAGGACAGGAAAGTACTTCTGTTTCTGTTTTGTGCATTACTTGTGCATAACAGCTGAGCTCCTTCTGCTAAATGAGAAAAAAGTGGTTTTACAACTGTACTAACTTTACATTCTCTTTCCCATTGACTGCTTTCATTTTTCAACCCAGTTCACTGAAGGATTTCCTGCAGCCAGCTTGTTAATTTTGAAACTGTAATTTTCCCTGCAAACATGTCTCTCTCACCCATATGTGTACACTGCTCACTATGTAGTGAATTAGGAAACCAGCATATAATATCCTTCATGAGGATCCTGAGCAATTCTTGTATATGTCATATTCCTGAGTTACAGAGAATTACACATACATGATATGGAGCTGATATGGGGTCACTAGACAGCGGCAGCCACCAGTGCCAGGCCTCTACAAATCCCACTTGCATGCCCAGCCTGGGTTTCACAAAAAAACTGCGGGACTCCTGATGAGCTGCTATTATTCTTTAACCCATGGAAAATGTAGACAGGCAACTATATAGTATTAGCATTATTTATTCATGTCTAGATTCCCCAGCTAAAAGCCAGACTATATTTTGCCAACTGTTATGTACACACAGTGGTAAAATAGCATCTGTACTGAGAAGTATACAAGCAAGGCATACCAAAAATAACAGGAGAGGAAAAGGCATATGCAGGAGTAACTTGTTTTTATCTGCAGAGTAACACCAAGAAGACCATAAACCAACAGAGTACTGTGGCTACTAGGTTACCATCTAAAACACTTGCTGCCACTTTACACTTATTATTTTTCTTAATACCCCATATTTAAGTACTCCACTTAATAAAAAGACTTAGAAATTTGTAAAACATAATTTTTAATTAGGTGCATAGCCAAGACATTATACTTATTAAAGACCATGATTATATAAGAACTACATGTCAAAATTTAGATATTTAATACTAAACATAAACATACATCTTCACATCTTCAATTTCTAGATCACAATAATTTTTTATCAGAGGGCATACCATTCTGTCTACACAAATCTGCTCTGAATGGGTATTTTGCATAGTAAACACAATATGAATTTGATATGCATAGTTTAATCCAACTTCATATTATTTTACCCCGTAAGACATCAGAACACATTCTTTATTTTGCTGGGGAATACAATCAAAATTCTGCATACAGCAGCTCAGTTCATCTCTAACAGACATCAACTGATTCAGTCAAAAAGCAAGAGATAGTACTTTGTGTGTTTCAGCTAGCACAATTCAACTAGAGTAAATACAATATACAACTTTGGTCTGACAACACTGGTCTCAGTTCAGCAGAAGATATGTGCGTTCTACCAGACCATTTAAGCACCAAGAGGCTGAATCTCCTCATCCCACAGCATGTCTGTGTCCTGAAGGAAATGTCTCTTACAGTCCAGTTCCATAACCTGTTTAAGGTGGCAAGATACAGTGCTGTGACTGAAAAAGGCCATCCCACCCTTTTCTTACCACTAGCCTGCTCAGGTTCGTGACACCATGTATCCCTTGGGCTGCTGTAAGCATTTGTGTAGCTGCACTCAAAACTAACAGGGAACTTGTGTCAGTTCAGAAAACCCCAGCACAATGAAAATGGGTTGGATCCCATGGGTTGGCATGAGAAACTGCATGAGATGAGGAAAGGGGAGAACTATCCCTTTTGGTGGATGCTCTTTCTAGCAAGACCTGAAATAGGTTGTCCATAGCTTAAACATATTTTCAGACTTAGCTTATTTAGAGAATTGCCTCAAAGATTGTTTTGGGGTTTTTTTTAAATAGTTTTTACTTTGTCTATGGAACTATTATCTCAGGTTATTTGTTCCTCAAGGAACTATTACAATGCCAATTCATGAATCTATTCATAAGTCTGCTCAGAATTTATTGGCCAAAATTTATTTCAGGCACATCCCTTATGATAAGGTGCTTGTCTACCGGTCACATGGGAAGAGTAGTCCTGAAACTGTAGGACTTCTCAGACTTCATGACTGCACTTTTTCAGAATGTCTTACATGAAAAGCCTCATGGTACATGTTGGTCAGAGACTTCTCCATGAAGAAGGCAGCTCTTCTGTGACTCCAGGACTCTGTATTCATTTCACATACCCCAAGCTGCAATTGGTCTGGGCATCCTACTCAAGGAATTTTTGTAATGCTGAATGAAGAGGTCTATGATTGATACTTTCAGGAATATTTCACTCTTGGTAATTGAGCAGTTTCTCAGTTTATCAAGAGAGAATGGTGGAACATATTTGCACTTTCAGCCATCAGGCTCATTTGGACTAGAAATGTGGAAATGTGAACAGTGTGTTTTCTATGTAATAAAAATTCCTGTCAAGTACCTTGGAAGTAACTAGCCTCCAGTGTTACTAGGTGTGTCCTGTCCTGATGCTGCCATTTCTTCTGGCTGCCTCTTCAACCTTCCAGAGGTCCCAGTTCTGACTTTCAGGACTGCCAGATCTCCTTTGCAGGCTTTCCCGTCTCCTGGTTGTTTGTTGTGACTCTTCATAAACTTGAATTGGCTTTGCTTCTCTCCAAGTTATAATTACACTCTAGACCTTCTTTGTTTCAACAGGGGACTGCAGAGGAAATCAGATCTCTTTAGAACTTGGAATATTGTAGGAAGCATGTGAAGTCCCATGTCATTTATGATGACTGGAATAAAGCTTAGAATAGCAACTTACAATTCATTGTAAAAATGTGTTATTCTTTTGTGGTGCGTTGAAGTTGGCTGTCCATCAGTTGCCACCAAGCCACTCTCTCAGTCCCCTTCCTCAGGGGGACAGGGAGTGAAAATAAGATGAAGACCTCATGGAAAAGCAAAGGCCAGGTGAAACAAAAGAAAAGCAAAAATCTTTAATCTCTACTTCCCATTGGCAGGTGATATCCAGCCACCTCCTGGATGTCCAGCCTCCCCTCCCTTCCTCCCCTTTTTTGTTTTTACATTTTATTGTTGAGCATGATGTCATATGCTATGGAATATCCCTTTGGTCACTTCGGGTCAGCTGTCCTACCTGTGCCCCCTCCCAACACCCAATCTACTGGCATTTGGAGCGGGATTGGAGAGACAGCCCTGACGCTGTGAGAGCACTGCACAGCAGTAGCCAAAACACTGGTATGTTATCATCAACACTGTTCTAGCTACAACTACAAAGCACAGCACACGCTGCTATGGGGAGAGGTAACTCCATCCCAGCCAGACCCAATGCACCTTTGTTGTTGTATACATTTGAAAGCCAATTCTGATTTTATCAAATATCAGGCTGTTCAGTCTGCTGAAATTGCTTAATTCTACAGACAGATTGCAAATATAGAGTTTAACTATGGGCATGGAAAATCATTAAGTTATTGGGCTTTGTTTTCAGATTCGATAGGCAGGTAATCCATTCTGATTGACTTGACATGCCAGTACTTCCAAAACTTTAACATAAAGTCTCCAGAAACAGTGAGGTAATTCTGTCTTCTACTTTCCACTAACTTCCGCCAGTGATCAAATGATTGAAAGGATCTCAAAAAATGAGTGTAGGTGGGAACAAATATAGCCAAAATATTGATTTAAAAGTTTGAATGTTTATGGAAATTTTTTGGTTTTGTTTTCTTACTTTTAATTGTCAGTATGACAAGAAATGTTGGTATAATTATTGATTGGACATTTCTGTGTAAAGCACCACAAGCTTAAAACAAAGACTGCTTCAGTAGTAAGATCAAAGTTAAAAATGCTTCATTTAGTTGTGAGGACAATTCTGTTAATTGAGCAATTTCAAAGGTATGCAACTTTAGCTATTGCAATGGCTTCCTTTGTAATTAATGACTTTTCAAAGAGCTTGGGTTCTCTCTGCAGATCCTTTCAACTGACCACTGTGTCAGCACCATAACAAGATGAGTGGGAAGCTGGTCTCCTGAGAGCAGACTCATGCCATATTGGTTAATTCAGTCTACTGCTACTATAAACCAGTCAGTTATGCACAACAAAGTCCTGAATTTTCTCAGCTGCTGCCTTTTATAGTAAATCAGCTGCCAATAGATCAGTTTTTTGAGATAAATATATATTTTCTGGTACTTTTAGAGATTGTGAATACTCTGGGAATGTATATTTTTTGTAACAGATCTGCATCCAGTGTCAAAGTATTGATAGCTTTTAAATGGTCTACCAGACTGCAATTATGAAAAACAGTGCTATCTTGCCACTGTCAGTTCCACTTTGCATATTAAAAAAACAAAAAGAATTTTAAAAATGGAAAAGTAAGAGTGCCTTTGTATTAAAGCAGCTATCTATGTAGCTTGGATGTTGGACTCTCTCTGTCATGTAAATGCTGCCATATTCCTAAATTCCTCAATCAGGACAAAATTGCCATTATATTCAATGAGGAAGTCAAAACTGGGATGCTAACAGTGGATGATAGATGAATAGTGCCTTTACTGTGTTATTTGTGTATCTTGTATTTGCAAATTGATTCGCACAGAATCATCTAGGTTGGAAAAGACCTTGAAGGTCATCTAGTCCAACCATTAACCTAACATTGACAGTTCTCAACTACACCATATCCCTCAGCGCTATGTCATTCTCCAATGACTGCTTATCATTTACAATAGGACAATTGTTTTTTCATAATTTTATTATATTTCCAGAGGAGAAAATAAACTTTGGAGGGGAAACATTATTATTCTTGTCTTTTTAGAAAAAAGCTAGTAGAGAAATAGTCTGAGTTATGCAACACCAGCTAGAAAGAAGTTATTTTATCACTACTTGGAATAAATGGCCACTGAAAAGGGCACAGTCTGGAATGTTTTCTTGCAATTCTAGATTGAGTTAGTAGGACAATGTTTGGCAGAGCTCAGCTGTCTTCATAACAAAATGTCTCTGCACAAATATTGCTCATTACAAATTAAAAACAGCAATGGAAAAAGCTACAAATATGAAGAAAGAAGACAAAGATAATTCTGTTTGGCTTTGAAAAAAGTATTAGAGAAGAAAAATTATTTTCTAAGGTTTTTTAGAAATTAATTCTAAGTGGATGCTCTTATCACAAATTAATATGCAAAAATAAAATTATATTGATTAATATAGTAGAAGAAAATGCAACACAGTTACACACAAGAATAATAAAAATATTAATGCTATACTACAATAGTAAAAATAATAAAAATGCTTATTATATTATGATCTCATATCAATATAAATAAGAAAAAATTGTATCAGCAACAGTTGTCTATGAAAACATTTCTATTTGGTTTCCAAAATAATTGCTAAATTCTTCTTTACTGAGTACTTTTTTGTATAAAAAAACAGACATGACAAACAGTTCAGTTCTCTAAGTGTTTCATTGCTTCTTTGTATGGTTATATAATTAATAAAAATGTATATTTGGGGTTCCTGAGGGTTTTTTTTCTTGTTGTAGACAAGATATTTTTCAAAACATATTGCTACTTAAGTTAAAAAATTTCTAAAGATCCAATTTTGACCTTTTGTCTGATTTTGTGAAATTTGGCTTAGTATTTGTTGCTTGCAAGGATTAAGAAAAATGATAGGGGTGAGAAGATTTCTTATAAATGCATCAGAGATCTTAGCACAAGTTGTGAGCTATTTTACTCATTTTTCCTTATCTCTTAATCTCCCCCTTTAAAAGGATACAATGATCAATTAAGAAGCAAAGTAGTAAAAACTCCTTTCTTTTACCTCACATCTCCCACATCCCAACCTGGAGACAAAAACCTCGTTCCCATCAGCACTATCTGTCAGATCCAAACCACATGACACACTTCACAGTTTTGCTGCAAATATACAAAATTTCTGCATCAGTATCCATGACCTTTCTCTGCTGCCTATGATGCCCTAGACAGAGTCCACTGAAGATTATTGCAAGATTTTTACTAATTTCAAAGGCCAATAGACCTAGGTTTCAGTTTTCTTTCCTCAAGTATCTCTCAAAGTATGCTCTTCCCGCAGACCTCTGGAAATACCACCCTTGACTCAGCTGCTAACTACTCTCCATCTGAAACCTCTTTCCCCATCACCCTGCTGGTCTGAAGGATAAACCTACTTTTTTAATGCTGCCCAAATTCACAAAGAGCTTCACAGCAAGACCCTTGATTTGTCAGAGCTTCTGTACTATGGATTCATTCTCCTGCTTCAGGTCTGGCAGCACAGCCTGTTTCTCAGACACTGTTAATTTAATAACTGGAAACTTGCTGACAATGCTCCACTTTTTCCAGCGCTACTCAGGATCAGACTCACTCACACAAGCACCATAAAGAGGAGTAAAACCAAGGCAGGGAGATGGGAATCCAAGTCTCTACAGCAGACAAGCCACCTTATCACTGGAAGGTCTACTGCCATGTCATAGGCAATTACTGTAAAAAATGAGCAGCACACCTGCTAACAAGGATTGCCTAGAGATTTTAGTGTAAGGGAAAGTTTCTATCTCTTTTTTCATGCCACATGGGATCAAAATCATTGAATGATGGAGAAGTGCAGTATCTTATGTCAGGCATCGTCATAGTTCTACAGGAGATGACAGATTTCAACAGGAAATCACAGAGAAATGTATTTCTGTGACATCTGCAGGCACCAGACATAAGACTTTTAATATGACCAGAAAATGTGCCTTATTTTCCAGAGTTTTACCAGCCTTTTTTTCTTTGTTTGTTTGTTGGTTTGGGTTTTTTTTTTAGAAAAATTGGAAATATTAGCCTAAGAAAGTACCTTAACTGATTGATTAAATCAGTAATATGTTCTCTAAGCAAACAGGTGAGTCACATCTGTAGCATACATGAGCCATAAGGAGTTCTTGAGGCACTAAAGAATTCCCACCGCAGGAGCGCCGTGCTGGGCTTCCACACGTGTTTCCTTCTCTCCCATGAGCTCTCCCCCAAGGCAGAGAGGGAGTTCATTGGGGTTCCCTGCCTTTCCTGCTTTCAGCAGTGCCACAGAGCACTCATGTTGTACACCCTCATGTGTGAGTTTCAGCTCTGTGACATCTCAGATGGTTTTCATGCCTAACAGTAGTCCAAAACTGGAAGTAATATAATGACAGCTTTCCTCACACACACACTTTCTGTGATATGCCTCTTTGACTTGCACTAAGGTATATAACCCACAGCATCTGGGTTTTACTCTTATGTCTTCTCAGCTTTCAGATATGTGTCTGTTACAATAAACCACTTACTTATCTAAAAACTCTACATTAGAAGCTCACAGTCATGAAAGACTTTGTCAGCTGTAATCCTGCACTATAAAACAACAATTAACCTATCTTCAGAGGAATTTATTTTTAGAATTTATTCCAGACATGTTTAGTCTGCTTGAAATATGTTTGCACTATCTCTGTCTTCAAAAAACATGATGTAAATATTTATTGCAGATTCCTGATTGTAGGGTTTTTGCTCTGATTGCAAGTGTGACATTTTAAATCCCATCTTTACATCTTCTCATATTTAGGGAAGGGAATTAGTATCATTTCTTGACATATTTATCTCTTTCAGACTGAACTAGTTAGAGGTGCACTTATAAATTGTAGAAATTTTCCATTAACACAATTTATTACAATAATCATGTATTCATGTATTACTGTATTACTTTTATAAATCAAAAAGGAAACCAACATTGACCGTTTCCATTTCTAAGAATGCTATTTCTTTATTAATTAGTTTCATATAGTCATTGACTCTTTAATGAGAGTTAGTGTGTATTTTTGCAATGATTGGTAATGTACAGATCATGTTAATAACAAATATTCAGAAAAAAATATCTTCCTGGATCAGCCTACTGATGTGGAGTAGTATGGGGACTGGTGGCATTGCAGTCCTCTCATTCTTCAAGCCCTGTTGCTGCTTACATTGCCTCATTGTAAACATGACATATTGAAATGGTGTGTAGCTACCCTCTGTGCAAGGTGTACACACATATACACATAGTCACTGGCCTCTAGACATGTAATGCTATAAAAATGGAATCCAAAGTTCTTTGCAGTAATATAGGTAACCATAACCAAACTGATCAGAAATGTTCCTATATAATTTTCACCCCTTGAAAGATGCCAGTTCAGTAAAATCAAAACATTCTTCAGATTTCTTGCCCAGTTTCGGCTCACCCACCTATTAGTGACTTATTAGCAACTTGGAAGGTTCTCAAAAGGCAAAATTCAGCTGGCAAACCAAAGCAACATGAAAAACTACAAGCCCTCAACAATCTGGGCTCTGTTCCCAAGGTTTTTGTATGAGGTCCTCAGAAATTTATCATTTATAAAAAGAGGAGTCCAGTCTTCCTGAGTTCCTAAGGACCCAGTATCTTGGGGAACTAGAGGTTTTCCTGCCAAGGCAAGGATGTTGGGAGCTTCACAATTGCTCCACAAAAAAAAAAAAAAAAAAAAAATAAAAAAATAAAAAAATTATTTTGTTTTCCAGTAAGGAATGATACTTTATTTATTGTTCTTAATTTAAAAAAAAACTATTCCCTTTCATCTGTTAAATAACCTGCAGAGTTGCAGTGCTTGTCCCTTTTAGCTTATTATAAACTCTATTTAAATTTTTTTGGGATACACTCATATTGGTTGACTTTGGATCTAACCTGTAACCTGTTAATATTGTCATCCTGTGTTCACTAACCATGACATATATGGAATACATTAAGACTATGAATTGATAAAGAAAGAATATGCAGAGCATTAACATGATACCATTGTAGGAAGTGCATGAAAATCCCATAATCTAGTGGATATGAGACTAAAGTAGTAGTCAGTAGACTCATGCTTTCTTCTCGGCTCTCCAAGAAATATTCTGGGCAATCTTCAGCGAATCATTTCACTTCCTAGTGCCTTATTTTCCCTGCACCATCTTTTGTCTGTCTTTCGTATCAGGGGAAATACTGTCTCCTGCTCCATGCATGTGCTGTGACTGGCACAGGGGTTTATGGGGCTCTGTCAGTGTTAAATGGAGTTAAATGGAATTTGTGTTGTTTCTTTACAGAAGTTTGCTGTATTATTCACAAGTGAGAATGCTACAATAACTCCCAGCTGACTTTGCATTAGTTAAACCTTTTAATAAGAACAAGAGTAGCCTCTACTATAGCACCAGCACTGTAATATCTGTGACCAGTGCACTGTAAAAAAATAGTTACTTCAGATTTCTTGAAAGGGACCGGAAAGATAACTTTAGTGGTAGAATTCTTCTGTACGAAATCTTTATGTTAGCTAAAGCCCAGTCAGCTCCAGCAGACGCTACCCCACAAACATTTCCCAGGCCCGACCTCTGTGGAGCCAGGGTAATTATCTCCACATTCGTTCCCTTCTTATGCTCTGCTGCCACTGCCAACAAGGGGGTCAGTTACTGCAAGATGTTATGGTGGTTTCTGCAGCACAGACACTTGTCTGCTAGAAACAAGCAGTACACTATTGACACAGAGGGAAATGCCAAATTGCCTCAAATTGCCATATACAGCCACACCCTTGTGTAAGCATGGATTCATACTCAGAGCCTCTTAGATACAGTAGTGCTTGCTGCATGAAATACATTCTCTATTTAGTTCCTTCACACTCAATAATGGCCTATTATGGATCAAATATTTCTCTTGCTTAGTAAGAATTAAACATTAAGAAATCATTGCTGCTGCTACTGAAAAAAAAAGAATTTAATGTAATGTAAAAGTAGTATTTGTCACAGGCGTATATAATTGTTGGTTAGAGAGCAGCTTCTGATTAGTATTCCACTCCTGCTTTAGCTTTTCACCCAAGTTTTTGGGAGTGTCATTAACCTACTATATAATTTGCTTCTTTGTTCATTTAGCTCAATCATTCAGTTTACCATCTTGTGGAATTTAGTCATTTTAGTATAACATTTTCCTGAGAAATGTGATTTAAAAAAAAGCCCAACTGACAAGGCACATGAAAATTTAGAAATGCACCAGGAGTAAATAAAAGACAAGCCTTATCCCTATTGTCAACTAATCAATTCTACAGAGTAATCCACTATTCTTACTACACTTCTAAATGAGGTAGGAAGAGATGAGATAAACGAAACAATGAAACAATGAAACAATGGCAGAAACAGATTCTTCCAAAGACATGAATATAGATGGAGAACTATGTAACTGAGTTGATTCATTTATAATGTGTTTAGTTCTGCCATTCTGATTCCACTGGAAACTAATACTTAAATTTTGGAAGTACCATTGTTAAATAATGCATCCTTATCTTTTTATTTTTGCATGCACCTTTAAAGAGAATGCTATGGAGAAGAAGACTATAAACTCACCCTTCCCTATTTCCACAGTGAAAATGCAATCTAAGTATGAGCATAATCACTCCCACATATTCAGAATCACAGAATCACAGAATGGTTGAGATTGGCAGGGCCCTCTGGAGGTCATCTAGTCGAACCCCCCTGCTCAAGCAGCTGCCCAGGACCACGTCCAGACAATTTTTGAACTTCTCCAAGAATGGAGACTCCACAGCCTCTCTGGGTAACTTTTTTCCAGCACTTGGCCACTCTCACAGTAAAAAAAGTGTTTCCTGATGTTCACTTGGAGCCTCCTGTGTTTCAATTTGCACCTATTGCCTCTTGTTCTGTTACTGGGCACCACTGAAAGGAGCCTTGCTCCATCTTCTTTACACTATCCCTTCAGGTATTTACATACATTGATAGGATTCCCCTCTGAGCATTCTCCAGGCTAAACAGTCCCAGGTCTCACAGCCTTTCCTCACAGAGATGTTCCAGTCCCATAATCATCTTTGTGGACCTTCACTTGACTATCTCTAGTATATCCAGTATGTATTAAAAATTACTATTTATTAATAAATAAGTGTATCGATTGGTACAAAGCTTTAAATATTTTTGTCAAAATCTGATTAATAATTTGCAATTTGTGCAAGCACTGTTCCAAACCTTCTCCTGAATTCAGAGTTGTGTATCGCTCAGATGAGATACATCTAAGCCCCTGATTGCAGACTGATGCAGTTGGAGAGCTCCAGGCTCTGGAGAGGGGAAGACAAGGCACTGATGATCTCCAGCATTTTAGCATGGATCCACTCGTGTTCATGAAGCCTAGAGAGGTGGGATGTGAGATAGGCTCAATTGACTACACTAGACAGTGTCTCAAGTTTAGTTCTGTATTTTACTAGCAGGCTCAAGACTAGACTCTAGATCATTTTCATCACGTCTATCCTGTTTTTATCAGGTATATTCTTTGGGCTGGGTTTAGAGCCTGTGGGATATTAAAGGGGAAACTTCTTTCCTGCAGTTATATGCTACTCATATCACTTTCATGTATTGTCAAATTAAGCAATGCCATGTGATCATGCTGTGCAGACAAGACAGCCAATGTCTACCCTGGAAGGGTTTCCACATTTTCAGACATGTGGGATTTGCAAACACTGATATGCAGAGCCAGATCTTGAGAGCATATCACACTTTAGGCACCTGTGGGACTAGCCAGCCCATGGATCTAGTTCAAGTATAGTGCAGACTTAATGCTTGAGCCCAAGTTGCAAAGTACAACCAATTATGTGCATCAAAAGTGTACTAGTCCTGAGACTCCTGACCCTTCATTCCCCCCATAAAGCATATTTAAGGCAAATGTTTTTCATTTAATACAAATTCACTAAGGTGCATGGAAATTCTTTGGCCATCATCCCCCCACAGTAATATCTGATATGACGGAACTTCCTTTTCACATAGCTGTTCTGATCTCTGCCTTTCCTCATCTCCCAGTTTTCTTTACATTATGACTAAGTTTTCCCTTTTGTTTCCATTTTTAGTCATTGGAACTTGCATAAACAGATTCTCTAATAACATTGTTAGAGATAAAAGAATACAAAATCTGGCCTGGTCATACAGCAGAGGGAATAAAACAGATTTGTCTCGGTGATTTCAAGGAACTCTTTTCAAACCCACTGGCAGCAAATGATATCTTTCCATTAAATTCAGTAGGCTCTGGATTAGGCATTGGGTGTTTAAGACTACTCACAGCACTTTAGAGTGGTCTTTATGTTATTTAAATAGATTGAGATACTCTTAAGAACCTGCTAGTCTTTATCTTTGTTTATTCCTAGCTAAATACTGTACACACTAAGAGATAGCTTGGTCCTTTCTCATGCTAGATTAACCTGAATACTAGTCTTCTCTGAGTTGGACCAGGTGTTTCATGTAAAGTGAATCACTATCAGCATGCACTGTCAAACTTGCTTCCAATCTTCCTTTTAAATAGAGTGCAAGTCCACAAAGTGAAAGACTACAAAACTGTATCAAATTTATCCATAAGGTCACGTACCCCTCACGTCACAGCCTTCCCATAATAAATAAACTTGCACCTAAGAGCAGGCTTTCGTTTCTGTAGTTGTCTGTATGCAATTTCAGACTGCTGATACGGAGCTGCCTGCCAGTATTCCTACTGCAGACACAGAGTCAGCACAAAGTCTAATAGCATCAGCAGTCGATGATATCTATAGATTTGTGTAAAACAGGGTGGGAGAGAAACATTGTGGTTGGGTTTGTGTTTGGGTTTTTTTTTAACCAAAGAGTTGTTGTCAGGTCTTTTGCCATTTCTGAGCTATTTAAGGCACTTTCTTTACCTCTTTTTTCCATTAGATTTTAAATTGACAAAATATCAAATGTTTGTGCTACTACTGATCAGCCATACTAACCCAAAAGACAAAGAGGCAATCCCTTTACATACAGAGATTTTATCTCCTGATTTTTAAATTATTTAACTTATCTTCATTTGGGAAAAATTTGGGGGGGGGGGGGATGTTGTGTTTTTTTTTTTTTTTTTATATTGAGCTTTGTTTGCGCATCTCTAGAATCACACTTACCTGAGAATTTTAGTACCTCTGTTTCCCATGTGTGACATAGTTCATTGTCCCATGATTCAATTCAGTTATGGAAGGGATGAGTTTAATTCCATGTAAAGGGCACTGAGATTCCTCAGCATATATGCTTAGTTCTTAGAGGTATACAGAAAAAATTTACAGTGTTAGTTTAAGATCCATTTAAAAAAAAAATATCTAAAATTCTCATCGATTTCAATAAATATTTCAGAGGTGCAATATTTGATCTGCTCTAAATGATCACATGTTGCATGTTGAAAATATAGACACAAATACTTCTAAAATTGGGTATTATACTAAAATAAATTTAAAGCAAGTAAAATAAAATATTTCCTTTTAGCAATATGAATAATATTGTTATATTAAAAAACAAACAACCAACCTTTAAGAAGAGTTTCTGTTATGCAACATAGAGGAAAAACCACATTTTTTGATGCCATCTTAACCAAAACAGCAACTGTATTCTTTACAGCAGAACCAAAGAGGACAAAACATGTAAACCAGCTTAGTTTATGGTTGGTAGTAAACACTGGCTCAACAGCTCCTTTCTCTTAATGGAGGGGAGCAAACCACCCTCTGGAATTACAAAATGCTGAGAATATCAAACCACACCAATACAGGAAGAATAAATTAAACATAAGTCGTCCTCATACTCACCTCGTATGTGAATGATAACCATAAAGGACAAGTGGAAATTTTCAGAACATTAAAAGACAGAGGGTACCATCCTTCAAAATCCATGCCTGAGAGGAAGCAGGAGAAAGGGGAGAAGAAAATTGTGGAATGTAGTAAACTACCACTAAATCAAGACAAAGTCATAAATACCAAAACGGCACAGGGTAAAACTCTCAATAATAGCTATGTACAACAGAGATAGGGTCTGTTAGTTTGTTGGGTTTTTTTGTACCAGTGTCTAGCGTTATGCTTGCTGCTCCTTTGGCTTCTCTCACAGCAGCCCATTACGTTCTCCTCATCTCATTTGCTCATAAACAACCAGGTAGTAATTAGTTTAATACTCACTACATGTCAGTCACTGTTACTATATATGTCACAGGGAACCTCCATCCTCCAGATACTCAGAAGCTGTCTGGACATGGACCAGGGCAACAAAGTGACCCTGCTTCAGCTAGAGGTTTGGACAAGATGACCTCCAGAGTTCCCTGCCAACCTCAAACATTCTGTCACATCATGTTAGCAGAGAAGTCCGCATGGTAAAAACAAAACTCTGTAACACCACAATTAAAGGAAATGGAGCTTTCCTTTATGCTATGAAATGCACAGTTTCAGGTTTCAGACTTCAGATGATTTTACTAATTGTTATAATCTTTCATTGCCCTATCAATGACAGAATATATCTACAACCTCATAATATTTCTTGTCATCTTCTTTAAGATTTAAGGCAGCAATGACAGTTCAAGGAAATCAAACCCTCTTTCCATATAAGGGTACACTGGAAACAGCTATGCGAGCTACTTAAACAAGACGGGATCATTAATTCTCAGAGCTAGTTTGACTCAGATTCTAAAAAGCAGATTTTCTCCTGGGAGCATGGAAGAAATGATGGTAAAAATCTCACTTCTGCTGAGGACAAGATTTGGGGCTAAAAAAATGGTATTTAGGAAAGATTCTTTTTCTGGGGAGAGGGATAGTTTTATTTTAACACACCTGAAACATCTTACTTGTCAAGCCTAGTTATGATAAGATCCTGGTCACATATAAGCTCTCTTCTGAAAAAAGCCACCTGATATCACTAATTCATATCAGAGTTGAAGAACTCTTCAGTGGCAGCACATTGAATACTTCTCTCACAGTCTAGAAATAAAAGTCACTGTGGTCCTTTATTGACATAGTGAACCATATAGTATCTCTGTCTTGTAGGTCATGGTTTGAATTGCACAGTCTGAATGTAAACAGACACCAAAGTTAATCCAGTATTTTCTTCACTTTGTTGTATTTCACAGTAATATCTGAACAATGTGTTGCAGAACAGTGTTCTCCTTCTGTTAGTCAGCATGTTCTTCTGCCATTAAAATCAATATAAGCTGTAATTAATTTCAGTTGTGTAGTGCATTTTTTGGTGATACTGTTTGCCATGGTGGATTTTTAAAGATCTCTGCATATTTTACCTACCTCCATCTGAATCTTCTGTCCAGCTTGATAAAAACCTCAATACACACTGTATTTCTGGGAACAGATAACTTTGAATTCTAAGATTTCCCCCTTCATATTTAGGAATTATGACAAAAAGCATAAAGACAAACATCATAATAAATCACACAAACTGCAAGCAAGGTAGGCAGCATTTGCCATCTGCATGAGGGCTGTTGAGAATATAGGCACATAGGTCAGGAGCCATCTGAATGGTTTGTTAATACTGAACAGCTCAGATATGATGATAACAGAACATATCTCCAATTCTCTTCCAAAGACTTTTCTGGGAAAGTATTGCTCAAAACAGTGACTGTTTTATACAGGCGGTACTATAAATTTCCTCTTTACACCTTGCAATAAACTTCTGCCCTTATGTATGATAAATCTGCCTTTCAGTGAACACACTCCTCTGAGAAAAGGGTGACCAAAGCAGCCAAAGTTATTTGGCATTCCTGAAGTGTGGAAAGAAGTAGTAAAGACAAAGAAGAAATGAACAGATGCATCTAATCAAACCCAGTAACTGTTCCAGAGGTGAAGCATAATCACTAACTGTGGGGTGTGAGAGAGAGAGAGAGAGATGGATGGATAGATGTCAAGTATTAAAGATACCTGGTAAAGAGACTTTCTGGATATACATGTCACAGGGATGCATGATCCATACTTGATTTTGTTCCATCATCCTTCATGGAAGGGGAGTCAAAGAAGGACTCTGTCATAAGATTTCTTTTGTTGACCTCCTTACTTTTTGTTCCGACAGCATTTTTGGTGGGAATAAGGCTTATTCCTCTGTGTGAATAGACTTTCTCCTCAAACTCCAGCTCTGGGTCCATGCAAGCTTTTCAAAATACCAATCTAACAAGACTTCCCCAATGCCAAACTGTCCAGAAAGATGAAATGAACAAAAACAAACTGGCGTTGCTGAGAAGTATATTAACTTTTCTGCCCTGAACCTGGATGGCAGGATAAGAAATTATATATATCTCACATAAGAATTTATATATACTTCAATTTTATGCTTGCATAACATGGATCATCAGCCTACAAAAAAGATTCAGACTGATCTCCAGGAGACATCTGCAGAGACTAAGAATGGGAAGGAGGTTTGCTAAAGGTTCTGTTGAGTTCAGTTTTGCACGTGAAAGGGGGGAAGATTCACATGCAATCATGACATCTGAGTGGCATTAGATTTCCTATGTTAAGAAAATCTTTTCAGAGTTAGTGTCTTAAAGCATTTCTCAAGCCAGTTTGAATGAAAAGAAACACCCAAGATGGTATCAGAAACACTCCCACCAATTCAGCAATACCAGAAGAGTGATCAAGTAGAAACTTATGTGACCTAAGTTTTTTATTGTATTGTAATGTATTGCGTCATGTTGCATTGTACTGTATTGTACCATATCATATTGCATTGCATTGCATTCATTTGTATTCTATTGTACTGTATTTATTTTTGCTTATTAAAAACAACCAACCCTGAAAGCTGTGGGAACTTTTTTCAGAACTCTCCACGGGCTTTGGTGGAATTCTGGACACACATAGTAAGAACAGATCTTCTCTCTGTGATGACTAGATGTTACATCAACATCAAACCCTTGCTTCATGTCTAGTATCCCCTTAATTATCTTGCTATAATTAATAAGCAACTGAAGAATGAAAACCATGGATTACTATTATTGTTTTTTACTTAAGGTCTGATCCTTCAAGCACTGAAATCCATGGCAAAACTCTTCCTGATTATAGTTGGTAGAAGATTTACACTAGCACTGCATTAGCAGAAAGGGCTTTGATTCATTTCAGTAATTAGTTACACTTAGACAGAAGATTTATAATTCCTGCAGTCATGTTTTTGCAAAGACAAGGTTCCTTCATATTGTTAAGACAGAGCAAATATCACCACAGAGTGACCAAAAATTCCCATAACCCATGAAAATATCCCAGCAGTCATTCTACAAAGAAATAACTATGTAAAGTTCAGGGAGCTAGTGATGTACAGCGTCTAAATCATCGCCAGAGTACAGAAAATGATATTTATACTCAAGTTGTATTTTAAATACAGAAGGATCTGTTTTTAATCACATCATAGACAGTCTTGCATTCAAACCTGTTCATTAGTTCCAACCGTGGATATGGATATGAGCTTGGAAAAAATAATTGTTATCTACAGATTATTTCAGACGTGTTTAAGTGAAGACTGTTTATATCAAATATACAGGGTCTCAGTGCAAACTACAACGTGTCGTGAAGGCCCTAGGCCCACAAGTAGCCTCACCACGAACATGTACAAGCTGACTACTGTGTGCATTTGGAAACAACGGAAAGTGATAGGTTGCTGTGCTGCTCCTGAACAGAATTTCT
Source organism: Strix aluco (assembly GCF_031877795.1). Lineage (NCBI taxonomy): Eukaryota > Metazoa > Chordata > Aves > Strigiformes > Strigidae > Strix > Strix aluco. The sequence goes on from NC_133935.1 coordinate 67,832,586, forward strand.
GGGAGGAGCTCTCACAGATCACCATCTATTATAAATGTCAACAAATTACCCTCTTGCTTATCTAAGGTCGAAATTTTCTCTTTTTTTGTCCCCTGTAATTTGGTAACTAAGGTTGCCCAATCTAATTTAGCTATCTATACAAGCAAAGTAAATATAAAGAAACCAATTTCTCTGTCACCAAAGGCAGCAGGCAGACCATGGCCAAGACACCAGTAGCCTCTCCTAGCCCCTACAAGAAGATGGCTGCATGCAAACTGCCTGCTGCAAGCAGTCTGACGCCCATGCAAATTTCTGCCCCGTGCCCAGGAATTGCTTAAGAAAATGCTATTAACCCAAGCCAAAACCATGCTGGAGACTGTACTAGCGATTTAATGATGTAGAAAATTTGAGTTCTACGGCCTGGGAAAATTCCCCAGGACTGTTTAATTTACTAGTGTGGCTGTAGCCTCAGACTTAGGGGCTTCCTTTTAGCCTTCTGCCCCAGTGGAAGAGCCAGATAAAATCCTTGATGTTGTGCACTTTAAGAAAACATAGAGCTGTACGGCATTAAAATTAAATTTAAATATCTGCTACAGCATCTAATGTCAAGAAATGAAGGAATGAAATTATCTTTATCAAACTGCCAAAACATAGCTGTTTATAAAGTTAGTTTAAAGTGGTTGGCATTTGTCTCAGGGCTTCTGGATCAGTTTTCAGAGGCACCTACTTAACTCCATTACATCTGCAGGGAGAAAGTGTTTGGCATCCCTGCACAGCGGTGTCACCTGAACTGCTTGTTGTTGTCTTAAATAGGAACACCACAGCAATGAGGCACTTTGCCTAGGGACTGCAAATGTTGATCAGAGTCAGTAATGCTATATAAACTGTGATTTGGAAGACTCGTAATCCAGCACACCACTCCCCAGCACTTAGCAAAATGTACTAGCCTGCCAGAACTGGGAACTCTGCCCTTCCCACAGGTACAGCAGGGATCCTTCCCAGGACTGCCTCAGGACTGAACTGTTCAGGGTCTTTCTCTGAGAGTCCATTACAGTACATATCCTTCCTGCAACCTGTTACTTGAAGGAAGGGTTTAGTTTTCAATTACTTACAATGGTGAAAACATGAGTCACACACTGAGCCAAAATAAATGTCACTCACAGTCCTTGCTCAGAGTTACATTCCCTGCAAACTACTTCATGCTGTCAAATGCAAACCCATGTTAAATGTGTTGCACCTGATAATGCAAGCTTTCAAACAGTTTTCTAACTAATTTTGACTGTAAATGACTACAGAAAATAAACTTTGAAATAATTACACTTCTTGCAGTCCAGAGTAGTGCCTAATTCTATTCCAAGGAAGTAGTAAACTCTTCTATTGCTGATGAATGGTTGGCAACATCGTTTATTTTAATGGATATATATTACTTTGAACTAAGTCTTTGCCATCTGTTCTGCTCCATAATTAGGAATGTAAAAAGAACATATTTCACAATTACATCACTAAAACGTATAATGTAAGTGACTTAAATGCATATGTATGTTCTCTGAACAATGTAGCATGCATCTGTGATGTTTTTCTCATGTTTCAGAAATAAATCAAGACGGATGGAAGCTACTTAGTTGTTACACAGTAATTTTTTTGACTGTCAACTTTGTTCACAAAATTCAGGACATTATAGCAGGAAGATTCTACTAGATAGGCACTTTAAGTGAAGTACAAGTGAATACATCCAACAGAATAATTTTAATTTCAGTGTCTTTAAAAAATAAACATCAAAATATAACTACATTTCTGGAACCATATGTTTCCTACTGTTTAGTGGACAGCTGTGAGATTTTACTCTAACCTCTTGAGATTTATCTGAATGGAGAAACTGAACTAATGACTTATGTAGCATTAGTAATATGTTATAACTTAATGCAAATAACAAATCCTGGGAAAAATAGTGCGTTTGACTCACTAGCACACTTATATTTCTTATAGTATTTAGATATTCTTCTGCCCAGAAGAAAAAAGAGAAAGAGAAAGAGAAAGAGAAAGAGAAAGAGAAAGAGAAAGAGAAAGAGAAGAGAAGAGAAGAGAAGAGAAGAGAAGAGAAGAGAAGAGAAGAGAAGAGAAGAGAAGAGAAGAGAAGAGAAGAGAAGAGAAGAGAAGAGAAGAGAAGAGAAGAGAAGAGAAGAGAAGAGAAGAGAAGAGAAGAGAGAAAGAGAGAGAAAGAGAAAGAGAGAGAGAAAGAGAGAGAGAAAAAGAGAGAGAAAGAGAGAAAGAGAGAAAGAGAGAAAGAGAGAAAGAGAGAAAGAAAGAAAGAAAGAAAGAAAGAAAGAAAGAAAGAAAGAAAGAAAGAAAGAAAGAAAGAAAGAAAGAAAGAAAGAAAGAAAGAAAGAAAATGTAATTTTCAATTTTTAAAATTTTTATACTATCTTTATGTATTATGACCTGATTCTCTTTTTGCTCACATGGTATTTATGTTGTGATGTCACCGGTGGAGTTACTTTTCATCTTCAGCAGAGGATAATCAAACATGGATTATGCATTCAGCAAAAGTGTCATCAGTTGAACAGTATCGGGGAAGTCTCCTCAGTTGGAGTTAATTTGGTAGGAGTTTGGAAACTAATGTTTAACAGTTAATTTGTTATGAGTTTTCATACTCATTTACATGCTTATGGAAGCCCTTCTTCCTCCCACAAATCCTAAATGAGAGAAATGTCATCATATGTAAAGTACCTTCCCAGTTCTGCTATACTCATGCTTCCATAGGTACTTCCATAGAAGGATACCATGTACTCCAATATTGAGAAGCATATTTCAGGTATCAAATTTCTATCTAACTCAGAGAGAATAGCATATGGGAAATGCAGCAAAGCACATTACACAAGAACTACTGCACCATGGCTGTTACATGAATGTTTCTCACCAAGGGAAAACAGTGGGATGAGTCATGTTTTTGACTTCTGCACACTGTGTGTTATCTGTAAATGCGAAAGCACCTCATTCAGATTCTACCAGAGATTTTGGATAATTCCAGGAGGAATTCTGTCTTATTGTCTCAGCTTGCATGCCATTAGTGGAAAGGTTTGTACTGCAAAAGAGACTTCATGAGAGCATAACCCCAGCTCTGGGAATCACAAGTCTTGAAATTGTATCACAGACTGAAGAGGACAGTGTACTCCAACTTCCCTCTGCTCTGTCTCTAGATCAGCCAAGATCCCTGGGTGGGGAACCAATAACCCTGTGATGATGTATTGTAAAGAGTTGTTCTAAGGTAGTAAAGTCAAATAAAATATGAAACAATAAATATCTGAGAAAAAAACCAAACACCTTAATGTCCACTACAGAATGGAAAAAAGGGGAAAACCAGAAAACAACCCATAATCAAGGTTTTCTAGTCAGTAATTCCCTTACCATTTGTAAGCCAGAAACATCTGCTGCTGCTCTAAGTGGCGTATTGGATATGTTGATCATTTCTGACTTCAGCAATCATTGTCAGTGCACCCAAGAGTATTATCACCAAGCTCAGGGACATATGGATAGTTTGTCTATTTAAAATGGGATTTGGGGGGCAGAAGAATTTTCGCAAGTGGTAGATTACTGCCCTAAATACCTCAGATAAATCTCTGGTAGGTCATTTTTTATCTTTTTTATCTGCAATGCATACTATCTCCCCAGGTGTTGTTCTCTGACATTTTATAAACAGACCAACTGCCTTAGTACTACATCCTTATGTTTCCCTCAGCCGCTGATAGAAAAGCAAATATCTAATAACAACCTGTTACATTGCAAAACTGAATGCAGGGTCTTCAAAACAAATAAAATGAAGGGATGATGTCAGGAAGCATCATGTATAGGATAGCAGTCAGGAGGTCAGGAGATTTGGGTTCTCAGTTTAGTCTTTGTCATTGACTTCAAACAGCTGATCTTAAGGAATTCACTCACTCTTTACCTTTTGCTCCTATTTCTTTTTTCAGATGAGGAAGTGAAGGTCATCTTGTTTGCCAAAAGGCACAGCTGAAAAGTGGAAGGGCCCTTGCTTCATGATGTGTTAAGACTCATTTTGCTATGAGAAATGAAGAACCATAAGGTGGCCCCACAGGGTAAAGACTATTATGTGTACTATCACAGCTATGTTTTTAGGGTCACTTGGTGTGTGATTTCTTGTATCCCATAGTCTCCTAGGATTAAGTTTCTCCTTCTCTCTGCTGTGAAGACCAAACCCTAAGTTCCTATGTTTAGTGGCATTAAGACCCAGGACAATTTTCCCGTTAGGACCTTGTACAAGTATTTGCCAGCAACTTTAAAACACTAGTTATGGGTTTCCCAAAAGTTAAAAAATTCTATTTGCACCTTTATGAAAGTCTCGGTATTAACAGTATCTTTGGCAGAAGAAGCAGCTTGTCTTCACAGAATCACAGAATCATCTATGTTGGAAAGGACCTTGAAGATCATCTAGTCCAACCATTTAACTAACACTGACAGTTCCCAACTACACCATATCCCTAAGCGCTATGTCAACCCTACCCAGACTCAGCGACCGTACACCAATGCTGGCTGAAACCTCCTCAGCCAAGGACCCGGCCCACTTTTACACATAGTGGAAATCCAGGGGAGGTTTTGGGGGAAGGGGATTGTTTGGGCTGGTTTTTCTTTTGAACCCTATAATATCACTACTCATGCCTAGTTGAGCCAGCTCTTTAAAGAGTTGGGATTCGCCCTTCTGATAGAAGTTACATAGTAGTGTAGTCACACTTCCTTTAACCTCCATCAAACTATTATTTCAACATGCCACCTACACAGTGAGATGAAAAAGCACCAGTAAAGGGTCTTGTTCACAACACCTGTATATCAGGGATGGATTTGGGCAGAGGGGACTGTCAGCCTTTAAATGACACTCGCAGTTGTTTCTCTGAAATCACTAAACCTCCACTTCCATTTTTCTAGAGCTTTTGAGGCTTTAGGCCTGCTGAACAATTAGAGTTGGCCATAGGAAGAGTAATCTAACTCTTCATAGAGCCAGATGAGAGCATCTTTTGTTTCAGTCACTTTTCTTGACACCATCAAAGATGTAGATCAGAGGCTCTATGATTCGCATCACTCTGGCCCATTTTTAATACCTTTTGGTGTTCTAGCTACAGGATCTGTACATCAGGTAGGACCTATTGACTGCTGTAGGTGTGTTATACTCACACAGCAGTAACAGTAATTTGATGTTGTTTGATATGTGCAGCTCACAAAGGGTTTAATACCTACTACAGCATACCTTTTTAACATTGAGACTGAAAAAATTGCTCTGCTTTGATTTGAAACTATATTCCATTTTTCAAGACTGTGTTTCTTCTTCTTGCTGAGACATTTCCTATGGAGCACTGTCAAAGGACATAAATTTTAAGCAGAATAAATATGCAGTAATTTATCAATTCATAGAAATGTTGTTGCTAAGAGATTATTGTAAATCACATGCACCTCATGCACACCTCAGCAGGGGACCCTGACAAGGTTCCAGAGCTGTTGCTGAAATAAGCACTCTAATTAAGAAAATGCTCAAGCTCCAAATATACCAGAGGCGATTTTGTTTGCTTTAAGCCATCTTCTTACATTACAAGGAATATGTTGATTAAATGGGAAACATCAGGGTTAAGAAGAAAATTCCGCCTCACTTGTTCAGAATGCTGGTCACAGAGAGTCTGAAGAAAAGCCTCTTGGAGGTGATGGTAACATCAGTGAGCTCCAGACCACCCTTTCTGTTGTCAGTCAATGTTTAATCTTGGAGACTGATTACAGAATACGGTAGTGAAAACTCTTACGTGCAAGTGGCTACACTTGTCAATACAGACCTTTAAAACCTCATTCCTTATATTCTTTAAAAGGTTAGTCTAATGATACTCCTAATTTTTCTAACACCAAAAGTCGTATTAAAACTCTGCTGGATAACACAGTTATAGAGTGTAAATTATCAGGCAGTAGTATTCTTTGGCACATTTTTCAAAGAGGACACCTAAACAAACTCTTGCACAGGTTCTTCCATGCCCATTAAGTTCACACATATTTATTTTTACATTCCCTCCCTCCATCCCATCTGCGTGTTGCAGAATCACCATTAGCGCTGTAATTCACATCATCCTGTTCTGAATCAATCTCTAATACTTTCCCACCTGTTCTACTGTGCCTGAAACGGAATTGTCTGGGTGGAGAAGAAATGAACAGGAACAGCTGTAATAGAGCAGAGATCATGATAAAAAGTAAGAAAAATGACAAGTGAGTCTGCAGTTATATCTTCTGTGGTTCTAACTGAACATATTAGACAGGTCAAGAGCTAAAACAAACTGTTTCTGTAATTCTTTAGTGAATTCCATGGGTAAATTCTGGTAAATCCAGATGGCTCAGACCTCAGTGGAGGCTGTGGCAACCATGAATGCAAAGGAATTGAAATTCTGTCTTGTGACTTCCTTCATGCCTGATACCCATGAAACAAGAGTGCCACTCCAACACCCAGTACCAGGGATTTCTGGCAAAAGAAGGAGCTGGTTTGTGAAACCTTGCAATATTGCTTTCTCCTTCACCCAGTGAGCTGTAGATTCCACAGGCGCTACCATGGAACTACACTGTAGGAGTTGGAAGAAATAACTTACATTTTATGCATAATACTGAAGGTGACAAAGCTTTGATGAAATGGTTTGTACCAACAGACAACCTGGGACAGATTTAACAAACAATTTAATATTCCCACTTTCCAATGTGATGATCTATAATTTTGTGCAGATTTTAATCTCAAATTGTTAATTAAAACACTGAATGTTTAACTGATTTACTGTATCTGCTATCAAAGTTGGTTATGATTCCCTAGTCATTCATGAGAAAGTAACCAGGTCATATATTGAGGGATGTGCAATTGATTTGCTATTTCTGTGTATCTTGACCTATGTGAAACCTCTGTAATTTTTAGAGATGTATATGGAAGCATCATTTAGGCCAACCTGCTTGATTGTATCTATGCTACTGCATGTCAATAGGCTTTTTTCCTCTTCTCTTCTCTTCTCTGAGTTCCTATCAAATGTGTCAGATGAACTGATGAGTATACATGAGATCACAATAAGATAAACTGATTTTCAGAGGGCTAGTGTTCAGTGGTTCCACAAATCTTTCACCATGATAGAAGCTGGTCTTTGCCAAATTATGATTAGAATCATTGGTACCCAGAATCACCTGACAATTTAAGTGTAAAAATTGAAAGCAGTGAATGCTACTTTGTTTGTATAGATGCAAACCAATGGTACAGAGGACAAAAAGAATCTCATACATCATCAACCTTGCACTTGCCTTGTGTTATCCTGCTTAACCTATTACTTATGTGACCAACACAGAAAAGTCCCAAACCAGATAAATGTTATGTTTTTAGAGCTGCTGTATCATTCCAGAATCATGTCACATTAATATTAATAAAACCCACACATCTTGTATAAAGTTTCATCTTTTTATTGTATTAACCAAAAAATTAAGTTAAAGGACTGTTAAATCTTAGCAGACGATTACCATGCCAAGCCCAGTTCTGATGTGCCCGGTCACTGTAGTCTGCTAGAGTTTTCAGGAGGGAGAATTAATCTTGGAAAAAGTTAAGAAGGAGGAGGCACTGGAGTGTATTTTTGTCAAGTTTGTAGATGACACCAAGTTGGGGGAACAGTTTATATGCTTAAGGGCAAGGCTGTCATCTAGAGGGACCTAGATCTGCTGAAGGAACAAACTGAGTGAAAACTTACGAAAATCAAGGACAAATGCAAATTCCAGCACATTGGAAAGAGGCTGGGGACTGACTAGCTGTGAAGTAGCTCTGTGGAAAGGGATCTCAGTAGACAGCAAGCTGAGCATGAGCAACCAGTGTGACCAGGGATGGGGGGCAGAGAGGGGAAGAGAATAAAGAAAATAAGAAAAAAAAAAAAAAAATAATAATAAAAGAATAACACAAAAAGGATGCCAGCAGTGTTCCAGGATGTACTAACAGGAACATAGCCAGTAAATTGAGGAAAGGTATTACCCCCCTCTACTCAGCGCTCATCAGACCACAGCAAGAGTACTGTGCCCTGTTTTGGGCTCCCCAGTACAAGACAGACATTGATAAACTGCAGTGAGTTCAGTGCGGGGACATGAAGATGTTTGGGAGCTGAAGTACTTGCATTGTGAGAAGAGGCTGAGGAAGCTGGGCTTGTCCAGTCTGGAGAAGAGATGGCTTTGGGGGAAGCTGATAGCAGCCTGCCAGTACCTACAAGAAGGTTACTGAGAAGACAACCAAACTTCTCACAATGTCACATTGTGGGAGGATAAGAAGCAATAAGCATTAATTGAAACAGGAGAGGTTAGAACTATATATAAGAAGAAACTCTTTCCCCATGAAGACAGGCTGCCCAGAGATGGTATGGAGGCTCTGTCTGTCCTTGATGGTTTTGAGGACCCAGCTGGATAAAGCCCTGTATTACCTGTTCTAACCTCAATGGACTACAGAATTCCTGAGGCCCCTTCCAGCATGAACTACTCCATGATTAAACTCAGTTATTGAAAATGCTAATTCAGTTCTTTAGCTGTAATGGAAGAAATAAATATCTTGGGATCATTTTGTCTTTCTAATCAGATGAACGTACCACAAATTTAAAATGTGGGTTTTCTCAGAAACTTATATGTATATCTTTGAAAGTCCTTCCTTGAGAGTACTTTTACCAGTAAATGTCAAACATTCACAAATTGATAAATTTAATATAGATAACAGACTAATAATATAATTAAAGACTAGACAGAAAATATTTTCTCTTTTTCATTCAAGGTCTTTAATGGACAATTTATGTTAAATCTTGCTTTAATGATTTTAGGCATTGCTCTCCAAACTGACTATCCTATCACCTTCTGAGAGATTACTGTCTTTGAAAAAAACTTGAAATAAATAAATAAAAGTCACTGAATAAATCCAGCTACAATAAAGTCAAACTTCTTAAGTCTCTAATAACCATAGGTTTGTCTAATGCTGTGAGATACTGTCTTTGAGCAGGCAAACACTCTTTTCTACTTATTTTTTGACAGGACAATCTTTGGCAGAGAGGCGAGACAGACATCTGGGGAAAACAGTTTAAACCATTACAACAGGATTCAACAGAGTATATCTGGTTGATCCAAGAATGGTATCAACATAGAGAGAACAGCGTGTACACAACTGAGACACTGCTTAAAGCAGAAGGACAACCATGGTAACCATGGTTATCACATTTAAAGACAAACCTTCAGTATGCTCAGGAATAGTTAAATAACTCTTCACTAGTCATTAATTACATATATAGCTAATAACATGTAGCATGTGAAAGAAAAAAAAACTAGACTGATTTTGCTATACTGTCTAGTTAGCTAAGACGTTGCTAGCCCAACCTCTGGCAAAAGGACTCCAGTGATCCTTCTAAGTGTGGTCATTGTATGGTGTCTGCTTTCAAAGTACATACATAACATCTTGTCATACGAACATATATATGGAAACAATTTCAAATATACAGGACTTGTCAAGACCTCTGTTCACTATTTTGACTTATCTGACAGCCTGAATGTGTTTTAGATTGAGCCACTTATTAACAACAGGGTGCATTAAGGACAAGCTATAGTCTCAAAGTGCCCTTGCACCTGCAGATTGAAGTCTGACTCTTAATCTTAACTGATAATATTTTGACAGGTTAAGAGCATACCTCTGAGTGTATGTGCATGTGTGCGTGTGTGTGATTTTCAGAACAAGTACACATATCTTTCTGCATAGTTAGAAGTGTCTCATACAAATTCTGTCATTATTTTAAATGACAGCTTAGTTTCCAGTTATACCTCAGTCCTTTACTTGTGCTAAACTATTTCAAATATCCTCAACACCATCCCATGTCTGTCCTTCACAACACAGATCCAAAATAATGCCATAGTAATGAGGTAATGTGAATGTTCAAAAAGCAATTTTAAATACCAAAACATAAACAGGAATATTTTTGGAGTTAGAGGGTATAATAGTGTGGGTATTTCAGTTTTATGTGCACTATTATTTATGTAACCAATATTACTCATACAGTTGAATAACTGCCAAAAATAGGTAACATATTATTCACACTATAGATAAGACCTTAATATAAATTTTTTATTTTCTCCATGAAATCATAGAAAATATCCTCACTCACAGAATTCTAAGGAGATTATCATCAATTTCCAATATTCTCAGATTCTTTTTTTTCATGAAGGAAAGTGTCCTAAGCTATATATTGATACTTACTAATGGTTTTGACTAGAAGCAGAGAATACAGGAGTGCTCTGTGTTCTACGGCCTTCAATATCTATTATCAAAAGACTATTCTTGAGTCACCAAGTGCAGTCTCTTATTATCTAACATTATATAACCTTTCTCTTAAAGTGATCAAGTTCATCTTAACAGTAGTTGGGTTCTTTGCTCCCTCAGAAAACTGCCCCATTTATTTCTTGAAAACTTTCAAATTCAGTCTAAACTGATTTATGACTAAGTTTTACCTTGGGCCATCACCACCCTTTTTCCTTTCCCATCTACCGGTAATTAGTCCCTTGATATATTCATAAGAAACATTCCAGCCTCCCCTAGATCTTCTTGTAGATTTGACACGCTCTTGCAGTTTTTCCTACAATAGCTCTTCATTTCCTCCTTATCCAATAGGCTTTGTTTGAATCTCACTGAAGGAATGGCTGTGGCATGAAGTCATTCCATGTTAGACACTGAGAGCAGCAGAAAGGCTTTAAAAATATTCCATTTGTGGGAAAAGTTTCAATCAGAGCTCACACTTCCATGAAAAATAAAGTCAATCAATTGCAATCACATGAAAAAAACCTGGCTTCTTGGTTCCTGGTACCCACAAAAGTACTTTCCATGATGCAGCCCGATTACTGCTCCTGATTGGGAAGAATCAGCATAAAGCAGAGGGCAGTATTTGCACTAGATTTCATGTTCTTGCACTTCCTTTTTCCTAAAAAACATTAATTATAATTTTCTATGGTAGGATGAGATTACACTGACTTCTGAGGCTTAGCAAACTTTTAACATTAATATGGGCTATAAAAAAACAGTATGAACACCTTTACAAGCAAAATTATTGCTAATGTAAAGGACCAATTTCTTTCAAAGGCATTGATGAAGAATAGACAATCTCTTTTTCCAGTCAGTTTTCCTAGAGTGGGACACTTTCTGTCTCATTCTAGCTGTATAAAGGTTAAGATTTTGGTCTAAGTTGGTTAGGTAACCAGACTGATCCTTCAGTCAGTGCAGAGATACACATCTTAACAGGACAGTTCAGTAGGTGTATAAAATATGTGCCCTAGGCTTTCCCTAGACTTAATGCAAAAAAGATAGACACATTCAAAGGTCTACCACAGATGACATGAATTTAATTTTCTTTCTTCCACCACCTTCTACGATGTATAGAAAATGGACCAGATCATGATCTGAACAGCAGTGTACATTAGCAGCTGTTCCAAAATAGTAACCAGAGAAGCATGAGTGCAACTCCAGCAAAATTCAGATCATCATTTGGCCCCTGGTGTTGAGTAACTCCCATACTTTCAAAATTAAACAGTTTGCAAACCACCGAAACTGCAAGCCAAAACTTGCTTGGTTGGCTTGTCATCAGAAGAGCTGTTGTGGGAAAGTGCTTAGGGAGTATAAATCTGCCAATCTATCCTTTTACTTGTAGTAAATCACATCTCTGTCGGTGGCCCTAATATTAATTTTGTTGCAGTAATGTAAATGAAAAGTATATTCTTACATAAAGAACCGAATTTGATGTTGTGAAGAGTACACAACAAATATATGTGAAGTATTGCAAAACCCAAACCATTCTCTGATTCTATGAATTCAACTACAGAGCCTTAATTTTTCTCAGGCTATATACTGAAAGATGCCTGTTTCTATTACAAATCTACAATTATTGTAAAAGTTATTTTCTCCGTTGAGAAATTCTTGCATTGGCAGTATACAGACCATGCTCTGTTGTTTTAACATTTGAGTTTTGCAACACTCCACATCTATTTGTTGTGTACCCTAGAGTCAGCTTAAAATGTGTGAAGCTTTCATCAAAGTTGACTTCAATTTCTGTTTTAAGTCCTGTTTTAGATAAAAGCTTTACTTCCTTTTTTAAAATGTCTATATATATTTGTGCCTTAGGGGATTTTTTGTAAGCACTGATGCTAATGAATAATCTGTGTAATTAGAAAATATGTCTTCATTTCTGGCAAATTACTAAATCTCCCACTCCTCCTCCTCCATTAAAAGATGAACTGTTTAGAAATGAAACATTATTTACCAACACAATTAAACTACATATAGCAATCTCAATTACTATACTTTACAAACAGAAAATAGCTTTGACTCTTCTTTGATTGGCCAGCTAGAATCATTAACATAATTGGCATCCACTAAAGGTAAAATCTAGAACACAGCAATGATCTACCAAAATACCATCCCAAAAAGAAAAAATAAAGTTAAATAAATCTACTCCGGTTATAAGATAGAGATACTCAAAACACAATTCACTAAAAGTTCCCAAATTATTGACTATTTCTTTTCAGGTCACTTTGCAGGTCATCCCAATGCAACGTCTGGGAAGTTTCTCTCCTTACAATTCATTCAATGCAAAGCTGTAGCAGTATACATGATAAATCAACATGTTTTAAACTGAAGCGAGATAAACCTATGGAAAGAATAAGCTGTGGTTCCTCTTGACACTGCCCCAGAAGGACCCTGTCTCATATTGTGCCTTCACAGTGAGAAGAAAATACCATTAAAATGCAAATATTGAGAAAAAGAGGAGATGATATGGACAGAAACTGCTCACACCCAGTAGTTTGCTGAGAACCTGCTGAAGTGGAAAGATTGTTTAAGCATTAATACATAGAGAAAGGGAACTCTTTTATGGGGAAAAAAAAATAATAACAAAACTCCCATCCTGAAAAATGCCACGGGGGGAAGGACAAGGTGGAAGAGGGAACAGTTCACAAACCCTGTGAAACCAAAAGTACAGTTCAAAAGGTTCACAAAACCTCAAAACAACACAAGGTTTGCCCATCCCTTACTATTAGTCATCTTTGAGAAACGTTCCTCTCTGACCTCTGATGAATCCTCTCCCCTGCATAGTTGCTCCTTCTGCTTTTGGGTATGGTGCTCTCTGCTAGGGTGCTACACACACTGATTTTGAGGACTCTTTGTCCTAAGTCTGAGAGCAAACCTACATCTGGCAAAAGAACAGGTGACTTCACTACTGAGGAGAGACGGAAAAGTTTACACTACAGGACACAGATGACATTCTCTGTGTGTTACACTGGAACACAACCAAATCCTGCAATAAACTAAGTTCCAGCAGCCACCACTGAAACATGGAACATGATTTTAGTTTTTTTAGGTTTACCACTGAGTTTTGTTCTCCAAAAAGGTAAGAAATATATTTCAGTAACAGAAAGCATACTGACAGCATTCCCACGGAGACTGACAGTTTACCTTCATTTTCATCCACCCCAGTCTCCATCTTCCCCGCTATTTTAGGACTTGCGAAAATCTAGAAATGCTATAGTAGACATTGTCCAAACAAAACAAATTTGTATGGGCTCATGACCCAGTTTCATATACAGAAGTAGTTAACAGGGTTGATTTTCTTTTTCATGTATAATTTTCAGGAACTAACCTTTGGGTGCAGCTACTGTTCTACACTAAAGACAGGAGAGCTGCATCACCCTGCAGGGATTACTGGGGTAGAAGGAAACAGATTGCTTCCTGGAGCTCTACATTTGCATTGGAGACATTGGGTGTGATTTGTGACACCCTTAGCATAAAGCACTATTTCCTTCCAGCATGAACAACCACTTCTGGTAGCCTGTCTGTGGGGGTGATGAAGGTATGCTTACACGTACTGTCTGCATATTCCTTTGAAATACTTTCAGATCAAACCCACACATCCTTAAACACAGCAGTTGCAATCCTGGACTCCCACAGCCTAACTACACAGTAAGTTTGGAATGAAGTGAAAGAGGACAATTTATTTCCGATGAAATAAGGAACAGGTTAACATAAGAATTTTCTTTCAACATCATGTTTCCTTCTAAAGAGACAGATTTTTGCAGTCATGATACAACGCTTACTATTTTCTCTTCAAAGTCCTGCTCCTAAAAGTATTAGAAAGCAACTTGATACCAGATTTCATTAGTGTTAACTCAGAAACTCTCTAAAGCAGCCTTAAATCCCTGCTTGGTAATAATGAGAAAGGGTGGAGTCACATACTATTTGAACAACAAAGCAAACTGTAAGCTATGATAAATAAATGCCTGAAAGAAAACACCCTGACCCCACCTCTGTCTGATTCAAATGAAAAAATACCAGTTTCACCCAAACCACATATGCACACATGCACACACACATACACACAAACACTGCAATTCTAAATTCCATGATTGGATGACTGAAGCATTTTGAACAGGTGAATTAGTGCATCAATAAAAAACCTGCCCTTTTAATGAGGACTCACAATATTTACAAAATACATTTCTTTAATGTTTTTATTTGCTAAAAATTTCAGAAGTTTCAAAATAAATTTCAGAAATTATCATATCTATTTGTTCTTAAAATCCTGTGTAAACATTTTATGTTGCTTTTACTGTGTTGTTTGCTACAGTGCTTACTGCTTCCCTTTTATATAGTATCTTCCTCAGTTCATGCCTTGCCTTATTAATAGATTCTTCATTTCTTTGCTCTTTCACTATCAATGAAGAGCATCAACCCTAGTTCTTCATTGTATTCCCTGTTTTCATTGTCCTTCCTTCCATTTTTGCATGCTTTGTGTCCTCTATAAATGGAGAGGTGAAATATTTTTCTTCACACTTCCAACAAATTTCTTGGAATTTCTCCCCCTTCTTGACTGTACATGGCCGGAAAACTGGACAGTATCTCCATACTGAAAGACAAGCTGCCCAGAGTAGCTGCTGTCTTCCTGGAGCCATATAGATATAAACCATAAGAATAGTCATAACAGGTAAAAAAAATATCTCTTTAGCCTAGTATCCAATTCCCAACAGTGGCTATTAGCAGATGCCTAAGGGACAGCATATGAACAGGACAAACATAGAATATATAACTTTTATACATTCTCCCAGCTTCCAGCAAACTGTGACTCAGAGACATGATCATGTCTTCTATCTCCAAAGAGGCCTAGGGAGATGAAGAATAAAATACAACTCAGAGAACATGCTGCTAAATGAAGCAAAACTAACTTGAAAGGAGGAAAGAAAATGTATCTATAAATTGGTCAAAATATTAAAAGTAGCTCTAAAGAAGTTTACTTTAGGTACTGGATGCAGTCTAACCACAGAGGATAGCAGTCTAAACCTACTTTTTAATCTAGTCATACAGAGCAACCGGCTGCCACTTTCAGATTTACACACACAAGTCCCTAACCCATTTCAGTCAAAATAGGTAATTTGTTTTAGCGGATTTAAATAGCAGGTCTTGCTAACCCTTTTGCCTGAAATAGGTTAGGGAATGCTCACAGATCTACAGGCTAGTTGCATTCAGAAGAGATGCAGTAAGTTTTTCAACTGACATGGGTAGATATGACAGGTGCTATCAATCCACAGCAGTATAGAGCCAGAAATGAGAATAGATATACCCTGTGCCAGCCAAAGGTACAATGATTCCCAGCTATCCATCATCACGCTGCCATTGGAGATTACCACATGTACAGTTCTCCAAAATGGAGTGCTGTAGCAGTGGACAGAATCAAGTGTCCTGTTGGTAAAGTGAAACCTCGTCTGCTTCACAAAGTGCAAGTGTCACTAGCAGAACAGGATTAATGCTCTTCCATGACAGCATTCCTTTACCAATTCTTCTGCACTAAACTGGGTGAAGTGCTTCCTAGTCTGCTTCAAGCCACATCAGGTAAACCCTTTCACATTGTTAAATAAACTATTTGAAATAACTTAGCTGATTTTGTCAGAAGAAAGTAGAAAGTGCTCATGGAAACTTCAGGTTGAACTCCAGGATAGGATAAACTATAACAGAAGGCAATAATACGCACCTAGGAAGCAACAGTAGGATATCTTCAGTTGCAAGTTATTTGCAGAACATGCCTGCAACCATGGTGTCATAGATAAACCAGTACAACTTGGAGATTTTTACTTAATGCATTGTCAATACACGTTTTTGATTATTGATGCAGGTACTGAGAAAAAAAGACACCATAATTAAATAACAGAGAAATACGTTCCCCCCCCCAAGCTCATATTAAGCCAAACATTTCTGCTTCCAGGCTGCTAGTCACAACTACTCCAAGTCATTGTGGCTTACTACACACAGTCTTTCGCAACTCCTCCAAGTGAGGCGACAGGCGGTGCAGGAGATTGGATTTGTATGTTCAGTGGTTCTTTCTGCCATTCTTTACTTATTGGTTTCTATCTACACAGTAGAGCACATTGGCTTCATCACAGTTATAAAACCTGGGAAGCAAACATTGCAGTGTTGTTAGACTTTGATGTTTGGACAAACAGATTTCCTCTACTAGTTTATGGGATCTGAATGGGATGTTTGAGTTGTTCTCTCACAGAAGAAAACTAAAAGCTGTTCCGCAGAGAAGGATGGGGTATACTACTTTTCTGATTCCACAAAAAATTCCTCCATATTCCTTCAAATTCCTCCCACATTTGATAATTTAGAAGGAAATACTTTGTAACACAATACATATTTGAAGCCTTGAGACATTTCCCACGTGGGCCACCTTTTAGTATGACTACTGACCAAGCACTTATGAAGCAGTTGAAATAAATAAAGGAGTGCAACCCCTAAATAATTGGCTAGAATATACTTCTGAGTCCCAGAAATGCATAATACTCCACATACCAGCAATGGGCCAAGTCACTGAAGAATCTGTTTTGCAGAAAGAAAAGGCTTGACAGGGAATGGGACAGACAAATGGGTAGGAAAGAGCTAAAGGAACGCTGTCTGCTTTCATGACTCAACAAGGGATTTCAACAAAGGGTGAAAGATGCGTTTCTGAGACTATCTCCCAGTTAGACAAGCATGAGTGTCAGCACAAAGGTGAAAGTAAAAATATACAGCCAACAGTAGAGGGCTGGACCACAGTAGTTTTGACTTAAATAATCTCTTCTTGCCACTAAACAACACTCAGAAACGTGTCTCTACAGCAGCCTAAGTAAATGTAATTACTGGCTGTTGCAGTCCTGCTTTTACCTTGCTGTTCCTGATCAGCTTTGGTTCTTGACAGACAAGGTATGTCTAAGTGCACTGAGTTTGGTTATTTCTTTGCTAGTCTAGTTCTATAATGACAGGCGTAAATCAGCCACGGTTCTACTGGGCAGCAACATCAATGCAAGCAAGCAGTGGGAGCATACAACTGAGCAGTGTGGTAGAAGTAGGCAAGAAGGGGAAAAGAGTACCTCCTTCCACAGTAGCACTCAGTCACAGCGCAGTCAGGCATACTGAGACATATTGGGAAAATAGGTATTCTTACAGGACAACTGATGGTCTATGATCAAGCAAAGATCTACAGTTCCAGCAAGGCTGTTAGTTTTGAAGATAGAAGAAATACTAAGAGAGAGATGAATGAAAAAACATCTCATCCATCCTAGCAGTTCATGTACTTTAACTGTACATCCTGTAGCAGTGATGCTATCAACTTCCAACTTTCCTGACTGCTTCAACATCTGGCTCCAAGAGGCTCCTCTCTTGATTTTCCAGAGCACAAGACCTTCAGAGCAAATCTGCACACAGCCTAGACATCTTAGGGTGCACTTGGAGAGCTCAAACCAGCCAACATCCAGAATTCTGTGCACTACTGTGTCTTCATACCATATCCATGCTCTCTGGTCTTTATGCATTCCTTTTTTCTTAAAAAACTCCACAGTGTCTGAAAGACACACAACCCTCTATTTCATAATACAGTACCACTGGGTCAAGTTACGCTTCCAGGAATGTGGAAGCAAAACTATCCTGGAAGGTTTTAATACACTATTTCTCTCTTGTCCTTCCCCTTTCATACAAAAGAAAAATGAGTAAGATTACCATTTTGCCAGAGCCAATGAGTCTTACAAGAAGGCCAAAAACTTTGGAGGAAGACAACCCTACCTTGCATACAAAATGTTTTAGGATAGCCTTTTTTGTTCTTGGCAATGCATAATCACATCTTTGGGAAGAACAGATGTCATCACCAAAACAAGGAGGAAACAATGTTCAACTGTTCCACCCTCAGATATCTCCAGAGAGGTTAGAGGGGAGGTATTCTATTTGCTGGTGCAGCTCCTGATGCAGCTCTTCACCACTGGTATAGGAGCAGGCACACCAGGAACCATCAGAATCAAAGGCAATTTAATAAATTTTTACATTTGCAATACAGAGTCCTGAAGTAATAGTGAACCCTTGGTCCATCTGAATATAATACTCGTTGTCTTAGGGTATGAAGTACTGAAGGCATACACAGTGGATTTTGAATACAAGACAGACTTCTGCCATCTTGTTTCTGTATGAAGGAAGCAGTAAGCAATATTTTGCCTGTTTCTGCACACTAAGTGGTAAGATGTATACAGTTTAATACACAAGTGTATCATACATTGCCTGTGAGATGAAATTTCTATCTTCAGAAATGATGAAAGCTGTTTTGCTCTCGGACTTGATATGACATTCATTGCTACTAACGTTATTATTATGGCATTTAGAAATTTGAAGTTAAGAACAGACTCATTAGTGACAACTAGTCTAAGAAGAAAGCTTTTCTATTCATTTCTAATGCATTCTATGATTCTTTATCACACTCTTAAAGCACATCATGCCAGTTTGCATGATGTTATGAAGCAGATCTCAATGTGTTATGACATTCTGTTATTTGCAGTGTGCAATCCTGAAATCAGAGCAGGCAGTGAACGGCATTTATTCTTTATATAATCCTTTCACTGATTATTATTTCCTGTCAAAGTGCAAAGTTCAGCAATATGGATAACCATGAACCCACACCACAAAAAAAGAAGGGAAAAATAAAAAGATATGCAAGCAATACAATATAACTTGAAAAATGAAATTAAAAATTAAACCAAGTACAAGATATTTGACTGTACTCATTTAAATCTATTTTTCAGAAATATGACCCTCAAGGCTGGTAAGTCTTTGCTCTGTTACCTCTTTGTCCTGGATATAAAGGGGTGAAAAAAAGGCCCATTTGCTCCAGAAAAAATAAAGTATGCAATAGGAATCTTAAAAAGCAATAGCACAGAAAGACCACAACTGCAAAGATGTGTCTGCAGTGTTCTTATTTAAATATCTCTTATCGCAATGGAAATCCTTTTAAATTCAGTGGAGAAAATCCAGGAAAATAGATAAATTAGAACTGGGCCTGAAATCCTTGTGAAGCGCTGTGGGAACAAACACAAAAGTGTCCAATAATATGACAACAAATGGCAGCAGACATAACAGCTTCTCTTTTGTGAATTATTAGAGGTGGGCTGGCAGAACAGGTATCACTATACTGTGCCTCTTTTTACTTGCACAGAATTTAAAGAAACCATAAATTACATTTTTGTAACATCAGACTTATTATTCTTATGAAAAATCTCAGCTAAAATGATTCAGCCTTGAGATCACTTTATCTTAACAATCAGACCTAAAAATTGTAGCAGATGTATCAACAAGTGCATCTTTGTCCCAAGGGTGGCAGTGGCCTTCTCAGTGGCAAGGCACAGAACTGAGGGAATTAATAAACATTATATTTTAATCTGGTGCCTCAAGTCTGTAAGTGTCCTCAGACAGATATTTTTTGCACACCTAAAAATGGACTTCAACATTCACATCATGAATTTAAATCTTCAATTTCATCAGAAATTTCATCTTGTATGAAAAGCAGATGTATGGCAAGCGATACAACATTGACTCATTCTCTCCTTTTCAACTACAGGACAGATTAGAAATTATGAGAGTTTAAAGTACAAAGATACTACCTTCAGCCCATGTATTTCACACATTTTCAAAATGTAGGAATTTATTATTAAGTTTCTCACATTTGTCTTTTTTTAAGTATTAGTAATATAGATATACACAATTTCCCTGCAGACAGATGGCAAAGAACAGTAATTAAATATGGAATCAAGAAATGTAAAACAGAAGTTAAGAAAACCAGGTAACAGGGGAAATTAAAATTATAGGTAGAAAAGTTCCGTGTTTGAGAGGACTAAGGACAATTGATTTTTAATAAAAATCAGGAGTGAAAGAAATCCTAGTTCTTGTGAATGTTGCTACAGAGGTGGCAAGAATACCAATTACATCAGAAGAGGCAGATGACAAAATTGTTAATCATGCAGGAAAAGGCAGAGGTGTTCAGCATGTTCTGTATTTAGAACAAAGCTAAGTGTGTCTTTATACCATAAAATAATGGTGATATTTTTCCTTTACCAAGATTAGCTAAGGATGATGTTGAAGACAAGTGATTAAAAATAAACACTGAAAAATAAGCAGCCCTGGGTAACTTTCTCCCAAGAATTCTAAAATAATGAGGAGTCATCTGGATCCTTAAGAATTCCAACACATTTTGAAGACTCAGAATTGGCTTTTTGTCTTGCCTTTTGGAATTTTCTTTGCCAGTGCTTCAAAGAGAGAAAAGTTATGATCCAAGGCAAACTAATGACACAGCTGCAACAGGACCACCAATTAAAGGGGGAATTGTTAATGTGTATTATTTTATCCCATCAAATAGCAATTCCATTCATAGAATCATAGAATCATTTAGGTTAAAAAAGACCGTTAAGATCATCGAGTCCAACTGTAAACCTAACACTGCCAAGTCCACCCCTAAACCATGTCCTTAAGTGTCACGTCGATACATCTTTTAAGTATCTCTAGGGATGGCGACTCAGCCACTTCCCTGGGCAGCCTGTTCCAATTTGTATTTATATGGCTTAAATTTATATGAGGGCAGCATACAATTGTGCACATTCTTGTTGGTTGCCACTCTGGAAGCATGGTTGATATCTCATTGAAGTGTTACAGCAAGATGTCTGCATTCACCTGGAACAATTTACTCAAAATGTACTTCACTGCTAGCTCAGCTAACTAAACCAATATACTGGTATTTCTGGATGAAGCAAGAATAGCAAGAGTGAAAGACACAGAGGTTCCCCATGTGAAGAGATAACCTAAATTCTACATTGTAACAGAGGCCACAGTTCTTAGACAAAGTGCTAGATACCTCAGTCTCTGACCTTAGAACTGTCTACAGAGGCTTTCTCACATGTATTTTAAATATAGATATTGTCAGGCTTAGTATTGCAACCAAAGTCTGCAAAAGCCAGAATACTGTTAGCTGTCCCTGCTATTTGTGGAAGCAGAGAGAGTGGTGCTTGCCATCAGTTTCCTTCTCGGGTGTCATGCAGAAAGAAGTCCTAGTCATCATTCTCTAGTCTAAGCAGTGCTGGGTACACCTTTGGCTTTGCTACTCACTCTCTTGCAGCCCGAACCACTCAGTCCTTTTCAGTTACCAGCTCCATCAGCCTCGCAGTTATCTATAGCTTATACTTCAGTACCAGCTAAAACACATTTTTAGCAGCATGTTCCACACTGGTACCAGCTCTTTCAATACATTTTTTTTTTCTGTATCACTGTCTTAAATGTCTAAAGGAACTTTGTTGCTTTTCACCTCACATGAAATATACATTTTATATCCCAGTATAACAGTGTCCTTTTGCATAATAAATACAGAAATGACCTCTGGACCAGTGTTCCTTCATCACACAAGATTACCCTAACCAGGAGGGACACACCCAGAATGCTTCAATTGTGATTTCATTTTGAATTTAAATTCTCAAGGCTCAAGAATACTCACACTGTATGCCCTCAAGAATCACTTTATCGTTGAACACACTTAAGATCAATACAAGTTATTAGAGAACTCCATTTTGGTGTCCCTGGAATCTTGTGCTCAAAGCTACACACTCTTTGTCTCAGAAGGTGGATGCACTCAGAATACCATTAGACCTGTGTCGTGGTTCAACCCCAGCTGGCAACTAAGCCCCACACAGCCGCTCGCTCACTCCCCCCAGTGGGATGGGGAAGTGAATCGGAAGACTAAAAGGGAGAAAACTCATGGGTTGAGATAAAGACAGTTTAGTAGGTAAAGCAAAAGCCATGCACGCAAGCAAAGCAAAACAAGGAATTCATTCACCACTTCCCATCGGCAGGCAGGTGTTCAGCCATCTCCAGGGAAGCAGGGCTCCATCACTCATAACAGATAAGTGGGAAGACAAGCGCCATCCCTCTGAATGTCTCCCCCTTCCTTCTACTTCCCCAGCTTTACATACTGTCCCCAGCTCCTCAAAATCAGACCCTATGGAAGGTTCTCCATACATATTCAGAGCCAGAAAGTCTCACATCTGAACTTAAAAACATGTACATGGGAAAGGAATAAAAGATAATAAAAATATAATAGAAGATAATATGGCTAAGATATTCCAAATGGACCTATTGTCCTGTATGTTCCCGCTTTTGTTGTCCAGTTTTGTTATTTTTTCTTGTCTTTCTGTGGACACATTTTTAGATCAGGCATAAGAGACTTACCAGCTTGAAGTATGAGTAAATGCATCCTTTCAGAAAGCATAATAGTTAAATTGTAGCATATTTGTTGTTAGATTTTAACATTTAGGAAGCAATTAAAAAAAAAAACTTGATAAAATACTCATTAGCATAACATAAACTACAATAATCTTTATGATGGAAACACAACAGAAAAGGAAAAATGATGATCATAAAGTTAGTATACTACTACTGGTAAGATATCCGATAAAGTGTCCTTTGATCACACAGTCATATGCAGTTTATGGTACATACCTTAGTTATCTATGAACAAAACATTGAGCAAGGACAGTCACTACGTTTTTAATTATAGTATAGATGTTGGAATGCATTCAGCTGAGCCTTGATCAAAGGTTGTTTAATGATACTCATTCCTTCCCATCCTTTTTTAAATTTTGATAGTACATTAACAATTCAGGTATCAACTTTCTGTATATGCTAAATGGCATTGTTCTTCTCGTAGACTTGATCTGACTTCAAAAAATAAAAAGTGCAGCCTGTGCTGACAAGAGTAATTAAAGAAAAATGTACTCAATATGCAACCTTCTCCTCCACATGAACTTCTGTTGTCAATTACATACATTAGCACAGTATTGAGGATCCTTTATACAGAGGCACACACCAATTCAGTTTGCTAATGATACTGTAGCAGTGACTAGTGACAGTTCTGCAGAAGACTACACATGGGATGCACGTGCAGGACTGGAGTTTTCACTGGTTAATAATTACACTCCTTCAGCTTAGCAAAGCTCAGGAACACTGGCAGTTTGTCAATCAGAAAGCTGGGGCACACCCATTCACAGTAATCTGGTGGTTCCCTCCTGTATGAGGTTCAAAGGACAGATCTTATTTCTGTGATTACGGTAACTTTACAGTAGTTTTTTCATTACAGAGTGTTTGAGAAGCTGAAGTAGAGAAAGTGGAGATGGAGGCACACAGGGAGTGATGGTAAGGTAGTAGGAAAGGTTTGAATGCTTTTACACTGTTCAGTTTTGGCTCATGAAGCCTTAGCTAGGAGCTTACATAGCCATAAAACTTGTTGAAAACTTAAACTGGTGTTCCAAAGTGGATCTACCTATTGCACTTAAAAATGTGAACTTATTTCATCATGTCCATATTACAACTATGATATTATTTTAACAATTCTTGATTTAACTCCACCAGCAGCAACTGTCCTTTCAGTCTTTTTTAAATGACTCCTCTTGCTTTTAAAATTAGAAATATATCTCTATGTAGAGTAGAAATTAGTAGCGTAGGACCATACAAACATAAAACATTTTGTTTCTCAATGGTGGTATTATAAGTTTGGGTTTAAAGTTAGTGTCAAGATTCAACACAGGTCAAGTGGAGAGCTGACAGCTCTGTATATTAAGTCTCTTTCTGCAAGTTTTCAGTGATATTATCATCATCAACATCATCATTGAAAATCAATTAAACTTTTCTATCTGCTCTCAATTATAGAAAGATGCATTAGTATTGCCATTGACTTTTGAAATGAATTTATGATTAACAAATTACTGAATTACTTTACTGGGAGCACAGTGATATGCCTTTTGGATCAGGTCACAGATCCAACGGAATGATCTAAATTTTATAGCTGTGATGGCCACAATTCAGATAAGGCTTTCATATATTTATCTTTCACATTTCAAAATTTTCATACAAGAATTTTGAAAAGGTAAGGTACAACAGAATCCAGTTCAATCTGTATTCTAACATTCCTTTAAAATTCAAATACAGATACAAGAACAACACTTTTTTGCTTCATCCCATATAGAAAATGTCCCTCTAAATTCGTGATTTCCACACAAAATCTTAAGAGACCATCTGTTCCAGTGTTTCTCTAATTTTAACTGAAGGATTCTAATTTTAACTGAAGAATTATGTATTAATCTACTTTTGCAATGTGCTATTTTTTACCAAATAACAAAAAAAGTAAACCTTGACTTTTTTAATTACTTCTCTTCCCCCCCCCCCCCCCGCCCCCCCAAAAACTTTTGGTTGCATGTGTGCAAACATAAAATTTATAGAACAATTTGTGATGTCTTACTATTTCCACCGGAACACAGATTACAGGTTGAAAAATAATCATCCAGTCTATCCCATTGAAAAAAACACTGGGATTAATTTTTCACATCATTGCAGCGGTTTAAGTGTAACACTACTGAAACAAACAGAATTAAACCAGCCAAATACAGAACTTTATAAGAATTGCCTCGTTACATAAACTATACCAGCACTTTGGCTCACTCTATACAAAGACCCCAGAGCAGGCAGAGGTGGACCACCTCCTTCTTACTCACATGCCTCATCATTGATTTGCCAATGTCAGTATCAACCCCTTCCACAAGACAGAAAGCTAGTTTCCACCTTGAAGCTTGAGACTTAATAGCCCTTCTGTTATTTTTATCCTTCAATTTTAACTCTGAATATTCTTGTTATCCCTAAAAATACAATACTCTTTTTAATCTTGTTACATTCTTGGCCTTTGTGACTTGGCAGTGAATTCCACAGCCTAATTACAAGTTTTATAAGTAGAAGTAATTACAGGTTGGGGTTTTTTTATCAGTTTTAAATGTTACCTTTTAATTTTCCTTGATGTTCTTGTGCTCATGTTAGATGACAGAGAACACGGTCATCTAATCTCCTGTACCTAGACAATTATTTTACTGCATCCCCTTTCTTAATCTTCTCTCTAAAGTGAAAAAAGGCTTAATCTTTCAAATTAGGGTTTTTTTCATATCCTCAGCCATTCTCATTACCCTTCCTTGATCCCACTTCAGTTCTCCAATACATTTTTTGAAATGGGGAAAACAGCTGCTGAAATTGTGCAATCTCTCTACTGAACACAATGTGCCACCTGCATAACAGTGGAAGACGAGGTCCTGAGAACTCTGTTCTGTTGAAGAGCCAGTCTGACTTCCCCTGACACAATGTCACGGTGTCTAATGCAAATTCTGCATCAAATCTGTACATTCTTTTTACACATGAGCATTTTTTCTTGCCTTATTTTAAATCTAGTTTCAATATGAGGTCGTCAGCTAACAGAGGACTACATTCACAGTTATCCTCTGTTACCTGCCTGTACTTTACTTCTACAGTTTGTAATTTTCTTTCAGTTCCCAGGCTGGGAAACTCTTCCTGTATGAGGCTTAAAGAGCTATCAATTACCAGGTGGGGTAAAATAAATAAATTAATTCTAGATATTTCTAGACTGTAATGGTAAGAGGTTACCTCTTAACCTTTTCCCAAATAAACAAAATAGAATGAGCCATTAAAGCTTTATGTTTTAAGACACCAGTCCTAGACCTTATATTCTCTTCGAAAGCCTTTCCAGTTTTTCAACCTTCTTTTAACAGTACCCCAGTATTGGTCTCACTAATGCTGTATCAAAGGGGTTACATTCTTTACCTACTCTTATATTAATACTCCCTTGATAAAAGGTCACTGTTCACACCCTTACCATATTCCTCCATAACCTTTTGTATGCAAAGGCTAGTTCTCATTTCTATTATTTATGTTACTTTTACCATGGAAGAGCCTCCCTCACAGATCAGATACTTCTACTGTTCTACACACCAATAAAAAGATGGTCTTTAACTCAGATCTTTGGATCTTCTTCCACCCCCTCCAGCTTGAGCTGAACACATTTCACCAAGAACAAAGTATATGGATAGGCATATTAATCTTGACATTAAATACAACCTATTAACTATATGTCTGCCATTCTTCATGAATGCTGAATACATCCTATCAGCTCACTAGTAACAGAAGTTTAAGATATTTCTCAAAGATCCAGACTGTGCTAAAATACACATAATCTTTCAAAGTCTGGTCATACCTTGTTGACTAATTTATTCATCATTTATTACTACCAAGTCCCAAGTCCTGATCATCTCAAAGGAGTATTGCTTCTGTAACAATCTAATAATGGTTATTTTCATAAAGTCCTTGTTCCAAACAGCTAATCATACTACTGACAATATCTATCTGTATATATTTTATATAGCCTGATCTGAAAAAGAGTAATTGTAGTTATATTAGAGACATTAAACTTCTAGCAACATTCCCAATGGCAGATTAGATAGATAGATAGATAGATAGATAGACAGACAGATAGACAGACAGATAGATAATCTCTGCTGATACATATGTATCATCAGTGATAACATGTCAGTACAACCAAAACTGTGTATCTGTGTGCCTAGGAGGGGAAGCAGAAGATTAAACAATGGGTATATACTACCTAGACAGGATGCAAGAAAAATCCTGTTTATTAATGCAGAAACATGAACTAAAACAGAAGTTTTAGTGGTAGGAGTCATCTTTGCCTGAATTAACTCATTAGTTTGAGTGATAAAGGAGAAAGAATGTACCATATCTGGAAATGTAAGGTCTTTTACTGATGGGGTTGTCAACATCTTTCTCTAATCACTCATAATTCTAATAGCATGTTCTTTAAATGCAAAGAAATAGAGGTTGTGGCTTCATAAGATGTACTGGTCTAAAGGAAAGTAGTGAAGCTGCTGAAAAAGTGCCCTAATAACCTGTCTGCAAGAGCTGGCAGAGTCAGTCATATCTGTTATGCATCCTAATTTTCAAGTAAACAGTCAGGTATAGCAGGGGACTGCCTTAGCGGCACAGCAAATATATGATTGAGCCCAACCACAAGAAGGAAGCATATGGGAGGTGGAAGTGGGGACACAACAAGAAGGACTACAGGAGCACTGCCCAAGCATACAGGGATGGAATTAGAGGGCCAATGCTTGCGAGCAATTAAAATTGATGAAGGATGTCAAGGGTAATGCCACTTTTGAAGCAAAATGGGAGACTGAGTAAAACCTAGGCCTGCTGCTGAATACAGCAGGTAACCTTGTAACACAGCACACAGGTACTCAACGTCTTCTTTGTCTCAGTTTCTACTGGCAAGGTCTGCTCTCAGGATCAAGGATCAAGTTAGGGTCTTTTTAAACAAGCTAGAAATGTAATACAAGTCCACAGGATTGGACAGGATACATCTGAGAATACTAAGACTGCCAGTAGATGTCATTGGAAGGGCACTCTCTGTCCCTTGTAACAGGTCATAGTGCTCAGAAGAGGTTTCTGACAACTATAAAAAAGTTATGTTTGTCTTAGAAAATTGCGAGAAGGAGGATCTGGGTGATGACAGGCTGACCAACCTTTTCTCAGTTGCTGGGAAAATTATGGAGCAAGTACTCATGGAAACCATTTCCATTCTCATAATGATGAGAATGTTATTGAGAACAGCCATCTTGAATTTCCCACAAGCAAAGTGTGTTTAGTCACTCTGATTGCCTTCTACAACTACGTTACAGGCTCTCTGGGTGATGTTAGAGTAGTAGGTGTTGTTCTCCTTGTCTTTAACAAGGCCTTTGATACAGTTTCCTAGTATCCTTGCAGTCAAACAGGAGAGATATAGGTGGACTACAAGGTGGGTTAAAAACTGACTAGACCATCAGCCTCAGAGGGGAGCTAATAACTGTTTCAAGTCCAGTTAGCCAGTGACTGCAAGTGGTATTCCCTGGGATCAATACAAGGGCTGATATTATTTAGCCTTTTCATCCATGACCTGCATAATGAGACCCTTAAGAAGTACAAGTTGACACCAAAGCAAGGGAGGCTGTTGGTATACTGGAGGGTATAGCTGCAATTGAGAGAGACCTCAACAAGCTGAATGAGTGTATAACAGATACGTCTGTTCTGAAGTTCCAAAAAGATAAATACAAGGTCCTGCATCTGAGACAGGATATACTTACAGAAGAGTACAGGCTGGGACTAACGGTTCTACAGGAGAGGACCCAGTGGACCACAAACTGAACAAAGTCAGCAGTGTGTCCTTGCGGTAATGAAGACTAACCACATCTTGGACTCCATTAGTGAAACCATAGCCAGCAGGTCAAGGGACATGATTATTGCCCTCTATTCAGCACATATGAAGCCACATCTGTGTCCAGTTTGTTCTCTCGCCAAATAAAAGAGAGACTGAAGAGAATCAAGGGTCATTAAGGCTAGGAGCTTTGATATACAAGGAGGTTGAGGGACCTGAGAACACCAGTATTACCAACTTTAATGGACTTTCACTGCCAGAGCATTCTTAGCCACATTCCTTATGGTCACATTATGCAAACAAATGCATTTTGATAGTCCCATCCAGAAGACCTACAATGGTTATGGGTACACAGTAAAGCACATTAATGCCACCAGTGCAGTACCTGATGATGTGCCACAGCAAACTTTCAACTGGGTTCCACACAGCCATTAAAAAGTAGCCTGAAGGTGGTACTGTCTCTGTGCTGCAAGCAGAAACTCCCATGGATCTTCCATATTTCTGTGCCTGACAAACTCATGCCTGCTCAGGGACCGATGCACAGAAAAATTATTTGTACATCAAAGAACAAACTGGCACCCTACCCATGAATGATTTTCCATTTATAGTTGCAAAGCCACTGCTAAAGAGACCAAAACTAGTTTATAAAATATTTCTGCAGCTATAATTGTTTAGGACCACTGAACTGCATGTTCCAAGCCAGATCAAAAGGAGCACCACAAACCCATGAAAGGCTTATGTGTAAAGACAGGGTAAATTCCATGTCTGGGATCCATCTGTAATTCTGTCAAACCAACCGTCCTTGTAGCTGTATACAAATGAAATGTCTCTCTGCCAAAATTAAGTGAACGAAAAAGAAATACCCTCTTATCACTTTTTTTTA
Organism: Strix aluco; assembly: GCF_031877795.1. Taxonomy (NCBI): domain Eukaryota; kingdom Metazoa; phylum Chordata; class Aves; order Strigiformes; family Strigidae; genus Strix; species Strix aluco. The sequence continues at coordinate 67,861,917 of NC_133935.1, forward strand.
CAGTAACTACCTTGTTTTCTCTAATTTTGAATATAAAATACCCCTTCCTTTCACACTGTTGTGAAAATACAAATCAGGTTGGGAGTTATACCAATACCAGACATTGATCATGGTCTATTTTAGATTACCATTTTGCTTCAAATATGTATGTGTAAAGGTATGCTATACGCTTTTGACTCAAATTATAAAACCTGATACAGCTGAAGAAGACGTAGATTAAACTCAACAGGATTTTGAGGAAACTCTATATAATTTTCTTGAAGGTTCAAGGCAAATATATCACTGATTTACCATAGATTGACAACACAAAGATAGATTTAAGAAACTGGAAATGCAGTTGGAATGAAATGGCCTGATGTTTTTAGTTTGCAGATCAGTGATACATGCATGATTTTTCATGCTTAGACATGTAAAAAAAGAAGAATTAATAACTACTTGCAGTGTTGATCCCCTAAATAATTAGCACTTATGCATATTAGTATTTAATGTCAGTTTTCTCTCTTTAAAAATATTTGCTATTTCAATAATCAGAGATTTCATTTTGGAAGTGAGAAACACTTCCTCTCCATTTAAAACAATACTCATAACAAGACACTGACAAGGATTATAGCAAAAGGCAGATACAGCTAAATTCTTCTAAAAAAACCTGGGACATGTATTGCAAGATTATGAAATCTTCCTACTGTTTGTAGTTGTTTACATTTCAGCAGCAATAAACGTTAAGTATAGCATGCATATGCCATTATCTAGAGAAATTTGCTAAAAACTAATTTTGTGTGATTAGAGATAGATCAAAAGGCAGAATATCTAACACCCCCCCTCTCGCCCCCCCCCCCCCCCCCAAAAAAAAAGCTTTCGTACGGCTTTATCTGATAAATCCAAACCATTAGCTTTAAGGAAAAAAAAATTAAATCCCTAAACATGAAACCTCCTGAATTCTTCAGCTGCTCGATAAACCAAATGGTTTAGTTTGATTCCTCTGCAAATACCATGGTCTGTACGAGAGGCAGTAACTTTTGTAGCCCAACTGATCCAGCTTCAGAAAACACATTCTGGGACACGAAGGGTTGAAACTGCGCCTGAAAACTTGACCTTTACATCAGCTGGTCTAATCTAATAAAAGGTATTACCTCTCCCTAGAAGCCCTTGCTTTGTTTATGGGCACGACTGCCTGAGATTACAACACTACTATTATCAGACAACGCCAACTGCGAGGCTCTCCCAGTGCCCTGGGTGGGAAGGACTGCCAGCTCTTCTAGTGATTGTCCAAAAATACCCCCACGTTAGGGATCCCCGTGCAGCACTGGTATCCCCAACTTCGCTATTTTCAGCTGAGGGGATGTGAGGCACTCCCGTGAGGCACCTGAGGCTGCGGTGGTGTAAGCGGGGTGGCAGTGCCGGGGGTGCTGAACGCTTCAGTTGTCTGCAAACCTCATGGTATCCCCGGCTGCGCTTCAGCCTCGCGCATCCGCACGCCATCTCTCTATTTACGTGCATCTGGGTGCTAGTCCAAGCTGGAACAGCTACGGGACATCGTTACCCACCCAGCACCGCGCTAATTAATTTCTGGACAGACAGGCAGGAAGATGCCCCCAGGGCCCTCGGGGTTTCCTCTCCCAGGTGTCTCGGTCTCCCTCAGGCGAGACCGGTGCCGGGGGCCTCACGGCGGCAGCGCCCCAAGAGCCGTTAACGGCCTCCCCGGGAGCGCTCCGGGGGCGGAGGAGGAAAGCCTCCTGGAAAAGGGCGCCTCCCGGCAAGCCTCGCCGGCAGAGGCCCCGTAAAGCCGCGCTGCCGTCGGACGGGGAGAGGGAGGCCGCCCCCCACCCCCCGGCCCCAGCCCCGGCCCGCGCCCCGCCGCCGCGCCCCGATTCCTGTTGATGCAGCGCCCCCTGCGGGGCGGGCGGCGCTGCCGGGCGGCCGCGAGCCGCGACAGGGCCGGGGCAGGGAAGAGCTCCGCGTCCCCGTCCGGCGCCGCGCCTCAGCGGGGCGGGGGAGGGGAGGGACGCCCTCCGCTCCTCCGAGGCGCGCCGCCGGGGCACCGGCGCCCGCCGTCGCGCCGCATCGGCCCCGCGGGGCTTCCGCACCGGGGAGCTGACGGCCAGAAGCAGGCGCGGAGGGCAGGCGCCCCGGCGTCCCCCCCGCGCGGGCACGCCGCCCAGGCGAGGGGTCAGCAGCGAGGAGCAGGAGAAACCACCGCGGAGGGCGGGGGGAAGCGCGCCACGCGGTACTTCGGCGAGCGCCGGCCCCCTGAAGCAGCGGGCTTTGAGGCGCCGCGCCGGGGGCTGCCCGCCCCGCAGGCCAGGTCCGCCGCAGCCGCGGCCTGGCGTGCCCCGGCGCTGCCCCGCCCCCGCGCCGCCCTGGGCGCAGCGTCTCTGCCGCGCGGAGCGACCTTCCGCAGCCGCGGGGCGGGGCCGGGCCCGGCGCGCCGCGGCATTCCCGCCCTGCGCCCGGCCCCGTCCGCCGCATGCAAATGAGGGTCCTCCTCATTGGCCGCGCCGGGAGCTCTTTGAAAAGGCGCCTCGTGATTGGCCTCGCGGAAACGTTAACGCAAAGAGGAGAATCTCCCCCCTCCCCCGTTCTTTTTTTTTTTTTTTTCCGCCGCTGATGTGTGATGCGTTCCTCAGACAGTCTGTAACTCTGCGCGCCGGTTACTACAAATAAGTAGTTCCCAGCCCCCCCCCCTCCCTCCCCCCGCCCGCCTGCCCACCCGCCCGCACGATGGGGCGGGACGGGAGGCTGCGGTCCCGGCCGCCGCACCGCGGGCGCCCCGGTGCGGAGGGGAGGGGGCCGCTGGGGCGGCGGGGAGAGGTGTTTCCCCCTCCCCCGCGGAGGGATATCCTCGGCGCGCGCCGCGCTCTGCCCGCACCAAAATATTGGGAGTTAAGAGGCGGCTCGGCGGCGCCGCCGGCTCAGAAGCGCGCGGGCAGGCACGGCGGCGGCGCGGCTCCGCTCCTGCGCCCGCCACGGCTCCACTGCGGCGCCCAGCCCGCTCCCCGCCGCGGCGGCCCCCGCAGGGGCGGGCTTTACGCGCGGCCCCGCAGCCCCCGGACCCGCCTGCCTCCGCGGAGGGCTCTGGTTCTGCCCGCGCCTCCCTACGCCCTGAGCGGCTCTCGTCCGTTGGAAGGGGGAGAGCGCGAGCGGCGCCCCCGCCGACTCCCTGTCGCCGGAGGACTTGGTGCGACCGCCGCGTGGATCTGTGCCGGCGGGGGCCCCCGAGGACTCCGTCGCTGCCCGCTCCCGGCCGAGGAAGGAGCCGCGCAGAAGGTCTCGGCGGCCCGCCGCCCTCAGCCGGCTCCGGAGAGAGGGGAGCCGCGCCGCGCCGCCGAGCGCCGAGCCGGGAGGACGCCGGCGGTGCCATCGCGGGGGACTCGCCGTCCCCCCCCCCCACCGGAAGATGTTGCTCTCCAAGTTCGGCTCGCTGGCTCACATCTGCAGCCCCACCAGCATGGACCACTTGCCGGTGAAAATCCTCCAGCCAGGTACGGCGGGGCCGGCGCCGGGGCTGGGGTGTCCCCCTGCGAGCGCGGCGCGCCGGGCGGGGCGCGGACCGGCGCCTGCTACGCGGGGTGTCGGGGCCGGCGCCCTGCAGCCCCCGAAACTTCGGGGTGCGCTCATTTCTTTTTTTCTTTTATTGAAGAAGACAATTTATTAAAAAAATAAAGCCCTCGGCAGAATTAGGGCAGCGCACGTATTACGCGTTCACCGGGCAGAGCATCTGGGGGCTTTTATTATTTTTTTTTAAATTTTTGGTGGAGCGCAGCGCGGCTGCGGACACTAACGCGGTGTGTTTCCCTCTCGTTTCCCCAGTGAAAGTGGAGAAGGAGCCGTTCGATAAAGTCTACCAGGTGGGCTCCGTGCTGGGCAGCGGGGGCTTCGGCACCGTCTACGCGGGGAGCAGGATCGCCGACGGCTTGCCGGTGAGGCGCGGGATGGCCGCGCAGCGCGTCCCGGGCGGGGGCGGCGGGCGGCAGCGCGGCGCGGGAGGCTGCGGGCGCGGCCCGGCCCGGCCTTCGGCGGCGGGGAACAGGCTGCGTCCGCCCCGCCGCTCACGGCGCCTCCTTTCCTTCCCGCTCCCCAGGTCGCCGTGAAGCATGTGGTGAAGGAGAGGGTGACCGAGTGGGGCACGATTGTAAGTACCGGGGCGGGCGGGGGGGCTCTGGGGGTGCTGCGCGGCCGCGGGGCTCCGCCGCGGCGGGGCTATTGTGTGGGCGGCGGGGCCCGCCCCGCTGGCGCGGCCTCTGCGTCGGGGGGGAATTTGGCGGGGGTTCGCCGCCGCAGCGCCGCGCCCGCCCCTCGGACTGCGGCAGCGGCGGAGGGGGCCCGCCGGCCGCGCCCTCCTCCCCGCCCTCCCCTCCCCGCCCCCCTCCCCCCTCAGCGCGGGGGCGCCTCGGGCCGCACCGCCCCCCCCCCCGCTGACCCGCGCCCCCTTCTCTGCCCAGAGCGGCGTCATGGTCCCCCTGGAGATCGTCCTCCTGAAGAAGGTGGGCTCCGGCTTCCGAGGGGTCATCAAGCTGCTGGACTGGTACGAGCGGCCCGACGGCTACCTGATCATCATGGAGCGGCCCGAGCTGGTGAAGGATCTCTTCGACTTCATCACGGAGAAGGGCGCCCTGGACGAGGAGACGGCCCGCGGGTTCTTCCGGCAGGTGCTGGAGGCGGTGCGCCACTGCTACGGCTGCGGCGTGGTGCACCGGGACATCAAGGACGAAAACCTGCTGGTTGACCTCAGGACAGGCGAGCTGAAGCTGATCGACTTCGGCTCGGGGGCCCTCCTCAAGGACACGGTCTATACCGATTTCGACGGTACGTGCCCTCCCCGCGCCCGGGGCAGCCCGGCTGCGCCGGCTTTGGCCAGAGCCCCCCGCCCCTCCCGGGGTGATGCCCTCCCTAGAGCTGCCGCTCACCCCGTTTCTGGGGCCTGGCAGTAGCGAGCAGTGCCTCTGACGCAGGGGTTCATATCAGGTCTATCGGTAATGGAAACCTTTGGACCCGAAGCAGCTTAGGGTGTTCAGTTGCGTAGGAAAGAAGCGATTCCAGGCAGTGACGCAGCAGTTTATGTTTCCCTGTCTTGGAAAAAGCGTTTTTTTTCCTAGAGGGCGATCTGTTTACATGGAGGCTTTGCCAGTGTCGGATGTTTCCATGTGTGGATATGCAGTTTTTATATGCGATGCTTTTTTTAACTTGAAGCCGTAGCTCCCCCCCTCCCTTTCCGCCAATGTCCTGGAAATCCCGCATTGCAGATTTTAAAGCGATGGGGATAAATACACTCCCTCAAAAAGACTCGATACTAGCTTCAGGGCCAGGCTCGATGCTTTGGAAATGGGGAAGCTAAAAATAAGCGTGTGTGTGACAGGAGGGAGTATTTCCCCCAGCCCTTTAATTGTGACTGATGTAATGGGGGACCTTTTTTATTTTTTTTATTCCCCCCCTCCCTCCTCCCCCAGCTGCCGCACTCACATCTGTTTGTTGTGAAACCCGAAGCCCCGCCGCACGTGACCCTCAGCATCATGAATTCCCGTTTTTGTTTGGTATCCAAGGAGCCCGCGAGCACCCGGGTGGGGGGAGTGGGTTGGGAAAAGCTGCCGCAGAGAAGCCCGCGGGGGGTGCCCCTTAAAAACGTAGAAATCGTAAGCGGCCCTGTTTTGTTTACTGCCTTGTGGAATCGGATAAAGCAGATTAGCCCCGTGTAATGCGGGTAGACCTGAGTTTCACCTTCTTGCCGCCCTCTCTTCTCCTCCCCGCCAGCCCCCTTTGTCCTTTTGTGTCTATTTTTGGTGTGATGCTGCAGACGCCACGTGGTCAGTGAAAGGGAGCTGCCTCAGTAAACAGTCAGCTGATGGGGCTGTGTTATGCCTTGCAACAAAATAGCACAACCGGATGGGCCAAGTCTGTTGATGGTGTAACCCCGCAGATGACCTGGAATTACACCACTAATGGCTTTGGCCCATAAGAAATTAAAAGCTTTTTTTTTTTCCTTTACTCCCAAATGACAAGTTTATGAATTTAGTTTAGCCCTACTAGAAGGGGCTAAACAGTAGGGAAACACTCTAAACCTTGACTTTAATAATTTATGGGGTTTTTTCCTTGCTTTTAGGAACAAGAGTATACAGCCCTCCAGAGTGGATCCGGTACCACAGATACCATGGGAGGTCAGCAACAGTATGGTCTCTGGGAGTTCTGCTGTACGATATGGTTTGCGGAGACATCCCTTTTGAGCAAGATGAAGAAATCTTGAGGGGACGATTATACTTCAGGAGAAGAATTTCACCTGGTGAGTTGTATAGGGGTCAAGTGGGGGCTTTTTTTTCTGTCTTTTTTATTATTTTTAAATAGTCCCATGCATTTCAGCTTGTACAGGTGGATTTTTTTATTCAGGATTGTCATTTTACTTTCCTAGTCTAAAATGGCTTTTTTTTTTGCTGTTTGTTACAGAATGTCAACAGCTGATCAAATGGTGCCTTTCACTGAGGCCTTCAGACAGACCAACACTTGAGCAAATTTTTGACCATCAATGGATGCACAAATCTGAAGTAGTGAAGTCTGAGGACTGTGACATAAGGCTACGGACCCTTGATACTGATGTATCTAGCACAAGTTCAAGTAATGAGAGTCTGTGAATTACTAAGGACCTCGCACTGGGAGGGGAGCTACAAGCAGAAAGACCACAGTGCTGCTGCCAATACGTAGGAGGGGCTAGAAAAATGCATTCATTATTCTGTAGTTGAATCTTTGTCTGAGGGACTTGATTTTATTTTCCCCCTTTGCTGGTTTCTGCTTTGGAATGAGAGATTTCCTTTGGAAACGCTGATGTTTGGGAGTTGCAGGCCAGTACTTAGTCAAAGACTGACCTTATTAAGAAAGCAGTGACCTCTTGAATACATGGTAAACTTTTTTGCTCTCATAGAGCCTGGACTAGATTTTATTTGCTTTTGAGTGCCTTTTTGAAAGCTGCTTCAGTGGGACTTTCTTTTTTGAGCTGTGTATGTCCAAAGAAGATCCAGTTCATTATAGGAATTTGCTCCCTTTAGACTCAGTGCTGGAGGAAGCAGCTCCTATGATGCATTGGAGAACATGTTCGGTGATTGAATGAAGTAGTCCCATCCACTGGTGATGGAATACTTGAACACAGACATTTCACTCCTGCCCCCTGGCCCTTTCCAAATCCAGCCCACCTCTGCTGCTCAAAATATTTCCTATAGCCTGCACAGAAATATGAACAGGTATATCGGCTTTTTTTATCAGAAACATTTATTCGTGTTTCCTTTTATCATCTCTACCATTGGGCATGAGAAGCCCCTTTCTCAACTCCCCCCGGCCTTTTGTCACCCTGCGAGTCTTAAAGTATGTATGGGCATGTTGAATGCACAATCAATGCAATATTCAAGGACTTTACTTTTTTTTCCATACCTGTATAATGTGTTTATGTAAACTTGGTTTTTCTCATGTACTATACAGTTATTTATTGTTTGGAGTTTAGAAGACCTCCCACAGGTTTCAGCTGTGGCTATTTATTTGGTTAATTTATTTGGTTAGAGTTATTCAACACTGTGCTTTCCCCTCCTTCTCCCCATGGGAATTCTGGTGGTTTGCCCATGGCACTTTTTTCTGCATTCCTGTCAACTTTTGTTTAAAAAAAAAAGACAAAAAAATTTTTCTGACCTTATCAATTTTTGTTGGAAGATGGAAAATTGTTGTACAAAGTCTAATTTAAGGGAAATAGAATGACTTTTTAAAGTTAGTCAGTATGCCTTTTGTCTGGTATTATTGTACCAGAAATGTAAAGTAATGCTGTTTGGAAGGGTTTTAAATTATTGACATTGTACAGTCTCCGTGCATTGGCTCTGGAAGGTAGAGTGGCAGAGTCATAAACCTTAATTTATTTTAATAGCTGTGTTTCTGTGATCTGGTTGCATTTATGCAGCTTGGATTTGGATTTTTTTCTTCTGTTTAACAGTGTGAAATGTATGGAGATCATATTTTTTATACAGGTATTTCAATTAAACTTTTTTTGTATATAACAGTTCGGTGTTTGTGTGCTCACTTTTATCTTCACCATTACTTTTGATGCCAGTTGGGGAACACATATGCTCTAGCTTGTAAAGGCCTACAGCAGCTGACCCAGAGTTAATAGGTCTACACCATTAAGCAGTGACCATTTCAGAAAAATTAAGCAATCCCTCATGTTGAGTGTATCGCTTTCTTGATCACCATATTTGATGTTGAACTGGAGAAGGTGTACAATGCAATGGCACTAATGGCTTATATAGAAGGGAATTGGCCAGTAATTGTGGGGCTTTTAAATGTAAACACTGAAATACCACTGAATAACTGAAATACCGCTGTACTCATTGTCCTTTAATATAACAAGGAAGGATTTTTGTAGTCACTGGTGGTTACTGTTTTCACAGTTGACATGTTTACTTTCCATTACATGCAGTTTCCTTCCTCCTGCTTACCCCTTCCTCCTGGGGGTGGATGGGGATTTCCTGTGCCCTTACAGGAAAGGGACAGCATTCTTGGAGAGTCGTGTGACTGTTTTCCTTCAGTTCCCTTAGATTATCGAAAAAAGACTGGTGTGTCACTTCATAAAATACTGGGGAACATGTGCCATCCTCATTCATAGCAAGACAAATGTCCTCAGCACATTAGGAGTCAAGTCCTGCAGATTACTGAGTTCATCCTAGCTTCTCTGCAGCTACTGACTGACCTGACTTGGTCTTTTTGTGGGGGTGGTAGTGATTACTAAGTTTAACTACCACAGAGGGATCTTCAAGGTATATTTAAGGATGTGTTCAGACCTTAAAGGTGCTTTGTAGTAGTTACAGTAAAGGGCTCGGCTTAAAATCTGTTGATTTTATGGTATTTCCTTTTCTGGGGATCTATCTGCCAGCTCATCTACTATTATTTTGGTTCCCTGTGGGGAATACCTCACTTGCTGACATCACATCAAGCTCCTGATGTTAATCAGTTGAGACACAAAATGCCACTGAATAGCAGGAGGTGAAGCAGAAGGGGAAAAAACATTTTTGTGTGTGCAGTTTTCTGATGACATGGGTGGAAGGTGTGTAGCTTTTTCTTGGCCATAAAAAGAAAGTTCATATGACTTGTCAGGGGGAAAAAAAACCACAGCTGTGTCCATCAATTTGTCTGATTCTACACTTTCTGGTTTTGTTCCTCTTTTTTTTAGATTCATTTCTCTTAATCAAAATCTGTATGTATGCTAAGCCTAGTCCCTGGGAAAGTCACATATACATGAAAATGCCTATTGTTGAAACTCTATTCACAGACATAAAATATTTTACAGTTAAGATTGCTTAGGAAAATGACACAATCACGTCCTAAGAGAAGAATGCTTAAAAGTGAAGACTGGGGGTTTATAATTGATTATCTCTTTTGCTTAAGAGGAAAGACTCAGATAAACTGCAGGAGAGTTGATCCTAAAGCCTAGTGCAGTTCTTTAGGGAAGCACGTTTCTAACCACAAGTGGTCCCTGGAGAAATTCCAGTAGCTGATGATAATTAACATCTTCCACTCCAGTGGCTTCACATGCTAGCAGCTGTTGAGAGGGGTGGTAGCGAGGCCGTACGGGTGAGCTTCAAAGGGCTACCAGAAAAGCGATTCTAAAAATACGTTTGTAAAGCTATTGTTGATTGCTGAACTAGGGACTTTCAACATTTCCACAGGAGCGTATGTTACTTTCCTTAGCTTCATAGAGAATTGCTGTTGAAGCGGTCTGTTTTGAAACATAAAAACTAGGTTTTCACCTTTTGCTACTGAGGCAAAATGCATTAAAAGGATAAAGGTCAAAAGGACACGGGCACGAGTGCTGACTCCCCTCTGGGATTAGCGCAACATAAAAGGTACACTTTCAGTACTGCACAGGCAGCTTTAGTTGTGAAACTCCCCTGTACACTAATAGAAGCCACATGGCTGAAACACCATATACCGAAAGTAATGATTTGTAAAAATAACTTTTCATTACAGTTGAAAGCTGGAAAATGATGTGTTAATATAGTTCCATTAGCTGAGTGTTACTGCCAAAATGAGCAAGTCGGTGACAGCTCTTGGTTTCTCCTGTGCTTCTATCTGGTATTTTAATATCATTAAATGTTACTTCTCTGGGATCTTCCTCTCCACACTAGGTTGATTTTCAACAGCACAGAGCTTGAAAAGCAGAATTCAGCAGATCATTCAAAATACTACTGTTTTAACCTTGACAAATTGATTTAGCAGTGACCATACCTATGCATGTATGTATGCTACTGGCTTCATAACAGGAATTTCAAATATATTCTAATGCTGAAATATCTTTAACAATGTAGTCTTTTATGTAACTCATATTCCTAATAAAACTCATTCTCCTGCGTGCATAAGCATACACTCGCTTCTTCTTTTTTCCCTTGTAGTTAACTAAGCTTATATTTACTGAAGCAGCCAAACAAGAGCCCTTTGAACAAAACTATCAAAAGGATGTTAGATTGACGAGGGTGTGTTCTCATGAAACACTTATGGTTCTCTTTCAGTGGTTTACTGACCTCTGTTGGTGAAATTAAAGTATACGTTCTGAAAATAATGATGCATAAATGGGGAAGAGAGATTTTAAAACACTGCTGACAGATATTTTTAGATATGGAAGAGTGTGGCTAATACTTAAATATCCCACAATGTTTAAAAGGCTACGATTGCAAAAAGAAGAAAAAAGAAAAACAGAAGATGCTACAAATATGAAAATAGCTTTTCTATTAAAACGGGAGAGGGAAGTATGAATTCAAAAGGTTGTCAACTCTGCATCTGAAGTTACAGAGGTAACCTGCCTAGTGAGCCCTCAGTCACTTACCTGACTCTTGGCATGAGCATTTATGAGCATATTAGTCCTCACTCTTCCACTTCATTTCAGTCATGATGAGAAGCACTTGTCTCTGGCATACAGATGGGCAATAATTCTCAGTGGTGTAACTAGATAGCATAACAGATCATTGTGACCCTATCAGCTTATTAGTTTTGGATTGTTTCTATTAACATCAGTGATGCTACTGTTGATAGCAAAAGTCAAGATGGTGGCATTTTAATTTTATTGCATTACACATTTTTTCTAGTATTGTACTGAAGTTTGTTATGCTGGCAAATTTGCAATTGCTTGGTTTCATGTTTATCTGTGGTTTAAAAATTTAATATGTTTTTGCCTAAGGGCTTCCTTCAGGTAGCTGATATACCAGAGACATATTAAGCTTTGGTTATATTGCAGTACTGCTGAACGAAGTGTTAAGGAGGCCACAAACCCATACAGCTAAAAATAAATTTAAATCTGTATTTAGCCAGGATTCCTAATTAATTTCAGAGAACATTTGTCTCAAAAATGGCGGATTCATGTGGATCAATTAAAAAAAGTGCATAAAGACACACCAGTCTTTATTTTTGCTGAAGAGAAGTTACACTAAAGAACCCCAGAACTGGTGTCTAACTCAAGGCAAAATGAGGAGCAGTAACATAAATCTATGAAATTCTTGCAGAGATTTTCTTAGCTCGCAATCCCACTACTTCTGATCCAATAAATTTAAAAGTTATCCAATCTTTTGTATCCTTTGCTGCTCATAATCTTACTATTATTTGTAATATGGCCTAACACATTCAAGTTTTAAGAAACGTTACATGGTTTCCAAATATCTGTTAAAATCTGCATATTTTTATCTCAGATGCTATGATTTCCTTTTCCTTAAAATTACTTTCCTATGGAAGCATTATGCTTACATAATAATATAGATTCAATATAGGTCTGAGATTAGCTGTGTTTAAGCTCTAATTAATATGGTCTTAGTAAGAATGTTATCTGTTATAGCTAATACTCTGCTAATTGACTACACAAACCATTATGTAAAAAGCTGCTTATACTAGTCCAGTAAGAGAATTAGTGAGACATGTACTTTAACTTGCACTCTTTCTCAGGTAAGTCTGTGTTAAACCTTGAAATTGCAATTAAGTCATAGGCAACAGAGCATCGTGTGGATCAATATGCTTCTTTGTTTTTTATTAATGGCTCAGCAGCCACCTGAACTCTCCAGTCAGGAATAAAGAAAGATTACAGAAAATTATACTGAAAACCAGAGGTCATTTTGCTCCATTCAGTGCAGAATTCTGAAAAAATGTTTTATCACTTTGTGAATTATTGTCTGTGTAATAGCAAGTTGGAATATTTTTTTATATATATGTTCTACTGAAAAAAATGCTGTGTTGTTTAAATAAAAAAGTTTTGCTTGCAACACCTATTTTGGTAATTATGTATGGTCTGGTTTCAGGGTTGAAGTTTGTCTCCTCACTTTTCTGCTTCTCTTGTTTTAGGACAGGAAAACATAAGCATCAAATACCAGTCTACCCAGTCAAAATATATAAATATGTTAACAAGTATATGCTTTAAAGTGTTGGAGTGGGGACGCCCCAGATGGTTTTATTTTTGCCAAAAGTTTTCAAACCTAATAGCATCATGAAAGGGAACAGGGTCTTTCAAGATCATCCTATGAGAAGATATCCATTAATCAGGGGGAAATGCTCCCATGTTCAGATTCCATGGGAGGTTTTTTCTGCTTTTTAAATGCCTATGTAATAGCAAAAGCCTTACAATATACAGAGTTACATCAGCATAGAAAAACATAACAAATCTCATTTTTCCAGAGGTAACTTGTCTGTTGCCCAAGCTGAGGTAAACAGATAACAAACTTAATCCAGAGGAAGGCAGATTAAGTTGTGGTAAGGAAGAGCTTTATATTTGTAAGCATAGCTGAACACCAGAGTAAACTGACTGTGGAGTATATCAAATGATCATTTTTAGAAAAAAGCATTTTTCATAAGTCATCTAGAAGTTACAGCTGATTCTAAAATACTTTGGGTTTCATCAGCCTGCTGCTCATGAGTTAACAAAAAGAGATTTCAGTCCACAACATTCATTCTGCTTCTGGAACCAATATAAAATTTATTGACAGTGCCCCTTTTGCTACTGGCAAAACACTCTTTAATGCAGATTTGGCCTAATCAATAGGAGTAGTGACAGACTTTCTCATGATGGTGAGGCTGTGGGGCTACTGACCTTTTCTCAAAGATAGCATCGGCTAAACCAGTCCTGCCTCACACCATCCCTTTCTTTGTCTGGTGCACTGATAGTCAAATCAAAAATCTGATCTCTCTGATAATGACTTAGCATAAGTGAGGGAATATGCACAACCTCTTGGGACTGGGGTGTGGGGGAAGAAAGACGTTACGGCTGAAGAAAGCATATGTGTGACAACAAACTTAATTTTCTCTAGTCTGTACCATCAAACAGACTCCCTAGTTTCTATTTTATAACTTCTGCAACAAAGAATTTCCAAGTAATGTTAAAAAATCCTGCTATTTTTAACCTTGCATGCAAATAATTTTAGGTGACTTTTTTTCTAATCAGATGCTGAGCACTTGCTTGAAAGGTACACAGTACCTCAGCTCCTGAGAAAGTGGAAGAATCTTACAAAGATCAGAACTTAGTTCATGAATATTTTTACACATCTCAACAGTATGCCCTACTTTTTACCCAGCTTCACAGGTACATTTGCAAATGAGGAAATACATGAAACATTTCAGAATAGCTAATAAATAATGACACTTTACAGCTATGCATGAAGAAAAAAAAGTTGCGGTGAGAAAAAGTAATGCAAATGAGTTGAGAGATCATAATTGCATTTATTGTCTTATCTCAGGACCTATGATTTCCCTATTTCTATGTCATTTTGAGTCTCTTCAGCAGGCATGAGTTCCTTTGTCATCTCTAGGATATTTCTACCAAGACTCATAATTTAATATATAGTATTCCAATATACTTAAAGGAAAACTTCAGCATTTGATCTTGTAAATTTTGGTCAGTCCCTGTGTAAACCATGAATTTTGAGTGCATTTTAAAGATACACCATTCCCCAGTCTAGTGTTTGTTGTGGTGATCCAGCTCTAATAGCTGAGTATCATCATTTCCCCAACAGTTCCTAGCCAAAGCCCTCTTGGTGGCATAGGACCCAATTCTGCAGTTCTTGAGCAAAAATTCCAGTCATTTCAAGGAGAATGTTGCCTGTGTAATGACTACAGGAATATCTCTAAACTTGTGACAAGAGAAGGGCTGTCCTAGAGAGAAAATGAATAAGAAATCCTGAAGTTGTAAAGTAAACCCTCCACTGCAATGCTGAAAAGTGGTAGAGAGAGGAGAAAGGGAGCACTTCTCTCTTTCAGAAGTCAGAGCTGCATCTCTCTGTAAGATTACGCACAACTTATTTGGAAAGCAAGGGCAAGGTAACTTGAAAGAAAAGTAGAACATAAAAATTGTCTCAAAACCTGAGGCCTGGGTGGTATTTTTGTTAATACCACAAAGAACAGTTACTCACTAGAAGTGTTTTTTCCCATATAACTGCCTGTTAGTGTGAGAAACTGTTCATAACAACGTTGATAATAATTGATACTTCTCTTTTCCTCTTCCTCTGCTGAACAGACTTTTCATGTCACAAACCAAGGGCACAATCCGAATCCTTTTATGATCTGTGACAAACTCCTACTTATATAGGTGATGAGGTGAACATGTGTGAGTCAAGCTTGCAGAACAGATAATACATGCTTTCATATTCTTTACTAAGTTATGTTCTTATTAATTAATACTATTTTAAAAAAATAACATCCACAATGACAAAAACTGCACTGGTGCCAACGTTTTTTTTCACCCACATAGCTCTCACAACGCTTTAGAAACTTCATTGGCTGATTGTGAATATACATATGATAGCAACTCTTTACCTACTTCTTACTGACTCCTTATAGAAAAGCTTTCTCAATTCCAGAGCAAAGTAATATAGTTGACAGCACTGAACATTTAGCCAAGTTATTGACTTTCTTTTATTTTCTAGAACTCTAAAAAAAAAGTTTATTATACTTACATTTATTATATAATCAATTACAATTCATAAATTGTCTAATATAAAATACAAAATAAAACCAGAACTCTGGGAAATAAGTCTCAGCACTTTATTCTAATCCATATTTCATAGGCCTCTGCTGTTCCAGCTCCCAGTGAAATTTACCAGGGAAGAGTTAAAAAAGTGAACAGAAATTTAGATCCTAATAAATCTCCATCATGGATTAATTCATTATTTAATTACATTTTCTTACCTTTGGCTGTAGGTAGTGACCCCAAAATACTTGAAATTATTTGATCTTCTGGCTGATTTTTCAGTTCCACTGGAAAACTTTGAATTTGTTTAATGGAAATTTTGAACGACACAAGTTCATGTATATGACTATATAATTTACTAATATTTCTGACTGCTTTCTGACAGTAAGTCTTCTGTAATGAACAGGTTAGTTCAGCTGAAGCTCACTGACAACTAAACACCATAAATGGTGATTATCAAGGAAATATTCAAAAAATCTTTAAAAATCCCAGGACAAACACAAGATTATCAGAGGTGTGCATGAAGTTCTGTCTCAGCTCTTGCAGATGGCCAGTACAAAGCTTATGTGGCACTGGAGACAAACTGGAATGGAAGATGCTTCAAGGCATAGTGATAAGATGTCAAATGGCTTGGTACTGTTTTCTGCAGGGAAAGATCAGCTTTCCACTTTGCACAGAGGGTATGTGTTCTAGAGTACTGCACTTATGGCTGCTAAAATTCAAGTTAATTGATTGCCAGTTGACTTAGACCTGGAGGAAACCACAAACCTTTGTGTTCAACAGGTCATGAAATATCTAGATTAACGTTTATAAAGCTGTTAACTAACTCAAGTTAATTGACAATCAACTCAGAGGAGCAAAAAGTCCGGTCTCATAGACTTCAGCTAAGGGATTGCCTACTCAAGTTTATTGCCAAGTAAACTTTCCCAGGTAAATTTTCAAACTAGCACCTCTTTGATGACAATGGGCAATAAAAAGTGGCTCCTTTTCTCCTTTTTTTTATTAATTGTATACAAAGCCTGTTTGGGGACATTTATTGGAGTACCTCTTACGCCAATTTAGCTGGAATGACCTCAGCAAGGCTAGATGAAACCTCAGTCTGGGTGGGTAAGTGAGTGCCTATTGCAGCAAGCAGCAACTCCGAGCAGGGTGGACAGCACTCCCTGCCTGTCTACTCATATCCCTCACATGAAACCACTGGTGGATGGTTCTCTTCATGCATATTTCCATGTAGATTTGCCCTTAGAAACTGATTTGCTTATTTAAAGAGCAATTTACAACAAGAAAAAAACATGTAAATGTATGCTTTGAACGTACAATAGTAGTGACCGCTGTAAATAAGTATATGTAATTTTAAAAAATCAAAAACTGAAGAAAAGTCACAATGGCACGTTGTTCTGAACACAGTTGTTCACTGCTTACTTAAAACTATGGAGTAGCTACTTGAGACAGATTTCCCCCACACACGCTTTTCAATCCAACCAGTTTAAAAACTGGCTGGGGTATGTTGTACAAATTTTGACCACAAGCTGGCCTGCATATGCCACTGTAATTTATACAGTTGATTACCTTCCACTTTCTCAAGGATATTAACTGGCATGAACCTTCATTTTTTTCATTTCCAGTAATTAATTCCCCGTAGAGAGTGACTGAAAACACTAAACAAAATCATTTAATCAGAAATTATTAGAGTTGGCTTGTCAGCCGTCTGTTAATCACCATTCATTTTTGTACAAGGAGTGAAAATTTTATTAAACCTTATACTTAATTAAAACATATTGTTTCCGTAGCAGATTGGAAAGTACTGTCATCTGTTTAGACTTGTATCCTAAGATTCATTAAGAATTCATCTTTACTGCAACATGCAGGCATTTAGAAATTCATTCTGTTGGGATCTGAACCTAGGTACAAAAGGGTGGGGGCTGTAGCACAGTCAAGTATTCTTTTATTGAAGGCCTTCCAAAACCCCACCATAATACAGACTGACAACACAGTGAAGGAATACTAATGAAATTGAATGGACTTAAAACTAGAAGGTGAAGAATAGTGAGGGGAAAAAAATTGCTTCACAGATTTTGGGATTCATTGTGGTAGTCTGGTCCTGTTAATGATATGGACACTAGAATTTTGTACAATTATTCTTGTATGAATCTTTATTACAATACTCATAAAAAAATGTGATTTTGTGTGTATTTGCCATTTCTACAGAAGTGACTACAGCAGCTTGTTCAGAGCTAATGAAACCAGACTGTCCTGGTGTAACATTCCTCTAAAGAGTCAGAAGGAAAAATGCAGAAAAATGACAATGACTGATTACTGTTTGTTATTACAGTGAGGTGCAAAGACTTGCAAAACACTGCCTGTTTTCAATGGCTCCTTACATATATCAGTGTCCTGCTGCATCATCATTATGTAGGAACATGTAAGAAGTGTATATCTCATTACTTTTGTCTGGGCCCCAAGTTCTTGCCAGAGTGTAATAGACATTGTTGTATCAATCAAGATGACTGAGGTGCGGTCAGCCCTTTGACCAAAGTCAAGATTAAGAGTTGGCTTGTTAGATGGATCGGCAGTAAGGGAATCTCATCACTATGTCCATTGCTTGTTGTATATTGTAGGATCTTGTTAATATCTAGCTTGCCAGGTTTTGCTCTGTTGCTGCCTGTTCTTTGGCCCAGGGTTCACCTTTGGTTATGTGGATTTCTTGACTTTTCACCAATCTCTTTGCCATTTCGCATCATGACTTTAATTTGGTGTATCTATCTCTTGGCTTTCTTGGTTTCGGTCTCTTGACTCCAGCCCTGACACCAGGGATTTGTTAACAACTTTCATATCCCAGGTGTATTGCTGCTGTGATGACATTAAAGGGATTGGACCATGAACACATGGTCAGATGCAGCAGTAACAAGTGCAGTACTTCACCAAGAGACAGATGCAGATGTGGGTAAAAAGGCGTTGATGTTTTATGTTATTACTATTTATCATTAGCAACCATTGATAAAGTAAGTAATATGACTGATCCCAAGCAATAAGCGCAGCTTTGCACTTAAGTGCTTGCAGTCCAAGAAGACAAACAGCAGACAAAGTGTAAGGGGAAAGGGACGAATATATTTTTTTAAAACAAATACCATCTATTTCAACTGGCCCTCTGCCTAGCCATTATTAACTTGTAATAGTTTGTATGCATCCAAGTTGAATCTTCCTGCTGTTACTGGAAAATTTTTCTTGGCTCAGATATGAAAATTTCCCTTCAAACTCAACACTATGTTGTTAGAACATCCACTCTGATAATCTAATGGTCAAATGTGATGATTGTTCGTTGGAGCACCTCACAGGGACATCATTGTTGTGTGATGGTGACCTTACATCTGGGAACAGCCTTGCCTAGGGCTTCCCAAATCTGTCTCTTACAAGGCCATATGACAGACATGTGTGAGGCTCCATGCCAGTCACACTTGTTTAAAAATTCTTCGACACAGTCATGGCACTTGTGACTCCCTGTACTGCTGACATATGACACTTACACCACAAATATTCTTCTGTATTATGCAAAGATGTCACTACAGAAGGAGGATTATGTGAGGTCATGGCTAGTCTGATCCTGCCTCATCCCCAGATGTACAAGCAGAAAACAGTTGAGTGGATTAATATGTAAGTGGCTTTTAAAGGCAACTCCCCTCCTTGTTCTGACATTGCTAGGTGAACAGAGGGATTGGTGTTGCTAGATGGCCCCAATCTGTTCAATAACCATCTACATCAGCTTATAACATAGGATAACCTTGGACAAGAGCAGCCAATGGAACCAGCCCACCTTTGCCACATACACAGGCACCTTATTTTCACATGTTAAGCATGTACACATTACTCTATTTTTATCCCTTGACAGCTACAAGACTTAGTCACAGTTGGTAGCTGATCTCATCTCCCTTTCATCAACCAAAAAAAATCTAGTCAGCCACCATATCACTTCTAACAGGAAACTACAAGACATAGTTGGTCTGCTAAAACAGAAGACACATAGAAACAGAAAATTATGATAAAAGGTATGTAAGGTGGGCTTTTGTTTCAGGCTGTATAGCAGACTGCCCTGGCCGAATGGAGCTGCTGGAGGAGATCTTTGCCTGCATAACTAATGTTCCTAGCTTCATTACTTTATTATCTTATATAGCAAAATCTCTAGCCTACCACATATATATGTGCCTATAAAGCCTACATGTTCCTGTTGGAACTAAGAGCTGATTATTCATGCAAATGTCTTCTAAAAGCTATGACTTTTCAGGCATAGGAATTCTTTGTTCTTTTCCTCTATATCTGCACCACTTGAAAACAAAATCAAGCCATATCACACAGTCACATTCCCCCCCAAACATTCCCCCTCCAACTCCTTACCAATTGCTATTGTCCCTGTTACCAATATGTTTTCACTTTGCCAGCAGTTGGGTTGCCAAACTGGAGAGAGAGAAAGAGACATTCTCATCTTGAGTGTCACTAATCTTAACTTTAGAAATTAATGCTGTCATCAAGGGAAGTGTTAACATATTGAAAGCAAACCTGGCTTTCAGAAAAATCCCTGACCTGGAGACAGGTAATTACATCCCTTTGTCTTGGAATCATTAAGTCCAGGGAATGTGGGAATGATTATTTGTTGTATACAGCACAAGCACATCAGAGCAAGAGTCTTCCCAGATCTGCCTTGGACTATTGCCAGAGGATTTGGGAAGGCCTATGAAATGAACTGTTAAAAAAATTCCAAGTGGGTAGATGCAGAAACAAAGGCAAAGGTATAGATATGACTTAACTGTGCTAGCTTCAAAAGTTGTTGGGGCTGGACGGAGACTTGGGATTTGACTGAAACCTTTCTGCCCTGTGACATTTAGAAAGATTATTTATCTGTCTCCCATTGTTCTCCCAAGGAAAGCCTGACCAACAACAGAAAAGCTCAGAAGGTGAGTGAGAATCACATGATCTCATGCTACAGGTGATCAAGTAGTGAACACAGGGTGAGGAACATTGATGGGGTAACCACACACAAAGATGATGTCTTGGAAAAGATCTTTCATCACATGTGTAGGGATCAGTACTGCAAAGATTTTAAGCACTAATAACACATAATATCACTATCTAAAGTTCTGTCTAGACTTGTCCTAGATTAGACAGGTTTCAGGAAGATTACAAAAAGTCCCTCCATTTATTTTGTTTTTCTTTTCCTTGTTATATTAATGAAATAGAGCTCATTAACATATCATTAATTCAGTAAGCTCCTGTTCAGGACCAAATGTGAAGACACAGGGAGAAGAAGAAGTGCTTGGTTCTTAACAACCTAACAACAAAGCTGTACTTTTTCCTCAAAAGGATTCACTACCTGTTAAACTGTTAAAGCCAAAGATTAGTAAAAGGTCTCTTTATCTTCAGTGCACAATGGCAAACGGTTTCATTAACACAGATTTCATTTACATCATTGGATCTTGAGCCTTTCCCAGCCGTTAAGATAAGCAAGGGTCCAATATGTGAAAAGGAGAGGGAGGTTTCAGTAACTCACTCTTGTCCCCAACACCTGAGGAGTCATACCAATTTTAAGGCAATCAAAGTACTTATGTACTACTGCAGAGCATCCAGCCAGTCTGGAAGAAATCAACACTTAAAGAGAACCTCCCCAGTAGGTGTTAAGTGCTCCAATCTTCTCAGCTGGAGTTTCTCAGGAATGAAAACACCCCTTGGAGATGAGTACAGGGAGAAAACAAGGCAGCTCTGAGAGGTGTAAATGGCTCCATTCACCTTGGTGAGTGCTCATCCTCCCTGCCTGGGCCAGGGGTTTGCAATCTGTGATCCAGTCAGGCCTGTTGTTAGCAACTAGTACAGTGAGGCTTCGTGGTTGTTTACATCATATACTAATCATATTGTTTATAACATGTTTACAGTAATGTTGTTTACATCATATCATATATAATGAAGTAATAGATGTAATTACCATGGTAACAGAAAGAAGGACTCAGGCAATTTTAGTGTATCAGAGACCCCAGTCACTACAACCTTAGCTCCCAACCCCAAAGAACACCCAAGGGACAGTGGAAATATGCAGTCCTCCCTTTCCCTCCTCCCCCACTTCCCCACCTGCCTCTGCCTGAAGAGAGAGGTAAGAGCCACTGAACCCTTTAAGGTCAGACAGGGAGAGAGAGAGGACTTTGGATGCCCACAGTGGCAAAGGGGTCCATCAGATCTCATTTCCAATAAGAGAAAAGGGATGCAAGAAATCCAATCCCTGTTTCCTTGGGGAATTATGCAGAGAATCCAAGAGACAGTTGGAGGGGCAGGGACTTTTGTCTTGTTTTCATCAGAGAGGACAGATATCCCTCCCTCCCTCCCTCCACACACACCCCCCCTCCCCATTTCATTCCTAACATACATTTGTCCTTAAATGTATGCCCCAGTTTTCCATTTTCCATGTGATTCTCCCTTTGTCCTGCCTCATCCTTTCCCTCCCAAACTCCTCTACCTGCATGGGAAAATTTGGGACAACTCTACCCAAATATACTTTCTCTCTCAGCCTCTGTTATCGTCTACTGCCTGCCTCCAGCAAATACATCCACATCTAGTTCCTTTTCAATTTTTCACAATAATTTGAGTACTATTTGAGCTGTATTTTTTGACTGTGTTTAAACAGTTGGGAAGCAGTTATGGTGTTTGCCAAAAAGCATAATACTAGCAGTGGAAGGGCTGATTTCAACAAGATACTCTCACAATTTCCCCTCACCATATTGACATGACTTGAGTGGTCTCAGTCAGTGGCAACTTCATAGCCTACCAGAATACCTAAGTGTTACAAAAGCAAGAAAGTCATGTTTTCCCCGTCCACTCAATGGATATGTGGTACTGTGTTCATTATTTAGATTCTCATTAAGCTACTGTCATTAAGCTATCTTCTTTTAGTAGCAATTCCACTGTCTATGGTAGCTGACTGATCAATTGGTTCAGGAACACATTTATGGATGAATGCTCCAGTTAATGCAAAAAAAAAAAAGGTTCTGCTCCATACCACTGAACAGGGCCAAGGGAGGATATGGTCTTCTTTTATCCTTGAGATGGGAGCTCATAATAGAAAATTCAGAAAGACTTTTCTATAATCTCTGACCAAACCATTCTTCGTCTGTCCTGGGATTGCCTGTTGACCACCACCAGGCAGTTTCAGTGTTAAAGTCACACAAACAAGTGTTTTCGCCATGCTGGCTACCTGAAATCACGGAGTGGTTGAAGTGTCATAGGTGGCTGCTAGCTTGTCTGCAAAATTGGTCAGGCCACAGCTAACACTGTCAAGAAATGATGATTTTTAAATGTTTTAATCTGATGCATACTTACAGCTAACTGCATCTCAGAATGTGCCTCTGCTGCTGGCAAAAAGCAAGCACAGAGAAACTATGCGTTTGGAAAGTCTGAAGGCTCATTTACAGGAATATTATCTACATATCTTGGGACTGTTGTGCCATTGGAATAAAAGCAATAACATTAGTGCCTACCATTGGTTCCACACTGATTGTGGCAATCCTAATACTAGCATTTCCAAACTATAATAAGTGTCATTATTTTAAGAACTTAAATTTACATTAATGGTTTTATACAGGTTATTTTCCCCATTTTATTATAAAAACATTCATGCAAAGCTTGAGGTTTTGTCTTGCTCAATCATATGTATAACGTGTTGGCCTACTTTTCTTCCTCATTTCAAAAGCCACATGCCACATTTTTAGCTAAAATGTATTGGAAAAGCAATGTCTTTTGGCCTCTTCTTAATACTGTAAGACTTGCTACTGTTGCTGCCTTTGTGTACTTAAAAGTTATTGTAGAAACCTGGAAAGGAAAGATGTCATTTTTTTTCTGACTCCCAGTCAATAGAAATCTTCTCTGTATTATTAAAAAAAAAAAAAAAATAAGGTTGGGGATATATTCTTCCAGCCCTTTCACCTGCATTTGCAGTAGATTTCTGAATGTCAAGGTCACTCACTTATTTTAGACTCTTTAGCTGTTAGCCAAATAGCTGCAGTGGAATTTGATCATCAGATACTTAAAGCCAGGAAAAATGACCAATGATTATGTGTTATTAAATGTTAAAAAGAAAGAAAGGAAGAAAATAAATCCCTGCATATCTGTTCAGCACTTATAGAAATTTCATTAAAAAAATTCAATTAGTTCCCTGCACATGTCACAAGAAACACATCAGTTTCACTGCTTCAAGTACAATTAGGCTGAGAGACCGCAGAGCATTTAGAAAGGAAGCAAGGTCAGGGCTCCTGAGCAGGAGCAGCATTGCCACACGCAGCTCTCTTTAGGGAGGTGACTCCCATCTCCCCCCAAGAGCTTTGTCTAGACAGTGTCAGTGCGTAAGCACCCAGCTTAAGTAAGGCTTTAACAGCTAAGTCTAGTCATGTTTTTTATCTGCAAGACAATTAAAAATATATAAATTCTCAGAATCTTAGGTGTGTGAGGGGTTTTTTCCTGAAAAGAAGTATCACAATAAAAAAATAATAAATAATATATTTTGCCGTTAGTATGTTTATACAGAATTGCTTAGGTTTTTCTCCAAGACAAGATGCACTTTGAATAATCCATAATTCTGCCCTAGAGCAAACTGAGATTTATACCAAAACCAGCAAATAATATTTTTAAAGATAATTTAAATCACACACCATTCTTCTTGTGTAAAACTTTACTTAAAACTCACCCTGTTCATTTCAACACCTAGTATGAGATATAATTAAGTCCAAACACTTTATTTTTATTTATGTAACAGTAGAACTACTACTGAGAGATGGAAGCAGAATCCAAATGAGACTTTTTAGAAGAAAAAAGACATTTTAAAAACCCCAATCGTTTAGGTAGGTTAACCATCTAGCCTACTCATTACTTACACTCCCAACGTAAACACTTGGAAAACCTAATACTAGATCACCTTTTATATGTGTAAGGCAAATGCTTCAGAGGAACACAGATATTTCTAAACCAACATCTTTTTAATGTGTACATATTAAAAAGACATGTGTGGAATATATGTTTCCTCATGCCTGCATGTTTCCTCACTTGGCCCCATAATTTTGTGATGTAAACACCACTGACCAGCAGTGCCAGCCTAGAAAGTCTGACCTTTAGTAAAGATTTTGCTTGAGCCCAGCTTAATTACCCTTCACCTTAGAAAGAGATGTTATATAAAGGCGAACTATAGCACACAAATGAAAGATACATTTGTATTATCACTGTTCCTCCATAAAACACATTAAAATGAGCTAAGAAAGCCTTTTTTTTTTTTTTTTTTTTTTGTGAGAAATATCAGTTCCTCATTTCATTTTCCCTAATGAAGGTCACTGTCAAAGTTGTTGGAAGGCCAAAATTGTGATGTTCCATGAAACCTACAAGTGGCCTACGAGTGGAAAAGAAAAATCATACAAGAGGCAAGCTTCTTTGAGAATAAATAGCAACATTATGGTGGCATTTATCAGGCAGGAATGAAGACAGTGTTTGGTTTGCTCTGCCACATGTTTGCATTAAGACAAGAATTTATGTCTCTATTAGCACATGTTTTGCTGGATGCACATATAACAACGGCTATCATAAGAGAAACTGAAAGGAAAGAGTTTAAAATAAAAAAGCCAAATGCTGTTAAAGGTGATTTGCAAGAGATTGTTAAAAATAAGCTTGTCTTTGCCTCTTATTTAATATATACAAAAAATGTATAGGAGGATTCCTAAAAGTTTCTATTCCTGTTTTTAACAGGTTCAGAATAAACAAAAGAATAAGATAAGTCAAAAGAAAGTAATTTAAAACACAGCATAAAAATACAATATACTACAATACATATGATACAGCTACATGTTTTCATCAAAAAGGAAAGTGGAAAATGTTTTAACGATTTCATTCCATATTTGATTTTAGACAGACTCCAGGACAAAGATCATTTCTTCCTTGCAATTCCTAGGTATAAACCTTATTCTTGGGTAAAGCTGCCAAGTACCATGCACTCACGGGGTTCTGATGACTAACAGTCTACATTACTCCAGCCTTCAAGTGATTGCCACAGCAAACCACCACATTTCATGCACCAATTTCTTTGACATACCCACTAGGAAAACAAACATTTCTTATTCCTAATGTCTTGAAGCTCAGTGAGCAGAGAAAACATACTGCTTTGAAATGTGTCCCCAAGGTAATATAGAGGTAACTTTTACTTTGAGCAATTAAGTTAGGAAAAATACTCTATATTTCCCTTCCCTTCCCCCATAGCATCATCATGGTTTGTTGATGATACTCAAAGGCTGGACATCTTCCACTATGTTTATCTGAACCACCTTAAACTTCTTTTTTCCTGAAGGACAATGTTTGACAAAAAACATACATTATTGTCTTAGGTAAGAAGAAACTGATGTTATGCTGATTCCTAAAGTATCATTACAAATACCTACTTTTAAAAAATGAACTACTTGTGAGAGTCTCATCAGTCATGGTGCTCACTATGTTCCTACTGCATCTTCAGGCTTGAATGAAGCACCATCTAGTGAGGGAACTCTATGATGTAAAGCACTCCCCTGATCCCTCCCTGATATTTCTTCATGAAGGGAGAAGACAACTACTTTTCTGTAGTCTGAATAGCTTCCTGGGTAATTAGGGACTGTGCAGAAAAAGGAAGTTGAAATGAAAAATGCAGGAGGCCTGCTTAACTTAAGGTAGAAATAAAATGTTTACGCAGATTTTGTATGGTCTTACTCCTGCATCCAAAATAATGTCTGCAAACTTGTTTGTACTGGAATTTCATACCCAGACTTAATAACTGTCATAATCCTTCAGTCAGACATGTAGATGAGAGTATATCAAAATGTATGTGCAAGTGCTAGTATATGCAAAGCCTTTGTCAACAAAAAAGATGAAGTTTCAGACCTGATATAGCCAGTAGATAGAGCAGAAAAATTGTCCAAATAGCAAATTAACCTTCAGGCATTAGAGAATTGCAGAACTATGTTACTTTTGCTTTTTGTTCCATTTGCATGGACACCTGTGATTTAAAAAAAAAAAAAAAAAAAGTCAGAATTTCTAAAAATCTTTGGTTTGGGGTATTTATTTTATAATTGTAATAAAATCCTCCTTATGAGAGGGCTGTCATTATCTTCAGAAACAGAGCTTGGTCTATTTAGCTTCAGTCCAAGCCAGTTCCCTTTTTTCAGATGTTGTCAAGTAACAATGCCCACAGCTTAATATTACTGCTTACCTGCCTTTTCATTATATATAG
Source organism: Strix aluco (assembly GCF_031877795.1). Classification (NCBI taxonomy): domain Eukaryota; kingdom Metazoa; phylum Chordata; class Aves; order Strigiformes; family Strigidae; genus Strix; species Strix aluco. Next base: position 67,888,133 of record NC_133935.1, read on the forward strand.
CAACAAAAGATGTAATTTCATCTATTCATCCAAAATGTGATCAATATTTCTAAATGTAGTCTGTTACTTGGTTCACAAGAATGACTCTTTTTCCAAATAAAATAATCCAAAAATGGTCACTGGTACTTGACATAAACCATACATCCACCATAAATTTGACTCCTTGACCCAATGTAACAGCAAGATGAAATCAGTGACAGTTGCTTCTGGTATATTTGCTTCTGTCTACTTGTACCATTTCATTTAGTCACCTCATTATTACCCTTGTGCCTAATATTCATCAATATTCTCAGAAGACTTGCGTGCTGTTCTGCTATAGTTAGGGTTTTTCCAGGAACTTCCTATGGCTATCTCTATGTACGGGATTTTCTTAGGAATGTCAAGTTCTTGAACACTCCCAGCTCTCCAGTCACTATTTGGCCTTCCAACGATTTTTGTGATGATTTTTGTGATCTCAGCATAACAAAAAATTAAACATTCAAAACTAGGAACAGGTCATAAATCAGAAGATGGAGCATGATAAATCCACTGTGACCTGAACTATAGATCTTTTTTTTTTCAATTGAAAATAGCCTTATATTGAATGAAGATAGGTAGCCATATCCAGAACCTGGATTGTTTAAGATGAAGATTCTTATGACTCTGTAAAACATAATGTGACCATTCTAGCATTAGGTTGATGAAGAGTTGAATCTCATTATCCATATAGACACAGACTTCTAGCTCTCCTACTTCATGTACAAACAGAAGGAACATTGTGGTATGCTCTACGTTCACGAGATGAAAGCAATTCAGATCTGTCAGAAACTATTTCACATCTTCATTGAGGTCAGGTTCAGCTCAGCCTTCTAAGCCCTGAAGATTAGGTTTCTACCGATGTGAAAGGTTTGCCCACTTCTGCTGGGGCTGAGTAAATTAACAGGCTAGAAGGAAATAGATAACAAATTATGTTATTTAAAGGCTGTGTGTTCTTACTTGTTTGCAATGTGACTGCTCAAAGATTATCTGTTGACTCCTGCCATATGATAACACCTCTATTTTCATTACCTGACCCCATTTGTTATTAACTTGTTTCTGTTCCTCTTTGGTCCAGGTATGAGGCACGCAGCTTCTTGTCCACTTATGTTCATCCATATTGTTTTATCTGGTGCAATAACTTCATCAGATTCAGTAAACAGCTTTTGTAGCAACCTAATTATCAGTGGGACAAAATCCAAGGCCCCAGTCTCACACATATACTTTTCTTCTGCCATTTCTGTAAGTATGAACCACTATCCAAAGGAGCTGCTGATCTTTAGACATAGATTTCAAGAGCATCAAGTTTGGAAGGTGTTCTTCACTTCTGTCCTTTTAGGATTTCAGCAAGCACAAATTTCTTGGGAATCACCACTTCGATCTGGATCCATGTGTAAATTTTTAGGGAAAGGATAGGTGCTTTGGTCTGTGTTCAGGCAGAGAAGGCAGATAGAGAACATGCAGGTGAGATTTCTCCACGTGAGATGTAAGTTAGCTTTTCACAATGTCCCTCATGATCTTGCTATCCAAATGAGGCTTAGTGCCTTAGTATCATCTTTTTGTCACCTGATACTTGTACACAACAACAATGGTCTCTTGCAGACACTATCTAATAACAACCATATGATAAGGTTGAAAAAGTGTGTATTTTTGATAAGTGACACAGAGGTTGCTAGTTAGATTACTGCCAGCCAGAAACACATTCCATTACCATACTGCAGCTGTTCAGCTGGTAGATGGATAACTTCTCTCACTTGGCTTCATGAGCCTTAAAGGAATGAGCAGTTCATCAGATCCTGATAAGAATAGTAAGCTATTTATCTCCATAGGAAAGGCTAAAGATGCATGTACTTCCCTTTCTGCATCCACAGAAGAGCTGCAGAATATTTGAAAGTTGTACATTTGACCTGGTGAGCTATGGCTGAGGAGGTTAAGTGGTCCTGGTGGTGTGCAAGGCATGCAGAATTGCAGAGAAAAATCTTTTCTTACTGATGTATTACTTCAGCGAGTCTCCAAGTACAGAATGGGGATATGTATGCTGTGAAAAGCCCTGATATAAGTGGATAGTCTATAAGTCTCAAGCCATCCTATTCGTACAAAACCAGCAATGACTTATGAATTGTGTGATCCCAGATAGCCTGGGAGCAATACAGAGAAACTGTGCAGGGATCAGGTTAGGAAGGCCAAAACCCTGATAGAATTAAATCTGTCCAGGGATGTCAAGGGCAACAAGAAAAGCTTCTGCAAGTACATCAGTGATAAAAGGAAGACTAGGGAAAATGTGGGCCCTCTCCAGAAGGATACGGGAGACCTGGTTACCGGGGATATGGAGAATGCTGAGGTACTCAATGACTTTTTTGCCTCAGTATTCACAGCAAGTGCTCCAACCACACTGCCCAAGACACAGAAGGCAAAGGCAGGGACTGGGAGAATGAAGAACCACCCACTGTAGGAGAAGATCAGGTTCAAGACCATATAAGTAAGGAACCTGAAGGTGTGCAAGTCCATGGGACCTGATGAAATGCATCCACAGGTTCTGAGAGAACTGGCAGTTGAAGTGGTTAAGCCACTATCTATCACATTTGAGAAGTCATGGCAGTCCAGCAAAGTTCCCACTCACTGGAAGAGGGAAAACATAACCCCCATTTTTAAAGAGGGAAAAAAGGAAGACCCATGAACTACAGGCCAGTCAGTCTCACCTCTATGCTTGGTGAGATTATGGAGCATATGGAAAATAATGAGGTGATCTGTGGCAGCCAACATGGCTTCACTAAGGGAAAATCATGCCTGAAAAATTTGGTGGCCTTCTACGATGGGCTTATACTGTTGGTGGATAAAGGAAGAGCAACTGACATCATCTACCTGGACTTGTGCAAAACATTTGACACTGTCCCATATGGCATCCTTGTCTCTAAATTAGAGAGACATGGATTGGATGGATGGACCACTTGGTGGCTAAAGAATTGGCTGGATGGTCTCACTCAAAGAGTTGCGGTCAACAGCCTGATGTCCAAGTGGAGACCAGTGATGAATGGTGTTCTTCAAGGGCCAGTATTGGGACCAGTGCCGTTTAACATCTTTGTTGACAACAGAGACAGTGGCATTAAGTGCACCCTGTTTGCTGAAAACACCAAGCTGTGTGGTGCAGTCAACACACTGGATGCCACCCAGAGGGCCCTTGACAGCCATGAGAGGTGGGCCTGTTGAAACCTCATGAAGTTCACAAGGCCAAGTACAAAGTCCTGCACATGAGTCAGGTCAATCCCAAACACAAATACAGGCTGGGCAATGAGTGGATTGGGAGTATCCCTGTGGAGAAGGACTTGGGGGTAGCAGTGGATGGAAAACTGACTATGAGCTAGCAATGTGCATTCGCAGCCCAGAAAGCCAATCGTATCCTGGGATGCATCCAGACAAATGTGGCCAGCAGGTTGAGGGAGGTGATTGTCCCCCTTCCACTCCGCTCTTGTGAGACCCCACCTGGAGTACTGTGTTCAGCTCTGGGACCCTCAGCATAAGAGAAACATGGACCTGCTTCAGCAGGTCCAGAGGAGGACCATGAATATGATCAGGGGGCTGGAGCACCTGCGTTATGAGGACAGGTTGAGAGAGTTGCAGTTGTTCAGCCAGGAGAAGAGGAGGCCTTCCAGTACTTAATGGGGCCTACAGGAAGTGGAGGGGACTTTCTATCCGGGAATGCAGTGACAGCATGAGGGGTAATGATTTTAAACTGGAAGAGGATAGATTTAGATTAAGTATAAGGAAGAAGTTTTTTACTATGGTGAAACACTGGAACAGGTTGCCCAGAGAGGCTGTGGATGGCCCCTTCCTGGAAGTGTTCAAGGCCAGGCTGGATGGGGCTTTGAGCGACCTGATCCAGTGAAAAGTGTCCCTGGCCATGGCAGGTGGGTTAGAACTAAATGATCTTTAAGGTCCCTTCCAGCCCAAACCATGCTATGATTCTATGATTCTGTGATCTGTGGTTAGTATGGTGTGAAAAATTCTTTATGACAGTGAACTCTCAAAAACCAGATCCAGCTATAGATTTTCCAAATCCAAATAGATTGGCTGCAAACTGCTAACAGATGGAATTTATTCGTCATCCTCTTTTCTGTGGTCAATGGCAGGTGGCAAGTGCTTACTTGCTTTGTTAAGTATGGAGGGAAATCAGCATTAGCCTCATAATGGTCACCTGTTTATCTTAAATTCTTGGCCCACTGATGATATAGCTAATCTGATGTATAAGTTTATACTGATGTATAAACTTTTTCCTATAGTTCTGGAAGTTCCCTCTTGTATCAGACCAAAGAACTTTCAGGGAATGGTAACCGCATCGCCAAGACTTGCTTGATATATTCATTATCTTCCTTTGGGTGATGATGAGAAAATTGTGTCTAGCAAGCATTTATATTTTTGTTCATAATGAGCAGCCAGACACCATGCAAGCAGATCAACTCAGACATCTAAAAGTGACCTGAGGAAAGAAAGATTATTCATATAGCTTCAATACCTACTGTTTGATCTGCTACTAACATCTGGACTCACGCTTCCTGGATTTTCCCCACGTCCATCTAGGAGCACGTCACCTACCCCAAATCATTCTCATGCCATGATGAAAAATGTTACTAACTAGTAATCAGCCATTAAAACTCAGAGGCACATATTCCATGATACACTTGGAGACAACAGTCTATGCTGCTGCTCATGGCATAAAACAGCATAAATGGTACATGACGAGACTTATTTTTAATGCCAGAAATTAATACTTGGAAGAACCTTTGTCAGTGTCTTGGATACCACAAATTCTGTATACCTTACAAATCATCCGTGGCCTCAAACAACAAAAATATTTGTAAATCAAATGTTTGGGGTTTTTTTTCCCCCTCAATAAACACAGAAGGAAACAAGTATGTTTCCTTATTGAGGAAGCAGAGTAATTTTTTTTTCTGTAGTTTCTGTATTATCTATATTCATTACTGTTTTCATCCATCCACCTCTGACTGAACTACCACAAAATATTTTTTCTCCCTGTGTGGAGGATCATGGCAAGAGTCTTCAATTAATACTGAGCTTCACTCCAAAGCCAAAACCAGTGACATGTGAAACTCTACATTCTTTGTAGTCTTGAATGTCCAGTAGAGATTTAAATTCATGGCAGCAGGCTGTAATGCTGAAGTAAAAGAAACACAGTTTAGTTGGGCCCTGGTCCTACTTACTTTTGAAAAGCTCCGTATGTTCTTTACAGAAAAATGCATATTCTCTTTTAAAAAGAGTGAAGAACAGAGTTTTCAAGCCCAAGATCCTTGGTGCCACTACAGAATGAGGCTTTTATATTTTGTGTCTGTAGTTCCCAGTCCTACAGTTGAGCAGGAAATGAAGCAGCTCTGACACTTATACAGTACTCATCAAAAGCACAGGAAACCCGTGTAACCACATACTCAGAGTACAAATGAGACTGAGCAGAAAATATTTTCGATGGTGATACAGAGCTGCAAATTAGATTCAGCTCCAGAATTTAATCAAGCAATATATAGTAGTATATCAACATACCCACTACAATTTCTTAATGAAATAATACCATGTAAAAGTATTCAGAAGATAGCACAAGAAATAAAATATCCAACTTTTGAGAGAGGTGACAAAAAGTGAGTGAGCAAGTTTCTGAGTAACATCTTCAAGAGATATACAACTTAAGACAAGCACAGTCTAAGTCAGCACTTAGTCTTCCTTGAGCCTGCCTCACCTGGGGTGTATCCCTTGAGTAAAGTACAAAGCCAGAAGGTTCTAGGTATATTAGACCTCCAGGTGGGAGCAACTGGTGAGATGGTACTTGTTCTCATGTTGAAAGAGACTGCAATACAGGAGTGCTGCACACCCCATAGCTGCAATGATGCTAGTGGACTGTTCTCTGACATATGACATAGTTTTCCTTTCACCTCAGTGTACCATTCTTTTTAGGGGTGCTCTATAAATTGTAGACATGCCCTCATGTCTAATCCAGCCTGTCCTATAAGCAAAGATGTTTTAATGTATTTCTTTTGCATTGTTGAAATAACAACATTCTTCCCCAGCTAATGTGAATTCATAAAGCACATTTCTGTCCTGTGAATTTTGCCCACTGTAAAGGGGACTGTCTTGTCTTGCTGGTGTCAAAATGAGCATATAGCTTTTGAGAAGACAATGAAATGTGTTTTGTTGGCAGTCATCCACAGCATCATCAGCTCTTCTGTGAGTGTTCTCCTCTGTATCCTGTGAGTACTGAGTCAGGAAAATGTCACTTCAGCTGTGTTTACATCCTTTCATGGTCATTTGAAAAAAATATTCAAGGGATCAAGCTTTCTAACATGACATATTTGAAAAAAAAGATAAATTTAAGCTAAAATGTTTGCTGAAACATATTATTTCTATTCATTTCTACACCTTGATTTTTGGTGCTTGATTATACAGATCAATCCATCAGGAAAGAGACATTAGCATATGAGTGTGTAAATAACCAAAAACGTAGAAACTGTGAAACAGGAATATTGATATTGATAGAGAAAGCTGATGAATTAGTTTTGGAATACTTCTCAAATAATTAAAAATAATAAAATTAAAGTTTCTCAACATGCTTATGAATATTCTGAAAAAGAAAAAGAAATATTTCACTCCAAAGTTTCATTATTTGTTCCACTGCAGTCACAGATCAAAAGATTACTTTCCAGTTGACATCTCTGTCTCACTGAACACAGCAACTGCTTCTGAGATTTACCCAGGTGTGGCAGATGAAATTCAGCTGTGTTAGGATCAGTCAAATGAAACAGACACTACACTGCTATCTAGAAGAGTATACAGAAGGATACACACTGTCTACTTAGACTGAGCTATACATAAACTGTGTTTCTATAAAGATACCAGTTTTGTTAAACTGCTTTCATTACACCGATGTTAATCATTAAGTGGAAAAAATGTTCTAAACATGGTAGCTTTCAGTTTAATTAAAACTTACAGCCAGTTTACGTATAGGATTGCTCAACAACACAAATTTGAACTAGGAAAAACACTGTAGTTTGTATAGGCTTTACTTTTTATGCTCACAAAACCTAAGCCAATACAGAGCTGAAGTGCTGTGGACAAATGATACCTGATCCAGCACAAAGTTTGTTAGTACAACAATAATCTGTCAACACTTTAAAACAAATTTGAACAGCCAGGACAAATTTATTCCATATCAGCATTCTGTGTCATTTGGCCCACATGGTTTCAGTTTGGCAGTACAAGTCTTGAAGTTGTATTTTCTGTTTTCAAATTATGGCTTCTCTATTTTACATTGGTTTAGCTGTAGCATTTCAGTGCATGTCTCAAGTTACTCTAACTTGATTTTTGTGTACAGTTAATATTAACAAAGAGATTTCCATACTTTATGAAAGAAGTTTTTACTCCAAGAAATATTCTGAATATAAATGTCAGTATGTTCAATTACAATATCAAAAAAATAAGATGAAGCAAACTAAAGTAAGCACCTAATGGCAAGAAGTTGCAAATACCTGGGGAGGAAATTGGTTATATTCTCATAACAAAATAAAAGTTGGCTGCTAGGAAGTGTTTTTCTTTTCACCTGGATGACAAGAATAAACCTTATCTAACATGGAAGATTCATCAGTGGAAATTGCCCCTGTTTTCCATTAGTTGAGTAGAACTTCTGCTTGGATTGTCAAGCAACAGAATGGCAAAAACACCTCAGAGACCAATATCCAGAAGATGTTTGGATAAATGCAGAGGACATATATTTTTTTCCTGGGGAAAAATCCAACAATAACATCAAAAACTTCTTCAAAATAATTTGTAAATGAAATATCATTTAAAACATTTTCTAGAGAAAGAAGCATGGATATTCAGTGTGTGTTGGAAAAAGAGCTTGAATTCTGTTGAACTCACTAATTTGTCTAACTGCCATCAAAGTGCTGTCTTATGAGTGATATTTACTATCTCTGAGAATACAGCTGTCATGTTAGAAATGCAATGTAATTGTAAGGGGTTTCCTTTTCCCTCATTTGGAAAAGTTTTCCAGTCTGTGCAACTTCTCCTTTTTAGAGTATTGAATACCATACTTCTGCTTTAAACATAATATGCAGTTTGTCTTTGGTTTAATTAAGTAAAAGAAAAACCCAAACCAGTAACTACAAGGCAATATGCAAAGGCGTCCCCAAACAAAATCAGGGTCCTAATATGTGTTTAAATATAGGTCTGCTAAAACTGGACAGAGATCTCTTGACAGATCCCTAAGCTCACTGAAATTTCAGAGTGGTGAATGTGCTGTTTGCAAAGAGCACTAGCTCTTTGCAACTAAGGCAGAGTTGCACTTCCTGCTATGATCCTTCTGCATCTACCCTTGCTTGACGTAACACTACACACATCTCAGGCAAATTATTTAGAACCTGAAATTTTGCATGTTCTATCCTAGCTTTAAAGTGATTCTTTTTTACAGAAAGTTTGAGATGAATACTTTCATTATGTGAGCATGAAAAATAACCCAAATCTTACTGTATTAACGTTTACACTTTTAAAACACATTCAGAATATTACTTTGTCTAGCTTATTGTCCAGGTTTTATATTCTGTGGCATATGCAGTCAATGCAGTCTCTATTCCCAAGGAATAGATGTGCAGATGTATGCGAGGGAGTGTGCATTCTGATTGTGGAAAGGAGAGGGATCAATTTCTTTAAAATAGATAAAACTTTAAACAAACAAACAAACAAAACATGATAACCTGTTAATAATACAAAGTCCAGAAGATGTGAGGGTGAAAGGCAGCTGTCTCCTACCCTATACCTTTTGGGATGGCCATTCTTCCAGAGCTATAACAGACTATTATATAGAGTTATTTAAGAGAACTCAAGCAAGAATTTACAGTTTCAGTCTCTGCAGTGTATTCTGCACAAGCATTTTACCTAATCTATTCAACAGATTGCTAAGATTTCCGGCACTGGAAGCAATGGTCTCTTTGCTCCCTTTTGCTTGTGGCTCTGGAATTGACTGCCAAGGAAGGATTAGCCTCCAGGACTAAGGGAGATGGTGGCATTACCACCTCCTCCCTTGGACTCTGTTGGGAAGGAAGGGTGGGCTAGCACCTTGAAAACTCCTTCCTTGGCTACTGATTATCCCAAACTCCTTTGCTCCATCCTGTTTCCGCATGGTCCTACCCATTTTCAAGTTTATGCCATCTCCTTTGAATTTAGCTCTTTCTACTGCAGTGGTAATAGCTACCTCACTTTAGTCTTCCCCTCCTCTTCCCCCCGCCTCCCTTTCATGAGCAGGCTTTCTGCCACTCGGTGTCCACAGCTTGGGATCCTGCCAACACAACTGAGACAGCAAGTCTGGAAACAGCCTATAGAGCCCCGCTTTGCTAGACTGGAAACTTTTATATAAAATAGGCTGGAAAGATTTATACAATGGATTGGCAGCTGATTAACAGAAAAACACACCCAGGAGCCAAAATGAATTTTGAGTACTGTGGAAGGATGCCAACTTGACAGCTTTGCAAACCAAAGCTATCCACTGGACAGGTACAGAGCAGGGACCAACTCTACCAGCTTCTGCCACCCTCTCTGAGAAAATCTGACAACTATGATGAGCAACAGTCAGTTTCTATAGATGTGATATTTTTGTTTTAGTAAGACCTGAGGGTTAAACAATACATAAATAATCTCATAAGCACTGTATATATTTCTCTTTAGGGTAGACTTTTTTTCCTTCTCCAAAGTTCATGGCAGCAGTTTGGATCACATTAGCATTTACAGTAGGTCAGACTCATACCACTACTCAGATGTTTTTAACTGTTCAGCAGAACTTTTTTTCAACCAAAGAAAAGTAATTTCAGGTGGCAAAAATCTTCAAATCCATCTGACTTCAGATAAGTTGTCTGCTAAATAAGACCCTACCAAGATCAAAAGTACTGACATCTAACCCCTGGATAGCAGACACATCTAGGAAAAAACTCCTGTGCTTTATGTCATGAGGATATTTTCCACTTAGCTATTTTAATATACAGAAATAGAATTCTCTAAGTCCAATGGTATTCATAACATATCACAAACTTCAGCTTTTCTTTGTTCCTTGTAAACTTCTTTATTTTCAGCAATTGAAAATAAAAAATTAGAAGTACCTTAATATCACCAGCAGTATATTACCAAACATTATTATATTTTGTGTTCCCATGCATTCCTTTAGTGCATGTTTGACTTTACTAAATTACAGTGATTCTAAGTCTGGCATTTGGAATTGCAGTAAGAATAGCTGTTTTAATCTATATTACTCCAGCTCTACTGTTTTCTCAGTAATTTCAAGACAAAATCCATTTGAAACACTGAATCAACAACAACCTTTATTGTTTTTTTTGTTGGTTTGAAAATACTGTTCTTAACGGAGCTAAATGTGCATAGATTAAAAAAAAAAAAAAAGTTATTCACTCAGAACTAAGTTAAAACACTTTGAAGTTTTTGTTGACTACATGTAAAGTACCACATACTTGAAGCTTTCAAAGGACCCAAAGCCTGAACCAGGTATTTAAAAAAAGTGCTTGAAATTTTCGATCAGATTGGTTTTTAGTGGAAAACTGAAGTTTCAATAAATTCAGTTCCTGTCAACTGACTAGTTAACTGACTAGTTTCATGTAACTTTAGTTTTAACAACTAATATCTGAAAAATAAAACATTTCAGTTTTCAGAAAGAAACAAAAACTTTGATCCAAAGTAATCTGGGGTGAGTATGCTACTATATTAAGTAAAATAAATATTGCTCCTTATTCCCTGGTCTGACATGGGGTTGTCTTTCAAATGATAAATAGGCCATTCACACACAAAGGTCATTATCTTCTTTTTCTAGAGTCTACTGTGGAAAACATATCATCACTTCTGATGAAAGCTGACTAAAACTGTTCAGAATAGATTCTTATTTCTATGGTCAATGTTGTATATTTGCCTACCATAAAGCCAAGTAATCAATCAGATACACATCAAAGCCTCACTGACACAGATAGTGTAGCAAGTTATTGATAATATTTTTCTATTAAAATATAGTTAAAACTTACTAACTTTTCTTTTCCTTAGATAAAAATTTTAAATGTTTCTCATTCCCTCCCTTTATCAGCTTTAAATGTTCCAAGCTGTATGTTATTGTGCAAAAATATTATTGTGGATAATGTCTGAGACTTCCACTGGCCTTGGGATGGTTGGTACACCAACTTGTGGCATAATTATTGGAGGCAAGGTTGTACTTTCTACATTAATAACAAAGTAAAAATACTTTTAAGATCGGTTTTCTTATCCTCTTCTTCCCCATTTTAGGATTATAGGATAGGTCAAGTTGGACAGGATCTCAGGAGGTCTCTAATCCAACCTCCTGCTCAAAGCAGGGTCAGGTTTAGGTCAAACCCAGATGGTTCAGAGTTTTATCCAGTTCTGCCTTCAACACCTGCAAGGCTGCAGAGGGACTACACAGCCTCTCTGGGCAACATCTTCTAATGCTGGACCATCCTTATGGGGAAAAATTTTACGTCCACTCTGAACAGCTCTTGCTTCAATTTATGCCCATTGTCTCTTTTCTTCCCATACCCCACTGTGCCTCACACTGTGTTCCTGGTGACCTTCTGTTAGGAGTTGAGCTCTGTTGCTTGGTGTGCCCAAAGCCATCTCTTGTCCTGTCTGGACAAGCCCACCTCCTTCAGTCTCTCTTCACAGGACAAATGCTGCAGCACCCCATCATCTTCATGGCTTTCTGCTGAACATGATCCTGTTTATCGGCATCTGCCTTGTACAGGGGCACCTGAAACTAGGCATGATACTCTAACTGTGGTCTAGAGAGTGCAGAGTAGAAGGATAATCCCTTTCTTCAATGTACTGGCTCTGCTTCTGTTAAGATAGCCTGGGAGGCTGTTAGTCTTTTTTCTTCCAGAGCACTGCTTTCTCATGTTCATCTCACTTCCCACCAGGGTTCCCAGGACTGTTTTTTCCACGGCTGCTCCCCAGTCATCAATCCCCAGTCTGTATCATTGCAAGGGGCTTTCCCTTCCCAGGAACATGGATTTGCATTTATCATTGTTGAATTTCATATAGTACCTACTGGCACTTTCCTCAAATTCATATTCTTCTTTCTTTAAGAAGAATTGTAAGAAAATTTCACTTGTTAGCTTATCTACGACTCACAAATAATCAGTACCTGTCTTCAACACAGGACAGAAGAAGGACTTGGGGTTCCAGGCTGGAGCAAGCTGAATGGCATCAGCTGCATGTGTGAGTGTGCCCACTGTAATGTAGACATGTGAAAATGTCTTCAGGCAGAGGTAAATACGCTTTTTTTGGACCAGAGGTATATTACTTTCAGGGACTGTGTTAGACTTTCACAGATACTTAATATGGTAGAGTTTGACCTGCCAAGAGTTGACCCAATGATATATCTGTGGATCAACAATGTCTATTATGAATCTTCTCAACTTTGCCTTTGGTACTGAGGTCAATGACATTTTTTTCATCAGATAATTTTCAACTACTTCTTAGGCAACAAATTCCAATTAAAAGAAAGAGAAAGTCAGAGTGCAAATGATGCTTTATTGAATGCATTCCTTTTCTTCGTGGATTCATTATGCTTTCTCAGGACTTAATGGTAACACTGACTGGAGCTGAAAGCCCTGTCTTTGCCCAGTGTTTCAAATTCTGACAAGAACCAAGCTTTTTCAGTGTGTCATGTCAGCAAATCACTGGATTTAACACATGCAGTGCCTACAACAGTTACTAGCAGTCAACACTTTCTCCCTGCAGAAGATTTTCTCCCTTCCAAAGTCATTCCCTCTCTTGCACTCTCCAGAAGGCAGGGCATTAATTCTCTTGATTTCTTAAAGCATATTGACACAGCTTCAGCTGGAGGGATGAGACAACCTGCAGCTTCCTCATAGCCCAGTTGAACTGCTCTGTACTAAGGAAGCAACATCATATTTTGAAAGTGCTGATAAGATTGAGCTTTGAAATAGGTTCTGAGTTGTTCAGCCATGTCAACAAAAGATACATTTATCCATTTTTTACATGCCTTGCAAAGCTCAGGGTCACACACAAGACATCTATGAAGTTTAAGTGCAACCACATTAAGTAGTTGTGCAGTAATGAGTTTTCATAGTCACAAGAAGACCTTAAGTCTGGCCCAAGACCTATTTAGGTAACCACAGTGGTCTATAACAAAAATTCTGAAACTATCCAAATCTGTGATGACAAGTCAGTTTCTGTATTTATTGTCTCCTAACCTCACAAAATGTCTCCATGATCGGCCTAAAATACCGCAGAGTGCTGTCTGTAGTTGTCCTCACATGCCAGCTCTGGACAAATGGATGGTGTTGTATCCACTTTATGGAAGATAATCCTTGCAGTAAATCACTGAAGATGTCTGAAAATGTGAAAATGTGATTACGGCCCTGATTACTACTACCATTTTAGGTATTCCTTTAATATTCCTTCAAGGTGTGAAGATCTGAATTCAGGGTTACTGAATCTCACAACTTTTTGGGCATGATTGTTGGTATTGAGTTCTTCTAAGTCCATCCTTCCTTCTCTGGCTGAGTTTCTGTGCAGCCAGGGACCTGAGAGTCACAGTATGAGAAAGAACACCCACCCAGGGGCTGCCTAACTCTACTTTGGTGTCTGGGATATTCAGATGAGACAAAAACTATAGAAGGTTGTAATCTCTACGTTTATGATCATTCCTGATACTTTTTGTCCAATGTCAAATAAATGTTTGGTAACTTGACTTTCCTTCTCTTAGTTGGAGCTAAAACTCTCTTTTGTTTGCTTTCTTTCACACTCCTCTCTCCACTGTAGTTGATTTGCTGATGAGATCATCCTGGAGACTGGTGGATAGGTAGTCCCTAGAAAAGGAGAGTTAGACCTTCTCATTCTGAGAGGGACTGGGAATCCAGGTCCATTTTGCAGGGCCTTTCTACAGCTATGCTATTAAAAAAAAAAAAAAAAAAAGCAGAGACAGGGGAACAGTAAGTCCTCCTTAAAAAAAAAAAAAAAAAAAAAGGAATCTTAACACTCCATCACAGAAAATGTCTAAATCATAAACCTGCTACTCCAAATTTGAAGATGTTTTCTCCTCTTATAGTAGAGGGCACAGGATTATTTACTTTAGGAGTATAAATCATTACATAAGTAATATGAATGTCAGATCTGTTCCATCCAGAAATATGTGCTTTTCAGGGTTGGGGAACACAGAGAATCAGTATTTTAAATTTTAATCAGGAAAATAGGTATTTACTTGTCTTTAAAAACTGTGTTGCGTTTTTTCCCATTTTAAAGGAAAATAGAGAAATTTTTCATAAATTTCTGGAAATAATAGAATAAATCTTTGCTTTTACTAGGCTTAATTAGTTACTTTAACACAACATTAGCCTTACTATGAAGCTTTATAAACATTTTAATTTCCAAGTAGCTTTCCTGTTCAGATATAAGAAAGTGCATCTAAACCAATAAAGCCTGATTCAGGAACTGATGGGCTCATTTGCATCCTGGCCAGAACATCAATCAATAGCTTTCATTTTGTTTAAAGGCCAGGGGCCAAATTAGAGTTTGAAAAGTCCTTGTAAAACCTCTGGGTAATTTTGAAATTGAGTCTAATGAAAGATTAATGAATACAGGCATCCATTTCTATCCCATCTATTTACATATGACTTCTACCTTCAGTCCTGCTGAGTGGCAATCAAAGTGAATCAGTCTGTTTCTGCAGATAATGCTGACTAGCTAAGAATAGCTTCTGCTACCATAACAGTCGCTTCATTTCATTCTTTTCTATGCCTATATCATAAGCCTAGAAAGACAGATATAGGAAGAAACAGTGGGTGCAGTCTGCGTGTTTATCACTCATTAAAAAGTTTACCATAATTTCCACTCTAAGTATAGGAATTATAGTAAATACCTAACTGTGGTAAATATCACCAGATAATGGCTCCTCCAAGCTACAGACATGGAGAAAAATTTCCACTGGTGAATGAGAGCAGGATGTTCTTTGAATCATAAATCATATTTCCAAAACAAACAGCTGAGTGTATTCGCATACATTATTCTTTTTTAAATGGTAATAACTAGATTGTGTAACCTGAAGTTTTTTATTCTATTTTATAAATGCAACTAATTATTTTCACTTTTTCATCATGACTTGATCTGCAGAGAAAAACACATATTTTCATTACTGCTATGATATTTACTTTTATGAAACACTTGATTTGTTTTCTTGTTTAAGGGAGACTAAATATTCCTGATCCAAAATTTTGTTGAAAGACTAGCAGCTCAGGTTTTGTTTTCATATGAAATGATTTATTTTGTAGAAAGATTTTATGTGCCCCACAAAAAGAATGAATTGTCTTTCCTAATGAAAGTTGCCAGGCATTTCTCATACTACTCAGTTTAACTTAAGCTTCATGAGAACTCTCCCCTAAATTTCTTCTGAATTATCTTTTTACTGCAGAAATGTTAGTCTGAGATTCAGAAATGTTTGAGAAGCCTTTGTTTTCTAGCCTATTTGTTTCTTTTTCTTTAATAGTGATGTAATTTTTCAATATAAAGAAAATATTTTTAAAGTAACCTTTCTTACAAATGTTGCCTCTTTTTCTTGTACCTTCATATTTTAAACTTTATACATAAAATCAATGTTCAGAGCACATTTTTCCTCTCCCCTTCTCCAGCTAAATAGATAATACATATTTGGTTTGTCCTGATAACCATCGAATAGCTGAGTGTATCTGAAGTGTTCTTTAGTCATTTTCTCTCTTTCAAGTTGGCTGTGAAACTTCCAGTCACTCTTACCATCTGTGGATCACCACTCTCAAAAACTGAGGAATACCTGCTAGCTCTGCATTGACAACTCCTTTTATTGTTACTAGATGCTAATCAGAGAAGTCACTGCTATTGAAGAAGTGATTTTACAGAGTTCTACTCCATGCTACTAGAAGTGAATTCTATTAATAGACTTTGGGATTCAATGTAAAGAGAATAACAAAGTCTCCCAGATGTTTTCTCGACCATGATTAGAGATCTTGAAACAATGAATAGAAGGTTTTACTCATGTTGTATGTACTAAAATGAAAAGGTATATTCTATTGCTTCTGTGTAGACATGGAAGAAGATTGGTCTTGCTTCAGACTTTCTTCTGGTTAATTGGATAATGGGCAAATAAAAGCTGTTTTCTCTTTGCTGTGAATGTTAATAGCTTAATTTAAAATTTGAGTTCTAGAAAATTCAAGATGTTCTACACCGGACTCAAGAAAAAGTACACTTTAATTGAGACATAAAATACACGTGGAGGAAAGGTACAACAGTCGTCTCTTGACAGAGACACGCATGTCATACACTTAAGCTGAATTATTTCCATACCGAGTTACAGAGCTGAGTTGTGCAAACCAGTTATTTTGCTCTGTTTAGAATGACCAGCAAAATAAGAACTTGATCAGTGAATGAAATTTTTAACCTCTCTCTCACTACAAATGGTAAATGGCAAAAATTAGTTTGGCAATTAGAAGAATGCACTTTTAGAGTCAGTGTTGAATGGGACTTAAAGATGTCTATTATTAATACAGGTTATTAACAGACATGGTTAAGAGCTTAATTTAATAAATGTCTCATCTTTGTTAAACTGGAAAGGTTACTGATGAAAACATACAACAGTGAATGTGTTATAATAATTTATATATTTGAAGCAACTATTTCTGGATGATTACTAGGCCTTTGTGATTACACAGAACTTGATGTGTAATGGGACTTCAGGTATCCTCAGAACATTTTTCTTAAAAAAAGTTTCTCATAGACCTCACAAATATTTCTCAAATGCTGGTGATCTCATTGCTCTTCTGTAACAATCTTATCATCTTCTGGCAGATCAGTGACATATCTTTATGTATGAATGACCTGACTGTGGATCCAGAGCCACAAGTTCTACAGGACTTCTTTCCACACACCAAAAATACTAAGGGTCACTTAGTACTTCACATGAACAACAGTGTACCAGTCCTGAAAATACTGAAGCTTATCAAAAGAGGCAGAACCACATTCAAGTTAACATCCTGATTCAATTAAAATTTCAGAGTTATGAGCAAAAAGGTAGTAACAACCACAAAAGTGGTCTTCATCAAAAGTTACTACTGGCCCAAGGAGCTCTCCTTTGAGTTTTCCTCTCAAGACTGAATGGTGGAGTCAGGTCCCTAGGTAGGGGAAAGGCCTAACCATCCTGAGAGACATCTGAGCATGGTAGCATGAGTTGGCATACAGGAACCCATAGCTGGTGACTGAAGAGCTGAAGCAGCCATCAGGCAGATTTTTAATGAGGTAATCTGGACACCAGAATCCTATCAGGTCACTGCGATCTGCAGGAAGGAGACACATCATTCTGTGACTATCCACAAGGGGTCAAAAATCCATGGACTGATTCTGACACCACTAAATTCTGTGCAGCACTAATTTGTGCAGCAAATTGTTGGCCAAATCCCATTGATTTCAATGGGAAATCATCTCAGGATTTTTCTTTATGAAGAAACTGAATTAAACATACATGAAAACATACAAATAAAATTTAATGTACTTTGATAAAAATAAAGAAACTCTCAGAACAATTCTTCCTTCTGATAGCTCATTGCAGCTACTTTCTTCTTTTCTGAGTGTAGATGTTGCTTTCTCAGTGTGGTTCTGAAAAATTCCTAGAGCACTTTGTCATGATGTACAGGCATTTGTATCAATAGAATACATACTTAAACTGTCCGAGGGAGCCACAAGTTCTAAGAAAGCATATGGTATGATGAAGTTTTGAAATCTGAGTCTGATCCCAGATCTGTTTGTTAAATCACTAACCTGTTTCACTCCAAAACTGGAAGAGACAGCTGCTCAATGCGTGAAACAACAAGACACACAATATTCACCTAATAAATACACAAAAACTCCAGATGTATAAATGAAGAGGTGCCTTAAACATTGTTCACAAGAAAAGTCCTGATTCCCAGCCCAAGGCCTGTGATCACAATATTCTTCCCTGTGTAAGCAACTAAAAGGTGTCCTTCACATGCTCAGTGACCCCAGCTCTTACTAGAGATCTTGTCATCTAACAGAGATAACAGAACACGAACAAAAATGAAGGCAGGCATATGGCAAGATGATGTGCTGGAAACTTGTCTGCTCTTTCCATCAATATTAGATGATTAGGGCCACAAAGATGATCAGGGGCTGGAGCACCTCCCCTGTGAGGACAGGCTGAGAGAGTTGGGGTTGTTCAGCCTAGAGAAGAGAAGGCTCAGGGGAGACCTTATAGGTGCCTTCCAGTACTTAAAGGGGGCCTATAGGAAAGATGGGGAGGGACTCTATCAGGGAGTGTAGTGATAGGATGAGGGGTAACAGTTTTAAACTGAAAGAGGGTAGATTTAGATTAGATATAAGGAAGAAATTCTTTAGTGTGAGGTGGTGAGAACAGGTTGCCCAGAGAAGTTGTGGATGCCCCCTCCCTGGCAGTGTTCAAGGCCAGGTTGGACGGGACTTTGAGCAACCTGATCTAGTGGAAGGTGTCCCTGCCCATGGCAGGGGGGTTGGAACTAGATGATCTTTAAGGTCCCTTCCAACCCAAACTGTTCTATGATTCTATGATCTAGTAAAAGATATTACCCCACGACTGTGACTTCTTGTAACTGTGATTGTATTTTGAAACTCTGAAACTGCTCTTGTAGAATTATCTCCCCCATACACAGAGCCTGTTCATCTTATCCAAACAATGTAGCCTTGTGAATAAATACATACACTTTTACAGACAGAGAATTTTTGTAATTTTTAAATGCTCGTAGAAGATGGTCTTGAAAAGCAAACCACAAACTCAATCAAAACCTTTCCATTACATTATACCGTTTTCTTTCAGATGAACCATTTACCTACAAAGAAACCATTATTCGGCTGATGAGTGATTCCAGTAACTGAAATAAATAAGGTTTATGAAATTTGTATTCTGCAGACCATACAAATGAATTTACCCAAACTCAGAGCTCCACAAGGTAGACATAAATATCTGAACTTTTTTTCCCATAGCTTTTTTTATAATCTGTGGAGAAAAAACATGTTCTTCTTAGGTGCTATTCATCTCATGTCAAAGTAGTCAACCAAAATAAATCAAATGAATTGAACATTAAATTGCCTTTTTTATCACTGATATAAAGGGACATTAGGGAGACTATCTCAGATGTAGAATGCTACAAAAAGGATGTTTAAAGTTTGGTGAGATGAATCTCATCTCATCAGAAGATGAATCCCATAAAAAATGGCTATTTAATAGCCAGTCTATAGAAGAGGTTGTGGCACCCAATATTTTACTATCTGATTTAATTCGACAAACCAATTATAACTTTACAGACTTCTGCAGTTCCTGTTTCAATTGTCAGTCCTAAAAAGCTTTTGTATTATAATTTATTTGCTAATCCAATAAAAATTATTGCACTTTGAAACCTGTGCACTTCTCCCAAGAAAAGCTGTAACCTAAAAGATTCTGCTATTCAATTGTTTTAGTCCTGCTTATTATACTAGCTTTTATCTTACAGAATTGTGAAGTTCCTGCATCAACCTATGTGAAAAGTCATAAAAATAAGAGGTGTCAAGAAAGAAAACAAACTAAACTGATTTGTTAACAGCTTTTCAAATGTTACCAACTTTACAATCTTTAGTTTAGAAACAGAAGCCAATTTTTAGAAAGTTATCAATTTATATGCACTATACACTCAGTAATGTGAATTTCACCTCATGTTAGCCAACTAAAAGAGGCATTCTAACAAATGAGTGAGTTGTTAGTTAAAATGGATTGTGGGTCTGACTTAAGGTGATCCTCATCCTTCTCTCTAGCTCTGTCTCTGCATTGCTGTCATATTTGTTATTGGAGCTGTAATATGTCTACAAAAGAGGGTTAGAAATACCTTCTTTCACCCACTGAACAGTCATGGTTGACCTAGAGCAGTTCCCTTCTGTATGACTCTGGTAATTTCACATGGACATAAACATGTGGCTGGAGTGGACAGTGATGGACAAGGACTTCTTAAGCCAGTTTTCTTACTGAAGACAACATGTAGTTTGATGGTGTTATGTTTTTGTTTAGGGTCTCCTTATAGTCAATAAACAGAAATGTCCTCAGAAGGCAACTATTTTAAATTATTTTAGGCACTTACAGTAGGATGGGATGATCCAAAGATGCCTCTCTGTATTATTTAGGAGACAGTCTACAACCCTGCTACATGTTGAAGTTTTGAAAAGCTGAATTTGAGTGAGATAATCCCATTCTAAATATTTAAGGGCTTAATTTGGGTATGCATGTTTGCAGATTTAGATACCCTTGTGAATATATAAAAAAGTGCATGTACAGTAAGTGTTCATCTGTTTGAAAAAGGACTTTAGCAGTGACTAGCGAGTCATACACAAACTTTCAGAAACTAGAACAGCAATTATTTATGTGTTCAGGGTTTTTTTCTTAGACAAAGGGAAATGGGTAACTGCTACAGAATTAATAGATGATTGCTGAAGTTTTTTTGGAAGAGAGTTGATATTTTTAACTTCTTAATTGAATGAAAAATTAAACTTGTGGGACCTGTACCAAGACCAGGGCTGGACTATTCTGACTCCTCAGAGAAAAATAAAACACCTGCATAGGGAGGTAGGCTGTGAGACCAAGGCAGACACTCAACTTTGCAGGCTGCTGGCACTGGGTACCAAGACAGAGGAAGTCTATGCCCTGCTCCCAGCAATGAGTGCAATGATTAATACTCTGAACTTCACCTAGTAAATCTGCCACGGTCAGGGGATCCTAATGGTTTACTTAGTATAACTCTGCACGTCAATGTCCCTTATGATCTTTCCTGCTCTTCATTTACTGCCCCTCAAAATGTGTAACTGCAGATTTACAAATACTTTGTGGGTGTTTATCAAAACAAGTTAAAACTAACTAGACTGGACTCCCCAGAAGAGACTATTGATATAACCATGTTACTTTACTTAGGTCACAGCTTTCCCGGGAAAGGGTAGATGCTGTATATTTCTAAGGGTTCTGGATTTGCTACTCCAACACAAACTTCCTGGAATCTGCAAAGTCCTGATCCAGACAGCTAGAACTGAATCTGGGAATATCTTTATCTTTATGCTTTAGCTTTCTCAAAACCATGGCCCCACTGATTTCATTAAATGGCAGTTCCCATTCAACATGGCTTACGCTCACTAAATACCAGCTTCTCTCCCAAGTATTTGATCGGTTGCTCAGGGACAATTTTGTTACTGTACCTTCAAAGACAGAAAATCAGACTGGTTTAGTTTGTTATGAGCATCACAGCATCACTCTTTTGAAGATATCCTTAGTCGTTTTAGAGACTACACTCAGTCTCTCCAAGCAAGCAAGTGAAACTAGTTTTTGCACCTGATGGAAACAGAAATACATATTTTCATTTTGCTGCCACAAATATGTCAAATGTCATCATTTCACAGCCAACATGTATCCATAAACAGTGACTGACTAAATATAGAGTCTGGGAACATTTGAGATATTTCTGTGTTTGTCACAGAGTTCATGGGACCAAAGCCACTTATCGTCTGCATGGATGTAATAATACATATTATTACACTATGTATTATTGTAATAACAATATCTCAAAATAATCACAATAACTCAAGGTGACATCAGTAAGAGCTCAGACAAGAAACTTCAGCTCTGTTGGGAGTTCAGAAGCTGCAGAAGCAACCTGGAAACCCCATGAATACCAGCAAAATCAGAGGCCAGGACATTTATAAAAACCTCACACATTGAGTGAAAAAGGTTTTAGAGAAATAAAATCCATGTCTGAAGGCAGGAAAAATAACACACCAACAATTTCCTTCAAACTTCAGACCAGCACACATTTGCAGTATAGCTTGAGACATCCCAGGAGGTTTCCATAGTGAGTGGATGCTCTGCTCCAGCAGCCTGGATGTCAAGCAGCTCACTGATCTGCTTCTGAACTGTTGCAGTTTTTAACAGGACACTAAAGATAAAGCATTGCTTATTTTAGAACCTCAGAAGCTGACTGAGCCGAGCATCAGTCAGAGACAAGAGCTAACTAAGCCAGATCTTAATTATACATACAAAGTCAGAACATTAAATTCAGTTAAATTTTATAAATAGTGCTTTGGCTACTTTTCCATTATAGAGGATGAATTTAACATTCTATAAATGATTATTTAACATACAATTGTGTAAGTCCATTAGTGCCACATTAACAAAATTCTCCCTATTTTTGCTTTTCATTACAGTTATTTGTTCCTGTTCTGTAAAACAGTCAGTACAACTGAAAGGAAAAAAACTCCTCACAAAATAACTTTATTTTCCAGGACCTGTGATAGCCTTATTACCTTCACATTAATGTAGGTTTTACATTTAATTGACTATGTTTCAGTGAGAACAGAGATGTATTGCCCCTTGAAGAAAATATTGACCTCAGCTTTGCTTTAGTCAATAGTTTATCTTAAAGGTTAAGAGAATTTAAAGACCTCACAAAAAGTAGATATCTGATTATTATTTACATGTGTGCAACTTGTAGAAGTACATACTCATTTAAAGTGGTAAGTTCTCTCATATATAATAAGGTATCTTTGTAACAGAGGCACTTTTTATTAATTGAAGTGTTAATCCATAATAGATTTGTCAAATACTTCATGCTCCACACATCCATCTTGAGTGCTCAAGGCTTGATCTCACTAGAAAAAAATGCAAGAACACCCATGAATGGTCACACTTGCAATACTTTTATTGCTGACTGAATTCAGACCAAAGGAAATCAGGTACATCTTCTTTCTGACTGGTCATAATGCCAGATATACTTTCTCTCATTCACCTCCAAAAACTATTCTCAATCCTAGAAAATTTATAACAAATTTCCAAAATTTGATTTTAATACAATAAGTATTTGTAACCTAGTATAGAAACTGTTAAAGCTGATGGATGAATAAATTAGATCTTCACCTGTGTGCAAGAAAGGCTATACAACCTTCTGTGATTGACTCTGTGAGTCTTGACTGTATCTGAGCAGTATAGGTTTTTTGCCTGTTTTATCTTCTCAGGATAGGTTGGATGGGTTCAGAGCAGTGTTTTACAGCAGTAAAAAGCATTAGTTACACATTGCTATGGGCAATGCCTTAACCCATTACCTTAAATTGGAAACTCTTATACTAGGACTCGAAATGCAATTAAATAATCAGTGTTATTAAAAATACTGAAATTATCTATATAATACTTTCAGAAGATTGTTACTGTTTCAACTTTTCATTGAGAAACATGTCTGACTTTCCTAGAGAGACTTCAAAGATTAAAAGAAGGTTACAAAATGTAAAACCCATGATAATAACTTCTCAGTGGCGGTACTGACTGCTGCAAGCTATGAGTCTGTATATGGATACTTGAAATTACATCCTATATCAAAGAAGCTTACATGATGTATAATGGGATTTAATGTTAAAAAGTGATCTCCGTTGGAGCCTTACAGCTGTTGTAAAGGCACAAAAGCCCAAAGAAATTCACATATTTCAGGGATAATAAAATGTAGAGTGATCTCTTAACATAAAACATAAATAGAGTTGCATTAGTTGTTTGCTGAAACAGGGCAACTTTTCACATTCTTTCTTGTAATACTGACTTTTTCAGACCTGCTGAAAGGGAAAGCTAGTATGTGTACATCCTTGTGAAACTGAAAAGTCCAGCCATCATGAGTCACAATTTCTTATTTTACTTTTGAAATATACTCCAACATTTTAAAATCAGACCCTACCTGAACAAACTTATGTTGAAGAATTATTTCACAGGCAAAAGCTGAATTTTATTCATGGACTTGATCCTGACTGTTTTATTTAGACAGATTGTCCCGTTTGTCTCATCTGAAACAGGACAGATTGTTTTAAATACAGATAATGGAGAATAAATGGAGTTAAAAGCTTCCGAGAAAAGCTCTGCCCTCAGAGAATTATTAGGTTAGTTCTCCTGAGAAACAAGGCTAAAGAAAAAAGGAAATTTGGCAGTTCCTCACAGAAACACTATTAAGATCACAATCACAAACTATTCTTATGCAAGAGATCAGCTTGGCTAAATCTTCTGCTCTTCATTAACCTCAAACACAAAAAGAAAGCTTGAAGAAATTGGAAACTAGGTCAGTATATCAGGGACAAGGATAAAAGAATATTGTGAGTATGTATGGACAAAATTAGAAAAGCCAAGTCATGAAATAAGGTACAATCAAAAAAGACCACAAAGAGGGAAGAGAAAACATCTGTAAGTACATTATTAGCGTGTGGAAAATCCAGCGAGAACTGATTCACTACTAAGTGGGAGGAAACTCTAGTCACAGATGTAACCAGATGGGCAAGAATTGTCTTGTGCTGTTCCGTTTCATTGAGGCACTAGCTGAAGTAAGATTTCTAACCTGCAGCACTGGTTTAATGATACTTAGGGCTCATAACGCTGAACTCACATGAGCATGACAGCAACAGTGTAAAACAACCCTTCTGCTTGTCAGTCCCATCTTCTGTTCCAGGTCACTGTCCTTGCAGCAGGAACAGCAGAACAAGAAAAAGAAGCTTCAGCTGCTTCAGTTAATGGTTTGACATCTCAATGCAAATGAACCTTCATATAAAGTTAACTGAGGTAGTTGGGATGTGGAGGTAGATTAAATATTAGAGTAGCCCTGAGTTCTTACATCCTGGTATTAGTTGTTTTGAAGAGGCTAGACATATTCATATAAACAAACCCTCTTAGAAAACTGAGCTCTTATCTGTCCTCTTTGGGAACTCAGGGAAAAGGATGAGTTCTCAAAATACTAGAAGATGTAAATATAATGCCTAGTTTAAGAAATAGGGAGGCAGTGAGGGAGTAGAGGGAAAGAGACAGAGAAAGAGGAGATAGAACAAGAGAAAGACAGAAACAGAGAATTACAGACCAACCAGTTCAACATAAGTTCCTGGAAAAACACTGGGACAAATAATCAAACTATCTGTAAGCACCTTGAAGATAACAAGGGAGATGAACAACAGCCAACAGGGATTTGTCAAGAACAAACTGTGTCAAATTAATCTAATTTTATTCTATGATAAGGTAACAGATCTTGTGGACAGAAGGAAAGCAGGAGATGGTATGTAGCTTGACTCTAATGTAGCTTGTCTCTAATGTAGCTTTTGATTCTTATGTGGCATTCTTATTAACAAGTTAGGCAAATCAGGTTTGGAGGAAAATTCTAAAGACTGGTGACAAAAAATACTGGAAAACCACAACTGCAGTTGCCATTAATCTACAGTCTAACTGGAAGGATGTATTTTTTGAATTAGGATCTTTGGAAGGATCTCCTATATCCAGAAATGTTTGCTCTCTTCAGCTACTTCAATTATATATGCACTAGTATGAGGTTCTGAACTTAGGTAGAATTATTAACTGCAAAATAACACACAGAGAACAGCTGGTGTAGTACTGATTCTTTAAGGAAAGATCCATGCTAGTGGATCAGAAGATGAACACAAATCAGTAATGGTGAGCTACTGTGAAAACTCAGATTTTGTACCAGGATTTACCAACAGGAGTGTAGACTGCAAAGCATGGATTAGTCTTTCCACCTTGCTCAACATTGGCTGGGACTAGTTTGATTAATATGGTCTGAGGCACTTGAGATGGATTTTTAGGAAGTTCAGAGGTGAGCAGCAAGGTTCCTTACAACATAGTCTGCCAGGAAACACTGAAGGAAACAGATTTTCTCAGAATAAAGAGAAGACCAAGAGGAGATCCAATAATAATTTAAAATATGAAAGGATGTTGAAAAGACAAAGGAAATAATTTGTTCTTCTTGTCCAGTGTAGAGAGGTAATGGGTTTGCAGCAGTACAGATCAAATACAGTCCTTAGGAAAAACTTCTCAGTCTCAGGGACAGTTAAGTGTTGTAGTAGATTGTACATGGAGGATGTGTAATTGCCCTTATTTTCTATGAATGTCAGCAGTGATGTACGTTTAGTAGATCCCACCTTGGACTAGATGACCTTTGAAAGTCCTTTCCACATCTCTGTCCTCATGAGGAGAGTACATCTGAAGTGGGGTTGAGAGCCAAAACAATTCGGGGGAAACTGAACATTACTCCTCATGACGAGATGAAGAGAAGCTTCTTTATGTTACAAGTTTCTATAAAAGAACAGAATGGAAAAAGCAGACCATGTGTGGGGATAAATATGGGCAGTGTACATTGACATTGACAAGGAATGACAGAACAGAAGTTTCAGTGAATATTTCTAAATATATATATATAAAACATGTCTTTATATAGACATATATAAAATAATTTTCAAGTCATACATTTTAGTCTTGCATTGTTATGCATTGATAAATTACAGTTGAAAATACTCTTCACATAATATTGTGGTTTACATAATACATGATATATATTAATATTTAATAATTTCATTTTCATAACAATGGTGTACCGGTGGACAACATGAAGAGACAGCTAGGAAAAATGTTCTTCTCAGATATATGAGCATGAGTCCCTCTGAGTTTAGTAGTACTTGATGTAAAATTTAGTTTGAATGTTGTATAAAATACAGTTTGAGCAATTTGTTTAACACCAGTTTTCAGTTTCAATATTCTCTTTATTCTCGAAGAAATAAGAATGTTTTGATGTCAGAAGTTGAAGTTTTCAGGTTTTGTATTGATTCTTTTAAAGTGACTGAAATGTCTGTATATATATGATTGCACTGTCCAGTCTTTAGACACTTTAGTAGAATCTATTTCTGAATAACATTAATTCCTTACATTTTTAATGATCAGAGCCAAGGTGCTGCTGTCTCCATGACACCTACACCTGACACAGTGACATTAACTTAAAATGCAAAACTCTACTAAAAAGGCTGTCCAAAGCCAACTTTTGATAGATTTTATTGCTGGTTTAAGAAACATATCTCAGTCTTCAAGGTTATAGTACTTTCCATCTGTAACAATTTGATTTCTGGAGACAGGTAAAATAATTTCCTCTTGCTGACAATCCTATCAGCAGTAGCTTTTAACCACTAGTTAATTTAGGATAGCAGAAATTTCACTGAACTTTTGCTGACAATGAATATATCTTATAATCCACTGTATCCTTTCCTACATACAAAACTAATCTGTAACCAGCAAATATCACAGTGTCTTCTGCAATTTAAATTTTTTCTTGCTTGTCTTTTTTTATGTGAACTTTTAAGAGAAATCCTGAGATGGACATGCTAAAGCCACATATCTACAGTGAATAAAGAGCTCTTTAATTTTACTTCAGAGGGGCTGCCAATGCCTTGTGTAGTACAATTTTATTTCAGAAAATACCACTTTCTGTTCAGAAACTAGCATGTTTATTTTTTGTAACTCATAAAATGAAGAATTAGAGAAGCCCATCATAACAAATATTTATTTCAGGATACAGTTTGCATGATTTTTTGTGTCTGTACCACAGCTAGATTCAAAATTTCATGCTTCTGATGGTCCTTAGCCACGGTTACCATCTTCATCACACAGTTTACTGATACCTTTATTGTGCTCTAATTATTCGAAGGGCTCGATTTACAACTCTAAGCTCTGAAATATCATGGATTACAAATAAAAGAGTGAAAAGAACTGATTTGGGGTCACATGAATTCACGTGCTATACTGGTAAGACTAAAATTTGGTCAATAAAAGTGATGTGTTCCCTTGAGTGTTCATTCTTTAACCTTCTGTCTGGTGTGCTGGCTTCCAAACAGTATAAAGAATAAACCTTCACCTTGCTAGAATGAAAAGGACATTTGACTAAGTAGTTTTCAGTATATGACAAATTATATAAGATAGGCAAGAAAGAGTTGTTGGTATTTGTTTTTTTAATTGAGAGAGGTTGGTTTTTTGTTAACATGAGCCCTGCAGTTCCTCTTCAGTCTCTCTTTTCCTTCTGTGGAGCTAACCACAGGTGATTCCATCATGAAGAAAACAGCATGGTTTTTGTTTTGCACCCAGAATTTGAGCAAGGTGCCAGGACAGCTGTTTGCTGAGAAAAAGCTAAATTGACACTAGCAAACATAAGAAATACAATAACACAGCAGTTTTTCTGCTATTTTTAGGAAACAGGTGTTGCATTTAAACTTCCTAATCTCCCCAGTGAAAGTAAATTTATAAGTGCTATTTTTTTCAGTTTTCCCATTTCCCAGAAGCCAACCTTAAGATTTTATATTCAGCTACAACCTGTATATTGAAATGGAGTGAAGATGCACATTAGTTTAAGATCAGTGAGTACCAGGGTGGACAGATTCAGTACATTGACTGTTTGGTTTGTCAGTTGGGTGGAAAAAGTTCACTTCTGTACTTTACTACACAAATCTGTTGAAGACATTACTGAAAGGTCTTTGCAATGTGACTCAAGTGCGGTGTGTTGGAAAGGATAACAGAGACCAAATGAGGCATTGTAACGCATTATACAATATTGACCAGAGTACCAATGTTTTGTAGTAGATTATGTACTACCATGGAAACTTGGAAGGTCTTATTTTCCTGCGTGGCAGTAATGCTGACTCACTGTGTTGGTCTAAACAAGTCATTTAAGCTTCTTTGACTCTCAGTTTTGCTATCTGCAAGACAAAGGTTGTGTTGTTTTGTAACAGAAATTGAGAGCTACAGATTAATGAAAGCACTCTGTCAGCAGAAGCTGTGTCAGCATTAATTATCTAACTGAAATGATATATGAACATTGAGTATGTATCATCATCTGTTTTCTAGGACAACTGTAACGCTTCTTTTCAGTTTCTCTTCTCTCAAGATTGTATCATTATAGTCTAAGAAAGAAAATATTTAAAAATACTGATATCAAGTGAGGAGCACCTGTCTGAGCTTTAAAATATATTACAGTGAAGGATGACAGAGTTACAACCTGATGTTGAAAGATTTAAAAAAAATGAACTATAAAATATATTATTGACTTTTCTTGTTATGCTTCCTGCCATTAAATTTTTTTGCTTCCCTTACAAAATAAAATCCTTCATTCCTACATTCATTTCTCTCAAAGGAAGACAATGAGGTTTGGTTTCAACAGTACAGTAAATCTGGTGTAAGGGATCCTAGTACTAGATTACAACCACCATGACCACACTACAGCTCTAATTTAGTGTATCAGTCTGACAGTTCAGACATCATCCTGAATTTCTGACATGCTAACTTTGTCCTGCATCAGGTGTTCTCCATTCTTTAGTATAAATGACATATTACATATTTTGCCTAATATAACTGCAAGGCTGCCATGTGCCAGCCTTATTTTAGACTACTGTTATACTAGGAAGTGATGTAGTAATATATAAATCCGGTAATAATAACTATGGAACCACAACCTGATAGATGTTTAACCACGTCACACTAGAAAAAGTTGGTCAGGTGTTACAGAGGCATATTAAGATTAAATTATTAAATAGAAAAGGATCAGTTTCTTGCCAGTTGCATTTTACCACTGTTTATAATTAACTGCAGACAAAGGTTGCTTCCAAGGTTTATGCTATTTAATTACTTATTTTGGATCTAATTTTAACTCTGTTGAAATCAAGAGAAACTTTTCTATGAATGAATCAGTGGATCAAGAATTTTGTTTCTGCAGACTTCTTTCTGTTTAGTCACATATATTTCAGCTGCTCTAATATGTTGAAAAATACGGTCAGAGCAGAAGTCAGGTGCCTATTCAACACTGTAGTACAGAAAGCCCTTGCTCAGTCACTTACCCTAAAAAGAGGCATCCCAATTTGACCTGAAAGTTCTCCAAATGCTTTTGTACATGCCTGGAATGACCCTGTAGTAAGCAGCTGTGTTTCTATTTCTTGCCTCCGTCTGATCAGTGTCCAGAAACGAAGCAGAGTGGCATGCAGATTCCCAGCTGGGGGCTCCTGAGTTCAAAGCAGTCCTGACACACTGACCAGAGGAAGGTGTGGCTGCCCCACCCGAGCACACCAGGGACACATCAAGATTGTCTGTTATCTGACACAAAACTCACAGAATATTGAAGTATTAACCATAAAGAGTATTCCCCTACCATGTAGCAAGGGAGTGCCTCAGAAGGAGTGCAATTTCAAGAAGTATTAATGACAGGACTTACAGTCTCTACAGGTCTCCCAGGTAATTTGTGTTTTGCAGTCACAGGGAAGGTCCCCTGATACCCTGGTCTGATATCTGACTAACCCACCTGTGACGTGCTAAGATAAATCTTCATGTTTTGGTATCTTTAAAGGGAAACCATATAATTCTTGATGATGTTGATAAGATCCAGAACTGGTCTAAGGACCTAACCATACATTATGGACAAGTGAAAAGAGACAAAAAATGAGCTCTTAACTGTACACAGTGAGCTTTCTCATTCTCATGCATTCCAGTTATCTGGCCTGGAAGAGAGGGTGAGATATGCAGGATATGTATCTGATTTCTTGAATGTGTGTCGCCATATATCCTATGAACTGAACCTCAGGGTAAAAATTTACTGTGTCCTGCATATAAAATGAAAATGGAAACAACAGAAAAACTAGAAATTTTCTTTGTGAGTATAGAGGAAAATATAAGAGACCAAGGGAATACAATCTTTACTATTGACTGTTTAGGACACAGCGAATATTAAACTGGGAATTATTTAATAGCTGTGAGACATGCAATAAAATATTTGTCAAACAAAAGTGTATGTCATTTTTATGAATATTTCCACAAGTGAGTATCATGATATACATCATATCTCACTAGCTTATTAGTTTACTTTTATGAACACATCTTCCCAAAAGAAGTAGATTTGTTCTTCTTTTTTTTATTATTGTTTTATTACAATTCATCGTGAAATACCTGGAGATGGAAACTTTGAAGATTAAAAGCATGTTTACTTTAAATCATGTTATGTTGAGTTCTATTTGTATAAAATTATTAAATAATTTTCCTGGTTTATGTATTTGCATCTTTCTGATATAGTGAAAGTTTGTTCAAATTTGTTATCCAGCATAATAAAAGTCAAATAATTCAAAAGTGGAATATATTCTTTCTTTGTTGACCTAACAAACCACTTCACACATTGTGCATGCTATACTGCAGTATAATCTAGACACAAACAAAGCAGCTTAGCTGGCTGTGGTGGCTCCTGGTAACAATACAGCCATGGCAACACAAAATTTGCTGGGGTAGTTCATCCCACTTCTCAGTTTGTGTTACTTTTTTAGAGATGGTACTTCTTCAGTTGTTTTAAGAAATCTTCCCCATTCATTCCTCTTCTATGTGCAGATGATTGTGCAACCACAGGACATACTGGATCTGACTGTCTGAAAGTATCCTGAAAAAGAAAGAGTGGGGGGAATATAATTTTCTTTTTCAGCTGCAAAATATTTAATATCCTGTTTGTTGGTTGTATCTTTGAATTGCAGGTGGTAGCAAGAGGACAGGACTGAGCAGCCAGGCTGACGCCTGCATGAGGCATGCCCACTGCTGAGACAGACCTGGGTAACCACTCTCCGTGACTGGAGATGCAGCTCTAGGAGTATTATCTTTAATGGCATAGCTGAGTCTGTGCTGATAACTGAAATGACCACAGAAAAAGACTTTCCAAGCACTTCTCCTTTGGTGGGGTTATTTTGAAATTACTTTGTTTAAATGATGTGGTTTATAATACAACTATCACTAACAGAGCCTACCAACACAGATAGGAAAGGCAGAAATCAGCAAGTACAGTCAGTTCTGGGTTGTGCCATTAGAGAAAAAGTTGTTCTAAGTTACATCCAGAAATGTAAGCCAGTGTTTGTACCTCCACAAACCAGTCTCATTTTGTATTTTAAACCCTAAATTTTGGAATCAGGACTGTTTGTGGAGAACAGGTAAGACTCTGATTCTTAACCTTTAGTCACTCAGATATTTCACAGGTAATCAGTCATATGTTCTAGTACCTGTGTAGACCAAGAATCATTCCTGATTCCACAGTAGGGTAAATTTGCCCTCAGTTATGTAGGTTTCCCTACAGAAGCTAACAAAAAAGAGCTCATCTTTAAAGTGATTTAATGCTGAGCTTTATTAAATACTAACACATCCTGACTCAATCTCTCTTTCTTTCACAGGTATGTAAGAAACATAAATCCATACAAACATAATAGCACAGGAAAATGAAGAACGTGAAAACAGGAGGAGACAAGACAATGGTCTAAATAAGGGGGTGAAAAAACAATGAATGGTTTACACATAGTTCTCCTAGGGAGATATTCAGATCAGTTTACCTGTATTGAGACACTAGTCTTAAGGAGCCTCCAGGTGAACTCTGACTGTTTTGGAGGTTGCTATTCCCAGCTGATATACTGCATCTCTGCTAGAGGAGACTCTTGCCATACATAACACAGTTGGCAGGAATGAACATATGCCCAGAATGCAGCACCATCAGTTCCAGCCCAGTGTATTACTTTGACCTCACTGCAATTTAGCTTTGTGCCTGTATACCAGGCTGAGCTCTGCAGCAGTCGGCTGCAGGGGAATTGGTGTGTGCTGGCTGCTGTCCAGTACTCAGCCAGCACATAAGTCTGGCAGAGAGGCAGATGAATAGAAGGGTGTCAGTAAGTGCCCAAATAGCCCTGGAAATACTCAGATGATTCTGTCTGGAGGTACGCTCAGTATAACTCAATTTTAGGCCTATTTAACCCTATTAAAGATATCTACACTAATTTCATTAAAACAGAAGATAAACTCTACACATTTTTTTAATCAGTTTAATTTCCCACCTCACATTCCTTTACTTGTTTTCTTCAGTCCTCTGATTTCCCTATCACTGCCTTTCTTCCTGCTCACTCTTCCTTTCTTATCTTTTACTACCTATCCAAGAGATTGAACAGGGAATCCCAGTGTTCACATGAGGTAGGTTTGTAAGTACAAGCTCTGTGAACATAAAGGGGACAAATACCATCCTAGTCAAGGTAAAGGTGGCAAGGAAAAAAAGCCTACAGAAAATATATGTGCTTGCCATGCAAAGATGCATAGATACTTTAAGATGACAGGTTCAGTCAGCATATTTCAGCAGACTTGGGCTATTTCAGTTCACTGTTTGC
The DNA here is from genome assembly GCF_031877795.1 of Strix aluco. NCBI lineage: Eukaryota > Metazoa > Chordata > Aves > Strigiformes > Strigidae > Strix > Strix aluco. The sequence continues at coordinate 67,921,247 of NC_133935.1, forward strand.
ATATTTTATACCAAGTGACCTGCCAAATGTCATGAAGAGGTGAACAGGGAATAGAGAAATCAGTCAAAGTGATGGATGAGCTGCAGACTTGATTATTTATTCAAATTATTCCCACAACGATTGAGTCTTGCTGATTGCAGACAGCGTTTTGTCACAATCATTAGGAAAGGGCAAAGGTGACAGGGATTTAATGGCCAAATTAGAGTTATTGAACAGTGCTGAGTGTGACAATATTTTTAAAATCTGAAGCGGAAGACTGTCCTTATCAGCGACCAGCAACATTCAGAACTCTTTTCTCTAAACTATCTGTTTTTCTGTACTTGAAAGTACATATGCAACTCCAAAGGTATTCCAGACAGTTTCTTCAGTACCTTCCAGTTTCCCTTCAGGCAATTTCTCTTAAAAGAAACATAGCTTTTCACCATTCTTTCCTGTGCTCCTTGAAATATCTGAAAAAAGACTTCAAATATATCTTTGCACCCCTCTCTCTTTCCTTGTTATGTTAGTCATCATGTCAATGCAAGGGAAGCAACAAGAAAGCAGCACAGCAGGCTGATGCTGAAAGGTGACCTGCTGCAGCCCAGGTCAGCACTCCCCTTAGCTTCAAGGGGGCTAAGATTTCCTATGAAGACTCCAACACATTTAAACAAAATCATACACATCTTTTTCATCTGTAACACTGCCACTGTGTTTGATATGAAGAGAGATGAGAGTGTGGAGGGCTCAGGGACTGTGAAAAGGACACCTTTTTTCCAAGTACCCTAGGTTTTGTCCTTACTTTTCCCTTCAGAAACACAGTTGTTTAGGTCAGTATTGTGTTAAGCATGCTGATACACTCCCTTGAAGGATGATAACTCATATCTGCACTCCTAATAAAAACAAAGTGCATATTCCATTATACAGAGAAATACAAATCCTTCTTGCCTGGTAAGAATTCAGATGTTTGAAGAATAACTTTCCACCTTCTTTGAAAGAAAAATAATATCAGCTCAGTCCACAGTCTCTGTCAACAACATGAGCCTGTAAGAAGTTCAGAGGTATTGAAATGTCATCATCTATTAGACGATGATTAACATAAAATGTTGCTAAGAATTGAATAAAAAAGTTCCACATTATAAAATAATAGAAAAAATTTTCAGCCAGATTAATTTAGTGCATGTTAGTGAGATTAACTGAGAAGTTTAAAATGCTATAACATTAGAAAGACCTCAAAATATATTAGTAATTTGCTTACTTTCAAATATTGTGTTTAAAAAGTCAAAGGAAAAGGATGTACAAAATAAAAATACAGCAGAGAGAGAAGAGAGAAGAACAGAAGAGAGAAAAAACAATTTCTAATCATAGATATGCTCAGTCCCATTGAAAAATAAATTTAGGAGTGCAGCAGACTAGATGGTAAACTGAAATACAATTAAAAATTTTCTTCTGTCATAAATGCCCCCATCTTTTAAAATGGCTCAAGTAAACTTTTGGTTTTGATTAAACATCAAAATGTTTTAAATAAATAGCTTGATTATTGCAAACCTGTATTTAAATATCAAAAGATATGATGTAAGATCACACCTTTGTAAAGTCTTTTGTGGTGGTAATTATAAAATTTATGATTCATTACTTTTCATTTAAGAAGATTATACAGTTAAGCATAGATTCATCCCACCTAAATTTAGGCACTTAACTGAAATACCTAAAACAGGACAGTTGTCCTCCTGAGTTCACTCTGCAGGCAGGTTTTTATGGAGGTCCATTTGAAACTATGCTTGGCATCAACTTAGTTTACTGTGTGGCAGGCTGAATCTGGACTTTTGCCACTACTACCTGGAATTTCTGCTATGATCCAAGAATTAAAAATTTGGAAATTAATGTTAAAAAAATACACTTGTGTATATTAGTTGATCAGAGAATTACTGGAATTTATTATCATTATACAACTGAAAAACCAGATGACATAAAGGTCCATAAGCTGAAGCACTTGCAGCATAGTTCAGAGGAACTGCTGACATTATCAGGACTTGTCCAGCTTGAGATGTACTGCATAAAATTCTCACCAGTCAGAAAATATGATAATAAGAGTGGAAAGCCTTTCTTATGAGAGCAGGCAAAACACTTTGGGCTTTTCGTCTTAAACAAGGTTGAGCTGACATGATTTCTTTCTATACATTAATCAGGCTTACTGTATGTGGGTCAAAAATACTTAAACAAACTATTTGTATAAGAACAACTGGAAACAATTCAACCAATTCCATATTTAGGCTTCAAATTAGAGATTTCTAATTCTCAGAGAAGTGAGATTCTATAACCATTTTCCAAAGACATCCTGAAGAAAAATAACTTATTCCCTTAATAATACAGTTTACAAAAGACACTTCAAAACGTATTTGCTTGAGTTAGTGAGGCAAGGCACAAGATCTGGTAACCCACTCTTTAGGGTCCCTGTTTTCAAGAAAATCCACCTTTGATGATGAATGCTATGATGTTACAATTGGCTAGATTAGACCTTGCAGACCAATCTGAAGCAGTGAAATTCCAAACCATCTCCAAAATTACCAGTAGGACAAGTTTTCCACGGAAAAAACCTAATCTTCTAGAATTTCCCAAAGCTATTAAACTTCAGTAGGGAGATGCATACTCCTCTTCAGCTTGCTACTCTCTTCCCTCAATCCCTGACTCTTTATTTTGAACTGATTTACAGAGAGAAACTATAATTCTAACCAGTCCTTATACAGAATGTAAAATATTAACCAAGTTCCTTATTTACTTCTCCTCTGTGCAGTCTCAAAGACCTCCAGCTCCTTGCTTGGCTGGTCTTTAAATATTATATGGTCATGACTTCAATAAATAGCCCTTTATGTGGACAGCAGTGGGATCTGTCCAAACATTAGTTAACATCCTTTATCTCTGTGATATAGAAATTAAACTCCACTTTCTAGTCAAAAATAGCATCAACATGTTACAGAAATGTGTTCAGGTTATTTTCAGGTTTGTCTCTAAAATTTGTTTCCAATTTCAGTATTAAAAGGCATTGTAAGGATTGAAAAGGCTCCTGCAGAGCTCTTAGTGATTATTCTCTTTGCAAGGTGTAGAAGTAAAGAGGTAAAACAAATACTGAGGGTCGGAAGACTTCAGGTTCCAGGCCCTTCATGATGACATGTTTTATAAGCTTTTCATTCTCACAGACAATGTTAGCAACACGATAAAGAGAGCTCAGAGAATATCGATTTGCATAATGTTCAGTAGGGCTGCTGACTGGAATTCAAGCCAATGCAGAATCAGGCTTGGCAAACTAAATCTTGATAAGATCTGAAGTAAAACACCAGCTGTTCATCCATTGCCTTTTGTTTGGCTAATCAAAGGCAGAGAAATATAACTCTATTGTGAAGCATAATTTTGTAAGCCATAGGGGAACATATAAACATGACAGCATGTAGCAATAATTGTATAAATTACACACCAACTTGTAAATACCACAGCACCTTGTACTTCACTTACGGAATTCAACATACTTGTACTATTGACTGTATTATGTATTATACTGAGTTAGGAACAAAGTAAAATTCACATATGCTGCTGAACTCTTACTATGTCAGATTCCACTGTGAGTCTAAATTCAACTTCATGCACAATTTCAGGAAAATTCACAACCAAATAACTAGAATGTCAGTAGTAAATTAAACAAAGAATTAGCAGTGAAATGAAATTATCACCTGCAGTAAAAACGATAACTGTTACTTTGTAAAGGCAATTATTTAAGTATCGCTATATCGCATATCATATGAACGAGAATGGGGTTTTGGTGTTCAAACACAGCATGGAAAGTATCCAGTGCAGACATTTGTTGGTTTCTATTGCAAACATCACTAAAATAGAAACACAACACTAAACAGAGAAGTCTCTCTTGAACTACCATTAAGATATCTTTGCCTTTCCATGCGTTTACCTGAAGACACATATATTTGAAAGCTTTCTTGCATCGTACATATTCAGTTGTATTTCAGCAATAACAGTATTATATTGCAATATAATAATGATACAAGAAGATTAAAGCTTGCTAAGCTGTTTATGCTAATGATGTTTTTATTTTAATGACCTGTGCCCCTTTTTTGTTCCACCTTTCTTATCTTCTGTAAAATGTATTGTATTATTGATAGGATTGCTTCTACAAGAAAATAAATTCTATTTAGTAGGAGAAATTGTTTATTTAGCCCATTTTTAAACATTCTCTGAAGTGTGAGTTTAAATACTTTGTTCATATTCTTATGTATTGTACTAGCAGAGATCAAAGAGAACTCAACCAAGATCCATAAAGAATCTTGGGATTTATCCTAGGAAAAATATCTGTCTCAGGTTTTCCCAGATGATTTAGCACAGCTGCCAAGTCTATCAGCAACTTCACTTCCTAATCGTTATTTGTCTTTTTAAGTCTAGTGACCACACCATTTGGAGTTTTTCACTCAGTTCTGAAAAACATGCCAGGACCAGGATAAATGCTGATCTAGAAGGTTTGGTAGTAAGAAGGTAATGCCTGCCACACTTTTAGAAAGCCATTATCAATTTCACCAGAAAGAACAGAAAAAGATTTTGCACTGGTGAGTATTTAATCTGGGCGGTTTTGTTTGGGTTTTTTGGGGTTTTTTTAATGTATGTGTTCAGAAATCACTTCTGAACCCCTTCTAAGTTGACAACAGTTAATAGATACAACTTAGCTGTCATATATTTGATTAGTATTGAATTGTTTATTTCAATCACTTCTCATTTGTGATACATGACTGGTACCACTTGGTTGATAGTCTTCAAATATTTACAGATCATGACCCTCTTGAAAAAAAAGTAGAAAATATTCTACAGATATATGTTTTTGTATTTACATTAAAATTCATTAAAACTTCTGTATGTGTGTGCACAAATCTGAAGAATCTATTGGTTCTCCTACTATTTAAAACTTTTAACGCTGGCTGCTAACCAAACCTATTTATATCAAAGATGATATTTGTAAATTACTACATTTGTCATCCAGTTCTACTCAGTATGTACTAACACTGAATTGTATACAAGAAAAAAGTTTTTTTGTATACAAGAAAAATTTACACTGCAGCATCCAAAGAACAGCAATGAAACTGGTGAGTGTCCAGAGCAAAAATCTTATGAGGAGTGGTTGAGGGAACTGGGGTTATTTAGTGTGGTGGGTTGACCCTGAATGGATGACAGGTGCCCACCAAAGTTGCTCTGCTGCTCCCCCTCCTCAGCTGGACAGGGGAGAGAAAATATAATGAAAGGCTTGTGGATCAAGATAAGGACAAAGGGAGATCACTCAGCAATTACCATCATGGTCAAAACAGACTCAATGCAGGGAAATTAATTTAATCTATTACCGATCAAATCAGATTAAAATAATGAGAAATAAAACCAAATCTTAAAAACACCTTCCCCCCACCCCTCCTTTCTACCCAAGCTTAATTTCACTCCCAATTTCTCTACCTCCTTCACAGAACAGTATAGGGGGACAGGGAATGGGGGTAGTGCTCAGTCCATCATACATTGACTTTGTCACTCCTTCCTCCTCAGGGAAGGACTCCTCACACTCTTCCCCTGCTCCTGTGTGGGGTCCTTCCCACAGGAAGGAGTCCTCCATGAACTTCTCCAACACGAGTCCTTCCCACAGGCTACAGTTCTTCCCAAAATGCTCCAGCGTGGGTCCCCCATAGGGTCACAAGTCTTGCCAGCAAACTTACTCCAGCATGGGCTCCTCTCTCCCCAGGTCCACCGGTCCTACCAGGAGGCTGCCTGCTGACCCCCTTCCCAAGGGGTCACAGCCTCCTTCAGGCACATCTACCTGCAGCTGCATGGGATCCTCCACAGGTTGAAGGTGGAGATCTGCTCCACCGTTAATCTCCATGGGCTGCAGGGGCACAGCCTGCCTCACCATGGTCTTCACCATGCACTGCAGGGGAATGTCTGCTCTGGCACCTGTAGCACCTCCTCCCTCTCCTTCTTCACTGACCTTGGTGTCTGCAGAGTTGTTTCTCTCACATATTCTCATTCCTCTTTTCTGACTGTTGTTGGTGTTGCACAGTTTTTTCCCCCCTTCTTAAACATGTTATCACAGAGACACTACCACCGTCACTGATGGGCTCAGCCTTGGCCAGCAGTGGATCGATCCTGGAGCTGCCTGGCATTGGGTCTATTGGACATATGGGAAACTTCTAGCAGCTTCTCTCAGAAACCACCCCTGTAGCCCCCCTGCTACCAAAACCTTGTCACACAAACCCAATACATTTAGCCTGGAGAAAAAGAGTCTGAGAGGAGACCTTATCATTCTCTACAACTACCTGAAAGGACGTTGTAGTGGGGTTGGTGTTGGTCTCTTCTTCCAAGTAACAAGCAATAGGACAAGAGGAAATGGCCTCAGGTTGTGCCAGGGGAGGTTTAGATTGGACATTAGGAAAAATTTCTTCCTCAAAAGGGTTGTCAAGCATTGGAACAGGCTGCCCAGGGAAGTGGTGGTGTCACCATCCCTGGAGGTGTTTAAAAGATGTGTAGATGTGGTGCTTAGGGACATGGTTTAGTGGTAGACTTGACAGTGTTAGGTTTACAGTTGGACTCAATGATCTTAAAGGTCTTTTCCAACCTAAATAATTCTATGATTCTATAACTATCTGGTCAGATGACACAGAGAAGACGGAGCTAGTCTCTTCTTGGAGGTGTACAGCAATAGGACAAGAGGCAAGGACACAGGTTGGAGCACTGGAAATTTCAATTGCATATTAAGATCTATTTTTTTTAACCACTGGAATGGTCAAATACAGGAACAGAACATGCAAAGACATTATGACATCTCCATCTTTGGATGTGTTCAAGGCTCAACTAGACAAATTGATTTAGTTAGACCTGCTCTGAGCAGTGGTTTAGACCAGTTGACTTCATGAGCTCTGGTGCAGCCTAAACTACTCAGAGATCTTATGTTCACTCTAAACACTTCTAGGACCCATTTCCTTTACACAAGTGCCTATTTGAACAAAACTTATAAAAAGGTAGTTATCTATAAATGTTTTTCCCTATGTCAAACTGGACTGAAATTAGCCAAAGGGCTGCGCACAGACTTTCAGAGAGTGATTGCGTAAATCATGTCCCACAGAAAACCAAGCAAAAAATGTACTTAATCAAATGTTGGCATGTAGTTCTTTACAATAGCCCCATCCAGGTTATATTTAACTTTCTTCCATCTGAAAAAGTAAGAGATTCAGAGAACAAAGCATCATTGTTGAGAACATTAATTTTGGACTCTGTTTGCCAGGCCCCAATGAAAGCTTTCTTTGTTAGGTAGTGAAACCTTCTCATTCTCTTACAAAGCCAAAACACTGTAGAAACAAAGACTGCACATAAGGGGATAAAGAGACCAAAACCCAGCTAACTTTCTCAGTGCAGCTCCAGAACAAACTACAGATCAGATTCACAGCTGGTGTCAATCAGACCAGATCATCTAACCATCAGATGAGCATCTGGTCCCATACACAAAGTTAAACAATAAAACCTGTTTATAGAAGAGAAGAATTAATATGACAGCCTGAAAACACAGTGCTTCACACACTGTAGCAAAACTTCTTTGTGGGGTATATATTTCATCATAACCTCAACACTGGAAGACCTTGTGGCCCACTTGGGCCACAACAACCCCATGCATCGCTACAGGCTTGGGGAGGTGTGGCTGGAGAGCTGTCTGGAAGAGAAGGATCTGGGGGTTCTAATTGACAAGCAACTGAACATGAGCCAGCAGTGTGCGCAGGTGGCCAAGAAAGCCAACGGCATCCTGGCTTGTATTAGAAATAGTGTGACCAGCAGAAGTAGGGAGGTGATAGTCCCCCTGTACTCTGCACTGGTGAGGCCACACCTGGAGTATTGTGTCCAGTTTTGAGCACCTCAACACGAGAGAGATATCGAGGTGCTGGAGTGAGTGCAGAGGAGGGCAACGAAGCTGGTGAAGGGCCTGGAGAACAGATTCTATGAGGAGCAATTGAAGGAGCTGGGACTGTTTAGTTTGAGGAAGAGAAGGCTGAGACCTCACCACTCTCTGCCTGAAAGGACATTGTAGAGAGGTTGGTGCTGGTCTCTTCTCACAGGTGATTAGTGACAGAACAAGGGGGAACGGCTTTAAACTCCAACAGGGGAAGTTTAGACTGGACATTAGGAAAAAATTTTTCCCAGAAAGAGTGGTTAGTCAGTGGAATAGGCTGCCCAGGGAGGTGGTGGAGTCACCATCCCTGGATGTATTTAAGGGTCTTTTAGATGAGATGCTGGGGCATATGGTGTAGGGGAGAACTGTGTAGAGTAGGGCTGATGGTTGGATGCGATGATCCAAAGGGTCTTTTCCAACCTGAATGATTCTATGATTAGAGACTAGTCTTTTGTCCATGGTAGGTCACATAACCCCTTCATATAGGTGTTCCAGGGCTTGACACCTCAGACTTTGCCTCACCATGCTTAGAAGACATCACACATCATCAAAATGGGTGTTACCATAAATCCATTTCAGCCTGGCTCCTGCAGCGGAGACCACATGAGAGATTCAGGCTGTTCACAAAAGATTTATCGTCAGAACAGCGAGACACTCACCCCATCACCAGAATGTGCTGGACACACAATAGATACCCTCCAGTAGTTTGATGGTGGTTTGTAGATGCATTTCATTACTCTGGCAGTCCAGATCTGCTGTATGGCAGGGTGTTGGCCACCTTAGCTTCATATACACAAGAGTGTAATTGTCAATGTCAGGTTTCTGGTAAGATAACAAGTATTCAAGATGAGACAAAGGCCAAATCTGTCTTTTTTTCCAGTCAGAATACTTACACAGTCTAAATAGCAATTTTATATTATTAACAATACTAAACTCTCAAAAAAAAAACATAGGTAGGCCTCCTTACATGATAAGATAAACCACAAAGGGCAATTCCGTTTACATCTCAAAAATAAATTTCATATTAGAAGAGGCAAATAAACCAAAACCACCTAAATGTTATTTTTAATTTAGTCATGAAAATTTAATTGCATAAAAATATCTATTTTGGATGAAAGACGAGCTGACCTGGAATGTAAGCCACCTCAGTTTATGAGCCTGCTCTACAAAATGCATTGAAGTTTTTGTAATTTTATGGGAATTAAACAAAACAGAACATGAGTATACACATCCCCATTAGCTGTCAAGGATGGAGCTCACAGGCACAGAGACCATACTAGCTGGACTTAAGAAGGTAAGTCAGCAAATCTTATAAATCTCTGATTCTTCCTTCTTTCCCCTTGTACCCTCTCAAGCAATACCTTCCTAGTCCCTCTCTCTCCCAGAGACTTCACTCAACTTAGAATCTTTCATTAAAAATCTTTGAGAAGGTCTTTTCCAAAACCAGGAGGGTTAGACATTAAATTCAAAAATATAAAGAAAGCAGGGATCTTTGTGCAGTAAAATGGCTCCAGTAGGTATATCTTTAGCTAAGCAAATGTGAGATCCATGATGAAAGTGAGAGACTTAGCAACAGTGCAGATATATCCCTCTTACCAAAACCAACCTTCATTCAGCATGGTGTAAGGAGAAATTAGTATTCTTTCAACATGAAATTTCAGTATAAGAAATCTTTATGTCCTTAATGTTTTAAAGGCTGATGAACAATCTTGATGATAAAGTGATCAACATACATAGATATAATAAATATGAAACCAAAAGAGAGCATTTAAGTCAGAGATCCGCTTCTGTGTATTTTGAGCCACATAACTGTAAAATGAAACTCTTAGATAAAGCACTTAAAGGCTGCTTTTGCTAACACCAAGTTGGACTCAGGTTCCTTACTAAGTATCTATTTAAAAAAACAATATACTTGCTACTGCTGTCAGGATAGTTTTACTGTGCACTTTACCACTGCTATATATATGAAGAAATTGAGGGTTTTAATTTTAAGTTTTCTGAACAACTCAGAATTCTTTCACTTCAAAAAAATCCCAAGAAAAAAAACCCTCAATATGTTTATTAACATGTATGTTTCAGTAGCTACTGTATGTTTCTCGATTGTACTATCAGTCTTACATATGTTGCCTCTTATCCTGTAGTTAAGCTCTCCGTGTGACTAGCTTTATGGAAAACCTCTCAAGTAAAGGTTATCAACAAAATTTCAGTTAGCAAGTGGGAAATAGAATTGCCTCCAAGTGCATACAAAGTGGGTTTTTATTTAAACAAGACCAGAGAAAATAGAGATATTTTTCTCTGATTATTCAGTCAGTGTTGTAGGAGAGCTGCCATTCACTGTCAAGGAAAAGTTGTGAGCTGAACCAGGGGACAAAAAGGAACAGGAGCATTTACTGAATTTGATTGTTCCTAGAAGATTATTTAGGAGTCCAGTTGCATACAAAGACTAGCTCCTGACTCAGGAGCTTATGTGGAACAGGAGAAATCAAGCTGCAAGTTCCAACTCAGCTGAAAATTGCTGAGTTTGGGAGTCTTTTAAACAATTTGGCATCACTTGCCTGCTTGTTATTGCATTTACCATTACATTCAAGTGCACAATTATATGTGTCTACTACTGTCTTGACAGGAAAAGAGCAACTTTATTTTCAGAGTTTAAAAGAGTGCACTTTTTTACTGCATGGTAATCAGTTGTGTGCATTATGGCATAAAAAAAGTGGGAGGAAAGAAATATTATCTTTGTTATGAACTAAAGTAGGCAATGTGTGCACTTCAGCAGCACCCACAGTTGCTCTCACCCAATGTAGTTCACTCTAACGCAAAAGAGCAGAACTTGTTGAATGCTCTTGGGCACACAGTCCCACTACTGAAGTGGCAGACAGTGAGCCCAGCTGCACAGCTGCCTCCTCCAGGAGGCACTTAGAGGCCTCCAGGGCTTAAAGTCTGCAGTGAGCATTAAAGAAGCTGCCATGGCATCTACGGAGTGTAAGGTGGGGGTTGAGCCATGCCAAGTCTCTTATTACTCCAGAGCGGCTGTTTCCTGTTCTCTTTAATCTCAGTCAGGAATCACTAATAGACTTCATGCCAAGAACTCCATTTATGCATTAGATTTTGTGTGGTTGTCAAAATAACATTCAGGGTTTGGAAAAGCCACATGAGAATTGCTTGATGTTCTTTGAGGAGGGAAGTGAAGAAGGAAGTAAACAGCTTCAAACCTCCTGACTTCTGTGGGATGGGGTACTGGGATGTTAGCTTTTCCACTGAGACATTATGATTTATAAAGAGGTGGTAATTGTCAATAAAAACGAGGCTTATATTTGTCTCCTATAAAAAAGGAGGAATAGCATTTCATGGGAGAGGAAAAGAGGGGATTTGAGTCAAATCTATAGGTGAATCTGCAGAAGATGGAAAATGCAACCTAACATTCGTGTACAAAAGACCCTAAAATGGGATCTGGTAATTGGAGCATCTATAATCCATCTTCTGGACACATAGAAGGAAAAATTCAGTAAGGATCATTTTGTTTTTGTCACACATCAGGTTTTCTAAACCTTTTCAAGTGCTATTTCAGATTTCACAGATAAGTATTCCCTGTTCTTGCTGTAATGTGGGTTGAATGAAAGGTGATTTCAGGGTAAAGGACAATTTCAGGGTAAACAAATAACATAAAGGCATCACTCCTGTGCAGTGGAAATTCTTGTAACCACAGATCTGGATTACTCCTGTGACACCTGTCACTTTGACCCTGAAAGAATGGATTGACACAAGGAGACAACTTGTAGGTTGACATACTAAAAATCCTACATGGAGAGCAAAACCAGCTCACCTAAAACAAATCCCTGGTCAACTGAATATCTCCCTGTACTCCACTGACTAGATCTCCATTGACTACAGTGAAAGCTTAGATTCTCTGCAGACACAAAGACAAAGTTGTACCCAAGGTGTGCATTGTACAGATGCTCCACAGAAGCTAACAGATCAAGCAAGGTTCAAGAGGAAGAGCTCTCTTTCAGCAGCCAGCATTTGCTAAAAATTCTTTCTGGCACTGGCAAAGTGCCTCATCATGAATATCAGTAAAGTCCAAGGGCCCTATGTGACTGTAAAACTGCAAATAAGCACATGCCTACGTAGATCAAATATGGCACAAAAAGCCCCAAGAGGGTGGTGACTGAGTCTCTTAGAGAACTGAAGCAGTTTACTGGCTTTAGCATTGCTGGGTCGGTGCCAATTAGCCTTTCCTTCTAGAAGGGTGTACTAGTATGATCACAGTGCCACCGTAACACTACGCTATTGCTCTGAGCTTCAGTTTCATATTTCTGCCTGGCACTGCACTGCACTATACAGAAACCTCAGTTTGGAGACCTTTAACTCCACTGTGATTTATAAGCATGTCCTGCATTTCTGCCAGAAAGCGGGCACCAAAATGTCTAAAGTCTGAAAGCTCTGAGCAGTCAATTCAGCCATAGCCAAGCTAGGGGATGCTTTTCTTATGTGAGGAGAAGAACATCTAATGTATTGAACAATGCAAGGCAGGAGAAGCCAATATTCATCTAATCATCCTATTATAGCCAACAGCCCCAGAGTTAGAAACCAGAACGGAATGGGAGATGTATTCACGTACTAATCCATCTATCTGAGTAAGAAAACTGCTTCTTAAGAGAACAGACTTAACTTTCTACTAGTGAAATTTTACTCTGTTGTTGAAGACACTTAAATATCCATTTAAATAAAGATGTAACTTCATCTTCCCTTCTTGAAACTGTCTGACTACTGAATAAAAGAGGACAATTTCCTCCTTTTGCCCCTGGGACTGATATCTAGGCCAAGTCTCTCTTGGCAATGTAGAGGCTCCTCAGCATGAGCATCAATTCCCCTCAGTCTCCACCGTGCAACTTTTTTGACTGGATGAGTCACTGCATTCATACATGCATCCAGGTTCAAACAGGCCTCTGAAGTCTTGAGAGAGGGCTGTATGCAGCAGCCTCTCTGTTTCTGACCCCATGCAATATGTCACACAGCTGGTAGATATGCCAAATTTACTGTTCAGATATAGAATGATTCCTATTGCAAGAGAATTGGGAGTTAGATAGACACAGAAGATTAGTTTTGTATATGTACAGTGGATGTGGTAGGTGCAAAAAGCTCTGTATTTAAAGCACATATGCAATGAATCCTACAGCTTCCCATAAAATGCAAGCACAACAGCCTATCTGCAGGATGGCTGTCTGACATATAGCACATTCCTTCCACTCTCGTGCCAGATGATGGAGCATGGGTAGAGTAGAAAAACCCCAAGGAAAATGGTTTCTGGAAACAAGCTTGTCTTGCTATGCTACTACATCAATTTTTCTGCTGTACTATTAGCTAATCTTGGAACAGGGAAAGACTGAACAACTCATATTCTAGGCAAGAGGTTACTTAGAAGTTACATGCCTCCATACCTGCCTTTGTGGTTCTAGCCTGAAGTATCTGGTTTACATTGCACAAACATTACTGTGGGATACATTGTACATATTTCCAGGTACAAGCCTTTCTAGCCTAAATTCCAAGGGTAAAAGCAGTCATTTAGTCCTCATCTATGTCTCCCAACAGCTTTTGAGCATATTGGCTAATTTCAGTTTAGCTTGATTTTGAGGAACAGTGATCACAGAGCTAAAAGTTCCTATAAATTTTGAGAAATGTTGCAGGTGCTGAGATTTAGGAAAAGGCTTTATCATAAGAAAATTTTTTAAGAAAAAAAGAGTGCCTTTAAGCACAGCAAGCTCAGAGTATGAAGTGAAGCATGAAACTTTATTTGTTCTAATAGTAATGATATTACTTATTCTGCAGGACAAAGCATTAGGCTGACCAGCTACTAACATGGCACTGTGAGGATAGGCATAGCAGGAGTCTAAAAATGTCATCAGGCAAGTAACAAGATCCTGTGATAGGAGGAGCTGGTTGTTTGATGTGCTTGAATGCAGCAGTTCATATCAATTCATCACAGTACATAACAAGTTTTTTAATACAAAAAGCAGAGTCAAATGCTGCATTCCAGCTCCAGCCAAACTCTTATTTACTTTGACAACTAGAACAGAGAAGACTTAGTTCTTGTGTGGTCTAATGCTGTTTAAGTAGGGTGTTGTGCCACTTTCTCATAAGCCAGAATGATCATTTTAACACAAAGGTAAAAATAATGAGCAGCTTTACAGAGGCTAAGGAAAGATTTTGGGGAAAAAAAAGAGAAAATTGAGGAAGTGATTGCAAACACTAATGCAGGGAAGAATGTTTTGATAAACATAATGCTGGTACATTTTTATTTTAAAGACAATGAAAACTTACCTTACCTCACCTCTATGCTTGATCCTTCTCATATTAACTTCAATAGCTGCCAGACTAGGACATTAATGCAATATATGGGAAAATCTGCAGTTATGATGCATTTTTGTTTTACACGGTTCACATAAAGGTCCCAGACAGTAGTAGGCAGTTACTTTTACTGAGATTTCTGCAACATGCTTTCTGTTTAGCTTAGGATCCCAAAGCAGCAGAGTTATTGAGGGACAGCAGATCCTAGTGCTGCCTGCTAATTAGGAGCCCTACAAATGTAGGTCACAAAAACAAAAGCAAAGCTTTTCTGGGAGAAGACAAACGTGTGATTTGTGAATGAAAAGCCAGGAAGTTTTAAAAGTGAAACAGAAGTAAATTCAATCAGGCTTTTCTTACAAATGAAAGCAGTGAAAACTCTCGGCTTTTAGCACTTGAAGGGTAGAGAAGATTTTGTCAAGCCTTTGTTCTTCCAGATAAACTGAAACTCCAGCCAGTTAGATTTAGGAATATCTTTTCCAGTGCTTATCAGAATGAGGAATTTGTTTTAGAAATATCAAATTGTCACAGGGCCAACCATTGTATAGAAGCAACAGGAAAAGGGAGGTATAATAATCTGCTCATCCCCTAGTTGCCATTAAACTAGACTTTGTTAAATACAGCTGTAGTCTTACTCCCTCATTCAGTATCAGGCACACTTCAAATCTGTCATTGCTTGATTATTTAGGTTCTTCATATTTGCTTTAATTGTGGAATATGTTTTAAGGTTTGTTGAGCATTTTCACATGTGAAGATCCTTCACTGGGGGAAAAGTGAGAGTTTGTTCTTAATCAACATGTAATATCTCTGCTATGTGACTTCTGAAGATGCAATTATTCTCTCCTTTAGACAGACTGACAAGCTGCCTGATTATACAGCCTTACAGATAATAAAAGGATTCTAGAAAAGAGTTTACAGTAGCATGCCTCCAATACACACATGTATAACTGCCTTGCTGAATAACTGCCTGTTATGAAAAATCTAACAATCTATCTTTCCTCTTACTGAAGTCAATATAAGGGTCTTTTCTCTTACTTAATTTAAATGTAATTTAAATATGACTTACCAAGAAAAGTGAATCTGAATCTGAGATCAAAAGAAAGGCAGTCACTGCAGCCCTTCAGATGTATATTTACATATATTTTTAAGCTATGTATTCCTTCTCAACAAATATTTTTTAAGTAATGTGTAATATACACATTTTTAATCATGATGAATGTCATGGCTAAATAGCAAGGCACAGTAGGATTTGTGTTTGTTCTCCAATAACCATGCACTTGAATGAGGATTTAGGGTATCTAAGTCAGAGAGACCTCCTGCTCTAGCTCTTTCTTTTCACTCAGCACAAATTTTGTAAATATCCATTCAGTAGAATTCTTCCATCTTCCAAAACTTAATAAATTCTGCTTTTTGTCATCTTAACAAAGTGTCAGAGAATAGGGTTCTAAAAGCATAATTACTCTCGCCACTCTTTACCACAAATCTGGCTTTAAGAAATTGTTCTTCTGAATTCATTTCCCTCATCTGTGTAGTTGCAAAATGCAATTTTAAATTATACCCATGAAAGGCCATTGATAGGCCTGTCACAGAGACTGTAGTAACCCTCCCCCTCACAGTAGTTTGTTCAATAGCATAAGATATTTAGTCAGAATATCATCTATCTTATCAGTATATAAAAAGAAACACTTGGTGACTAGATCCTTAAATACCTAAAAACCCCACCCCTTAACCTTTTTTTTTCCCATGAAGACAGTGATTTAACATCCAAATTATTTCATAGTCTTTTCTAGAGCCCACTCTTTTTGGTTGCAACACAAGACAACTGGATTTCATTTGCTGCTACACCACAGCTTCTGATCTTGGGAAAGCTTCCAAATCCCTTAAATTAGCACTTAAATTCTGCCTAAATCCAAAATTGTGACCTTCAAAACCCACTGCTCAACTGCTGCCAACCCTGGAGGCATATGCTCAGACTGAGTGATTATCTCCCAAGACCTAAGTCATAACCATGGAATTAAGCTCTGTACAAAATACAGTGGAAGATATGTGGGGTTTTTTTAAACTGATTCAAAGGAGAAGATTTACTTTGCTCCGTGGCTGAGTGATCAGAGCTCTCATCCTATAAAGAAGTACCTCATTCCATGAAAATGCACAAGTACAATAGTCCTACAAAAATGGTAGGCATCTTGTCCATTACCCCTATCAAATGGCCTGAGAAATTCCTCTGGACCATAGGGAGGAACATGCTTACTTCTCACTAATTATGCACCTATAACATATTCCCACTTCCACCCATAGAATTTGCATAGAAAGAACCCGTATCTTGTTGACAGGATACACACAATACTTTCCTTCATGTTTTGCGAGTCATACAAGTAATATTTATTGCCTTTAAGTCTGATTTTGATCTGTAATATACAGCTAAATAGTTTGAGACACTTCGTATTTTCCACCTGTGAAATCACAAACAGTCCTACTGGCAGACACAGCAGACGTGACAAATTTCTTCCAAAGTCAGGACCACCATCAGCAGAAGAACTGGGGATGTAAGTGAAAATCAACTAGATAAAATGGAAGGATGGAATTAGGCTAAGACTCTAATATTTCAGAGGTGTTTACTGTAGTACAAAAAATAAATATATTTCTTAATCCCAAAGCCAAGGATGTTTTGCAAAGACTTGGGACGCATATAACAATTAATTGTTTGTTGACATTCAGCTTCACTATTTCAAGAAATTTACTTTGCACAAATTGTTGAATAGTGAATAATTCTATATGACTGTAGATCCATTTATATGGTAAACTACAAGGAATATTTTGCCTTCTGACTTTAAAATGTTGAAAATAAGAGAAAAATATTTTCAACTGTTAACAAAAAAGGGAAAATATATATTCTTAAGTCACAGGAATGCTATGCAAATAGAGACCTAATATTATAAGGCTAATATGGAAGAAGCTTTCATTTCCAAAGGAAAAATCTCTTTGTAATATATTGCAATGCAGCAGAGCACTAAGGAGAAAAAATAAATGTGGCTTGGACTTTTGGGGCATTTTAATTGTGTAATGTATTTTAAAAAAAAGTAACAGGTTTCAGATGAGGAATTAGTTGCAGAAAGCATTTTGAAGGATTAAAGTACAGTGGTAGCATCTTTCAAGTTTTTCTCTGGAAATTTTCACCAGTCATTCTGAACAGAAGTATTTCTCCTGTGAAGTCTGATCTTACTTTTCCTCCCCCTTCTCTCCCCCACATTCTCATTTTTTCTCAGACCAGACCAAGGAAAATGTTATCCATTTTCCCCCCTAGATGCTCACCAATCTCTCTTCTATCCTTTGCTTTGATCTACTACTAACCTCTTCAATCATTGCATAACCACAGAGCTGATATTTCTTTTGAACTCTAAATTGAAAAAAAAAGATGTACAGATTGGATTTTGCTGAACCACTTCCTTTGTTAGATATTAATTTTGGATCTTCTGGTAGTCTAACTAGGCTTTTTCTTTCCCTTCTTAGATTTCAATCAGGATGTGATCTCTTATGAGAGAACCCCTTAAAAATGCAAACTTGTAACTGATCTAAACTTAAGTGAATGATGAAAAGATGTTTTTACTTTATTTCACAATGCTTTTAAGCTTCATTTCTATGTGAAGAAAATATTTTAACTTCTGTAATACAATTCCACAAGTTAGCATCCTCTGCATGAGGTAAAAGACACCTATTAGCATCTCTTAAATATCCTCATAGCCCTTAAACTTTGAGCATCCTTTCCAAAAATTTCATTATTTCTCCTGTTCATAATCTGTTGAGAGGCTGAGACAAGAGTATAGGTTTCAGAAGTGAGATATTCGAGTCTTTTCACCCACAACATGAGATAAATTAGAATTGCATCTGTTGTTGGCTTTGAATTGTCATCAGAATATGTGGGAGAAAAAAATTGCCACAAAAGGATAATCTATTTTCCATCTTGCCTTATTCTTACTCACTGACTAATGCAGTATTTTGGCTGGGTTTTTTCTGTCATAGAAATATAAACATTTGTTTCTTAATATCTATTTATTTGTTTCCTGTTTCATTCAGTTGTCCCTTGGTTCCCAATTCAGGAAGTGTCTCTTTCAAAGAAGTTATGTAAGCACATAAATTCACGTGAACTAAAGTCCTAGCACTATGTGCTATAATCCCCAGCCACTCTGGTATTCTAATATGAGGCGCTATGCTAAACCTATGCTAAACTGCTTTTCCTACATCACAGGAATATACCATTTTCATTTTTTTCTTTGATGTCCATATTTAAATATGTCATCCAGATAGTTACCATAAGATTTCCATAAAACAGAAATTAAACTGGATGAAAGCTTAATTAAACAAGTATTAAAAGTTTGCTTAAGCAAATAGGTATAAAAATATAAGATCAATAAAAAAATAACTAAAACTCAAAAGAAAGATTAAAAATATCAAACTTAGCAAAGTTGTTTGTGATTTCAATGTTAAAATGTAAGTAGAAAATAATTGTCTCATCTAGACATGCAAAACAACTCCAACCTTACTTTGTACTTTTCTCAGATACTTTCTATTACAGTTGAAATTTTGTAAAAATGATGTTCAAGTAACTCAAAGTTTTCATCACTTCCTAAATTTATAAAAATATGATCCCATTAAACTTGTTAAGGATATCTTAGTGCCAGTTGAAGGTTATATTGCCAAAATTTCTTTACTCTGATGCTCCTATTGAAAACTTCTCAAGGAGAAGAAATTAGGAAGCTTAAAGAATCATTCTTTAGGAGTTCCTACCATTGACCTAACCTTGTTTACACTATTGATTATATATTTTTAAAAATTTTTTCACTCAATTAAATATATTTCACTTAAAGTTGCTGTTCATATAGAAGTGATTATTGTGAGGGTGCCTCTTGACACAAGCTCTTTAAAACCATCCTTTTTATTAAAAGGCCAAGACTCACCGATTTAATTTAGTTTATCACTTTTTTTGCTTACCAAAGGTTAAGGGAGCATTTTAGTGAAGTTTTTCCACACTCTAGCACCATGTAGAATGGTTGCTTTATCTGTTAACATTAACAGGTACCTCTTCACAGAAACATAAGGTCCGTTCTTCAAGACAGTGTTTTTGCAAAATTAGAATAAATTTGCACGCAACCCACTCTAACTGGGGCATTTGACAAAAGGTTTGTCAGTGATTTATCCACTTGTGAGAATACTTGGTATATGTTTTTGTCCCAGTGTGCTTTTGCACATGGATTATTGTGGTCTGTCTTTTAGAGCACCTAATGGGACTTCTTCATGTGCTAATCGGATGGGGTTCTCCTTTCTAATCTTTACCTTTCAGTTAGAATAATTTAATGTAATTTTCTACATTTGCATACTTGGGTTGTTGAAGGGTTGGAGGGAAGGACACTTGGATTCCTGTCCCCTGCATTGGTAAGTCCTGCATCAAACCACTACAGTTCATCTGGCACCTCAGGTCCTTCCACTCCTGTGTTACTGTAGGACCTTCCCAAGCACAACACAGTTCTCCTTCTGAGCATGTTTCCCCCAAGAATTTGCTGCAAAGTCAGAGTAACTTTTTGGTTTTACCCTCTGAAATGTTTGTACTGAATGCCAATCAATGGGCTAGCCTCACAGGACTATGAGCTGTTATGCCAGACATTTAGTTCATCTTACTATAAATAAATAAATAAATATCCCAAAATTCACATGAACTCTTAAACTTGACTAGGTGTCTACACCTCTAAGCAGACACCACTTTCTCCAGATAAAAATTTCTCACCAGCAGCAGTCTTCCTCTCCAAAGGGTCCCTCAGGGCCTGTATAGTTAAAGCATTAAGAAATAAGGCCTATGAACGTTTAGTTTTGTTTGCTGGATATGTGTCTTTAATATCAGAGCAAAATTAGACTGTCATTTCATAGTCTGTGTATATCTTCATATATATTGTATAGGCTTCAACGTTCTCTGAAAGAAAGGTACACATGAATTGCTACTTTTGTCAAGTGTCTGAAAAATTACTAGATACTCCTGGGGAAAGTGTGTCAGTTCCTACACAGTTATAAGTCATGATATTTATGGCAGACTTTGAGGTGAGAAAAGAAAGGAGGATTCTTCTGCTGACAGGTACTAGCTATTAAGTCTCCAAACAGGGAAGTTTAGGTGCTAAAATGTCTTATGAACAGGCAATCAAGCATCTCAGCTCAGAAAATGAGTCAAACTCAAGTCCAGCTAGCAAGGCAGCTTAGAAATCTTCTCTGTCACCTCATGTCCATTCTCTAAGCCCCATTTGGTGTTTTCCTCTCTCAAAGATTTCAAGCAAAATGAAAGTATAGAGGGAATTTACATCCAGACATTCAGGCCCATAGTTTCCTCTGCTCCTAACCCAGAGACCCTGAATTAGGCAGCTGCAGAAATCCTACCTGCATCTTTGGGCTGCTCTCCACTTAGAATCCCTTTTTTATCTATAAAGTTTTCATCACCATATGAAGCTTTTCCCACTGTACCGCTAAGTCTGCTGAAGTGGTCTGTCTTAGCTTCAGGCTTTTACACTGGTATTTGGTAATTGACTCCTCAATTACATCTGCTAGAGTAGCTGTTGCTTTTTTTAACCATTTCTGAGATGTTATAGTATTGGATTGCATCACTTCAAGTTCCAAGGTCAGTAAAGGCTCTCCTTGACTTGATATAAAGTAGGAATTGAGTACATAAATTTGCAGTAAAATACAATGTGCTTGTTATACATACACATAGCTCTGTGATCTTGGTATATGAAACTTGTGTTGTTAAACCCTACTAAAGGGGATGGGGACTACTGATACATGAGTTACTATTCTCAGTCATCTCTGAAGAGACAAGGTACCTCACGTAAGATAAAAGTGTTAGGATCCTGATTCAAGAATGACTCATATACTGAAAAATGAACAATTCTTAGAATCTGTGTGCTTTGGGGCAGACTTTCCACTGCATTGGGCCAACATTATGCTGATATGGGGACAGAGGAGTCTTTACTGACATTTCACTAATATAAGACAGTACAAAAATCAAAAGCATAAAAGAAGGGGCTATGCAAATCTTAACACTGTCATAGACACAGGAGAAGTGAGAACGTAATGCAAGCCAGATTCTTCATAGGCAGACATAGGAAAAAAACCAAACAAGTACTGAAACCAGCCAACCTAACTATCAAAATTATACCTTAATATTAACAAAGAATATAGACAACTCAGCTGTTCAAAATAAGTCCTGCAGTAAATCTGTCTAGATTGTATCACTATTTGGACCCCATGCCATTTTTCCTATACAGGAAGAAATGTACAGTACTACAGTATGGGGTGATGAGGTAACTGTCACAAGAATGGATCAGGAATACACTCAAACAGCTAGTAGACAGAAGATGACAAGCTGCTCTCCCTGATTTTGCAACAGCCCACAGGGCTGCAGATAGATTACCTCCCCTTCATCAATTCAGAGGTGATCACAGTGTGCTGGCATAATCCTGAAGGAATATAAATCAAAATAATTTCTGCTAAACTTCCTGACCAGATTTTGCTAGGTCACCTAATCAGAAAATATCTTGTAACTTGTGCCTATTTATAACTAACAAAGCTCCAAATTAAAATAAAGAAATACAGAAAAGAATGGAAATATTTTCAAGCATCTCAGCAGTGAAAACAACTATTACTGAAATTTTTATCAAGATCATTTTCAATTTTTAGAGGTTTCGTGAAAAGGAGCAATAATTTTAACAAAAAGTAGCTGTACATCCAACTGAAGTAAATAGAAATTCAGGACTCAAATTGCATACTTAAGTGCCAAATGTAAATCTGAGAAATTAAATAGCCACTTCTGAACACCTTGATCCAGCTTTTGATAGACAGGGATTGCTGCACTTAAGTAGCCTGAATATGTGGTAAGATTCAATGCAAAACCCAAGATGCCATGGTTAACATGACGGTTTTTCACACAAGCTGCCACATTATTAAGTTCTTTCCTGTAAAATGATTATTATCTCCAGTTATACCAAATGCTTTAAACTGTCATTGAGGTTAGTGAACTAAAGACAATCAATATATCATGAGGTGTCCAGCATGTTAAGGATATAAAAGCTTGTAATATATATTTGTTACTATCAGTCTTTCTGTTTGAAGCTCACATGGTTTCAGTGCAGTATCAGTTCTCTCCTATCTCTTTTTCCAGATTTGTTTTCAGAGGATAAAAATATCTTTAAGACAATTACAGACCTCTCAATTTGCTTGTGAAGAAATAGCTTAGATGGGGCCATATTTTAAATTTGGCATTAGTTCTAGACCTGACTCAGAGTTACTGCAAGAACCTTGCTTACAGGGGTGACAGCGAATGATTCACTGAGTGTTGTTTTGTTGATCCAGCTGTAGGGCTGAATTGGACAACAGACTTCTAGAAAGACAGAAAAACAGAAATTTTTAGCAGACAGTGACATGCCTTGGATCCACCAAGATGACTCACATTCTTGCAGTAAGAAGTAACCCTTGTCTTAGCCAGTTCACAAATTAACAATGATTAATCAAGCATAAAAAAGGCTGCAATGACTACAGTAAAGTACATCCCAAATGAAACCCAAATCCTTCCAAAAATACTTGTGAGTGTTTTAATATATTCATATCTCTGTTATGTTTCCTTCAACCTGCACCCTGCCACTGCTGTATTTGCTTGTCACAGAACGTTACTACAATAAAGGATAGTAGAAATTTAATTTCAAAGTATTATTTGCAAAGCTTTGAACACATTTGTCTTCAAATTTCCGTGTCAGCTTTGGGTCCAGAAATGACTCAGAAACTGCTTACTCTGTTAACCACTCTTTTTCAGTTTTATTTTATGCTGCACCTGTTTTTGTATCTTCCCTCAGCTCTCATAATATTGAATAGATTAGAAATGTGTAAACTTGTTCATCATAAATCTTGATAAAAAACAAAAAAAATAGTTAATAACAAATAGCAACACATGTGAGTTCTCTGAACCTGTGGCTGAAATATACCACCCTGGTGATTTCTATGACTGGAAAACACAGTTCAGAGATCAGGTCACGATCAATCCATAGTGATAATAGGATTGGGGATTAAAAAAAAAAAAAAAAAGAAAATCATTGCATTTTTGCAGACAGATAAACATGAGAAAACTGCAATCTATTTATAGCTACAGGCAGATGGTTTCATAGATTCATGTCCAAGAGGAGAAATAGCAGCTCTGTCAGGGAAGATATATACTGTGAATTATTCACTCAGCTCAAGTAATAAGTGGGGTCAGGATAGAACAAAATAATACATTGATTTTTCCTTTCAAAAAAGCAAGACTGTGAATGGTTAGTGCAGGTATTCATTTGAACTGTTACACCAAGCCCAGGGACCAGCTGCCTGCCCCTCAGATTAGGTTTCATTCTTACTTCCCAAGCCCCCGATACTAGGTCCACAATTCTCAGACTGCTGACACTCCAGTCCTGTCTAAGCCTTGGAGGTGCTTGAAATCAATTTGTTCCTCCGTTTCAGTGCACAAATTTCCTCAGTACTGGCATATCACTTACTCAGAGATGCGTTGGCTGAGGGGATAAAATGTCTACACTCCAGTGAAAGCCAATAAAAGGCACGAGGCAGCTAAATCCACCCTAACTCCTTAGAGAAGCCTGATCCATTAGACATGCTCAGGTCACGCACTGACTTCCACACAATAGCCTAACAGAATAGACTAACATTTACAATATGGGAAACCTACACTTTTGACTCTTTTTGGCCGTGGTAGTTTTGAATCCACAGATGCCAATTTTAAGAAAGTGTTCTTAATGTAAGACTGAAGACTGGAATAGCTGAAGCCCCTACCCCTGGAGATACCGAAGGTGTGAGGCTGAGCAGAAGGGAAAGTGAGACTTATGGCACTGGAGCAAAACTGAGCCTGATGGGGATATAGTCCAGGAAAGTTAAAAAGTCTTCATTTTCAGTAATGTAGGTTTGGGTTCACAGTGTGGGTTATATAAAAGGACACTAGGTCCCTGAAGTTGGGGAGTCAGCACTTTCTCAAAATTTTACTAATTCAAATTCCCTGCAAACTTGTAAATATCCTGGCCTCTGTTGATGTTACTCTTGCAGGCCTTCATTTTCACTCTGTGAAGCCTTACATGGTTCTGACATTTTGTCTAAGTATGCTGTTATCTATGGTAGCCAGATGCCATTATCATAATTCATAATCTAGTTCCTGACTAAACCATCTACTCTTACAAGCAGAGAGTAAAAGGCAGTTTCACCACAGAGAAGCTCAGAAGAAAGAAAAGGCATGAAGAGAAATGGTAGAGCCTGGATCAGTGGCTTGCTGTGGGCTCAGCAGGAACGACCACACAAGAACCCCTAGATCGTGCCTTGCAATCTGATATTTCAGTGTCTACCATTAATTTTTTTTCTCTTTACTTTGTTATGAAGCTTGTACAAAACTGTGTATATGCAAACTTTACAAGTAATAAATTCTGAGTTTATCTTCATCTGTGGTCATGGCAGACCTGCTTAAAATTTCAAAAATTGGAATTGTGAACTGTTTTGGTTTGGGTTTTTTTACATTAGTTTTGCCAAAAAGAGTTGCATTGTATATTATCTATTGTGTCACAGCTGGACAAAGTACTTGAAACACTGAATGAGTGAGGAGGGGGGCTATATAAAGATTTTATGCTACTTTGTATTATATTCCCACATAGACTTAAATTCTGGACTTCAAAGTATCTTTTCTGAGATGGTGATTAGAGTTAGTGCAGTGACAGCTGCCAGGATTTTAACTACATAAATTGAATTTTGGACATTAAAATTGCATTTCTGACCACATCCCAAAGTCCTGAAAAGTGAAATGTTGGGCTTGGGACATAATTAATTTGCAACATATTTCAGAAGAAAAATCTATTCATGACTAATATATGTCTATCCTTTTCTGCTCTGTAAAGTACATCAAAATACCATCTATTGTCATTTAAGATATACCAAACTCTAGTGAACCAGACATTTGGAGCTTATACAAGCAGGCTACTGTTTGACCTAGTTTCATTACAAGCCTGAAACTGCCCATTACCCACTTAATGATGAGTAAGATGAAAAATTGAATCCAGTCTACCTCACAGGACTTGAAAAACCATCCAGACAACTCTTGGCCAAGAAAAGCAACTCAAATTAATATGCCAGACTGTCAACTCCAGTGGCTGAGGGAAGAGCTGGCACACTCGTTTCTTCTGCTCCTTCCACAGATTCCAGGTCTCACTAAGTCCCAGCTGTGGGGCAGGTATCTGGGTGAAGTTGCACCTGAGCTCACCACTTCTAAATTCACCAAAACCTTCCCACCAGAGTACACAGCTTTTCAGTCATCTTTCAAACAGCAGCAGCAGCAGTGGGGCTGTCATGCCCAGGTTAACAAGCTCTGCTTTCTCAGCAATGCCTACTGACGTGGGCTTAATATTTCACTCACTGTGATTGCTGTTTTCAAGGATGGTTCAGTCTCTGTTAATACAGCCTGTGCTATACAGAGCTATATACTTAGCTGTAAAATGGTAGAATTAACTACACAAGCTCAAACTCTCTTCGTTTTACCAACATAAGGAAGAAAAAAACCCGACACTTCAGTCTCCTTAACTATCAGTGTGTGATGAAAATGTGCTTAAGGTTAAAGGTTTGTTTAAATCACTGGACAAATCAAGGTCTAACACTGATGAGAACAGATGGCTTATCCTAGATTTACACTAGTATAATTGAAAGCAGAATTTGTTCTGGGGTGTCAAATAAGTATAACAATGAATTAAACAGTGCAACCAATTTAAAAGAAAAATGCTCATTAGTGTGAATAGAAAACCATCACAGCAGAAAAGTGCCAGCACTTACTGCAATACATCAGTTATTCCCATTAATATAGTAACCAAAAATTTCTGAAGAGTATGATGTATGGCTAAACAGAATACTGCAAAATGATAGCTCTCATCCACATGACTAAATCACAGTTCTTTCCTGTCTTTATCACCCTTCCTTGTCTTTATCTGCTAATGTTTTATTGAAAAAACTTAACACAGACAGTGAAAAAAATGAGGAAGGAAGGCAAAGTTGTTTTGCATATAATAATACATGCATACATGATCCTATGTAAAAATAAAAAAAAAATGAACAAAACAAAACCAATTCTTTGGTTTAAGATAGAGTCTCCAAAAGAAGTAGTCTCTAACACTGCCCATTTTTGAGTGGAACAATTCCAGACCGACTTTGAAAATCCCAGTCAAAGCACATAGTTTTGCAGTAGACTCATCTGGATAGTTTCTTAGCCAAAACAATTTCAACAAAAAGGCTGGTTCCAGACATACCGTATTAAATAACCTCTGAATTGGCAAAGAGTGATGCATACATTCCATCTGAGAGTCTGCTATGGGTCCGGTCAGTTGAGGTAATGTAAGTTCAGTTTCACAGCTAAGAACTATAACAGCGTTTTCAGCAAATAATTGTCAAAACAGTCCTTTTGTACATTCAGTGTTGAAGTATATATGAAAATCTGGCTAGATAAGGAAAAAAGAAGAGTAATGTGCTATTTCAGACTCTTTAAACTTTTAGAAACAAAACAGCAGAAAAGTGGGATGAATGGTTGCAGTGAAAACAGAAATAAATGTGACTGCATAATTTTATTGGCAGACATGAGTATATGGTCATCATCATACAAGATCCTGGTTTTTTCCTCAATTATGTCATAGTTCACTGTAATTTCACTTGCTCTGGGGGAGTTACAGTTGAGAATTAAAGTAGTCTGTAAATGATAAAGATGGGATAAATCCTCATCTTCTCAGCCTAAATTATTTTTTACCTTCTCCCGGCCTTTCCCCTCATGACCATGGCACATTTCTGTTTACCTTTAGTTTGAGATCCATTTGTGTAGACAGGGACAATGTGGATGGAACAGTGCAAAGGGGTCTTCCTCCTTGCAGCCAGGTGCAGAGGTGCGGGCAAAGCAGAAGCAGAGGAGTGGCCATGGCTCCCCGTAGCCCACTGCACAGGCAGCAGGAGTGAGGGCAGGGGCTGAGAGACAGCGTTCTGACCCAGCACTCTCTTCCTCTGCCATCAGGGTCCTTCTCTTCATATTACTCTTGGCAAACACTCCACAACTCTGTCTTTCCCACCTTCACATTTTTATTTTTTTAAAATCTTAGTCCATCCTGTGCTCTGCTACATTGACTGTGGCCACAAACCTTAATGGTAGTGATATATAAAACTTCTGACACAAAGCAGGAATATTGCAATGCTTACTGTGACTTCCAGTCAATATCTGAGAAAGCTTAGGTTAGTATCTCCTACCACATATTCCTTTTCCCAACACAATTCAGGGCCAATCTAGTTTTTACTCAACAGTCTTCTCTATAGCAGGTTTCTTGGATATTTGAAGAACTAAGCTTGACTATAAATACAACGCAATATTCAGTATGCAAATATGCAATAGTTGCCCTGGCAGCCAAGAGGGCAAAACGCATCCTGTGGTGCATCAAACACAGTATAACCAGCTGGTCAAAAGAGGTGATTACCTGGCTGTATTCAGCGTTGGTGTGGGCTTACCTTGAGTACTGCGTGCCATTCTGGATCCCACAATTTAAGAAGGATGTGAAGGTCCTTGAAGGCATCCAGAGGAGGGCAAGGAAGCCAGTGAAAGGGCCGGAATGAATGTCCTATGGGAATCATCTAAGGACTTTGGGCTTGTCTAGTTTGGAAAAAAAGAGGCTGAGGGGTGACCTCATTGCTCTC
Source organism: Strix aluco (assembly GCF_031877795.1). Lineage (NCBI taxonomy): Eukaryota > Metazoa > Chordata > Aves > Strigiformes > Strigidae > Strix > Strix aluco. Next base: position 67,949,295 of record NC_133935.1, read on the forward strand.
TACAGCTTCCTGAGGAGGAGAAGTGGAGAAGGAGGTGCTGATCTCTTCTCCCTGGTATCCAGTGAGAGGATGCATGGGAATAGTTCAAATCCATCACGGAGGGAACATGACACTTTCCTCCAGTTCATCCAGAAAGAGCTTTAGCTGAGTTAGTGAGTTTCTTTATGCTTTTCTTTAATATATATATAGAAAGAGTATTTCAGGAAATCTAATAATACAAGGAATCTTTGCACCACTGATAACAAAATTTAACCTGGTTCTACTGACACTTGTAAGTGGGTCCAGACATGGATAACCAAAGGTACGTATTGCCTACTTGTCATAAGATTTTTCCACAAGGTTTGAAGTGTGCACAAAGAATGAAGGAATAGAACCAGGAAGAACTCTTGTGCATAGACTGACACAGATTTTTTATTCCAAGTGAATCTCAAGAGCAATGAATGCAGCACACTAATTTGGGTTCAAGTAGTTCGACTGGATTCACACTAGCATAGCTTGCATGGCCTGGCTAGCATGTCTGCTCATGTGAAAACATAACCCTGTGCCTCTAGAAGCAGAACAGGTGGCTTCAGTTCACATCTTTCCTACTGTGACCCCCACATCCAAGGTCAATAAGTTATTGCTTCAGCACTGGTTTTATTTTGATGAACTATCAAAATCAACTCTCCTTGTTAGAAAGTCTCATACAAAAAAGTGACCGGGCTTAATCCTGACAAATCTTGCAGGACTATTAAAAAGACAGAGCAGGAAAAGACATAGCTGTAAATTACAACTGATGACTGCTGGTACTTCAGTGGCTCATACTTTGTTTAAGGTCAAAATCTGAGTATCAAATGTCTACAGCGATTGGTATCATTAATCAAATTTAAGCTCCCACAAGTGTTAGTGCTTTCAGTTTAGAGGCAGATATTTTACTGCTCTTTGCAGATTTAAGATATTTTGGGTGCTTAGTAGCCTGTAAATCTTTCAAACGCAAAATGTAACATGGCTTGGTTTATGTACCTCATTTTGAGTCTGTTTTTACTGATATAAAGAATAGTTTCATTATGTCATAAGTGTCATTCTAATGCTTTTCAGAAATAATACCTGCATGATGGTAGATATTAGAAACATTTTGGATACTTCAGTGTGTACAGAGCCCTTCAGTTCATCATAAAAATAGGATAGACAAACCCATAGAAATTTAAGTGAAGTTCACACAAGGGGAAAAAGACCCATAATGGCCTGAACTCATATGAATCATAAAACCTCCATCTTTTCCTGACTCTGCTGTCTTTCTTTGTTAGATTGCAAACTGTTAGGGACTGTCCCTTAACAAATTAATGTCCTGACTAGAACATTAGAGATGAACCTTGTCAGGGACTGTAGATGCTAATGTAATTCAAATTATGTAAATAAGTATGATTTTCTTTGCAGCCCTTAATCTAGGAATGTTGCATTAAAAAGTTAATAACTGAATAAATCTACAAGCAATTATGGAAGCAAAACAAGGTCTAAGACTTCCTCTGTGGGTAATCACCTTTTGTGCTGGTGGACAGAGGTGCACCTTTCTCATTTGTCTTCCCTGTGGCAATATGAATCCTTCACTCTTCTCTGTGAAGTAGTCCAGCCACTGTGGAAAGCAGCCCCATGGCTGGTGTCCATCACAGTGATCACACCAGTTACCTTGGCAGTAGGAGCTATAGACCCACACCCCTTAAGACAGAGAGTTTCTAGGACGGTGATCAAAATTGTTGGCTCCCACAAAGATGGTGAATGATTGTTCTTGAATGAAAATAATAATAACCTTTATGTTTTGCTAGTCCAGTGTGTTAGACATGCTCTGAACATGCCTGATGGATCACCTAGGGAACTCAGGAGACATTTAGGTACTTCCCTAGCCAGCTCTGAACTGCTTAGCCAGAAGGTAGGTGCCCAAATGTACAAACCAGGATGTATCTGGGCAGGCAGAGGGAGGATTTAGAGCTCCACTGCGGTTTGATTTCAGGTGTTTCTGGAGAAGCAACCCAGGCTGGTCTCCAAGACTTCAGATTCAGAATGCTGTCTTATTTCCAGGCTTGATACAAAGTCAGTATCCTAAACTTCAGTGTGACCCCCAGCTTCTTTGTTTTTCTTGCTGTCAATATATTGTAGTAAAATAAAATCTCAGAATCAGTCGAGCTGGAATAATTTAAAAGATCCACATGTTAGGGCAAGTTAATGCTCAGAGGTGTCTGAGTAATGGAGGCATTGGATAAATGCTTGCAGAGTGCTTTACTACTTCTCAGTCCATATAAGCAATAGCAGCATGTGTCTAGCATACAGAGTTTTCTGAATAGAACTGTATATTCCCATTGACCTTGAAAATTGTTGCATTTAAGATGGCTTTCTTCAACTATCCTTGTGCTGAGCTAGATGTCAAAGCTTCTGCCACTCCATCAAACCAGATAATCTATTTCCAAAGTAACAGCTCATTTAGCATTAAAATTGGCACTTAAGGGTTGATATAAAATGTAAATTAAATGTAGGATATGAGTAAATGAGGCTACTTTTATAATTCAATTTTTGTATTGGTCCCAAGGTTGATATTTTTATCCAAATCATAAATACTCTTTCTCCTTTTAAAAGTATGGTTTTCAATTTCATTTGTGGCATTGCTTTCAAAGCAGAGAAGCATCACCTTCACTACAAATTCACATGAGACTAATATGACTATCAATCACAGTGTCTTGGAGAGAGCTAGTAAGATTTCAAAGCTAGGGATAAAGATAAAAGAAATTAAATTAAGTAATGCTAGAATGAAACAATCAAGATTAAATGTGTTCTCAGCTGCTGAGTTAACCCATTCTGAGTTTTTATCGAACAAAAGGTTGAAGAAACGAACCCTTAACATCAATTTACTTTGGTTTTTTTTTTGTTTTTTTTTTTTTTTTAAGTTTGAACTCTGAGCAGCTGAATTTCTTCTGTCACTTAAAGTAAAAAACCTGACATTATCATTTCTAACTAATGGCTCTCAAGCAGTTAACACTCATGATAATCATGTCCAAACAGACTGTGTGATTTAATTAGAACCCTAAAAGTTTTGAAAATTCCATATAGTAAACAAATTCATAGGCTGATCATTCAAAACTGCTCAAAATTCTTCACCCTGAATTGAATTAATTATTTCATTGAATTAGTCTTAACTGAACTAAACTGAAAATAATGCAAATAATTCTTCAAATGTGAAGAAAGCCCAGGAAATCATAGCTCTAAATGCTATCCTGGGAGAAATAAACTTCAGTGGGTGGTTAATGAATATCTTCAATGAAACTAGTGTAAATTCAAACCATGGTTGTCATATCTAATAACAATTTCCAATAGAAATTCGAGAGATCATGTCTCAATTCTCTTCAGATATGAGCAACATATTTTTCTGGGTAATAGTTAATTGTTTGGATTCCTTCACCCACTAGCACCTCCCCCAGCATTGAAGTTCTTGTTAGTGTGTTTTGGCCCTGCACTGTGATACCTGAGATGGAGGGTCAGAGAGGGGTACACTTGAGTGATGGGTCTCATGATGAATGTACCTCAGTCACATCCTGGAGAACAGGCTGTCACCTCCATGGCTGTCATCTCCAGTCTTAGGTCTGCAGCAGGGCATCACGTCTTCTAGTGGCTCTCCTCTGGATAACCTCCCTCAGCAGGCAACATATAGCCCAGGGCTTCCTCTCTCCTGCTCCTCAACCCATCTGTGTGGACAGCTAGTTCACAGACCACAGAGCAGGGCTGCCAGTGGCCTGGCAAAAGGGAGAACAGCAATGCGTAAGTTAAGGCTGCTAGCACAAGCCTGGTATTGAAGTCACATGGGGTACATAAGATTCAAGCACACAGTTTTTCTTGGGATCTTCAATAATGGTCTCTCTCAAGAAAAGTAGACTAACTAAACCCCATGATATTCAAGTAGGGGAGTTAAACTGCAATAAGCTGCACAATATGTGCCTTAACCTGATTTCAGGCTTTTCTATAAAGGGTAGTCAGCTCAAAAATCGAGAAGGTTTAGACAGAATGGGTTGATGTGTATTTCTTTGTCAGCTGTGCCAGACTGGACTATCACTCCTCCTTTCCATCCTTACTGCCAGTCCCCACACTGTCCCAGAGGTGGAAGATCTCTTGGTGTTTCCTCACCCTGCTCTTACACTGGGCCCCATCATATGTGATAATGCCTGGCCACTTGTTCCCAAGCATAGGCCCACATGATGTCCCATCTCAGCTTCTCCAGCTGCAACATCATGAGACAGGCTGAAGAATTGACCAAATTAAAGAAATAACTCTTTTGGAGGGTAGAAAGGAAATCGTCCATTTATGACAACCATGGGGAGAGGGGAGGGAGAGCAGGTGGGTTGGTGCAATTTCACAGTCTGTTTAAGACAGCCACAGTGCCAACTGCATTGACAGGAACCTGAAGTGTTTCCCCATCCACATCAGACTAGGGCTCATGTGGTCATTTGGATCAGGAGTTGATCTGGCTAAAAACTAACTCTGTAAATGAATAAATGAGAAAGACTTATGTTTAACCCAGGTCACTTATCTAATCAAGTTCTCAGCAAAGCCCTGCAAATGACTGTACTGACAAAATGAGGGAGTGATGGAAAAGTGGGAATGAGTAATCTGAGGTATGAAGTAGTAATGGTTGCTTGTGCTGTATTATAGCTGAAATAAATATGGGTCAAATGGCAGACTTAGCTTTATCTTTTATGCTTTCACAAAGACACATCTCACATTGTGGAAAAATTTTAGGGAATTCAAAGGAATTGGAAGGTTTGTCTTGTTCACAAAAATTCACAGATTTCAAAGAGAATCAAGGATTTTGTATCCTCAGCTTCCCTGTTTTACTTTCAAATTTGTCAGCACCACATTCTCAAATGCCTAAATCACAGTTTTCCTCTGAGCACCTAAAAAAGTCTCCATTTGGTGCTTAAGTATACTAAGTATGCTTGAGGAACGAGACCCCTGAGGATAGTGAGTGCCTGGCTGTTAATGTGCTGCTTCAGTTTTCAGCATATGCCATGTCAAGAAGGGAAGGAATGAGCCAAGAATCCCAAACACTATTTCCCCATACAACACACTCTGCTTTAAGGATGTTGCTGAACTTTCCCTCAGATTTCAAACATCTTGCAATTTTCTTTCTACAATTGATTTTATTGCTTTCTGGACTCATTTTCAATACAAATCAGCGACAGAGCCAATTTGCTTAGTAGTTGCAAAAATGGACTTCAGAGTCAACCATTGTAACAAAGCTCTCAGAAAAATCCTTGGTGACAAAGAAAAGAAAGAGGAAAGGTGAATCTGCGTAAATGTTATTGCAATAAAGAGAGGAGCTAATTTCAAGCAAACTTTTTTATGACTGATCAACCAAAAGCTTAGTTTAGAGCAATCAAATGTTTGTCTAATAAAGACAAGTTCTGGTACTTCTAAATGTAACAGTAGCATGAACATGTAAACTTCGTTAAATCAACAGAAATTAATATTGCAAATGTGGGAATGATACTCACCCCTAATAACCCAAAACTACATCCTTCTAAACTGAAGAATGATAGTGAACATGGAAATGTTACCCAGCAAGTCAAGGCAAACAATGCCCGGACCTCGAGCTTCTGGAGACCAGTCCGCCACATCCGTGTCTTGGAGACACTGTGTAAGGCTCCAACCAAGTGATGACAGTGGTGGTGGTGGTTCCCTCTTTATCCCTCAGCCCTAGCCCGGAGCTCCCAGACTTCCCTCACCACTCACCCTTTTCCATAGCATATCACCAGCTTGGTCATGCCACCACAGCTTCTTGGGGTCTGTGATGTAAATAAGATCGTTGAAATGTTCCCTTTAAAAAGTAGTATATTTTTGGGCTACCTTAGTACATTTACTGGTCAGCTTGACTCTGCAGGATAAATCAGTTCAGATGACTTTCTTCTGCTAATATTCTCCTCCAATACCCGAGCTACCTCTCTCACTGACTAAGGTTCTAATTTTGGAAAGGATCCCATTCAACTTGCTTAAGTCCTACTGAAGCTGGGCATATGGTTAAGTACTTTCCTGATCGGGCGTGTACATATATGCTTTCTCTGATGTCCTAGATCATAACTTATTTGCAAAATATATTATTAATTCTCTGGCATATTTGACATGTGAGAACATGAATAAGTAGATAAATAAATAAATAAAGCCAAATATTTTCCTGTTGCTGAGTAAAGAGGATTATTTTGGCTAATTTTCCTTTGCTGTGTTTGGAATACAGTTTAAGTGTATCTCTTTATCTCTATTTTGGGGGTTAGAAACCAAACAGAATGGAAGAAAGCTAAAATGATCTTAAAGTTTTTTAAAGTTTTTTAACTGTTGTTTGCTAACTAATGGTAAAATATTGTCCCTGGCAAAATGTTTGTAGCAAGCACTTGGCTGTTTTAGTATAGCTGAAGGCCCTAGAGTGATAAAGTCTGAATAAATTCACCAGAGTTGACATATTCCTCTTTCTTACATTATTCAAAAAATACGGAGCCCATTTCCATTCTGTCAGAGTCCTTAACAGAAGGCTGTCAATTGTGACAAATTTCACAAAGCAATTCTTGATCTGTGTTTATGTCTTTTGGTGCTTGTAGCTGTCATGGAGTGACTAATTCACAACAAAAGCTTTATTTGATAAGTTTAGCATTTTTATTGCTTGTAGAATACCTGTGTAGAGAATTCAGTTTCAAAAAACTAATCAGTTATCCAGTTTTTTCAGTAATCACTTTTTTGAATCATTTAACTCCATAATCATACATGAACACTTGAAAATAAAACTGTGTTCTATATTTATGATTACCCAGCTCACTCAAGTGGAATAATTTCTCTCTGGTGTTTGGCTGGGCTTGGAAATGTGTCTGGCAAGGACTCTTCCATGTGCACATGTGAAATATATTCCGGTGATCTGTGGATACGAAGTTTTGAAATTTGCTTTTCATAAACGCCTATTTCAACAGCTAAAGTCTATTAAACCTTCTGTAGGAAATTAATTTGAAAAAGAGTAAATATGACCTACAAAAAAGGCTTAATAAAATTAATGATCAAATATTTGTTAAAGTGTTTTAATGTTACTTGCCTTTCCACTATACAGCCTAGACTTATGTCACCCAACTTCAAACACCTGAACAAGATGTGTCCACAACTGGAATAGCTGATCTGATCAGTCAATACAGATATCTTTGTCCCTTGGAAGTGATTTGGATCGCCTAAGGTCTGAGTTGCAGCCATGGACTGCCTCTCTCCATGAACTGAATGTACTGAGAGCCTAGGGCAATTAGGACTCAAGTTGAGATGGTTCAGGCAGATGCATAAAGTGCAGTGTCCTGGCTTTAAAGCAGTGCCTGAACAGCTATGAAAACTTAGTTTTCTTCTACTTTGTTCCTTGGCTAACTAGTGCTGGTTTTTGATACCTAGTAAAAATGAAGCAACAGAAAATGCTAGCATTTGGAGACTCTCTTATAAGGAGGAGCTAGACTCTGAGCTGATCTGATACTCTGGAAGAAATATTCTTGGAGGGGAATCTAGACCCAAAATATCTTAGAAAGGTCACCAGGACAAAGGTGACTTTGCCTTATGTTTCTTTATCATGTGATTGGGCAATACTGCCATGCATTCATAATACAATAAAAATATGTACACTAGTTCTGAAGTTCAGAAAGAGGAAAAAGGTAAAAATTATTGATTTTATTTTTCTTAAAGAAAAAAGAAGCAGCTGACAGAGCTATGTTCAAAGTAAGAAATGTAAGAGGAAGCATATTTTCGAATGGCTAACAGAAGCATGGTGTCTCAAGTGCCTCATGCGCCTTCAATATCCGTTGGGAAATCCAAATCACAGAACACAAGAAGAACTTCTTAGAATAGGCAGGTTGAGTGAATATTATACATGTTCACCCTCTCTTATGCTTATCTAGGCATCCTTTTTCAGTCACGGTCAGAGACAGGACATTGGGTTAGACTGCCTTTTCATCTGACATGATTTTTTTTTTCTTTAAAAAATTACTTTAAAAACAATCTGATCAAGTTTAAGTTGAAAAAAATATTACAAGATTGCCAACACCCTTCTCACTAAAAGGATCTTCTTCATTTATTTAATGCAACTTTAGATGTATTATGCTGATTAATGTAGCTGTTCTTCACTGGCTAAATGATCTTCTTCATTGAAGTGTAAAGTTCATAAAGGGATATGATTAATTCATATCTGTATTGTTTATGCTGCCTTTTCTAAAGAAAGGATTCCAATTATCATTTAAATAATGGTATTTGATTCTAAAATGGACCAGATATGCAAATATTATTCTACTGCTGTTCTGAGCTGAGCCATTATACTCCAAAGATCAAAAAAGGGTGGGCCAATTGTGCTCCAATTTATAGCTGTGCCATGACAGAGCAGACTTACTTCTGTAAGGAAAATGACTTCATATTTATCCCAGTGTAACAGATAATCATATGTGACCCATTGTAATGAATATCTCTGGGAAACTTTGACATGCTATCTTTAAAAATATGATATTCACTTACTGCTAGGAATGAATGATTTAAATCACAAACTTAGGGCATTAGTTTCCTTGGGCTGTTGCACTTTCAGGACATAAATCTAGCTTTGAAAGAACTGCCAGCTATCTCAATTTCCATTAATGACAGGGGAACTTCAATCTAGAAATCCATGAAAAATGCTGCAGATAAGCCAGTAAGTACAGAAAATGTGCATTCATGCAACATCCATAAAAAGAAAATTCTGCTCCTCATGAGAAAAAGCAAAACACCCCAAATCAAAGCAACCCCCACCCCACAGGAAAAGTTGTGAGGTCAGCAATTCAATACTTTGTTTTCCTTGAGCTGTATGGCCACATATTAATAATAGCTGGGGGTGTGGGCATGTTAACTATGAAGGAATTTGGGATGTTTTCATTATTGCTGGGCAAATAACTCCTGAAAAGTAAGCATCTCTTTTATGCATAGATCAAGTGAACTTGGCAGCAGCAATGTCATTGATGCTAACAGTGTGTGACAGGAAACAAACCCATGTGACTGCTGTGTTTTGTAAGTCGAGCTCTTGTGTAAGATTCCGGTACATTCTTTTCCAGCTATTCTTTCAGAAATTTGAACTTTTAATTAAAAGGCAACATTGAAGCATGTCCAGCACTGACAGTCTTAATGCTGTTTCTTCTCCACATTAACATGCAAACCAGCTTCAGTCAGCATGCAAGGAGATACTGTATAATTAGCCTCATTGTCCATTATGAACAAATATGTGTTTTGGTGAGGGAGAGAATGTACTAGTGTTTTCTAATCAAATGATCAGGAGTTAGGATTTTCAGCTTTTAGTAGTCATGTCATTTTCTCATAGACATCCTAATGACCATTTTATTTTATCAGTTGGAATGAAATAGACATATCGAATTCAGGTTGCTTGTAAGGGTATATAAGCTATTAAAAAAAAATCAGTCCCATTAAAAAAACCACAACATTTGAAATGCAACATTTATTGAAGCAAATATTTACTAAAATTATAGCAAATACCAAAATGCAAAAAAATAACCAGACACTTGTCTCTCGAAAGATGAGCTATAATATATATCATATAATATGCATTATCATTTAACACCCTAGGATCCATTTCAGTAATGAGGACAGAGCTTGGTAATGCATGTGTATCAAAGATCTTCAATAATATGTAATACTGTTTTAGTAGCACAAACCTAGGGGCTGATATGACATAACATGACATGCTTAATACACCAGCTGGTAACTTCAGTGGTGGGTTTGAATTCTGAAATGAATTTTGGGTGATAAATTAAAAACACATTAGGTGCCATGAAGCAGTGAGTAGAAAACTAAAATATATGTTCTTTAGGAAGCTTAATTTTTCTTTTCCCTGAGTTTTGGAGTTGCATTCTGTATGTTACACAAAGAGTGAAACTTCTATTTGACCAAAAAAAAATTTACTATCATTTTAATTTCTGAATTAAACATCATTTAATGGCAACATAAGACTATAGGATCACCTCTTGACTTCCAGGCTCACAATATTTACATTCTTATTTTCCATGGAACTAGTAATGAAAGTAGTAGGGAAATAGAATCTGTTCCTTCTCAGATTATTAAATAACCTTACAGAATCAATTTTTTATAGTACATTTCAAAAGAAGCAACATATGAAAATGTATCCAATATTTGTATAGTTGAATCCTCAAGAAATAATTAATCATTTAAATATTATGTTTTCACCTTCAAAGACTACTATCAATCATGTGAAAATCAGTCTGGACATATACAAACTAATGTATCAAGGAAGTGGTAACTCAAAGCTATCACCATAACCATTGGAGGTTTCTGAATTATCCACAGCTCCTTCAGAAGATGGTCTATCTTCTGACAATTTTGCAGGTGGCTTAACAAAAAGAGCAGAAACAGTCTAAAAGGAAATATTTAACAGGAAGACCACAGGCAGGTGCATAATGCTCTATATATTTTATATGTCTGCATCACTAAGTCATCATCCAAACAAATTTTGTTAGATGTTCCTTCATGGGCACAAAATTCATACTCCTTAGGTACTTCTCCACCATCCAAACTTGCCCAAATGCCTGTGTTTCCTGCAGAAAGGAAACTTGTTACCTGGTTTAGTTCAATCTTCTGTTGCAAAATGATAAATCTCCTCCCTATTTCTCTTTCTGGGTTTCATCATTATCATGACTCCTTCCTCCAGTCATCTCAAGGCTTTCTGAAAAATTCAGTTCTAGGCATTACAGATGAGGGCAAAAGCTTCATCGTGAGTGAAATTCCACTACACAAATGGCTTATCCAAAGCTTTTTCAAGTAAGTGGCAGTCTTTCCAATGATTTTGGCTGGCGTATAATCAAGCCTTACTGACTAACAACATAAAACAGAAGACTGCTTCAGATGTACCTACAGTTGCATTTCTTCATTATTTTAATGAAGAAAGAGGTGTAAAGGACATCTGTGAACACCCTTTCTGTTATCATGCCAGTGCTTTATTAGGTTCTGAGTTTATTAATAAAATATGCAGTCTGCATTACAATCCAATTAATTCATCAGTGTACAGGTGTCTGACTATTTTTAACAGGAAGAATTTTTTATAAGTCCTATTGGTATGGTTTCAGTTAGATTGATTTTATAAAAAATGAGGGTCTGATACTTCCATGAATCTGACTCACCATAGGTTGAAATCAGGGAGGAAAAAATATCATCATAGACCATGAATTTAGACCTATATAAAAAGTAGTCCTGATTTCCCTCCTTTCATAAAATTTTTCAGTCTTTTCTTAGTTCTGAGAAACAGAGGCTTTACCTGGACTATCTAACCATTCACTCAAAATGTGATGTATGATAGAAAAACTATGCCATTTTTCCCCAAAACAAGGAAGGCACAATTATAGTGCAGTGCTGAACCTAAAGTTTTCAGCAGATACTGAAATATTCCAAGTTCTTTATAAGTTTCCCATCAGAACTGATATCTTGGCTACTGCTTTCTCCAGAACTGCAAATAACCTTCACTGTTATTAAGAATAAAGCCATTCTCACATACTCGATAAACCACTAAAATTTGGATTATATGGGTACATGTATTTGAGAAAGATTTGACTATTTATTGACTGACTCTGTGAAAGACTTTCATGAAGCAGTTTTTAAGAATAATTCTATTACCTCTGAAAAGCTGATTAGCTTGGTAACTGCTGCTAAATGTTTTTTCAAATGCCTAATGCATGAAGTAAACCATGCCCTACCCTCTGGGATCTTGACCAGAGGGGTGGAACAGCTGGTGTTCATTACTGATGGGATAGCCCCAGAGAATTTAGAGATCCACTGAGTCCTTTGGTTTTAAGCCTGTGCTCTCTCTGTGCCTAATAAAAATAGTATATTTTCTGATAATCACACATTTAAGTTACTAGTAACTCAATATTAGCCTGATCAATGTTTAACTGAAACACATATTTAGAGTCTCTTGAGAACACTTCCAAAATCAATTAAACTTTTAAAAAGGCAGCATTATTTACCATATCAGTTTTAGAGGACCTGCTTTACAGAACATAGCTACAGAAGCTTCTTATGGATACATATAAGCAGTGTCTGTCCAATTGCCCAAAGGGTATTTTACATTAGACTTCACAAAGATTGAGGTGTCTCTGAAAAGACAGTGTTCTAAAAGACACATGTTTCTTCTCACAAAATCAATATTAGGATGTTTCAGCATAATTGTGAGTTATTCTCAGAATTAACACCCACAATCAGTATTTTTGCCAGTGGAGATATACAAACAGATCCGATGAATGCATAAAAACAGTTCTTCTATTTAGGTTTTGCACACTCTGAGGATCCTGAGATGTTTATGAATAGCACAGAATCAGGCACACAGTGCCAGGGATACTCTGTAATCCTAAAGTGAGTGAAAGGAAGGAAATTCAGTAGATTTATTCCTGTAGTATTTCAGAATATTTTACTGTTGGAGTTATCACTTTAATTTACCTATGGAACACATATGTCTTAACAGCTGTTAAAACCGAAGATCACAGTCTGTAAAATTTTATCTTCACAGCATCAGTGAGAGGTGAGAAAGAACTGTTTTCTCCATGTTGTGGAGGAGAAACTGAGGCACATGTACATGTGTACACTGCAGCTCCCAGACCACCAGCCAGGCACAAATGAAGACCTCTGTCAGAAGAAGCCATCTCACACGGGCCTTGTTCCCCGCCTTCATAGCCACACTTGTGCTGTGTGGCCACACAGTCAGCTCTGTCAAGGAGTTAATTCACATTACAATTAACCACTTTTCTGGCAAGTTAATTTTACCCTGATGACTTTCCTGCTCCAGTTCACTATACAGTTGCACAAACATTTTTGTAATCAAAAGGGAAGAGAGGGCTTGTGGGCAGGAGGGGGAAGAAGCAGATCGCTGAGCTGGGGGAGCACAGGGTACACCAGAGGAGCTTTATGTCTGCTCATGGTGTTTGTGGAACTACAATGGAGGCTTATCCTTAAAAGTAATTCTGCATCTGACTTCCCCTGAAATCAATGCTCTGAACCTATCTGGCTTTTCAAAGGTCACGTAAAACGTTTTAATAGTGCACATAATTAACATAATTATGCTGTCTAGAGTAGGTAGAAGCCATTTCAATCCCGAGGGCCAAAGACGCCTTTCATATACCTTTGGTGATCCACATCATTGTTCAATAATAACATGAAAAAAAAGAAGTGCGGCTGCAGGCTGCATAAAATTAAGGAATAACCCATTTGGGAATTTTTCCGGGAACCCTTGTCAATACAGTATGGTATTTTCATTGAAAAATGTTAGATGCTAAGCAAAAGAAAAAAGGCCCACAGAACTTTTCTTGCTATCGCTGAATTAGTCATTGAATTAGGCACCTAAGGCAGACCTATATTTTCAATCTTTGCAGGTATAGAAATCTCACAGTTTTAACCAACATAAATATGTAAAAAAAAAAAGACCCTAACAGAGTTCATTAAACAAGTAAACAGTTCCTTTTCTGTGAAGCTTATCCTGAGAATGGTACTGGCAAAGGAACTCCTGCTCTTGTATAAGCTGTTTCCTCACCGGAGGGAGGAGGGATTGCATAGCTCTAGCAGTACGACTATCCATTTTAAGCACAGACAAGCCTTAAGGATACAAGATACTGGCAGGAGGGCCAATGCAAAAGATACTATTGGGCTAGTGTTTCTGAAAAGAAGTCCCAGCTGCTCCCTGGCACACTTTGCAAAGAGCAAAAGCTAAAACTGCCCCAAGCTGCCTGCTGTTATACCTTCTTAATGCCTATTCACAGTGTGATTCTCCTGAAGAAGCGTGAAGAAGTCAGTTCAGCTTCTTCAGCAGAATAATTTCTTCTGGGTAGCTTCAGCTGTCCTGCTTTCTCTGTAGTACTGCACATACTGCTGATGCTGAGGGTCCTGCATGGAGGAAGCAGGATGGCAGAACACTTTACTGAGAAATGCAGAATATCTCTCTTCAAGTGCTGCACATCAAGCCAGTGATGAGACATGCACTTTAAATGCATTTATTCCTGACTCATTGCAATTAGGTCCTTCAGTGCACTAGCTTCATGATAACATTTTCTATTTTTCTAAGAAAAGAAAGAGAAGGAAAATGAAGAACATCTTGAATTAAGGACTTATGTGTCACATGTAAATGAGCTACCAGTTTCATCCAGTCAGAGACAATGTGCCTATCTTGTGCCTGAAGAACTGAGTCTATTATGACTGAGCCAGATCTGAGATATTTCTCAAAATACTAATAGATACTTCTATTCTGAGATACTTCTCAAAATGCCCTGATCCTCACAAGTTCATCACATCAGGTCCAGTCAAGTTAATTAACAACCAATGTTCTTGTTCTGTGATCATCTATGTTTTATACTATTCCTTCTTCCCACTTGCTGATGGGAAAATATTATCAGGCTTAAAAATGAGGATGAATTCTGAATAGATGTTTTTTTAAATTTAAAATACAACATCACAAATCTTTTTTAAGGACTTGTCAGGCATGTTCCTTATCCATCCAGCATCCCTAACATCAAATGCATCACACACACCCAGCCAGGACTGTGTTCAGCTTGGTACGCAGACACAGATGAAGAGTAAGTAGGGATAACTTTTTCCTATCATATGTTGCTCTACATGGAAAACACCCACGACAGAAGGTCTGTTTTGAGTTTTAAAAAATACACATTTGTCTCCACTGAAGTCAACAGTAGTTTCAGGAGTGACAAGGTTGGTCTCCAAGACACTGATAATAAGTGATGTCTCTATATGATGATATTGTTTGTATGAATGAAAGGATTGCCTGTAATGAAAGCTTCCCTGGAAGTATATACCCACCTCTATGGCCAAAATCCCTTATCTGTACTGATTTTGTATCACTTAAAGGATGTGAACACTGTTTTAATTACTACTGCTTCTGGACAAAAGTACTAGGTCATGAGAAAGAAATTTGTGCTTGTTATAACTCGAAACGATTCAAAGATATTTTATGTTGCTCTGTAGGTGATTATATTTGTCAGATCATTTATTTTATTGGGTAAAGCTACATTTTTCCAGATTTCCCTTGTTTTATTATGTCTCATTTAAAGGAGCTGAGAATCAATTCTTTTTTGTCTGCATGTGACAAATAAATTCCAAACAGCTTAAATACTATTGCTTTATTCATACCTTTGGAATGATAAAATGGGGCACAAATACCCAAAAGAGAAAACATTCAAACCCAGAAGAGCAGGCCTTTTCACTTACCTTTTTTTCTTGTACTCTCTAATTAGAGATATATGCCACATTGTCAGCTGTAGCCTTTAAAATAAAAAGTAAATACTGAGGCCAGATATAGAGTTTGTTGGGGTTTCTTAAGTACAGCTTCTAAAAAATTGTAAGAGTAGTTTACCTTGTAAATCATTCCACAGAAGCACACTGTATTCTTTGTTATCAACATATGCCAGTCATTTCATTGCACATCCCCTGCCATCCTTGGCACTGCTGCCTGCATCTAGTGCAAGACAGTCTGCTGCTTATATCTCCATACAGAAACAAGAAGTGGGGCTTGGCGAGACTGTGCCCACGGTACTGCATGGCAGATGATGAAATGAGGGCGGATGTTGGAGGAGGTGTGCAGTGGCAGAGGCTGGCAGCAACTGGTGACTTGACAGCTCCAGCCCTCCCATCCGTACTGAGGGCAGAGGAACAAAGATTAATGGGGAGGAGATTTCAGGATATTTTTATGTTGATTCCATGTACATTTTGACATAAAACTTTGACTCCTTTGCATGTACACTATTTTGGCTGATGTTGGGCAGGATTTGAGATACATGTTGATCCTGTTGGTTTTGATGACTGAGTACACCTTCAGCACATATTTATAGAATATGGAGGGGGCTGGATAGGCTACATGGGCCAGTCTTCAACCCAGACAGGAGCAGCTGAACTATGTCATTCAAAAGAAATATCTTTCAAACCTGTTTTAAAAGAACTTCAGTCCCAGACTCTCCAACTTCTTGCCCAGCAACCTATTCCTGTACCTCATGATCCTTTCCATTAAAACTCCTTCCCTGTAATTTTCATACTTTGAAATGAAAGCTACCCTTTCTTGTCCTGTAATGGACACCACAGGGAGCACACAGGTCCCCTCTGCAGCAAATGAACTGGAAAACTGTTTCCTCAACCCACGTTCTGTGCTCTGTACAATAAACAGTGTTAATTCTTCCATTTGGTAACCTTTCTTCAGTTCGTCTCCATTGTTTAAGAGCTGTTACACCCAAACCCATGTACAATAATCCAGCTGAGACCTTACATATGTTCAGTGGAGTAGAAAGATTACTTTATATGACTTGCTGATTACCTAACCTAGAATAAGATTCTCCTTTTTGAAAAAGTAGGGCAATATTGACTTAAGATCACATCAGATAACCTGCATCTCCAAAATCTTTCTCTATGAACTGATAACTGTTCCCTTATTCATTCAGAAATTTGTTTTTCATCCCTATGTGTGGTACTTTGCCTCTTTCCATACTCAGTAATCTTACAATATTGGCTAGGGACTCACTAGATTTACAGATATCCAGCACTTCAGGTTTCTAGACATTCAAAAATATAGAAAAACGTTCTTCATATTGCTAGGTGAAGGTGATTTGTACATTAATCTGGTGCTCCTACATTGTGTTATTCTTGCTGTGTTTACCCAACATCATTGGACACATTTAGCACTCACAACAGATGAGATACATCAGGTCTGTCACTGCTGGGATTGCCAGACTTGCATCTACCTGGTTGTATCTACAGCAATAAGGAACAGTAGTTTGTAGCTGAGTGATGAAAAACAGCCTCAGGCTACCTATGTATATATAAACCATTGAGTATTTAAATCTGACTTAACACTTTTTCTTTGTAAGTATGCATCTCTATTAATATGAGTGATATATTCATAAAATACTGTGTGAAAATACTGTATGGAATGAAACAAATGAACAAATTACATCTAGTTCATTACATTAAAAAGTAGAAATAAAAAAGTTTACATTCAGGAAAAGAATAAAAAGTCAACTAATGTCAATAAATTTCAAATCATTGATCTCAGATTGTGTTTTTTACTACCTATGGAGCTACAAATAAATTCAATTTTTAGATAGGATTTGAGTGGGGTCATGAAATACCTGGGATGAAACTGTCCTCCATTCACTGGGAGAGTAGAAGCATTAAACTGTAGTCATGTCATAAAAATGAAAGAATAATTCAATGAAATGCTTAAGAGATGGATTGTAAAAACAATTCCTGTGATTTTTAGGTGCATATGTCTATATCCATAAAAGTGTGTTGTTACAGACCCGTGGAGTGCATAAACTTCCTAGCTTTGCTTTGTGACATTTCCTTTTTATACTTAAAATGCTTGACTGTACAACTACAACCTTGCTGTGCTATATAAAATCCAGTCACAAACAATGAGATTGTTCTCACGTAGTTTCAGCTATTTGTAATTTCTGTGTGCAAGCTTATCTAGCTTCTCTATGTAAACTATGGAAATGTACATGGAGACTTAAGTACCTTCGGGTGGAATTAAGGTCCTCCACCAGCCTTGGAGGGGATGTGATCAAGTAGCTTAGAAGAGATGCTTAAATTTGGAAGGCTAAAGCTAAGTGAGGCAAACCCCCTGATGTATGTGCTCATAAGAGACATGGAAGCAGAGCTAAGAAGGTGGGGAAAATGAAAGGTACAAATCTGGATTCCTGCATAAGAATTTAACCATATTCTATGTACAATTTCAAGAAAGTAAATGAGGTGATGATCCAGCAGCACAAATACATGTGTATTTACACACGTTGCTGAGCAGAACTTCTTCTCAGTGCCTCTTTCCTGATAGATTTCTCAGCCCTAAATTACTCTTGTATAAATACTCTGTCAGTACAAGAGCTTTTCGCTTTGTGTCAGTGACAAACATGTTGGCCCCATCTATACTGCAGAAGAACCACACTCGAGTGCACAGGTGTTAAATAGATCCATTGTCATTGTGCTTTATTGCATGGAAATTAATTTTGTGAATTTGTTGATGTGATATGTCTACTAGAGAATGTGAAGAACACCAAAAAGAGGTAACGTTATCTGGCAATATTTCAGCTGTGGTAAATTGGTGTATTCTCTTTGAGACAACAGAACTGTACTAGTTAATGCAAGCTGATTAACAGGACTCCTGGGAAGGAAGGAAAAAAGGTGGTCACTTTATGGTTACTATCTGTGGTTCGTCAGCTACATATCTGCATAAATAGAGACATTTTCAAGGAAATTTTTTAAAAAAATTTTTATTTATTTATGTGTATGGATTAAATCTGTGTGTTTTCATCTGTTTTGGAGATGAAGTGAGAATGAATAGAAAGAAACAGAGAAACAAGATAGAAAAAAGAGAACAAGATAAAAACAAAAAGCAGAAAGCTTTAGTTGGGTCTGCTGAAGTCTGTGTTCGAACAGCTTTTATGACAATCTCAAATGAGAGACATCATTTTAAAAAGCTGATTTTTTTTTTTAATGTTGTTACTATTTGTAACCATTCAGTGTGTCTGTCTAAAAACAGTGAGGGAAAGATTAAAACAGGGATTTAAGGTAAAATATAAAACCAGCAGAAGAGAGATCTCCTTTTTGAAAGAATGGGATTTGTGAGAAGATGTGGGAATGTAAGAAAAAGCTGAACACAAATGTTACAGCAGCACAAAGGTGAAGTAGGACACTTGGTGAGCAGCTGGGAGACAACAGGGCCAGAAACTCTGCCAGTGAGTGAAAAGGATTAGTTTAGTGTCTCTGATCCTGAGAAAAGGACAAAATTAAAAGGAACTAAATGGTGTTTATGTAAATGACTAAACCGTGTAAGAAGGCAGATTCAGGAATTTTTAGGCCATAGATATTCTGCTGGATATTCTTTAATCAAATATGTTTGATTAAAGCAAATAATCCTTCGAGGCTAACCATTTCAGACTCTTCTTTCCACGTAAGGTATTTTTGTTCAGAAAATTACTCATTTCTGAAACTAACCCTCAAAATTCACAGGTCCAACTTTGAGAAACACTTGTCTTGTGGAGAAGAGGGAAAGCTGGGGGAGGAACCATACACCTCCCTCTGCCCAGGCTATTCTTGACTCATTCACTTCCCTGAGCACTGGATTCATTCACAAATTGGGAATATCTCCTGCTGCTACTTTCTAGCACATTTGGTAAAGTGTTGAATCCCAAATTAGTACTGTGGTGTTGCTAGGTTTTGATAAATGTGCCTATAAATTTGTGGCAGAAGTCCCTGCTTTATTCAGAAAGGCTGCTGCTGTCAAAGACAGAAGTACAGCTTGAAATTAAATATACTTAAGAAAATACTTTGTTAAGGTATAATTTTCTTCACACACAGCTACAACAATGATCCAGCTCTGTTTACAGAACTATGGCATGAGCCCTTACACACCAATAATATGTAGGCTTTTAGTTAACCCAACAAATATTTTGCCATGTGACTGACTCATTAACATGTGTACTAGTGAGAACTTGTCCATCAGAAATTTGTCAGACTGTCATCAAAGACTAAGACTGGCAGTCCCTGCTCAGGGTAAAAACACGTGGGGATCACAGCAATCACTCTGAAGGGAATTAAAGCAATAGATTAATCGACCATAAGAATCATTTTCTCTGTTCATGAATTTGGATTTCCCTTGACTGCCAGAATGGTAGATGAAAGTGAAAAACATCCTTGACCTTTTCTGTCAAAGAAAATGCTTCTCCTTTCTCATTGTCCAATGTGCAGAAATGGGGATTTTTTTAAGTGATTTACAAGGTCTGGGAATTGCAAAGAAAAGGTGTCAATAAAACAGTATCCAGGTTCTCATTTATTCTGATGTGTCTTGACCCATAAAGAGACATTAGAGAATGTTTCAAAAGTTGTCAGCTTGTATCCTTGTAGTCTACCACACTTCCTGACTTCAAAGTCTGTGATGCATCTCTACCAGTTAGCCTGTGAACACAGTATAAATACTTGAAAGAAGACTGGATGGATCTTAGGAAAACAGTACTGTCTGGAGAGCGGTGATAGGTGCTCAAATCTTTGCTCTGTCTGTAATTCTCTGTACAGTCTTTGGCAAGACAACTCGTCTGGCTTCCATTTTCCCATCTGAAAAACAGCTCTTCATAGGAAAGTCAGGAGGTTTCATCAATTAGCCTCTAATTAGGAGAACACTTAAACAAGTGTTTCATTTAAGCCCTTTTCAGGGAACAGTTTAAACATGTGCTTAAATGGCATCCTGAATTAAAGCTTACTGCTTACAAAATGCTTTATATCTAAAGACAAAAGATGGTATATAAGCATTATATAGGTAAATTAGGGTTTATTTATATGCTGTTCAGTACAAGAATAAACTGATCATTTGACAGGGAAGTTAGGTTGTTTACGTTTTTACTGATTATGCTTGCTGGCTCTTTCTATATGCATTATTTCTGGATGAATTCTATTAATGGACAGAGCTTGATTAAGACACAAACACAACAGTGCTAAACTGGGCCTGGCCTCTGAAATATTTTGAGATTACAAAAATGTTCCATTTCCATGTCATTACGAAACCAAAACATTCCAAAGCATTTCAGGGGGGCAAGTATGCCTATGGTAAGGGCATTTATCAGGGATGCAAGAGATAAACATTGAAGCCTGTGTTTCTCACTCTCCTGCTAACCAGGCAGGTACCAACAAGCACAATTCTGGAGTGGGTCTTCCCAGTCTGACCAGAAACTCTGCCCCAGCTTAAGCCTCTCCACTTTTCATCCAAAATTGTATTTTCCTGTGACATGATTGGATTTCAGGAAATCTGCATATTCTGATCAAATCCTGTTTCTTTGACTGATCTGTTCTCTCAGACAAACAGGTCTCCACACCACTTTCAGATGCGGTTAAGTTCACAGTAGGGTTCAGTCACTGAAGCAGAATTTATGCCAACCACTGAATCAGAATTAGTTTGGGGTTTTTCTCCCTCTCAAAGGCCTTTAGTTCTAGGTCTTCATCTAATTGAATATTGCTTTCTTGATGAAGCCTGACCTAGAAGCAACAACTGTTCAATAATTAACAGCTCTGAATACAGAGAGAACATTTGCTACTTTGATTACAGATCTTTACCTTACGAAGCAGTAGATCAGCTCACAGTTCCAGTAAGTTTATTCCTTTTACGCCCAAGCTTGAATAGCATTTACTTCACTGACAAGTTCCATTACTCCTGAGCAAATAAATACTGAAATATATATCACTTTTATTTTGGAGTAATGATTTATAGGCAAGGTATAACTTTGTGAGTTTGGAGTTAGGGTTAGTCTCAGTGAATGTAGAGTTCTGCCTCATCATAAGGAAGATACACCTGTCTGATGAGATGGGTAAATATGAAACTACATAGCTAAGTAACAACAAACATTTGGTCCTTTGGGAGTTCCCTGAGAATTCTGTCTCTTTTTTTTTTTTTTTTTTTCTTGTTTCTCATTTATACAGATGAATACTTCCTAATCTTTGGGGGTATCATGATCATAAATTTGTTAATGGGCATGAAATGATAAATGCCACAGAATTTACTCCAAACAGTTCTCCTCTGCACATGTGCCCACACCCTCTTACTCATTATCCTTTGGTTTTGGTTACCACTCCCACCTTAACCCATCCTATATCTGAAGCTGCCTTTGAGACTGTAAGATCAAACATTTCTGTCAGAAGAAGAGGTAATCACAAATCCAAAGGCTAAGGCCTTTCTCTTTGTTTCTGGCATCCTGTTTCTGGCTCATCGTTAAGTGCAGGAGGAAGGAGAAAAAAAGATATTGGTGTTCATGGTGGAAGGTACTCCATTTCAGAGGGATCCGTATCATTAGCAAAGCCAGGTAAGATCTGCTACTGCTGGAGAATAAAACATTGGTGGGCAAGTGTTCCACCAGAATGGATTGGTCTGACATAGAGAGACTCCTCAGTTTTTACTGAACATTTACATGTAATTTCTTCCAGTTTCGTTTAATGGACAAATAAAATAATGGAAGTGCTTTGAAGCATAGAAATGAAGACTACACACCCAGAAACAGCTCCAACTAGTGCAGAACACAACAGTCCATCTGCTCAGCAACAGATGTCACTGTGAAAGCATCACCCTTTATCTCTGTCCTATACACCGAAACCTACTGAATAAAGAATCATTTCAGAGTCTTCTCACCCATGAGCCAGATCCAAGTTCACCATACGGTCACCATCACGAGGAACTCCCGAGCTCCAGGGAATACGAGAAGTCCCTACTGTGTAGGCAGTGGGACTTTCAGGAAGTCTTACCTACGAGTCCCCCAGGTAGCACATGTGTGGACGGAGGAAAGCAGCGGTGTTGTGGTGTGTTGCAGTACAGGCACAACCATGTCTGGGAATATCAGCTTTCTCAGGCACTGGCAAACCATTCAAAGTCCTGATATTTACTTCCCCTGTCCTCCACAGTGGATTAATGGGTAATCACTGACATCTTCATCACCAAAAGATTAGGTACAACTCTCCACTTGGTGAAGACTTAAGTATGTGCCTTCTCGGGTGCAGAAGTTTGGCCACACCTTCCTTGGACAAGAGAGAAACAACCACAGCAAGAAGAAACGTCAATTTCTACAGGCCAGTTTAACTTCAGTGAGATCTTCACACACAGAAAAGTAATTTTAAGTGATTTAAGTGATCTACAAATGATAAAACCATTTTGGGTACAAATTTGAAAAAATACATACATAAATGTGTGTGTGTGCATTTGAGAGAAGAACAGACTGGGACATCTTTGCTGTGATTTTTACTTTTTAGTTACTGAAATCCCTTTATATATACTGCAACACAAGCCATCTTATTGATGAAATTGCTTTGATGCATTTTTCCTTTTTGAGTTATTAGGAAGTAAGTGCATGACATTTATTCAGGGAATCAAATTATTAATTTCTGCCAGGCAAAGTGAAAACCCAAAGACTAGGGAAGGAAAATACTAAACAAACACAATATAATGCTTGGATCCTAGTCATCCTAGTGGTAAAGAGCTTTTTTTTTTTCTCTACTGAATTCCTTGTAAGAGCATAAAGAAAAAAAAAAACCCTCCACAAAAGATTTTAAAAGATCTTATTTTGAAGTAAAAAAAATGCTTTCTGCTTACTAAAATATCTCATTGACTGCTATAAATACTCAAGAATATATAAAGTTGAATCATAACATTATTTAAGTAAATTACAATAATAACAAATATTCACGTTCAATTAAATGTGAAATAGGGCTTCATCTATAGCTTTTTCATCTTTTTCTTTAGGTGTTTTTGGGGCTTGTTCTCTCTGATTTCCACAGAAGCTGTTCCCAGGCTTACTAAAATTAGTGCAAATGTCTTCCGTAATTTCTTGTCATCCCAGTGCTTCTGAGATCAGGCTCAGAAAGAGTAAAGAACAGCTCTCTGGAGAAAAGATAAAGCATATGGAATTGAGGCAGAGGAGAAGTCTCAGGACAAATACAGGGAAAAGCTGTTGCGCAACTCAGGCTTAACCTCTGACAGAGCTGCAGGGTCAGCAGGGCCTGGGGAAACCATTCTCCACCCAACAGCTTACAGACCCCCTCTTCCCATTAGCAAAAGCCAACATGAGAAACTGGAAGGAGCCTAAATCCCCAGGCTCCCTGACCCCTCCTCACAGAGCTTTCCAGGAAAAGGCACAAGATGCCTGTAGGACTTCACATCATTGGCTGCTCACTTTCATGCACCATTAAAGGGCACTTAACCATGTATATCAGCAAAGGCAAATTTTCTAAAATATTTCAGTTCCCCAAACAAGATATTTTAAGTAACAAAGGGATTTCCATTACTTTGTCATCTGTATTTTCTTTAATTACTCTAATACTTGCTTTTAACAGAGTCCAAGTAATTTAGTGGAGGAAAGGTAATATACATTTGGGTGTTCAGAGATTTCTGGTAAACTGTAACACACAAACCTCAAATTTATTTTGTTAATCTCAGTAAAAGTTTGGGAAAGAAAAGTCCCTATATAAGAGAATACAATAGGATATAGAAGATACTTCCAGTCAGAAATTTCAGAAAATATTTATTTTAGTGATGTCATTAAATGTTTTTTCTTTAAGGAAAATAACCTCAGTATGCTTCAGCTGTCTGTATTACTGGAAAGTTGTTCATGCTTGTTCAGATGAAATAGTTTAAAAGAGATCAGTTCAACAACTGTTTGAGCTATATCAGTGTCCATGTAAATAAACTGTACTACTGCCATTTAAATGGGTACCTTTTTGGTTGAATGGACAGTTGACTAATTGTTAACAGATGATGGAAACACGTCTTACCAATATTTAATTACAACTCTGTAAAGGTTGTTTCTTTCACAAATCAGAAATGCTTTGGCATAGTGTGTTCTCTCAGGTGCTGTTAGTTTGTAATGTAGCTAAGGTTTTCAGCTAACTGGTCATAATTAGAAGACATGTGAGTACATGATTCACATGCTGATAATTAAAGTTGCTAATAACACTCAAAGCTTTTATATATAACTTGCAGCTACCTGGATACTTGGTGCACATATAGCCTGCACCTGTAAATGTGATGCAGATGTCACGTAATGCAGAAGAACATCTGGAGGGGGAAAAACTGACCTTCTCCAAGGCAAACAGAACAGAGCACTGAGGGGAAAACAATGCCCAGACCTGGAAAGGAAACTCTCCATCTTTTTTTTTTTTTTTTTTCCTTTTTATAAACACTAAGACTTTCCCTGAAAGCAAGTCCTAAGAAAGTTTTATTAGCATACTAAACAACAAATAAAACCACAAATGAACAAGAAATACAAGAATTGTAAAATGATGCAACATCATAGACCTATCTATAGAAATGCAAATTAGAGAAATAGTCAAACTTGAGAAGACTGGAAAGTATTCATTATCTGGTAAATTTTAATCCTGAGTAGACCTGTTAATTTCAACAATATTCAGTGGTTTATTGTACAAGAGCCAATTTGAGAGATAATTAGTCAGGGCCAATCTTTCATTCATTATGCCCCAGATTTTGTTGTAGCAGGAATTCAGGGTGTGCAAGACAAACAAAACTGAAGAAACATGAGATGATTAAAAATTAGACAGATTAAATTATTCATCTCTTTAAGGTGGATATCATGATATACATTCATACATAACAAAGCAGCTCATGGAGAATATGTATGAACAGCTGAGTTCTGAAAAAATAGCAAGTGGGAAAGCATTTTAAAAAAATAGTAAATCAATACCAGTTCCTAAAAATTATGTGAAGGTTGTCTATGTGTTCAAAACTATGCAGTAAGCAGCAATGAGTAGAAGACAGTCCAGCATCTAATCTATTACAGTGAAGGTAGAACAAAAAAATCTTTCTACTAGATTTGGACGGTCCTACAATACTATCTCCAATAAAAAAATAAAGTTGAGCTTTAGAATAGATCAGTTAAGAGCTGTGATTAGGTCAGGAATTCTGAGAAAAAATGGGCCAGAGTACAAATACGGGAGAAGATAAGGGCAAACACAAAGAGTTACTAGATGGAGGAACCCGTTTCTTCCTTCCTCTTGCTTCTGGTGTTTCTGATGAAGTAGAGAGAATATCTAACACTTGTTGGTTTTCGATTGCAGTAGGATGTTTATTCAGACAATCTTAAATCTCTGACCCATATCTGAATTTTCTGGTAATGCCTTTGGTGGACATTAATGTTGTACTGCTTTCATCTAGATGCACACTCCGAAAATGGCTGAGCCAGAGAAATGCTTCTCTTTGTGAATGTATTAGAATCCATGTCTGGGAAAGCAGACAGTTATTAGCATGTTTAGCTCCATAAATGCAGAGCCTGAATTTTGTTATCTTCTGAGGAAGACTACTCAACGTATATGTTATATGGTCTCAGGAAACAATAAAAAGTACATTTGTCCCTTGAATTTTCCTTTCATCAAATGATTAAGTGATATTTTTTTCTTATGGACTGGACTTTAATTTACCTTCTCTTTCTCTGGATTTATGCACTGCTTATCCCTTTTATTGTTTTTCCTAATGGCTTATTTCCTTCTGGTAGCTATTTCATCATCCCTTTAGTACAGCTGTGTTAGTAGATATAGCATGGAGAGCTGTACTGGATCCTCAAAATCCCCAAAATCCCAATCTCTTTGGATTCTTTGGAGATAGTGTCCTTTCCACAGTGAGATCTACAAAATGAATGGGATGTTATGAAAAGTACTAACATACAATATGATTTCAACAGAAACTAGGTGCTTGACAACTTTTAAAACTCACCTCAGAAAGCATATATTAAATAGCTGGTACACAGTGGGTGTTAATGCTCTTGAGTGGCCCAAGCCAATGTCTCACTAGAAAAGCATTTCATTCAAGTGAGGACAGAAGAGATTATTCACCTTGGTTCCTGTCTGAGTCCATTGCTGGGAGGAGGTAACCACAGCCATGCTTCTTTCTAGTCAACATTGGCATTTGGCAGACAGGGGAGGACTTACACTGTTGCATTGTTGCTGTCTTGCTCCCCTGTGCCACCCATGGACCTCTTGGGCACTCCATCCTTGCAGTTCCAACCACTGGCTGAATCGTATTTGGCAAATGAATAGCAATAAGCAAATAATGGTACAGTCTAGCAGTAAAGATTTCAGTGGAAACTAAATCCCTCAACAAATTCCTAAGATAATACAAAAGGCTGGTTTTCTACAATGTGGTATCTGAGAAGCAAGAGCAAGGAGGCAGAAAACTCAGCTACCTGTGTATATTCAGCTGAGATAAATCAACATCACTTTCTTGAAGCAGTATTACAGCAATTTATAATAGGAATTTGACCACAACATTGAATAAGCTTACTAAGACATTTTGATTTCTTGTTCCTTCCTGGTTACAGAAAACGATGACCAAAGTAATTGTGCAAAAGACTTGAAAACTCCATCCACCCATAAGTAATTGACCTTATGATAAAATCCCCCATGGCCCTTTGCTTCAAAGCAAGAAAGTGTTCAGCATCTTCAGGCAGCCTCTTAGCTGTATATGCTTGAGGATATCCTTTCTGACCAGCAAAATATTGATTCTGAAAAATGCTATATTTGATCATAAATCTTGAGCAAGCTCAACACAGGTCAGTGGAGACAAAATATTAACCACTCTAAAGTGCTTTTAAAGATTCTCAGACCGGAATAAAGAAAGATATGACATGTACATTTATCTGTAATACAGATTTTTCTTTTCTACATTTGCATACTTCTCCTTCTGCAGTCATATGTGTAGTCTGCACATAAAATTGACTTGAGGGTGGGAACTTGTCTGTCAGAATTGTAGATTTATTATTTTTTAAAATTACTTCTGTGTTGTCAATTGAATTAATCAATCCAGTTCCAACACTGTCTCCTTCCCCAAATATTTCTTGAGTTATCATCTAGCAATATACCTTCTCTAATTAGAATATATTAAAAATTTACCAGAAAACAAAGTTTTGGGTATTTCTACTTTGTCAGGTCCAAAACAATAAAAATACCTTATATTTGAGACTTTTCAGCAATTCCAAATTGTCACTTCCTGATTACTGATCACTCTCATGCTCAGGTGCCATGGTTTTGAAGTGCCAACAGTACCATGGCAGTCCGATGGCTGGTATGCTGTGTATGTGGAAGATCCCGTCCTCTGGGATTTGCTTGTGAGGGCAGACCTGAAGTGAATTTCAAATATTTGTCAGCCATGCTTTCCTCATGGACTGCATTTCTCCTAGGGAGACTGTAACACATAAAACACCACTCCAGCCTGATTTTCACAGAGGGCTGGACAGATAATGAGCTGAAAACCAGACCTGTTTCCAGGTATCTCAGAACAAGAATCCATTTAGCAGGGAAAAGTCATCTGAAGGATTTTTGTACTTTTAATACCTTTAAGGTCTGATAATAGCATGACAAAAACTGCCTTAGGCTTCCTAAATTCAAACATATACTGTTTGAGAACGTAGTTTCCTCAACTCCTATTAGTCTGAATCTGGAATTATTTTCAGATGGAGCTATTTAATCCACTAAAATTATTTACTTAAAATCAGCCTTTTTCACAATCTTTCACAAGCACTTACCATGCTTGCTTACTCACTTTCTTACTTAAAGAAGATTGCAATCTTATTCAAATGTGGCTAACAGAAGAGAAGGCTCTGGGGACACCTTATAGCAACCTTCCAGTACTTAAAGGGGGCCTACAGGAAAAATGGGGAGGGACTCTTTATCAGGGAGTGTAGTAATAGGATGAGGTGTAACAGTTTTAAACTAAAAGAGAGTAGATTTAGATTAGATATTAGGAAGAAATTCTTTACTGTGAGGATGGTGAGACACTGGAACAGGTTGGCCAGAGAAGTTGCAGATGTCCCACCCTTGGAAATGTTCAAGGCCAGGTTGGACGGGGCTTTGAGCAACATGGTCTATTGAAAGGTGTTCCTGTGTATGGCAGGGGGGTTGGAACTAGATGATCTTTAAGGTCCCTTCCAAACCAAACCACTCTATGATAAGAAACACAGATAGAAACCTTGATGGAAGTTTCATAGAGTGGACAATTTAACTTCAGTCTTACATGATCTTCTAATTTTTGACCCAAGGACATTAGAGAATTCCTTAGCACTGTGGCTTAATATCCTGATTGCTTATATTTAGCAAAGCTTCCTATAATTTTGTTGATCTGAACTAGAATAAACTGTGAGAGAATGGCTTAGTATGAAAAATTTACAATGCCATTAGAGGTTTTTATGGTCATGTCTTTTTCAAGTAACCTAATGAATACTATGTATAAACTAGAGCTGCCTGGTTAGTACTGTGAGAAGCAGAAATGTGTATCTCTCTTCATTCAGTCTGCAATCCATTTTTTGAGAACAGAGGTCTCACAGAAGAATCTAAATCAAGTCAGAAAATTTTACATTTTTTACTCCTTGTAAATTTGCCCCAGAAATAAGACCTGTTTCTCTCTGAGGCCAGTTTAAATCCTGCTTAGTATGTTAAATCCTCTCTGTTATTATTAATTCTCCAACTGTGAGCAAGACAGTCTTCAGATACGTAAAAATACAAGGATATTGTCCAGAGGAGAATTTTTCTGGAAACATAACACAACAAAGTAATCATCACAGATGATGCTAGGGAGAGGAGAACAGGTAGACTACAACAGCAGAGACAGAAACTCATAGCAGAGAGTTGCTTTACAGGCAGATCTATAAACTATTCTGTTTGTAGTACATTTCTTGTTTGTTAGGATTATTATTTTTTCTGTAAAATGTCAGGTAGCTGGGAAAAAAAAAAAAAAAGACAGATAGGTCTGTAGCAGAGGTCAGTAACAGAAAGGTTGCTGAGTTCTGAGCAGGAATTGAAGAGTTTGTCCTGAAAAGTCGCATGCAGCCTTTGTCCTTGAAAAGTAATTGCAACTTGTCAGAAATACCAGTTGTTGCTAGATGAAGATAGAAGTTCAGCATTATTTATGGATCTACACTTCTCAAGTAAATAGATTTCCCCTAATTTGCAATTATAAAAATGCCTTTAAACATATTTTTAAGTGGCCTCTTTAACCACAGGGCAGAGTCGGTCAGGCAGTTTTTGACAAAATGTATTTTTCTTGAAAGGTGATTTTTTATTTAAGCTGAATCATTAATGGAGCTGAACAGATTTTGAAGACTTTTTCAGTGAGACTTCTGAATAAATTTGAACTTTAACCTATGTTTTGGTACAACTACATTTTGAGAATATGTTCCAAATATTTTTTTTCAACCCTGCAAATTCCAAACCTCAAAATTTGCTGTGAAACAGAACCATTATCTTCAGTCCTGTCCTGTACAGAAGACGATACCACAGAGCTCTGCAGTCTGCATCAGATTCCTCAGCTACTTGCAGTTTTCCCAGCAGTTTTTGTAGATACTTCAAATGAGCCTGCATTTTATTTACTTTCTAGGTTAATACATCCAAGAACAAACTTTGTGGGATCCTGTTCAAGGTTTCCAGTAGTTCTTGTTGGGAATTAGTCTAAGCAAAGTAGAAACCGAACAAAAAATCCGGCAGAATTTCCTTGTAAATAATGCAATATTTTCACATGGATTTCTATTGTTTCTGATGTTTTATAAGTAATTTTGGCATGATAGTTATAATTTCCCTTTGTTGCAGTTTGGTTTTCTTTAGTCTTCCTTTCTGTTTGCTTTCCCAATGGGAGCTCATATTAGCCATTCTTTCTGTAGAGCTCAGACAGGTTATAACAATCCAACTCAGAAAAACACTGCAATTATTGGGCCATTAGCAAATCTTACAGTAACACGTGTTGTAGAGAAAAGTGGCAAGTTATGCAGCGCACCCATATAATAAATACAATATATTTCACATATAATAAATTAACATAATTGCAAAAAAACAAATGTAGTAAAACTAAAGAATGCTATTTACATTTCTGAGTATGTATTTTGAGTTTTTATATTAAGGTAGCAGTAACAACAGAAGGAAAAGTATGCTTGATTAAGTTGCTTTTTCTGTACTGGTTTGTGTTGCATTGATTTGTAAAATAAGGCCAGAAATCAAGAAGCCTGGTAACTGCTGTTAGTGGAAATTTTTTCAACAAATATCACTAGTAATGATTTTCTAGATCATCATGGATCGTATGAGAATAAATCATTTTATTTGCTATGCATGCTCTCTTACTCATGTTTGCTGCTATTTGAATGCTTCCAAAGTAGTCACTACCTTGGCAGTTCAAACAAGATATAAAACTCAAAGATTCAACAAGCAAGAGAACTGAGCTTCTCTTTCATCCCTAGAACAAGCTCCCACATACTAAAGCCAAGGGTCAAGGAGTGAGGTGAGAAAACTAACAGACTCTTTACTGCATTTATTGCACTACTGAAATATTTGTCACTATTATATATTTTTCCAATCACATTACGTGTATGTTTTGATAATTCAAACTTTTAGAGATACTATTACACAATAATTATATAGAAAAGGAGACTAACAAAGAAAAGAAAAGGAGAGGATCAGGGAAAGTCAGTGCTGGCTGAATGTTTTAAGACATTTGCTTCTGAGATGATCTGTGGAAACAATTTGATATTACTGAGTATCAGGGTAAATTACATAACTTCTGATCTGCCGGGCTGTGGAATCAATTCCCAAGACAGGTTGAGGAAGTTTTACTGCTGAGACAGAGTGAATATAGAAGAAAATGTAATGAAAGAAATAATAATGGAAGGCAGATAGAGGAAGGATAAGATTTAGTCTACCATAACTTATACATCGAAAACTTAAACATCTAAGCCTGAACTATTCACCCTAAACTCTATGGTCAATGAGGAGAAACAGGCAGAGACAGATTCATCTCATGTTCAGATAGTGATTGAAAGACAGGTCACATGAATCACCTTGTTGCTAGCTTCTGACTATAAGAGAAAGCTAAAATTACAAGCTCAGACTGAAATGTCCATCTTTTAGACATTTATAGTTAGGTTAGACGACTCTCAGCTTAGCTAAGCAACAGGTCTTTTTTAATGAAACAGACCTTGGTTTAATGAAACAGCTTGGAGTCCGTCAAAGCAATAATGATTTATAAGGGAACAGCACAGTCCCTTCTACTGAGTTTTTTTTTCTTTTGAGAGTTCTTTTTTTTTCCTAGTTACTTTAATTTTAGTCAAATTACTAGCTTTTTAGGATGAGGTTTTGTATAACAAATTGACTGGATGGTCGCATTCAAAGAGTTGCTGTCAACAGCCCTATGTCCAAGTGGAGAGCAGTGATGAGTGGTGTTCCTCAGGGGTCAGTATTGGGACCGGCGCTGTTTAACATCTTTGTTGAAGACATGGACAGTGTGATTGAGTGCACCCTCAGCAAGTTTGCTGATGACACCAAACTGTGTGGTGCAGTTGATATGCTGGAGGCATGGGATGCCATCCAGAGGGACCTTGAAAGGCTTGAGAGGTGGACCTGTGCAAACCTCATGAAGTTTACAAGACCAAGCGCAAGGTCCTGCATATGGGTCAAGGCAATGCCAAGCACAAATATAGGCTGGGTGATGAGTGGATTGAGAGCAGCCCTGCAGAGAAGGACTTGTGAATAATAGTGGATGGAAAACTGACTATGAGCCAGCAATGTGCACTTGCAGCCCAGAAAGCCAACCATATCTTTGGCTCCCCCTCTTCTCCTCTCTTGTGAGACCCCATCTGGAGTACTGTGTTCAGCTATGGGGCTGCCAGCATAAGAAAAACATGAACCTGTTTGAGCAGGTCCAGAGGAGGCCACGAAGGTGATCAGGGGACTGAACCACCTGCCTTATGAATACAGGCTGAGTGAGCTGGGGTTGTTTAGCCTAGAGAAGAGAAGATTCTGCTGAGACCTTATTGCGGCCTTCCAGTACTTAAAGGGGGCCTACAGGAAAAATGGGGAGGGACTCTTTATCAGGGAGTGTAGTGATAGGATGAGGGGTAACGGTTTTACACTAAAAGAGAGTAGATTTAGATTAGATATTAGGAAGAAATTCTTTACTGTGAGGATGGTGAGACACTGGAACAGGTTGGCCAGAGAAGTTGCAGATGTCCCACCCTTGGAAATGTTCAAGGCCAGGTTGGACGGGGCTTTGAGCAACATGGTCTAGTGGAAGTTGTCCCTGCTCATGACAGGGGGGGTGGAACTAGATGATCTTTAATGTCCCTTCCAAACCAAAACATTCTATGATCCTGTTTCTATGAACTAATATGCCTGTCACTACTCAACTGAGGTTGTTCAGTATCAGGTATGATACCCGCTCACAGAGGTGAAGAGTTAGTTTGACTTAGCACACTTAGATTGCACCATTTGGGGCAACTTAGTCTGTGTAAGTGCAGCTGTACAGCGAGGCTTTCAAACTATCCAGAGTTGTTTGGTTACCAAAGAGGTCAGAGTAGCAGCATGACTCCATCTAGTTAATGAAGTGTTATTGCTTAAGTTGCTGTGCCACCCTTGCACTGCTATTTGACTGAAGCTCTTCTGTAATCTCTCCTGAAACCCCAAAGCTATAGACCATCATGCAAAAATACAAGTTACACTGGGGCAAAGCTAATATTTAGAGCTCAAAAATGCTGTCACACATATATTGCCCCATCTCTGCCATAGTTAAACTCTCACTGGATAGTCCACTGAGACAATGGCATATTCTGTGTAATTCTTGCCAGTCCACAATAGTTTTCACAGATATTTCTCTGTAAGTTATTTCCTATGTCAGAGCTCAGCAAATGCACCTGAGTATAAAAAAAAGCTCCAGAAAGTTCTTCTAACTGAAAAGGTGTTTTAGTGTCTAAAAGCTTGTCCATATTTTCTAAATATATGTTTTCTGTGCACCTTGCCCTTATGTCTTCACAGGTGCTACTTCACAAGTACTATTGCAACTTTTACTGCAAATCTCATAATTCATCTTTGTTCTTTTTAAAGCATGGGAAAATTAAGCCTTCCATTGGCTTTAAGAAGATTTCACAGGGTAAAACTCATCTCACCCTAGGAAACCTGAATTTATTTCCTAACCTGAAACTTTCATTCTTGCTTACTGAAAACAAAATTGTTCTGTAAATGCAATCCTGCCTGTGCCTATTTGCGTGAGAGTGAACAAATCCCCAACACTGCACAGCAAAACAGCTCACGGCAGTAGGCTGACATGTTATGTGTCTCCAGGCAAAGTAAGAAAAGTCTTATGACAGATCTAAAAGTTCAGTACATAGTTCAAAACATTGCTGTAAGTGTAGTAAATAAGCCATTAAAGGAAATTCCAAAGTTATCATTTACTTAAACTCTTAATACAGCTTAGCAATTAATACATTCATTCTTTTCTATTGCTCAGTGATTAGAGCTACAGCACACTTCACTGAAAACAGAATGAGCAGAGATAGCAATCAAGCTGACTCAATGGGAGAAACTTGGGTTTTATTGTTTATGGCTTTTTTTCCCCCAGCAGATGATAGCCTCTTAAGAAGAGAAAGGAGTCTCATGATATCCTTTAGGATGAATCCCAAAAGATTTCAACTTCTTTCACTAGCCCAATGGGTCACAGATTAGTACAGTAAGCATTTTCCTGGTTGTCTAGGGTTTTCACTTTTACTGATGGCTGAGGGTGAAGATTTCTTCACTTGTATAGATCTGGTTATTCTGAGAAGCCATGCTGGATACACTGCTTTTTCTGACCTCAGTTGCTGCTGAGCTCTGGGTGAGTCTGGAGGGATTCCAGCATGTTGCGCTCTGTACACCCATCACACCAGTCAGTACTGCACATGGTCCTGAATCACAATGTGAACCTGGACATGTACCCTTTAAAGCCTGAAAGGTCTACATTTTCTAATTCTGTGGCTATTTGTTAATAATATATTTATTTTATCTCTGTTTTCACACATCTCCCAATAGCTGCCTGCTGAGTTGCTTAGGGAAATGAAGCCCAGGCTGGTTACAAAGGTTGTGAACTACAAGGAATTATTAACAACAGTCAACTGAGTCTGGAGCCTGTGATTGCTTGACTTTCAGCCTACGGCATGTTCCTGTGAGACAAATAGTGTTCCCTGGGAGTACAGCAAGTGACCTTCTACCTGGGATGTGAGGAGGCATGACAGATGCTCAGGTGCCATGTGCTATTTGTGACACGTGGCAGCTCTGACTGCCCTTCATCTGCCAGTAAGATGACGAGATCTAGAACAAAGACTCTCACAGGTTTTGGGTCTGATGCCAGTTGTAGAGCTGAGTTTGAAGGAATAACTTTTCCCCTTTCACCAGCTCGTCTCCTAACCCTGCTCTCTCACCCTCTACTGCTGGAGAAAGTGAAAAGGAGCATACATTTCTCCGCTTTCCTCCACATTGCCAAACCTTTCTAAGATTCATTTCTCTGAACACGAATCAAGATTTTCCAACACTTGCCATACCTCACTTCATGTCTGCTTTTTAGTTCTTCAGCCTTGCAGCTCTGTTTAGGTGTGCAATTTTTCCCTGCACTAAGATGAATTTTACCCTATTCAGCATAACCCAGCTAGCAACCTGCAGCTGCAGGGACAATCATCTCATGCCCCTGCTTTTCCTGGGGGATAAGGAAAGCACTCAAGCACCAAGCACAGCCAAAGTAACATGTACAGGCAGCTCAGAGCCCTGGACCAGTATGAGAGGCAGGCACACCCCTTTCTCATGAACAGTTCTTAGAAGCTAATAACAACTTCACTTGCGTGAGGGAGAGCAGAAAACAGAAGCAACCTTGCAAAGCTCTGAATTGCTGCTGCCACTGTTGCAGTGGGAGGGGAGATGAAGAATAAAGGGAGCCTTTTAACCTGGGCTCCGGCACTGCCAAAGTCAGACCTCCTTGTCTCACTCAACAGGACTACTAAAAGTCATAATAAATGTTGTCTCTTTTTTTCATAGATGCTGAGGAAGAAATTCAACTGAGTGAAATTCATTGCATTTTTTTTTTATTGTCCATTATATTATCATTGTGTGTGTTCACATGCATCCACCAGATTCCACTGTCCTTTTCCACTTTTTTCAGAGAATTTTTTTATAGCTGCCTTTGGACCTGAGCAAATGTTTCATTTTTGCAAAAATGTTCAGGCAAAAGTGCATGTTGTGGAGTGTCACTAAAACAGGCATCTGCAGTACAGGCATTTACAGATGATGTCATGGTGGCCTACAGTGCCCTGGTGATAGGAAACCCTCTGAGAAACCTCTCACATGTCTTATAGAAGAAATAAACTTTTTCTTGTATACATAAATCAAATTCAAACATAAACCACTGAGAGCTTTGTTGTCCTTGAACTAATACATTCAGGGTTCATACACTCCACTACTATATAAATAAGAACAAGGTTGGAATGTCCTATTTTGACTGTAATGGCCTTCAAACATGCAAGCAATACTTGAGGAGAATGTGCCTGACATTTAAATCTGTTGAAATTCCTGGATAAAGCTTCCCTCTATTTTCTTTTCCCAAATTCTGCTCCTCATCAACTTTTAGATGAAGTTTTCCCTTTTTTCCCCCATTCTCTTCTGAAGTTGCAGAATAGTGTTTGTGACATGCTTTGGAGACTTGAAGTGCAGTGTATCATTATTCAAGGCTACAGAGAATGAAGCAACATTAAACGAATGTTGATGTTGGAATGTAATACACTTAAAAAGCAGAAAATGGCAAAAGATATATGTACCTGCACAAAAATCATTATGCTCCATATATGTAAGCATCAAAACACTCTTTAATAACACATTGACTCCCCCCATCCCCTTTTGATTTCCTCCCTCCTTTCAGTGTTAGTTCTGGCTGGTGTAAAATCAAGATGGAAGTAGGTTAGGACCTGTTTTATCCTAATTATTCTTTATTCATTGTGTCCAGTTCAGCTCCAGATCTGCTTCATTCAATGGGCAGTATGTGCTCTCTGTTTCATAAGAAATGCAGTAATATAGGAAGGTTAACCAGGAAAGAAATATCTAAGCAGAAAATAAAGCAAAAACATATTTTACCTGGGAAAATACAATAATATAATTTACTGTCCAGGGAGGGGGGAGTTTCTAGTTAAAAGAAAAAGAAGACTGCTGGTTGATGGGCTATCTTCACTGTGGTGAACCATACATCTGTTTAACTGCAGGGAGGCAGCATACAAAAGTAGTAAGTTGGTTCATAGTTATGCATGCTTCATTTACTACAGGTCACAGATCATGCAGTGTGCAGGAACATGTCCTCAAAAAGGCAGATAAATTCAGTCAGCTTTCTGATTTCATTCTGTCATAACAAACTATTAGCTGAAGTGAGAGATTTTGAATGCATCTGTACTTCCTTCAGAAGAAGTCTGACTTCCATTTTATCTGCTGCTGGGTGATCAACAGAGGAGTTGGAAAAGAAGGCTTTCAATATCTCTCTGGTTTTGATATATTGGCATGTTTAAGAAACAAAAAAATCTAAATCATAATGGAATTTTATTTTTTTCACATAAAATATTAATCACCTGAGGATGATACTTAGAATTTAAATTTCATAAGAAGTCAGAGATGTGTGTTCACTTCTAATATAGAAAATAATATTTTCCACTGATTTATTTAGAATTGTGAGCAAATAAAAGTAGGCATTAAAGTAGAATTCTAGTCATACAATGTAACTTTTGTCATTGCGTATGCTTTTACATTTCTTATTCATCTACACAGGGAATAGTTAATGAAATGTTGTGATGAATGGTTTTTCCCAGTGTGAGAGTGAGACAAGCACAGATTTCAAGTAATGGTTAAAACCAAAAACCCTTTCCAGACCACTAGCTTTTCAGGTGTTGAATTCCCTTCACTCACCTGGGAACCTAAAACTATATTGGAAATTCAACTATGTAGCAAACACGGAAGAGTACTTGACCCTGAAACCTCAAATCTAAGTGACCTTTCAGAAAATACAGGCCATTCTTAGGACTCAGGAAATTACAGCAATGAAGTCATTATGTTTATTGACTTTCATTTGAATTCTGTTCATCCTGGGCTTCAGGCCAGGGTAGTTCTGGGGGAATTCCATATTTGGGCCCAGAAGAGGAAACGCATGTCTATATTACACATTAAATAAACGCAGTACAGGAGAACTATGTTAACCTGTTGTAAGCCTGGAATACTCTGCCTGAGAGAGATAAATTGGTATGCAGAAAGCAAATACATAGGCAAAGGTACAGTAGACTAAATCATATGTATCTTCTGCCTGAAACATCCTGCAGTTTCTACTGAGGAAGTCCCTATTGTCATCATTAAGAAAATAAGCAACGATTCAAAAGAGAGATCAGTTCACATCCAATGTCACTATGCAGGAAGTGTTCTGAGGCAGCACACTGATTTTTTCAAGTTGGAAGATAACTGTTGTTGAGGTCTTTCACCTCATATATGGACTGTGGTCTGGGCTTAATTGTTACTTAAGTGAAGAGCTTAATTGTTATCTTAAGAGCAGAGCTTCTTCAGCAAACGCTTTTTTTCCTTTCTGTGAAGTGAGGATTTCTCACTTTAGTTAGCCTGGACTATTGAGAATGGAAAACAAGACTTTTTCCCCAAGTATGCATAAAATCCCTAGAACAGGACTGAATTGGACTGCATGTCAGCACATAAATAACAATAATGCTTTTGTTTACTATCTGCTCATTAGATTTTCCTGAAGACACAGGGCAATACACCTTAATATTTACTTAGAGTGTTTCAAATGATCTGAATATGGACGGAAGCAGAAGGAAAACTAATAGTCATTAGCAACTTCTTAAAAATCACCTTTAACTTTGACCCACAGAAACCATAAGGATAGATCCTGTGCTCAGAGTGTAGTGTGGTCGGACTCAGTACTCCACTGCAATGCCTTTTAGGCTTGCTACTGCTCTGAATCACCTTTTGTGTGAAAGGTTCAAACAGATGTTTGCAAAATGTCTGTGAAGTTAGGAAAGTCTATCTGTGTGTTGGCCATCCTTCCCTGAGCCACTGGATCATCAGCTGTAGAAGAAAAAAATTAAATACAAAAGCTGTTTGAAGGGTTTGCAAAATAGAAAGATACATCATGTACTTGAATCATATCTCGTGAATAGTTTGTGTGATTGGAGCCAGGTTGTCGTTGCATATATTTAAATTTAAAGTCATAAAAGACAGTGCATATCTCTCTTGATATCAGTTTCCTTATTAATGATAACTAAAGGACAGTTAACAAAAAGAGGAAGAAATAAAACTGGGAGGAAATTACCTGGGATTTTCTATAAAAATCCTGCTGCTACTTATACAGATTATAGCCAGAATCAAGAACACCATCTGGTTTAGAGTTCAATAGAATAGAATAAAAGGATCATTTTAGTCTTGTGTTTTGTTTTTGCCATCCAGGGTCGTTCCATAGAAGAGAACATAGAACAATGAAAGGAAAGATGTTCTCTGAAAAAAATAGCTCTGCTTTTTTTCCTTTTTATTTTTTCTCCTAGGGGTGGGGGGAGGGGAGGTTGCTTCTCTGTTGTTCTCTCTCTTTTTCTGAGAAGCAAAAGAGTCATTATTGAAAATAAGGAAACAAAACACTATAGTACCCCTAGTAGATTCCTGATTCAGGAGATGGGAAGCTCCTCCTCTGCCTGTCCCTTAGTGGTCTTCCTGATTTACCCACAGGAATTAGTAAAGGCTTTTGCTAGATACTACCACATGATTAGACAATTTTTTCTACTTCCACAACACAAACCATAATCCTCCAACTAATTAATCTTACTTACCTACTTGGCAAATGGATCTGGGTTAAGGTGCAAATTTGAACTAGCTCTCTGACACTCCATATTTAGTGTTTATTTTGAAGCATCTCAGTAGTTCCCAAGAGAGAAATAGATAAGAATAGGCTTGTTTCAAGTATTGTCCCAAAGTTTTCACTCACTATAACTCTGGTTTCAACACAGTACTTACCCACTTCTATAGGAATTTGATATTTTGGTGGCTAAGCTATAATCTAACATGAGAAATACTAGCAGGATATGAACCTTGAGGCAGGATTTAGCCCTCAAATCAAGACACCAAACTCGAGTTGTGCAGACATTAAATATGTGTCTAAACTGTCCTTGTAAATAATTGAGATTTGGTCACTACTGTCAACAGAAATTTAAGGGTGATTAACCAAACTTAGGTGTTCAGGTGACATTTTGTGTGTCTAGATACCTAAATACAGGTATTTTCCTTTGTGATCTGAATTCTGTGATTAGGGTGGGATTCAGCTACCAGAGCATGAGTGTACAGTGTAGTTCCTCTTGCATGAGGCTATCCTTTTTGGAAGAAGATTGTTTCTCATAGGTCCTATGTCACATCTAGCTGTCACTAACTAGCTAAATGCTGAAGTCTCAAATGACATATGACAATATTTTGAGGTAACTTAATTAAGCTTTTCACAGACTGAAGTTAGTGATGTTTGTGCAAAATTTGGAAATTATCAAGATAAAAATTATGGGATGCATCCTAGTATAAAAGGATCCTAGTTTTGAAAGCAATTTTCATAGTTTTTGCTCCATAGTGCAATAATGTCTTAAATACCTGAAGCTTGGGACTAGCTCCAGACTGTGGGGTTAGACAGAACTGCTTGGTGTGATGGTTCTGCCAGCCTTGTGTAATGAACCCATCCGTGGGCTGATTGAATTTTGCACTGAGCTTTCGGATTGGTTCAGCTCCTACTTTGCTCATGCAGACATCTTGTTGCCAGCTCGGGACAGCTGAAACCGGCACAATGTTCACAGCAATTTGTTTTGAATTGTATTTTAATTTTTCATAGCTCTAATTATAATTTTATCACTGCTTTTCAGACAAATTATATGCTACTATGCAAAATCTCTTGTTTGTTTTGTTTTGCTTTGTTTTGGCTTGGTTGTTTTTTTCCCCAGATATATATCTGCTTTTCCCTTAGGATACAGTGTTTAGTCTCCCATTGGCATTTAGTCTTTAATGACACTATGAACAAAACATAACAGTATAGAATTCAGTATACAATAACTCATCTGAAAATATATATACACTGCAGATATGGCTAGCTAGGGCAGTGTCCATCTACTGGCCCTCCTTGGTTTTCAGATGGTCACCAGAGGTCAGTTCAACAATGTCCCCATTGATCCCTTTCCATCCGTTTAACTTTCACTACTACAAGGACAAAACTCCAAACACACACACAAAAGAGAGAAGGAAGAATGTGCTCATTGTGGTTCAACCGGAATTCACAAACGCAGAAAAGATCCTCTCTATTGGCTGTTTCCTCCTGCAACTTGACTTCCGAAATAGGGCTACCCTTTTGTACAAGATACAAAAACAGAAATGCAAAAAAATCCCACCAGAAAGCATGTGACTTCCAGAATTGCCTGTAGCTTTCCTGGCACTGGGTTGAGAAATATTTCTTCATCTCATGTTACATAATCATCCTTGACGCATTGTTTGTTCCAGCTCAGTGCTGTTTTCATCAGATAGGAACCACAAATCTAATGGAATACGAGGAGTGTCCCCCTGATGGTGTTTGGGGGATTATTTGTGGCTTTTTTTTTTTTTTTCCAAGTTTCATAATTATGAAAGGTATTTAAAAATATGTGCTGAAACAAATACTTTTTGAAACCATATTTCTTGTTCACTAATGTCCTTTTTCACAGCGCACATTTCCTGTCTTTTTCTAGTAAGCGCACTGTTTACAGCACACTGAGATCCCATTTGAATGAATGAAAGGAAGAACAAGTAAATGAAAGAATGAATGTATTTTTGACATAACAGACCCTTAGGGTAAATTCAATTTACTTTAACAAAATTACACCAAGGATTAATTTATCCTGTAATGTTTCAATGGTACACTCTAAAGGATTTACTCCAAACTGATTTCAGCGTGTCTGGATCAAGTTTCAGGAGGATTAAACAACTGCTTATTACTTCTTTTCTTTTTTATTCACAAAGTAAATAATTTTATGCAGGTAAAACACTTCACTGGATAATCACTCCTTGAACCTTGATATCTGTTATTGATATCTTTTCCAACCTCTTTGTAAAGGCATCTCTCCAGTCTTCCTATCAAATTGTGACTTCTTTCTGTCCAGTTTTCTGTAAAGTTCCATTGCTCAGACATATCCTCACTGTTAAACCTTTTCTTCCTTAGGCTAAAACTAAATTAATCCCTCTTTCCTTTTGCCTTGTGGAAGAGAACACAGTGATCCCCTTCACAGCTCACTTTGTGGTCCTTTTGATTTCCCTGATGTCTCTGACATCTGTCCAACATTCAGGGTTGGACCTCTGTCCAACATTCAGTATATATTCTTATTTTAATCCCAGTCTGCAGTCAGGGTTGCTCCAAATTTCATTTAGAAAATTTCCCCTTACACATACTCAAGGAGCCTTGCAATACCCTTCATGTTCTTTCATTTAATTTTCTAATGTTGATTTCTTCATCTTCCTTGTCACCATATCACAAGCTCTTTTTAATATCTTAATACATACAATTTCCTCCTTCCATTAAAAGACTTACAGTGGACTCCATTACATATCTAGCATAGCAGCTGATCACACTGCCTCAGAATAAGATGAAAAGCCAAGTTGTACCTGAATCATAGTCTGATCGCTGGTTGTTCTCTTGTTTCAGGGTGGAGAGAAGTAAATTGGGTCAATTTATAAATTATTGCAGATTGTTCTTTCAACTTCATGTTCACCTTTAAATGTAAGTATGTATTTAGTGAAGCTTATCAGATGTGTGTCTTGGGCCTGATACTTGACATTGCCACTAAAAATTCCTGAATAATAAAAAAAAAGTGTATGTTTATTAGATCTTCAGATAAAATCAGATTGGAAAGGCCTGAAAGCACTTTTGAAGTTAGGACCAGAATTCAAAATCTTTTTGATTGTTTGAAGAAATGACCTGGAGAAAAAAGTAGCATCCCTGTAAGAACAAGACCAAAGTCATACTGTTGGAAGGAATAATTTAGATAGGCAGGAAGAGGGAAAAAACTTGTTCTTTACAAGAGGTGGTAGAAATTGTGTTGAGTTACCACTTGAATTTAAATCAGCAGTCATGCTATAGGAAAACAAAATCAGACCAAGAAGAGTGTGATCTCTTAAGATGAGGGAAAGTTAGAACTGGCAATGCCTTGCTTGCAGTCTTCTGTCCAGGACTGGACAAAGCACTTCAAGAGAGGGTTGGAGCAACGGAAGGCCATCAGGAGGAGAGCAACAAGAATGAATAATTGATTAGAAAACATGGTTTAGGAGGAAAAATTGAAAAAACTAGGGCTATTTAGCCTAGATAAGGGAAGAGAGAGGAAAATGTTATTAGTAGTCTTCAAATACTTTAGTCTGCCTGTCCAGACAACATGTTCCACATGCATGCTGTTCTGATCAAACACAATGGTTTTAAATTTCAACAAGGGAACTTCATTTAAGATGTCAATAAGAGCTTTCTAACAATAAAAGTAGTGAAACACTGAAATAGATTGCATGGGATGATCATGAAATCTTCAGTTTTGAAGGTCTTTCAGAATAAATTAGGTAAACTGTCAGGAGTACCATAGGTAGAGTTGATCCTCTCTTGGGCAGGGAGACAGACTGAGTGATCTTTTGAGGTGTTTTCTAGCTCAGCTATGTCAGTTATATCTAGGACTATTCTGGCCTGGTTATGTAGGTTTTTGTGTTGCTGAATCCAAGGCTTCGTCTACATTTTCTTGCTGTCCAGTCATGTTCCATATACCAGTGTGAGATAGGCAAAAGAACTATGTAAAACAGGATATTCAGACCTCCAATTTGGGCAGGAGGGAACCTTAATCAGTAAACAAGTTTAAATATCAGTCTTTAAAATATTTATTAATATTTTACATAAATATTTAACGATAAAACACATAAGAGCAGAATATGTTTGCTTGATGTTAACCCATTATAGTTAGGAAAATATGATTAACAATCTTATTAAATGTTACATCTTTGAAGTACTCCATCGCATATTATCTATTATTGTTTTGCCTATAGTAAAGCCCTTGTGCTTACATTTCTAAACAAAAGAAAAGAGCCAACCCAAATAGCTGAACTCTAACATGATGGACATATATGGACACAAGACCATGTGTGTCGACCCTTCATTTACCTTCATGCTGAAAAGTATGAAGTCCTGCATAGGCTGGAACTTACCTTGCCAAGGAAATGTATCTTGTTTATTATCTCTGGGAAAGAGTTACTATTTTTTCCCCATCTCCACAATAAGGGAAATAATGGTGCTGGAATTCTGTCCA
Organism: Strix aluco; assembly: GCF_031877795.1. Taxonomy (NCBI): domain Eukaryota; kingdom Metazoa; phylum Chordata; class Aves; order Strigiformes; family Strigidae; genus Strix; species Strix aluco. The sequence goes on from NC_133935.1 coordinate 67,993,013, forward strand.
TTTCTTAAAAATAAAATGCCATGACAAAAAGAGATACACATTAGGGTTAAAATTTGTACTGGCTTAAAGATTAAGAGAATCTTATTTTAAACTAAGTTCTCTGTCCAGAAGCATGGGCAGAGTTTAATCCACAAGATAAGACAGTCATGAACATGCACAAACCTTTGAGTACACAGGATACTATTTGACAATTTGAGGTGGTAGGTTTGTATTATTTTTTTGTGAAAACTAATGGCATATCAGAAGGAGAACTTGTAAAATCTGGAGAAGTTCAGGTCCTCTTTTTAGAAAAAGAATATGTTGAAGACAATGGAAGCAGACAGACAAGCAAGAATTTTGGTCTACATTCCAAGGGCTAAAATCTGGGAATTGAAGACCAAGCACAGCTTGAAAAATACCATGAAGGTATGAAGGTGTTTTACCACGTAGTGGAATCGTGAAGACACAGGTTTTAGTAGGTCAGTGCCTCTTTGTTTGTTCATTGAAATACATTATTTTTACTCAAGATGGTATGGCCATCTTAAATAGAAAAACTTTCCCAGTTTATTATATCTATTTTCTTTATGTAGCAGAATACCTGAAAGAAAAAGAGCTGCTGTTTTATAGGCAATTACTATGGCTATATTCAGATTAGAAGAATACTTCTATAAAAGATATTTAGGTCTTGCTAGAGGGTGACTTTTCTGAACTGCTCTTTCAGTCTTACTCTTGCATAATCACTGTTCAAGGGCAAGTTTTCTGTCACAGATACAAGTAAACTGAAGAGAGTGAGGTTTACAAAGGGAACTGTATTGCAACTGGTGTTATCAGAAGGAATTCTGGCTGAGTCATCCAGGGTTTCTTTTATTTCCAGGGTAGATGTACCAAAACCAATAGCTTCATCACCCTTGGAAAGGGTCCTCCGTATACCATCAGTATATCATGCAGCCAAGCTATTCATCAGGGACTATCACACTGGTTTTAGACAGTTAGCCAAAGAGCTAAACTCAAACACTAGGTTCTCAAAATCCCTGCGTTGGCTGCCAAGCAATGATTGAAGTCCCTGGACCTCAAAGTTTGTCTAGGTGATGCAATACAGCATCATATGGAGATGCTGATGATGGCTCTATATTAATTCACTCGGGTGCCAGCAGTTTTATGAACCATAATTTTAACTCAATCAGGACTCTGTACTAACTTGGGTTGCTCCCAGTATCCAAGATAGAGTTGGCTCCAGGAATTGTGCACAATATTGCATTATTTCTATGACTAGCAAGGAGTCATACCTGTTACCCTTTTCTAAAAGGGAGAGAGTATAGCATGTGTTCTTTGAACTGTGTATAATCTAGAACAATGTGCAGGAAAACAATAATAAAATTTGCTATCAACACTATTATTTTCCAAGTAGGCCCACAAAATTATGATTAATAATAGACTGATTCTGATTTGCACACAATGAACACCTGAGCAACATGTCCTTAAATAGGGCAAAAATTCATTTCCAAAAACCATTAAAATCACATAGCAAGGTCATTTCCACATAAATAAATAAATTAATGTAAGCAAATAAATATAGGAGTATACCAGCAAAAGAGACCCACAAATACTGATAGCCTGGGATGGATTTTAAGCCAGGCTTCAGCCATTAAATTCATGATGATGAATTTAGATGCTAGAAAATTGATCCCAATGACTATTAATGGTATTAACTGTGCTCCAATTTGCAAGCTCTGTTCTGGTCTTGGAGAGTATGCACTGACAGTAAGTATGTGTCAGTGTTGTCCCTGTTACCCATGGGAGGCAGTTAGCAGTGTCAAATGTAAATTCAAATAGTTGCATGTCATGAGGTTCAGTTTCTATATGTTGTTATGTTTACTTCTTTTACTGCATCAGTGCAGAACTGCACAGCACAGAGAAATGCAGAGGAGAGGTTACAAAGATAAATGAATAACCAGTGGTTAACAGCCCTTATTTCTAAGCTTGTCCACAGTGGCCAGCAAAGAGGAGGATGACTGCACTGCAAGCAGGTGTCTTGTGTGCCATGTCCTATCCTTCACTTCTTTGAGAAGGAGGTCTGTATGCTGACTGCGGGACAACACTTCTCCTTTTTCTCTGATCTCAGCAGATCCCCTTTTTCTCTGAGAATAATCATGTGCAGCCTTCAAGTAGAGTCAGAAAATCAAGTCAGCTCTCTGATATTAGAACATACTGGTGGGGAGGCCTGAGAAGTGGGCCAATTCTATTTGCTCAGATGACAGCATGATAGGAGTTGCTGTTAAAAGGAACCATTGGATGACAAAAAAAGGTCCTCTACATTTCCTGCCAAATCCTCCTATCAGGCTTCCATGAGTTCATATCAGGTCACCATGAGATTCCTTTCATCTCATAACACTGACTTCATTAATTTCCATGACCTATCTGAAACAGTAGCATATATGGAAAAAACCCTAAATTTAGATGTATGACTAATCCGCTTTTGTCTTCCCTTTCCTGGATCCTCTTTCACATACAAAGTGGAACTTTCAGCTTTTGCTGCAAAACATCATTTCATTTGTTATATTTCCAGAACATTGGCCTTATAACTGGTGTTCTTTGTGCATATTGACACTAATTGATAGTAGCAGGGCTGTGACACTGCAGTAAGTTTTCCCACAGTAGAGACGAAGCCACTGCAGGTTAGGCTGCCAGCCAAGCCTGTTAATGCTTCCCTTTGCATTCCTTTCAGCTCCCCAGAGAAGAGCTATTTTACAGGCACCTGGCAGTTAAAGGTCCAGAATATTATTGCTTCTGTTGTTGCTGTTAAAAAACTTACCTAGAAATGGTGTCAGTGCACAATCCTATTTCAGAAGCTGTAACTCATAAAGGAAAAAGAATCTGAAAAGCTTCAGTTACACAATTTGTCATTAAAGTTTTAAGTTAATTTAATTAAAACTATAATTGACCATTTAAAAAAAATGACAGCAGATATACTGCTTTATCTAGTAATGAGATAAAGACATAGTAATGAGATGAATAGAGTATGTTCTTCTGTGTGCAGATAGCAACTCCACACAATACCAACTGAATATATAACAAACTTATTCTTCTGCCTTTTACTGTCCCCACCTGTTCTGCAGTTCCAAGGCAAACAAAGGGAAGTGAAAATGAGTACCTGGATCATACAGCTGTAATGAATTTGATGTGCCCCATTTCATGTAACTGAACTTGTTTATTAGTCACTGTCGTGGTATCTGTGTATACAGATTGTGTGAGTGTCCTCAGAGTAACTTTAGTAGAAAAAGAATCTCAAAGTGTAAACTTTGTCATGTGATGCCTTTTTATTTTTGTTTTCCCATCCCTCAGATCAAAATTTAAGGACATAAAATTTGACCTACTTCTTTTCTGCTTGACCTGAAAAAGCTTTTACATACACAAAACAGACTATTTTCTTCCAGACAAGCAAACTCTGGATAAATTCCCAAACACAAATACAGAGATTCCTGAGATTATAAAATAAATATTGACATAACAGAATTAATCCACAGAGGAAAGGAGTCAGAGGGGTCCATATTCAAAGGTCAGTCTTCTCATAATCTTAAACCACATCATTCCCAGAAAGGGCACAGTAGGTATTAATTAGAGCAGAGAACTGAAAAATCAGTTCCAGGTTCTATACTTGATCAGTGGAGAAAGTAATTTTCCTCTTTCATGGCCCTTAGACCCAAGGCTACCCTCTCTCAGCACCAACATGCAGAAATTAGGGCAAGTGAGAAATACATCTAATAAAAGACATGGAACAGATCAGAGATAAAACTGAGGACAAAAATAATAATAAAAAATCATTCACCTTCTTATTCTATAAGACATTTGCCCTGTATAAGCCTCCATGTCTGACTTTTAAACTACCTGGGTGCCAAGAGCTTTTCTCTGTGCATGTACAGACTGCTCCAGCCAGAGCAGCTCAGTCACTAATGCTCCTTGAAGCATTGCTGGAATATAACTACTAGTCATTACTTTGCCTAAATTTTCAGGGGGCATGGAGGGTGTCAACCCAGTAAATGGGCTTCAAACATATCCATATCAACAGAATTAAGGTCCTCAGTAAATGCATTCATAAGCAGTGTCTCTTCAAAAGAGTAGGTGTTGGGACAGCCCCCTCAGCACACATTCATGCTCATAGACATGCACACATGGACAGGCTCCCTTTTCTAAAAGTCTAACAAGTGATCAGAGATCAGTCAGCAGATGTAAGCCCAACTCTTTCCTCAGGCAGGCAGGGAGCTATTCGTGCAGTTCTGCATTTTACCCAGGGCAGTTCACTGTAAGATATGTGAGCCCAGGGGAAAGGACAGGGACCCCAGGCATCCTTCCTCCAAGACAGATGCTTAGGTCCAGCCAGCCTTGCACTCTTAACTCTCACTAAGTCCTGACTTCCACTTGAGAGGTGGAAACTGTTCTCCCTCAGCTTTTGTTCATGTTTGAGATTGTACTCGGAGAAAGGAAATGTAGGAAGACCTAGAATACCAAGCTGGACTCATACAGTCACACAAAACAAACTCAAGCATAGCACTGTTAGTCATCCTTACTAGTTGCCTGTTAGCATAACCTGTCTCACCTTCTACGCAGTTTAGACAAGGCCACATTTGCCCTCATCCTCAATCTAATGCTATAAAGACACTGCTGTGATAAGTTGCATTACTATTCCCCCATTTATTCAGGCATTTCTGGTGGGAAAAAATAAACTTCAAAATAAAAGATTCCATGTGGTGCTTTAGGAATAACATTGTTGACCAAGGAGAGATGCAGAGCCAAGTGGTATATTAGGTGGACACGATCAGTGTCAGTTGGCAAATTGGTCTCAGAAACAAATAACAGTCCCATGTCCTGCTTTGCTTTGCAGTCTAGACCTGGTTGATGTCTCCCAGTCCTGGATGAGTGCTCCCATCCTGAAACTATCACTTGAGAAAGAGCACTGTGTCAATCAGATATATCTATTTATAAGAACAATTCCTGACACGTTCTTTGAAAGAACAGCTATCCTTGTACCTATTCTTTAGAAAGGATGTGATAAGAAGAGACAGTCGTGACTTCCTGCATCTGCAAATGAGGAGCTCAGTTTCTGAGGAGGGATCAGGTTTCTCTATTTGCTAGCTGTAAGGAAATTCCACCTTAGAGTGAACTTTATTCTGAGGTGCCTACCTTGACTTCTGTATTCAATTCAGAACCTTTGTGCCCTTAACTGGGTCTTGGACATCTTCTTTCCCTGACTACTAAAATACTAGTTGCCTTAGTGTCCAAGGTCAATGCAGTCAGGTCTTTTATTGGGCCTAAAGTTGCAGAGAGCACTACGAAATAGCCACTAGGAACAAGAGGAAGAAACAGTAGGACAGTAATGCAGCTCCATGCTATCTTTGGTTTCACCAGCTTTCATGCTTCTCTAAGCATTGCTGACATCTAGCAGCCACTTAGAAGTGAGTGGGCAGGTGGCAGCCTGACAGAAGACAAAGGATGGATTCCCCCCACCTACAAGCCAAAACCCATGGGGGTAGGAGAGGGAACACGTGGATTGGTAAACTGTATCTCTTCTAACTGGAGTTTCCCTTTCAGCAAGGAAATCCACAGTTTCACAATGAATGCATTTTTCCAGCTCCTGTGAGCAGCCAGAGTGGTTTTATTTTTGGTGTCTTACAGGGAGGGTTAATTAATTATTCTCTGCAAACACCCCCTTCATTTTATTTGGGGTTTTTGTTGGGTGCTTTGTTTAGCTGTCTTTCTTTCTCTTATCTTCTTTACCTCCACTACTTTTGTTGTAAAAATATTGTTCCTCCTGATAGATTGTTACTGATCTATTTATACTATCCCAGTGTTTGGGAAATGCTTAGGGTGTTTAAATAAATATATTGCAGAATTCCCATGAAGCTTGTCTGTTATGTATATATCATCTCACCTCCCCTTGGTATTCTAGTACCGGATTATAGCAGTGTCATATGGGGCAGTTGTCCCTCTATCATATTGCTGGGTCTGCTCAGACATGAAATAAATATGCTGGAGATACAGGAGTGAGGAGGAGGCTCTACACACTGCTTATTCAAGAACAGAGTTGAGGCTGAAAACTAGTGTATTTATCTAGAATACTCAGACTCATCATCTGCCTGATCCATGTGAAAGCTTGAGGGAGATTTTTTTTTTTTTTTGAGGAAAAGGAGGAATACAGTCAAATTCAGAACCTGGCCTTTTTTTTTTTTTTTTTTCAGGTGTGTGTTGATGAGCAGGTGTAAACACAAGCTCTTCTGTCTTCATGGTCATCTGCACCTTCTGCAAAACATCCATAATTCTATACTTTAATGTCCTCTGAAGATTATAGTCTTCAGCAGAGGACTCTAAGAGGAAGAGCTAAATTCACCAACACCTTGGTGTTATTTGAAGTACAATAGTCTTTCCTGGTCACAGTGGATCATTGTCTTCAACACTTCTCAGGAAAGAATAGTATAGTATATTGTAATGGACTATACTACCTTGACACTGGGTAGAATAAAAGCAACAAGAAACTGTGTGACATGCCCATGGTACACATGGTGTAATTCACTAAAAATTTAAAAGTGGGATCCATCATAGAGGTTATAACCATCTTTCAAATTTTGTGGACATACTGGGTTTTTTTGTCACGTTCAATGCTTTTTGGGACTGAGCTTTGTTGTAAACTAGGTGTTGATGACAGCATTTGTTTGGGGAGGTCATATTTTACTGAGTTACCATAAACAAAGTATGACCACAAAAAAAAATAATGAGCATGATAACATCCTTGCTACAGCACAATTATTATTTTTTTTCCAATCTGGCAGAAAGCAGTGTCATGGCAAAAGTGTGGCAGCAAGACCGGATAAGCCCAGGAAATTCAGGAATAGAGTGAGCTCTTACATATTTGTATTTGCCTTTAAGGCTTTTTAATTTGCAGGGAGATTACTACCTCTTCAATCCAATGCAGAAAAGCAGTTATTAGTGGCTAATAGCCAGGGGCCAAACGTGTCTAAAGATTTTTAAGTACTGAAAAGTAATGAAAAACATAATGGTTTTCAGACTTTTAATTTTACATCTAAGTAATATATTCTCAAGTAAATCAACATTTAGAAGTATGTGTTAACATCTGTTAAATAATTTTGTCTTAAAAATGTTTATTTTCTTTTAAAAAATAGAATGCTTTATTTCAATTTTTTTGAAATATATGTTTCTATTTTTTATTTGGAAATGTTTCATTTAGAGATTGAAGCATTGAACAAAAAGGGTAAAAAAAAAAAAAATTATATAAAAATTTTAATTGACCTGAAAACATGCTCACATTGCTATTATCAATTATGCATTAAGGAGAGGTTCTGCATGGTAAGGGACTAAGCTTCAATTAGGATGCTCTTTCCCAGTCAATCTTGTGCCAGTGTAGTGCAGCAGAGAAAAGCAAGAAGTGGGGAAGTTTTAGTCATGATTATTTTGATTTAGGAAGAATTTTTTCCCATGTGTGAAAGCAAGATGAAATAAATGGTCTATGTAACAATTTATTCTTGTTTGCTATCAAGAATGGCAAGTGCATTGATTAATCAACGGTTTGTTCCATCAATACTCAGATTCAAAGCAGCAGAAAAGAAAAAAAATGATAAATTATGAATTAGGAGAGTAAGATTTGTTTACATCAACAGATTCACAAAATAAGTCTCCTCTTCCCAGCTGTAAACTTCAAGAAAAGGATAAGTAAATACCTCAGTGTATCATTTATCTTGTGCCTGAAATAAAAATTAGGTTTAATAGGAAAAACAAACCTACCATCTTCTGCTTAGGAAGTAAAACCCAATCCATTATAGCATAATGTTATTTGTTTGAGGATTATGAGGCAGTATAATTCTTTAACAAGATCATGCTGTGCACTGTTGATGTGGAGAACATTGCTAATTCCATTTTGTCTAGTCTCCCGCACAACATAACTTGTGACAAAGCATTGTGTTGTTTGTTTCTGGAGAAGTCACTTGTTGGTATAAGTGACTTTAACCCTTCAAGCAATAAAAGACAAAAAATACTGATAAACTTGTGTCACCTTCTTATGAATAAAAGAGAGAGCAGTATCAATAATGTCATATCATCAGTCACAGGAAATCTGCATCATCTCATTAACTATATTTCCATTCCATTGGCATTTGTGGTGAAAGCCAGTATGAAACTCATCTTTTCCATCAAAACGCCACAGGAAAAAGGAACCTGTCCACCCAGGTGCACTCACTATGTGTCCCACAACTGGAAAATACTCATAGCAGTTTCTAGCACAAGCATTTTTGCCCTCCCATAGTGTCAACAAGAACAATCTGAGGGCTATTTCTTGAGTACATTTAATGGTAAAGCTAGAAAGGAATTCATATAAGCTATGCTGGCAGGAGGGCACTAAAATGTGTGCAGAAGTTCTAGTGGGATGCAGGATGTAAGCAGCAGTATGTCAACATGCTGTTTCATAACGCTTCTTTAGGTCTGCTCGTACTCTTGTACACCACAGAGGCTTCTTAGTCAGATTTGAATTGCTATATTTATTTCCTTGATACCTGAAGGGGATTTAGGTCTAAATCCCAAAATTGAAATTAAATATGATATGCATATTACATATTTAATATACAAAACTGATAAGCACATTGCACATCAATCCTAAAATGGCATGCAGGCAGATAAGAAGTTCAGAGTCAAAACTCCCAGAAAAATAGTTTAAAGTAGAGGGGTTTCCTCCAGCTTTGGAAAAGTCAAGCCAATGCCACAGAAGTTTCATCTCTGTATGTGAAAACAGACTTGTAGAAACTGCTATTAAAGGGCCACTGTCCATTCCAGAGTCAGGTGGCATACCCCCTGTGGTTTTCTTGACATCAAATTACACATTCTGTAAGACTTAAAGATAGGTCCTGCTCCGGTACAGCTGCTGACTCAGACTGCAGGGGGATAGTGTTTCTGTTTACAGAGAAAACGTAGAGCTGATGGGACACCCCAGTGACATATTGGAGTTCATCTGGGGGAGAAGGGCTTGAAGTGACATTGCATGTGTTAAACTGCTATACTGCAGATCTTAAAAATAGAAGTGCTGTGAAGCAGATGGTTTGCTTCCACCACAGACACCATTTTGATAGGCACAACTGAGAAGTAACTTCTGATGATATGCACATATATGCGTATATACACACTCTGTGAATATGTGTGTGTATGCTAGCAAGTATACCTTGCATATAGGCTATGATACAGCATTTATGCCTACTCTTGTATTCTTTTATGGTATACTTTTTTTTTAGACAGAACATGTCTTTGTGAAGAGTTGTTTTCAATTTCATCAATACGCATCATGCAAAATTTCCATTGTCCCACTACTCAGTCACCTACATGTTAACCACTTGTGAAAACTCCTTGTCTCATCACCTCAGCTCAGGGCAGCAGTCCATGACCTTTGGAACAAGCATCAAAGAAAATTCAAGGATATTTGAGTGATGGCCATGAAACTGTTGGGAGTGCGAGGTGGTGGTATGGCTGGCAGGAGATGGCTAGGAGGCCTTAGAAGACATAGCCTTCCTCTGTCCTCCATCATAAATTCAAGCTGGGGAATGCTTTATACTTTCTTCTTGAGGTGTCATCCTCCTCCTCCTCTTCCTCCTCCTTCTCCCCACAATTCCTGGTTCACCCTTGTCAGTCCCTTCTTGTAACACCTTATGGGAGCAGAGGCCAGGAGTTTGCTGGGGAGGCAATATGGGGACGGAGCACAAGAGAAAATGTTTGAGAGTTGTTGGCTTGGGACAGATCATGAACAATAAAGGTGACGGGCTGAGTCTCCCCTGTTCCCTGCCTGCTTTGCCCTACTAAAGCAGCAACGAATGGCACAAAGCATTAATGTAACGTATGTTGATGAAAAGTTGAAGCACAAAAATTTCCTTTAGTTTCTTTGGCTGGATTTACTTTGTCATGCAGTGCAAGAGCAATAGAAAAATCACTTAGTACTCAAAATCCAGGTAAAGAAGCAAATTCTGTGGGTGTTGCCTCAGCTACATACACTTTATTACTTGGACCCAAAATGAAGAAAAGGTAATTAATTAATAGTAAAGTTCATCATAGAAATGGATTTCCTTAGAAATAGATATTGGCAGCTAAAATATCAAAATGGGGACTGGAAAGCGATCATTTAGAACTATTTCATAAAAAGAAATTTTGAAAATGTTTCATCACGGTCATTTGACCTAAGCATGTATCAAAAGCATTTTGCTTAACTTGAGTCCTTTGTGGGTTAAGTTTTATATCTTTTAAGTTTAAAATAACAATCAATCTCTAAATGAAAAAGAGTTAAAAAGGACATAGACTTTAAAAAAATGCTTTTTCCTGATTTTTTTTTCAAAATCAAATTTCATCAACATTGACAAGTTTTAATAAAAAAATGTTAGTTCTCTTAAAAAGGCATTTCATATGAAAGCCAAATTACTAAACTTGGGAAGTAAAGGCTATGTCTACACTGAAGACTATAAATTGGCCCTATACTAATATTTTTATAAACTACATTCTAGCACTGAAGGAAATAAAGCACTATTAAAAGAGACTATGAAAAGGGAAACTGTACTGACACAGGCTTTACCTGGGTCTCAGAAGAGGAATTAAATTACTCCAAATATTTAAGAGCATATGTCATATTATTATGAAAAGCCATGTAAGGAACTGAGTTTCCACACTAGGTTTCTTATGACCACAAAATAGAAATAAAATTCTTATCCCATAATGGTTAATATCTTGATTTACAACTAGATGAACCAGGCACATGGAGGGACAAATAAGACAAGATGACAATGCAATAAAAGCCCTCTGTGTTGTGTGCAAGGATCCCAGCCCAACACATATTTCAATTGGTGTATACAAGAAAAGTTAAGCCAGCACTTCACAGCCCCAAGGCGACTTCAATTGCTCAGTGGATAACTGTACCCATATTAGGGCTCCCGTGGAGCCAGACAAGTGCTCATGAGTAATTTCAAGTGACTTTGGTGCTCTTATGGCACATTGACCTTGGCCTTCATTTCAAGTCTTCTGGAATAAATCAGAGTGGTACCAGGTTGTGCTGCCCAGAGAATGGAGCTGGGAACAGCATGAGAAGTGGGGAATGACAAAGGACCTTTAAAAATCCTTTGGAAGAAACCTCTTGATCAACAGTTAGCAGGGCACTTGGATCCAGGATCTGGACCCTTATGTCCATAGAAAAACAATTCTTAATGAATTTTATGAAATAAAGTGTATCCATAAATTTTATTCTTGACATAATTTGCCAGGGGTGGTAGGAATTTATAGTTCTGAGGGATGCTCTTCTTCATATTGTTAAGAGTTTGCTTTCTCTGAAGTTGTCAGATGAAAGCACAGTTCCTACAAAGGGATTTGAAAATATGGCTCACTGTTCCCCAGTCTAAATGTTTACCCAACCATCTGCATACAAGGATTGAATATTCCAGTTATCTCTTCCTCAAAAGATCTCACTGTTCCTACCACGAGTACAAGGCAATAGTACAGATCAGCTGACTGTGCTTGAACAAGCACTGGCTCAGGCTAGAAGTAGCTGGCTCACTGGGTAATATTAACATTGACATTTATTGGTATCTCATAACTCCTGCTTTCTCATTCCAGCTTTGAGCTAGTAGCAACTATAGAAAATAAAACCTAGTGTGTGAAAGTCCCACGGTTTAGCAGTGTGGTAAAGGTTTTGCAAGATCTGGCCAAGACTTCATACACAACTTTCTCTATTTTAACTCAGGGTAGAGCATAGATGAACAATTCAAATTTCTTGTTGGCTATACACATGTGCATTCAAAATGTTTCCACAGTCAGAAGAAGGAAAATCCACCTAAACTTAAGGACATAAAAGAGAGGACAGAGGTTATTAATGCTATTTAATTATATGCCCACTGGTCTGAATACTTCTTCACACATCATATGTGTGACTGCTTTCCTACCACAGAGCACCAGATCCAAAAAATTTAATTCATCTTTTAGGCACAAGATACTGGAAAATGTTGTCTCTTGTGCTCTTGAAGCTGGCCTAAAGTTATCTGTGCTGAATCAGTACACAAGAAATAAACAGATATTTAACCTCTGAGAAATGAGTTTTCTTCCTAGAGATAGCCCCATGCTGTGAATTGGGTTTTCTAGGTTAATGGAGGAAGAAGGTCTTTCATTTCTACTGAACTCACTGGAAACTATGTGTAGACTGTTCTACAAACTATGAGATTTTTGATCAAAATACACTGCAGTGACCTACATACAAATGCCTCATCTCCTTAATGTGATTCCCATCACAGGGACTGAGATATTTTGCTGTTATAGTCTCTATAATGCAGATCCTCTCTCATGTACTAGATTGCTGCTCTTTTGTCCGTGGATGTCCCCTATAGTCAGGGCCCAAATGAGAACCCTAGATACTTAGCTCAGCCACCAACTTTCACCACACTTTTCAGTTGCTAGCATCCAGTTTAGATCAAACCATCATTTAAAAACCTGTTAATAATTTCGTCCTTTAGCAAAAACTATGATGTATTGAATTGAAAATCCAGGAAAAACATTCATACATGAGAATGACAAAACATGGCTGGAGCATAGTAAAATCTGTGTTCTTACAATAATTTGTCTTATTCTATTGCTTTAAATATTTGGGACTGCATCTTGGCTTTTTACCACAGAAACCAGCAGCCTTGCCATCTGCCCAGCACTGGGCTAATGCTGACTTCAGGGAACAAATCCTGACTGAGTCACCACTGATGAATCGTTGTTTCACTTGGGGGTTTCCTCTGAATCGTCCCACTCCAAGTCATCGTGAAAAGGACATTCTACTCCTTCAATATCATAAATAAGAGTCAAGCCAAAAGAGAAGAATTAAGCAATGCATAGTCACTACAGCATAGGAAATCTGCCCGGTTCTTGAATTTCAGTATCAGTTTTGCTAACTACAGTACTTTCTTTTGTGGCTTTGTTGTTTTTGAGGAACAAAAGCCTTTTAGAGCATTCACATAGTGTGACAGTTTTACAGATCACTTTAATCACTTCAGAAGTTGTCCATTTATATAAACTACTAATTGTTCTCCCCTTAAGCAGTAACACTGCTCTCTGAGGTGTGCTGTTAATCAATCTGCTAAAGACATGAATATTTCCGCTAAATGCCAATCTAGAAGAAGTAATTAGATCAACAGTGGTAAAGGTGGGGGTCTGTTGCCAGGCAGAAGCAAGGCAAGAAATGAGGGCGCTGATATTAAGAACAATTAGGAATGAGCAATGTAGGCAGCAGAAACTGTGTCAGAGAGAGGCAAGATGAATGCTGTGGCCAATGCACAGTATGAGGAAAGGCAAGGATGGTGATTTGCAGATAAAAGGAAAGAGAGAAGAGTAAAGGGCGATTTGGGTAGAACACACATCCTAGAGTCCAAAAAACTCTCAAAATACTTATGTATCACTAAGACAAGAGAATGAACTGTTTTCTACTGCATTTATTATTATTGTGGCCTGCAGTTATCTGGGGAAGGTCTGTAGTTTATGATGTTTACATAAAATTTTATAGAACATAATTGCTGATGCTCTGCAAGGTAATGCAGTATAGCTTGGAAACAAGTAGCGTGTATTGATGAAACAAGATACCTTTGCTAAAGAGCTTTCTGTAAGGGCAATTTTCTAGTTCTGGCTCAGTAAAGAGTTGAGACAACCATAGCAGATCCTTTTTCAGGCATGTGTCTGTCAGCCCAGGTTTCTCTGCATTTTGCTGTGTTGCAGAATAATAACATACACACTGAGAGTTTGAGGGGGTTTTTTTATGTGTGACTATCAAACAATAAGACAAGTAGAACGCTAGATTCTTGAACTTTTCAGAACAATTATTCAATACTGGTTCTGTAACTTTTTGCAGCTAACAACATGACTGAGCTTTTATACCACTGTTTATGCTGAACACACTGTGCCCCAGCATGGTCCTAATGTAATGTATGGGACTATATGCACTATAAAGTAATACCTAATAGAGATATCAAATTTTGAGGCTCACATATATGTAATTGTTACATATTACGTAACAATATAGTATCTAGTAGTTGGCTTTTGGGTTTTTTATTAGTCTTTTTTCTTAAGGAATGTGTCAAATTTGTTCTTGTTTGTTTAGCTGATTTAGAATAAGAGGTCAGTTCATGCTGAATTTCTGAATAATACAAAGCTAAAGGGGTTGTAAGCTACCAAAGGTCCAGGGTTAGCAAACACAACTGGTTCCAGGGAAGCCAGTGGACTGGCAGGAGTCCATGAGTTACCTAACAGATGAATATTCTAAAACAGGGATGCCTGGTGGAGTAGAGCTGCTTGGAAAAATGTTACATTAGGAAATCAAATTGGAAAATGGTTGGTAAACTGCAATTAACCTTCCTATGTTAAATGTAGTGCTCTCACAAAACAACCAGTAATATTATGGGCTTTCCGCAACCTATGGTATCTGAGATGTTTATTTTCCTACAACTTTAGCATAAAAGCTTTCATTTTGGTCTCTTACTTTTTACTATGCCAAATACAAAGAAGCTCTTACTCTGATCCAACATAACCAACCTTTAAAAATGCAATGTTTTGCCTCTTCTTCACAACCTTACTTTCTTTTTTCTTACTAGTAATGATCAGCAATAAATACGCAGCCAAATAACAATCCATTTCACAAGTCATTCATAGATTCCAGCAGAAAAATTATCATGAACCTGATTTTCACTTTGTATGAAGATCACATGGGTATCCATAGAAACTCTTTTAAAGGCTGTCTCCACTTTATCAAGGATGTGCAAGAAGCCTTTAGCAAAATAAATTCTTTAGAACAAGAAACAATATCTAATGTCAGCTCTTCTGCTGATAAAAATTGTTTTAAATTAGTGAGAAGTTATATTCAAAGTGATTTGTAATATATCAGGTACTGGTAATATATGTGGCAAGACCTTTATTTCTTGATTGTTGAGAAGGCTGATTATCTAAATGTAACAATAACCAATTAAAACTATTCAGAGATATTCTAGCTTTTGTGGTGTGGACACTCATTGCAACTTTTCCTATAGAGTCTAGAGCCTAATGAGAGCCTCTGGCCACCCTCCATGAAACTAGGATTGCAACCCCTTAACCACGTTGTCAAACTTTTTTCTACCTTGCTCTCCACCTGGGTGCTCCAACAAGAGAAAGATTCACTTTGGAAGAATCCTGTGTCCAGCCAGGAAGGGACACTTTCTCGTGTGTAACTCAATTCTGTCTGTGTGTAAGAAAATTATGATGTTCAGGGAAAATGCTGATTCTAATCACCAACCAGATAGATTTAATAACACTATAAGCAGCATTGGAGATAAATGCCACAGGAGATATTGAGGGACTCCTCTGAATATTACTACATTCAAGCTCACTTCCAAGTTTGTTAAAGTTGGTACGTGTAACTTACAGCAATTATATTGAGCCTTGACTGATAAAACTGAAAATATAATGAAAACAAATATAATTTTTTTTTATTTTAAAAACTGTTCCAGACTAATTCTCTCCTTTAACTTTTATTTCCATATTAAACTCTCTAATACTGCATTTTTTAGGGAGTTTTTCTATTTTCCAGTATTCAGATCCTATGACTATAAGAAGGTAGCCTTTGAATCAGGCAGGGCTTGGTCTTCTTTTTAATGAGTGCTCCTTAATTATGCTACAGAAACTGGCTTTCAGTTAGAGGAGATTCAAACTTAGTAGCAGAGTAATCAAATTTAAAAAGTTACACCAAGTTAGTCCAACTTACTTTCAACCCACAAAAACAGAGCTTCCCAAATTATATTGCAGTTATCCTAAGATTTAGACCAGTTGCTAATACAGTGATGAAGAAGTTGCAGCCATGCCAGAGCACTCCAGATGTGAACTGGGACCTCTGGGAGAGACATTGCTTCATACTCAACTTAGACAAAACCTTCTGTAGCTGAAAGTGACACCTTCAGCTTTTCAGGTCATCAGGTAAATGCAATCATTTTAACCACACCTAGCATGGATAAGATATTTGAGCTAGCTTCTAGTCAACAAACCCAAGACTACATTCTCAGCTGGTGTAAACCAAATTCAATGGAGCTACATCAGTTTATACCAGGTGGGGATTTAGCCTGAACTTTTGTTTTCTCTTAAACCAAAATTTGACCAAAGACAAACCCAAAACCTGAACACATGGACTTGGAGCTTGTTGACATTCTGTGTAGGAGGTGTCTGTTGTGACCACTATATTGTCTAAATATGAGACAGAACAAAATGCCTCTGTGTTTATACACTGTACTTGTCCGCAGCGTAGCTGCACAGATAGAAGACTAGTCAGCCTGTTTGTCTATAGGCAAAACAATGTGTATCTTGCAATAAAGCTCACACAAGGGAAATAAAAGAGAAGTGAAGACGACGTGATCCTCTGATGCAGTAGATGAGCTTCTGAACATTAAGAAAAAAGAAATCATGCTTGTTTTCAATAAAGATCAAAAGATTATCAGTTTTGCAAATGGTATTATATAGAAGTTATTCTGTGAAGATAATAATTTGTTAATAGAAGAGAGTATAAATATTTTATTAAAAACTCAAAGAAAAAAAATTTGCTTGGAGAGGGAGGATGTTTCATTGTGACCAACATATTACTCAGTTAAAACCAGAATCAAATATAAAAAGTCCCTCTAGAGATCACTGCAACCATTTACAAAAGCTCACTGATATGCAGACTTGCTATCTGGTTGATACCAGCAAGAGATTACTGTCAATCCATCTCATCATCATTAAGATAGGCCAACTGAGCAGCCTAGAAAAACACCAACCAGGAGCACAGTAACATATCTTGGAGGAAAGTGGTTTGGTAACCGAAGGCAGAAGCTAAAAATGAGTTTAAATCACATTTAATTCATCTGCCAACTTTGACAAGGCCATTACAACAAGTGTTTGACTCTGCCCTGGCCAAGGAGTAGCAGCAGTTTGAAGTCCTTCTCTTTGTACCTGTGAACAGAATTGATGACCTTGGGACTGTGCAGCAACAGTTAGTAGCCACACACAAAACCACAAAAAAGTTTCTGTCTTCCCAGAGAAACAGGGTTTAAAAGTGTTTTAGACCAGAATAACCAAGGAAAGAAGCAAGAAAATAACAGTGTGCCCATCCCCTGTTCTGAGGAGAATGCAACCTCTGTCCTTCCATCCTCAGCACTGTAAGCTGAGAGATATTTGCATTACAATAATAATCTTATCTTTGAATAGTGTTCTAAGGTTAAAGTTATTATACAGTGACAAATTAATACTACAGATTTTTAATGAAACAATGTGGGTTTAACCATAGTACTCTCACAAATAAAAATTTCTGTCAGTCCATTTTTGAGCAAAATCACATTTTAAGAACATCTTCATCCATTTTCACTTTTCAGATTTCATGCCACTGGTCATTTTTCATTTGATTTCTTTCAACTGTTTCCCATAGACATGTGTGCAGGCTTTTGCTTGTGTTCATGCATGCATGTGTATCAGGATCTGTAAGAAACTTTGGAAACTCTGTTAATTAGAGAAAGTAGCAGCATATGTTATGTCATGAAAACCTGAATTGACATTTGCCAGTATTATTTACAGAACTGTTTTGAAAACAAAAATATCTTCAGAACCAGAATGAGAACATGTGGTCTTAAAATCCTGCACTCAGGTTAATTCAGTTCCAGTAGGAAGAAGCTCATGTGTCATTTTAGTCCCTTTAAGAGTAAAAAATAGTCAGTCCCTGTATAAATCACAATTCAGTAGCTTTAAATGAACTACAGACAGAAGACAAAAGCTTTGTTTTGTGAAATTCATTGTAACATCTGAATGTTGTTTCACCAGCACACTATTAGGTCTCTGTTGAAAGGTTTAAGAGACTTATACTTTGGTCTTCTTTTGTTTCCTAAGAGATTAAAAATGTGTCATGATTCAAGGTCCCTTGTCTTATGAGAAGAACACCAGCATTACTCTTACTACCTCTCCTTGCAGGAACAGTGTTCTAGGACAACACAGGTTCTGCATTGCATAATTCTTTGAAATCCCCATGCTGAATTTCTCTCTTGTACACAATTCCTCTTGTGATAAGTTAGACAAGTAACCACAATAATGTAAATCAAGTGTATTTCTCCTAAATTATTGTCAAGGCCTGTGCACTGCAGAGCAAGTTTGGGCACTGCTAGGTCTGCTTCCAGATCTCAAGAAAACCTGTGATCTTTGTTGCAGCAGAATACTTCACTGACTTCTTCCTTGTAACAACTGGTGATTTAAATAATCTAACTGTCCTTGGGCAAGGACGTCTGCCCTGCTGGCTGCTCCACCTACCCTGGGCATAGAAACTGCGGCTGAAGTGCTCACAAGTATGTAGTTCAAGAGCCAGTGGGACACTCATGATCCAGCCATGACATCTCACAGATGTTTATCGCTAGCCAGAGCTGCTGTGTGGTGTGAAGCCAAAGGATGTTTTTGTAGTGGGAATTTGAGGAAGAGGGAGCCCCACAGTCTTGTCTATTCCACAGCCTTAAGGTCTGAGGACCTCAGGCAGTCCCTGGACTGATGGCTTTGCTTGCACACTAGCTGTGGATGTACCCTGTGTTTTGGCCATCTCTTCTGTAACAGAGATCATTGGCTTTCTGCAGTTATGTCAAATAAAGAATGGCTGACATACCTACTAGATTTAATATGACCCCATTTTCTCTCCCCGACAAAGCAATACATTGCACCCTCTCATGCACTTCAGCTGACACTAGGCAATAACGCCACAGTATTTGCAGTACTCCCTAGGAATTCCCTGTTGACCAGAAATAGCACAGCAACACTAGCTGCTTATCAAAGGAAAAATGGTGAGGTTGGAAAGCTGACCCCTATAATAGAGAACAGCAGATCGTGATCTGCAAGCAGAGCGCGATGTGTCACCAGCACTCAACACATAGGTGTACAACCCCTAAAGCACAAGCCCTAACAGCAGGAGCTAAAAAGAGAGTCTGAGGAGAGCCTATTCCAGCTGCCTGCACCCCCCTGCAATGCTGGCTGTCGCAGACCAAACCAAGTGGTCACATGTGCCGGATTGTGGAAAGAATGTGTGATGCCTGGGACAGAGAAGTCTCACTTTGTGTGACTCCCTCACAGATGGTGTTTGACAGTGGTTAACAGAGCTGTCTCCCTAGCTGACCCCTGAGCACAAAGGTGTTCTCAATAGATGGGGTACCCAGCCTGCTTTTCAGAGTGTATCTTCTGAATGTCTAAGGCAGTTATTTGACACTAAACAGCATACCTGCAGGCCATATTGGAGTCTGGTACAGAGACCCCCAAGTTACCACTAAGTGGGTTCATTAATTCAGTGAAGGGAACATTTCAGCCTTGAAATGCAACATGATCATGCTAGAAAGATCTTGCACCCAGACGCATCTGGGAAGACTGCCATGGTCATAAAATCACTGAAAATAAGACCAAAAGGACCTCAAAGAGGTCATCCAGCTCATCTCTGCCTAAAGGCAGCATCAACTCTGTCCAAATAATTCCTGACATATCTTTTTCTAGTTTGTTGCTAAAAGTCTTTAGTGATGGGCATCCCATAACTTCTCTGAGCAATCTACTACATCATTTAAGTGTTCCTAATATCCTAAATATTGCTTCAGCTTAAGCCTATTTCTCGTCCTAGACATGGCAGACTTGGCAATATTTATTTTACAGTTTATTCCTTGATTTTCTACAGCAGGATTTTTATATACTTGAAGATAACTATCTCTCACCAATTTTCCCAAAGTAAGCATCACCAGGTGTTTCAACTTTTCCTTCTATGCCGGAGTCTTTTAGTCAATAACCTGGTCATCATTGCCACTTTTCTCTCAACTCTGTCCCATTGTTCTCACACTGTGTCTGATTTCAGATAGAGCTTGGTGTAGACATGCCCTTAAGGGTTCTTTTAGAGAACATGTCACGGATATATTTTCTCTGGTTTTCAGTAAGATAAGCAGAGGGGAGCTGGTGAGCACTTATCAAAAGTTTCCAACTGGAGTTTATAACACTTATGATACACTGTCACTGAGGTGTCTGTAGCTTTGTCAACTAAAGCAATTTAAATGACCTGTGTAAGGCAGTGATAGCTGCCACAGGGGACATAGCTGAAACTAGCCACCTGAGCACTCACAGAGATTCTCAGGAAGGTTTCATAGTAAGTAGAACACACTATGATATCTGCCATCCTCCCAGAGCACCAGTTTTAAAGCTCAGTTGACCATGACTGTACAAGTGTCTGTCCTGTCTACACCAGGTACATTCAGTGGTACTGAAGAGTTACACAACTGTGCAGACTCTCGTTTGCTGAATAGATATTTTATTTTTTTTAAAAAGAATTTTCTTCAACTATGTTCACAGCTATTCTAAGGCTACCTTGTGATCACTGGAAATGATCCCATTTCTGTATGTTTGTGGAAAAGGAACAGTTAAGTGACTACGATTCTTTGTTCTGAAAACACCTCACACAACATCAAATCAGAAGTGGTATTATGTGATTTATAAGCCTGAGCTGGCCAAGCAAGATCATTCAGATATGCACTATTCACAGTAAATCCCCAATTCGAAAGAATGGCAAAAAGTTTTTAAAACATAGAAGATACTTCTTTTTCATTTGACCAATGTACACATTCAGGACATATCACTTCCGTTCTGCTCCAAGAAGGCACGCAGCCTGGACTAACTCCCATACCCTCGGGGCTGGAGTAAGTCTCAGGAAAATGCCCACTTGTGTGTCAGAGCCACGCTCATGCATGTGAGAATCACACTGGATTTACTGCCCAAAAGATAAATCTTTGTGAGCATGGAAGTGGATACAATGTTTAGCTACAAATGAACTTGCCTCGTTAGAAGTATTAATTAGATCAATGGCTCAGAATTGCATTACATGTCAAGGCCAAATTCCTATATTTACCTGGAGCAATGGCTATAATTTATTTAACAGCAATACCACAATGCAGACTTACCAAAAAACTTCATGTTATTCTAACAATGTAGCTCTAATCACAGACCCAATTAGGGTCTGAGAATACTATTTGTCCTTAGACAAAATTCTTCCAATTCCTTTCTTATCTCAGCTTATCTTCTCTCTGTTAAAGACATATCCAAACACGTTGTGCCACATTGTTATTTATGTTATAGTAAAAGCCTCTTCAGAATTTCTTAAAGGGAGTGTTCTTTTTCAGTTCAGTATGTACTCAGATGACTGCTCTCAGAATGAATTCAGTTTTACACTCTTATACAATCATCTAAATATTTCTAATTATAGACTCACTTCTGATACCTGTTTCATTTATCATTGCTATATCTTTACCATTGTTCTCTGAAAGCATATGAACAGTTCCTGACAAAAATCACTTGCATCAAGAGCATCTTCACAGTGGTTTTGTTTTTCAGAAAATAAATGCACTTCAAATAAGCACATAGTTAAAGGTGAAAGCTTTACTTCTTGTCCTGTTTTCAGAACTATTAACTGTAAAATCATCTGATTTCAGTTAGAAATATGACTAATCTATATTTAAAATATATATGTTTGTCAGGCCCTGCAGATGTTTTAGTCAGAGACATGTATATGGAAGAAAAAAAAATTATTTTTTTCATGCCTCGGGATAATGTCATAATCAACACCACCATCAGAGAAATGTGTTTGTGATAAAAAATAATTCTTGCTGGGGAAATAGCAAGTATAGGTAGGTGACATTTGGGCAATGATAAGGCAGGCTGGAGAGACAATAGCCTCCAGCAAGTGTCGTCCAGAGAAGGGCATGTGAGTCCAGGCATGTTGCATGTCTGCAGGCACACAGTTCCTCAGCCCACACTGATTTTGCACCTAAACCAAGCTGTAAGAAATTATTTGCTGTAAGAAGCAACCCTCTCCAAGAGATCCGCCAGCTCTGTGTACGATAAACACAGATGTGTGACCAGCTTCAATGTTGAGACTCTTGAATTGTGGTTAACTCAGTATAGTGCTCCTGGGATTAGTTTGAAGTAAGGGTATCAGCAGGAAAATTAAAATTAAGTTATCCAATAGGTCATTGGTTCTCAAACTGTGGTCTGAAACAATGATGGTTTGCAAGAGAGACTGTGGAGCACTGTTAAGCAGCAAAATTTACAAATGGGTTGATTAGAAGTGTGATAGTAGATGTATACAGTGACCCATAAGAAATTATGAGGGTTGGTCCAGCAAGTGGAAATTACCGTCATAAGAATACAAAAAGCTTCTCCAGAAAAACACTTTTTTCATCTGTAGCAAGCACATAAAACAAGAAATGTTATAGCTTTCCAAAATTCCTCCAAAGATTGGAAGATTTTTTTTATTGTAACAATAGCGTGGAAACAACATTAATTATTTTTTCTATTTCTAGAGCTACCCTAGTGCTTGGGTGGGAATGGAACAAAACCCATGTGAGAGATCTTAGTTTTGTTTCTGGGCTGATGTGAGTTCAAATTATGGTAGCTTGGATTTGAACCAAACAAATTATCACCTGTATCTGAGTAAATCTTGCTTCCTTTACACCAGAATGCGTTCCCTGTATGTAGTACATGATTGAGATGTCTAACCATACTCCAGAAAAAGAAGCAGTCAGGGAATTTACCAGGTATCTTTATCTTTTACAGTTAAAATAAAAATCTGCAGAAGAAAAAATAATTTCATACTTCAAACAAAGCACTTAGGCGCCATGCAGTTGAAAAGAGGTAACGGATTTAAAACAGGTAAAGGATTTAACTAGCCCCAAGATGTTTAAAAAAATGTACAAGGCATAGAAAGGGAGGCCGACATTAGAAGCAAATAATTGCCCTACTGGGGCCAATGACCTGCCTTGCCCACCACTCTCACTGTGGCCACTGAGGCTATGCCTCTACAGTGAATAAAAGAAGCCAGGGCATGTTTTTTGGCCTTGTAGACAACTGGCACAGCACAACATCTGTCAGAAGAGCTAAATTCTCTGCACTTGGGTCTCTGCTCTGACTCTATTTAGTTTCCTCAAATAAATGTAGCCTAATAGATTGTTAAGGAAAGAATATAGGAAATAAATCAAGTCAAATGATCCTTTTTCTGACATATCATGCCAGCCTCTGCAGTTCAGCACCCTTGGGACTTCCTGAGCCAGAAGCTGCAGCCACAATTTAATAAATGAAGATGAACTCTCCTCCATGAGTTTTTCAGCTTTATTGTGTGAAAATGTGCTTCTTTCCATTTGTTTCAAGTCTGGTATCTATTAAATTCATTGGTTGTCTTCTTAATTCTTATGCTATAATAAACACTGAATAATTACTTTTTTACTCATTTTTCAAAATTTTTTTTTACTGGTTTCATCATTTCCCCTCAATCACCTTTTCCAGTCCTATCTGTTTCATTTCTGCTTCTATAGAAATTGTTCAGTAGCACAGATCATCCTTGTCACCATTCTCTGTGTTCTCTAGTTCCATTGTAGCCTTTTAGAAATGGATTACCCAGAACATTTATTGTTCTGTTATGGGTGTACAATGGATTTACACATCCATCTGAATTTTTTAATTCCTCATTCTTTTCCCAATAATTCCTACTTTAATTGTCACTTTTTTCTTGCAGAAGACACAGCAACCAAACATTTCACTGATGTTTTCAGGGACTTTAAGGTTTCTTTCAGGAGTAATAATAGCTAATTTAGAGTCCATCACTGTGTATGAACAGTGAAGGTTACTTTTTCTCGGAGCATGACTTTCCATTTATTGACATTGATTTCACCTGTCATTTCATTGCTCAATACCATGAGACTGTTCTGTCACTCCTCACATCCAGCTTATGCTTTTACTATCCTGATTAATTCTGTATCATTACACAAAAAATCACCTCTAAATTCAGCACCTTTCCAAATCCCTGGAGTGCTGATAGTTCCTTGCTGTGAAAACTGATTATTCACCCTACCCTTTGTTTCCTATCTTTCACCAAGTAATCTGTTGGAGGGTTTACTCTTCTACCCCATGACAATTCAGTTTCATTAATGTTGTTTATCTCTTTTTGAAAATTCAGGTTCTTAAATTTGAATAACATTATCCAAATAATCCCTGGCTTCTTCAGAGAATTGCCATAGTTTTGCAAAGTATGTCTTTCTTCTACAAAAGTTGTTCTGATTCTTGCCCAATATATCATCTTTACCCTTTTGTCTACTAATTATTTGTTATTATAGTTTCTAGCAATTTTCCTGTTAAGCATGTCAGACTTGGTGATCTGCTGGAGCCCTTTTTAAGAGCTGATTGCCCATTTGCCACTTTCCATTATTTTAGTATCAGATATTGCTAAGTATTAGCATCTTCTATTATCAGTTCATACTGATACAGTCCTCAGGTTTTTTATCTATAAAGAAAATCTGCAGTATATGTAGCTCCTTATTTTTTCCTATAATGACTGTTACTGAAAAAAACCCGCAATATTTCATCTCTAGGCTTGTACTACATTCTTTGTTTACTACAGTCTTATTCACCAATCAACCCTGCCTTTAGCAGACCTCTTTGTTTCCAAAATGTTAAATATTTTCCCCTCCCCCCTTTTTTTTTCTTTTTGGGAAAAACTTTATTCTGAGGGATGATTTTTTTTTTTCTTCTAAAAATCACCTGTCCTCTTCTTTTTAATCACTAATTTAGGGAACAAAAATTGAAGAGCACTGTCTTTTTGCAAGTGTTTTTGATGAGTATTGCATATTCTCTGAGTTTCTAAGTTGGTGTAAAAATATAAGAATTTTACCCTTTTAGCTAGTTTTTCTTTTTAAATATTTTTCTCAGTTTAATGTGATTTTATTCTTTCATCATAAATATTACATGGATGTGATGAGAATTTTTTGGTATGTTTGTTCATTACTGTTATTGTGAGTTTTTACACACTTACAAGGATATGAAGTTTGAGTATTTGTGTCCACTGTGGCACGGTGGTTCTTGGGTAACTGTTATCTTTAATCAGATAGTGTGCATTAAATTCTGAGATATAAATCTAGAAATAAACCTTATTTTGAGGGTTTTTTTTGACAGAATTGCAGTATGCAGCCAGTTAGAGTGATGTTTGTAGTGAGTAAAATTTATTGAATGTGTCTTTGAGTTTATTATCAATAATAGACACCTCAGTTGTGCTCTGCTTTGGATGTCAGTGTTTTTTATTGGATCTTGGATTCTCTGTTCTTTAGTTGTACATCTGTTAATTGGGAACAATAGCATATATTTGCATTGCATTGGTATTAGGAAGACAAATATACTATAAATTATGATGTATAATTGGAATATGCAACAATAACAGAGTTCATAGAAGCACTCAAGATAAAAAGATGAAACCTTTCAAAAACATCTGGTTTGTGCATATGGTGCTGTAATAAATATTGTACCATAATCAGCATTAATGCTTATAGGTTATACCTCTACATCTCTGTTAATCTTCAATATTTCAGTAACATGCAAGTTCTGTTAAGCTTTATAAATACATTATGTGAATACTTATCATTATAGAAAAAAAAAACATATTAAGAATGGGAACAAGGGCAAAAATATACACTGGATGTATTTCACACTTTGTTCATTTTGCTTTGTCCCATACTGTGAATTTATGACAGACCCTTACCTGTACTTCTGTAAAGCAGTTTTTAATTGGTTGAATTTTGTAACCATATTGGCAAAAGTTTGTTTTGAGAAAGAATTTGCAGGAAGATGGAGCTGCAGACCACATCAGGAGAGGAATCCCAGGTGAAGCAATTTGCCTGAGAGACACTCCAAATAGAAGACAGAAAAATTATTTAAGAGAAAACTGGTTACGGAATGACTGGTGCAGCAACAGGGATAAAAATGATTGAGCAGAAGAAAATGGTCACACAGGAAAGGGATGAACTCTGTGGAGACCTCAAGGCAAGGCACTGATTAGATGCACCAGTGAAGCATAAGACACTGAGAGAAATAAAAGGGAGTTGAGTCAAATGGATGAGCCAGACAGACCACAATGATCTTTTCAATGAGGTGAACTAGGGTAAAGCGGAAAGATCTCAGCACCAGCCTCACTAGTGAACAGGGCTGAAGAGCCCAGAGTGACAGGGTGGTGGTTCATTGAAAGAGGCAGGAAGATGCATTTATAATATATTAACTGTCTAGCTTAGTGTTTGCAGAACCAGCCAATACTCAGATGACCAGCATAATTATGAAGTAAACAGTGTTATACTCCAGGTAATTTGAGAAATAGTAAAATATTGTCATGTAAAATCCATTATTGTATGTCCTGATATGTGTAGTGAGTAATGACATATATAACCCAATGGTTTAACATATCTGATTTAGGAGACTAACTTAAAAACTTTTAATATAAAATGTAATTTTATATGTAAATGTAATTATTAAAGAATGTAATTTAACAATCAAAAAGATGGTTGTAAAATACTCATATACATCAAAAAGAACACCCTAAGGTTGTTTTTAGACAGCTCATAATTTCAACCAATTGCACAGGACTGGAGATAGTTTCATAATATTTATGGATTAAGTTCCTACATCTATGAATTGCTTCAAACACAAGTGTAGTGAAGACAGGGTGGGGTGTCTTTGTGTTAGAATCAGGGGGAAGGCCAACAGGGCAGATGTCACAGTGGGAGTCTACTATAGGCCACCCACCCAGGACAGAGAGATGGATGAAATATTCTATAGGCACTTAGGAGAAATCTCACGATCACTTGCCCTTGTTCTTGTGGGAAACTTTAACTTCCCAGGCATCTGCTGGAAATACAACACAGCAGAGCGGGACCAGTCCCGGAGATTCCTGGAATGTGTGGAAGATAACTTCCTGACACAGCTGGTGAGTGAACCGACCAGAGAAGGTGCCCTGCTGGACCTCCTCTTTGTGAACAGAGAAGGACTGGTGGATGATGTGGCAGTTGGAGGCTGACGAGGGCACAGCGATCATGAAATAATGGAGTTTTCTATTCTGAGAGAGGCCAGGAGAGAGGGCACCAGAACTGACATCCTGGACTTCCAAAGGGCTGACTCTGACTTGTTTAGGTAACTGCTTGACAGAATCCCTTGGGAGATGGTCCTGAAGGGTATAGGGGTCCAGGAAGGCTGGACACTCTTTAAGAAGGAAGTGTTAATGGCACAGAAGCAGGCTGACCCCAGGTGCTGTAAGAGAAGCTGGCAGCACAGAAGGCCACGCTGGCTGAACAGGGAGCTTTGGCTGCAACTCAGGGAGAAAAGGAGAGTTTATGGCCTTTGGAAGAAGGGGCTAGCCATTCCAAATGATAACAAAGATACTGTGAGGCTATGCAGGGTGGAAATCAGGAGGTCTAAAGCCCAGCTGGAAATTAATCTGGCTTCAGCAGTCAAAGATAAAAAGGAATGTGTCTATAAGTACTTCAACAGCAAAAGAAAGACCAGGAGAGCCTCCATCCCCTGCTAGACATGGGAAGAAACATGGTAACAAGTGATGAGGAAAAGGCTGAGGTGCTTAATGCCTTCTTTGCATCAGTCTTCAATAACAAGACTAGTTGTACTGAGGGAATCCAGCCTCCTCAGCCAGAAGACAGAGACTGGGAGAACGACCCCCCTGCAATCCAGGAGGAGATAGTCAGTGACCTACTGCATCACATAGACATACACAAGTCTATGGAACCAGATGGGATACACCCGAGGGTGCTGAAGGAGCTCGCTGGGCTGCTTGCGAAGCCGCTTTCCGTCATCTACCAGCAGTCCTGGCTCACCGGGGAGGTCCCGGCAGATTGGAAATTGGCCAATGTGACGCCCATCTATATGAAGGGTCGGAAGGATGATCCGGGAAATTACAGGCCTGTCAGCTTGACATTGGTGCCTGGGAAGCTGATGGAGCAGCTCATCCTGAGTGCCATCATACAACACATGAGGGACAACCAGATGATCAGGGCCAGTCAGCATGGATTTATGAAAGGCAGGTCCTGCTTGACAAACCTGATCTCCTTTTACGTCAGGGTGACCTGCTTATTGGATGAGGGAAAGGCTGTGGATGTTGTCTACCTTGACTTTAGTAAGGCCTTTGACACCGTTTCTCACAGCATTCTCCTGGTGAAACTGGCTGCTCATGGCTTGGATGGGTACACTCTTCGCTGGGTAAAAAACTGTTTGGATGGCCGGGCCCAAAGAGTTGTGGCGAATGCAGTTAAACCCAGTTGGCAGCCGGTCATGAGTGGTGTCCCCCAGGACTCGGTTTTGGGGACACTCCTGTTTAACATCTTTATTGATGATCTAGACGAGGGGATCGAGTGCACCCTCAGTAAGTTTGCAGATGACACCAAGTTGGGTGGGAGTGTTGATCTGCTCAAGGGTAGGGAGGCTCTGCAGAGAGATCTGGACAGGCTGGAGTGATGGGCTAAGGCCAGCTGTGTGAGTACCGGGTACTGCACTTCGGCCACAACAACCCCAGCAGAGCTACAGGCTTAGAGAGGAGTGGCCGGAGAGCTGACAGTCAGAGAGGGACCTGGGGGTGTTGATTGACAGCCGGCTGAACATGAGCCAGCAGTGTGCCCAGGTGGCCAAGAAGGCCAATGGTACCCTGGTTTATATCAGCAATAGCCTGGCCAGCAGGGACAGGGAAGTGATCCTGCCCCTGTACTTGGCACTGGTGAGGCCACACCTCAATTACTGTGTTCAGTTTTGGGCCCCTCGCTACAAAAAGGACACTGAATCTCTTGAGCGTGTCCAAAGAAGGGCAACGAAGCTGGTGAAGGGTCTGGAGGACAGGTCTTATGAGGAGCGGCTGAGGGAACTGGGGTTGTTTAGTCTGGAGAAGAGGAGGCTTAGGGGACACCTCATCACCCTCTACAACTACCTGAAAGGAGGTTGCGGAGAGCTGGGGATGAGTCTCTTTAACCAAGTAACAAGTGATAGGACAAGAGGGAATGGCCTCAAGTTGCACCAGGGAGGGTTTAGACTAGATATTCGGAAGCATTTCTTTACAGAACGGATTGTTAGTCGTTGGAATGGGCTGCCCAGGGAGGTGGTGGAGTCCCCATCCCTGGAGGTGTTTAAGAGTCACATTGACATAGCGCTGAGGGATATGGTGTAGTTGAGAACTGTCAGTGTTAGGTTAATGGTTGGACTAGGTGATCTTCAAGGTCTTTTCCAACCTAGATGATTCTGTGATTTTTGTGAATTATTTTGTCTTATTTTAACAACATACCATAAAGTTTCTGTTAAATCATAATTTTTATCAGTCATTAAGATTAAAAGTATGTATTTTACGGGCAGCAGGAAGCAAACCAACATATAAGGAAAACAGATGCTACTAAATCATTCTTAGCATTATTTAATAGTCTGAAAATAGTGTGTTTATGTTTGCAGTACAAAGTGTAAATTGTGTAAATTTTATTTGGGTTCTTTAATTATTCTCAGAAATTGACTTAAGATTTAGTTTTAAGATGTCTTGAATAAATTCTTGCTATACGTTTTCTCTATCCTACCTTCTGAAGAAACATGCTAGAGGCATTCACCTCACCTCATTTTACACAGCTACAATGTCAACTTCACCCAACCTATTTGTATAACTCCCTATTATTTCAGTAAGATATATGGGCATTTCCAGAATGTGATCTAAAACAAGTCAGATGAGTCATAATACTAGTGTCTATTCCTGGGGACAGGTGCCAAAGGGAGCCTGGGTGAGCAGTTCAGGTGCAGACATCTAATGTGTAAATAACTTAGAGGGAATGAAACCCATTCAGGAAGGCTGGTGACACTAGTAGTCACAGTAAAAAAAAAAAAAAAAAAAAAAAAAAAAGGACATCATGTGTAATAAAAGAGTTAGAGGAAGGAGCAAATCCAGGAAACAAAGTTCATGTTGAAGTTCCTGAGAAGCTGATGCACAGGAGCTCAATCCACAGATGACAAAAGCAGAAAATGTCCATGTCGGGCAATGGTGAAAGAAAGGAAATGAGGAGGGTATCAAAATGTTCAAAGAAAAATGGGAAATAGAAAACATGGGATAAAATGGACAGGTGCCACTTTGTTGAAACCAGGGAGAGTGGGCATACCTTCTCTTTCACTCCTTGGAAGGAAATGATTTACTCTCTTCTGTCGGATTTATTGGGAAGGAGAAAGCAAAGAGGCCGGAGCACCTCTGCCCCATCAGCACTGTCTGCTGAAACATGTGAACTTGCAGGCACAGGGCAGAGTAGCAATTCTGATATTACACAACTTCCCTTCCAGTAATGCTGCTACCTCTAGCCTGTAACCCATGGTCACTTTAATAACAGCCTCAGATAGCTGATTTGCCCTAAATCTCCTTATAGTCAAAGGGAGTACTTTTTTCCTTTGGCTTTCTCTGTGGTCAACTACATTGTTTCTATAATAACAGTCTTTATCACGATCCTGATTTTGATCCAAATTTTCTGTCACAGTCATGAACTTCTTTGCTTATGTGGGTTTGTTTCACATCCTTAACATTAATTAAATGCAGGGGAGTGTTTTTTTCACATTAATTTTCTTTTCTCTGATTTGTTCCTTTCTTTTTTTCTCAGTAATTGCAGTAGGATTAACTGCATTGTTAGCGTTAGAGTTCTGAATACAAATAAGAGGGCTTTTCCCTTTCTCTTCCCTGACTACATTTCTATTACTGCAATCACAAGTATTGTTAACAACATTAAAGCCCACAGCAGATGTGAACCAGGCTATAGTGAGAGAATATTTTGATTCCACAAAAAGGTTCAGCACTGAAACATAATGTTCTGGCTTCCCAGCTATTACAGGGCAAACTAGCATGCACTTATGAAAGTTAATATCTAATTTTCTAGATGCCTGCTGCCAATTTGTTTTCATTCTACTTCAGTATAGTAGGCAATGAGAAGGGATTTTGTAAAGATTACTACTGGGCTCATTATTATTGCACTAGTAGTTCTGGAAAACAAAATACCAAAACTCAGCTGATGATGACATAGTTATACAACAAAACTGGCTGCCCAGAACTCAGAGCCTGGAATGAGCCCCTGGAGGAGACCTCGGACTCATACCCTACAACTTAAATAACTCCAACTTATCTTTTATGCTATGTTCTTAGTTCTATTGCAAAACTGGATTTATGTTAGTAAATGAAGGGCTTTGTGGTCTTTAACCTCTCTTTTTGTCCAGTGTTTGGAATACAAACTAGGCCAGGAGTGACAGCCGAGAGCTGCTGCCATCTCATGGTTGCAAGGGATCCCGTGCAAAACAAGCTGCCTGCAAGCAGGTGGAAATCCTACAAGGCAGTTACTGTCACCACACAAGCCAGATCCCTTTCAACTGTGGAGAGCAGAGGATATCAGCAATTTAATGGTCATGGAGGCTGAGCTATTCTCACAGCCTGGGCACTGCTGCCTGCAGGCTCTTGATACTTGTGTATATCTTGTGTTGCATTTTCCCTCTCTCTCTGCTCACTCCCTCAGCTATCATGCAGAAAATGAATAAAACAAAGGGGGTTGTCTTTTGTAACTCTGTAGGAATTACCAATATATTTGTACTTTTAGAGCGATTTGCCTCTACCAGTGGAGACAAATGGAGCTGCTGGACAGGACAGAAAAAAGGAGATTCCCTTTTCCCTGGAAGATTTCCTGCAAAAAGTGGAGGTTGGTTTGGCCTCTTCTGTTGCTAGAGGTGATTTACTAAATATGACCTGGAACTGTACTTGAATTTCCAGTTGACAAAGTCTTTGAAGTTTTATATCATATGCAGTATTTTGGTTCAACTACATTCCAGTTCTTATCCAGCCTTAATAATTCAATTACCATTATATCCATCTGAAATGTACCTTGGCCTTTCAAGGTTGATGTTAGAACAATCACGATTAACCAGAGGTTAATAAAGAGTAGGAAGAATTGAAAAAATAAAAAAAAATTGTGTTAGAAATCCATTCAAAATCTGTAAGAATGCATGAAAGAATTGCATGAAGATTGTTCCAAGTTTAAACCATAAGAAACATTCTGTAATATCTTCTCTACCACAAGTGGGTATAAGCTAAGTGTGTTCAGTAACCCTGAAATGCTGTTTCCTTTTCTAATTAAGGAAAAGAGCTTTCTAGGGATGTCTACAGAATAATACAAGATGCTCTGAGAGGATGCCAAATTATAGTGGGAATGTGTTTGTTCCCAGTGTGAATAGAAGCACTTTAGATCCTAGTTGCTTAGAGGAACAGAGATATCAGATGCTGGCACAAATGCTTTCTGTATTCCTTCAGATATTTCAGAAACCATAGATATTTTACTTCAGGCCAACTCTTTTAAACAACACTCAAATCTAATGTATCCGTTAAAGTCCAGGAGCTCTGTGAGGGAACTTATACAACCACAAGCAACCCAGTTACTATGGTTTGAGGAGGTACCTTTCCCACTTTCAAGTGGAGCTGAGCTAGCTGAATGTGTGCACACTCCTGAGTCCACTGCAAAGCAAACCAGTGCTGATAGATCCCTTCCCAGTTTTGACAACATGCTTTTTGCAAATTCTCAATTATCTTACTTATGACATGGGTGTTTAATAATCTTTTTCTTCATGTAGGATAAGAGATCTCAAGCAGAAATGGCTGTGTACACAAACACATTCATAGGTTACAACGGAAGATCTGAGAATTGAAATGTCTGATTTCCAGCTCTGTAAAATTTCTTTAACTGGACCATTATGTAATAAAGACCTTCTTTCTAATTCTATATTTACCTACCTCCACTCATTTCCCTCCTCACCCCAGAATGTATTTTATAACCTCAAACTTGGAAAATAAGTATGTAAATACATGAGCTGAAAGGATAAAGGAAATGTAATGATGGTTGCTAGAAAAGGGGGAGGAAAGGCATGATCTTCGCAAATAGTAGTATTAAACCTTTGATGAAGTAATTAATAACATGTTAAAAGCTCTCCTACTCACAGTACATTTGTTTCTGTAATTGTGATACACTAAGATATTCAGTGTTCAATTGCCCTGAAACTCATTCACAATCCCTTGGTAGCAGCTAATTCCTGTACATTCCCAATGACAGAGAACATTTTTAACCTACATTTCCATATTAATCTGGTAATGCTTCCATACTGTTTCAGGGAAAATGCTGCTTGCTCGGCAAGGTCAGTCCCCAGAGAGCAGCTCAGAAGTGGCAATGACATATAAATGTACTCTCTGCCCCTGTGCACCACTTCTCTTTTTCTTACTGTTCCAGCAAATCCTAAAAACAGATGACTTGCTGAGTCCCAAGAGTCAGAGAGTGAATTATGCAGATACCTAGGGCTTTTTATTAAGGGTAAGGAGAAAAACTTCTTCTAAATAAATTCTTATTGCTGAATTTGTTTGCTTTTTTTTTTTTTTTCACAAGTTCATTAGGATGATTTCTTATTATTGAGAGTCTTAAAAATTGAAAGGAACAGGAAACCTGTGGTTGCTGATCAGTGAAAACAGCCTGTTTAAGGCATCTCTCCTTCTATTTTCAGAACTTCTACTAAGCAAGAAATCTCTACTTGGCTTTCTGTTGAACCTGTGAGTTAATTTTAGAGCTGTTATCCTGAAAGTCCCTCAATGCTGGAGTTCATTGACAGCAAACATACAGCTAAGAAAAAAAAAAAGTTTTTCTATGGGAACTTCGGGAATTACACTGTGCACTTAATGGATCCCCTGGCAGCATTTATATGACCTAAGTTAGGCAAAGTCAATGACTCTATCACTGGAAGGAGGACATGCCTAGGTAGCTAAACTATTACACTGTGACCTATATGATGGAGAAGGTGCACCTCCACTGAGTAGGCCAAATGTCTTTTTTTTAAATTTAGAGAGCTTCAATGCTTCAGCAACTATATCTTGCTACTGTAATCTAGACAGTACTCTTTTATATCAGATAACTGCTTTTCTTTCATATGTCTACCCCTCAGGGCAGGAGTTCTCCATTCTTTGGTCCATGGAGTACAAGACATGCCTCAGTTGTCAGCTCCTGATATTTAGTATTGCTAAATGCAGTATAGATGTTTTGACTGATTTACCTAATAGTCAGATGGTTAAAAAGTCTGCTACTGTACCATTCTCTGCTCACAACTATTTCATGCTGGG
Organism: Strix aluco; assembly: GCF_031877795.1. Classification (NCBI taxonomy): domain Eukaryota; kingdom Metazoa; phylum Chordata; class Aves; order Strigiformes; family Strigidae; genus Strix; species Strix aluco. Next base: position 68,027,037 of record NC_133935.1, read on the forward strand.
TTTTACTGGATTTTTCTTCAGCTTTTAGTGAACCTCAGCAAGACTGGTGGGAGTCATCAACTTTTGAAGCCCACCAGGGAGCATGAAGGAGCACAAGGGCTGCAATCCCTGGCCACCACCCAAAAATCAATGCATTAACTACCACAGTAGACAATTTCTGCATGCTTTCTTGTAAAGATTTTGTCATAGTATTGTTTCCTATAGTCAAAAACGTATTCAAATAGATCATTTGCACAATATATGATGGGATGTCGAATAAGTCTGTGATACCAGGTAACAGACTGTACCCAAAGACTTCCTTTTCGGAGAAAAAAGTTTGTGTATTGAACTAAAAATTATGAGATGAAAATATTTCTAGGGAGAAAATAAATTGTGCTTGTCACACAAACAAGCACTACACAGTGACTACCAAAGATGAGGTGTGGCATTCGGGTGTTCAGGTTTATTGAAAAAGCAGTCTATGAAAGGAAGAGTTGGAACCGCCTTTCACTGCTACCTGTGCAAATGAGAAAAAGCCCATGTAAATGAAGTACTTTACTTCTGTCTATAATAGATATGGGAGCAGAATAAAGCACAAGATGTGCCCCTCCCCAAATGAAGATGTTTCAGAAGGCCCGTGAGCTTTTCAACTCCCTCTCATACACTTGCATTTTTAATGCCACAAGGCATACATTAAATTAAGGATTCTTGTATATGCAATTATAGCATTTTAAAGAGTTTGTTCAGCAGCTGTTGAAAATAAGTATCAGCCACTCTGGGCAATTAAATTTCATATCTCAAAATGACAGAAGGAGCATTCTCCATTAGCACAAGCAGCAGGGAATCAGAGACTATCTGAACTTGGAAATTATTCTTACTAAAGGAAAACTGGAAAGGCCATTGTCACTTGCCAAATAAAATTATTACTTTTAAAATAAATATTAATTAATGTTATATACTACAGAGATGAAGAGTTACTGAAACTATTAATTGCTCCAGTTATGTGATGCATATCCACTTATGTGATGCATATCAGAAAATTTATTTAGGTTTTCAGGAACAAGGACTTGCCTTTTGTCACATTTTTGTACTATTCCCAGTACAACTGAGCTCTAGTACCTGTTGATGGACCCTATAGTCTATTACAAGATTGATTCTTTTACCAATACAATGATAGAAAAGCTAGTAGGGCTAGTGTTTTCTCAGGGTTTTTTCACCACAGAACAGGAACTTTAATGAAACTAACTAGACCCCAACAACATTCCCACCCTCCCTAAATCACAGGTTGTCTAAACATTATATATTGTTTAAAATTATTTGGTTGATCAAGAAAACAAAGTCACCGTATGTTTTTCGTATTCAATAGATGTCCAGATACTGTGATTAACAATGTACTGTAATTATGTGATGTACAAAATAGATATTATTTACATTAGTTACATAAACCCATAATTAATAAAGGAGAAGGTGGAAGAGATGCTTTCTGTCATCAGCTACCATCTTGTCATCCAGAAAGGCACATGTAATATCTGCCCAGTTTTGTGTACACTTGCAGGTGATTAAAAAGTGCCACATTATCTCTTGGAAAATATCTAAGGCATACAGAAAATAAAAGTTTGAGTCACAGGCAAGGTGAGATCTTGAACATAAAGCTACCTAAAAATAAGGTAAAGGATCTCAGCCATTGCTCAACCCCAGAGGGGGGGGAAAAAAAAAAAAAAAAAAAAAACAAGAAAAAAGAGGTATAAAAGGGCGATACCGGGAGTCCTGAGCTTCATGAACTGCTCTGGAGAATAGGCTCTAGAGAGATAGGGGTCCTTAACACATTTATCTTTATTCCTCTAAAATTTTTCTGTAACATTGCTTTTCATAGATTGAAACTATATCCTGCAATATATAAGGAGGAACCAGACTGCCTAATGTTACTATACTTGTGCCTCCCCATCACTTCTGAAGGAAATTAGAGTGTGCCAGCCCTGGGTAAGAAGAGCTTGGTTCACTCATCACCCTGTTGACCTTAAATCCCGGAGAAATTCCAGCTCCTAAATTGGGTACCTATGGCACATCATCTGAATATAGCCTTTGTTCCCATTCTTAGCACATTTTCAGATTAACATGCTTTCAGTTAATATCCACAATGCACTCTGGCACTGCCTGCACATGACAGGAGTACAGGGAGAATCATTCTCTATTGTACTATTTTACATCTTAATCCTACAATTTATATTTTTTTCCATCTGCTGTGCTCTGGGCATAAAGATCAAGCCCAGAATACTTAATTTCTTACAAGAGAGTTACTTTTTGTGTTTTGTCTATAATTTCAGGCTAATAGCTATTCTGCAAATTTACTGGTCTATTCTCCACGTACTGTTTTAAGATTTGCATACATAAATCTTATCTCTGTTAATGGTGCTGAGAAGGATGTGCATAAATCCCCACATAGAGAGATGAAATAATGGGACTCTTAAGGCTTATTTATTTAACACTGGAAAACATGTTATAGTTATTGCAATAATCTCTACAGCTCTGATTTGGGATATGAAAGAGACAGGTATTCCATATATTGCTGTGTAATTTCATTTAATGATTACTGTAAAATCCAGAAAATCCTTGCTATCAAAAAATTTCAATGTATTTCAAGTGCTTCTTATCCATTATAATATATATTTTGACTGGCAATTAATAATCCCTTTTTTCTGCATATATACAACATTCTTTTCTTTATATTATCTTTCATACAGTCTAGATACAGTGTATGCCATTTTAAGTTAATAAAATTAGACTCCTGCAATTATTCTTCACAGAAGCCAGTGATAGTATTAATCATTCCTTCAAATTGTTCTTCCAGACAATGTAATGTTCTTCCAGTAAAATGTACAAAATGTTCTTATTGAACATTTCATTAAATAGATTCCTTAGTGCTCTTTGGAGTATGTTTACTATGGCATCTGTGCATATGTAAAATATTTAGAGCTTTGCTTTAAATTCTTCATGCTGGTCTTGATATACAGATTTTCCACCTTTTTTCGCTGCCACAAAGTCTTATGCATGCATTATACCATATGTATATAGCACTGTTTTGAATTTTTGCTATAATCTACCCATTTCTTTTCTATGTGAGCAGCTGAAAAATGTGGGTCAAGGGTAAATCTTAGCCTAGTGGCAGTGAACAGTGAAACCTGAACCTATCTGATCTGGTAGGTGTCTGTAATCATGTGAGCTGAAATTGCTGTGGATCAGATGTCAATTCTATTTGAATATTTGGAGAATCAGCAAAGTGAACTTGCTGCTAGCTGATAAACATTTGTTAACTACAGTGGTTAATTTTTAACTCGGGGAGGAGTTATAAAAGTGTAGTAAGTTATTAAACCCCTGTTTTTTTAAAGTAAAATGCTTTTCTGGTTTTCAGTAGTTGATGACAGCAAATCAATACCTTAGGGTATGTTCCTATATTCATGATTCAGCAAATACACTTTCTTGAACTTTAATCTGCAGGCTAACTTCATGAGAAAGTATGTTTAATAGGGTTTAGAAAAACATTGCATCCTGAAAACATTTTCTTTTCTGAAAAACAGAGGGGTGTTACTCCTTACCCTTCATTAAGATAGTTGTTCAAATATTTAAGTTTCTGAATGGACTGAAAGAGCTTAACCAGTAGATGCCTCAATCCCAAGTGTGCCCCCATCCATGTCATACCATCCCAAACAAAGACATTTGCAGGCACTCAGAAGCAGAGGAAGTTTTCCAGTTACACTTTTGCAAAGATGTGATCTCCAAAGTGAGAAAAGGAGCAGAGGAGCACCTTTGTGACAAGACAGGACATCTGCCCAAGCAGACCAGCCTGTATTTTCATAACTGGCACTTATATCAGGGAAATGGATGCTGCAGGTCTGAGATGCTGCAGGCTGGGGTTGATGCCAAGGGCCATCCATGCTATTACCCTGCCACGCAGGTGCAGAGGTGCAGGGCACCACCAGAATCTTGACTCGGTTACAAAGCACCAGTGACACTGGGAGGTTTTCCAGGTTAGACAGGATTTAGGGAATTTACTAAAATTGTCACAGAGTTTAGACAGAACATGAATGTCTGATTTACCAAGAGGTATGGTTTTGAGCAAGCTTGATTGCTGTATGGTTCCCACTAAGGGAAGCTGCAGAAAGTGGGAAGGAAGGACCTAACATCAGTGTAGAGAGGAGCCAGCAGCAGTCGTGCTGTGGATTGTCACCTGGAATGTAAGTAAAGTGAAGGTATTTCTGTTGTAAAGCAGGATTTCATAGGATTGGATTTAATCTGCATGATCTGATTTGCACAGGTGAAATCCTGCTACTCCTTTTGGCTTCAATATTTAGATCAGGGATATTATATTATACTATATGGCAAGCTATGGATTGAAAAACACAGAATTTGTAACAACTGTTTTTCCAGAACTCTCCTTTGATGTAAATGTTTATTTTGATACATCTACACAAAAAAAAGCCATCTCCATAGAAACTTCCTGAACTTTATGTCTTAAATAGCTACTTTAAAGGGCTTATCTTGAGAGTTATTGAGGACACTCAGCTCTCGCTGTCTCCTAAAATAGCAATAACTCTAGAAACTGCAGTGCTGTTTTCCACTGTGTATTGACAAAAGTATAGCCATTCAACTCAGATTAATGTAGAGTTCAATATTTTACTAAACTGAAAAATAAATCCCTTTACTTATCCAAATCTTCTTTAGTTTATTTTGTATTTTTTTTCATCTGAGCACATTCAGATACTGCACATACAAACTTAAGTGATTTTCCACTGAATTAAACATCAGATATTGGTCTCAAAGTCAACTCTTTCTCTGTAGTCAATGGAGACAATCAGGTACTTGAAGACAAACATTTATTCTGTCTAGTTCAAAAGCCTTTTTTGCACAGACTGTCAAGGAGGCCTCAGTGAATATCAGAGATGAGATGCCTAACTTCTGAATGACAAAAGTTAGGTGGAATGAATTCTGTTTCTTGTGCTAGTCAACTCCTAGAGTCCTAGCCACTGTGATCCTAGCTAAAACTAAGATAAGGCATCCAGCTGACATTCCTTGATTCCTATAAAAATCCAGTAAACAAATGCTCTTTGTGAGTTATGTGTAAAATAGCCTTCAAATACCAATAAAAAATACATGTGGTGAATAGATAGCATTCTTTACAAATCTGTATTATGAGATTTTTTTCTTGGTTATGGGAAAATTAAACATCTTATTCAAATCCTTTGTGTATCTCTGTTTACTGGTTATGAATATATACTCCTTGAAATAAGCAGGAATTTGAGTGCTGCCTGACAATGAGGAAATGTAATATGTGATGTAAGACAGGGGTCAACATTATGCAGTATCAAAAAGTGAAGTGCTGAGTGCCTTCAGTTCCTGTTGGCTTAAGCAGATCAAGACTGAATATTGATGGGACTCCAAGCTCAGCTTTTGAGGGGCCTGTCCAGCATCCTCACCTGGGATGTGCCTACATGAGAACTGACTGGAAATTGTGGGAAGGGGTTTGCTTCTTCAGAGATTGTGAAGAACTGTCAGGACAAAGCTTTTATCTCTCCAAATACCACTTCATGCTTTGGCCCATAGCTTTATAACATCCTAGATCACTCCCGCTACAATACTAAATACTATTAGCACAAAATGTCTTGATTAAATGCAGTGCCATCAACAGTAAGTTAAAACCAAAAACCACACTTTTGATCACCGTTTGTAACTCTATTAGCAAGTGTCCTCTGTTAATACTTGATACCAAGTGACTATCCTTGAGCCCCTCGGCTCCTCTGAGAGTTTCATCTTTCAAATTGGAGATTTTCCTTATTCTGAGAGCAGACTGCATAATGCTAAAGTCAAATCTCACAATGAAAACTGCCTGAACAGAGGGAAGACTGAACAGAAAGGGTGGCATTGCACCACTGGACAATAGGTGCAGAAGAAAAGATAACCTGGGCTGTATTTACTGCAACTTCTCCCTGGTTCTTGGAGGCCTAGAGTTGTTCTAGAGGATTATGCCCTAAATCATAAGCTGTACAGTAAGCTCTCATGGAGCCTTGAGTGACCAGATTGGATCATAAGCAATGCCTCTAATGCTTTGGGACTGGAGCCAGTATGTCTGTGAGGTGGTGCTCTGTGCCATGTACATTTACTGGCAAGGTCAGCTTTAGTTTTAGTTTTAGATTTGTGTTCCATATCCACAGCAATGTACAAACATGCCTGAAGGTTTGTAAAAAGTTCATGGGCCAAATGATTGTATTACAGGATCACTGAATACCTTTTTTTTGGAAGAGAATTCTTGGGGATCATCTAGCCCCAGCCCTGCTCAAAGCAAAGCTAATTTCAAAGCTTTAAACAGATTGTTCAGAGCTATGTCCAGTGGATTTTTTTAAAAAAATCCCAAGGATGAAGATTGTACAGACTCTCTGGACAATGTGTTCCAGTGCATGATGACTCTTACTGTGAAATTTCCATTTCAAAATAATTAAAAGTATAAAGAAAGAAGAAGAAGAAAGCTCCTTCAGTGGCCACCTCCACAAAACAAAAGCAAAACAAAACTTTCATTCCAAACCACCTCTATTTCCAACTCCTGAAAATCTACACAGCTTAATCCTGAAGCAGTTAAAAAGAGTGTAATACTCAATATCAAGAGATAAATAACAAGATTTATAGACAGAATTAGGTACAGAATTGAAGACTATTTCAGATTTACTTCTCAGCAAAGATTTCCTTCCGACTCAGTCCTGAAGTCGTTACTCAGGAGTGCTTCCCCCACTGACACCATCCCAAAACAACTACTATCAAGCTGCCTGGAAGGCAAGCAGGGCAGTTGTGCCATGCTGCCATGAGCTCTAAAAATAGAGCAATAAAGCAGATGTCTTCTCAGGATTAGAGGGGACTGGAGAAGTAAGTGTTGGTGATAAGTTTGCAGGAGCTTATCCATGTAATATCCAAGCAACTTCGGAGCATATGATCATTTACTACTGCCTTTATTTTAAAGGATGTAATAAAATGTATGTTCAATTAGGTGGAGTTTTTTAAAATTAACTTGTGATTTGTTTGTCTGGGGCTTTTCAAGGATCTCACTGGCAGGCCCATTTTGAGAAAGCATTGAGCACTGCTCATTTGGAATTACCCAGCCCTTTCTAGTTGTTGAGAGTTATACATCCAAAACCACTGTTCATTTACAGAGAGAATTTAGCTTGTAAGCATAAGAATACCCATTGGTTTGAAAAAAAATTACTCTCACTGGGTAGTAATGCCTTCTATGAGTCACTTCAGGCATCATCTCCCACAAACAACTACTCTTTTGACCCAGAGGATAGCAGCTTTCCATAACGACCTGCAACGGCAGTTAATATGTAACATAACATATGTGTAGCAAGAGACTAAGGCATAAAGGGGAAAGGCTAGCTCCGCTTCAGAAAAGCTTTGATGATGTATTTTTTACAATCTGGTCTACTGTATTGGAAGTGCTACACATTAAATTTTACTTCCTAGTTCCACTAAGGCTATGTTAAAGTGAGGGTGAATAAGTTTTAATTACCAAGGCCAAAAAAAGTGATGTTCTTAATGCTTTGCCTAGCCACATCAATATTTTTTATAAGACTTTAAACCCTGAAAATACTTCTTTTGCATTATCCCAAAGAAAATGGAGGAAGATGATGGAATAGGCAGACACCATTTTGCTCAAACCAAAGGTGACATTGGTGTAATACAATAGCTTTATTTTGTCCTTTCTGCCTGCTGGTTGTCTCTACCTCTTGCTAGATCACAAACTGTGAAGGGTAAGGACCATGTCTTTGTCATATTTTTGTTTTCTACTTAACAGAGCAGGAGCCAGGGCCCTCTAGGTGTTACACAAAATGGTACTGATAAATACTTGTTTGTATACCAAGAAATGTGACAGCAGTAAACACAACACATTTTTAAATGTTTTGCCCTACAGTTAGAATACGTGTTTTCTCATCTCAGCAGACCATGTTATCTGAGGTTCAGTGACTCACTAAACTATAGTCACGTGGGCTTTTTGTGAGCTTAGAGTGGTTGCTTGTGTTTGCCTGCAGTGCATGCATGGATGTACCCTGAGTCCTTTGTGGGTCTCAGTCTAAATTCTAGAGCTATACAGATAATGGATCTTTTTCAGCATGGTTGCTGATTCAAAAAGTGTGTATGTGTGTAAGTTGTGGGGAGGGGAAGCCAGCAATGTGCAAGCAATGTTATTTCATTCTGATTTAGTGTGAGATGTTTCATTTGAGGGGAACCCTTCAAGTCAAGTTGGTTTTATTTCTGACAGTTTTGGGGAGCTCTTCTGCTTTTGCAGGGCTACAAACTCTGGCCAAACAGTAGCAGCAAAAGTGTTCACAACTGTATACTGCAAACAAGACCAGCTACTGGCACTGCAGGAAGAATCTGGATAGATGAGCTTCATCCAGAGTTAGAAAAGGTGTGAAGCACAGCTGGCACTGCAGCAGTAGCTCTTCTCTTCCACCAGCTGCATCCCCCCAGCACTACACATTGCTGCAGTGTTAGTGCAGTGCTTTGGGGAATTCCTCATGTTCCCAATGTAGATGCAACCAAGGCAGATTTACCTCAAGACCCTCAGAACTTTCCACTCTGGAACGGTGTGCTGCAATAAGTGGTCCAAATCATGAAGTAGGAGAGCCACTGCACAACCCGTCTTTTCATCCTCTTACTTTACTTTTACCTTGCTCTATGCAGCTCTAGCTGCACCTGCTTCTGAGCAAGCATAACTCCAGAATACCAACTTTTTCAAAGCCACTAAAAGAACAATTTTTTTTGTGCTTTATGTTGGCAGGACAGTTTTAACATTAAAACCACCAATCAGGGCCCATTCTTTCTTCATCAGCTGGTTTTCTGATAAAGCTATCACAAGAGATGAGCACAAAAAAACAGAGCATGTTCCCAGCCTCATGGAAAGGAGCTCACAGGAAATGCTGTTAGTATAGCAAATTAAGCCTAATGTACCTACTGCATTTCTGATCAGCCAGTCAGACACATCAGACACGCATGTAGAAACTGCACATCATCTGTTCTGGGAGTTTCATTTCAGTGAACTCATGATACAGAGCTGTTTTGAAGTCATGCAATAAATCCCAGTCTTAAAAATTGTTGCTGAACGAGAAAAGTGGCCAGTACTGTATCTCTACAGTGACTCCTGGATGGTGGCTAACGCCCTGTGGGGGTGGCTACAGGAGTGGAAGAACACCAAATGGCAGCGCAGAGGTAAACCCATCTGGGCTGCTGCATTGTGGCAGGACATCGCTGCCCGAGTGGGAAACGTGGCTCTAAAGGTACGTCATGTAGATGCCCACGTGCCCAAAAGCCATGCCACCGAAGAACATCAAAGCAATGTGCAAGTAGACAGTATGTTTGACTGTTGGACTCCAGCACCAGCTAGGTTTGGGTCATCATTGCACGTATCTGGTTCACTCTTCGTTGTTCCTACTTCCTCCATCACTTCCTGCAACATACAACTCAGCCCACAGATTATTTTCCCCCCAAGGTTAAATCTCCTTGAGGCACACACTGAGTAGCCCCATTCTCCCGCATTACCCACCAAGTACATCCAGGTCCCTGAGCAAAAACAAGGCAGTCATGGCTAACTGGGGAGGTGCCATTGGACTGGAGGGTGGAAAATGTGACACCCATCTACAAGAAAGGCAGGAAGGAGGATCCAGGAAACTATAGACCTGTCAGTCTGACCTTGGTGCCAGGGAAGGTCATGGAGCAGGTCACCTCGAGTGCCATTAAAAGTCATATAATGGACAACCAGGGGATCAGGCCCAGTCAGCATGGGTTTATGAAAGGCAGGTCCTGCCTGACAAACCTGATCTCCTTCTACGACAGGGCGACCCACTTATTGGATGAGGGAAAGGATGTGGGTGTTGTCTACCTTGACTTTAGTAAGGCCTTTGACACTGTTTCCCACAGCATTCTCCTGGCAAAACTGACTACTCGCGGCTTGGATGGGCACACGCTTCTCTGGGTAAAAAACTGTCTGGATGGCCGGGCCCAAAGAGTTGTGGTGAATGGAGTTAAATCCAGTTGGAGGCCGGTCACGAGTGGTGTCCCCCAGGGCTCGGTTTTGGGGCCGCTCCTGTATAATCTCTTTATTGATGATCTAGGTGAGGGGATCGAATGCACCGTCAGTAAGTTTGCAGATGACACCAAGTTGGGTGGGAGTGTTGATCTGCTCGAGGGTAGGGAGGCTCTGCAGAGGGATCTGGACAGGCTGGAGCGATGGGCTAAGGCCAACTGTAGGAGTTTTAATAAGGCCAAATGCCGAGTACTGCACTTCGGCCACAACAACCCCCAACAGCGCTACAGGCTTGGGGAGGAGTGGCTGGAGAGCTGCCAGTCAGAGAGGGACCTGGGGGTGTTGATTGACAGCCAGCTGAACATGAGCCAGCAGTGCGCCCAGGTGGCCAAGAAGGCCAATGGTATCCTGGCTTGCATCAGAAATAATGTGGCCAGCAGGGACAGGGAAGTGATCCTGTCCCTGTACTCGGCACTGGTGAGGCCGCACCTCAATTACTGTGTTCAGTTTTGGGCCCCTCACTACAAAAAGGACACTGAATCTCTTGAGTGTGTCCAAAGAAGGGCAACGAAGCTGGTGAAGGGTCTGGAGGACAGGTCGTACGAGGAGTGGCTGAGGGAACTGGGGTTGTTTAGTCTAGAGAAGAGGAGGCTGAGGGGAGATCTCATTGCTCTCTACAGCTACCTGAAAGGAGGTTGCAGAGAGCTGGGGACGAGTCTCTTTAACCAAGTAACAAGTGATAGGACAAGAGGGAATGGCCTCAAATTGCACCAGGGAAGGTTTAGACTGGATATTAGGAAGCACTTCTTTACAGAACGGGTTGTTAGGCATTGGAATGGGCTGCCCAGGGAGGTGGTGGAGTCCCCATCCCTGGAGGTGTTTAAGAGTAAAGTTGACTTAGCGCTTAGGGATATGCTGTATTTGGGAACTGTCAATGTTAGGTCAATGGTTGGACTGGATGATCTTCAAGGTCTTTTCCAACCTAGACAATTCTGTGTGCGATTCTGTGTGATCTAGACGAGGCTGCCAAAATTGAAGTAGCTCGGCTGGACCTCGTCTGGGAGTGCAAGGGTGAGCTATTTGTAGCTCGATGGGCCCATGAAACATCCGGGCATCTCAGGAGAGATGCAACGTACAGATGGGCTCGTGATCAGGGGGTGGACCTGACCATGGAGGCCATCTCACAGGTCACTCATGAATGTGAAACATGAGCTGCAATCAAGCGAGCCACACGAGTAAAGTCTCCCTGGAACAGAGGGCGATGGCTGAGTTTTCAATATGGTGAGGCCTGGCAAATTGACTATATTGGACTATTGCCACGAACACGCCAAGGCAAGTGCTACATACTCACCATGGTGGAAGCAACTACTGGTTGGCTTGAAACGTACCCTGTAAATCATGCCACTGCCCGAAATACCATCTTAGGTCTTGAAAGGCAAATTTTATGGCGACATGGTACTCCTGAAAGAATCGAATCAGACAATGGGACCCATTTTCGAAATAATCTTATAAACTCCTGGGCAAAGAAACACGGCATTGAGTGGGTGTATCACATCCCTTATTACCCACAAGCGTCTGGAAAGATAGAAAGATACAATGGACTGTTGAAGACTATGTTAAGAGCATTGGACAATGGGGGATGGAAGCACTGGGATATAAATTTAGCAGAAGCCACTTGGCTAATTAACACCAGAGGATCTGTTAACCGTCCTGGTCCTGCCCAAACAAAACCCCTTCATACTGTGGGAGGAGATAAGGTCCCTGTAGTACACACAGGGAAATGGCTGGGGAAGGCAGTGTGGATTGCTCCTCCCTTGGGAAAAGGCAAGCCCACTCGTGGGATTGTTTTTGCTCAGGGACCTGGATGTACTTGGTGGGTAATGTGGGAGAATGGGGCTACTCAGTGTGTGCCTCAAGGAGATTTAACCTTGGGGGGAAAATAATCTGTGGGCTGAGTTGTATGTTGCAGGAAGTGATGGAGGAAGTAGGAACGATGAAGAGTGAACCAGATACGTGCAATGATGACCCAAACCTAGCCGGTGCTGGAGTCCAACAGTCAAACATACTGCTCCTGTCCTGAACATCCATCTTGACAGATGTTAGCCAAGTCATTGAACATCTGGAGGAGTGAAGAAAGCTTACGGAATGAATAAATGAGTGTTATGTGGGACCTGGGCATTACGTAAACGGTATGGAATAAGGGGTGGAGACTGTACTGGGTCTGGCTGAGCCAGAATTGGTTTTCCCCTGTAGCAGCCCTCATGGTGCTGTGTTTGATGTTGGGAGCTGGCAGGGTGTTGATAGCACACTGGTGTTGTGGCTACTGCTGAGTAGTGCTTACACAGCACCAAGGCTCTTTCCAACATTTCCCCCCGCCCAGTGGGACGGGGTGGGCAAGATCTTGGGAGGGGACACAACCAGGACAGCTGACCCGAACTGACCAAAGGGATATTCCATACCATATGACGTCTGCTCAGTATAAAGCTGGGAGAAAGGAGGAAGGGGGTGGGGTCACCCTTGGTCCTCCGAGGCAACCACTACGGGTATCAGAGCCCTGCTTCCTGAGAAGGCCCGACATCGCCTGTTCATGGGAAGTAGAGAATAAATCTGTTTTCTTTTTTTTTGCTTCCGCACGCAGACCTTTGCTTCGTTTTGCTTATATTAAAACTGCTTTTGTTTTACCCACAAGGGTTGTGGTTTTTTTTTTTTTTTCCCCTATATTATTTTCTTTCCCCTCTTTGCCCTGTTGAGAAAAAAAAGGGGAAGGGGGGGAAGTGATAGAGCGACTTGGTGGGTACCTGGCATTTAGCCAAGGTCAAACCACCACAATGAGCAAAAACTGTATGCAGCTTGTTGAAATCGGTTTGTGGTTAGGACACTACTTGACACTCCTTGGCATCACTAACCTCTTTCCCTTTGTCATAGTTGACATCTACATATAAAAGGAGAAAAAAAACCAGTTCCTGACATTTCCAAGTTGCTATTCTTAACAGATTGCGTTATACTTCCTACAGCCAGTGTCAATTGTTTGAGCAACCAGAGGCAGGCTCTGCCCAAGGCACCCTGGGTGCTGGAAAGCCATTTAGCTCAGCACCCAGCATGATTGGCCCTTCTCCAACAAGGTGACCTGGCAAACGAGCATAGCTCTTTGGAAACAGGTGACAGGCGTGATCATGTCATTTCCTTTCCACCAGCAGCCTGGCAGCCTGGCAGCTGCTCTCCATGTTAGACCAAGAGCTCTGGCCTCTGGCCAGCACAGGTTTGTGAGTTCCTACTCTAAAGGTCAAAAGCAGTTTCCACCAGCAAAATAATAATGTCTCACCTGGAGCAAAAAACACAAAGAAACATCCCCCACCCCCCACCCCTCCCCCAAATATATAAAATGCATGTCTCAAAGCAAATGGGCAGCTGTGAGTTAAAGGTCAGATTCCAGTTGTTGCAATTTGATTTTGTTGCAATCCTGCAATAGCAGCAAGCAGACACTCAGTGGGGAGAGTCAGGAGGGTGATGTGCTTAACATTTGAGGAAACCACTAAGAAACCACCATATAACACAATGTGTTCCTGCAAAACTACTAATGGAACAAAAAGTGTTATTACACAAAACATACCAGAAAATGTAACAAACTGGGAAGATTTCTTCACAACTTTACATATAACTTGAATTTTTTTTGAATAGCATAGTTAAACCATTTATGATAACATTTTTAGAAAACAAGAATTCTACCTATATGTGATCAAATAGTCACAATTTCATAACATCATTGTTTTAGGTAATAAGATTGCCCAAAAGTTTATACCCTAAGTTTTCATGGTTTTATTTTTTATCATTTTCCAAAAATTATTCGAAAAGTTTTCTCTTCAGACTACTTTTTTTTTTTTTAATTTCAGCAAATATAGTTCAGCTATTTCAAAACAAAAAAAAGAGAAAAAAATCAAAAAATATCTGCTTATCTTTAAAAATTGTTTAAACTCCTTTACTGAAAAGACATACCCCTGTTGAGATTCCTAAGTATGATATGATCATATTTGCAAGAGCATACTTTTTCCTATCCAATAAACTGCCAACCCTATCTAATTTATATTGTGCAATTACAAAAATCTCTATTTAATGGAGTCTTGAAATCTAAAGGTTCTGATTACAATGAACACTCTCTGTCCCCTCAAATTCCCCAGGTGTCTATTTGTCAGAAAACGAGTGGGGCAAAGACCATATGAATGATGGTGATTGCTTAATGAAATACAGAGCATCATTCATACTTGCCAAAGGGTTGCATGATAAATTCTGGCATGTAATTGTATCTTAATGTCTGCTTTCTGAATGGGACATTTTAAATAATTTTATTATTATTAAGATTGTTTAGGTAACATGTTTGTGCTGAGCCTAAATACAGATATATCAGAAGTGAAAGAGTTCTATTTACATTGCACTATGCTGGAACATAAGAAGATATCCCAGATAGTGCCACACAAGCTAGGTCTGAAATTGGAAGCCACGTAACTGTACCAACACAAATGCTGTGCTGGCCATGAAATGATGCCAGTTCAGCTCTTCTGTGATTGACTCATGTCAAGTCTCTACATGGCACTGACAAGACATAGCCAGCCATAGCCAAAATAACATCAAACCTGAAGTATAAGACTTGTATTAGCAGATAAAGGTAAACATATCAATGCAGGATAGAGCTATACCTTGGTCTTTCAAATGTAAGTAAACCTTCTTATGTATACAGAAAAGATCATTATTTCCTAAGTCAAATCATGCAAAATTTGAAACTGGCCTTTGGGAGAAATAGCATTGGACCTTTTGAGGATATATAAAATAAAACAGGATTTATAATATCATCTCTTTCAGAATGCTGAATGCCTCCTAACATCAGTAAGAGTCCAGATTGCAGATATAGATCTCAAAATAATATAGAAATTGAAAGACTTCCCAAAAGGTGCTTAAGAAAGCTGAATAACTTTCTTTAATCAGTTAGATTATATGCTGCTGCTAGAACAAGTGTGGTCCAAGCCACATGACTACTGTCGTCTCAGTAAATGAATGGATGAATGAATGAATGAATGAATGAGTGAATGAATGAATGAATGAATGAGTGAATGAGTAAATCATTACAAGGTCTATTATGAGCCGACTCAGTGTTATAACGAAGCCTGGAAACAGATTTCTTATGTACCTGGTTACCATTAAAATGAAAAAGACAGACAGACTTTTACAGGGAGGTTTTTCCACTAATGTTTACTTTTATATTCAAGATTAATTAGCAAAGCCAGATCACTATGTGTTTCTATCAGCAGTGAAATAGTGTCTATAAATAAATGTGAGAAAAAAACCCAAAACCTTGGCCCTTAAAATGTATTGGAAATAATTTGATCAAAATGAAAGTTTTCACAGATAAGATATTTGAAGATGTCAGCTTTGTGGTTAAAAGTCTATGTTTTAAAGTAAAATAGGTAACTCAGATTTTACCTCTTGCTTTGCCATACCAGAATTGTGCAACTCAACCTTTCTGGATGGATTTCTTCATCTTTGTTTCGTCCGTGCCTTTGCCATGGGTCATACATTGCTCAAGCATGTAATAACAAATAAGGTCTTTGAGACATCACCCAACTCTTGAAATAAGTTGAAAGTGGTCGATAGACTCATTAATGGTGTAATCCCATAAACCTAAATTCTTAGGCTAAAAATACACTACTCACAGCAACTATTGAGACTGAAACAGACTAAAGATGCATAAATACACATACATTCCTGGTCTTTACAAGGGTTTGAGGGAGAGAAGGGCCCTAATTCTCAATCTCTCTTTCTGACATTCAGAAGATAGAGGTCTTTGTGTCCCAGCCATTCTGGAACCTAGGAGAAGGCCTGCAATTCCCGAGACAGAAACTCACTGACTTAGGGGATGGCCCATACTACAGTGCTTATCGGGGCATCTACTTTGAATTTTAGAGTAAGAAACCAAGACACACAAGGGGGCAGCATTTTTAATTTTGGTCTTTTGTTTGGTTTTCCCAATAGCTTTAAAATTTCCAGATGACAGAGCAAGGGTTACGTTGAGGGAACCCAATGGCATGGAGAGTTCCCAGATTTAGGCTCAATTTCTGAACAATGGCTGAAACATTTCATTTATGTGGAGATACCTGTGCACAGAAATATGCACATTTATGCTTAATACAGTTCTATTCAGAATCACACAGATGGTGAGAACTGTCTACTTAATCATTACAAAGGTCACATTATTTTTATGTTACCAAATATCTCAAATGAAAGGCTTAGAAATTTGCAAGAAATTCACCAGTTACAGTAGCTGAGTGAAATAAAAAGCTAATATTATTTCCCTATAAATGTTACAATTTGAAGTAACATCAGAAAAAACATTACTCCTAGAGAGCAGTTAGCCACTTTGCAGAAATTGTAACAAGTAGCAACAATTCTCTATACCAGTTGTGGAAAAGCTCAGCTCACTGTGCATATATGGTTACTTGAATGAAATGCAGCAGTGATCAGTAACTGTTTGCCTCTGAAACATCATCATTTTGAAGAGAGACTTCTTAAAATCCTTCATTTTAAAATATGTTTTTCTACAAGTGTAATCATTGCTAGTTCTCATCTGCTTTGTCTTCATTAAAATCACTTTTCATCATCACCCTTTTTGTTTTGAGAACAAGGAAGTCTTATAGTTGTCAAAAAGGTCAAGGGCCTCCTAAGTCTCCAGCACTTAACACATCAAATGACACTCCCTGATCACAAGATTAAATCAAGTCACAGGATGTGTGCCCTACGGATATTGGTTAAACTGTTCTGGAGCTGAGTGGGTTAGACTGGCATCCTGCATTTTACTTGAAAGTGTACTATGCCAGAAAGGTCAACACTGTTTCAAGGAAGTTGTTAATTGAAATCAACCAAATGAGACAACTCTCTTCCTGGAGGAAAGCTTTGTCCAGGCCTGCTGTACCTTCGGGATAATATGTATCAGAACTGGCATTTAGGCATTTTGACCAGAATTTTGCTGTTGATCAGCTTCCACAGCAAAAGCAACGATTCATGCATTTTAGCAAATCACCCCTGACCTTCAGAAAACTATAGCAGTTTTTCTGTATATCTTTGTTACTCTTATTCAGGAAAAAAAAAAAAAAAAAATCAGAATTACTTATGATAACAAGATTTTACTTCCTGTAACTTTGTAAACTTGCAAATATGACAAGTTCTGTTGTGTTCCTATCAGTTCTTACAGATAAGGTTTGGGTTAGGTCAATGTTTTGTGGGTACTTCCCAGGGAGGAACTCACTGGTAGTAGTTTCCAGCACCAGCTTTACAGGCTTTGTGTTTGTAGGAGACACAGAAGTGCTAATTCTTGAAGGGAGTACAAAGTGGAGCTGTGACCAGTTGTGGTCAATGTCTAGGCCCTTTTTTTTTCCACAGAAGAAATGAAAATTATCTTCATTTCTGCAAAAGTGCCAACTCAGTAAGCCTTATCCTCTTTTCCTACAGTTGAGAGCAGACTCTAAGAGCTGAGACCATTGGGAAGGTTACAGACAGTCCCTATATCTGAGCCATTTCCAGGAGAACACAGTTGCAAATTCCCATCTTCATCACTGACACAGGATTAAGGCCTCATGTATTTCCCCCATGTTATCATCATAGCAACTATGTATCAATATTGAAGAAATGATCGAAGTCTAGCCTAATCACATTAAGTGGTGAGTGGCTCAGTTAATGAATTTTTAGAAAGCACTTTGAAAACCCTTCATGAAAAGTATGCCATTAGCACACTGCTCTTGATGAAGAGATGCACTGGCTGCGTCATGACCCAGTTGTTGGCTCTTTGTGTCATTTCAGGGCCAAATCATGTTAGGTACATATTCTCCCTGTAGTTTCGTTTCCACCAATATATAGTTGGCAAAATGCTCAGCCAGATAGACTATCCAGTATGTCCTGCTGAATGTTAATGTCTTGGAAATGGGAGAAATAACTTAGTTTGACTGAGCGGCAGTGACACCAGGTTCCTGGGAATAGGTAACACCTTCTATTACACCAGTGGATATAATGGAGAAAAATATATACACCTTCAGGTACACAATTTTTTTCTCTGTAGTCCTTATAAGGAAAAAAGGGGTTTGTCTTTATCCACAGTTGAACTGTGATTCCCTATTTGCCTCCAAGATTTCACCTTGTAAATGTTGCTGCTTCAGAAGGAAATTGTACTTTAAAACCATAATAATTTATTTCTCTTCTTTTTGTGCTCTTTAAAACATTTCTTTTCAAGTCTTTAATTATTTCTGTGTCACAGAATTGCATGTTGTGACTTTCAGAGCTTTGCACATATGCACAGAACATGAATAAATAAATATGATTCGAAAAGCTTTCCACAAAATATTGATGCAGAGCTTCGTGATGTCTGAATGGTCCATCTGGGGTCATTCACACATCAAGGGGAATTAGGTCCTTCTTACTTAATGTTTAATGTCTTCTGTATTAATATCAAAACTTGACCTGGTGGCCTAGACCTTGTTTGTACCAAATGGATTTTAAGTGGTGTTTCTAAAGCATGACTGATTTGATGTGTTTTAGATGTCTAATTTGGGATGAGTTTAATAGAACTCTGGTACTGCAGACTTATCACTGTTAAAGGGAGTCCAGGTGTGTAAATACAGCCCTCTACATTGCAAGTATTTAAAGTCTTGCATTTAATCACAACCAAGATGTCAGATGAAATAGTCATAAAATCTTATACATTTCAACTTGCCAGAATTCAGCCTAAAATTCTATTTCCAGTCCCTTTTGTTGCAACATAATAACCTGATTCACACCTGCCTAGACATCTATCAAAATAAGAGCATCATCACAGAAAACTTTGGGCTTGGAATATTGTTATTTCCATTTTCCTTGGAGCATTCTGGCACTGGGACTGATATCTGTAGACTTGTGTCCCCAGTGGTGTCTGCCAAAGGCCTGGCAAAAGTTTTCTGGTGGCTGGCTAAATCAGATGTACGTACTTGTTTGACATGAACAGATAGCAATTCTCTTCCAGCATTCTGTTAAAAGATTTTGCAGATTCATCAATTGCTGTAAAGAAATCTAAACATACAAGTAAAAATGAAAATAATACTCTGTGAAGGACTAGATATCATTCTCTATAATAGTAGTATTGTAGTTTAATTGAAGACAACAGTGTAAATTGTTAAATGAACAGTATCAACATCTATCCCAGAGTCAGTAATAAAAAAACTTCAAGAACAACCTTATTTCCCTCACCCCTTTCAAACAAGGTCTTGCTGTCAGAATGCACATGTAAAAGCAGAATTTGTCAGCATAAACCAGACAGATACGTGTATAATTCGGTGAACACCTCATTTCTATGTGGAGTTATCTAAATTCTTTGCAAAACTATGATAAATGTACAGGTAAATATAACCAGCAAATGAGAGTGAATGTGAATCTCAGATATTTTAAATTAATTTTTTTTTAAGTTCTACATGCTAGATGCTACTGCTGGATGTCTTGCAAAAATACACTAACTCAAGCCAGCAGATTTTAGTTATCAACTACCGACAGTATTGAATAAAACACTGCAACAACTCCTATCAGTTAGAACTTCTTACTTATTAAAGTCTAGAAAAACAGTTTCTCAAATCAGTGACAAAAGGCTTTTGTTACCATCATTCAAACACTCAGTATTTCCTCATGTTATCCCATTTCTGCACTTGTTTTACTTTTTCATGACCATGAAGTGGTAGAAAAGTTTGGCTCAATAACTGTGGCTGATGAGTTGTACCAGATTCTTCATAAAAAAGCCACCTCTTCTAGTAAATTAGCCACTAAAATGGACATAACCCCTTGAATGTAATACTAACATGGTTACAGTAGTATATTGTCAATTAACTTCTTCACTCCTGCCAAATGTGAAGAGTCCAGCAACAGCATCATAAAGCTGCTACGCCACACTGCTGAACAGATCCAGTACTTTCTTCTTCTCAGCTCTTTTTCTTTAGCTTGTTTCAAGCCTTACATGCCTCAGGATTTAATGGAAAATTAGAGTTGTTCTTGTTTCTTCATCAAGAAGATGAGGCTGAGGGGAGACCTCATCGCCCTCTACAACTACCTGAAAGGAGGTTGAAGAGAGCTGGGGATGAGCCTCTTTAACCAAGTAACAAGTGATAGGACAAGAGGGAATGGCCTCAAGTTGCGCCAGGGAAGGTTTAGACTAGATATTAGGAAGTATTTCTTTACAGAACGGGTTGTTAGGCGTTGGAATGGGCTGCCCAGGGAGGTGGTGGAGTCCCCATCCCTGGAGGTGTTTAAGAGTAGGGTCGACATGGCGCTGAGAGATATGGTGTAGATGGGAACTGTCAGTGTTAGGTTAATGGTTGGACTAGATGATCTTCAAGGTCCTTTCCAACCTAGCTGATTCTGTGAAGAATGTTCTAGTTAACTAGATAACAACAGGAAATGGGGACAGTAAATTTCTACTAAAACAAAATATTCCTTTCCGATCTTGTGCTTTAAGGTGAAGCATCTAAGCCCTTGATATTTCCATGGAATCTGAGCATACTCATGCAATTAATCCCCCTTCCTTCATATGTGTTGAAAGAGAAGGTTGGGAGAGAAAAGATGCAGCACCATATTGAGGAAAAATACTGCTGCCAGGCTTCCAAAGATGAGCTATCCACTAAATGAGAGTACTTTGCTCTTAGTCACAAAATCATCCCAGCACATGAGTTTAATCAATTAATTAAGTGAAGGAGAAGGAATAGCAATGTAAGTAAGGTTCATTATAAGCAATAACTTCCTTAAGTAGAATATACTGTGTGAGACATGTCTGTCACAGCCTCATGCAAAGGCAGTCTGCCAGTCTCTATAATTACTTTCCTAATGATTCTAGTTTTCTATAAATTTAGTCCCATATGTGTAGTAGGAGCCACTGTTCATCAGCTTATACCGCTACTTATTGGTATCATGGCTCTGTCCTCTCAGGTGCCTCAGCAGGAGCAGACAGCCCATCTCATGGGGAATCTGCCTGCTTGCCATCTGGCATGCAGCATTACTGTACTTAACATTGTTGTGCGGCTCAAGGATCTGTCCCTACCTTCATATCATCATGGGGTTTGCCTATGACTATTTGTTTTTCGCAAGTATTTGTCAGAAAGGTGAAGGCGTTGGTACATCTGTGCTTTAGTTACACTTCCTTAAATATTCCAGCGTAAGTTGTGTTTATTTATATGTTCCATACCTACAGTGTGGCTTTCTTCAGAAGGACAACTTAATGACAAGGATGCTGCAACTTGATTTTAAATACTAACAATATTTCTAAATCCAAGATCTGACTAACATGGGGGAGCTATTAAATGATTATATTAAATGCTAGACTTGAGTGCTCTTTCTATCATAAATGAGGGTGAGGATTTTTCACCCTTGACATTTCATGGGGCAGCAGAGTTTGCCTCTGAAAAGAAAAAAGCTACTGTTGCTAGAGAAATGGTTTCAATGGCTTTCAACTACTATTTTCAGGAAACACCCAGAATAGTTTTGATGAGTCAGAAAGACAGAAGTGGTTTAAGATGTCTGTATTGCCAATTCAGCTGGGGGCATCCAAACACCAAAGCTGTTCCCAGATTACTGTATTACTATTTCTGCACTTGCTGTGTGTCTGGGGACACAACCAGTGGCTCCCCTCTGATAAATGCTTCAACACTCTTCCCTGGAAAACTGTGTTAAGGCTACAGTGGTCTGTGTAACACAAGGAATAAGAGAGCAGTGGGTTAGCAGTGGTGTACAAAACCTAGGCAGAGTGAGGGTAAGATGCAAGTCATATACACACAGAACTTGGCTTAGACTTAGCTATGGTCTAACGCACATACACAGAGTAACAGCAGAGCTCCTAAGGACCTCTCTTTCTATAATTGCTACATCATTTTGACTTTATTTTAAAATATGTTGTTTATTTAAATAGTTATGGATATTAGTATAATGTATGTACATATGCAATGTATTTAAGTAGTACAAGGAAATTCTCTGCAGGTTGACTGGTCAATGTCTGCAAAACTGAGCTCTGCCCTGAGAGGTGCACAGGAGAGACCCACACCTGGGAAGATACCTTTGGAATCAATTGAGAGAAGGGAACAGCTACCCTCCCTTCCATGGCAAGGGATATCCAGATTTCCAGTGTTATCTCAGGAGCGTTTACCATGCAACAGAACACCTTGTTAGTATGTCAGCATGAAACAGCCGCAGCTGCACTGGCACTCTCTCAAAAATTATATCTGCATGTGACGCTCACTGAACTACCACACACAAACATTCCTGGTCTGAACTGCTTTCAGGCATTCTGCCGCTGGCTTCTGCAGGCCTGACCCGAATGATCCTTGCTCCAAATCACATGTTGGTCACTGCAATCATCTGAGTTAAAAAAAAAAAAAAAAAAGGAAAAAAATTTCCAGAGTACAAACTGGAATGAATTCAAGCCTCATGTGACTATGTCCTGTTCATTGTATGCTTCATTGACTTTAGCACAGACACATTGTACTTGCCACAGATATTTTGTAAATACCATCAGCAACATAATTTAAGTCTGCTCAGATGAGGGTTGAAGAATTTTCTTACCTTGATGGTACTTTTAATTATCTTTTTTTCTGGAAGGTAAAAAGCTTAGCACATAATTTCCTGAGAACACAGTGAGACCAATACACACAAGAAATGAAGGTTGCATAGTGACAAAAAATCAGAACTTTATGTTTCATTAATGTAAGTAGCATTTTAGCATGTGCAATTAACTATTAATTACTAGATAGAAGTAAATACTCCCACTTTCTTAGTGAAAGTATATGTCAAATCATTAATGAGAAATACACCATATTTCTTGGTCTGTATTTCTAATGATTACTTTTTTCACATAATTTTTTGTCTTAAAATCCATCCAAATAAATATAGCTTTCTCATTCCCTTAGCTAAATTAGCTAAAAACACAGAGTTAGGTAGTAAAATTACTTTTATTGTTAGACAAACAAAAAAAAGAACAGAAAAATATGGTCACTCCTGACAATGCAAACAATACCAGCAAAGTACATTGATCCAAAGTCCTTTTTGGTTTACATTACTGTTAATGGAATTATTCCAGGTTTACATGACCAAGGAGCAGAATTTGTTCCATTCGGATATCAGTTTTATCTTTGGATCAGCTGCTGTCTCTTCTGAATAATGGGTCCCATTTTCCATAGACTGGCATTTGAATGTTTAATAATGTCTGTGTAGCACGAGAAAGAAGTGTATAAATATGCTAACTCACTGTTCAGTCAGGATGGATCATCAGTCACTCTAATTAAGTACATTGACTCCATCAGCACTGAGAAGATAAGAAAAAGGATGGGACTCATCCAGTCAACATTAGCCATCAGAAAATGAAGCATCATGTCTTGTAATTGCCACAAGTAATTGCAATAGAGCCAGAAGTGAGAGACAGGCATCTTGAGGGGGCAAGTTGTTATACCTCTCCTAAAATCCTAGAAAGGAGTGAGTTTCCCTTTGGTTTAATCTCTATTTCTTTTTCTTAGACTTTCTTCAGTGACAATAATCTGAGTTTGTGACAAGATCTCCTTTTTAAATGGCTGTGCTTAGGTGACTCAAGTTCTACCTGTGGTACAACTACTACTGCCTGAGTGCTTGAGGATATCAAGTCCTTAGAGACTAGGTCAAGGCTTCAAATTCTCTGCTCATAGAAATAAATGGACTGAATCACTAAAATTAACTAAAAAGGGGAAAATAGGAATGGAAAATTACCAGGACACAAAGAGTACCTCGGGGTATAAATGAGTTGCTTGTAAATATAGTAATTCTTCACTCACATGTACTGATTGCCAAATCTGTGGTCAGGAAGGCATTCTTCCCCACCTCCCCCCAACATACTGGAAGAGATCTAAATATTTTTGTTGTCTTCCTTGGGCACACTGAGTCAGGCATCATCTGCTCCATCAGGTGGGCATGTCCCCATGACCAGCATCGGGTGATTCTAGGTAAGAGTGCAAACTGCTGGGCATGGCTTCTTCCACATCTCTCAATGTTTATGCTTAGAGATTAACTTAAAGGTGATGAAACATATACAAAATAGAAAATAAAAACCTACAAAACCTACTTTTTATGAATATGTTTTACATGCTATTCTTAAAAGGGCACTTTGCTTCCACAAAGAACATAAGCAAAGGCATGAGGAAGTTTCTTTGGTTCATAAATTTAATTAAGCCACAGTTATGCCAATTTTTCTGACTAATTGGGAATGATGAGATGCTGGCAAGCCCTTTAAGCACTCCCAGGTATGTAACCCTTCACAGACCAAAGGCACCACATAATAAATAAGCATTTTACATGTTATACTCTTTATTTAGGCACATGAAAAAAAAAGACAACTGCAGGTTTGCTTAAGCTGCCCACAAGAATTACCCATAATAAGAGTAAATGTGATGAGGAAAAAAAGGTAGAGGGAGAGAGAAATATAGTGAGGTGGATTTTTTTTTTTTTCATTTGACATTTCGGAAATAAATCTAAAAGGCAGAAACATTTTTCAAAATTGTTCTAGTTCCAGTTATCATCTCACATCTGGCTCAGTCATTAGTGTGTTAACCATCCCATTGACAAAACTATCGAATAACATTTTCTTCTCTGCCTTTCTACCACTAGGTATTACAAAGCTCTTAAAGCAAACAAAAAAATTTACATAGTTTTCCATCATGCATTTTCAAACTTTGAGTTAGATTGGTTAAGACTGACCCATGTGTCTTCATAACTGATGGAAATGCCAGCTTAACTTGTTATTTATCAGATTTTTCTGGATATAGGTGAAAATAGCTGTCCTCAAAGGAAGCTAGGAACAAAGTATTATCATAAAGCATCAGAGTCTGTTTACTGTAGGGTCTCCATTGTCAAGACTTAAATTGTCTCTCCATGACAAACCTACACCTGTTATCATTAGTAGATTGGGCAATAGCATTGTTGTTAAGCATTTTCTTGTAAGACTTTTGGTACCACCTACCATCCTAAGGAGTAAAGAATTCATTTGGACCACTATGGTCAGGCTCAGTTCTCAGTTAATTCAAGTCACCTTACATTCATGAAAATGAATGAAGCTAACTGTCTATACACAATTAAACATTAAGGGTCAATTTAAAGAGCACAGCTGAAGACCTGAATTAAATCACTTGTAAATGAGATAAACAGGTGTTCGCAGACAGTTCTGCATGTTCGAAGAGCAGTTCGCAGCCTACCCTAAAGTAGCACATGGTTTGGCCTGGATAGGATAGGATAGGATAGGATAGGATAGGATAGGATAGGATAGGATAGGATAGGATAGGATAGGATAGGATAGGATAGGATAGGATATCCTGAATTACAGCAGCCGCTTTTGAGAGGTGTTTTATACTCACCGACTGACTTCCAGGTGGCAAGATATTTACCACATACCTTCATATGATGTTCCTGACAGACACTTCCCAGTGCCTCCTTTAAAATTCTGATGTTCAATATAAATAAGGAATCTAAAACATTTGTGTATTCTTTGATAGCTTTAAATCTTTTACTAGCTTTTCTTTAGATTTTTTCTCTCTGATAATAGATATTACATGATTCACTTTTGTTTTTCAAGTCTTTAGCCAGGACTTCTGGATAAATTGTGGGGTGTAGGTACAAGGGTTCAAAATTCACTCTTCCACAGGATAAACTTAGGGGAGGGATGCGGGATTTGAGACCTGCTGTTAATCCAGTGCTGAATTTCCCACTGATCAAGTATTGATTGAAATTATTTCATTGTGTAGAAACTATAGTTCTTCTCAAAAGTAATGATGTACAACTATACCCATCCACTGATTAGGGCAAACAAGCAAAATGAAACTAAAATCACCTCGCAAGGTGTGAATATACCACAAGTGAGACACACAATATTTTATTACTACAGTCTTTGCACTGCCTCTCATCACTCTCCTTTGCAACTCTCACCCTCCATTTGCTGTGTTGAGGCTCTGAATTGTCTGGTATAGGAGCAGGTTCTTTGTTCTGTTCTTTGCAAGGACATCATATCGATTAATTGTAGGGTAAAATTTCACACTGTTCCCACTGCTGTCAATTGATATTTTACACTGAACTCTGTATGAGAAGAGTATGAGTCATATAGTGTACTTCTGAAAAATTCCAGCCCTCCACACATGAGGAGTAGTAAGTCTAGCTTAGTTTGTTCCTTTCCCCTGTTTGGATCACTTTAACTGCTTTCAGCAGAGGAGGAAAGAATCTTTCACAATCTAGTTTGCAGTTGACTTTAGGTTTCTCATTTTTAGGTAATAGTGCTTTTGCAAACTAGCCCTGTTACTCAAATTCATTAAGCTGATTTTACAATATTATTCATTCTTGTGGTCTTCTGAGAAGTTTGTGAGGTCTGGTGATTTCAAGAAGTCTTAGAAGTAAAAGGTCGAAGTTCTAATAAAGGACAGGAGTTGATTCAGTGAAAAACCATGACTAAACCATCTCATCCTCCTGTGTCACAGCCAGCTCCACTGTAAATCTGGGGAGAAACATTACGAAGCATGACTGTTTGGATTACACTACCTGATTCAAACACATTGGTTGAGATTTCCAAAGCTAATGAGGGAAATCCCCTCACTTGGTCTGAAAACCTCAAGCACTTTTTAAAAATCTGTTTAGATTTTCTATCTAGAAAGTATAGCATACTTTGTGGATTGTTCATTGAATGCTGTGTTCATTACAAGTGCAGGAATTTGGTGTTCACTGTGAAATACTTGTTTCATACACTGCCTTGTCCTTTCATAGTGCCCTTGCAAAAATGTCGTTGTCAATGTGTTTTAATCATTATTAGAAACCATCATGTGAAAGCATAGTTAAACAGAACTTGAATTTTTAAAGGTGACCCTCAAGTCTTTTTGCATATATTGTGATGGAGTGGTCAAATCAGGGACATCTTCACTTGTAGCTCATTTCAACTCTCCTCACTTGTCCTGCAATTATTTACCAGGAGGACAGTGGGAATGCTGATTCTGCCCCAGAAATCATGCTTTGTACATCTGCTTGTTCAGAAAATATTGAGCTCACTTTTCAAGTAGACAAAATGTTAGTTAGAGCTGAAAATCTCTGCAAAGCTACACTCTTCCCTCCAAATTCAAATTCAAGGCAGGCAAAGCCTGTGAATAATGGAGATTGTCCAAGGGCATAACTTTGCTTACAATGGAGGGAGTATGAATCAACAAAAGAACAGGCACCCACTTATGTTTGAGACTGATTTACACAAGCCCATAAATCGTCCAAATGAGGAAAGCTAGAAGTGGAAGTCAGGAATGCCACATGTGCTGTGACACATGGAGCATTATTTAAAGATCATCTTACAGAACGATTCAAAGTATCAGCACAGCTATCCAGAATAGGAAACTGAGTCAATTAGAGGGCCACTGAACTCATGCTTACAAACACTGCAAATTACTCACCATCATACTGTGGTGATTATGGAGCTACTGAACTAGGTTATTAGCAAGGTTTCCTGACTTAATCCTTCATTTACAAACTAATGTGTTTGTCTATTGTGAACTCGGTCTCCCAGTCTTGGGGCAGCAATTAATGCTGCCTCCTCCAAAAACATTCAGTGGAGGTCAGGGCCCTGTGGGAGGCTTCCAAAAATTCCCTCTGCCTGGACACTGCTGCCACCCACAGTTTAAGAGACAACTGATTACAAAAACAGACATTTTTTCAGCAGCTTTTAGAGTTCTTACAAGTCTTGATCATTTTGCTGAGCACAGTGATTGCTTCTCACAGCAGGATGCCTTGGGAGTCAGGCTTTTTGGATAGGGAATGGGCACACAAGAGTAATCTATCCTGACCGTGCTCCTTCTCATGGTGTGCAAGTTCATTTTAGAACCTCACTGCAAATTATGTTGTATTTACAGAGCTAACTGTTATACCAACCATGAAAACTCCTTGCTTAAGTTGCCATCATATCAATGAGAAAAATAATATGTGAAAATAACTGGAAGTGAAGTCATATTTAACATAGGTTCACATATATTGTAGATGGGAATTTAATCTGTACTCCCAGTACAGTTTCAAAGCAAAGTACAGAGGTTTTGCTACTGGAATTCCAGTAAAAATATTTGAATTTGTGCCACTAGAGCCTTGCTAAGCTTTTCAAGACTTTCTGTGTTTTCCTTAAAAGCTTTATAACAAACAGTGTAAGATCTGTTCTCTGGGATATTTCAGTCCCCACAAGGAAACAGTGATCCCTTTAAAAAATACTGTTTATATCCATCAGAGCATGAGCACCTTGCACAACCTGCTACGCACAGGTTGCTCTTTGGTACAACTGCAGGGACTCTCAGCTGTGGGCCATACTGCATGAGGAATATTTATTCCTGAAGGCCTGAGCATGAGAGGAGGTTGAAGGAGTGATCAGGCTCTCAAGGGAAACTGTAAATCCATGCAGGCCTGTGCCTAGATGCTGTGATTTTGCACATAAAGTTACATGCTATTTATTTTTCTTGTTTCCCATTTTATGGCACAAAGTTAAACCTGGAGATGAACTACTGCAGAACAGATCTGCAAGTACAAAAAGGCTATCTTACTGTTATTTGCCACTGCATTTTGGCTTCTGTTTTACTTCTCTGAAGTGCTGGAGAAAATGATCTGAAGATGACATGAATCTGTGAAGCACCTTAATAACTGTCACCTTTGCAATATTTTTCCCATGTTGCCTCAACCTTAATTTTAGTGTTATTATTATTGCTTGTAAGATGTTTTAAGTATGGATCCTTTGGGAGATATTCTGGAATTAAGAAATGCAGAAATGCACAAGATCATATAAAATCGTAATGAAAAATTGTAGATGTTGAGCAATATAGCCCATTACCTTATCAGTATGGCTCTTCAGTTATCTTGCTTTCTATTGATTTAATCTTCAATTCTATAAAATCCTTGCATAATGTATAATTATTTTCCCTGTCCCTCAACTGTCTAGGCTGAAAACATATATCACAATGCGCCTTGTGAATTCAGTCAGATTTACATTTGAGCTAGATACTTTGATAGTTTACATGAGCATATATCCACCAACTGCATGCTAAGGATCTGACCTTCTGAGGATTTTTAAGGGGTTTTTTTTGATAAATGAGCAAAAAATTGTGATGTGATAAGTCTACTATTGCAGGACACTCAGCACCATTTAAAAATATTTTGCATTAATCATTGACACTTCTGCCTGGGTAGGCAAAAACATGCCTCAACCTACTACCCTTTGTTATTTAACATATATCATGCTTTGCCTTTGCACAGAAGAAATGCATATTGGGCTGGAGGTAAAGAGACAAAAGATTATCCACCTTCTTCCTGGAAATGATCAGTCAGACTATTTTCCTTCCATAGAGTAAAAAACTTGTTGAGATGTTATGTGGAAAAGAGATTGTGACTCTTGTTTTCTATTATGTCTTTTTAAACTGAATATAAACTGGTGATTTCAAAAGTAAAGCATTTGAGGAAAAAAACCCAAAACCTTGAACAAACTGCTGTGTTTAAAGAAAACATTATGTGTTAGTCTAACATATAATGTACGTAAGCAATACAAGAACTTCCATACATGCTTTTGCTTTGGAGTCTTGTAGGCCCCATGCTGGTAGCTCACTGCACTTGTAATACTGCACAGCAGTGGCTCTAGCTCACAGAACCTCACAGAGGATCAGAGTTGTACCCTGTTGCTGCAAAGGCACCCTTGAGCTAAAGGAAATGCAAAGAGAGCTGAAAAGCAGTGTGGAATTCACTTAATATTGGTGGGGGAAAATAGTGGTTTCTTTACATGGCTTTTTCAGTTTGTTTTCTGAATTTGGAACTAAATGAAAAAACTTCTCTCATGTTTTCAAGATTCACTGTAGTCATGAGTCCGTAAAGAAAATCTAAGTATACAAACTGGACTTTTTAAGGGGACATCATATCTCATTAAACTAGTGATATATGTTTGAATGTTAGCATCATGGAAAGGAACACAGGATCTGTCTTCACATTCATTTTAATTCTATCCAAGAATCAAAATTCCGTATTTTTGCTTGTATTTCTAACCTGAACCACTCATATCTTTTTCACAGACAATGAAGACTCAGGATTTAATGATATAATTTAGCTTAATGTGACATTTGAGAATTTTCATCTTTTTTTTTTTTTTTACAAAACTACACATGCCTGTTCGTTAAGACTATTATTCAAATGATATAGCACCATGTCTGTACTAAATTGAAATATTTATTTATCTGATTACCCATCAGAGTCATATATCAGCATTAAGAACCTCATTTGTGGGAAATCAATTTAAACAAGAAACTTCTTGTTTCATATAAAAGAAGACAAATCTTTGATGCCCTTAGGAACTCTCTTTTAATCAGTAAAAGCAATTCTGATGGAGTTTTTTGTGTTACTGTGTGGTGGATTGACACTGCCTAGACAACAGGTGCCCACCAAAGCCGCTCTATCCCTCCCCACCTCATCTGGACAGGGGAGAGAAAATACAACAAAAGGCTTGTAAGTTGTGATAAGGACAGGGAGATCACTCTCCAATTGCCATCACAGGCAAAACAGACTTGACTTGGGGAAATTAATTTATTGCACCTCCTCCCCCTCCTTCTTCACTAACCTTGGTGTCTGCAGAGCTGTTCCTCTCACATATTCTCACTCCTCACTTCTGGTATCTGTTCTGCAGCAGTTTTTTTCCCCCTTCTTAAATATGTTATCACAGAGATGCTACCACTGTCACTGATGGTCTCACCCTTGGTCAGTGGTGGGTCAGCCTTGGAGCTGGCTGGCATTGACTCTATCAGACATGGGGGAAGCTGCTAGCAGCTTCTCACAGAAATGACTCCTGTAGCCCCATTGCTACCAAAACCTTGCCATGCAAACCTAATACAAACTAGCTCAATATTTCCCAGATGAAATGTCACCTGAAAATGTTTATTTAAAACAAGATTGCTAAAATTTTCAAATTAAACAATGAAAGATCATTATGGGGAACACAGAATGAAGAGCTGATCTCTAGTCCAGGATTAGGCTATGTGAGTGTAACCTGGTGTTTGGGGGAATTTGACTATGAGGTAATTTAAATATTCCCAATTCTTGTTATGAAATTGCTATGTCATTAAACACACCAATGACAGCTAGCCATCAGAAGATATTCCAATGCCTCTCCTTACCCTGCTGGAAAATTACATCACAAACAAAACTGTCATTAAGAAGTGGATGAACAGTGGCTGAACTAAAGAGAATACCCAATGGAAAACCTGTTTATCTCTGGGGAAGTACACACAGACAAAAAAAAGAAAATCCCAAAACCAAATAACAGAGAAGCTTTCTTTTGTAGCAGAGGATTTCTTTTTATTGAGGTTACAGTACAACAAAGAGAGGGGAAGACCATAGGAGAGAAAAGGCTTCAGGAAAAAAAGCTTTATGTGGGAAGGAGAACTTGGCCCAACCTTACAGAATGACAAAAATAGGCAGGACAAATATTTGGACCAAAACTCATAGCTATGCTTATCCTGCTGCAGCTACACCAAAGAAATAACAGTGAAAACAACCTGCGGAGATTTCTATACTCTTTGGTTATATCTATACAGTAAACAGTGGTAGAGAATATTCCCAAGCACTGGAACTTGCTTCTCTGCATCCTGCTATGCTGCCACAATGGTTCCTGGGATGGGACCTCTGCCAAACAGGTGGCTTCCCTGGCATGAGAGGGACCTTTTCAAGCAGGCGGTTTGAATGGAGCCACCATATTCTGTTTATTGTTATAGCTGTGAGGCATGTTGGCTGAAGAGTCTAAGAACAACACCAGCATTTGTCATTTTATTGATAGACATGTGGTCTTTACTTCCACAGATCTTTTGTGGGTCCTTAGTCACTCCCCAAGCCCCCTTCTATGTTCTTATGTGGAAGTATGCTTGTTTAACATGCCATGGCAATGGCATGGAAGATGTTCACTAGCAAGTTGCTCTCAGAAGCAGACTGGCCTTTGCCTCATTTTCAATAGCAATTTAATACTTATAGAAAAATGCAAGGTAAATCAGAAAGATGTGATTTCACTGATTGTCTCTCTTGTTTCCTGTGAGGGTAGCCTTGCAAAGCTTTCAGTGAAAGAGATGGTCCAAAGACTATTTGTATACTGGGATAGATGGATGCTGCTGAAAAGAAAGAGTAAAGTACAGTCAATGAGTGGCCAGTCTATGTTATTAACAGGTTGGAGACTGTCTTTTAATATCCCACTTTGC
The DNA here is from genome assembly GCF_031877795.1 of Strix aluco. Classification (NCBI taxonomy): domain Eukaryota; kingdom Metazoa; phylum Chordata; class Aves; order Strigiformes; family Strigidae; genus Strix; species Strix aluco. The sequence continues at coordinate 68,059,356 of NC_133935.1, forward strand.
CCTGTTTCATTCCATTTAATTGTTTTGCTTGTCCAGACTCTCAACATTCATGGTACTCTTGAACACTTCCATGTAATTTCCAATTAAGAAATAAATGGCTACCAGTAGAATTACCAAAACAGTCATGTCTATCCAAATATGCAAGCAACTTAACCTTGACATCCCAATATATCAAGTTCCCTGTGTCCAGCTTCAGGAACAATGTGTTCTTGATACTTCATGCACCCCACCCTCCAACATCACAGTAAAGTCTGTTTATGGTCCTGTGTGGAGCTTCCTAAAGCTGGTGGGCAATTGTGCCACCTCCCACTGCACCACTGTAGCTTAGGAACCTGCTAGTCTCCCTCTTCCTCCTTCTCACCACCATCATTTCAACTACCATCCAAAGTCACAGTCTCTGCAAGGGGAATATACCTGGTGTCTCCTGGCAGTGTTCTTATCTTTTTGTCTGTATTTATAAAAGTTGCCTTTCATACATGAAGGTTTTGCAACCTCTGATGTTTGCCTTAGACCCACAAATACATGGAAGATTCCTCAGATAAGCAAAATAATTTAATAATGTTCAGGTGGTAAATTAATAGCTTCACAAATGCTTTCAAGTTCTACACCCTTGTTGCAGCACCCTTTCTCTTTCTTTGCCAGGCAACTCCTCATCCAGTTTTTATCATAGCTTCTCATTCTTGCAGTCCTGAGCTGTGACTGAAAATTGAACCGGGGCATGGTTCACCACGAGGAAGGATGTTGTTTTACTGGGTGGCCATTTGAAATCCAAGCTACTGGCATGCACATTGACACAGGTACCACCAGAGACTGGAGGCACTCAGACCCCCAGATGTGGCAGAGATAAGGGAATAGTCAGAATGGCACAGTGGGAAGGAGATTGTCTGTTTCCCACAGTTTTCCCCTTGTTTTATGTTCTAAATTCCTCATTTGTGCTACCTGGACAAGTTGAAAACTCCATCCACTGTGCCTGTGGTGTGAACTGCTTTTCTTGTGACATATTACTTCCACATCCCATAGTTTATTGCATCAAAACATCCCAAAGGACCTACATGGTCTTTTACCAACAAAAGTGCAAATAGTGAGGACATGCAGTGCTGGTATAGATGCTTTGACCTGTGGTGGTCTTGCAACTCAATTTTGTCATCACAGATGATGAATCAGCAGAAGTACAGGTGCCAAACTCTGTAGCACAGAGGAAGCTTGAGTTAAATTAAATTCAGTTCTCACAATACAAATTAGCTGGAAAATAATGACAGAGATCACATTTTAAATTGTTAGTCTGAATCACAGCCCAAAACTGACAACAGCCAATTTTAAGGGGACAAACATTTTGCACTTTTGGGAATACTCACAGTAGAGATAATGCAATCCTCTTCAGTTTATATTGGTTTCTCACAGACCATAACCTGTTATCCAGATGACTAAATCACAAATGCATGCTCAAAACTCCAATTTAGACTGGGCTTGACTGTCTCTGTACACACTGTATCTGTCATGTTTAGCTACTGTTAATATTTTGCTATCAATATGAGTGAATCATTGTCTGAATCACATCAGATTTTCTCTCAGAGCTCTTTCAAGAGCCATTATAATACTGTTATTCTGAATGTCAGCTCTCAATGAACCAAAAGGACTGAAGTCAGTGGTAAGAGCCACCAGCTGCTGGAAAAGGCTCCAAATGTCATGTGGTAAATCAGCTTTCCATCATTCCCCTTTTTATTGCTTTCTCCTCCCTCTCTGACTTCATCTCTTTGCTTGTCCTGTCCAGTATGCCAGATTCATAAGACTTTGGGATGGGGAATTTCTCTCGTTAGTGAATCTGCAAAATACTGTTGATGCCCAGTCTAGCACAGATATCGACAATAAGTCTGAAACATGAAGATAGCATCCCACCCCAGCTGGAGCAGGGAAAAAACTTCCCTGAAACTTTAAAATACAAAGTTTACCAGTTGAAAAGAAACTGAGACCCTGGTCATGCAGCATTGTCACCTGAATTTGAACCCATGTTTTAAGAGCAGCTCTGATTCCTAACTATGTCTCCATTCACCAGCCTTGATTTCCTACTATTTTTTTCTGGAAGACTGGATGTTTGTCCAATGCTGTTCATAAGAGAGACATCTAGCATGAAATAATGGACAGAATCCATTTTAATAGAAGTATGTATTTTACCACTAGTCATATACTTCAAATAAATTTATTCATTTCAATAAAATTTTTCAAACTAAACAATAAAAGAAATAAATATTTTGAAGTGATTCATTAGTACTATTAGTATTAGAATTAGTATTTAGTATAGCAAGATGTTGTGGCTCATTCAGTTTTGAGGCTGGAACAGTAATGTTTTTAAAACACCAGAATGTTCTTTAGAATTAAAAATGCTTATTTTCAACTAGTTCCATGTTACAATACATTGGTGGAACAAACCATCTTAGGAAGCACCTTTTGTTTTATGCAGTACATACAAGAAATTTTGCCTAAGGCAACAATCCACGGCATAAATAATGAGATGCCCAGAAATACAAAGCTGCAGCCAAAGAAAGTTAACATTTCCAGGATGGTTATGCCCATATGGATTATGTTCAAAGGCCTGCCAGGCCCACAGAGTGCTGCTGTGTCAACCTGCAGCTCTCAGACTTGCTGCTCCTTGTACGGGACTAGAGGACCCAGAGGGCTGCTGGAGGGAGCCAGTCTGGTGCACAGCTTGACCTGCATCAGTCCCTCCTACTGTCATAATATTCTATATCTCTGCTGTCTATGAGGTGTCTTTCCAAATGACCAGCTACTCAGACCTCAGCAAGGAACAAGAAGAAAGAGCTCACCAGCTGGTAATGCTCTTTATCCCATCTGTAAATCTCTCAGTTCTAAATTTCAGTTTCTGCAGGCTTTACACAGCACATGGTAAGAGGTTTCACTGTGCCTTCCATCACTCTGAATTAATTGATAATAATAATGCTTAACCTTTGTAGAGTTCTTTCTATCTTCACAACGCTTAACTAACATTGGCTAATCACATTACAATAGTTGGGCTGCTTATCATTCCTATTCTTTACAGTGCCATGAATAATCTGATAATTATTTCTTTAGCTCATATAAACAGCTTGTCCACTCTCCTGTCATTTTCTATCTTGCTTAAGCTATAAATATCTGATACTAACTGAAGAAATGAAAAAGTTTGTCAAGCTAGCCCTAATCTAAAGCATATTATTACATTAACGTGGTAGATCTGAGAGTGAATATAAGCAAACACTATACATGTTCTTTTACTGTATTTTTGCATCTATATCCCTAATTATGGGCATTTGCTAAGGTTTATATTGTTGGAGAATTAAAAAGTGTGAACTTCTTTGTCTGGAATCTGTTCATATAAATTATTTAAAAGCACACTGTATTTATTGTTTCAAACATTAAGTACTGACATACTATGCCAATACCATACTGTAGTAGTGTGTATGCTATAGTGTGAAGAGACTGTGGTTTAAACAGCTTACAGTTCAGTATTCAAATTCTGTTTTATTGTAGAGAAGCACCAAATTCTGAGTCTTTCCCACACCCTCGTCAATAAATTTATAACTTCTAGCCTCAGATAGTCAGCAGAAGGATCAGGTAATAAGAACTGCAAACTTCCCACATTTTATCCAGGGTGAACTATTCATGTGGAATGATCACTCTGTAGCAAAGAAATAAATTTATTTCCATATTCAGAGATGAAATTAATTTCCTTGGCAAATAACTGTTTCTCTGTGCTCTTCTTTTTCCATGGAATAGCACTATTGCTTTATCTCATGAGATCTGCTGTGGTTTGGATCATGGTTGCTTGCCAGTGATATTGAGATTCTCAGCTGGATATAATGCAAACTGTTTGAATTGATGGTCCATTTTCTTTGGGGTCCTGACCCTTGATTCCTATTTTAAGATCCAATTGTTTTGAACTTTCATCTATGGGCCTCTGTACTTTACACTCCTTGCATTATCAGTTCCCAGCCTTATCCAAGACAGATGCAAAATATACCACATCCTTACTAACATCTGCAATAGAATCAGTTATCTCTGCCCCAGTCTCTAAGAGACGAGCAGATCCCATTATTATTCCTTTATTAATACAGTTTTGCATGCATGGTGCTTTATAAGGAAAAGATGAGTCACTGTTCCAAAAGATCTCACCCTGTAAATTAGATGTGGCACATGGAATGACGACAGTAAAAGGATTGGGGAAGGAATAAATTTTAATATATGAATTTATTGAAAGATTTTGTGACAAATTCCTTTTATGTTTGTACCTTGTTTGTCCAAGATATACAACTCAAATGCAAAAGATAAAGGACTATGTTAAAAATGGGGCTAGACCCATTGCTCTTGCAAGCTCAGCTCTTCTGTAAGTGCAGAGAGGACAGCACTTGTTCTGAAGAAGATACTGTAGCAGCACTTTGACAACAAAATTTATTCTTAGCCACCAAAAGAGATATTAAAATGAATAATGACTCATCTCAGCAGGCACTGAACTGCAGACTTAATCCCAGTCCTAGTGAGAGAAGGATAACAGTCATAATGCTCCCATGTGTGAAGCAAATATTTTTACAAAATTACAGGTACTCCAAAAACACAAGTGAACATTTCTCTTGCTTCAGTCTGCAAAAGAGCATCCTCATTCCGCTCTGCACCAGGGCACAGGGACCTGGCAGAAAACCTATTCCAGCCATAGAGGTGCTCCCTGTGTATGCTCCCCTCAGCCACCCAAGTGCCTCAGCACCATCCACTGGTGCAAACCCCTACCAGCAGGAGGCAGGACAAGAAAAGGCAATTTTTATTTTGAAAGTCAAACCTAACAATTATTTACTGGGAAAAATGGCAGTTTTGTCTGTCCTGCCATTACACTGTTAGTACCTTGTACACCTGTATATATGGACAACAGAAAGCACTCATTTTCCTAGGTATTCCTTGTCATGGTAAAGTCAGGTATACTTAAATCCTTCAAGCCAAATTAGTACAAAGCAAAGTATTTCAGTGCTTGTCACCTGAGCGGTCACACAGCTCACCATGGGAATGTTTTATTGAAAAGAAGTAACAAGGTAGCTAACCACTGTCACTGTGAGGGTCAGGAAGAAGCCACTGTCTGGCAACATCTGGAGGCTGGGAGTACCATAATCACACATGACTGCACAGTTAGTTAAAGGAGAGACAGGATTTTAGATATGAGCAGAAGAAGAGAAGATGAGATCAAGAGGAATTACCAGCACTCCTGGACAAATTCTGTCCTGTTTTGCTGTAATAGACATCCACCTTGCAAGTCCTGCAACATTGTGTAGACCCATCCAGAGGCTACTAATGCAGACAAGGCAGGCTCTGCGGGATGCAGAAAGGCATGGCGAGGAGTGGCTCCCAGCAGCACATCATGAGTCTGCCTGCTCTATTTCCTCTGACAGATCTGGAAGAAATTCAGCCTGGGATGAACATGGCTGAACTGTGAATAAGAGGAGTTGTGTTTGTCTCTGTCTGGAAGATTTTCCATGTATGAGACAGTCCCGCATGAAGCACAGTGTTTCTTCGTGACTACTGTGTCTTGTTTTGCACACTGTTCACAGAAACCTGTGTGTGACGGTAGTAAACAAAGGGAAGGCTGTGGCTGTGTCAGGAAAGCCAGCTGCTCCCAGTCTGGAGAAGCTCTTGCTAATTGGCCGTGTGCTTATTTTGTGTTCTTACATTGCCACCCTCTGACAACCTGGTGAATTAAAACACTGCCGGTCGACGGACAGCTGAAGTTTGAGCAAGGCATGTTCATGGAGTACAAGCCTGAATACAACACGGTGGAAATGCGTTGTTACTGCCATGGTTTGGCTTCAATTTATTATCTTTCAGGTTCTTTAGTAAGTCTTCATGGATATTTTTCATCCATTGCTATACAAGAAAGATTTGTTTTAAAGCTTATTTAGGAATGTGTAGCAGAGAGAGAATTCATCTCAGTGCAAAAACCTAAATCAGTCTCTACGAGTGTTCCTTCATCCTGCAGAGGAATTAGAGATGAGAAATGGTGTTATGCTATGTATGCTAAAGAAACTAAGTCATTGGCTATACAGAATAAGAGCAGAGAGTATTTACTGAGGATTCATGGAAGCAAGAATACTAAAACTTTAAGACCAAAACACCCAAGTACATTGTACACAGACACTGTGAATACTAATCCATGCACAAGAATAGCAGCGACTGCTGCATCATCACATTGAAAACGGCTGTTTCCCACATATTGCGGAATATATTCTGTCTTCCTGACCTACCTCCCCACCAAGAGCTTGCCTGTGAAAATCTAACAACGTTTGTATCTGTGTGAATGTTGAATTATACAACACCTAAAGGGTACAAAATGCAGGGCACAAAGTAAACACTTATAATGATTACCTTCAGCCAGAATTGCTTACATCTGAGAGAGTAGTACATGAAGAATAACTGAGAAGCCAAAAGCTATGTATATGTTTTTGGAATAGAGGGGATTATATATGTTGTGTATGGCATTTACTTGATATCTTCTTAAGAACATCTTATTAGTAGAAGAGAGATGTGAACAGAGCACAGTAGAGGTTTACCAAGGCATCTATGGGGACAGACCATGGTGTACAAGAAGTTGAAGGAAGAGGTGAGACAATGCCCCGTTCAATCTGGTCTAGTTTTGACTTTAGCCCTTCTTCTGTCTTTCAAGGTTAGACCAGACAACCTCCAGAGGTCCTTGCCAACTTACATTTTTCTGTGACTATGTTATACTTTCAGGGGAATATGGACAATGTTGCTCCACCTTGTGCATCTCAAGTTTGCTCCACAGCTTATGTCCCTTCTCTCAGACAGGAGTGATGCTACCAGGTAGCTCCCTGCTTCAGCACCAGGGACAAAGAGGAGCTTAAAACCTTCCAAAAAGATCCACTGTGAATATGGAGTGTTGGTCATAGAATAGAAGGCTCCTTATTACTTTGTTTTCTCAGGTTGTTTTAACAAAATGTGAAGTTTAAAGTGTAGAATATCCTTCACACTAGAAATGAGAAATTATGCAGCTTGATTAGTGGTCACAGAAAAAGCGTGGAAAAAAAAGTCTTCAGAAGTGACATTTTTAATCATCAATTCCTTATCAAGATAGGGAGCTAGGACACACAATATATGCTACATATTACAGCTTTCACTTCCATCATGGATGTCACCTTAACTTTGAGTAAATAAGATGGTGAAATTTGGCATGGTACCCATAGTGGGTACATCTCAGAAATAAATATTCTCTCAAATAACTCTTGGGGTTTTGGGGTTTGTTGGTTGTTTCTTTTGGGTGTTTTGGGGGTTTGGGTTTTTTTTTTTTTTTTTGCTATTCATCTTCTGTGGCTCTATTATATCTTTGGAAAGAACACCTGAAGAATCAAAAAAGCATTCCTGGACAGAGTTTGTATGAAGATTGAACATGAATGGAGACCCTTAAAAAAAGACAAGCATAAAATATGATTGTGAGGCTCAAATTCTAGGAAGTGGCACAGTCCAGTAGTAAAAATTAAATAAATGTGACTGCTAAGAATAGCTTGATTCCCTTTGATTATAAGAACAGGTGTTTCTGTTTATTCAAGGGAATAATGACTAGATTTTTTACACTATGTTTATTGCCATGGTATTTAACTAGAGCTGAGAAAATTCTCAATCACAGTTCCATTTATTTACCCTTCTCACATTATACTTGTTTCTAAAAATCTTTGTATACCTGAAAGCTTTTTAAACATATTGTCAGAAAAAGATGATGCTGAGAACACTTAATTTAAAAACAGTTCTTTAGTTAATAAGAAAGATTTTGACTGAAATGGGAGATAAGTTTTACAGTTTGAGACATCTATTAAAGGAATAAAATAACTCTTCAAATTAGGAAAGATCAGTGAATGAGGCAATTCAAATAAATAATAAAATAATTGAGGATGAATGTATAAAGCATTTTAATGAACAATTTTAAAGCAAAATAAAAAATTCATTTGTTTGAAAATAATTCAGAATTAGAAAATACTGGTATGAGTGTTCTTAGTGACTATCATCTCAAGCATTAGAATATGAAACATTTACTCAGATATCATATCCAAGAAGATGTTTATCTTCAGTGTTAGCTTTGTTTGTAGTTAAAACTCAGCAACTGATTTTCTGTCATCTATAGTTGAAAGTTGACATGCTCCTCTGTTTCTAAATTTGCAAAAAATCTAGATTTATGAGAAGGAACATATTTGCCAAAAAGACTATGCAAAGGATATCTCTGATGTAGCAAACATGGCTGATGGAAACCCAAGTGAGACTAGAGAACATTATGCTAGATAGGTAATTGTGAATTAAGATCCTTCTCTCTCCTGAATTGTCTACAGCTGAGAAGGCACAAGAAGAGATGAGACAAGAAAAGATTTGTTGTCTTCTCCTCTAAGAGGAGTCAAGAATGAAGGAGCAAAGCTGAGCCTGGGAAAACATAGCGGGTGGGAGGAAGGCATTGCTTTACTTTGTCCTTGTTTCTGACTATCCAAACCTATTTTAATTGTGAATAAATTAAATTAATTTTCCCCAGGTTGCATTTGTTTTGCCCATTATGGCAATTAGCAGCTGATCTTCCTGTTCTTACCTTGACTCACGAGCTTTTCTTCTTATATTCTCCTCCTGTTGCAGAGGGGGAGTAAGAGAGTGGTTGGATGGGTGTCTGGACACCAGTCAGGGTCAACACACTGCAATCACAGGGGATGGTAATGTCATACAAGAATGTTAAGCAATAAAATATACTGGCCTAATCAGGACTGAGGAGCCACTGACACAGATGTGCTCAAATAATTTCTTCTGAGATTGGTCTTCAGTGATAAAGGAATTACTTCTAAGTATAATAAATATAGCATTCTGAAGACATACAGAGAAAGGAAAAAGGCCTCTAGATAAATAGCAAAATGGTACTCATAACCAGGATAGAAAAAGAAAATGGTGCATGTCCAAAGTGATTATTGAAATTATTGTTTTCTGACATCCTGTGATTTTAATTTCATAGATTTAAAAATGTATTGACACAAGAAGCAAGAACTATATTTACAATGTTTTGTCATGGGGAAAAAAAAATTTTTTTTGTTTTGCAAAACTAAGTTGTCTAATTTCGTTGCCTTTCCTAAGAAAAACTCTGGTCCAGAAAGGATTCATCATAGCAAAAATCAGTCAAAATTTCTCTTGCCTTGGAAAGCTATGAGCACGAGAAAGCAGGAGGTTATAGTGGAAACTCTTTTGCAACACCAACTACAGTGGCCTAAATGAATGCTTGCTCTTATGTGCAAAGATGTCCCAGATGAATACTTCTACTTTAGAAAGTATCATTGTGCTCAAATCCCAGGCAGCTGAACAAAATGTCCTCAGTGTTTTCACGGCAGACAGTGCATAGTCTCAGTATGTTGTTCTGAAATGGGAGAGAGTAGGTGTGCACCAGGGTGTTCACATGATTTCCTGTTTGGGGTGGTATTTGTCTGATGTTCATTTTAACATTCTACTTAGGGTAATTTTTCTTCTAAATTGTTCAAAGCACATAATTAAGGAAGAGGTTTAAATGGTTGATTTAATTAAGTTAAAAGCCCTATCTAAAGTGTGTGCCAGCTACAAAAAAACATTTGGAAAAGCTTCAGTTTTATCCTTATTTTCCGGAGTGGGCACTCTTCCAGCCACTGAATCAAGAGGCGGTAAAACCTGCTCAGAAAACCTTATCAAGTCAATACACATTCTTCTTCTCCTGCATCAATGTCTCCCAGATACCTTGAAGCACAAGCTTTAGCAGCTTCCTACCTAGCCCCCAACACTGGTAATCTTTTAAAGATATTAGTAGGAGGAACATTGTAATAATATCTACAGTATTCTAGCCAGGACTAGAGGATCCCACCACATTATGCCCTACACAAACACAAGGAGAAGGTCTTGTTCTACAAGAGCTACAACCCAGGAATGACAAGAGCGAAATGATTTATCTCAAAGGGCTTAACTGAGGCAGAAAGTTTAAAGAGCAGGAAGGACAGACACATGAACTGCATTTCTGTGTTGTATATCACATTGGGAAAGTGTATGCAAATTTCCCCTCTAATGAGTGGAAGAGGTTCACAGCTGCTGCCATGTGGACGTGCCTTGTAGATACAGCTACTTTGAGCTCCATCCCTTATCTGGTTTTTTTCACCAATTGTGGTATAGCATCCCAACTGAGCCCAGGTCCCATTAGGGGCAACATCTATACACTGCCAGCTGCAACTTTTGAATGGCACAACAGAATGGGAACATGAAGCCGCATGGGCAGGGGACTTCAAGAGTACTGACCTCACATAACCTGAGCAGACCTTCACCTCCCTCATCCTCTGCTAGGATGACTCAGTGTGGCATTGGCATCAGCGATCCTCAGTGTTAACCAATGGCACACAGGGAAGGAGAGGGAGGATTCAGAAGTAAACAAGTATTTAGGCAACAGAGCCTTTTTAAAGTCCAAGATGCTTTGCTTATACTCTGTCTCAGTGGGAAAGGAAGACTCAGCTGAGAAGTGAGACTTGAAGGAGATTAGACAGATAAAAGTTGAAAAAGGAATAGGAAAATTATGTCAAACCAAGCAAATAGGACAAAGCAACAAACTGTCAGACAGAAATGGAGGACCAGCAATTAATAGCTTCAAAAAAGACAAATAGGCAGTTAAAAACCAGAAACAAGAAAACAAGCATTCACACAGGCAGACTGAGTCCATCTCCCACTATTTCTTTCTCTAATTCTGGTGTCCTTATTAAAGAGATTACAATTAAACCAGTGTACTGAGAAACACAGTGAGGAGTGTCAGGTCTCAGCTCCCTCCAGATGGAAAGTGGGTTCCATCCTGTTCCGTGTGGGTTGGATCACAAGGTTTGTTCCGGGGCGGGGAGTGTGAAAACTCGTTTCCCATGAAAATATGCAAACTCCACTCTGTGTGAAAATATTGGGAATCTATCTGAATACATAAGTCTCTCTCCTCCAACATATTTTTCCATGAGAGAAAGTAATCCAGCTCTACATTTTTTTAACGGTATACCCTGCAGGTTCTTCCTGTGGATATGCATACTTTGAGGATCAAAGATAGAATGTGAGCAAAAATATGTGTATTTTACTTTTTTTTTTTTTTACTTTTACTTTGCCATTACTTAAAATGGCAAAATATAATTCCTCTGGCCTCTTCAAGTTTCAAATAGGGATTTGTGTGATGTACATCTTACATCTGATTTGGGCCCCAAATGGGCATTTTTGACATTGAAACCTTTAGCTAAAAGACTTGTGTTTCAACACCAGCTGGAACAATACAAGCTCAAATACACTGTACAATTCAGTCTGGAAATTAAATGACAGATACAGATCATGAGATGGATGGAGAGTAATGAATATGTGTCCAGTCACATTAGAATTGCCTACAACAGAAAAATTACAAGGCAAAGATAACAACAATTTTCCTGTTAGTTTATTTATATTGCAAAAAGTTCTAAGAAAAGTTCTTTTCCAGAATATTGCCTGAAAACCAACTTTTTCTCCCCATACTGGAAGAGGTATAACAGATTTCCCTTAGCTAATGAAGATTGCTTTAAGGATGATATGGATGCAGCCAAAAAAGAAAATATGTTAGTGGAAGAAGCAGCTGCCAGCCAGGCAGCTAACAGGCTGTAGAACCATTATTTTGCAGAATGAGTTCCACTGCTGTTCAGATGAGAGGTCAGAGCTGACACAACAGGCTTTACTGGCATGATCAAGGGGAGGGTGCATATGGTGCTTGTGCTGTCCGTAAAGTGGTTGCATAGCAATTCCTTTGGTAATTGGGGTGATGATGTTGCTTAGAAACATCAAAAGGAACTTTTCATCAGGAAATCAGTATTCAATCCAAAACGTGGCTAATAGCTACTTTTCCTTCTAGGCACCCTCCTTTTTTTTTTTTTTTTTTCCCCACCTTTTTGTTTCTTTCTTTTTTCTTTTAAATAAATTTTGTCATCCCAAAACTTGTCTGGAAAGTCAGGGAGAAAAACACCATTCAGAGTGAGCTTCAGGCCTGCAGTGTCAAACATTACTGAATAAAAAAAGGAAAAGAGACCAAATCATTCTCAATGGAAAAGTTGGTGCAAAAATTGTTCCATGGCAGTGAGTTCAATTTGTAAGGGTTTCTACAAGCATTTAAAGATTGCTCTTGTGAACTCCTAGTTAGAAATTTGAATAACTGTCTTATACCTGTTATTCATCAATTGACATTTCCCTGTGTTGAAACAATGAGACTGTGGATTAAACCAACATGGTTTATTGGGAACAAAAGGAAAACACAATAACAGAACAACTCAGGGAAAGAAGAACTAAATGACAGCATGCAGGATTACCATTTTCTGTCCTGATTTCCCAGTCCTCTTCCCACAGCCAAGGTAACTAACTGCTATCTTCCTCTTGTCATTGCACTCACACTTAGTTCATTGCCCACATTGGCAGGATATCCCATGGTACAGATAATTTTACTGGCTTCATGGGTAATTTCAGCTAAAGGGATCCAAATTCAGTGATACACGCTGGTACAGTGGCCACACTGCAGCTGCTCTGCTCTGGAGTCTTGATCCTCTCATCTGTAGATTGCTGCTCAGACCCTGAACTGCTGGACACATCTCCCACCTCTCCAAGGTTTCAGAGGCTGTTCAGAGTAGAATTAAAGTCCCTTAGTAAGACCTCTGCCTACAAGAGAAATATTTCTCTAGTCAAATGTAATTTTCTTCCTCATTTTTATCTTCTTTTCATTTCCTTCTGGCTTTTCCCAGAAGCCATCTGCAGCGGGCAGGGGGACTCCCCCACCCTGGGCATATTTGCCTGTTTGCTTTCAAACATGAATGCCAACATTATATTCACTTCAACAGTAAAACTTCACAGCTTATTTTTAAACAGAAAATTTATAAACTGTTACATAACTGACATGCAACAGAGGCCTGGCCCATCCAGTTAATTCCCTTTTTTCAAAAGCAGATGCAGGCAGAGCATTCACTAGCTTGGCAGGAGCCTCCATACCTCTCCAGGCATTCTGGGCTGCTTTTCTCCTACTTCAATGTTGGGTATTAAGAATAAGTTCATCCTCTTTCATGGCTTCAGACCACCAGGTTTACAGCAATTTATAACAGCTTTAGTACCTCCAAGATAAATAGATTATAGGTAGTAACATACACCAGTGATTCCATGCATTTCTATGTGCTCTATAAATGACAGGGATAAAGGCTGTCCAGAGGCAGAAGAAATATATAGGTGAAAGCCTCGCTCCCACACAGCAGTGAACCAGGCTGAAGTAATCCACTGTGTCCCCTGTAAAGTAGCTCCTAACATGAGAAAAAGTCCCTCAGTTCCAGCAACGATTAGTACTTAACCTCCTTTGCATGGTGAGGGCAAAAAATAAGGAGGGTTTGAAGTACTAAAGTAGTAAACAGTCCTGTCCCCCCCAGACTGAAGCAGAGTGAATAAGGGGTTTACAAGGGAGAGGTAGAAAGTCCAAGTCTCCCTGGGCAGCTGACTTAACGGTTGTCTATGTGACTGTGGTTTCCAATACATAATCAAAACAGTTTCTAGTAGCAACTACTTGTAAACATTTGGGATCCTGAAGGTAATGAACTCACTCTTCGGCTAACAAACAATAGAGTCATCAAGTACTACAATTTCAGTACCGTAAATATAACACCAGTGGATACTGGTGAGCTGCTTCAATCTAAACACCTCACACCATGTTAATGCTTTTCTTCAGAAAACAAACACATGCAGATGGGATTTGTTGTCAGAATAGGATCAGGATTGTAAATGAATGAGGTCATTCACAATAATGCTGCTGCTGTAGGAGCAGGTCCTTGCTAGTTGCTGGGAAGAGAGTGTTGTTTTTTATCAGGTAAACACATAATGTTAGTCTTCTTCTGTTTACAAGGAAAGAGGACACAGAACCACTTAGTGAAAGAGTCATGTAGATTACTTTTCAAACCTGTAAGGGAAATGTCTCTCTTTTTACAATGAATTTGAATGGTAGGAGTAATTCTATTGCCAATGAGTGGTAAATACAAATCTGCTGTGGACTTCTACTTCCATTTTTCTCATAATAACCTTCTCAGGAAATTGAGCCTTGTTACACCTGGAAGCAGTGGAGCACAGCAAGGCGAAGTGACCTCCCAAGGAAAAGCATCTGGCAGCATCAGTGGCAAAAGCAGACTCCCACATCTCCAGAGTCCTGAGGCACTGCTCCATCTATTTATCACATTACGGTGTGGAAATCCTTTGGTTACTTACAGATAAAGATGCTGGGAAGAAGCAAGAATACCTGTTAGCTAATCTTAGCTAATGGTGTACAAAGAAAAAAATTTTCCTTTTTTCAAGACAAATATGAAGGTAGAAAAACATCCTGTAGGAAAAACCATGACTAGGTTTGCAACCAGCTTGAGAAGTTCCATGTTCTGTGAGCCCAGGAGAGCATATATGTGTCGGGTTTACCTCTCCATCTATCTCACTTTACCAGGTTTTCCTGGCTTCTTAAATATGTTCCATAACCAAAAGATCTTATTTTCAAACAGAAAGATTAAACTGAAAGCTAGACAAGTTTGGTGTCTTTTATAAAAAAATCCTTTACGAGTAGGGGATACAAAAGTCCCTGTTCCAAAGAGCTTATGGTCAATCATGATTCTGTGCTCAGACCTGTATTGTTTAGGATCAGCTACCTAGACAGATACCTTATGGCATATCTATCTGTTGGCAGCTACCTGTTTTGAGAATTAGTCCAATTATGCCTGGATTCACCTTACCTGGTTTAATGGATGAATCAATGGAGAGACAGGTGATATAAGTGAGCAAACATTTTCTTTTGGAGTTGTGTGCCTCTCTCCTCTGAGGTGAAGCTGGTGACTCTGCTTCTGACTTTGATGTCCCATATTGTACCTAGCTGTAGGTGAGCTATACCTGGGCCTAAATGTCCAAATTACATAGGCTTGATTCTGACTTCATCAGATGTCACACAGGTAACATTAAGGAAGGGTGTTCAATGTATTTATGTTCACTGAGGAAATGAGATTTAGCTGAGATTTCATATGAGCAGGATCCTCCTAGAGAGTCAATTCTTTTCTCACAATTTACCTGAAGATTCAGCTATGATAAAAACATTTATTTGCTAGTAGCATCATGCACATCAAATGGTCTAAGCTGGGAATGCCTGTTTGTGAAAGTTAGTCTGTCCAGGCTCTCTGATGAAAAGGGCTTTACCAAAATTAGTTTTTCCAGGAGGGGCAGTGATGAACTCTTCTCAGACCTCTTGGAAACTCACATAACATACTTCATATGGGTGCAGCACATTTTCCCATCCCACTCCGTATCTGGCTAGATCTGCTACAGCCTCTCTTCATTCTTCCCCACTTCTAAATATGTCCAAGAGTGGACTGGGAGTGAATGCAGCTATCAGCTATCCCATGCAGCAGAGTTCATCTGCTGCATAGGTGACATCTCCTGCATTGATTCCCATATTCCAATGGCAGACAGCTAGAATATATAGCTCTTAATTTTTTTTTTTCTGCTGTAATAGAAAGAAGATGATGCACTGAAAGAAGCTAAAACAGGGTGTTAGATTTACTTAAAATATGACACGTATAAGGGCAAAGACACCGTAATTCATTAAATATAAATTCTACAGTGATCTGTAAAGGTTATTGCCTCAAGATATGTCCTATATATTATGTGTAACCCCTTAGTCAGCCACTTCTGGAATCCCACGATTTTCCCAGAGAGTGCTGGGAAAATTCAGATCTAGAGGGTAGGTGTACGGGGAAAGGAGAATTAAATGCTGGAAGTTTGCTGGTAAATGTCATTCTGATATACATACTTTTAGTAAACAGTACCAATGTATCTTATACCTTTGAAATTTTCTATCCTCTCATTTTCTGATACATTTTGCAGTGACAAAATACTTTCATATGTAAGGTTTCAAAGCCCTCATTTGTGTGTATGTTTTTCTCTGTGTGTGTGTACTTTTTAATGTTAATGTGAGATCAGTCTGTAGGCAGAGTGCTCACACAGCTGTGAGTACCACAATGATTTCAAACACCACAAAGAATGCAGGGTCCCCATTACTACTATGCAGGATGAGCCACATTTACAGAATGGCAGCACCAGTGTCTCATCACTTATTTTTCAACTTACTAGAAAAGGGTCATACCCTTGTTATCTAGCCTGTCCCTTGGATAAAGACTGCACTGTGGAGAACATAAATATATATATATTTGTATGCACTACACATTCAGAAGAAACTTAGGTCATACCAGTTTTATGGCAGATGTGCTATTGGATTATCCTCTGATTCAGTGCATTGGAAATAATATAAAAAACACAGTATTGTCAGAAATCCTGACAACTTTATCAGTTTTAAATTATGGAAACATATGGAGGGCAAACCATTTACAATGGACACAGTGAAGCATTCAGAAATATTGAATTATGTGACAGGATGTGGGGGAAGGAGTATGACCACCAGTTTATTTTGTTTCAGGTATATTGCCAGTCTCATCTTCTTGTAATACAGTCAATAGTTACTGTGGTTGTATTTCAAATCTTGTTTCAAAACTGAGAATTTTCATGGTTCTTTTGCCTAAGAACACAGTTAGAAGTGTCCTGCTAAATGTTTAGTTAACAGCTTGGAGTGATAGTCATTTTTGTCACAAATGTAAGTTTACATAACCAAAATATTGAAAAAAGTTACTAATGAATTTTGATAAGTATTGGTAACACACTGTCCTTTTCAAATACAGAGCTTCCTATCATTTACTGCACTGGCGCATCTTTTCTGTCAGAAATACACCATGAGCTTTACTGTTACGTTTTAAATTCTCTTAATTTCTCTGCAGAAGAAATGGAGTTCTATGAGAAGCTGAGAAAGTTATAATTCTGGTGAGGAGATTTCCCTCCCTCACCTTTTTTTTTTTTTTTTTTTTTTTGACAGCCAAGTTGTGAAAGATCAACGATAGAGATTTGGGCTCAATTATGCCATCAGATAAGCAGTATATCTCTAAGACTCTCTAGCTAATTTATACACAAGAGATGCTTAAATTGGTTCTCTTGTGTGACTTAACATGCACTGAAAGTTCTGCCATTGGGAAGAACGTCAATCAAATCAAGAAGATCCACGCAGAAAGTAAGCACAGATGGTAGGTGATGAGTGCTGATTTTGGAAAACAGAGAAAGTAATATAAGAGAGTTTTGCCCTACTAAGCAAAGCAAACTACTTTTGTTCTGTCTGTCACCATCTGATACGTAAGCAATTTTTCCTATTTGATATGTCCTTTAAAAGTGATGGGTTAAACACAGTTTCTTAATCAGTTGCTCAGAAGTACCTAGTTTACTATGACAACTGTACATGTGGGCAAGTATGTGATACTGAAATCTGCAAGAACAGAGGTAGCTTCTTCATGTCATTCTTAGGGCAATGCTGCCAGTAATCCTCAAAATCAGGAATGTCAAGTATTATTCAGGCAAAATACAGAATAAATTAATTCAAAGTGAGAAGTACAGTCTGTAAACAGTTTCTGCTTGTCTGAAACTTCACACAACTTTAAATTTTAGGGTTATAGATTTGTGAATTTTCCTCAGACACTGCATAAATTATTAAAATCTCAAAATTTGGTATAGATCACCATGTATGTGTGTGGAGCTTACATGCAAATACTCTGCTATGAATGATATTAGAAAGAATTACACTTTATAGTCCAACAGGCCTTTTTTCATTCTTTTCCTCTTTCTTCTGCAAATACTGTAGAGGAAAGAGAGTCCTAGTGCCCATAAAAAAACCTGAAGCCACATTATCTGATCTCCATTCCTAACTGCTATGCAAACTTTTTCTTGATTATTGGTACACGTTTTTCTGTGTGGCCCAAATTTCCTTTAAGCTAATATCTGCCATACTAGCTCTTGCTCTAAATCCCTCCTTTAAAGTCATACACCTCATGAGGAAGGTGCCACAGAAGTGTAGAGCAAATCCAAGAACTCCAGAGCTTCATGTGTCAGCTCCCACAGGGTTACAGACCACTGTTACACTGTGGTGTTGAACAGCCCACCTGAATCTCAGGAAAGTGATATGAATGTCTCATTAAATACTTATCCATAACATATAGAAAAAAGAAAAAGTTATTCTTAACTGTAGTGTAATAGACATTTCTTGAAAGTTCACATGGCCAGTGGAAAAAAAAAATCTCTACTACTTCTGAAAAAAAGAGATAATAAATTTTCTAAGGGTCCTAAACTCTGCAGCAGGTAATAGTGCAACACTGGATCTCATTTTATTTGAAGGACAGTTGGTCACTAACCTAAGAATCCACGGCTGTTCAAGCACTGGTGGTTATCATTTAGTGATATAAGTTCAATATTCTACTGAATATTGCAGTAGTCAGTGATATATACGTACAGGGACTTTAACAGGATCAATTTCCAAAAATTAAAGCATAGCTGGAATTAGTGAGGGAACTACAAACTTAGACTGATCTGTATTAAAAAGACTATGAGTTGAAGGACTGTTGACCATCCAAAATCATTGATTCTACTAGTAGGAATAAATGTAACATAGGACAAAAGATATCTTACGCAGAGACATGGGAGTACTGTTAAAACATCAGCAAAAATTGATATGTAAGAGTGGTAAAAAGGAAAAAGTAAATAGGAAGGACTACCACCTATCATTTTGGAAACTTTATGAATTCAGTAAAAATAAGAAGGTATTTTATAAAAAAAATATAACAAAACAAAGCCCCTAGACAATAGTTTAAGTACATTGTTAAATATATATAGTGAAACTGTATGAAATTAATTTAACAAAAGGTAGAGAAGTTTTTTCCACCATGGACTAAAAACAACTCAGACAAAAGTACCATCTCAGTTGAACAGGAAACTTGTCTTTTGAAAAAAATGGGATGTGAAGAAGCATTTGCTAAGGTTAAGGAATTTTGGAACAGTGTGTTCATACTTCAACCAAAATCTTTAACAAAGTATCTGAGAAACACTACAAACTACTTTAAACAAATTCAGGAACACTTCAACAGACTCAGAAATCACTAATGTTCTTCCAATATTTAAAAATAATAGGGAGCATTTATTATCTGTGGATTGATTCTACATGGAATTGTGAAATGGTAATTAGAGACTCAGCAAATAATTTGTTATAAATATAAGCAAGAACAGTTAGTTTGTTTATTTGCAGAATATCTGTCTGATCCAACAATCTTGTTATATTTTCTGGAAACATTATAAATCTAGCTAGAACATTACAGTGTCGATACTGTATCCTTGGATTTTTCAGAGTTAACTCAATTATTACCTGGACATTTGATTTAAAAAGCCATTTGCAGTAGATGACACTAGCAATGTGTATATTTGAGAGACTAAACACTTTGGCTAAATGAGAAATCTCAAAACACAGTCAATGTGAAGTCATTGATGAGTAGGACTTTTTCTAGCCATATCCCTCAGGTGTTATTTTTTGATCCTGTGCACTTTTATCAGTGATCTAAACAGGGATAAATTTCCTTTTCTGGCCTACCTAGAAGACATAACATTTGATGGGGCAGTAAATAATTAGGGAGACAAATCACCATAAAAGAATAATCTGAATCATACACCTAAATGATCAGAAACAAGCAAAACATGTTTTAATCAAACCTGTAACCAGTCCATTATGGGAAGTGGTGGTCTCACCATGTCTTGAAGTGGTCACTTTAAGCTTAACTGTTTTTTTGGGTTTCATTCAGTTTCTGCAGAAAATCCTTAAAGACTGTGAATTTAAATGCTTAGGCAGGATGGTCATGACAGTCTGTCTTGGAAATATCTGACTGTGGGAAATTATGAGTCCCTCTCAGGAGCTGAAGAGAATGTAAAATCTGCACTGCCTTTCATGTTCTCATCATTCTTGAAGCCCTGTTCTATGGAAATGCTTATATCTCATCTGATGCTAAAAGATCCTGGAGAAATTGTGGTTCACCAAATAGCTATAGGTACTGTGATTTTGCTGCCCCATGGATGATCACCAACTGGACTTACAGACTGCAGAGAGGCTGGAAAAGAAAGGTGCAACAATGGCTGTGAATTGGATATACTAAATTAATTCTCAGATGTCTGGATGTGTGGCCTCATTGAACTCTTCAGAACAAACTAACCACTATATTTCAGGTCAGGAATCAATTTCCATAGTTTAGGTTTGCAAGGTGGTAAAGGAAAGGGTACATGGGAGCAGCAGAAACCCACTCCTGTGTATGATATAAGAGATCACCAAGATACATCTGACACAGATCATTTCTAGCTGGAGCCTATACCAGCACTGGGAGCTTGGCCCAGCAGTCTCACCCCTAAAAACCTTGGGCCTGAGGGACGGTACTGTGCTTCACAGTACATTCCCCAGCTGAGTGAAGAGAGGGCATCAGGCAAACACCTGTGATGGTTCTTTCTGATCTCCTTTTCTGTTAAACTGTTCCACTATCTGCCCTACCTATCCTGGATTTCAGGCTTTCTTCAGCTCTTTCCTGCTTTCCCCTCTAAAGACTATAGTTGACGGATTGTCCAAAGCACATCCAGCCAAAAATTAAGCAGAAATAGCATTGGATTCAACCTGTTTTCAGAAACCCAGGTACTTCATTAAAAAAAAGAAAGACAAAAAAATAGAGTAAAAGCAATTGGAAAAACTCTTTCAGCTAATTTATTTGCCTGTAGTAATAACAGATAAAAATTCAGGCTGAAGTGTGGCTTTGAAGCTGGCAACATCTCTCCTATTTTTTTTCTCCTAGAAGTATCAGAGACTTTGATTTGGAATGTACACAAAAAAGGTATAATCTTTCAGGTTCAGATTAAAGAAAAATAAAAACACAATTCTTGTCATGTGAAGCTGGTAGCTTGTCCAGACATTTTTGCTTTTGTATCATCAAGATCTGGTCACTGGGTATACAAAATTATAAAACTCTAAATCCTACAACCAATCACTGTGTCTTTTAAGGGGATGTTGGTTGCACGTGCTGAAGTGTGTGCACCAGTTTATAGCAACAAAGAAAAGCTCCTCTCTGTTTGCCATAAACTGAGCTGACTCAAGTAACTACAGTAAGGTGGTTGTTTAAAGTGGTTTTCTCCATGTGTGGCATCTTGCTCAACATCTGGTTCTAGTTAAATTCTTTTCTGAGGTTTTTGTGTACATTGCTCATTGCTGTATTGAATTCGTATTTAATTTCCAAACAAGACTGAGTATAAAACTTGAAGTTCACCTGATTTGTACAAAGAAAAGGTCCACAAAATGAATGTTGTTGCCCAGTTTGTGCTTGGAGAATTAAGTGTTATCACATGGCAATTTTTGTCCTAAATCTGCTGTTTGTGATTTTTGCTAGAAATGTTCATTTAACTACCCTTTGTAACCATGCCTCAGGGTGCATTGAGGTCAGCTTTCTCTGAGATCTTTTATGCACCACATTGTAGAAAGTAATTTTTCATGTACTATGACTGCGTGGAGCTTTTGTGTCTGATAGAATCTGAAACCAGCATTTTTATGAAATAAAATTAAAATGTAGTGGTTTATTTCAACTTTTTATGCAGTTAACCATAATATATTTTTACTGAAAAGTCACATTACATATCATAGTTTAACATCTGATTTAATCTTGTAAAAAGCTAGCATTAACATAAAGCACATATTCATCCATACTTCAGCTGGCTTAAGCCAGTTAAACAACCAGAATATAACCTTTTTAATGTACAATCACATTCCACTTCTGTATCAAGTGCCATGTGATTTTTAGTGACCTCAGCATTACAACACTTCAGCTCATCCAGACAGCACATCACTTCTGTCAAATGGCTTGACCTCAACCTAATGAAGGATCAGCATACTAAACTGCAACTAAACCAAACCCTCCAGAGGACATCACAATATATTGTTCCTGGAAGAATGTAAAAACATACTCTGACAAATTTCACATCCATACACTTACAGAATCAAGAATCTAGGTTTTGCTTTCTTTAAATTTGTAACATTCTTTTCATTTCCTAATCTGCCCATTTTTTCACATGAATTTCCTGCCACTGCAGACCATGCTTGTTGCA
The DNA here is from genome assembly GCF_031877795.1 of Strix aluco. Lineage (NCBI taxonomy): Eukaryota > Metazoa > Chordata > Aves > Strigiformes > Strigidae > Strix > Strix aluco. The sequence goes on from NC_133935.1 coordinate 68,081,457, forward strand.
CACCACAATCAGCAATGAAAGCATATACTAACTTTAGAAGCAGCAGCAGCAGCAGAACATAGTTTAAGGACACATAACATTGCATTTTGTTGCATTTTATTTAAATGTCTATGTCCAGGAGCTGCAGTGAATAATTACTTCATATTTCTGTGGTTCCTCCTTTCTTCTGAACACAGCGATTTCAGTACTTCTCCAAACTTTGTCTCAGCTTGCCATCATCTGCAGTGATTTTTCCAGTAGCAGGTTTTTTGTCTTGTTTTTCTGTATCACATCTCTGTCCTTCTGAGAATTTGAATCTTGTCTCACCAATTGTTTATTAACTCTTGGTTTTATTACTGATATACTTGTTGCATCTTCTGGACTACCCGACTTCATTAAAAATACTTTCTCCAGCTGCACCTCCCAGAGATCTACAGGCCAGTCAGTCTCCTCTTGATCCCTGGGAAGGTAACGGGGCAGCTAATCCTGGAAAACAATTCCAGGCATATGAAGGACCAACCTGATAACTTTCTACAATGAACTAACTGCCTTGGCAGATGAGGCTCCCCTCAGCCATGAATATTACCTACCTAAACTACAGCAGTGGATGTTGCCTACCTAGACTATAGTAAGGCTTTCAACACTGTCTCCCATAGGCTCATCATTGAGAAGGTGGTGAAGTATGGGATGGATGAGCAGACAGTGAGGTGTATTGAAAACTGGCTGAACAGCCTGGCCCAGGGAGTGTTGGAGCACCTCACATACGAGGAAAGGCTGAGAGAGCTGGGACTGTTTAGCCAGGAGAAGAGAAGGCCCAGAGGGAGGATCTCATCAATGTTTACAAATACGTGAAGGGTGCAAAGAAGCCTGAGCCAGGCTATTTTCAGTGGTGGCCAGTGACAGGACCAAAGGCAATGGACACAAATCAAAACACAGGACATGCCATCTGAACATCAGGAACACATTTTCACTGTGAGGGCAACCGAGCAGTGGCACAGGTTGCCCAGTGAGGTTGTGGAGCCTCTCTCCTTAGAGATAGTGAAAAAATATCTAGGCACAGTCCTGAGCAACTGGCTATAGATGAGCCTGCTTCTTGCCCAAAGGGAATTAATGAGGATTTTCCTCATTGGAAATTAAGACAAATATCAATCAGTATATTCCTTGAGGGGTATGGAAGCAGAGGTGGTCAATACTATGAATAAAAGTGAAATTGTATGTGAGCATAAGTGGTTTGTGGGGTAAGGGAGACCATTTCACTCCTTTCACTGTGGTCCCTGTCAACCATACCGCATTGCGGAAGGAGAGACCACCCACATACAGCCAGCAGTGTATCAATGAATCTCAGGTGCATGGAAAATAACTGATCAGGTTGACACAGTGGCCACATCTCAGAAATACCTCATTAAAACAAAGACAATCCTTATGTTATAAGACTGGCAGGTCCTGACGTCTACAGTGAGGAGACCTTTCCTCTTGTAAAACCATAATTTTACCTCAAAGAAGTGAAATATCTTTATGACATTAATAAAGTAAATCCAGCTTTTTTCCTGCCTGCACAGTTTAGGTTTTCCCAAGACAGAATGTCTTACTCCAGCCCTCATGAGGGAGACTGGATTTCCTATGCCTTTTCCTTCATTGGATGCTGAATTTCCTAATATAATGGGACATGTTTGATTGCCAGCAAGTAGTATTTTAAAATCATAAACCCAGTATCATTTGATATTTATAGTTCAGTCTCACTAGGATTTCAAGCTGCTTACATGTCCTGTAAAGACATTTATTATATCCTTTGATTTATATCATGCCTACCATACTAATAAAACTGATAATGTAATGATATCTGTCAATAGCAGATAATCAAAACAACTATTTTTTAAAAAGAAAAAATATATAAATATGGCCATGCATACTCAAAAAATGCAAATGTGAACAAGGACATTATCTGTTTTCTACAGAACAGCCACCCACCAGTTTATGATGGATACAAAGTGCAAGGAAAACTGAACTTATGATTCAACTGCACAAAGCAAAAGTTTCAGACTAAAAGATGTGTGTATTACAATATCAGCTTCTAGACCTCTGAGGTATGTCACTTATTAGGTATGACAGAAGCATGTCTGCTTCCATGTCTCAAAACTTCCAGTTCTTTGAAAACAACTTTTAAAATGCTTAAAGGCTTTTACATGGTGTATTAATATCACCCAACAGTTTAGTACTACTGCCTTCACTGGAAGTATCAGCATGAAGAGAGCTTTGCAAGGTAGGCTTTCAGTAATCCTTAATATCAGATGGGTCTTTCAGTTGCAGGTAGAAATTTACTTGTTAATAAATTGTATTATGAGAACGTGGTATTATGTTTGTACTCTCTCCTTCTACAGAACATATTTTTTATAAAAAATGGGGCTGTAAGAACTGGCTTCATAAAATACACAGCTGACCTTTCTGGGTAGAAGTAGACAGCTACAGTAGACTGTACCATAAGAAATGGCTGTGTCTAGGTTTGTTTGGTTTTATTTTACTTCCAGACCATTACTATGAGAAAGCAGCAGCTTGAGCTTAATACAATTGCCCTGGTGATTTTTATAGAGCTCTTGCCATTATTGAAATTGGACTCGCTATTTCCCCCAAGCATATGCCTGAATAGCTAAAAGATCTGTGCATCAGAGTGGAATTAGAGAAGGGGTAGAGTCATATTTAAAATGGTGCATAGAATAGGGTAAAAATAGCATTTTTTTGCCTTCTCCTATAATAATGTAAGGTCAATAAGGAGACAAGTATATTTTTTGTCTTTAGAGGTGAAAACAGATGTAGATGTAACTCGGACTGCAGTGAACAACCCCATCAGAAAGATGAAATTTTTGGAATCTGTAGTCATCCATTTGTAGAATATCACTGTAGAAATTATGTTTAAATCAGATTCTTCAGAGTTTACTGAAGAATGACACAAGCCTGTGAGCTACAGAATGTCTGCAAGTGCAGGAAGTATCAGGTCATCTTGTTCTTCAGACTATAAACAAAAATCAGTATGTCTGAGAGTAGCTTAAAAATAGAAAAAGGTTCTACATAATTACAGACTTTTACAACTGACAAAATATTCTTCATTTTAATTAACCTCTCTCCTGCACTGGCTCCTGAAAATATCCTATCTGGGACCTTAGTCATCTGACTAAAAAGAAGCAAAATATTAAGCCTACAATTTCACATTATGGAGGTCACCTTCTATAAAAACATACTGAACCACTGCATAACATTGCAAAATGTTTTGCTGGCAAAGAGTACTTACTTGTACACAGTATTTTCATGTGGAATAACCTGAACTTTAAGGTAAAAAAAATATTCTCAGATAAATACCCTAATTATGACTCTCATATGACTGAATAGAATATGAATCTAATCTGTAAACTAATCAAGGTCTTAACTGTGCTATATCAGCAGGCTAAAAAACAAGTCATAATTAAGGTACTCTCTACACCAGTGGTTCTCAACCTGTGGTCCACAGACCCCTGGGGGGCTGTGATGTCATCACAGGGGATCCACGAAGGTTTAAAGCAGGGGTGGGGAACATCCAGCCCAGAAACATTTGGTCTGGCTCGCGGCAAGCACTGCGCCTCCTTTTCCCACAGCCCCTCCCCTCAATGCTCCTCTCATACTCAAGCCCCCCACCCCCCCACTCCCCACTCGCCCTGACGCACTAGTATATTCAGTGCTAGTATGCTTGGTGGGATCTGCTTTAACTAGGCGGTTTTTCTCTTAAAGATATTTTGTTAACCCAATGACCCTCTTTAGGACTACAATGGGGCTGAAGTCTGTTCCTCCAAGTGGTGGCCCTGGACCCAGAAACAAAAATATATGGTGACTGAACACAGACAAACAAGGGGGGAGGTGAGATTTGTAAAAACTTTTCATCAAATTCTAGTGTAAAAATTGGCATCAAATTCAGAATTAGGACATTAAAATACCATAAAATGGGCCATTTTAGCAAGAAGAGTGTTGATGTTATTCTTTTAAATTCATATGGAATCATTGCAATAAAGAAATTATAATAAGAGTGTGTGCATTAACACATTAACTTATTTCCCCTTCTCTCCAAATTTGAAGACCCTTCATGAGAAAATTGAAATAAGTATTTGATGCAGTCTAGTGCTTTAAATCTTGAGTTAAGTCTTGATGGTCTGTGGCTACAAAAGGTATTTAAAGGGAGTCTGTGGTGAAGGAAAGGTTGAGAACCGCTGCTCTACACTGTTATTCAGAATGTAGCGTAAGAGGGGCAGGAGATAGTTTATGGTTCTTTCAGGAGTTCATGAGAAGGTGCAATAAGCAGCCAGTATAGTTTCAATGAAATATTTGGCTTACATATTTTATTTGCATACTCTGATTCTTTAGCTGATTGTCGAAAGGAAAGAAAATCAGAAAATAGTAAATAGTGAGGGAAAAAAATCTTTCTATTGTTTCTGTACTGTAAATCACAGCTGGAGAAAACTATTAAAATATTCTACCCCTCTGCATAAAAGCATGATTTTTGTCTATTATACATTAAGTATTTTGTTTAATCTAGTCTATGTATGTCAATCAGAGAGGCTTTCACTGTTTCCTTTGGGAAAATTCTTCACAGACTTGTAGATTTTGCTGTCACAGAGGTTATCCAGACAGCTAACATTTGCCCTTACTTAACTCCATGTAGTTACTTATGCTTCTGCTGTCCTTCATTCTGCTAAACTGATTTCTGCCCATTATTGAGAAAGCCTTTAGAAATTTGCAGAGTGCTAAACATCTGTTCTTTCCTCCTACCAGTGGTTTCAGGCTGATACATTGTTTTTCTGCTGTCAGTGATGTCTCTGAAAGCAGTCTTTTCAAAATCAAATTTGCAATAAGTTTGTGATTAAATTGTATACTGTGGTATCACCCAGTGACCACAGCTAGTCTTGCATCGTGTTGTGTTAGATGCTGTATGGACGTGATCGTAGACATGAAACATGAGCCAAGCATTTTTCATATTCAGTGGAATTTCTCAGCTCCTGCATTACTAACATGATCTGGTAAAACTAGATCTTTATTCCCTAGATTATTAGCCCCTTTCGTGAAAAGAAGGAGGTCACAGTGGACAAGTTTTACCTTCCATTTGGGTCAGTGCTCAGGGAAACTTCATCACTCCTGGGAGAAACATGAGAGGAAGGACAGCTGTGGGAGCCCAGGGCTCCTGAGCACTTTGATAAGCTCTGGGGCTGAAGTTCTCCAGGTGCCAGGGCCTGCATTCAGTCTGTGTGCCAGACTCAGTAGCAGAGAGATGAAAGGAGGTGCTCCAGTAAGCCCTTCTGAGGGAATGAGGAGCATGGTATTGCACTCCCAAAATGAACCCATGGGAGCTGGTGCACCCAAGAGCATCACGGGCATCCAGCTAGTGAGCCACACTGGACCTAGGGAGGCTGCCTCTGTGCTTCTCCTTCCCTTGGGTCTTCCCTGTGGGAACCAATGTTTCTAGTATTCCAGACAGCCCAGCCCCACTTTCCCATGTAAGCAAGAGGTGGCTGTTTACCATTCCCTGCACTGGTCTTGCCTCAAGCACACAGGGGTTTGCTACCCCTGCTGCAAATGGTCATATTTCATAATTGTCATCCTGTTTCCTGCAGTTGTTCGGTCCCTGTTCAATAGAACATCTACCAGTGCTTGATCTAACCAGCAGTGCTGTGAAATTTCAAGGTAGCATAGTCTTTGAGAGGTCTGAGAACTCAGTCAAATGAGAAATGTGGGCTCTGCTCTGCAAGCCTTGGTCAGTCCCCTTGAATCTCTCACATCTACAGATCATCTAGCTACAAACGCACAGGAAAAGTGATGTCAGCCCTGCCCACTGAGCTTATATGGCTAGTAAGTCATAATTTATTTTCATGATTAAGGATTATTCCTCATGGAATCCACTGTGATCTAATTAGTAAATAAGGGGATTTTGATTTTTTCTTGTTAATACTATGTCTCACTATATTAATTAAAAAAAAAAATGTAACTGCAATCACACAATATAGAGCTGTTAAAAAGTTCTCATGCAAAGTCGTGAGGGGGAAGGTAATACTTTGACACTAAATCATAAATTCATATTGAAAAATAACACTGATCCAGAAATTAAAGAAATAGCCTATGTTCTTTTTTGATAATTTTGGGGCATCATTTTTAAGAAATATTCTTGTAATCTAGTATCAGCATTAGTCCCTTTCTGTGGTTTTGTAGGGTTTTTTCTTTTTCTTTTTCTTTTTCTTTTTCTTTTTCTTTTTCTTTTTCTTTTTCTTTTTCTTTTTCTTTTTCTTTTTCTTTTTTTTCTTTTTCTTTTTCCTTTTATTTTTCTTTCTTTTTCTTTTTCTTTTTCCTTTTCCTCTTTTTCTTTTTCTTTTTCTTTTTCTTTTTCTTTTTCTTTTTCTTTTTCTTTTTCTTTTTCTTTTTCTTTTTCTTTTTCTTTTTTTTCTTTTTCTTTTTCCTTTTATTTTTCTTTCTTTTTCTTTTTCTTTTTCCTTTTCCTCTTTTTCTTTTTCTTTTTCTTTTTCTTTTTCTTTTTCTTTTTCTTTTTCTTTTTCTTTTTCTTTTTTTTATCTGAAACAGAACCAGGAAAAACTCCTCATAATTTCCTCATAAATAGACTAACAGAAAGGCTTTACCTCAGTGTACATTGCCTACTTGCACCATTTTAATCGGACAGGCTGTTCAAATATTTTTAAAGCCAGCTGAGGTAATAGAATAGGTACATTTCTCTGCAGCAATGAGTAAGTGGAAAGAGACCCAGTGACTTCAGGGGAAACAACTTACATGTTTAGCTGCCTTTTGTGCAGGTATTAGTTATCTGGTGGAGATTACAAACTTGATAGCCTGACTCCATATTAAATAGACTTAGTAGCTCTTTTTAGAAGTGTGTTGATCATTTTTCAGTGTGCACAGGTTTTTTCCTATTAGTCTTATGGTCACTTCTGTATTCCACATGACTGAACAGAAATCTACTACTTATGCCACCTGAAAGGTGACTTAATATGTCTTTTACAAATTATTTACTTTGGATGGCTTTTCTGTACGCTTCTTGTTTTAAAAGGAAATGCTCACAAAAATAAACAAACAGCCCTAAGAATTTTCTCATTTAAATAAAATTCTCCAGCTTCAGAATTCCAAGGAAGTGTGCTGAGGTGAATCCACAGCTTCCCCAGAGCCTTGCAACACTGAATGAAAACATGCATAAAAGCTTGAGATATATTCTAAACTCCCTGCATTCACTTCACGGAGGGTTACACTTCCACCCCCAGTCCAACAAACGTGAATAATTTGATTATCTCTGCATAAACAAAATCCCACTGTGAGCTGATGCAAACATAAAATTCCCCATGTGTTTTCTAGCATGTGAAACCATGCTCAGATCCATGTGCAGCCAGAAAAACTTTTGAGAAAGAGATAATAATTTTAAATCTAAACCAGAAAATAATCCATCTGTTTCATATTTCCAATCTACCAAGTTACAACTGTCCTTATTCATGAGGAGAGAAGCCTTTCAGTGCCATCACACCCCATGTCAAAGTATGGTTGTCTGTTATGGTGTTCACTGAAAACAGTAAAAGATGCTGGGAGAAAAAGATAAATCTAATATTATAAAAACCTTAATTTATTGAACAGCTAAAAAAGACTTCTGTAACTAAAACTACATAAATACATATCTATATATGTTTAATAAGGGAATTATGCTTTGTCAAGTATTTCTCATCAGACAAACAAAATCTTATTTTGACCTTCAGCTTAATGATCCCATGTTTTCATTGCTTACATCAGGCCTTTGAAATTCAGCAAGAAGGAACCTCTGGAAGACAAATATCTCTAGTGTCTACCACGAAATTCCATTTGTCTATGTCTCAAGTACAGGTGTGGTGTCACTCCCATCTGTCAGCAATGCTGTGGAAGCATGCCAAAATAACAACTGAACACAAATGCTCGGACACCACAACTAAATAACCAGCAACACCTGCTACAGCAGGAGCTTTGAGCAGAAAACCTCCCTTACAAGAGAGCAGGCAGGGAGAGCTAAACCACCTTCCCTTCTGTGCAGACTTTCTCCCTCAGATATGTTGCATGGCTTCAGGGGCTCATCCTCAGCTCTGAAGGAATCATGTGAACAAAGTGTTTTTCCTCCATCTCTGTATAAGCAGAGACTCAAAGCAGGCTTCTCCAATCATTTCTTAAAGGCAGTACAAGGCTCTAGTATGCTTTCCCTCCCTAAACTCCTCCTCCTGCTGGCTGCAGTAGTTACTCGGAGTTCAGGCTAACTGTGGATGCTCAGGGCTTGATAATACTGATAACATTTGATAATAACATTGCCACGTGTACTTGCAACAGAATTATTTTTAACCTGTGTGAGAAACACAGGTGGTGTATCTAACAACATTAAAATAAAACTGTTACTCTGGTTGCAAAAATCAAAAATCTGTCAGCTAAAAAAGGACAAAATTAAGATCATCCAATTCATCTTACTTCAATCCTCTTGCACCTATAAACCGAGACATTCTTTCATGACATGGCATGGTGTTTTTCAGGAGTCTCTGTCCTTTTGCTGCACAAGTGGGACAGTGGAAAGGAAGATGACTGAGGGCATGATGACCATAGCTGGTGACTGAAGATTCCCCTGGAACATTTCTTCCAGAAGGCTGGAAGCGTTCTTTAGGAGGAAGAAGGTCACTTCTGTGGTTTCTATAGATATTGCCATACAGAAAAGCTCTGGTCTGTTCTTGCCTGGATCACAGCTTTCCTATATGATTCTGTACAAGTTGTTTTAATATAAAGAGTTGGAAAAGATTGTCATCCACGTCCCACTCACTGTCTGAAGGTCTACAAGCAGGTATGTGGGAAGTTGACCTGGCAAGGACTTCACGAGGATCTCTTGCAGCAGAAGAGATCAGTGATTGTTGAACACTTTGAGATAATATAACACATTCCAATAGTAAATGACTGCAGGAGGAAGGAAATCTTAAGGAGAGTTACGTGGGTATGTTGAATTATGCAGTTCATTTAAACAATTTTCTTCCTGCAGATACATTTGGAGTTGATTAACATATACATAGACACTTGGCACCCTGGCTGCAGTGTATTCCTTGCAAGCAAAGTAACAGTTCTTTTATTTCTTTTCATTCATTGAGCTCCACCAGATAAAAGAGCACAGAGTGTACCTGCAGCCTGTAAAGGGCCCCTATGTCTCAAAACAACATAAACACCAGCTTCATTAGCACACATCATTAAATGTTTCATACAGAAAGGCGCCATCTGCTCTTGAAAATGCTGGGACCTCTGCACGTAAGGCGTTTGGTTGTCCTCAGCCAAGAGGGACAGCCTTTTGACTTAACTAACCTACTAGAATCAGAGCTGGGGTTATTTTGCCAGTGTTTTTCTCTGTTGCACTAACCACTTCTCCACTTATCTGGCTGTATATCAAGAGCTGTCTCCAGCTCCCTCCCACTGATTCTTGTTGGGTCCCTGAAGATGGGAAGTCATGGACTGGTTGGACAGTAATATTCTAAATTATCAATTACATCTCCATTTTCCCTTCTCACAGTGCCAGGCAGGTCAACCCTTACACCCAACCATACAAACAGCATGTTCAGAGTCTTACACTGAAGCAAACACTGGGGTTATTTTCAGCACGTTTCCCTTTCACAGTTCTTGATAGCTACCCTAAGAGCAAGAAGGGCAGAGCTAACATGGCACATGGGGTCTTCACTGCTCAGCTCTGTCCTACCTCACTGTGGCCAGGTTAGCAGGTGGAATATGCCACAGTCTTCAGGGATGTCACAGCCCATGGACTGTGTGAGTTGAAAATGTCCCAAGAGCGCCTCAGGACACTCAGGCCAAAGAGCTCCCAACTGAGTGATGTGGCTAATGCCATAATTTTGTGCTGGATGAGTGAAGTGGTACATGTCTCTTTTATGGTTTATCAGGAAAATGAGCACAGAAAACAACTTTCATGACACAGAAAACAAAACAAAATAAAATCAGTTTTGAAACTTGTAAATCTATCACTCAAACAAAACAAGATATTCCCTGAAAAAAAATTCTAAATTTACTGATATCATCTTTCCATCTTTTGCACAATCATGTTTGAACTACACATTTTTATGCTGAACTACATTTTTTATTAAAACAGTGATATTATTTGGAAACTGAGAAATATTATGCCTAATGCCATGAAAGTGACCATAACTGTGTATAAAAACAAATGACAAAATTATCAAATAGGGGCTGCATACCTGGAAATGTCATCTAACCCCACAATCTTTTCCTGTTTTCCAACTGTGACTATTTTCATTTTTTCATAGTTACCAGACTAACAGCTCCTGTGTTTTGGTCTCTTCTTTAATGCAAAAGAAGAAAAGATAGATGAAGTTATTCAGCAGCTGTTTTGTTCTACCTTTCATTCACCCAGTTACTTGTTATGAATTTATGGAATTATCTGAAATGCAGAGAATGTTTTTCTCCTACATCATTGGGGTGCAACTGGTTTATATGCCTCAGAAAAACTTCACTTTTATTGCTTTTTAAAAATCATTACTGTAGACTAAAATATTTCCATTTGTAATTCTGGAAATACTTACTGACCACCAAATTATTGATATACTTTTCTTCTTGCAGAGTTCTTCCCCTGCCTAACATCTGATTGCAATGACTCCAGCTCTGCTAGGAATGTTCCAGTGTTTTATTCATAACAGTTCTTTATAAATTTGTGGGGCCATTTTTCACTATGTAAAGTTCATTTTCCTTATATGTCTTTACTTATGAAAGTGTATTAACACATCTGGAAAAAAAAAAATCATAAGTTTTCCTGTAAAAATACTATCAGACTCCTCAAGACGTTTGGTATGTAGCTGCAGTGCACAGACATTCCTAGTAAACACAGAATTAGCATTCCTTCAATTACTTATCTTTATAAGAATTAAAATTCTTTTCAGGAGATTTAGTTCTTAGCACATTTTATCACAGCACGTTTCTGTTATAAACTTGCTCTTTCTTGCTAGGAATGACACTAATTTTCCAGTTAGTTATCAAAGCAAATTTTTCCTAAATTTATAGCACTCTGACATAGATTTACAGAATTAGATCATAAATCTTTATTGCTGTCTTCAAAAACAGAGGATGACATATACATTTGCCCAGTCACACTATGTAACCAGATGTGCTGGTTTTTCTAAGGAAAAAAAAAATTTTCTTCTCCCTTTATCTAAATCATAAGTGTCTGTGATTTGATGAATATGTTCCTTTAATTGCATCATCACCTTCCTGACAAAAATATTTTCTAATGGGGAAGACAAACATTGACAATATTGATCTACTTCTCCCCAAACTTGTACCATATACATGAAGTGACATTGAATTAAAGACTAAAATAGCACTACCGCTTCCTCAAAAGTACAGAACTAAGGAAGCTGGTCTGCTATGAGGATAAATAGAATACTATAGTGAAAGTTTAATAAAAGAATAAGACTATCTGTCATTTCAGTATCAAGTTGTCTGTCTCTTGGTTTCCCATCTCTCTCATGCAGTTGATTTGGTATATGCTGATGATTCATTGTGATGATTCTTTCGCTCAAAGCAAGAAAAGCTCCATCACTCCAGGACAAAACAGAAAAATTCAAGCAAAATATTTCTCCAGCACTTCTGAGGCTCAGTTGCTCTTTTCACTGTAGTTCATCATTGGCACTATGCTCACAGTCATGCCTCTGCTCTATTACTAATTTTAGCCTTTGGATACGTCAACCGTGAGCCGCAGCCTCTTTTAACCACAGATTACTTTATGGGTTCCTATGGTCCTGTTTGTGTCCATGTTTTTCTCTTCTGACTCTTCCTTCTCCCAAAAGGGAGTTAACCTCTACTATCCTTTCATGCAATGGCCTTTCTTAGTTGATAATTGTTTTCTTGATTCTTTTCCCATCTCTATTTCATCCCATTTCTCTCCTGACTTCTGTAATGTCTGTAACTGACTTCTGGCCTTAAGAACATTATCTTTTAAAAAAAAGTTAATAGAATACAGTTTTTGACTGAAAATTTTCCCTATTAAAATTGAGTTGGTAAACTCAGTAAAAAATTAGAGAGAAGAGAGAGGATACAGAGAGGAGCAGAAAATATAAGACACATTATCTGAATTTTTTAGGGGAAAATTTCTTCTGCTAATCTAAGTGATGTTTTTTGGAGAAGCTTTATGTATGCTATGAAGAAGGGGTAAGATAGTCTTCTTGGCTAGTCCTCTAGTAGAGAGGAGAGCTATTTCACATACCATAATGGTCATCTCCAGTATTGACATTAAATGGACAATGTTGATGATCAGCTGGTCATCTCATACCTGAAGCTTAACACATAAACTCTTTTTTAGATGAACTTCTATTGTCTTTTCCTACATTTTTTCAGGAAAATATGTGGTACAACTCTGAACAGTGATATAATAATTGTGAATGAATATGTAAGTATGAATATATGAAAGCAGGGTTTAAAAATAAATTATTCTGAAACCCTAATGCCAGCATTTCTAGAAAGGATGTTTTGAAAAAAGGAATAAAGTCAAATATTTGACAAGAATTTCATTGACTGGAATCTCTGTGGAAAGCTTTGCAGTTCTTTTAGATGGAAGTACAGACAGATAAGCACATACACATACATGTGTGAGTGGGTGTCTATATATCATCTGAATATCTAGCATATTTAAATTCCAAACAAAACATAAAAACTTCCTGATCTGTCATCTCAGGAAGCTCAGAGCTTAATGAGGGAAGCTTCAGATGCAATTCAAAAATAATTTCTCAGAAGAACACAGGTATCTTGTCCCTTCCCGATGTAACCAAAGATAAACTGGCAAATGTCACAAAACATTACTACTACATTACCTTTATGATTATTTGCTGCTCTTGAATCATCACTGTGTTAGTGAGTCAAGGGGCATTCTAGCATTAAAATACATAATTTAGTGTAAAAGTTAAACTTTGCAGAGCATCAGCTTCCATCTTGCTGTGGCATATATCAGAGGTAAATAAATGGAATATCTGACATGTTTGGAGAAGACATGAGGGGTGAGCTAGCCAGAATTTTTTCATCAAGGCTATTTTCATTAAAACAGAAAATATCTGTTCCATAAAACTGAATTTTCCAGCGTCTATTTTCATTTTTCTCTTCTGTTAGTAATAGATCTACAGCTACCCATGTTATAGCCCCCTGTATTTCAGCCTTTGGGGAAAGCCGCAAAGCTGACAAAACTTCCTGAATGGGCATCAGCAAAGAGGAGCAGAAGGACAAAAGGACACATTTAGCTGCTAGTAACCCCAGCTGAAGACTAATAATTTCACTTATGGAAAGGAAGAAGAAACTGAGCAGTACTTTCTGGGCAGGCAGACAACTAGCAAGCCAAAATTCTCTGTAAACACCTTTTTTTTTTTTTTTTGAGAAATTTCTTTCTGTTGAAGTAAATAAAAAAATTACATGTAATGTTGGGAGTGGAATGAAGGAGGAAAGATTGTTCATTTTACTTTTTACCCCAACTCAGAAGGCAAATGTTTTCCAAACTATTTTATTAAGCCAAATGGATTTCTATTTTCCAAACAGATCTGGTTACGATCACTCAGATTTCTGACCACGTGCCAGACATACCTCATAAGTTTATGTGGGGTTTCACTAGAGGAAGGTTCAGTAAAACCAGATCCTCCCTGCTCCCACCAGCTCTCCCAGAAATCATGTCCCACCCACTCAGGGGACTGCGCTTCATCCTCCCTGCTCAGCCACTCTGCTCATTTCTGTCCCCAGAGGGACCTGATCCTTCCCTACTCACGGCCTTCATTCTCACATGGCCCAGTCCCCACACACACTAATTCTGCTATTTCATAGGCATCTACTTGTGCTTCACAGAAGTCACTATTCTTTCCTGATAAGGAAAGGGTTCTTATTCACTTTTTCCTTTTTGTTTTCTTAGCGAATATCGATAGTTATGTGGAAGTCAGAAATGAATCTGTGGTTTAATGGCATTCTGAAATAAATAGGTTTGTATGAATTTTGTAACCGACTTTTCTTCATATACCAGTGCTATTTCAGTGTTTCATACAGCACTAGATTTTTATTTTACTGAAAATTTCTATGCAATTTTTTTATATTTCATTTTTTTAAAAAAAATATTAAAATGTATATGGACTTAGTTTCTCATCTGGTATATAGCTGTCAGACCTTTTGTTTTGAGAAATATATTTTATTTTAAAAATCTTTTTATAAAATAATTGACAATGAGGGGAACACTGAGCAGAACTGATGCAACAGGTTGGGCTTAAAATAAATAGGGGGGCTTGCTATGGTTTTTTCACAAATTACATTTTATGTAGTATCAACTGGAGCATGAGCTCAAAAGATGTCTTGCCTCAAAGTGTTTTCCTATCAGTGAAAGGAACAAAGATAACAAGCTTCTAGAATCAAGCTACTATATAGGTGGCAAGTAACTGTTTCAGTACAAAGATGTTATTTATTTAGTAATTAATACATACAGTGATAGCAGAGAATGAATTAATCAAATTTGGGAGAGAAACAGTATTTCTTCAATTGGCAGACAAGAAGTCTGTCAAGGAGCTTTACATTAATAAATTTTTCCTCGAAGCTGCAGCAGACACAAGGTCAGCTATGTTGACTCAATGGATAGGTGACAACTTGTTAGGTTACAACTCAACTGTGTTCAGCTGTGTGCCCTAGCCTTCAGCTTATTAACACAGTGTTTCCAGCTGTGTCACTCATTGTAGTATTAATTTTTCAATTACACTATTGATATTTCATATTTGCACTATGCAAACTTTCCACTTGCATAGTATTACAAATACAGAACCTGCTGTATTTGGGCCAACCACTCCGGTCCACTGGTGGAGAGCATCAGTAACTGACACATTTTATAAGCTCCAAATGCATTATAAAGTGGGAATTATAAATTTATCATATATGTATAAAACCACTAACTCAGAAAAACAAGTTAAAGTGCATTACTGTGTTTTTACACAGGAACTCTAACACATACAGATAGCTGCATCAGTGTGCAAAAATAAACATTATGTCTTGAATTTTTATAGAACTACAAAATTTTCCTTCAATGTGCTTTATGTCATAATAAAATCTCCAGGGAATCTGTGTTTCTTGCAGATTTTAGTCATTCATTTGAATCTTAGAAAGACTCACAAAAGGTTGTAAACTAATGAATACACTATTAAATAAGGCAAAACCAAACAAACATTGGCTTTTGCAGGGGGTGTGAATATATTCAAGAGATAATTATGCTTGACACTGTCAGAGTTTGACCTATTGGAGCCCCCAAAGCAATCATGTACATGAGTGAACAAGGGAATTCTGACTTAATCTCATGAATATAACAGTTTAATAAATGATAACTTGTACACTGAGCCATAGCACATGAGATTTAGCTGCTCTTGGCTATATATTTAGAGCAACTCAGGTTAAAAAATACAGCTCAGTTATGTAAAGATTCTTTATGTCTTACTCCCATAGGTCAAATAAAAAATCTGATTTTCTCAGGACTAAAGGAAGAATACACTACGAGGTAGGCTTAATTATCCTGAGAAAAGCACCTCCTAATCCATCTCAGCTGATACCACTGTAATCATATTAACTGCCACAATCACATACTGAGAACAGGACAGCTTCAAGCATGGATCTGTATTTAAAGCAGCTTCTCCATTAGTCTAGCAAGAAAAAAAAGAGATACCAAAACAAATTTTGTAAAGTCTTTGCATCATGCTCTGCAGTTGTAATGTCAACGCAGTCTATAATTAGAGCACACAGGGACCAGTGACTAATGCACATGAAGGTACAGTGAATTAACTGAAGTGTTTTCATTACTTTCGCTGGTAGACGGGAATACTAGATGTTCTGATGCTATTCCACAGACTGCAAACATTGGCACACCCTGCTCAAATACAACCACAGAAATAAAATACAAAAGAAAGAGAAAAACACCAACTGCAGATGCCATATCTTCTCCCACAGTATTTACAATGTATATGTTCACACCCAGCGTAACCACACTTCCAATCTAAAAATCCCATGCCTCCTCTGCAGTGATGCATTTATGTGTGTGACCGCTAACAAAAAGACACTAGTTTTTAACTTGCTCTTGCACTGGCTTTGCTGCCTTCTCCTCAGCCTTTCACATTTTCCCTGTCTGCAAGACCTCTTTGGTATCTTGGAGCATTGGCTGAATGTGGTAGGAAACATGAGCTAGACTGTGCCTTCACTCTTGCTTTCCCCTTCAAACCAATCACTATCTGCAGTTCTAAACACTCAGTCACTGGACTGCCAGCTTCTTCCTGGTAAACACAAAGCTTGAGTAAATATTTTGTAGTTGCAAAGAGCATGGATGTTTTGACTGATGAAGTGGGAGGGAGGGAGACCTGGCTAGGAAGAATTGTCCAAAATATGTGAACACAAGATAAAAACCAATATACTGTCCAGCAAAATCAAGATAGCTGGTGCAGATTGTTAAGTGTGTCTGTACCTGAACGCTATTATTTTTTACACAGATATATAAAATCTATCAGTTCTTGTAAGTTTTGGACTTTGGTGAAATCCAGCTCAGTGCCAGGAGCCAGTTATAGGATCAATGCACCTTTGAAGTAGTGCCTAGGTTTGTGTTGACCTTTGATAAGAAGATAGATTTCACCCTATGTCATTAGTGCTGCCCACAAACATAAAAGGGATATGTTTGCCTTGCCTTCACATCTATGATATTTACCCACTGCTTTGCTTGAGATATCAAGTATAAAGATGACCCTATCTTTCCTGACTATGCTGAAAAGGAGAAATATTTGTATTTAAAAGAATGTTCAAACCTAAACTGGAGAGATAGTTCCAGCTCTTGCTGAACTTTTTTCCTTGCGTAGGGCAAGAAGACAATATAGGTGAGCTGATGTAACTTTACTGTAATAAAACAGAGTTCTAAAAACAGTCATGATTTGTCAACCCAGAGGCCAAAACTTACCCTGAGATAGAAGGTCACGATAGCACAGAGATCAGACATTGCCCAGTGACCGTGATACCCCACCAGAGGAGAAGAAAAGCTCAAAACTGCAGTTTTCCAACCCATAACAAGGGCACGCAGTGCAGTGGGTGAAGGTTAGCCCTGTCTGCAGGTGCAAATTTCACTCAAGGTTGCCTCACTGAAGAGGGTGGTTGAATTCAGCCATGACCACTCTGGGGTAACACTGCTTCTCCTGCCACTCACAGCATATCCCTGCAGTCCTCCCCCTGCTGTGACTTAGTTTAGGAAGTGAGTTGCAGGACCAAACACACTTTAGATAAAAGCACTGCTGCTATCCAGTACAGCTGGTAGTACTTCTCTCCTCAAAACAGGTAGGTTCCATCTCTTAATCTTCTCAACCCTGCATCTTCTCATCTCTATACTTGCTCATAAATCAAAGAACTTCTGAGGTCTGGCCAGCTGTCTAACACACCACAGCCTATGCAGGCTGCCAGCAGAAGCTGAGTGACTGAGGCCATCTCTGCTTGTCAATAAAGCAGGCCTTGGCCCACCCTTTCAGGCTGGTACCTGTGGGGCTTTAGCATGTGACTAAGAGCCAAGTACACAGAGTGAAAAATGAAACAGATCTGGGGAAATTGGTTCAAATGATGCCTATATGTTTGGAATCCTTAAGAAGGAGTGTAGCAGGTGAGCAGGCTAAGGTCCAAATTGCCAATGTGACACACGCACAGAGTTCCCAATATTCTTAAATTTGCAGTCTTTTTTGACAGATAATAAAATACAAGAAAATGGATGCACAACTATACATATTTTGTAATAAAGTTCCTTAAAAATAGTTGCTGGTAAAACAGGATTTCTGATATGCACGAAGAACGACATGTGTAGTCAGTCCTCTGTTAATTTAACAGCCCTTAATTTCAAAAAACAGGGGCTATGTCCCCAGGAGTTCCTCTGCCAAAGTGGTCCCTCAGAATCTGAAGATTACCCAATTGCAATTTAAAGAAACTTCCAGCAAGGATGACTGAATAAAAACGGAAGTCTCTGACAGCATCAGGAAAAGAGAAAGTAAAACTGCAAGAGGGTGTGAGGATGTGTGAGAGAGCAAGTCGCTTTCTCATATGAGTAAAGTGAGAATTATTCTTGTTCTTAAGTTTGCAGTGAGTGGTGTCAATGTCCTGCTTGCTTTCTCTTATTTCTTCTTTTCTTCTACTTCTATCTTTTGCTATGTGCAAACCCCGTATTTACATGAAAAACTTACACTGATTCTTATGGACTCTTTTTAAATTTACATGTGGTAACAAAAAGGGCCCTTTATCTTAAAAGCCATTTTGGGCAGGAAAAAAAAAAAAAAAAACAAGAAAACAAGAAAAAAAAAAACAAAACAAAAAACCCCCCACAAAAAACCCCCAAACAAACAAACAAACAAACAAAAAAAAAAAAACAAGACTGCTGTTAACCCTGGCCTGAGGCACAGAAGCATAGATGGCATCTCCTGGGAACTAAAAGGAGGTCCCAGAGAGCTGTTGCCTTGGAAATCCCACACGAAGCAGGATTATCAAGAGCTACTAGCACTTTCAGGAGCTAAGGACTCTTCCTAGTTCTCTTTCTAACTACTTATACTGTACTGTCTGTACAAGGGGGCTGTATTATCATGTCTGGAATGAGGATTGTTTGCTCATGCAATCCAATCCCATGTCCATCATACGTATTGCAATCCCTGAGCTGGCACAGGAGAGTGCCCAAGTGATTCAGAAGCATCTGAGATTGACTGTGATCAAGCCCATTTGCTCTTCTTAATTGCTGACATCTCCTGCCTGATTCACCCTCAGGCAGGCTGAGCAAACCTTACTGTTTAACCCTTGCAGCTTCTAATCTGACCTTCTGTTTCAGCAGCATGGCTGTGGATCAGTGAATTGCCCAGGGCTGCCCTGTGAGCTCTGTACTGCCAGACTGAGCATATAGAACAGCCCAGCTCGTGGCATACAGCTAAGATCCCTTAACGACCCTAAACTGAGTGGCCTCACCCATGCAGGGAATGATCTCTGGCCCACGTTATCCCACAAATGGCTCATAGGTATTATCCCAGGTGGTGCAAGTGAGTCAAAACTCTGCCATGGGGCTTATTTACTTCTAGTATTAACAGTTAAACCATATGGATAATTGTAGGCCAGATCAAATCTGTGCCTTAAGTGGTTTACTGGTAAGTCATAGCCTAAATCTCCCAGTGGTTACAGAAAGCATTCATTTTCACCTAGGAGAGATCCCATAAATCCTCACAAAAGCATGTGAACGATTACTCAGTTAAAGTGTCTATTTAGTTTAGGACAGTTCCCACAATTTCTCAAACAGTAAGGGGGAAATTAGATAGAACAAATAGACCAACCAGTAGATAAATGAATAAATAGATAAATAGATATGTTCACACACTTTTCAAATAATTAATAATATAACAAAGCACAATACTCTTTAGAATCGTCTGGACTGTCTACAGTTCAAAGAAAAATAGGTCTCTTCAGCTTTAGTAATAATGTCATTAGTACTTATCAACATCTAAAACATTGATCTAAGTCATAAAAATATGACACTAAAATTATATCTGGAAAGGGACCCTACATTTTATATAAAGAATTCTGTAGAATTTTCTCTATCTTCTTACACTGTCAATTATTTACTCTCTAATTCTATTCTCCATCAAGTTCAAGAACCTACCAGGATTGTATATGTGCTTAAAGACATGCTAGTTTCAATTGCAGTTCTGCACATCTTCATTAACATTAGATCAAAATAATTTCAGATCAGTGTCAATTCTCAAGAGACACTGTGGTGATGTGGAACCTCACTGACTGGTAGAAAACTCAAGAAGTGGTTGCACCCAGGTCCAGCTCTCGGTGGGTTGGTGTCATCTGCTTCCCCTGGCTTATCTCTGCACCTCTCAGCCTGATCTACCCAGAGTTCTTCATGTCTTTCAGGACAATGAGTCCTCTGAATTGTATATGACTGAAACAGGCCATATTATATAAAGAAGACAAAATATTTCTGCTATACTTCGTATACATACTTGCTAAGGCACCAAATATACTGGCTTTATGATATTGGCAAAATACATAATTAGAATGGTTCATGTCCATGTTTGATTGATTGATACTAATTTCCTTTACAGGCACAGTATTAACAAAATTATTTTGTGGAGGAATTGGATTAAGTGTGCCATAATATTTAATGATGTTACTTGTTCCAATGCCTGAATTAATGACATATCACCTTGGTGAAAGATGGATTTATGAGTGATTTAACTTCAGCTCAGTGAGTCTGTTTATCATCTTTCTCAACGGTGGGAAATATACTGTTCAAACAATGCCACAATAAGAAAAATAAATAAAATTGATGAAGACGGTTTCCCAATAGAATTGTCCTGAATGTTTTACTATTTTGACATCTGCCTTATTAAACAAATTTCTTCATTTTAATCCAGTGACCGCCACTAGAGTTGCAAATCCTGCAAATGTCAGTGAACAGCATGCACATGAAAATTCCACTTCTTTGTGATGTACAGTCATCTCCTTGGGCAGATTAACTGTGCAGTGGGCATTGACTGACTCAACACCAGGAAAACACAGCTGTGCTTCTTCCTCAACTGTTTTGGGTCTGGTATTAGTGTTATGCTTTTTATATGAAAACCTGTATGAACTAATAACCTGTCCAGGACTTTACTTGGCTTCATGAAGGATGGGCAGCCTTGAAATCCTTTCCCAGAACTGGGAGTCCATAAGAAAACAATGTGAAGACAAACAATGGTCTCCAGACTGAGTAATTACAGGTGTGGTTTGGTTTATTAACTTATGCTTTTTATGAGACCTCAAGGATTTGGTGGTAAAGTGAGGAGTGGCAGCAGCTCCAACTGCTGATGGAAGCAAAAGAAGGTGACAGCTAGTGGCAGTACCCTGCTGCTCAGAGTAGATTTGCTCAGGTGTAGAGCATGACAAGTGCACAGCCTCACCTGGAAACTGGTGCTGCACCTAGTTCTAGAATTCAAGGCACCGGGAAACATGGGCATGAGGAAAGCCTTGGACATGGCTCTGCATAGTTATAGCTTTACAGTGAACAGGCAGTAGGAACAGAGTCACCAAACAATTCCATTTGGACAGGGCATCTGGAAGCCATTTGGTCCAAAGATCTTCTCAAAGCAGGGCCTATTCTGAAGACAGATCAGGTTGCTCAGAGTCAGATATTACATAGTACCAGTCAGCACTGGTGGTGTCTGGAATTTTCCACTTTCTGGATGTCCAAGATCCTTTACATTGAATAAACTAAGAAAAACACAGGATAAGTTCAAGAAGTCCAAAACTCTGTCCTTCAGCCTTATCACTGACACACTGCTTCATACAAGGTATAATGAACCTGAGTCTAACTTTCCTTATTCCTGAGGAAGTCAGTAAAAATCCAGTAAATCAGGAGTAGTTCCATAACGTGAAATGGGTGTAAGCAAAAAGAAAATCAAAGCCAGATACTCCTTATGGCAGCAATTTTATGGGAGGGAGACATCTGCTCCATGTTTTTTCCTCTCAGCTTTCTTCCACAAGGCTCTTGTTGCTGTTAGCTCTGCCTCTTTGAACCTGCCTCTCCACGTGTCAGTGGCGCTCAGGTCGCAGAGACTAACACTGCAACACCGCAATTAGCCTGCCTCATTAAACCTGCCAATCCACATATCAGTGGCGCTCAGATCGCAGACTAATGCTGCAGGAGGTTAAGACCTTCACGGGGACATCAGTACAAACACCAATATGATGGATACAAAATGTCCGTTTATTAAACTGTGTATCTCACCTATATACCTTCACCAAGTACCTCCTTCGTGGGTGTGCCCTTAACATTACAAGCCTATCCATCACCTTACCTTGTAACAAGGGAGGGCTACAGCTATTCCTTCCGTACATCGCGAGATCTTCCGAACGCCACTCCCTACAGGCTCCACCCAAAGCTTCCACTCTATGTGGTTCTCCAAGCTGAAAGTGGTGGAAAGGGGTCCAGAGCAGTGTGTATTGATCTCCTTCCTGAATCAAGAAACTTCCCAAAAACTTCATTCCTCTTGCTTCATTTTACTCCATCCCTCACCTTGCAAAGCCTGGAGAAAGCTTTATGACTGTTGGCTCTCAATGTATTCAGGGATAACATGTGCTGGTTCTGTCAGGATGCAGGTTTCTATATCACAGAGGTCCCAATACCCAGGGTTTCTTATAAGTGTGTTCTATTCATGTAGAATAAACTACCTTCGTATAAACACCTATACAAAGGTATAACTGCATTGTACTGGGTTTATGCAAAGTAGATGTTAGGGAATAATTACATCTCTAGTTTATAAAAGCTTAATTTGATATAATTCAGTGCAAACCAAATAAAACAGTTTCTAAATTATAGTTGTATGTAAGTATAGCACACTTGGATAACCCTTAGCAAGACAGCTGGGAGCTGGAAGCATTCTTACGACAGCACCATGGAGTATTGCATAATGTATCTTACCAGTTATTAACTCCTTCCAGTAGCACAGCAAACGTGGCTATTCCTGTCCTTCTTACAAAATAGACTGTAGACAAACCAGCCACTTGCATTCTTCTTAAGTGTTTAAATCAAGGTGGATTTATGAGGTGTGTAGATTCAATGCAGAGGGAAAGGTATCAAGACAATGCAATCCAGCCCTCGTAAAATGAAAGTTACGTACAAAGTGGCCCATATAAAACTCAGGGTTAATTATGAAGGATAGACCTTTGGAAAAAACTGGCAAAATATTAATAACTTTAATAGTGCAAACAACAACATAACTTAAGTTCAGTTGGAAGAGCTTATAGTACATCTATCCTAGGCAAAATTAGGATGAGGAAATCTATTAAATCTGAATATCTATACATTTATTATATTTTCAAAGAAGTTTTGAGATCCTTCAGGGTCTATTTTCTGCTCTCTTTTTGTTGCCTCACAAGCTAGAGTAGCCAGTGAACATGCAATAAAATCTCTAGTTTTCTTCTGGACAAGTGGTTTTCCAGATATTTTTTGAGGTTAAGAATAATTTTTGCATGGATCTGGCCTAGAGAAAAGTGTTCAAGAGAATAGAATTTAAATAAGCTAGAATCCCCAAAGCAAAGATAATCAGAGGCTAAGAAAGTCTTGTGGTTTAAACAGAGTTTGAAAAATCCAGTGAGAGACCTCAGGCACATCACATCACATTTCTGTCTCCATTCTCCAGCTGTAAAATATAGATAATTTTTCTCCTCTAATTCTCCAGGACGTTATAGCATAAATTCATTAGCATTTGCAAAGCATTCAGATGTGTGAATATCTGAGAGCAAAATAGGATACTGCTGCTGGTGAATGAACTCCTTATAAATTGTTATATAGAATAATCTTGATCCTTTTTATGTTCCCCATGGAAATTTGAACTTAATTGTGGAAAAGAATGCAAGGATAGAAAATGGGTTCTTTGAGTTCTAAAGCTGGGGATCATTAATATCTCTAAGGGTGGGAAGGACTAATAAAAGGACCAATATTAAACCCTTGTTTTAGAAAAAAACCTCTTAATATTTACAATCTCAGCTCCTATCCCTATTCACTTCCATATTGCTTCTGCCTTTTCTGTTGCTCTTCTATTCCCATCATTTATTACGTGTGGTAAGAGAACCCTTCAATGTAATATAATATCAGGTTATTTTAATGAGACTGAAATTTACTCTTGTCAATAATGAGTAAAGATAACCAATGAAATCTTGGCCTCACTGAGATCAGTGGTATTTTTTTGCTGACCTCAATAGAATCAGAACTTCAGGCAGGAATCAATACCGATCCCTTAAACCTGTCGACAACTTTGGTATATCTTTGAGTGAGAGTGCATTGATTTTGCTGCAGATTCTAAAAAGAAAAGATGTTTTCAAAATCACTCTTCTAAGGGTTCATTTTCTACCCATCAGAAATCACCAGTACCCAGGACACCAGTTCATTCAGCAGGAGGGTGGTCTCACACACACTCGTAGTCTGATTTGCTTAGTACTCGAGTCATAAATGAAGGTAATTTTGATATTGGTTTTGATCTCTTTCCTTTTTTTGATTGAATGACTGTTCATAGGCAAATAGTAGAGCATATTAAGTACAAGGAATATTGTCTTACTGGAAGAAAATATCTCAATGTAGCCATGAAAGGTCTGCCTGCCTCTTATTAAATGATTTTTTTAAAGGCTCGTAGATTTTTTATCTTATCTGAAGTGCTGGACTATAAATGCATGTGACAGTCAGTATGATATAACAAAAATCTACCATGAAGAATAAGTATTTGCATCTGATATTTACAAGGTCAAAAGGTAAATAAATTAAGTACATCAAGGTAGATAAACTGTTTGAAACACAGTCAATAAAAGGTATTAACAGCTTCCCTTTCATATTCTTCTTTCCTTTTTGCTTTCATATCCAATAATATACTTCAAGAAGTGTCTTATAAACAAGTAAATCATTGTTTACCACGGGGACTTTTTTTCATATATAAGGAGCTAAATGTGTTGTCTACATTACAATGGGCACTCAGATTATTTTCCTGTATCTGATGTAGGTTCATTTCCCAGCATCTATTTGTTAGGAAAACTATTCAAAGACAGATATTTGTTAAACTTGTCAGAATTAAAATGCCTCCCATCTTCATGTGCAGACTCCAGTTGGATTAATTTTGGGATAAATACAACTCAGCAGAAAAAATAGTGACTGACACAAATCAAAAATAAAAGTATGTACACTTTGATAAAAAACTACACAAAATAAGAATGAAAACAGGAGTTTTCATAATTGCAGAAATACTGATTACATTCTTGGGAAAGAGATTGTCTTATAGAACATTTGCTGTTACAAATATGCTGTTTATTTTGATCTTTTCAGTACTGTAGATACTTAGGGCCCAATGTATTTACTGTCATTCTTTAGAAGTGCTCTAATTGAAGGATGCACTTGTTACTCACTGAAATCTTCTTAGTGCTTTGCAGGTTTTTTGCCTGATTTCAGTATAAAACTATTTTTTCAGTATAAATACATGACAATCTAAGCCACTTTCATTACATCTAACTTTATAAACATTTTGATATAATATGATCAGCTCTGTACAAATGAATATGTCAATTTTATCTTTATTTGTTGACTGGAGCGCAAATAAAAATATTGTTGTTTTTTCTTTTTATGGGTAGGATACCCCTGTGCTTTCCTATTATTTAGACTAATTTAAGAAAATAGAATTTCCTAGATTTTTTTTGAACATAAGTGATTCTTTAAGTTCCTAGCAGTTTTGGGGGTCTGATTTAACCAACATTGATGATTATGAAATGAACTAGATTCTGTCAATGAAAACCTAAGAGTAAAACTTAAGGAGTACTAAAGAAGATTGTTAATTTACTAATTAGAAAGGGGTAGGTGTAAGATTTGCCCTTGCTGAGGAAGGCCTGAGATCCCAACTCCATTTTGACTGATTGCCAATGATTAAGTTTTGTACGGCTTACTCACAAGTACCAGACAACCCCAGAAAAACCTAAAATCAATTATGACATTCAAATCAGAACACAAAGTTCCCATGGAGCTATGCCCAGAAGTTGTTCCTGTGGATGCCCAGAAGTGTTTTCCTCTGGGGACCAAACAGTTGCCCAAGTTCTATAATAACACAGCAACACCCTGCTACTATACTGTAAAACACAGTTACTGTGTTTTTGTGTACTAAAAATCTGTCGCTACCTTACCCACCATTTTGGAGTTTTGCCATAAACTATTTAGTGTTTACTAACCACTCTGCTCTGCTAATTGTTGCCATTATCCCACTTTTCTGTCCTTCACCTTTGCTTGATTTAATTGGCCTTGATGAGAAGCTAATTGATGATGACTAGGATGAAAATATAACAACTCATGAAGAGGTCCAAGAACGTGTGTACTAGAAGATTTGTGTCAAGTATTCAATCTTTTGTGAATTGATAAGAATTTCTGGAATGGTGGCCCACTTCCAGACTGACTGGAAGAGGCAGCAAGGCACCACAAGGTTTAGTTTCACCTTGTAAAGTGAGATACCAATCAAAAGATCAGGCCAGTATGCAGATCATGTCTTGGGCTGTGTTTTAAAATGCAAATCAGCATTTTAATCAGCATCCTCAGCTACCAGAAACTCAGCTGCTGAGAAGTCAGCTTCTCTTCCAGCTGATTGATCACCCTAAGGGTCTTGCTTCTGCCTCTCTATCCTCTCCGTAGCATACCTTTCCCCTGTGCATTTAACTTGTGTGCCTTTCATGACTCACTAACCATTACATCCTTCAGGAGCATATCCTCCACAGATACAGGGTGTGCCTGTAGTACCAGTAAGCACAGTTTAGAGATCTCTCTGCTAAATTGTTCCATGTCCTTTGTGCTACAGCTGGTTACCTATCAGCTGAAAGAGACTAGAGGGGAAACCAGCTTCTCTAAGTTTTCTGAGAACTCCTCTGGCATCATTTTACAGGCGAGAGTCACCAGGAAATACATATTGGCAGTAGTTAAAGCAGGAACCTCAGTCAACTTCTTCCTCTCCCTTTCTCCCTCCTGTCCCTACCCATAGCTGATTTTTCTTTGGTGGACACACAAACCGACAAGGAGTTCTGGTATGCTCCAGCCAGGACTCTGACCTAGGTGAGCCAAAGACTTGATCTGGAGGGTACAAGAAAGCTTGGTACAGCCATACCTTGTACACTAACTCACATAGCTGAAGCCATCTGTAGAATTTGTTCACATCTACAGCATGTGCTGAGCAGGAGAGGAGAGCAGTGAGACATATAGAAAGTCACTGACAGCAGTCTTATCATTTTTATTTTTAATGGAGAACAGTTTGGCCCATCCCAAACTGCAGGAACACCAGAAAGAAAGGGTATAAAATCTGTCAACATAAACTAAAATTAATCCTAAAAAGAAGGGTGAATTTCCACTTCCATCCTCAAATTCAGTGACATTTCAGCTCACAGCAGCACACATTGTCTGGAAGATTCTGGGACACCTTAACATCCTTTACAGCAGACAGCTTAAAGCCAGTGATGAAGGATTCATTTGTTTCACCTGGTATTTGTAAAGGAGTATGAAGAGGTAACTGAAATACTTGTCAATGAGGGAGCACTTAGAGCTATGGTGCAATGGGAAGGGCAATCACTTGCAGTTTTTAAAAAACATTCAGACAGCTGAAATCAGAGGGTGTTCAGAGCTAGTGAACAGGTATGTTTGATTCACTGCAAGAAAATAAAATACACATCTATGAGGCAGGTTCAAAGCAGACTGACAGCACACAGATGCCTGGTGCTGGTCCTGCTTTTGTTCCTCTTACATCAGCTAAAGCCAGGACTCATCTGTAGAGAATTCAGCAATCATATCTTGTGACATTGGGGCACCAACTTGCCCTATTTAACATTACAAAATAGAAGTAAACTGTATCTTTAGGAAATCCGTGCCATTTGCTATTGACAAAGATCAAAGTATGACTTCTGGGTCACATGTAAGTATCTCTAAACAAAACCTTAAACCAGTTAAGAAGAGCATGAGCAAGCTGTTATTGCACTGTTTGAAGTGAGTAAACAAAAGCAACTTTTTGTTGCTATTTCATCATGTTTTAATAAGCAACCATTTGAAACACAGGATTTTACACTGAAAAGGCAAGAGAACCCTGTTTCATTAAGAGCATTACTTTATGTAATCAGAAACAGTACCAACTAGATCAAAGTTATGGCTCTTTATTGATTAGTCCTCAGTGTGTGTTTAATCAGTGACTGGCCTATTCCAGGTGGACTGAGAATAGTAAATTAACACAGATACTCATCTGTTCTTGGAAATACTACATTGTTGGACATTAGGAGGTTCTTTAACTGAAGTGCAGTATTTTTTAAAGTCACGTGACCGTTGTCTAAATTATCAGCAAGCAGAGGATTACAGATATGCTAGTTAACAACTAATAAACAAGCAAACAAAAACTTTTTGTATTATATAGTTATACTCTTAGCCTCGATGGAAACCTTAGTCCTTTATTTTCTTACAACTATTCTCTGTAGCTAATGAAACCAACACATATCTTCAACTGAATTTACTAGGGTCTGTATTGTGGTTTCTACATTGTTTCAGTTATAAGATTTCTGTCGCATAGGAAGACCCAGTAAGGGTTGTAAAAGTTCAAACAGCAACAAAAAGTGAAAAAAGTCATTCTTAGTCTCTTTTAAACAGCTTTACTCTCAACAAGGTGTTTTCCATGTTCATGTGATCTGGAGACAGGGCCAGCCTCTATTTTCAAAGATGATGTAGCTGATGCACAGAAAATGTTCACCCAGGTTTTATCAATCTGTGTTACAATTCTCATACCAAAAAAATATCAGCAAGCCAGTGTCTTGTGCAATCTGTGTACCTGTAAAATAGCTATGGCTCAGACTGCAGAAAGGCACTCTCACATAAGGACCAGAAAAACTCATTGTCTGCATGACAGAAGACCCAGGATTCTTGTTCAGGAATCAGCTTTCCATCATTACACAGCAGAAACACAAAGGCAGGTGGGCAGTATGATCAAGGCTGGCCTGACACAGCACTCTGAAGGGTGTACACTGCAGGTCTGTAGATGTTTGGCGCTCTCTTCACATTTGCTAAGACTATGCTCACCATCCTGCAACAAGATAAGTCTGGACTTGATGAGGTTCACACCTGTATTTATACAGGATCCTCATAAGATAGAGACTATCATTAATCAAGCTGGAACAGGCACTCTTATGATAAGGGAGACCATGGATGGCACAATCACCACAATCACTCTTTTTCCCAAAGATGCAAAAAATGCAATTCTCTGGGAGTTCAAGGGCAAGGACCCTTCACCCTCAAGCTCCTCTTGCCTGCTCCTAGCAACCCTGCATGCAGCTGGTGCAGTCTCACAAACTAACTTTACAAGAGGTCTATCCTATCATCAGCTGAGATCTACTTATATTGCAAATGCAATATGTGCAACTCATTTGCAACTGGTGCATTTTTTTTTTCAACCTTTATAGAGATGTTTCGTTTTGGAATCTTTCTTGCTACTTTTTCAATGACAAATGCCTCAAACCAGAAGAAACTTTTGGAGTTGAGAGGTCCATTCCAGTAAACTCTTAGAATTTCACATTCCAGTGGAAAAGGCAGGGTCTTTGTGACTTTGATTGTCTTTGAGGGGTAGGAATAGGCTTTTTGCATGTAAGTGAGGCCAGAATGCAGTCTTTATTTGAGAACTTGTTCAGGACATATTACTGCTAATGCTACACCAGCCTGCTCACCACCTATTTCCTGGAGGATATGGCAACAACTGCTTAAACAAGAACCACCACCCAAACTATCCAACACCTCCTGGATTTGCACACAGCTTAATCAAGACCAAGTGTGGGCTAATTTTCCTGCTGTGATAGGGATATCCACACAAGCTCCCAGCGTGAGAACTGATATCACTCCTACCCTTGCCACAGTTACACTAGGGAAGGGTATTTGAACATTTCATAGCCTAAAAACGGTCTACAAAGGTGGGGAGTATTAACACTGTTTTGCAGGTCAGGAGCTAAGATAGAGACTGTGTGGACTAACCTGCATGACAGAAAATCTGAAGCTGAGCAGGGATTCAATTGTCATCCTAGGTTTATGTTTGTGTTTTGGAGGGGACTTCTTTCTTGCCTGGCTGTGTAATAACATGGAATACCATACTTCAGACATAAAAAAACCCAGCAAAGTGATGATAAAAACTCATCTCAGAACAAGATCCTTATATGCTTATCGACAAAATCCTTTCTCAGTGAAAGAGTACTACATACAATACTACCCAGAGAAGAAAATCAAAGGGACAGTTATACTGACCCTGCCATGTTGAGGGGTTTTCAGCAAACATTAAATTTAATGTAAAATGTAATTTAATGTAATCACTTCTAGGGCAGTGCTTTGGCTCAGGGCAAAGGAAGATGAGAAAAGGAAACTTTGAAATTAAAAAAACAACTCTTCAACTGACATAAAACAGCTGGGTGAATTTGCACCAGTCGAGGTGACAGCACTAATAATATAGGCAGCATTTTATTTGGAAATCAAAGGAACTGTGGATGTATGATTAGCAAAATACCTGTAAATCTTGTCTGAATAGAGGGGGGAGCTATGTTTTGTCTTATAAATCAGGATCTTAGTTGCTGTGGTAATGTTCCTCATATAACTTGTCTACGTAAATGAAATTCAATCGCTGTTGTCTCAAGCCACAGAGGATTATAGAATAATGAAAAACAAAACTAAACCAAAAGAACCTAGTCAACTGAAGACTTAAGATGAAAACTGTAAATAAAAGTTAGGTTTAAAAATAGTTGAGTACTAGTTGATGGGAACACACATTTGCTCTTTTTGTTGTTTTCATTTCACTAAGGAAAACAAACTTTGGAAATACTTTACAACTGGAAAGCACGTCATTGATGTTAAAACAATCATGAGCAGCTGTGCCTGTCTCCTGCACCTGCCTCTGGTGCCTTGGGTAGATGTCTTAGAGAAAAAACATAGAGGTGCTGACTAACAGCTGATGGAGAAGGCAGCCGGGGATGGCGATGAACAAAGGCTGGGGTGAAGTATTATAAGATTATGGGACAGATTTGAGCCCAGATAATAGACCAATCTCACAATAATCAATTGCACATAGTAATTTTCTTTCTTTTAAAACTACAAGGCAGTTGAAATCCATCTATCCTCAGTACTCTGTAAAGAGCAAAACAGAGACATTCATAGTTTAGTAAATAGCATTACCACCACGGCCAATGTTTTACTAACTTTATCACCACATGTAAAGTGTTGCACAAACAGATTGAGCCAGTGCATAATAAAGCAACAAGTTTGTACTAAGTGTAGCTGCCACCCTACAGTAAACAACCCTGGTCTAATCATCAAATATTATGAAGCCCTGGGAACAGTTTTTGGAAGACACAACATAGCAGTTTTTCCAAGTGGCTGAAACTGTTAGCTGTGGCACGGCACTAGTTCAGGTCCCTCAGGGAAATCTGTCTGCTTCCCAATGCTCATGTCTTTCTTGGCTAAAGAGGGGCCAAAAAAAGCAACAGGAAGTGGACAAATGTCAGGATTGTGTAATCAACCACCTTATAATTTGTTCTTTTTTCCCTCTTCAGCAAAGACCTAGAGATATTAATGTAATATATGCAAGTCATGAGGGAATGTCTTATTTCTCTTGGTAGAGACATGGATTTAACTGAGTCTTACTAATATAGGATTTCATAGGCCATGTCTAACCTTAGAGCTATGCTGACATGTAAGTGAATCTTTAAAAGAAAGAGAAAATACCTCTACTGCACCCCTTTGTAAAAGGCAAAACTTCCTGTCCTCATAGTGCTTACCCAAGATGCCTGTGTTGCACTGATCTTCATGTGCTATTAATCATTTAATTATGTCTCCACCTAATTACCTACCTCTCTGACTAATTGTATCTAGGAGGCCAGTAAATACAAGGTAGACAAGAAGTTGGCATCTATTTATCTTATGTTTGCACCTGACTAGTAGTTTAAACATGGACTCTTTCCATGTTTGAGCTGACATGGCATAACATGCTTTGCCATAGGAATTGGATGAAGAAGTTGTCTCCCTTCAGACTGTGTCATCGGTGCCATCCATGCCTTTCTCACCTTGGGATGAAAAATTCTCTAGGTGTCCCTAGATGCTGGGATCACCTAGTGGCTCCATCTGATGGCTCACACAGGCTTCCTGAGCAGACCTGTACACACAGGAAGTGCCTGAACTCATGTCTGAGAGGTTGGCAACTGTTTGCAGATGGACTTCAGACTGTTGATTTTGGGTCTGCAACATAGAGGCAACTTGAGGTTATGTCTCTGCTACCCCACACACAGTAAAGAAGTGGAGGCAGAAAAATATAAGCTTCCCTTCTCTCCTCCCCCAATTAGAATTGAATATATAGTATGAAAGAGACCCCTGGAGCTGTGTGTAACCTAAATTCTGACTGAATGGAGGAAATTAGCATGCTGCAACATCCCACAGCTAAGAACAGCAGAGATACTGGCAGTGAAGCTAACAAGGAGAAGAGGAGCTACCTAGCAGAACTGCTTTCACCTTTGATTATAAAACCTGCCTTATTCCCCCAGGTCCAACAGAGACTTATTTGGTTGCTTGTTGAGGGGGAATGTGGGTGGCATTTCTGAGCACGCTATATGGAGTACAGCTTTTTTTCATCTGTTTTTTGAGGCAGTTGGAGGAAGTATGAGCTAAAGGCAAAAGACCGTGGGGAAAAATATTTGTAGAAAACATTTTGTATAAACTTACAGCATTTTTTAAAATTTATGAGACAAGGAAGCAGAGACCTAGATAAGTGCTAAAGCTGCATTATCAAAATGTTAATAGGTAAACATATTAACAAAAATGCTATGAAATGAAGAATCAGCTGGGGTTTTTTTTTTAATATAGAAGAGATCCCTGCCTCAACCCACTGCCAATATGCTTCAGGGCTCAAAGCTGCATATAACTGAGAGCTCCACAACTCATCCCATTTGTCCTTGCTTTCAGAGTGCAGGTCAGTTCATGGACAACAGAACTGGAGGCAGCTGACACATCCAAAAGAATCAGAAACAACACCTGATCTTCATCCATCATTGACAAAGGATTATCGGCCAACACAAATATGTGCTGTGACTTCTGTATCAAGTGGTTTGTAAATAACCATGCATTATGTACAGGATTTCAAGTGAGCTCAGTGTTGCCCTATCCAAAAAGAAAAGCAGACTAAAGCTAAAGTAGAGCACTAATGTGTGCTGACATGAACTTACACAAATTCAGTGCTCATGGCATATGGAGAGTAGGATTCTCTGGCCATCTACTGAAGGATATGGGATCTGACAGAAGGATTTAGGACCAATTTCCTAAAGATCAGAAATTTTTAAGGAAATGGGCAAGTCGGAAGTGATGTGTGTCATTGTGTGGAAGAGTTTCTAGTTTTAAACTTGGGTTTGTTAGGCATGCTTGCTGTGTGAAACAAGTTCAGAAACACTAAGTTTCAGTCTCTCAAATCAACAGTCATGTAGAGAATTTTCATATGGCACAATAATTCCCCAGATCACTTAGAATTCATGTCATTTATGACTTTAGGAGTATTCTCTGGGCTATTTAGTCCAAACAGGGGTATTGTAATTGCTATGAGCAGAGAATAAGGAAAGGGCTGTTCTTTGCACGGGGACAGGGAGGCAGTTCTCTGTGTGTGTGTGCCTCTGCTCTAATATCAGGGTCCAGATAAAAATATTGTCCAGACTAGTAACCCTAACCTGCCCATCACACCCTACTGTCCTCAGTCCCTTCTGTTCCAAATCTCCAATCCCCCAGTCCTTCCTGCCTAAAAACTCCTCCAAACACCTTCTGTGTCAAGGGTCCCCTCCCACACCATTCTTTCCCAAGATCTCTGCCCTTCCAAAGTACCTTCCTCCCATACCAAAGCCACTCATCTTGCTCCCCAGCTCTCCTTGCTTAGATTTACTTATTCTCTGACAATTGTTTTCCCATACCTTTCACTAAGCTAATCTCCCTGTTCCTCCAGAGCCAGTTTTTACAATCCCCAAATCTCCAACCTAAAGAAATAAGGCTTTCCTAATCCTTTTTGAACCTCAACCCTCCTTTCCCATCTGTCACCATTTTTCTCCAAATCTTTTATCAAGTATTTCTCCAGACCTTAAATTCTCCCCCTATTCCCATTTCCCATTTCCTCTCCTACAGTCCCTGAGCTCCACACCTTCAGATCATTTTTCCCATCCTGGTTCCCATCTCCTGAATGGTGCTATTCACTTATTACCCCCCTGTTGACTGCCGTGAGTCAGTACTACCTTCTCATCAACCTGTCTCCAGCTGAGCCCTCCCCTTCCTTAGATCATGCTCGGAGAAACTGTCTGGAGATCCTGGACACAGACTACACTCATCAGAAATCAACCCAGTCAGGGCTCTGAGAGTGGAGGAAGATACGTATAGTCTAGCTAAAGATGTTGTATATATAAAAGCTTAATTTATATTGTTGTCATTTTATTGTTATTCTTTTTAAATGATAACCTGAAAGTTCATTCAATTCACTTTCTTTACATAAAAAAAAATCCCAAATACAAAATTATCATCAAGAATAGATACGAGGACAGGGAAAACATAAGGATGAAAATAAATGCTTTACAAAGTAGAAAATGTCACTAGTTATTCTTTAAGAAATGCAGAATATAATTAGTAAATACTACACATTTTTATTATTATGTAATTACTCAAGCCTAAAAAAAACCCTCTACAATTTTCCATGTTTAATTACATATCTATTCCTATTTAATTCTGAAATATTCAGAATTAGTGTTTAAGTTATGTACCTCACTCAGCACTAACAGATTCATTTTAAATTCACAAAACAAAAATACTTACAAAATATACTCATTACTGATTTACATGAGAGTAATTATATTGCAATTGTAAATGAAATCAGATAATAAAATAAAGTTTCTTGCTATTATGTCAGAATAATTACAGGACACTTAAAAATCTGTATTTGGTTACATCTTCATTAAATTCTACTGACCAAGGAAAGAAAAGTAAAATTGGAAAGAAACACATGTCAATTCCAAAACTCTTGTCCAACGCCAATACCAAACAGAACTGAATTTAAGAAGTTTTCAGGCACATTATAAATCTAAACAAATGACTTCTGTCTGGGAACTGGAACTAGCTCAGAAATAGGTCTTCATATGCATGTATACTTTGGTCCAAGAATGAAGTGTACATTAATGTCTGATATAGCTTTTTTTTTTTTAAGCCAGTTTCCATGGACAACTGAAACTCTAGTTTTGTGCATCCCTATGGACTGAGCAAATCAAAGTCAATATCTAATCTATAAGCATGATCAGATTTCCTAAAGGTCATATTCTCTATCCTTCTTGGTTGAGAAGCCTGATCCATTGGGCATGAGCACACCATGTAAAATGTGTATCTCCAAGATTACACTTACTATTCTGCATTGAAGCATGAAATCACTTGAAGAGTCTTTTCCAGAGTTGCCAAAAGGTCTGGGCTTCTCCTTTTGTGGTCTATTCTACAGCCCTAACCTCCAGGTGAGATGGGAACAGAGGTAAGCAGTACCCTCTCTCCAGGACCCCAAGGACACTCACTACAACTAGGAGAACAAGAAGCAGGCAAAGCTGGGGGCACCATGGGGATGACTGTGATGCAAGATATCAGAAAGAAGAGCTCAGAACAACTAAGCATTTTGACCTGAGACATCTAGCAATGAATGTTAAGACAAAAGTGAAATAAGAGACAGATTGTATGAAATGGCAGGTAATCAGAGAGCTTTTGGGAGTGGAAGGAGACCTCCTGGAACAGTCATTGGAAATTAATCTGACCTTTTGGTCTTTCCTGTGATGTGTTTCTGGAACAGCTTAATCTGGCATCAAGTGAACTGTGATTCCAATCTTGTCCCATGAGCAAGGAGAGCACTTTACTGGAGAGGCTAATGGAAGAACAAATAGAGATATACACTTTAATTGCTTTGACTCAGTCAATCCCAGGGCAAAATCTTTTTTACCCAAATTGTCTCATGTGATAAGTAGTAAAGTCACTCTAAAACACAAATTCTCCAACTTATGATTTTCATTATGTTAAGGTATAGCACATTATAATGTGCTAATGGCTACAAAGTCACTTTATTGCTAATGGATTTCATTATATCCCCCTTTCCATAATCTACCGAATGGCCCACAAGTGACAAAACTAACATGTCCAAGTCTGGATTTTAAGGTTGTGGAGGGTTGACCCTGGCTGGAAGCGAGGTGTCCACCAAAGCCACTCTATCACTCCCCTCCTCAGCTGGACTGGGGCAGAAAAATATGAGAAAAGGCTCGTGGGTTGAGATAAGGACAGGGAGAAATCACTCACCAATTACTATCACAGACAAAACAGACTTGACTTGGGAAAATTAGTTTATTTATTACCAATCAAATTAGATTAGGATAATGAGAAATAAAATCTTAAAAACACCGTCCCCCCACCCCTCTCTTCTGTCTGGGTTTAACTTCGCTCCTGATTTCTCTACTTCCTTTTCCCCAGTGGTGGAGGGGGACGGGGAATGGGGGTTGTGGTCAGTTCATCACAAGTTGTCTCTGCCATTCCTTCCTCCTCACACTTCTCCTGCTCTAGCATGGGCTTCCTCCCATGGGAGACAGTTCTCCATGAAATTCTCCAGCATGAGTCTTTCCACGGGCTGCAGTTCTTCATGAACTACTCCAGTGTGGGTCCCTTCCATGGGTGCAGTCCTTCAGGAACAGATTGCTCCGTACCATGGGCTTCCCATGGGGTCACAGCCTCCTTCAGGCACATCCACCTGCTCCAGCATGGGGTCCTCCACAGGCTGTAGGTCAGCATCTGACCCACCATTAACCTCCATGGGCTGCAGGGGGACAGCCTGCCCTCTCACCATGGGCTGCAGGAGAATCTACTCTGGCACCTGGAGCACCTCCTCCCTCTCCTTCTTCACTGACCTTGGTGGGTGCAGAGTTGTTTCTTGCACATATTCTCACTCCTCTCCTCTGGCTGCTCTTCCCCAGCCATTTTTTCCCCCCTTCTTAAGTATGTTATCCCAGAGACATTACCACCATCACTGATGGGCTCAGCCTTGGCCAGCCGTGGGTCTGTCTTGGAGCCGGCTGGCATTGGCTCTATCAGACACAGGGGAAGCTTCTAACAGCTTCTCACAGAAGCCACCCCTGTAGCCTTCCCACTACCAAAACTGTGCCATGCAAACCCAACACAAATGGATTTATCCAAGAAGTATGAGCATCAAGTTTCATTTTCCTCTTCAGCTAGTGGGAGTTCAAACCCATTTATCTTCCTGTTTTGATATTACATAGTCTCTGGATAAAGTGCACAAACATTCCCGGAAATGGTAACCAGAATCAAGAAATCTTTCTCCTCCCTGTGATGTTTATTTTATAGCCCCTAATTTTCAGGACTGAGCCCCTTATTGTGCCCTTGTTTTCATTTTGTTAGTGTTTTATATTTTCCTGTGACAAATTCCATCAACTCAAGAAGAACCACAGAATAACCTGCACCTGAAGAGTACTGATCCTCAAACAAAAAATTAAAGATTTGACTTTGAACTTTTTCAGTCTAGCCAAGGAAGGCCTAGAGACCAAATTTCAGCATTTTTGTAAGTATTAGAAATGCTATCATCATATTATGAAGAAGTTTAAAAAATCCCTCTGGTTCCTTTAAAAAAACCACATAACTCTTTTTCAAGCAAAACACTGTTCTCCATGTTTGCTATGAATGTTCTGACAATATTTTACAAGTTAAAGAGAGACTTAAGGGAAAATTCCTAGTTCTGAAACCTGATGAAGTGTTAAACCACGTGCTGAGCTTCTCATACTGGAGCAATCTGAAATGGGCTGCACAGAACTGAATTCTCATAATAGTAATGTTTAACATCAGAGAGGTCTTTGGTGAGTTTAGGTATCTATATTGGGTTAGCTTCAGCTGAGCAGGGGGATCTGGGGATCATAATTACACTCAGCTACACCCAAGTTTCTCCAGAACTTCCTCAAGTCTCTATTGGATCAATACTAAGTCCTTTTGTGGATCTGCCTTTGTTTTAATTTTTTTTATTTTTTTTTTTTTTTAATTATCAGTGCTCCAAAATTCTTCCTGATAATTCTTGGAAATACATAATGCTGAAGTGGTTTTCTTCTTTTGTCCATCATATTTGGACAGGAGACAGCAGTTCAATAACCTAAGGAGGTTTTATAGGAGGGATTATGAGATGCTGTCACAATTTACCAATTTCCAACAAATATTCATGCTGTCTTCTCCTGAAATCCAGAAACTCATGATGAGGCAAGAAAAAACTCTGCAACTGGATAGAGAAGAGAGAAAGGAGACCCCCCTGCCAGAACACTGTTCCGTAATGAAGGAAGGATCACCAGTCACTGGACTGACTCCATCTATTATCCTCTGTCAGGGGAGCACACGAGGACAGCTTGACTTCCTCTCCATGAGCCCAGGGTGCTGGGATTCCCTCATGTCCTCAGGCTGAGACCTGTAGCCTCTCTATGCAAAACTATTCCAGCTGGGATGTGGTTTTGACAATTGGATTGACAATTGTCCACTGGGAAGTGACTGGAATGTCAAAGCTGTTACTCAAAGCCTAACAAAGAGCTGTCAGATAACCATTGTGATTAATTACTGTATTTATGTTTCTTTCAGTTTATACAATATTTTAACTGTGAAATAACATATAATTGCATACTTCCTCAGTAGGAAAAAAAATTATTTTTCTAATTTTTATTCCATTTGCTAGAATCTCCTTCCTGTACTCTTTTCTTACACCTCCAAGACTTGCAATAGTAATTTAAAAGTTGAGTAACTAGCACTGAAAATAATCCAACTGTCACATCCACATTAGGTTAGGGCAGATTTGGCCCTCCTATTTTAAGTTTTAAATTGACAGTTGCAAAACAGAGCTTTTATAGCAGCCCCTACACTGCCTAGCAAACTTTTGAAATAACCTGCAAGTCTTTTAAAAATCAGTTTTGCCTAAATGGCACCTTTCAGTAAGGTAATTGGTTTTGAGACTAAAAACAACAGCATGAGTAAAGAAACATTACACTGGGATATATCACCAGAGTCCTCATTTCTTAATCTGCTTGAAACATAAACAAATCTTTTAAATGGCACCTCCCTGAAACAGAAACTAAAGCATCTCTGCAACAATTATCACTCACTTCTGTAATACTTTCCAAAATAAATAAATAGGGAAATATCTATCAGAGCCATGAGGAGCTTCAAAGTAATTTTCCATTTGTTACCTCCTCAGACAGGATTCTGGCGCTTTTCCAATAAAAATTAAATTAAATGTTCTATAAATCTCTGTGAATGGTTTGCCTTCATTTCAATACAAGAAAGATTTCTTCAGTACTAGTCATGAGAATAGACCCGCTTTTCAGTGACCACTTCACATAATACTGAAATCACTCACCTTTTGCTTCTGATCCAGGTAATTCTGACCCAGTGATGCTCTGAGCACCTTATCGCCTAGCTGATTGCCATGTAAGTGATGGTCTGACTAAAGGGCTTGTTTGCAAAGATGTTCCATGGCTCATTGATAGGTTCTACACAAATTGCAGCTATCCTCCCCAGAAAAACCTGTCCTCTTGCTGCTGTTCAACGGGGCTGAGCAGAGCTCTGGGGTCAGAGGAACCAATGAGTAATCCACACCAACCATTTAGCAGGTGAGCAAATTTGGTCACTTAAAAC
The DNA here is from genome assembly GCF_031877795.1 of Strix aluco. Lineage (NCBI taxonomy): Eukaryota > Metazoa > Chordata > Aves > Strigiformes > Strigidae > Strix > Strix aluco. Next base: position 68,120,761 of record NC_133935.1, read on the forward strand.
TATGCTTGTTGTTTACTAGACATAAGATTCAAAGGCTGCCAACAAAACTTGAGAATTAAAGCTGGTTTATCTAGCAAACACATTTTTTACTACAGGACAACTGAAGGCCTGCCCTGATCTATTGACTATTTGCACTGATCAATCTACTGTGAGACTTATGTGGTGCAAAGAGCTCTACTGTTAATTAAAATTCTCCTTGTATTGATCTTAGAGCATGGTCTCCTATTTTGTGTTAGTAGTAGCCAGAGACTGGGCCAGCAGCATGCCAAAAAGGGACGCAGAAATAAGAAAGTCATAGACAGAGTATCATCAGGAACTGAGCATGTTTTTATGTGCAAAGCATGACCACACATGCAAAATGCTGATTCCATCCAAACCCATAAAGCCTGACTTTAAGCTGATTTAGCTCCCTCTTTTCTGCTCCTTGTTGAGTCATCACAAGGCTTTCTCATCCAGGATTAGAGCTAATCCTTCTGTGACATCATCCTTTACACTGAGTAATGTATAAAGTGAGGGCTGGACACAGGTCACAATAGCTTCCACAGATTTGTAAGTCATAGCATATATAAGACGGTTCTTTCCTGCCTGTGTCATATCAGGCTTCTGTTTTCTTTTTCTAATTTCTACACAACAGTTCGATGCAACTTGTTCTGCTTTGGCATTTTTTACAAAGTAATGTGTGGCACAGCCTAACATTTGTAAAAATCATGACATTTTGTATTTTCTACAAAAAAAAGACAAATCAGTTATCTGAAGAATAGTGACGGGAGAAGCAAAATGTACTAGGAGCCATATGTGTCTGGAGTTGAGCAGTTTCCCCTTTTGAATGGGCCAAACAAGCTAAGAAGCAACTCCTTAAATCCTGGAAAGACCGGAAAGCTGCAAAACCTGAAAGTCTACAGCAAAAATAGGTTTTCATTCAGACTGCTGTAGAAAACAATGTGGTAATAAAGGGATTTCAGCTACTAGGGACACTCTGCACTCTCTTCCTCAATTTGTAAGCTCTAACTGCTCTATCCATTTTACAGTCATTCTCTCACTGGGAGAGATTTTTCTTTGATTTTCTTCGCAGCAACCTTAATGTGAGAAAGAGCAGTCCCACTCACAGCAACCATTAGGAGCTGATGCCTGGCCTCGATTTCAGCATTCTCAGACAGCAAAGAGAACTGAACTCTTAATTCCCATTCTTATGTTAACTGCAAGGTTATTACAATCTGCAGGACGAAAATGGGTTTTTTTCAAATACAATTTGGCACCATAGTATAGTTTTAAGACTGTTTTCCTAAGACAGTTATGAATATCACCCAGAAGAAATAAGACATAGATCCTCAAATATATTTAAGTTCCTAAATCCCATTTATTTTAGTATGAACTTCACATGAATTGGAAAGGGCCCAGTTTGTCAAATTGCCTCATCCAACCTGCCCTTGAACACTCTCAGTTTGGATGGGGCTTTAAGCAATCTGGTCTAGTGGAAGGTGTCCCTGCCCATGGCAGGTTGGTCGGAACTAGATGATCTTTAAGGTCCCTTCCAACCCAAACCATTCTACGATTTTATGATCCTATGATTTTTAACAATACCAACTCCACTAGAGTCAAAGAGTATGGCTAAGGTCTGAGATGTAAGAATCTCAGTCACGAGGACAGGATCAATTCAACTTATCCAGGGTAAAACCAGTGAAAGAAGAATTGCTGTGCAAAGAAAGAATCAAAGAGCAAAGAGAAGTCTCAGGCTAAAAAAGAGCAATATGTAGGTGTAAGGCAAAACTTAGTCCTTTCATACTACATAAAAAGCCAAAGTGACAATAGAAGGAGCCGAACAGAAGAAAATGGCAAGCTATAGATCCTGCACTGTCAGTCAGAAGACTGTCTTCTGAAGACAATCCTCTATCTCCTAAACTATCAGTTCTTGGCACAGAGATTACAAACACAAAGGATCTACCATGCTCAGGGTTGATGAGATTCCAGGCTGGAGACAGCTGCCTGAGGAGTGATCTGTAATTTGTCTAAATGATACTGGAGATTTCTCAACTGAAAGATTTCAGCACTCCCTCAACACAGTATTGCCACTTTGAAGTACGAAAACTCAAAACATATCAGAAAAATGGCAGCTCTGAACATGTAGGCAGGTCTGAAAAGACAATGCAGTTCCCAACTGCAACCAGCAAACCCAGGAGAAAAGCACCCAGGAAAGCTAGGAACCAGAGAGCTGGTTATCCCAAGTATCTTAGGTGAACACCTGTGCTGCACCTTCCAGTCACAGCTCAGACTCTCTTCCAGGCAGGTGGATTCATCTCTTTGAACAAGAGAGCGAGCACATTCATTTTGTTACTGTCGCTTCACTTGGCAACTTGGCAACCATCCCTTGACCTGCTGGCACCATTCTGCTTAATACAGCCCAGGTTCTGCTTTGCTCCAAGGACACGTCAATGGCTCGTGATCAGCTTGGTACCTATAAAGACACTCAACTCTTTTTCTGCCAAGCTACTTTTCAGTCAGTCAGCCCTGAGTCTCTGCTGGTACTTGGGGCTGTTTCTTCCAGGTGCAGGACTTGACATTTCCCTCCCTTAGAATTTCATTAGGTTCCTGTTGGCCCATTTCTCTAGCCTGGTGAGGTCCCTCTGGATGGCAGAACATCCACCTGGTCTATTAACCACTCCTCCCAGCCTTGTATCATCTACAAACTTGCTGAGGGTGCATCCTGTCCCATCATCCAGTTCCTTAATGAAAGGACTAAAAGCCCCAGCATTGACACATACTTGGCCTGATGTATGTTTCATCTCCCGGTCCTTCTTAAAAACATTTTGTTGATCAGTATGACTTCTATTAAACTTAATGAAAATCACATCGATAAAAATCTATAATACTCTGATACTTCAGCCACTGCACTTTGGTTTTCAAAGAAACATACAGAAATTTCATTGGAAACTTTTAGTTGATTTTAGTGGGAGTCATATGTCTTAATTCAGAGATAATTTCTGAGGCTTTGTGAATATTATTTTCTTAAACTACCCGAGAACAAGCTTAAACTTTTCTTAAACTACCTGAACGTTACCTTAAACTAGTCTGAAAATAGAGCTGCCAGAGCAAATTGTAACTAACTGTATTGATTTTATTATTGAAAATTATTGGATTTTGACTGACTTTTAGTGTAAATACATATAACAGTATTCAGCAAATTCCTTTTTGCAGTCCTTCAAAATGAGCTCTGATCTATGGCTAGGCTTCCCAAATATGGTGATAATACAACTGATTAAGTAATAGCAACACTGAAGCAAATTCATTGGAGATATATTACTTTAAATCACTTTAAAGTCTACTGTTATTCCTCAGCATGTCTTTCCTAAAGAGTTATTTGGAGTTTCACTCAATTAACTCATCATCCCCCAAAGTGAGTAAGCCTCCAGATGGTCTCTTCTTTGAGGTGGCTAAGATATTTTTACTGGGAGGGGGATGCAGTTTCTTTCAGACTGCATCTGTGAGACATTTAGGAAGTTATATTGGTGCTCAGAAAATAATGATGCCTGTCCTGAAAAATCATCCTGCTCTTTTACAAAAGTCTGTTCTAATTGGCTGCCTACCTAGTGTAGCTGTCTTCTCAGCCCACACTTTTGCCTGAGCTGGGCGGAAATGTAAAAAATGGAAGAAGAAAATGAATTATTTAAACCCTCATGTAAAAAACCACCCAATTCTCTTGTCGCTACAATGATTTTATATTAGCTCATTCAGTTTACCTTTTATATTAGTGCATTTTATGAATTCACTCTCTATTGACAGCACTGTGAGATGTCAACCAGACCTTAGGAGCTTTCTCAGACTTAAAGATGGGTCTTCATTGTGGTATGTGGATTTAACACTAAACCTTCTTGGACCTTGGTATATTTGAATTTATGACAAAGCTGAATCTGCATCACGAAGTTTGGATCTGAATCAGAACCCTCAGCACCTATTGAAACTGCGAACTCAGTAACCACTTGAAAAGTATTGCTCATGCTTTTCTACAGGATCTTCTGAACCAAGCTGACAACAATTTTTTGTTATTGAAAACAGCCTCTATTATGTTTTCATCCTTTTATTTCATTTTATTTTATTGAGATTGACGGAATTGCTAAAAAATCCTAAAATCCACTCCAACAACCTTCACCATATTTTAAAGTATTACATTAATACAATGCAACACAATGTCATACAAAATAATCAAATTTCCACTGATATTGATGAATGTCAGATAAAACTCCTGAAAACGTGTGTGCAAAATTCAAGTAACTCTTCCTGGGATTCTGCCAAAAATTCAAAATCTATTTTTTTTACATTAACTCAAATGACAAAATCAGTGTTTGCATAATTTAAGATAAGTTTTGGTCCACATTTTTTAAAATGGAGACTGTCAGTTGTGATTGACAACACACAGCTAAAAAGCAGAATTACTTTTAACAAGTTCCCAGTTAAATAATATTCCTTTTAAAAGTATCCAAATTTACCAGTCAGCCCAACTTCTATTTCAGAGCAGTATCACTTTAGTATCACCTTGGTACTAATGGAAAGAATTACAAAAGATGTCTTAAATACCCTGGATCATAATTTAGGTTTATCAACCTCCACTATAGTCCCAGTGATTTACACTGAAACTTACACTAAATTTACACCAAATAATCTTTCTACACCCTTATTTCTGTGTTCTTTCTTTTTCCTTTGTTTCTCCCTTACTCAGCTCTTTGCTCTTACCTGTATTCAGGCTTCTTGTCCTTGTTCACAGATGCTTTAAGAGCAGTACTTTTGCCTGACTGTTCTGTAAATGCTACTGTGGCTGCCTTCTATTAAGACAGAATATTTGGCTTGAAAGCAGAAGCTCCATGGTCAATGTGAAGAGTAGCACACTGATTTCTTTCACCATTCTAATTTTAATGATCCCATGATTGTTAATACAAGAATCACAGAGGCTATGCTGAAATATACCTCCCTGCTGAAAATATACCTGCCCGCTGGCCTTCTTTTCTAATGAAAACACAGGAAGACAGGAAAAGATTGAGTTTTCCTAGAGATGCTATTCAATCTCAGTTTTCAGTTGCATAGCTTTTTGTCCCACTTTCCAATTTTCCTAGGTAATAATATCAACCTCACTTTGAAAAGGAGAGAAATATTTGTGTGTCAGATCCCTGAAAAGACAATTCCTTTTTAAAAGCTAAAATTTGCTCAGGTAAGAAACTTCAGTTACTGGATTTTATTGTGCACTCTGCTGCAACATACTATTATTAAACTTTACCAATGAGTGTGAAAAACAAGACACATTAACCAAATAGTTATGTAAACAATACAGATGCTTCCTACAAAAGAACTGGGCAGAGAGATCCTCTCACAAGCCCTGCTAAAATATGCTGAAGTGAGGGTGTAAGGTCCTTATCACTGATATAAAACTCTTCTTGCCATGTGGCTTGTGATTGTATTTTTTGCTGTTGTTTTCTGGATGGATAACTGCTAAATGATGGTTCTTACATGATGTCAGCAGGACCCAGTTGTTTCAGAGTCTGTGAGCTAGGGAAGATCTATTACACTTAAGACTTGGAGGGTAGGTATTGGAGCAGCTCATCCAGAGTACCATCTTACAACACATGCGGGACAACCAGGAGATCAGGCCCAGTCAGCATGGGTTTATGAAAGGCAGGTCCTGCTTGACAAACCTGATCTCCTTCTACGACAAAGTAACCCACTTATTGGATGAGGGAAAGGCTGTGGATGTAGTTTACCTTGACTTTAGCAAGGCCTTTGACACCGTTTCCCACAACATTCCTCTGGCGAAACTGGCTGCTCGAGGCTTAGATGATCGCACGCTTTGCTGTGTAAAAAAATGGCTGGATGGCCGGGCCCAAAGAGTTGTTGTGAACGGAGTTAAATCCGGTTGGAGGCCGGTCACGAGTGGTGTCCCCCAGGGCTCGGTTTTGGGGCCACTCCTGTTTAATATCTTTATTGATGATCTAGACGAGGGGATCGAGTGCACCCTCAGTAAGTTTGCAGACGGCACCAAGTTGGGTGGGAGTGTTGATCTGCTCGAGGGTAGGGAGGCTCTGCAGAGAGATCTGGACAGGCTGGAGCGATGGGCCAAGGCCAACTGTATGAAGTTCAATAACGCCAAATGCCGGGTGCTGCACTTGGGCCACAACAACCCCCAGCAGCGCTACAGGCTTGGGGAGGAGTGGCTGGAGAGCTGCCAGTCAGAGAGGGACCTGGGGGTGTTGATTGACAGCCGGCTGAACATGAGCCAGCAGTGTGCCCAGGTGTCCAAGAAGGCCAATGGCATCCTGGCCTGTATCAGAAATAGTGTGGCCAGCAGGGACAGGGAAGTGATCTTACCCCTGTACTCGGCACTGGTGAGGCTGCACCTCGATTACTGTGTTCAGTTTTAGGCCCCTCACTACAAAAAGGACATTGAATTAATTACTCGAGCATGTCCAAAGAAGGGCAACGAATCTGGTGAAGGGTCTGGAGCACATGTCGTATGAGGAGCGGCTGAGGGAACTGGGGTTGTTTAGTCTGGAGAAGAGGAGGCTGAGGGGAGACCTCATTGCCCTCTACAACTACCTGAAAGGAGGTTGCAGAGAGCTGGGGATGAGCCTCTTTAACCAAGTAACAAGTGATAGGACAAGAGGGAATGGCCTCAAGTTGCGCCAGGGAAGGTTTAGACTAGATGTCAGGAAGTATTTCTTTACAGAACGGGTTATTAGGCAGTGGAATGGATTGCCCAGGGAGGTGGTGGAGTCCCCATCCCTGGAGGTGTTTAAGAGTAGGGTCGATATAGCGCTTAGCGATATGGTGTAGATGGGAACTGTCAGTGCTAGGTTAATGGTTGGACTAGATGATCTTCAAGGTCCTTTCCAACCTAGTTGATTCTGTGATTCTGTGATTCTGTGGTATTCTGAGTACCTACCACGTTGCCTAAGACAGATGTAGGTGGAGTTTAATTGTCTCTATCTCAGTAATACCTCCCAAAGGGGAGAGAGATGTCAGAAAGCCACTCCACCCCCAACATTAAGCTTTCTCACAACCAAACATATCATTGAGACACAGCACTGGGTTCAGTGAAAAACACTTCCTGATACTGCAGGCAGTAAGTTGCAGAGATGCCTTCCACTGGAGATGTGGAAGTTCAAGCCGTCACAGACTACTGCCACTGTAAAACTGAAGTCTGCAACTCCCTGGACTTATGCTGAAATTAATGTTGTTTTGTAAAAAATTATTGCTCTGATTTCTCTTCCATGCATGTGTAGAAAGAAAAGTGTACATCTCTGGAGAAATTTTCTTGGTGTTTCTAGAAAGGGAGAATAAGGATCTAGATTTAGATATGCTCCCATCCTCAGCATATCCTGGTGGTTACTGCTGAGTAGCAGTGTATACAGCATATTAGTGGTTTTGGAAGTCTCTCCGCAGCAGTTAAATGCCTAACAGTGAGTTAAGGCCTCACAACTCCAGTCAGGAGGCCAAGTACTTAACTATTAGGTGCTTTAGTTCCTTTTATTTATCTGGCCTAATGAATTTGCAGGTGTTCTTTACAGAGATGGAGAGGTAGGATGTTCACAGGGATCACTGGGTACTCAGCATTCACATGGGCCAGACCAGTTACCAGAGCAAACATCTCTCCTCACTAATACACAATTATTATTCATTTGTTTCAAATAAGCATACTTTCCTGCCCTTCCACATACTTTGCATTATTCCATCCAGTTTTACACTGCTTCTTCAGGAGGCACGTGATCTAAAGTTCCAGCCACTCAACTGAAAGACAGATGTAACTCCAGACATGGTTGATAAACAAATGGACTGCTAATTTCATGATGCAAAATCTCACATCTTTTTTTTGTTTGGTTTTTTTTGTTTGTTTGTTTGGGGTTTTTTTGTTTGTCAGGGGCTCTGCAATCACAGAATCACAGAATCATCAAGGTTGGAAAAGACCTTGCAGATCATCTAGTCCAGCCATTAACCTAACATTGACAGTTCTCAACTACACCATATCCCTAAGCGCTATTCCAATGTGACTCTTAAACACCTCCAGGGATGGGGACTCCACCACCTCCCTGGGCAGCCCATTCCAACACCTAACAACCCATTCTGTAAAGAAATACTTCCTGACATCTAGTCTAAACCTTCCCTGGCGCAACTTGAGGCCATTCCCTCTTGTCCTATCACTCGTTACTTGGTTAAAGAGGCTCATCCCCAGCTCTCTGCAACCCCCTTTCAGGTAGTTGTAGAGGGCGATGAGGTCTCCCCTCAGCCTCCTCTTCTCCAGACTAAACAACCCCAGTTCCCTCAGCCGCTCCTCATACGACATGTGCTCCAGACCCTTCACCAGATTCGTTGCCCTTCTTTGGACATGCTCGAGTAATTAATTCAATGTCCTTTTTGTAGTGAGGGGCCCAAAACTGAACACAGTAATCGAGGTGCAGCCTCACCAGTGCCGAGTACAGGGGTAAGATCACTTCCCTGTCCCTGCTGGCCACGCTATTTCTGATACAGGCCAGGATGCCATTGGCCTTCTTGGACACCTGGGCACACTGCTGGCTCATGTTCAGCCAGCTGTCAATCAACACCCCCAGGTCCCTCTCTGACTGGCAGCTCTCCAGCCACTCCTCCCCAAGCCTGTAGCGCTGCTGGGGGTTGTTGTGGCCCAAGTGCAGCACCCGGCATTTGGCGTTATTGAACTTCATACAGTTGGCCTTGGCCCATCGCTCCAGCCTGTCCAGATCTCTCTGCAGAGCCTCCCTACCCTCGAGCAGATCAACACTCCCACCCAACTTGGTGCCGTCTGCAAACTTACTGAGGGTGCATTCGATCCCCTCGTCTAGATCATCAATAAAGATGTTGAACAGGAGTGGCCCCAAAACCGAGCCCTGGGGGACACCACTCGTGACCGGCCATCAACCGGATTTAACTTCGTTCACTACAACTCTTTGGGCCCGGCCATCCAGCCATTTTTTTACCCAGCAAAGCGTGTGCCCATCCAAGCCATGAGCAGCCAGTTTCTTGTGTATGTGTATGTGATAGACTTGTGTATGTCTATGTGATGCAGTAGGTCACTGACTATCTCCTCCTGGATTGTGGAGGGGTCGTTCTCCCAGTCTCTGTCCTCTGGCTGAGGAGGCTGGATTCCCTCAGTACAACTAGTCTTGTTATTAAAGACTGAGGCAAAGAAGGCATTAAGCACCTCAGCCTTTTCCTCATCACTTGTTACCATGTTTCTTCCTGCATCTAGCAGGGGATGGAGGCTCTCCCTGGTCTGTCTTTTGCTGCTGACATACTTATATAAACATTTCTTGTTATCCTTGATTGCTGAAGCCAGATTAATTTCTAGCTGGGCTTTAGACCTCCTGATTTCCACCCTGCATAGCCTCACAGCATCTTTGTAATCATTGTGAGTCACTAGCCCCTTCTTCCAAAATTTTATTGTAGTGGTCCATGCAATGACAGTACATCTGTTATTGGCCAGAAGTGGTTTGGCACTGCTCTCTGTAATCTGGCCAGATTTCCACAGCTCTGTAACCCAACAATTTTTCATGAGCAAGTTCTTTGTGATTCATCTTCTCATGGAAATTTGCAAAATTATATACTAACTAGTCCCTCCCCCACAGCTGATCTTTGGATGTGGTACCATGCATCATCACTGTGTACTGGAGACAGGACATGGACCACTGCAACAAAATATCAATGACTATCACGTCATGGTCTGGGGTGACAGACCCTAAATTCTGGGTTTGTGTACTTAGGGACAGGAATCCATAAGACTCTCTGCATGTCCATCTTTCCCTTTCACCCAAACAGTAAGATATACTGATGTGTTTGTCAGGAAAGTGCTACATTAAAAATGTAACAATTTTTGAAGAACCACATCATGCATATGGGTGCAGGCTACACAAAACAGCTTTCTGAGATTATGCATAGAAGGACTGAGTGCTCTGACATTAGTATCATGGTGCAAATATGACAAAGGGTGGGTAATCCACTCTGCCTGGGAGAAACCCTATATGATGCAAGACTCTGGAGGTCAGATCATTTGATACACCAGCTGATGTGTGCCAAGGTACCCAGAGAGCACACCAGAGGTTACCCTTTGTAGAGACACCGTGTTAAAGAATTTCTGACTAGTGTGCCACAGGAAACACTGTGATAGGACAGCCCAAAGGAAAATTTCTTGATTAACAAGCAGACAACCCCAGGATTACTGTGTGAAGGTAATTTACTTTGCATACATGTCCCATCTGGTGAATGGGAAAAGAGGCTTCTGCAAAATTTTCCTGTGTTGACTTCACCAACAAGACTAAGTGGTAGTTGACAGTGTGATCACTTGGTGGAGAGTATACTATTTATTCTATCCTTTTCAGATCTCATGAAAAATAAAATAGTGAGCCTATTAGTTCATGTTTCCACTGCTCAACCACTCCTAGAAGGTAGGAAAACCCATCCATTAGGGAAGATATCAAGAAACAACTGAAAAAAAAAATCTTACACCAGTACCACAAGGAAATACTTAATAAAAACAAGGATGCTCTTCTTTTTTGCTTTTTGTGTAAGCACCAAGCAAAATTCATGTCCATTACCTTGTCTTCCAAAAATCATCAAAGAAATTTGGGATAAAAACATGCCCATTGTTTTAGAATAAAAACACCTTCATTGTATCTTTGCAGAGGTCCAGTCATCCTGGAGGTTCACCTGGCAATTCCAAGGCTCTCAAATTTACACTGTAATAAAATAATTTATAAAAACAAAAGACCACAGGGATCCATGTTTCCACAAAAATAATCGATTCCAGTTAGATTTCTTACTTTAAATACTAAAATATAAACTCAAACATGGTCATTCAAGGTCATTAAGTAGAAAAATCATAATTTTCTTGGAAGTATTTTGGAATGCACTAATAGGCTTGTAATGATTTAGTCCCTGCCGGGGTCTGAGACCACGCGGCCGCTGCCCCTCCCCCACAAAGGGAGTGAAATACAAAGCCCCAAAACTGAGATAAGGAAAGGTTTAATACAACAGAGCAACAGCAACACAACAAACAGCAACAATAAGAATAACAGTGATAACAATGAACAGAGCAAAGTATATCTACCAATACAGCAGTGAGAGGAGCAGATGTATAAAACCACGCGCCCCGCGCTCCCGCACCAGGATGTGACGTGCCAGGATGTGACTTCCGCATGGTATCTGAATAACCCAGCTAGAGCTCCACCCCCCACTGCTGGGGAAACTTAATCCTATCCTGGTTAAACCAGGACAAGGCTCTTCCTTGCCTGTTTCCAACAATCACTGAATGGAGCCATACAGGAGCAAAATGGGAGGAACATCTCACCGCTTCCTTGTACAAGAGGTTGTTCCACACTCACTCTATCCCAGTGTGATTTGGAGACAGCTCAGGGCTGCCTATCCCATGCTGAATGGCCAGTGTTCCTCACCATGTTCCCTATAGAAGCTGCCCCAGAATATACAGGTAAATCTTCCTCTGTCCACAAAAGGAGATATCCAAATGGTAATGTGCAGCCAGAAAAAATGGCCCGTTAGCTGCTGATGGCAGCTTCTGGGACCCTCTGCATTGCCAGCAGAGCACAAAGGGCTCTGAGTGGGGCTGAAGTTGCTGCTTGCAGTTTTTATAGCAATGGTTGTGGAAAGCAAGGCTCCGAAACAAACTTCATATAATTAAAGGTCTCTCTCTCTCTCATTTACTTTACAAATCTGGAACGTAGCACTACCCAAGTATTAGTCGTGCATCACTATCAAGCTGAGAGCTTGAGTAAACATGAAAAAATCACAGAGAAGCCCATTCTGACATGTGAAAGCCAAAAGTGAGCTGAGATGTAACAAGAGCTAAGTGTGACATGTCCTGTGATAAGGAAGAGCTTGTTCTGGGAAGGACCCTTGGTTTCAATTTGTTATTTTCCTTTCTCTACAGCATTGGCAATAACAAGGGCATAAAAGGCCTTTTTCTAATTTGTACTACATGTTTGGAAAATGTCTTAGGTCTTCACTGATTCAGGCACTCACCAGGGTGTGGATGGCACTTTTACCGTCAGCACTAGCCAACATTCTCCCACTGTTTCAATGTTTTCTGTCACTCTACATCCTGCATTACTAGGTAAGTAACCCTTCATCTCAACCCCTATTACCATCAAGGTAAAAAAATCAAAAAGGAAATTAAATTGAAAGAGAGCTGGCTGGATCTCTAAATACAATGAGATCATTAATGCCAGCCATGCTAAGCAAGTGTCCAAATCAGCTGTATTTTTAGTGGACAAATTCTGGTCTGATTTACACTTAGGTAGATCCAGATAAACTCCTTGGAAGTGAAGAGAGTTCCCATGGAGTTGCATCACAGTAAGGCAGAAACAGAATATATCCCTTTGTTTAAATACTTCATGGTTTCAAAAGTACAAATGAGTTTGGAAGACCCTTTTTTAGGCTTATGAACTCAATGGAAAAAGTAGTCCAGAAAGACAAAGCTTTCTTAGAACTCTTACGTAGCCACCAAAACCACAAATAAGGTAGTTCTAGATTATAACTCTTAGAGCAGCACTCCTGGGAGAAGAAATCAAACTCCAACAGAGCAAAAGGGAAAATCGGAATCATCTAGTTTCCATTCTGCATAATAGGTTTTCTTTGTATTTATTTCCACTTGGAAACAAGTTGTGCTTTTGACTTTATAACACATAAAATACATTGTAAACTCATTTGTGTGAGAGCCAACATTTCCCCAGATTCTGCATAGCAACAAGCATGATGAACTGAGAGCTACCCACTGGAAGTGACACTTTGCATCATAAAATTCATAAAGTATCGCTTTTTCTCTATATACAACACAGTAACAGCTTTCACTGCTGTTTCATCATATTTTTAGCGAGACAGAAGACTAAATAACAGAATGCCAAGACTGGTATAATGTTCTTAAGGCTAGAAGGATGGGAAAAATGGAGGTCATTGCTACTGGAAGAGAACAACCTATCTCACAGTGGCAAGATACAAGAGGGAGAACTGGAAATCAACAGCTTCATTTCTCCCATGCTGCACATGGTGATGCTGCCTATGAATTGTCAGTGACTAGAAGTCTCCACTGATGTCAGGCTGTGAAGAGAGAGGTGTCACCATTTTTTCAGAGGTATAACATGAGCAATCTATATTCAGACTAACAAAGAGGTTCACTACAGCAGAAGGATGAAAGCAGCTACAGGTTTTTGGAGGGATCCTCCACCTTGGTGAATGCAAGCTGTGAGAACACAGTGGTCAGAGGATTCTCCATCTACACGGCCTGCTTAGTCCTAAAGAAGTCCCAAAGTCCCTGACTTACACAGAGCTGACAGATCTCAGCTTTCTTGCACAAACCAACAAGGCTGCTGTAGTCTCTTGTATAGCTAGCTATGTTAAGCAGAACAGGGTATGTAAACCATGGGCCAGGAAAAATTTTGTTGTGTCTTCCCCTGCCCCACTTGTCTTGGTTTCCCATGACTGAAGTAGTTTATCGTGAACAGAACCAAGAACAATCCTGAGCCATGGTACACAGCCAGAAGGATTTGGTATTCACAGCTTGGTTTCATCTCCTATTCTCTTTCTGCTCCCAAAACATAGACACAACCAGCTCTGTCTACAGAGCTTAGCTCTCTGCCCCTCCACAATAGAGTGGTCCCATCCTTGCTCCCACAGAGTGAGAACAGTCCCAGGCTTACGCTATCCCCAGAAACAAGCCCAGGTACCATCTGGGAGAGTGCTGTGTGGCTCAGTCAAACATGCTGCAGGCTGGTCTAACAGACACTGTGGGCAGTAACAGGAGAGCACCCCAAACTTCGCTGTGGCTGTGGTTTATTGGTACACACATGGCCCTTCAGAAGGACAAGAAGGCCAGAGGGACTGCAGGAGTCAGCAGTAATTGCACAGACTTGGGCTCACCCTCTACTATCTGCCATGGGTGACGACTCCTCCATCTTAACATTGCAGTGCAGAGCAGACTGCCCCAACAGAAGTCCTGCATAACTGTGCTCAGAGGAGCCTTGGCTAACATGATGACAACCTTTCCCTAAAACAGTCCTGGTCACAATATTTAAGATGATGTACATGAAAGATAGACAACAAAATATTCCTATTCCAGAGAATCCAGAGAGGGAGTAACCTTCCAGAGGAGATGGAGCAAATTTCCTAAAGACACCCTCCTCAACATCTTGTCTGAAAACCAAGGATGCAGTAACAACACAAACCCCACAGAAAAATGGCCAAGTGACCTTGTCAAGTCTGTGTCTGGAGACAGAAGTGGCTCAGATTTGAAGCAGTGTACAGACTTTGGATAGATTGCTAAATAGATAGTTTTGAAAAGAAGCAGTTTAAATAAATAGTTCAAATTCAACTAAGAAAAAGACACACAGCATATATTTCTTGAGCCCTCTTACCAGTTTTCTTGTTTTATTCATTCAGGGCTCGGCAGGGATGCTAACCAATTCCTTTAATATTGCCAACAGTCTCAGCAGTTCAGCATCACTAGCAAATGCCAAGGCTTCCAGAGTATCTGTGATATTTGAAATACAGCTTTGGTTATGGACATTTATTTATAGAACACTTTCACTCCAAACTCCCAAAACACTGGCCACAACCCCTGTTCTGGTGCTAACAGGAATCCCTTCACTGGTCCTTGGATTATTAAAACCTCTGGCAAGACAGCAGCAGCACTTAATACAGCAGCTCTGTACTACAGTATGAGGCAAGCAAGGAATAATAATGTACCTAACTAAAGTACATGCAAATGTCAGTTAGGCAAAATATAGTTACCCAAATGGAATTTGGACAGGGCCCTCATGTTAACATCCCAGCTCTTGGCCAAAGTGCCAAAACACTTCTGAAGGTTAAGAGTGGCCAAGAACTTGGTTGTACAGCTCATCCAAAAGCCCATAATGTTTGCATTAACTAGTGGATTATTATGCAATAATTACCATTTTAGCGATGTGTTGCGGCTCTGCATATTATGAGACTTTTTTTTTATTGATAATGGTGCCCACCTTAAAATGGTCTGTCATTCACTGCTGTTGTTTTTTCCAATTCTGGGTGGGTTTTGTCCATTTAAAATCTTGCAAGAACTCTTTATTTTCTGTGCGTCTCTCTGATAAGGAGCATTTCTGCAGGAGTCGGTCATTCTGACAATAAAATCAAGACAGACAGATCAGGCAATTTTTCAGAGAAGAACTCTTAGATTTAACAAAATGCAGATTTTGCACTCTGGCCTGCAAAAGTTCACTGCAATTCAAGGACAGTCTGTGTGACCTGCACAGAGCAGATTTTAGCAAGTCACTCTTTTTTTTAAAAAAAAATGTTTTTGTTAGGCAAGTACAGGTGAAAAAAATGTGAGCAGCAGAATTTATTATATTCTACTGGGCACCAGGGGAGAGTAATTATAAAGCTTTGATGCAAGTCTGACACCATCTGGCTACTAGAGATTTTGCAGGCTTTACAACATTTGTGTGAAATACTGCTTTTATACACAGAAAAATACAGTATTTCGACCTTCAGTTCCAAGTGGGGAAACCCTAGGGAACAGCCAGCACCACCTGTGTGCACCCTATGGAAGCTGGAAGAGCTGAGGGCTCCTTAGTGTCAGGCACCCTCCTTCCCTCACTGCTCTTAAGGCAGGTGTAGTTATTACCACAGGTCTGTGATGTTCCCATCTAAAAGCTGTCACCTAGCGTAAGCGGTTTCTAGTAAATACTGATTTGGATTTTTTTTATATCAGCAGGGTGAACCTCTAGGTTTTGTATTATCTTCTCAGGAACATGCAAGCAAATAAGGTGAGAGGCAAGAATGTTCTTTGACGAACCATAGCATTTCTCCAAGTAAATCAGCCAAGGTTTAAGATAATGCACTTGAACAATGTACTGAAGTCAATGAAATTGCTTGCATTCTTAAACTGAAATGACTGGATAAGCACCTCCAAACAACAGTATGAAATAGAAATTTAATCAAATGTGGCCTATTATTTACTCAAATCATGGTCTGAGCTTGGATTCACAACCTATGAACTTCATTCCTCGATCAGGAAAGAAAAATAAGATAACATCCAAAATGACACTGCAGTTGAATGCTAGATGACAAGAAATAATTTCTCACTCCTCTAACTGCTTTTTCCCAGATGCTTGCAGCTTACTTATTTTCATTTATTTGGAGCAGGATTGCACTTCTTTGCACTTTCCCAGAAAGGAGTAAAGCTGACTGCTTTCTCAAATTCAGTGAGTCAGAATGAGTCAGACCACAAGGATTGGAGAGGGCCCCAGCACAAAACTTTTCTCTGCAGACAGTTTGAGGAAGAAGAGAGTTTCAAGGCACACACTCCCTTTGTGGAGCCTTTGCCAAGATGCCGCAGCCATATCACTTTCCCCGACTCAGATCAGCAAAGAAATTGAATTTAGTCCTTGCTGACTGATAAGGTGAATATTTGCATTTTTGGGGAAGGAGTGGAATTATGTAATAAACAAGAAAGAATATGACCCAAAGAAATCATCATTACAATTATACAGAGACACTTGAAAGATATTACAAGCAGATGGAGAAATAGGATTTTCAAAAGTACAAGGTTTCCTTAATAAGAACTCCATCTGGGATTTAAAGTTTGCAGCTTTTTCTAGTTTCCGTAGAAAACTATTTGCATATCTTAACATAATTCAGATTATTACCATGTGTCCACAAAATTTACTAAAGGAGTGTTCAAACCCTACCCAGAAAAGGAATTTTCATTCTTCACATTGCATATTAAGTTCAAATTTGTGTGCTTCATCTTAAAGAGATTCATTTTTTCCTTCCTTGCAATCCTAAACACTGAAGAGAAAAGTAAGAAAGAATTATGAAATCCCCAAAATACTTCCCTTCCTACTAAATGGACTTGTGGGAGCCTAACTGTTTCCCAAATACATCTTGGAAAATGGCCATCACCAGAACTACAAACTAGAGCTATGTGAATATCTGTTTGTATGGTTTAGTTGCCAAAAAAATATCAAATAATGAAATAAAACCCACTTTGACCTAAAATGAACTTTTCTTTTCTCATTTCCTCAGAAAAACAGACAAATCGGTGCAAATCATTTGAAGACTAAAAAAAAATTGAAAGTCTTTTTTTAAAAACTTTATGGCTTTTTAAGTATATTTAACATACTATAAACATTTGCATTTGTCAGCATGCCTTTTTTTTTTCTGAAAATAAGGTATCTAGCTTTAAACAGATTACCAGATTAAACACAAATATTTCTCCCCGTGTTTGGTGATCTGTGTCCTGTCCTGAAGGAACTTAGTGCTTCTGACCATACCCCATTATTAACTTTGTAGCAGCTCTGTGAGATGGAGTCAAATGCTGCTATGGGGAGCTGTTACTCTGCACCTTGCTGGAGAGCACTGGACTAGGTTGGGCTGGGCTGGACTCTTGGGCTAGGGAAGCACCTCTTTTCTCTATGGTAGTTCCTTGCTGCACTTATGTGCAGTTTTCTAGCTTGTATCATAATGGGCTAGTGACAATTTATTAAAAATTCACACAAGCATTTCCATGAGTTCACACTCTGTTCTTATCACAGATGGACCCAAATTGCAAAATCTGGATCCTGAATTAAATGTTCTTTTACTTTGGTATGTCAGATGCAAGGTCTTGCCTTCACTAAGGGAGAAAATAAAAAAGAAAAAGAAAAAAAAGGTGTGTTCTTATTTTGGATTAGTTAACTAAAGGTAAAATCCTAGCAAAGGCAAAGAAACTCATAGTTTTCATTTGGCTTCTCTACAGTCTTCAGCTCAATATTTAATTTATTTGAAGCCTATAAACTGCCCTGTCTTCAATGGAGTATTATTGTGCACTAATTGCTCTGAGTTATGGGTGCCTTTTAAATATCTGATCAAGGCTTAGTCCAACCTCAAAAATCCAGAAGTATTACAGCACTGGATGTGAAGACTTATCATTTGGTTTTGCTGCCAGCATGCTGCACATTGTCAGAGGCAATACCAAGGCAGGATCCCACTATGACAACAGATATCACTCAGACCTCCTGTACCGGGGGAAGAATGAAGGAATTCTGCAGAAGACACTAGTATTTTGTTGTTTTGCATGCAATGATAGGAGAGCATCTCATTTTGCTATGCTGATTTGTGACCAGGGCCAATAGTAACACCGTTTTTTCACACTGTTATTTTTGGCTGATCTGTGTGTTATGACATAAGGAAGGGAAAATGAAGACCAGTCAAAATGTAGCATAAATGATATGATAATGATGAAAACACTTTAATTTCAACGTGCACTTAACAGTTTTTCTGTGCCCAGCAATGCTTGGAATAGGATGAACATATTTTGCAGTACCGCCAGATCCCATAACATCGCCAAGGACCAGTACTAGGAAGGGCTGTTCCTTAGAAGATTCCTACAATTACATCCTTCCACAGAAGGTTTAGTGCTCAGTAGTGTGTTAGGAAGAAATGTGTTTTAAAACAGAGTTGGAAATAGAAAAGATGATTATGATACAATTATGCAGAAAGAGAACGGCACAGAAGACTTCACAGGGAGGAATCTGGAAAAACTCAAACCAAACAAAAAAAATGAAGTCTTTTTTAACGTGTTACACCCAGCATCTTAAGAAATACCTCAGTGGGACTGCTACAGTTAGCTGCTCTGTTTCTGTTTATCTCCAGTCATATTAAAAGATCCTTCTGATGCATTCTGAACCATGCAAAGGGTTCAATGCGTATTCCATGAACAGTTAAAATTCAGTGGATCACAAATACTGCAACCAAGACCAAAATCTTTGGATTGCAGTGTCAGCTTTATGACAGTACTCTGTAGCACAGAAAGTATCTATTTCCATTTCATAAGCATTTTTTATTTGTTATGCTTTTTGTATGTCTTTTGAAGTCTAGAAAACCTTTCAGCACAGCATGCTGTATCACCAGACAATTTTTCCTTTAGAATTTTCTTTGGATAGTCCCTGGAAGATTGTCATCATGAAATTTGTACTGTTCCATGATTTATGCTTTTTCCCTGTGCCAAATAGATACATACTAATATACTACAACATATGCTCTCAGTATCATGTCTAAACCAAATGCAAACACACAATCTATTAAATGCCTACAAAGTTTACCATATTAGATCATTTACATTATATTTAAGTGACTCCTCTCCTCCAAATTCATTTAAAGCCTAAAGAGCCAGCATAAGTCCAGATGCAATCAGAAGGAAGCCAAGACCTACAGGCCATCAATAGGAAATTTTACATTTAGAGTCTTTGAATCCAAACTGCTGACAAAGATTTCAGGGTCAAAAAAAAAAACCAAAAAACAAACAAAAAAAAACCCCAAACAAAAAAAACAGTTGATGGCTTTTTTAAGTAAACATCCAATATATTTTTTTATCATGCAATGAAGCTTTTTATATATGTTATCTTCACTCTTTTCCAACTCTTATCTGTCAGTGGAAATGTAATCTTTTATACACCAACAAATGAAAGTTCTCAAAAGAAAAAAAAATGCAAGGGAATGCACTATAGTTATCCCTTTTTAAAAATGCAAGTTGACTGAATATTGACTATTTGACATTAAGTACTATGAAGATAGACTTCATGACAGAACATCTTCTTTTCCTTGTTTTTATTTTTAAAGCAGTGACTAAGTATAGAAGCAGCACCACATTTATGCTACCATAATTAATGGGGTGACAGTTTTTCCATTATAAATTTCTGTTTTCAGGGATTTATAACTCATCTGTGGAAGACTGTTCTAGGCAAAAAACTTTGAAGTGCAAAGATCAAAGATCACATTAAGCTTCATGTTTAAAAGAAAACTGTACCTTTTTTTGTCAGCACAGCAAGCCAAAAGTTCAAAACAGCAGTGAAAGGATAAATGGATCTGGCCTGCTTTATTTTGGCTTCACACTGGAAGAATTGATACACTTTATATTTTTAATAGTAGACATTAATATCAGAAGAACATTAAACCGCTTTTGAGGCAGCATGGAGGTTGGCATTCACTATCATAATTTAAATTATTTCAGTTTCTTGCAAGACAAGATTGTATCCTAAGAGTTTCAGAAATAAAAATTTTCATTTAAATTTTGGGTAAACATTGATTTCAAAAGAGCTATGATCTTGCCCCCAGCAGCTTGTACACAGCTAAAATTTAGTTTCATCAAGGGAATGTTTGGGTAATAAGGATAAATAAAGTAAATGTTTATTTAAATGTTGGGAAGAATAAAAAATACTAAATCAAGCATAAGAATCAAAAATATTAAAATTATCTAAAGTATATTACTTAAATATTGTTAAACAAAACAAAACAACCCTTCTAAAGCACCCTATGTCTCTGTATTTCCATTGAGTTCTGTATTTTGGCAAGTCAGGAGCTGAAATACAAGGATATCTATAAAAACAGACAGATAGGGGTAAAATCCAGAGAGATAAACTATCAAAAAGGTAACTACATGATTTAGCATCAAAGAAGGACTGTCTCTATGCTATTTAATCACCAATATTTTTATGAGTTGTTTCTTTCTTTGTTTTTAAATATGTGCAATAGATTTGATGTTACAGGATACATATAAAATAATAGGTTACAAATCATTAAACCTGTTGATGTTGTTTCACTTAACATTTGTGGTTTATTTGTGTGATGGAATTTTTTGCAGTCTGTCTCTAATTATAGGAAGGATTTTTTTTTTTTTTGTAGTTTATTTGACTTCATTCACCACTTCTCAACATATGCCATATTTAGGATGTGATATAACTAATAATTCATATGCAACCACACTACTGCTTCCATTTTAGGGTCAACTAAAACATGTACTCCCTTGAAGTGAGTGTTTAAATCCCCTTCAGTTAAATATCAGTCTCAACATGCAGTCACAAGCCACCCTGAGCAAGGGCCTGGCAGAGAGTTTCATCAATGGCTTTGTGGAATGAGACTCAACACAATTTTGTCCTTTTAATTTTAAATCAGAAAACTTGGCATTATGCAAGTTAACTTCAGACGGCTGTAATCTGCTGAGAAAAAAATCCCAATACCATGCAAGGTGAGACAGAGTTCACGCTCAGCCCTTTGCATGCTGGATAAACGGTGCCCGGGGTGCACAGACACTGATGCTGAGCCCATCGACCCAGCACTGCACCGGGTTGGATCCGTCCCACAGGGGCATATCCTGCCCAGGAGTGGCTTCAGGTGACAGAGAACAATAGCTACTAAGCCGTGAATTTAAGCTGTCTCTGCAGGGTGTCTGCTCAAGCACCGCTAGGTCAAGTTGCCAGGCATATTGCAGAGATCCTTTAGCAGATGTATATAGTCAGTTCAGTTCTCACTAGGTTTTTCTGTCCTGGTCCAGGGCTTGCCCTTCAAGAGTTAGCCTGGTTCATGAAAGAGAGCAGAAACTGCCAGGCAAGTTAGCATTTCATTGCCTTGCTTCTGTAGGGCTGTGTCTGGTGTGCTCTATTCACACCAGCCCAGTCTGCTGCGCACAACACACAAGGTATGTATCTCCTCCACCACTGAGGTGAAGAACAAGCCCCAGGAAGAAGACATGTGTGGACATAAAAAGTGATGCTTCTTGTACGATATAACTTAAGTCAGTTTCAGGAGACAGCCCTGGCGATGGAGATCCTCCAAGGCATTTCCACTGGACAGCTTCTAGGCTTTGCAAAAACAGCTCAGGGATCTCACATGTTAATCTTTAGCTTCCATGAGTCCGAACTGTTTCTGTGTGTCTCTTGCTCTAGATTGTCTCCCTCTAGCTCTTATCAGTTTTTTATTTGGCTATTGGTAGTATTGATTTCTGACAAATGATCTCTTGCAAATTTAAAAAAAAAGATATATTAATGTTTAGAAAAACGTTAGTTCCAGCAGATCCTTAGGAAAAAAATCCATTATTTTATTTTGGTTGTTTTCTTATTTCTATCTAGCTGATTCATTTATGAAACATATGAAAATTCTGCATCCCAGCTGTACTTCATAAGCACAAACAGATTTACCCTCCAGATGCACGCAATCCAAACCCTAGCACATCACTTCCCTACCAAAGGCACACGCATTTGGGAAAATCAGAAGCATGCCCAGAACAAATCTAAACACTCTCTTGAATTATAACAGCAATGAGTATTGTATATACAGAGTTTATAACTTCTGCTCTATAGAAAAGGTGAGATTCATTAGTCCATACTCTCCCATGTTACAGGTCATTACATTTTATCAACCTTCTTAGAAGTTTAAATATCTGAATTTATGACTCAAAGGGCCTGAGTGGAGCTAAGCTGCTTATCTACTCTTTCCTTCTCCCAAACGTTGATGCTCCTGTAGCCAGGCAAAGGGATAATTGTTGCAGCCTGCACCCCATTACTCCACCTTTAAACAAGAAGGAAGGAGGTGGGAATGCACAGCTGGATGCAATACCAGCTCCAAACACAGGAGCCTGAGCTCATCTTTTAAGTACTTAGACAAAAATATTCTGAACCTCAATCAGTGATTCTGTTTACAGCAGGGGAAATCAAAGTCTCACCAGCATCCAAAGCCCTTTGTATGATATAATACTGTCATTATTTCTATTGCTAACCTTACTATTATTCTCTGCATTTCCTGTTTATACAACAGTGACTTCAAAGACAAGTTCAAATATAAATAGCAGCCCCTTTTATCCCAGGAGTCAGGGTACTCTCACAGAACACCACTGAAATCAATAGACTTCCACCAAGAATTGGTTTTGGCCTTTGCATTATTTTTGTTGCCTAAAAACCACATACTTTTTTGGTGTGGGGCATGTGAGTCATCTTCAGGAGAAAGTGGTCTCAAAAGGCCACTGATTAGCTGTGGAGAGTCCTCCACTGGTATGTACCTTCCCATGACTGCAGTAGTCCTGTCTTTGCTGCCTATCTTCCTTCAGCTCACTGGCCTTTGACAGGGGATGTTTTGGGAGTTATGATCTGAAACATGTCAAAAGGGAGGTAACATACCAGGGTAGATCTCTCTTTTTTCTCATTCCCATGGAAACTTTTCTTCAACAAGTACCCACTAAAACAAATCCTGCTATAACTTACACTGCAATCAGGTATCCTGAAAGCAGAGACCTATCAACACTCTCCAGCACAACAGAATATTTGTGCAATGCCATGAGGTGTCCAAGTTAGTTAACTCAGCTGCACTGCTACAGCACACATGCTAACATGGGGAATCACTATTTAATACTGAGTTTCCATGCATGAATCAGGAGCCAGATACTTGCAGGTTTGCTCCTGGCTAGGTGTTAACAACATCTCTTTGCCTTCTGTTAGGCAGGTACTTGAAAAAAGTGATGTATGAAAAGTCACCAGGAAGACTGTCACTTCTGTGAGAAGGCTGGGTGCTGTAACCTGTTGATGTGGGAGTCACAGGTTAGTGAAGTTTTATGTTATATCTGCTTTATTTCAGGAAATGTGTTTACATTTATGCAACGAAGATTTGTTCTGACTGATGATTGCTACCTTAGTTTTGTTGAGTCACCTCACAATGCAACCACTAATTTCTACTGGCTTGGTAGAAAGATAAAAGATGAAGCAAAGTTCCCATGAACGTCATCTAGAATAATTTTGTGACCAAGGGCTAGCTATAGGCAGAGGTTACACCAATTTAACTAAAACTTTTTGAACTGATTTAGTTAAAATCCATGCATTTCCCATATGTTGCTTGAAGAAATGTATTAAATTTTTACGAAAAGGAGCGAGTCCAGATTATATTAATCAATTTACATGTAGCCCTGATTACTGTAGAGAAAAGAAACACCTTCTATGTTTACAGTGGCAAAGAGCAGAAGTATGGTGAAGACTAAAAGATTTCTTATAAATTACTGCACAACTTTCTCACAAATCCAGAAAATTTCTCTTATCAAGTGAGAAGATTATTTTTGCATTATGTCAAGCTCAAACACTTCAAAAACAAAAAACTGGGAGAGGAGGGAAATGTCTGGAAAAGTAAATCTGGTTGGCTCCTGCTGAGTTTCTAGAGTGTCAACTATTATTACAGTTATACTTTATAATGTGTGTCTCATAGGCGCCACTGTGCTACACTGTAAATGGAAGATGTGGTCCCTGAACCAGTAAGTTTCCATCTGGTTTTAGGTTTAGGAGTAGAGCGAACACAAAAGGCGCCAAAGTAGAGAGGCTAAAAATCTAGAGTAAAATGACACACAGATGTACTCTAATCTCAGTTTGATTATAACAAAGAACATCAAAGATTAGGTTTGGATTTTTTCTAACTAAAAATGTAAATTATTGGAGTTTTTAACTCATCTCTAAGACCAGATGAGTTAATAAGCTCAAATAAAGTTCATGCATCCTATTTCATAAGGGCTGAGCATTGCAAGGGCTTGTAATATAAAAAACAACTACTTGGTTTGGTCCAGATGCTGTAGTGTACATTAGTACCAACTTATTCAATATTATATTGGTAAGGAAGAAAAAGCAGAAGAAATGCAAACCTTGAAGGCCCATCCTTTACAATTATTGATCTGCTTGTGTTCTTCCCTTTACACTAGTGTCGCATGGACTATGGCAGTGGCTTATCTGATGACAGGAAATATTGCAGGTTGTGTTGAATTGCTTATTACTGTCAGCTGGGAAAAAAATGGAAGATACAAGATTCATAATAAGACTATGATGGTGGGTTTGTTTAAGCCAGAAGATAATACTCAACTATGACATCCATGTGACTGTGCTTGATATTTAAATTCCCAGCATCCAGGAGATTTTTCCCTAAGCATAAAACCATGGGACTCTCTTAATCACTTCTGTGGTATAATATTTTAAATCTCCTCCAAGACCAGAAGAAATTTCTTACCTACACAGATGAGTGTCTCACCCATCAGGCAAGAGGTTTAATTCCCCGATTTTTCCTAACCTACACCTCCCTCTTTAACAGACCCTACAGCACTTTTCACACATAAAATGAGATGAAGACTGAGACAAAGAAATCTGTTCATCCAGTGCTGAATTGTCGCAGCCACTTTGATGAAATTTGGTAACTGTTTTATATCAAGGGAACAGAAATTCAGTTTAAATGGGAGAAAGAAAGGGATGTCATGGGACTGTGAAAGCAAAAAAGGGGGATGTGTCATGAGCCTCTTAAAGCATCTTCCACTGAGGTGCTCATCTGCCCACTCTCTCTTGATTTTGTTATGCTGGACCTACAAACTTGCTCTAGCTCTGCACAAACTTGCATGCTCTCTCCCCTCATGTTCTCCCTCGACAGATGAGCCCTGCCAGACAGTATGAAAGCCGTGAGTGCTCATTCCCCTCTGTGAATGCTTGTTCTCCCACACTGCCTGGCATCCTGATGCACCTTTTCAGAAGCTTCCCAGGCTGAAAATGCTCTGACAAATATTCATTTCGTTAAGATCCACAGGTCAGCAGAAGCACAAACATCTCCTGGGTGACCCCAGCAGTTTATGCACTCTTCTGTACTTTCTTTCTCCACCTGTATAACATGACTAATAATATTTCCTTTTTCTACTCTTTTATCTGTCTTTCTTAAGCTTTCAGACTTACTATAACATGTAAATACAAGGAAATACCCATACAGAAATAAAAAGTTCTCTTAACTTTGAAACATTCTGGTTTTGCCTGTCCTTGAAGAGAACTCTGCCCAAAGCCAAGACTTACCCTCAGTACCAGAAGTCTGCATATCTATTTATATCTATGTACAGTGCCTAGCACAGTGCATCCACAGTCTTGGCTCAGGATCTTTCAAAGGTGCCATACACCATTATTAGATGCTTTTCTCTATTGCCTTTCAAAACATATTAACTGAGACCTCTACAAAGTTACACCCCTAGAAATGAAGAATGCTGGACATGCTTTCAGCTAGTGAGGCTGCCATGGAGATCCACGCCTGAAGAGCACAACATTAGCAAAAAAGCGTAGAAAAAACACATGAAGTTATGCCTCTACCCAGCGCGGTGTTAAGCTACAGATTTATTTTTTTTTTGTCTCAAGTTAGAGTACATGTTAAATGTTGTCATAGGATCAAATAATGCTGACCTTGACCTCACTGGAAGGTAACTGGGTACAGAGGACTGTAACAAAGGGGAGTCCTGGGACAGGAGACAAGGGAGAAGGTACCAGGTAATGGCTATGTCTTCTGCTTTTTTCATTCACCACCAGCTCAGCTCTGCAGGTGGTTTCCCATGTTGTTTATTCTCCTATTAATGTGTTGTCCCCACAAACAGAATCACAGAGGCATGGGAATGCGCACGTCTGCATGTGTGCACACAGACACACACTTGCAAGTGTTTAGGGATGTCACATCTGTACACCATCAGGAGACAGTTCATGGCTTTTATACCACTTCAGAAACCCACAGAGCCTGTTGCACCAAGGTGGGGGACAAGCTGGGACCCCATTAGAACATGATATGTGGGTATTTGTTTGTCATTCTCCCACGATAACTGCATGCTCGTAGCCTGACTGCATTTATTTATTTATTTTGTTGGCATTGCTCATGCAGGTCTTAAATCATCCTAAATGAAACATTTGAATAAAAATGCCTGAGAACTGTCAGCGTGCAATCCCACTCCGCATTCTTTTCTAAGCTTTGCATCCAGCCTTCACAGTACAGATGCTTGCAGTCTGGTGTGTTATAACTTGCTTTTATTTTCAAATAGTGCATTTGTCAACATTTCAGAGCTATCCAACCTCCATCAGGACACAATGACAGCTGATCACAGGTTTTAAATAGCTGCCTGATATTTGGAAATACAGCTTTCCAAGCGTCCATGATTAACTCCATGATTCATTCAAAGTTGAAAGAAGAAAGATAGTTACTCTCTCCTGCACTGTGGTTGTGAAAATTATCTATTTTTAAAAATCTCTGACTAGCCAAATTGTAAAGTAAGGGGGAACAGCTAATGTGTTAATAAGTGACCACTGCATAACTATACAGGAAGGTCAGGTATCAACATACTGCCAGTGAGTCATGGAGATGTCCTTCACTGCTGTTCACCATAAGCTGAGGACAAATTGTCTATAAACCCTTCAAAAAGCATTGGCAACAAAACAAAACAAATCCCAGCATATTTCTCTTTCTTGTCCATTCTTTGGCACATAACCAAGGGGTAAGTGGAGCTGTGCAGGCCTGCAGCAACAAGACCTGAGGCCAGCAGAGCACTCAGGATATGCTGGCTGTGTATCAGGGCACTCAACACAGAGCCTTCATGTAGCTGATCCTCACAGTCAGGAGAGCACAAGTAGTGTAGTGATGGTTGTGCAGCCCTGAACCCAAGCTAGAAGCAGTTAGTTTGGGCTCAGAGCGGTGTTCACAGCATTATACTGTTTCTATGACCAAACCAATGTCTGTGTCTAGTGCGGCATTACACTTTGTAGACACAGCTTTCACTCAGAGCTAGCTTAGGGCTCACTTGAGCATGTACCATTGCAAAATTTAGTCTTGCCTTGGTGGTGTCAGGCTAAAGCCCAAGGATCAGAAATTAAATGCTGACTTCTTTGATGTCTAACATTGTTTCAGCTGCTCACTGCTGGACCTACTGTAAAACCACTTGTTTTAGTTCCCAGTATTTTTTCTGCACTTAGACACATTTTTTATATAGAGGGGAAAAAATGTAGATACTAAATTTCAATTTCCTAGTAAGCTTTGAAAACTGAGGTAACATTCCTGAAGTAAATTTAGTGTTTCTTTGTATTAAATTATTTTCAAATTGTGAAGTGTAATTACTTTTGATAATTGACTATTTAAGAAATAAAAAACAAGGAAACAGTCATAGGATACTACCTAAGACAATAAATACCATTCAAGTCTCTTCTATAACTCAGCAATTCAGGATGATTGATCTGGATATTTTAAAAGAGGTATTGTAACTAGTTTCAAGTATAGTGGTAAGTGGAAATCTTGGGTTTATAACTTTCCTAATCCAACAACTCCAGGTACTCTTTCTACAAATGTTGGTCAATGACAACTCCTAATGCTTCATAACATTTCAGCTTTTGTTATTTAGCAGGGTTTTGAATAATTGTCAGGATAAGCCATTATCATTTTGCTGCATCAGGCTTCAGTGACCACCAAAAGGGAGGCTTCAGTGCCCACCAACCAGGAGGAAACTGATTTAAATTTTGTTTAACCAATCACTGGAAGTTTGGAGATAGGAGGTTTCTAGCCATCATACACATCCTTTCCCTTAATCCCTAGATATCAAAATTCTGCCCTCATTTGGTACAGTATCTCTCACCCAACTTAAATGTCTTTCTAATGTCCTCTGAAAGTGTCTAGAATGCCAAGAAAAACTTGTCATGCTGTTATGATTGTACATAATAAATGACAACTGACTATAACTCAAGGCACTCCCTTCTTTAATTCTTCATTAAAGTTTCCCATTCTAACAAGCAATATTACCCTGTATAAAGAAAAATGCCAGCACACCCTGCACTAGTCCCTGTACTAAGGGGAGACCATTTATTTAAGATATTTGGCATTATGTTTTATAGATTATTTGCCTACCAGAGAAGGACCCTAACCATTTTATTGACTGACCGATTGGCTGATTTGCTTGCTTTTGTGTCTCAAACTTTCTGTTATCTGCTAGCCTGGAGCTATAAAGATTGACTTGGATTTCTGCAGTTTTGAAATCTGACTTAAAAGAACAAAGAATTAAAATTTAAAACTAAATAATACTTCTCCTGTCCCAGTGAAGAAGAGAAACAAGCCTGAAGAAGAACAAATAAGAAACTCAGTGAGTTCATAGTACAGCTCTCATTCCCTCCAGTTTCTTAACAGAGACCACAGAATAGAAGATGGCTAGCACCATGAACATGGTTTGGTATGAAAACAATTTGTCTTAAACATTGTCTGCTTTAACTGATGGAATCTCTTCAAATTTTTTCAAGATGAGCATCTGTTTTGAAGGACTTTTATATATGCTAAAATGTGGACAGGTCCAAGGAAAATCCTTCTATCTGGAAATGAAAACTTCTTTGCGTTCAAGCAGCCATACAGAGTATCCAGCTTTACATGCTGAAAATCACTCGGGTGATGTTTGCCCACCCCTTCTGCCCTGCAGCAGTGCCCATCACCTGCATGTCCTTGGCACAAGAACAAAACTTCTCACATGCTTTGGAAATCGGGGTGGCTGCATCTGGGTAGGGGAGCACAGAGACAAACAGAAGTTGTGCCAACAGCCTTGGTAGTGAGGTCCCAAATGTCAAGAAACCACCACAGATGGGGTAACAAACTTATGGCCAGATCCTTCTCTTTTCGAATGTCCCAACACTGAGGGGGGAAAGAAAAAGTACTACCATTATATGACCCATCCTGGGAGGCATGCAGCTCTTAATTAAAATTATATCTACACTAAGCAAAAGAAAGATTAGGTGGCTGCAAAGATCGCTATTCTCATTTTACACTTAAAGGAACACAGAAAGATGACACCAATTCCTCGTTCTGCTGTTCCTCACCTTGGCACAGCCCACTCTCTCTGCAAACACCCTGCATGACACAGTTCCTTCTTGGCTCTCATTTACTACTTGTCCTGTGCCACCACCAGCAGCAGCAATAGCTTTGTTTTCTAGCACTCCCAGCACCTGCTTTCATGCCAAACAATTTGTTAACCTATTGCCCTCAACCCATTCATATGACTTAAACTCCCACACACACCCTGCCACTTTCCCTGTGAGAAGGGACTACTGGCAATATTTTAGCAGCAATCTCCAGTACTGACTGAGAGAAACAACTTACTAGTCATGGTGACTATTGATTAACGTTGCTCCACTCTACACTTTGTCATGACTACCTCATGCAACATAAAACCCTTGACATATTGTGTTGAATTTAGCTCATTAAATGTCATTGGATCAAGCACACAAACCGACATGGAAGCAAGAAGCAGAATCAAGGTTTCTCTTTGCCAAGGATGTACCTATAAATAGTAGCCCACAGGATTAGACTCTTTTTTGCTTTATGTGCTCCCATCAGTCTTACATTTCACCTGTAGAGTAGATGAACATCACCACAGTCTTGTCTGGACGGCCAAAGAGTGAAGTCTCCTGGGAAGGACAGTCTGAATCTCATCAGGATGAATGGAATATTAAACCAGATCTCCCCCTTTTTGATTAACATCTCTAAACTTGATGCAAAATGAAGTGCAGTACAGAATCACAGAATCACGGAATCACAGAATCGTACCACTGTCTTCTTTAGCTGTGGTTTGGAAATGACTGCTTTGCTCTGCAGTAAACTCAATACCCATAGCATTTGCTAGATGGGTCTAATTTGCTCCCAAATTGGCTTAGATTTAAGACAGATGCCAGAAAGCTCCACTAACTATGACAGCAGTGTCTCGAGCCACAAACCTCAGAGACTTGACCACCTCTGCAAATACAAGGTCACCTGGAGGTCCCCAGGCACACCCTGAACAACCTGGCTCAGGTTTTGCAGTCTGTGTAGTTTGTCTGAAATGGCTGACATTGCTTCTCATTAGCCAGGAGTGATGCCTGCATTAGCAGAGCTATACAGCTACATAACTATACCTATCTGTATGACTGTTATACGATGTATTCCCTCCTGGACATTTCCCTTCCCCACAGCGGGGAGGACTAAGGAACACAGCACATAGGTCTGAACCACAGCAGTTTGTCTGCTGGAACAAATTCAGGAACAAGTTCAGATGCTCAAGTTCAGTGCAGCAGTCTTTGTAAGGCAATGTTTTGAAGTCCCTCCTGGTTCTCTGTCTGCTAAAGGAGAACAGAGGCATTCTCTTCTTACTAAGGATGTTATGAGAGGAAACATTAAATATTGTGAACCTTGCAGATATTTGAATAATGGGGCCATGCTACCTTAGATGTTTTGTTAGAAACTGTATAACACAGTTGTGATTTGTTAGGACATACTGCTCTTTGATTAGTATGTCTATATAGGTCCACAGTTATATAGGGGTTAAATCCTTGCATTTTACAGTAGGTTAAATCTTTCCTTTCTACTGGCAGTCCCAAGGTGAAATATTTTTGAAGATGCCTCAGTAAGTTGCTCTATCCATCCCTAAATTCTGTCAAGGTTAAAAAATATTTTTTTCTCCATTTTACAAAATTAGAGGTGTCTTTTTTCAATGACAATAAATCAGGAACATTTTGCTTCCTACAAAACACACAAATCAAAGTAGAAATACATACCCTATACTTCATAGCAGAAACTTATTTAAGTTAAACTTTTAATTCCCTTTAACCAATTACATCAGTTACTACAGTATAAATGGTCTAAATTAAAATAGTAAAATCAAACTATGAGGCATTATCAAATAAGTCTAAAAACTAGTGTGAAATACTCTTTCACCTGATAACAAGTTTTTTTAAAGTGCAGCTGCTCCCAGGTGATAGGTCTGCTACATCACAGCTGGGTGACTGCTTTTGTATACAAATGGAGCCCATCCCCAGAAACCAGCCACTGTACCAAAACCATAATTAGTTACCTAACACTATCCAGAAAACCCCAAGACAATAAACAGATGAGTGATAAAAGCAGAAGACTCTTCTCATGTCAAAGGCTTTGAGTTATTAATGATCAAATGATGCAGTAGAAGCAAAAGTTATGGCTTCATAGACACCATGAAACATCTTCCATGTGCAGTTCCACAGAGACTCCAAAACAGACACTACAATATCCAGTATGGAGGTGAGAAGTAGCACTATATTTACTGACAAATTAAATTGCTTAGATCATATTTAGCTTAAGCTGGAAATCATCATAGTCATCCAAAGTAATGAGGTGAATTCCAGCAGCTGTTTTCATATGCATGTTTGGGGAACAGAAGGTCCTGAAGTGCTTTTCTCCTTTGTATTTTCTGATGGAAACCAAGTCTATGCCCATGCCCCAGAGACCTGTGTCTGGGCAGTTCTTACAGCAGAGCATTTAAAAATCTTTTAGTGGGAGCTGATCATCTGACAGTAATATGAAAAATGGTATTGAGACTGCTTGGGGAATGTTGATCTGTGATACATGCCATTCACACAATATCAAGAGATAGTGTCTGCCATGGAAATCCGACTATCTTAATTAAGGTCAAAAGCAATAAGCATGTAATAACACAACCAGCAGTACAGAAAAACTAATTAAAAGCTCTTTTGCACCAAAGGTTACCAAGACCAAGATGTCACTGTTCTGGAGGAAGCATTATTTAATTGTTTGAGAGCTGGTTAAAAGACACAAAGCAAAAAATAGGGCTTAAGTGTAATTTACAGGATGGAGAAGATACTAAAGTAGCCCCAGGTATGGATGCTGGAACTAGTTTTATTTAACATCTTCGTCAGCCACCTGGAGAAGCAAGTGTGCAGTGAAATCCCAATGTTTCCAGACCATACTAAGCTTTACATGTAGTCAAGTACCACACCAGTGGAGAGGAGATGCAGAAGGGCTTCACTGATCTGAGCAAAAGCATAAAGTTCCCCTTAAAAAAAAAAATCCCTTTCAGAATACGCTGCATCTGCACTAGTGTGCTTTACTGGCATGGCTGTGTAGGAGAGGACCTCTCATGCAGGCAAGGCTTTACTCCTTTATGGGAGAGACCATTATCCATGAGATGATAACAGCAGATGGTTCCATTCCCAGGGGGGAATCTCAAACTTCATTTTGCTAACAATCACAAATTGCCATATTTCAGAAGAAACTTGAGGCTCAAGGAGACCTTGCAGCATGGCTAGATGAAATGTTGCATTACATAAATAAAATAGGTTCCAGAAAGGACCACAGTAACATCTCCAGCTTCCAGATTGGATTCAGTAACTAATGACAGCTTATTATGTGTGAGAATACTGGGTGTTGTTCTGTTCATCATTATTCGTAAAGCGATATTTTTTACTTTCCAAATTTGAAGAGTTGTGAGGCTCCTCTGTCCCTGAGCCATTCAAGGAAGCAAAAATCTAGCTCCTTTGTATTTTCAAAGAATAGTAATTAGATCTGCTGTCTTTCATCTTAGTTTAAGCCTGTTACTCCTGTCCAAAGCCCTCATCATTATTAAATCAGTGTGATACTGACTGTTTAGTTACTAGCACAAGCATATTGACGGACATTTGCAAAGCTGAAGTTTTGAGGTTTGTTGATTGGAATTGATGTCACTGAATTTTAGGAGTGGGATTTAGCACTGGATTAAGACAACTAGGTTTTGGTGTCAAACATATTTAAAGTATTCAAGGAATACTTGTAGGTGTCTTGTACTACTTTAGAGTACTTAGGTACTCTAAGCCATCTGAGGCTTCCTCACAAGGCTAGCATATGACACTGAATTTGCAAAAGATTTGAAATTTTTTGGAACAGCAGGTGGGATGTCTCACAAGCATTTAAAATTACACAGGACCTATGCTGAAATGACACAGGACCTACATTTAGATAACTGAATCCAGATGCACATGAGTCTAATCTAGGATGAAATAAACTTGAACTTTGACATCTATGATTTAAATAACTAACTTTTTGAGCAACGTCTCTAAGATGAGCTTTGTTCCTACTGTATTTGTTCATGTAGTGAATATGTGTTTCCTCCCCATTTTCTTATCACTTTGCTTGCATTCCACATATGGTTTTAACAACCAGTGATGTCCTGTTCCCAAATGGCCAGACAGAGTATGAGATCACAGCTATTAGATACACAGGCATTAAATATACACACCCCATACATGCCTTCACCATGAATAGAAGGTGCATGTCCAAGTCCCCAGATAGCTTTAGTCAGATCAGCCACTACACTTTAAAAAATTCACAGCAATGTTATCTTGGCTCCGGCCTGGGTACATGCTTATCCCAGCTGCTGTTCAGCAGTATGACTTTCCTCCCACTCCGTGACCGATCTACAAGTGTGCAAGATCAGGTTGACCGGTGGCAGCTGGCATTGTACTTACAGAGCAGAAGGGAGAATGCTGCTAAGATTTAAAATACATGTTTTACAGCATGCCAGTGCAAGGCAGGAGCCAATTTTATGAGATTTGGCTGATATGATATGTCTATCCTTGATGCTTTAGGAAACTTAAAAAGTAAACAGCGCCAAATATGCAAATGCAAATCATTCTATTCCATACACACATTTTACTAGTATGATAGTGTGCTTGACGTTTTTGTCCTCAACTAACCCTATATCTAATTAATTTCTTACTCCCCAGCCCAGCCTTTTGTGATTATCAGTTATAAAAATTGGGCTTTTCAATGTACCTAGAAAATCATTAATTTGGGCTTTGTTTATACATGTCTGCACAAGTCATTGCAGGTAATTTGGAGAGACATGGTAAGCAAGAGACCCCTTGTCTTTCCACAGTGATATGATTTGGCTAAGTGTTGCTCATAAATTGACATTTATATCTAAAGAATAAAGTTTGTGTTGAATTTGATCTTTCTTGAACTCTTACACTTTAAAATGTATATACAGGAGTATTTAGATGCACTGATATTTTTTGATAGTTTTCACTTTCAACCTGCTAAAAAACCTGCTGTAAACAAATTTTTGGGCTCCTACATTTTTCACTACTACATGACCTCAGTAATACTGAAAAGTGAAGCCTTTCATACCCTTCTCTAAACTAAAGGGAACATTTACTGGAGCATACTTATAAGGAATTTTTGAATAAAAAGCATCTTTTCCAGAGAACCACTTTGCACAAAGATGCTCTAGGAGATTGGTACTTAACCACTGAATGAGAGAGGGATGTTGTGTGACATCGGAGGTCACAAAGCACCTCACAGGCAGCATTCAAAAGCGTGTACAATCAAATCCAAACTAATTGTATGAACAGGAGAGCAGCAGGCATTCAACATTACTCTCCATTTACTGGAAAAGCCTGACTATGAAAGAGTTCATTGTATCTGTATGTGTGTACATGTGTGCGCAGATACAAACACTGATGGCTGGCCCTTCATGGCAGACCAAAGTCAAATAACAAGTGAAAATGAGGACATTAAAAACAACCTGCTCTACCATCATTTTAGTTCTTTCTTATATTCATTTGCATTTTTTTAATTGTATTTTAAATCAATGAGATCAGTTAGACCAAACAAGCAAAAAAACAACCAAAGCAATTATTCACAGTCTGACACAAACCTGTAACAAAGCAGCAGAGAAAACACCCCAATAAAAATTTGCAAAGATAAATAAGTGAAAAAAAGGAAATGTTGCTTAGTGTGGATATGAGTAGGATGGGGTCTGGCATGCATAGCACAGTCTATAAAGCACTTAATCACCTGTTCAAAGCCAGGGTCTGAAACTTTTTTATGATATCCTGGTTACTCAGAAGCTGTTTTATAGTGTGGTTGGTGTAAGCTTAAAGCCACCACCACACCTGATGACACCTCTGAAGCACTGTCAGGAAAGAGAAAATGACAATATCTGGGACTCCCCTGAAGTGTAAGGGGTAGCAGATTTCCATCTGGATTCAAGAGGCCAGTTTGTGGTCCTCATTACCATGGAGTTTTCACTCTCCTCTTACCTGGGTGATTCACCTCAATCACCATCAGTATTTAAGACATCAAGTCACCTCAGAGAGACCCTGGGTGACCACAGAAAGCTACAAAAACCCTATTTCTCATTGCGGTTGAACCACAGTGCTTGCTTCCTGCCTCCTGACACTTCCTTATAAATTGGAGCTCAGGGGATTCTCTCTCCTATTGCTTTTAAAAGAGCTGTTTCTAGGCTGTCCTCACTTTCCCCTCCTGGACTTGCTGCAGTCTATAATGACTCTGCACTTTTGACCTGCAATTGCCTGCCTTTTTTTAAAAAAAAAAAAAAAAAAGAAAAGAAAAGGAATTTCCAGCTCATTTTCTTATATCATCTGGTTTCTGAGAAGCTACTAAATAAACTTGAAGATTTCTCCAGTGCCTTTGGTTCTCTGAATATATCTCAGAAAACAGATGCACAAACCAGAGAGAATTAGTACTCCTGGTTATGTGTCCCTTTCGCGAGCTGAGAGGCTCCTACATACCAGGTCAGTCAGCTCCCAAGTGTGAATCTCCAACCTGGTACATCGTATGTTCCCATAGTTAAGCCAGACCTTTTGAAAGTTTTTGAAAGGTCAGACACCTCATCCATCACATGGACCAAACTCATATGGAGCTCAGATGAAGAAGTCTTCAAGTTGACTTCTACAAGCAAACAAATTTCCAGTATGCTCTGAGAGCATAGAGAGTGCCCTAGGAGCCTAGCTCTTGGCTTTCCTGTTCAATAGAGACTTTGGGGAGTCAGCTGACACATGCTCAGGCAGTTGGATAAATTAAAGGCTCTCTAGTGCAGTACATGTGAGGGTTCATACAGCTGGAAGCTTATTTCAAGCTGATCAGCATGCTCCTCCATCTCGCAAATGCTTGGAAAACATAAGGCAAAGCTTACAATTTTTAGAGCAGGATGGAAGCTTTGTTCAAATTAACTGAAGTCTGTGAAACCTTCCTAATTGACTCTATTGACCTTCAAACTGGACTACTCCCAAAAGTTTTCAAGGCATTTCAGAGCTTTGGGTAGCTTTAAGGGAATGATATATCATGGAAGTGCAGTAAAGCAAGCCAGGAGGAATCACAAAGGTGAGAAGACTTCTGACATTTTTGGACCATGTGCCAGAGACTTGTCACAGTACTCAGCTGTAATAGGGAAAGTCTCAAGAGCAGAAGGTGGTAGTATTTACCCTGAAAAGAAATAGAAAAGATATTAGTATTGTTACTACTGTATCTCTGAGTTCAGAGGCATTCTCTTTGCCCCAGGGGAAACAAAGGTATTTCATCAACATGGGTTTATTCTTGTAAGCTGTCACATAGTGCTTAGGGACATGGTGTAGCTGAGAAAGGTCAGTGTTAGGTTAATGGTTGTACTAGATGACCTTCAAGGTCTTTTCCAACCTTGATGATTCTGTGATTCCATGTCTCTGTAATAAACTTATGGGACATGGAAACAACAGTGGACATGAACCAGGTGTCTCAACTCTATTAGGATGCTTATTGTCCAGGCTTACTTTATCCACTGACTCTTCCTGAATAAATATCACAACTGTATGAAGGATTGCTAT
Organism: Strix aluco; assembly: GCF_031877795.1. Classification (NCBI taxonomy): domain Eukaryota; kingdom Metazoa; phylum Chordata; class Aves; order Strigiformes; family Strigidae; genus Strix; species Strix aluco. Next base: position 68,157,768 of record NC_133935.1, read on the forward strand.
ATCCCAAATATATCTAGATAATGCACACACATTTTAAGCTTTCTCCTTTCCATAAAAACCTAATTAGTAATGTCTTTATCATTTAAAGAAGTATCACTGAATGAGTTTCTTGTGTGGCCAAGTGTGCAAATGCATCTATCTTGGTGTTACAGAAATGTGGATCAGGGACATGTATGTATCAAACTTTTCCTGACCAGGTTTCATTTTCTTACCAGGTTTCCCTGTAAATCCAGCAGTCTCACATCAAACACATCACTCGAGCACTTGTAAATCTCTAGAAAAAAATGTCCAGAGGGCCAGCAGGGGTCTCGGGAACACCATTCCCTCCCGTGGTGCGGTCAGATGTTAGTGCGAGGGCAGCAGCCTCCCTCCCCGTCCAGCCTCTCACCCACAGAGCTGCTGCCAGAAGCACCATCCCTCGTCCTCCAACTTCCAACTGGGTGAAAGGGAAAGCTCCAGGCACAACCTGCCTCCTGTCTGTGCCGGACTTATCACAGACGCAGGCCAGACCTGGCAACAAAATGTTAAACAAATATGTATTAGCAACAGAAAGTCCGTGCTCAAAAGCCCCTAAATCCAGCTTCTTCATCACAGAGTTACGGTCCCCTCTAGAGGCTGACTGACACCATGGAAGCCTCACCAGCATTTTCAGACAAGCAAAAGTCGGGTCCACATGCATATATGTAACTCAGTGAAATCAACAGATACACACTCACATATATGTTGTATAGAAATATGTAATGATAGGCATACACAAGAAATTTTCAGTTATGAATATAAATGTTTAAGGCCTGAAGGATGGGCTTTTTAGGATTAATCACACAGTGTTTAATACATTCATACACAGCTAATGTACATATACATTTCTTAGTGCCATTCATTTTGTGTTGGTTTTTAAACCAGCACCCTACTAGATAGCTTTTCCTTTTTATTTAGGCACTTGCTGTTCGTAGATAGACACGAGCCAGAAAGAGTTTAAAATAGATAAACATCACATTCCTGGACTTTTTTTACTTTGCAAAGGAAAGAGGAAAAGCACCCCAATAACAGGATGTAGGTTTCTCCAACGGAAAACACCAGGGGAACTCCCAGATCCTCTCAGTAAACCTCAGCAGTTTTCTAGCCAAAAACGAAAAATTACCAAAGACAGTGGCACCTTTAGTAAGGGAAATGGCAATGGGGGTGCCTTGACTTGGTCCTCTCTGTGTAGTTTAATCATGTGTTTGTGTATGATGTGAAAGCCATGCCAGGAAAACTCATCAGCCTGGATTTCTATGACCACCCTGGACACCACAGGTCCCAGATACACAGCTGCTGAAATGCTCGAGGATGACACATCACAAGCTTTCCAGCACAGCTCTCACTAAGTGCTTTTCAGGTAAAAACCACGTAAAGTTAAAAGAAATTAGATAAGGACACTTACTTTTCCTCTAATTGAGAAAAGGCAAGAAACAGAAAGAAATTGAACTGGGAAACCAAAGTAAAAAATAAGATTTGTGCCTATATAGTAACTCAAAATAAGCAGGTTAGAAGGTGGATGGCACCCATCAATTAGAAAAATGTGACACTGCTTTCTGTTTCTGTTTGCTTACACGCAAATAGGTTTCGTGCCTTGTTGTCCTGGGAGGCTGCTGCATTTCACATTATTTGTGAGTTATATACTTTTAATAGCACCTAATGAGATATATTCTGCAGAATCCTCTTCTGTCTCTAACACATGATCCATTGCTCACATCTATAGTATTACATACCAAAAATAGCTCACAGCTACTACCCACATTCTGAGTATATCACACAAAAGAAGCACAATAGGCGAGGCAGGCAGAAATAGAAATTGTGGGTAATGTCTCAATATATTAGGTAGAAATGTTTCTATCTAGTAATGGAAAAGTGTTTTTTAAAAGAGTACTATTAAGGGTGATTTGAAAAGTCAAAATGCACCAGCAAAAAGGATTATTGTAATTCAGACTTCTGTAAATGCATTGGCATTGTCTTTCCTTATATGATCTCATCCTATTTTTAGTAAGATTCATATCTTATTTAGTACTTGCAGGTTGAATGGGATAGAGGCAGGTGGAAAAAATGTTCTTTCAAAACAGTTGTAAGCTTTCAAAGAAAAAAGTCTGGTTTTGAACTCAAATGAACTCTCACACTTTTAATAAGGCTAATGTAGGTTTTTAAGTACAAAATCTAACCCCTTAAATTCATAGAAGAGAGTGAGAGATTTTCACCAGCTCTGAAAGGGACAGGATATTTTGCCAGTTTGCACCACAAATAGTGAAGGTCAGGAGTGTGGTCATATGGTGAAGGGTATGTTTTTATTAGTCACCATTTCTTACCCATTTTTGCTAGGGCTCCCTCTTGTCTTTTCCACATCGCTGACTCTGAAGCTTGCTCCTATTTTTCATGCTGAGCCAGGCCCACTCCCCCTGTCCTGGACCACTCATGCAGCCTGGCTCCCCTCTCACTCACCTCCCATCGCTTCTTCCTACCCACAGGTCTTGATCCCTGGAGTTCAGATTTCTAATTTCTCCTTCAAACTCCTCAGCCAGTTGCAACGCCTTTGCCCTGGTCACCTCAGTCCCTTGTCCTCATGTCCTTGCATAGCCCTTCTCAAAGCTCCATATCACCAAGTCCTTGTCTCTGCTATCTCTGTTCTCCCCGTGTCCAACCTTATCTTGCACTTTCCTGGTCCTTGCCCAGAGCTTCTTTGCTTCCTTCACAACCCATCAGCCTCTATACCATCCATTTTTTCCTTTCTTACTTTGCAGTCCCAGTTTCCTTATCAAACAAATCCCAGGAAATGCGGTCAGTGAATCCAGTCATCATAAGGAACGTTATCCAAGTTTTTAACGTCCATGGGAAGAATGCCAAAGAAAAAGCTCCAAGAGATCCAGTAGAGACCTTGTTTAGGCCCTTTAATTTTTTTTTAGGAGGGAGCTTTAAATGTATCAGAGGAGCATGCCAAAGAAACCCCTAGGAACAGGAATCACTTCCCTCTGCTGCCCTGGAGTAGAGTTGTGGAAGAATGAGTCATTTTGCAGATCAAAAGGTCTGGGAATTGGTCTTGTTTACAAGAGACGTGGATTCAAGATCTAAGCTGAAAACACACTGATTACACAGGAGATCAAAGTAAGAACATCAAATACATCTGACCCAGATGTAACATGGCCACAAGGGCCTTTATGGTTTTGTCATGTTATGCCAAGCCATATTTCCATTTAACAACAAACAGCACCTTATCTGAATAGGATGGGACATCACAGACAAATGCAAGTTTCACCATTTTGCTTTGTCAAAATAATATATGTAGTTTTCAGGTTTTCATTTCTTTATCCAGGTGCTTGAATGCACAACATCTGTTGCTTTCATCCCTAATTCCCACATGATCCACTGCCAAGCCATTAAGGATGGAAGTTTTACAGATGCCATGTGCTCCTAGTTCAAGCATATGTCATTTCACTATTGTCCCTGAACTGCTTTGTGCCCCCAGGGAAACATGAACAGAACTGTGAAGAGACACCAAACAAACACGATCTGCATAGCTGCATTGGCTACCAACACTGTCGAGTCACCTTCATGTTACAGGAGGATTGAAGGAAACCGTCTCTGAGGTTTCAAATCACAAATTCATTCCACCATCTAGGACAACAAGCTCCTGAATCTTTACTTCAGGCCAGTGCTACAGTAATGAAGCAGGCTGGATAACTGTGGGTTTTGAGCAGATATCAAAACCAGATTTTGTAACATTAATGCTTATTTAACTATGCTTGCTGCAAAGTTAGTGTTGACAACATAAATGTCAATCACAGAATGTCGTAATTCCATCTGAAGGGAAGATCAAGAAGTGCGAATATATAATACACTTAGTGTTATCTGAATTGCTAACGGTGCTTTTTAAATGATCAGTTAGCAGCTATTGTACAGCAAAGCATTATATATGTAATGTATATAGCATACAGACTTCTCAGAGGTAATTTCTCCAGTGTCTGAAGGCCTCACCCCATAAACTGATGCAACTTTGCGGAAGTTTTGCCAGCTGAGGATCTGGCCAATTGCAATTACAGTTTTTTTCCGTTTTTCTTTTACTTATTTCATTCCATTAAGTTAATTAAAATAACAAAAGATAAAGGGTCTAAGTAATGAGGTCTTGATACTTGGAGACATAGTGGCTTCAAATATTAGTGCAATAATTAGTTGCAGTTTTAGGAGCACACTTGTAAAGACACTTATTTTGTATAAGACAAGGGCTATATATGATGTGAAACAACAGAACCAGGTATTTCTGAAAATAAATGTTAGGATTGGCTCAATAAAGACAGTAGTGATAATGAGAGCTATATATTTGATGTCGAAAAATGCTCTTTGTAGTGTTTTAAAGGACACAAGGAGAGTAAAGTTTCAAAACACCTCAGTATCGGTCAGCAACAGAGGAGACCACACAGAACGAATGCATCATCTGTTGGCCAGAGGTACAAATTACTCAGTAAGTATACAGATCAAGTCAACATGAACTGACAGGGCACTCACAGGGTAAAGCACCATTTAACATCAGTATTAAATTTGTACCTACGCAGGAGACCACAAGAAATGGAAGGTTTTGTAATGGTAGCTTTCACTACCTCCTCAGTTGGAGTGAGAATAAAACGTGTTTTGTGCTCTTCAGTGAGGACTCATGAGTTTTCATCATTGGAATCCAAACTAAACACAAGCCAATTAATATAAAGCCTGGAAAGAATCCTAAAACTTAGGAAAATTTCTACAGTGCAGATAATCTGAGGCCAAATTTCTAGTAGGTGAGGTTTACCATCTATCAGGCTGAAGCTATTCAAAAGACTATGAATACAAATGCTTGGATTTAAAGTGAAAAAGAAGGGCATATGCCATTTCCCTGCTAAACAAGTTCTGTGCGGCTGTGTTTGCCATGATTCATCTTCAGGACTTGCTGCATTCAGCTGCTCTACGCTTTATACATTGCGGTACTCTCTTTTCTAGGGAGGAAGTGGAAACAGGTGGTTTCAGTTACTTTTGTGGGTTATGTTTGATGAATTGCTATATTCTGCAAGAATCTAATTGTCTTCTGGATGCTTTTCTTTCTGTTTGTTTTTTGGTTTTTTTTTTTTAATGAGCACTCGACAAGTGCTGGGTGACATGAACACAGTCTTTTTCCAGAGTAGTTTAATTACTCTGAAGTCTAAAAGAACTAAGAATCTGCTTTTCTCCTCTATTTCACCAAGTTCTTGTCTCACTGAGCAGGCACCTCATTCCATAGTTTTGCTTAATTGTAAGTCCAGGAAAGGGGTATATCTTAAGAAGAAAGTAATTTCCTATTCTGATTGGGTATAAGAAATGAGTCTCTAGCATTTCACAGGTGGTTTTTATTACTTAAACTGCTCCTAACCCTACCCTATTGTGGTGGTTTGACCTTGGCTAAATGCCAGGTACCCACCAAGTCGCTCTATCACTCCCCCCCCTTTCCCCCTTTTTTTTCTCAACAGGGCAGAGGGGAAAGAAAATAAGATAGAAAAAAAACCCCACAACCCTTCTGGGTAAAACAAAAGCAGTTTTAATGTAAGCAAAGCGAAGCAAAGGTCCATGAGTGGAAGCAAAAAGAAAACAGATTTATTCTCTACTTCCCATGAACAGGCGATGTCGGGCCTTCTCAGGAAGCAGGGCTCCGATACCCGTAGTGGTTGCCTCGGAGGACCAAGGGTGACCCCACCCCCTTCCTCCTTTTTCCCAGTTTATCCTCAAGCAGACGTCATATGGTATGGAATATCCCTTTGGTCAGTTCAGGTCAGCTGTCCTGGTTGTGTCCCCTCCCAAGATCTTGCCCACCCCGTCCCACTGGGGGGGAAAATGTCGGAAAGAGCCTTGGTGCTGTGTAAGCACTACTCAGCAGTAGCCACAACACCAGTGTGCCATCAACACCCTGCCAGCTCCCAACATCAAACACAGCACCATGAGGGCTGCTACAGGGGAAAACCAATTCCAGCTCAGCCAGAGCCAGTACATCTATAAAACAGCTCTGTAATACAGAGGTCTATTTCTGACTGAAGACACTCATGCAGAGAGTGGGTAGGGGCCATTTATGGGTTTTGACTGACATATTTAGATCAGGGGCCTCATGAGGAAAGGTGCATCTTGCCATGAGTTAAGGAGTGGGCAGCCTTTCCACAGTGGGGATCATATGGGAAATAGCAGTGTACTTTTCTGTTTCCATCACCTTTAGCCCAATGAGAGGCCAAAGTGACTCCTACAGCAGTTTATAATAGCACACAGGTTACTTCAAACTTAGCAGGCTGAGACCTGCTCCTAAGAGCTATGTTTCTAATCAGGGTACAAATTTCCCCTGCTGCTATACTGTATTAAATCCATTTTGGTGGCTTCTATGACAAGGGAATCCCTGTCTGCCCTGATGGGGTAAATCAACACCCACTTAGCCTAGAGCTAAGTGTAACCCAGACCATGGGAACCGCTTAGAGCTTCTGAAGCTGAAGGTTTTCTTTTTGAATGAAGTTCTTGAACATCCAGATGAAGATTTCTCAAAATCTGCTGCTGTCCATAGACAAAGCTGACTTGGGGTCACCGTGGTCCTGCTCTGAAGGGACCCCACAGCCAGCATGCGGGTGGGTCAGTGCCCGACATGAGTGCTGATCCAGAGCCAACACATTTACGTTGAGGACTCCCTGAGCATATTATGCCCAGCATCTCTTGACTCTTTTAAACAGCCCTGGCAGTAAGGCTAGCTCCACATGGACAGCTTATCGCATAGGGCGCTCTAGATATTGTAAACTATATATGACATCAACACTCGAAAAGTTTTTTGGAGAGACTTGACAGAGGAGCAGAGAATTCCTAAATAGCCCTAAAACCTACCACTGCAGGACACCACAAATTTCATATACACAAAGCTGGACACACAGAAAATTCATTATTTCTTTTGGAAGACATGGAAGATACTAAGCAGGTGTTATCACAAATACCAAATAATTTAATTGCAACATACAGGTCTGGTCCAGATTGGTAACTAAGGCATCTGATGACTTACCATAAACTGTCCCCCATAATTACAATTTTTGTCATTTTTGGAGAAACTATAAAATTGGTACAGAAAGCAGACTTTCACAGGCAATTATTACCAATGAAAATTGAATATCAAATTATTTCATTAATAATAATGCAAAATTAAGTTGAGAAATACAATTTACTGAATTGGTAGATTCAACCAGCATAACAATAGAATCTTATATTGAAAATATACTCCTTGCATGAGAAGCCTCACCCTAGAGATATGGCATGCTATTTATTAGTGACAAAGCATAGCACTAAAACTACTATACAACTGATGGGATTTGGGATTAATTATCATTGTGTTGTCCCATAACACTTTTGCAGGCATAATTTCTTACCAGTGTGATAGAGTTTATAAAACATGTCTGTCTGTTGATTGAGGGGTGTTCAGTCTGCCAAAAAGAACTTTTTCCAATTAAAAAAGGACACATTTTTCTGTTCTTTTCCATGGTGAAACTGCAATGCAGATCTGCCTTGAAAAATATATGCTGATTCTGAAGTCTTAGTGCTTTTGCATCCAAGCCTCATTCGTACCCTTAGTCTATGATAACCTGCATTCAAAATGGTGCAGTACTACACAGCCAGACTTGATTTCCATCATTGCATACCCATTGCAGTGACATTTCTGCTAATTCAAGCCAAATTAAGCCTCCCTACAAGACAAAAGACTATAAATCTCTAAAACAGGAGGGACTGATTTTGTTTGCTGAGTGCTACTTGCTCTGTTTTCTCAGACTCATCAGGGATATAATGGTCTGACTTTACATTAAGCCACTGACACATCCAAAACAAGAAATCATCATCAGGATAGCAGCATTTTATTCACTGATGGGTAATGGCCTTTGTGTTCAAAAATATTATTTATATTTTACTTGGATAACAGTTTCATAAATATTTTTATTTGCAGTTTTACTCAGCAGACTACCACGCTTTGGTTAAGGTGTATAAACATGCTGCCAGCCCCGCTCAGCACTGCTTAACCCTTGCAGAGAAAGTCTACAATGATAATAAACAACTCATAATATCTCTGTGAAGCACCAAATGTGCACTGGCACTGTACCAAGAGATCTTCATCCACCCCAGCCTGGCACTTCGGGAGCACAGAGTTTTTCAGAGGCATTTGGCACCTGCAGACCCAAAGATGCAGTTATCAATATCATCCAACCTCAGTACTTAAATGCAAGAACTTCCCACGTGAGGGTTTGTCTTACGAAGATCTTTGCTTTTTCTTACCTGTGGGCAAGCAAAACCATTTACTGTTCAATAGTTGATACTTATTGCTTTGTTTAACCCCTACTCTTGCATCTCTTTGGATGGATTTTTCTTTGTGAGAGGACCAGACTAAATAAAGTTTTCTCTGTTACTCTATTCTCTAATACTCTAAACCGAGTATTCAGATAAAATCTATTTATCTTCTTTCTTTTTTGAGCTATTATTCCTTTCTGAAAGCTCATTTGCTCCAACACAGAGGAGTCCCCAATGACTAGGGTATTCCTTACAACAGACTTCTCTAAAACATTGGCAGAAAGGTTTCTGGGTTTTCTCATTCATTTTCAGAGCTCATTTTCAGTCATGGTTTAGTTAAAAGCTGTGAGCAAATCTCCCACTGATCACAGCAATGGTCACACCTTACTTGTTGTAACCCAAAATGACAGGGTTGGCTGCATAATTGAGGGTAGTTACGTGCTGACTAGTCCCATCCGTTCTGCAGTGTTGAATCCCTGAGGATCATCTGGGATTTTACTGGTGAGGAAAAGCAGCTGATATGTCTCTTTAGATGCCAACAGAAGTGAGGTAAGCCGAGACTGAGAGTGGAAAAAATGTAAGCAGCGAGCAAAGGCCTTTGGACAGCTGTGGTGTGTGGAAGAAGAGAGGCTGCAGATAAAAGTTAGGAGGGAGTAGGGAGAAATGTGGCAGGTGGGGAAGGGAGGGGTGGAGAAAGCCAGGGAGTTAGACACAAAAAATGATCCTCAGCATCCCTTAATCAGTATCACCAGTCATCTCCAAAATCCATTTGGTGTTGGAAAGAATTCTTCAACTTCCCTCCTGCCTGCATGTACAACTCTACTAATTAGCTAAACCTTTGTATCTAACTTTGCAGCTGGAGAAGGCCATCCAAGCAAAATAGCTTCAGGTGCATTTGCAGCTGGAAAAGAATAAAAATTCCTTTTGTCCGGTTTCAGTGATTTCCACTATGGTAGAGATTCTGAAAATCAGTTTCTACTTTAAACAGGAATCACTGTATCTAAGAGCTTTTATCCTGGACAATATGTTGTGACTCCTGCTAGTAGAAACAAGTATTCTACAAAATCATTCATCATTTGTCACTAGTGTATCCATCATTTGATATGAAAGAATGAGAGGTTAAAGAAGTTTCTTGAAGTTTAGTATTTCTTGACACATGTCCTCAAAAGAAAAGTTGGTTTTGCTAAGAAGAAAGAACATTTTGTCCTGCTGTAATGGCATCCCCTAACAAGCTTTGTTTTTAGTAGCACTGGTACTTTTTAGAGAAAAAACAAAAAAAGGAAAAATTCAGAAGTTTCCTTTTGGAAAAGAGAAGGATTAGGGACAGTATGTATTTGTCGTGTTTCATTTTGTCATTTTCTCTGTACATACATTTTATTATTGCTGTGGGAATGCAGCAAAGTGCTGATTCCCTGAACAAGAGGCTGTGTAAATTCCAGTTATGACCATATGACCAAACCTTGTATAATCAAAAGCAACTTTTTCTCCATGCTTGTATTTTCCTTGAGTTATTGCCAAAAATGCAGCTGCCTGTCCTTACAAAGTCTACATTCACTCTCAGTTTTGTTTGAACTGGTATGAGATACGCTCCACAGTCCAAAGCCTGTAGTCATTTCATCATTTTGGACGCTTCTCAGAATGACAGAATCATCTAGATTGGAAAAGACCTTGAAGATCATCTAGTCCAACCATTAACCTAACACTGACCGTTCTCAACTACACCACAATGACCATTCTCGTTGGGATATTTGAGTGTTTCTCCCACTTCTGTGGTGATATGAATTTCACAGAAGCAGTAGAAAGCACAAAATCACTTTGATCCCTGTGTTCACTAGAGATGTTTGGTTTGCACCAGATACCACTGTGTTCATCCAAAGCCCAGGCTGCCACGGGCCTATCAGGTTCTCCAAAGCAAGTCAGGAAACCATGACAGTGCTCTGCATAACAGTGACTATGGGTGGCCACTAAGCCCACTAAGTTTCCTCATTAAGGTCAAAGTTTTCCATTCCTGAGTCTGGACTCCAAATTCAATGAAAGGCACTGGAGTCGTTTCACCCTCTGTATTAAGAGAGAGATGCCTCCCTACCTCACTCTGGGATAACACTCCCCAAGTCAGCCTATCAAGTACAGGCCTGCACAAAGAATAAAGCTCAATGAAGCAAATGATCCAAAAATCACACAGGTAATTTACAACGAGGCTAGACCCAGAGCTCAGAAATCTCATCCCTGCCTGCACTCCACCAGACTGTCCTTTCCCATGGATTTGTTTATGGACATGCTATCTGAACTTCCTGCACTTTAAAAAAAGGTATCTCAAAGGTGTCCCTGGAAAAACTCAGAGCAATCTTTGTTGTTATCTGCAGGATGCAACTGACTGATGCCTCAGTGTGCTACCATTACACACATCTTAAATCATCAGTCATCTGTTTTTGCTGACAGGTATAAGTCAAAAAGCTTTGGAGACATGTTCCACAGATCTTCCCATGGAAGAACCAAAGGAAAATGTCAGTGTGCCATTGAAACGACTTCTGTGGCAAGTGCCAGCTCGTTCCATTTCACTGGCATCATCTTCACCATATATTCAGGATTATTCTAGTTTTCAGTAGATTCTATGTTTTGCTCTACATGTCATCACATCCCATTTTTTCCTATAGTCCCAGTGGTTTTAAAAAAAAAAATTGTTGAGGTGAAGCTCACCTCCAGTTTGGATTCTTTGGTAAAAATCTTATGTATACTGCTTATTTATAGAGGACAACAGCATTAGAAGAAGCGGTATTTGCAATGACAAAGCTCAGCAGTGAGTGTTTCCCACAACTGCTTATTTTTATAAATCCCCATCATCTCCTCCTTCAACCTGCTACTAGGAATTGTAAGGTTTTTAAGGCTTTCCTGGGACCTTGAATACAACTGCCAAGCTTAGTTTGCAGAATTACAATTTTTTTTTTCTCTTTCTTTATATTCGTAAACACAAGGACTCAGAATAAAAAGTATAGCACGTCCGTTCTTTCACTGGCAAACTCAGAAGGCCATGATCTCATGGCAAAATCCCTTTCTACCCCAGAGAATAGTGAAACTTTGTCACAGCATGAGTATTTCCCGGAATCATTTTTAAGTTCAGAAATAAACAAATTTCCCATGGAAGTTTATTCAACTGCTATTCAAAGAACATAACTCATTTAGTTGCTTCTTTCCAGTACTGTGCTTCTAACTCATATAAACACTGTGGTTTTACTTCACGTTGTGGGAAGCCCAAATATTATTACAATAAAGAATGCAAGCCAATAGGGAACGTGTACTATCACCGGTGGTGACTTCCCTGGTAAATATCATACTATTTTCAGAGTAATAGTAGATAACTCTTCAGAAGTACTACATGTTCTTGTTTATAGAATACTATCAAAACTGGCAGGTTTTTAAATTGCTGTTAACAGACACATAAGTTCACAGGATTTGGAACACATGCTCTGATATAGCTAAATTCAACAACCATGGATGTCTCCTGTGGAAGTGTGAGATGTAGAACAGGGGTCAGCATCTTTTCAAGTGCAGTGTGCCAGACTACTCTCTTTTTTCCCCAATGAGAAGCTGAGTGCACTGGAAGGAGCAGAGTGGGAGCTAGGAAATACAGCCTCTGAAAGGGATCATGCAGTTGATTGTTTCTCCTCTTTGTGAGGCAGGGACATCTGAGCCCTGAACTCAGAAATGAGTCGGGAGAGCCACCAAATGTCTTGTCAGGACTCAGTAGCCCCTGCCCTTTATACCTGAGTGACATTCAGGATCTACCTCTCCCCCCCTTTGGCACTTATGCCATATGTTGTTGATCCTTGCCATAGATTGAAGCATTTCAGCCATCATGCAGATATCTCTCTCTGCAACAGTGCAATGTATTGCTTGAACCTTCCAGGCCAGTACTGAATCCTCTCACATGTATATTAAATTTTAATTGCACCAGTCACACTGAAGACAGTGAGATTATTCATAACCTTAAAATGCAGCGTATATGTTACTCTTTGAAGACCATCAAGCACACATCCATGCGGATTTACTTGATTCAGCAAATTGGTTAAACCTCTGCTTAAATCCCACTAACTTTTTGGGGAAGAGGGCTATGTATATGTTTGGCTTTGAGTACTTTCCACTTAAGCTTTACACACTTTCCTGAATAAGAATGTACATGTGTATATTGCATGGATTTACTTCTGAATAGTGCCCAAACCAGGTGAAATAAAAACCACATGTACACATACGAAATACAAACACAAGGATTTTACATTTGAAGCAATGCGTATTCCTCATGCCAAACTGAAATTACATTTCTATTTATTATATTTGGCATTTCTATCATACTGTTTGAATGCTCTTCATGGTAGTGACAAAAAAAGAGTTAAAAAAAATTATTGCCTATTTAAAGTGATGATGGTTGGAAAAATAAAAGAGGTCTACGAAGCAGAAGACTGGCTTCACCTTTCTTCAGAAAACAAGAATGTGAACTGTCTGCTCTATACATATTCCAGTACCTAATTCTCTCCTTGCTAATCTCTTACTTTTTCTAACTATCAAACCATAAAAAATGAAATAAAAGGGGAAGTACACTAGACTGTGACCTTTGCAAAACCATAGATTTTTACTGCCCCAAAATGTTTCTACAAGGTTTTGGGAAAGGAGAGGTAGAATTTAACTGGCTGTAGTGTCAAGTCGAGGGTCTTGTACAAAAGACTGCTATACTGCCCTAATGAGTTATCAGGTTTCATTAAAACTCATCTGGTTCAGGTGGTGCCAGGTATCAAATTGATCATAAAAGTGGTTCCAATAGTCTCAGTGCTCTGGTGATCCTGGGAGCTCCAGATGTGCCAGCAAGAATCCTGAAGAGGTTCCAGGTGTTTCTGGCTACCTCATTGCTCTGCTTCTAGTCTGCAGAAAACATAGCTGTAGGCAATAGAAACAACTGGTGATATAGGTGACTGGTAAAGACTGAAAACCAATGAGGGAGCAACAGTTGTGCTTTAAACAAACTATATTTGTACAGATGAGTAATGACAAATATATACGGTTTTCAGAGAAAGATTATGAGCCTTTAAAAATAAAGGTCCTACTTATAATGAGGTTTACATCATCCTGTCAGCTATAGTGAACCGTGCATTTGTGCCTTGTACTTTGACTATCACATCACACAAGAGATATGTAAGCTATGTAAGAAAGCCTGTTTTTCTTCTGGAAGTATTATTTTTCAAAGAAAAGATAAAACTTCTGTTATGTGCTGAATAGGCTAGAAATCTATAACCTAATTTTGTAGTTTTGCTTGTAGTAACTTTATGTATAAATCTGTAATCCATGAGCCTACAAACGTTTAGGCTTTATACATGTAATTCATTCTATTAAAGGCAGTGGAACTGTCGATTTGAATGAAAATGAAGTGTAACTGTAAGAATTCAAAGAAAATTGGGATCTATCCAAGCTGGAAGAATGGACTGACAGAAGCCTTATGAAACTCAACAAGGACAAACCCAAATTCCTGCACTTGGGAAGGAGTAGCCCCTTGCAGTGGTACAGGCTGGGGACTTACAGCTGGAGAGCAGCTCTGTGGAAAAGGCCCTGGGGGTTCTGGTGGGTGGTGAGATGAGTGTGACCCGGCAGCACCCTGGCAGCAGAGAAGGCCACCAGCCTCCTGGGCTGCGTTAGCAGAAGCAGAGCCGGTAGATCAAGGATTCACAGCAGTGCATAGCAGGAGGGCAAGAGGCAACAGGTGTTAAGTTGGAACAAGTCAGAGTCAGGCTGAATATACAGAAAAACACTTTGACTGAGAGGACAGTTGCCAAAAGAGGTTGTGCGGTCTCCATCCTGAAGAGTAGCTACGGCAGCTACTCAAACCTCCTGGCTGACCCCGTTTCAGCAGATGGTTGGATGAGAGACATCCTGAAGTCCCTTCCAACCTGAATTTCCCTGTTTATAAGCGCATGTTATTTTATATGACTGAGAGGATCTCAGTTGTTTGTGCTTTTGGAAAGAATGCAGTATAAAAGATTTATTCAAAGAAGTATATGACCTATTCATCAGTTTTACTTAAGTGCAATAAGGCCCATATAATTAAAGCAATCACATTTTTGGCCCCTCCCCTCAGCACTGCAACTGTGTTTGAGATAATGTCCTCCTGAAGCAGCCAATATAACAACTGCTTCTTGGAAGCTTAAGAGTACCCTCTGCTGGTTTAACGTGAAAGTTGTGAAAATCTGCAGCACAATCTACTGAAACAGCATCACAGAGATACAGTCCTCTCCCAGCATAGCACAACTGTGCATCTCTGCATGGAGCAAACAGCTGTGCAGTAACATTTATCATCTACAAAGGGAATGCCTGAAGCAACATCACACCACGCCTGCCACAGAGCTCTCTCTTTCCCAAACAACAGGAATTCCAGAGCTGTCATCCCATTAGCATGCCTGTCTTGTCAAATAGCCTGTCAAGCACCATCTGTGTGAAGAGCTTTAACACAAAATAAAACTTATTCTGGTGACACACTGTTTTGAACATGAACAGTGTGCAATGAATTGATATCAGAATTATGTCCTAAAAGATGGAACAGCTTGTGTCTTAATGACTCATCTTTCTCCCTTGCAAGCTCTTGGGAAGTTTATCCACCTTCTACAGCTCACGATGCAATCAAATTCCTTGTTGCAAAACTGACATCAGGTAGGAAGAATTTATTTTAATCACTGCATATATGATAACATATAATGTTATGAAGTACTCCAACTAGAAGTTGTTTATTTATCTATACTACGGCACACAGGTCTATATATACCTACCTATGAAAGTATTTCTTTATAATCATTTAGATGTATAGATGAGTAAATGTAAAAATGCAGTTGAGACACAATTCTTTATCTCCTAACCTGATTACTAAGGAGAAGTTGTGGCTTCAGTCCAGGCTTTTGGACAAAATTATTAAAGGGCTCCAAGAGATTGCCACTGATGGTGGATACCACACCATCCCTTTCTGGTGGCTGCTTCATACACCTGATGACTTCTCGCCTTCCCTCTTCTTCATTCCCAATGATGTGTGACCTTTCTATTTGCCAACACTGACTTGCCACAGCTAACGTTGCTGTTACTTGACAGATAAATGAAACAATAACTTTCTTAAAGTATGCTACAAAGTCACTGAGAAGATGCACTCATACAGCAAAAATTTTGAATTTCCCAAGAGCAAGTTAAAGTTGACCTTAGCACTGAAAGTACATGTTTCATTGCTGCCAAGAGTTATGATTAGCCATTTCCTTTACATAACTGCATTTCATATGAAAATGGAAGCTGTTGTTATGCTTTTCTAAATGGTAGTTTCTGGCCTTCTTTGCTTTAGTGCTTGAAAATGTGACATTGCCTACTCCAGGAACCAAAAAATTTGAAAGCAAACTAAAAAACTGCATAACATTTATGTTAAATGTCAAAGATGAGTCTCAGTTCTCTGAATCTGCTCCTCTTCCACCTTGTGCAAGGCAAAGATCTTATACAGGACCATCTTTTGTGTCTGTACATTACCTCAAATGAGGCCATGATCACAGCTGCACGTGGGAGAGTTATTTATTGTGCTAGTCATTAAAAAGAATTACCATCAAATGAGCACCTGACAATATGTTCTGATAGATAAAATAATAGGAAATGATGGAAAAGACATTACCTCACCAATTTTGTAATTAGATACTGCATTTCCAAATGGCACAGAAAGAATAATTCCACACTGGCAAGAGAAGAATAAGATGACCCACAAGGTCTCTCCTGTTAGAATACTGAAGAATTTATTCATACATCCCCTTTTTGGGCAGCCATATTTATTTAGAAAAAAACAAAACAAAACAAACCCAAATATGTAGGCCACCTTATTATTTGTCTTTAAACTGAGTGTTCCTCCTTCCTCCTCCTCTTTCTCCTTTATTAAAAAAAAAAGGGCAAACTTTTTTTTAAAAAAACTAAGAAAAATTAAATAAAAACAATGTGGGTTTTTTTCTAAGTAGAAATAACTTCTTACAGGTACACAGAATGGGGCAAGAATAACAGGATCCAGACTAGATTCCTAGAAGATGCTGAAAAAATTAATGTGAAGCAGAATGATTTAATTTAAGGTGGCTTTTCTTTTTTCCTCAAGGAAGATAAATGTGCTTATAGTATGACAGGTATTATATCTGTCAAAAAGAGGACAGAAAGTACTGCATTTATAAAGTTATTGAATAATAATCTACCAAAATGATAGATTACACTACATGGACATTACAGATTTGCAAAACATGAAGCACCATCACCAAAGTATCCATAACAATTTCTCAAATATGCTTAGAAATACTGACATAGCAGTCCCAAGATGTATTTAAAGATGACTGTCCCAACATTAACAAGCTTAACTTGAATATTCATCTTACCGCTAGTATGAAATCCAACTTTTTCCTTTTTTTTTTTTTTTTTTTAAATCCCTCTTGGATTTACTGTGCCATATGAATACAGAAGAATTTAGCAACAGAAGAATGTTTCTCCTAGCTGCACAATTTTCTAGCTACCACTCAAGCGGTTTCTGCACTAGTGGATGCAGTAGGTGTACATCCTATATATCAAATGCTGTGATGCAAACTGTGGAATGGGTGAGGAACAGGGCATGAAGCCCTAATCAAAGCAAAGCAAAGCAGACCAAGATGATGACTCCCAGCCCCAAAGAACCTACAGTCTCCCTACTGACAAAGGCTAAATTAGGAGGGTCAGATTCCACAAAAAAGCATCATTAAGTAGTGACAATATTTTTACCTCAACAGCAGACCAACTAGTGTAACCAAATACCATTTAGTCATCAAAGCAATAGCAGGATTACAACCCTTGATATCAGGAGAGTAGACGTTGGCCTGTTCAGGGATCTGCTTGGAAGGGAAGCTAAGGCAGACAGTCCTAGACAAAAGAAGGGTCCAGGAGAGTTGGTTGATTTTCAGTGATCGCCTTTGACAATTCTGATGTGCGCGAAATCAAGCAAAGGTGGCAGGAAGCTGGCACAAATTAACAAGGAGCTGCTGACTAAACTCAAGACAAAAAGAAACATGAGGTAGAAACAGGGGCAAGTGAACCAGGAAGAATACAGAGACATTATCTTAGCATGAAGGGTGGGGTGAAGAAAGACAAAGCCCACTGAAAGCAGAACCGGCAAGGGCTTTTAAGATCATCAAGGGCTGCTACAGGCATGTCTGCAGCAAATGAAAGATGGCAGAAAACATGAGCGCACTGCTGTGGACAGGGGACCAGGTGACAAAGGACACAGAAAAGGCCAAGGTACACAATGTCTTCTTTGCTTTGGTCTTTACTGGTAAGACTTGCCTTCAGGATTCCCAGGCTTGTGGGAATGTCTGGAACAAGGAAGACTTACTGGAGAATCAGATTAGGGAATATTTAAACAAGGTGGCCAGACAGTAAGCCCATGCAGCCTGACAGGATCACAGAATCACAGAATCACGTAGGTTTGAAAAGACTTTGCAGATCATCTAGTCCAACCATTAACCTAACACTGACCGTTCTCAACTACACCATATACCTATGTCAGCCCAACTCTTAAACACTCCCAGGGATAAATGGATGCGCCCATGAGTGCTGTGGAGGCTAGCCAATGTTACTGCAAAGCCATTCTTGATCATCTTTGAAAAGTCATACTGATCGGAAAAGGTTCCTGAAGGTGTGAAGAAAGTAAGGTTGGTGCGTTTTCATTCCTGCAGATATTCAAAACCCAAGTAAACATGGACCCAAGCAACAAGGTCCTGCTCTAGCTGATCCTGCTGTGAGCACGGTTGTCAGCCTAGACAACCTCTGAAGGCACATTCTACCCTCAACCATTCTGTGATTTTGTCATCTCGGAAATTCATTTGGCTTATATTCTTGGCGGTGGCAAAGCTCAATTTTGGTCAAGTGGCAGAATAAGTTGCAGTTGCAGCAAATATAAGTGTGGAAGAGTTGATTGGGTCTCAGGCACATTTAGGAGACAGGTCACTAACTTCCTTACAGTCTTTAATGGACAACAAGAGTTGGTGTAATCAGAACCTGCAGCTCATGGTCATGATACCATACTAACAAAGCAAGCTAGGCCAGGCCAGGCCCAGCTTAGCTCAAGGCACAGGACATCGCACTGTGCCAGGAATGGAGTGGAACAGCTAGTACTTTCATGTAATCACACTCTGCAATCTGGACTTCTAGATTCCACTCCAGGAGCCTAGCACCTACTAGGTGTGAGCAGGGTGCCAACAACAGGTGTCGGCAACTATCAAACAACTCAGCCAGACTTTGATGTCTACATTCTAGGTAGCCAAAGTTAAGCAAGCTAGATATGTAGTCCTAGCCAAAAATTCCCCTCAAACCTTCCCCACCCACAACATGAATGAGTCTGACTTTTCATTCCTTCTACAGAACTTAGATGAGTCAGGATCAGCAAATTGTGTCTACTGATAACAGATACTAATTTTCTAAAAAAAAAAAAAAAAAACAAACAACCCAAACCCCAAAAAAACCCCCCACATACCTAAAAGAACACACAAACTTGTACGAGCTTGTTCTTTGCTTTTGATGTGAGGCCAGATGTAGTCTTGCCCAGTTGTTAGTTTACCTGGTGATAGAGCACTCTCAGAAAGCAGGAGAAATACACCCAGGTCTAGGTCTCTTACCTCCCAGCAGATTATCCCAGGAGATTCCTCCACCTTCCAGAATCTTTGTTTAAGAGGTCTCGATTCAACAGAACTAACGGCAACTCTACCTCTTGCCCCCAAGAAATTCAAGGACAGGGTAACAAGGACATGCTTGTTGTCTCAATCACTTTACACTTAGCCATGTGTGACACAAAGAGCAATCAGTAGACTAGAAATTAAGTTTTAACATTCCAGTCCTGTAAGAAGTAGTAATAACTTGTACACTTTAAAAGAAAAAAAGGTAAAATCAAGACAAAAAGGGTACAAAAAAAGTACAACTTCAAAGGTACTTCCAAGTAAGGAAGAAAATCTAATACACTAGTACGAGAGAAAGACTACTACATTAGCATCTATTAACATCTAATTCTAAGAGAAATCTGAGAAAAAAACAAGATCCTTGCAAACATATTTTGGGCTCTATACGCAGATCATATTTGGATTAACACTGGAACTGAAACCAGAAAGTTAGACATAGTGTGAAGGTGCTGAAAAAATGAGGAAAATTCCATTTTGATCCAAAGAATAAAAAAATAAAAAGCACAGTTGCTTTGAATAACCTCCAAAGTTTCCTTTCAGAACAGATAAAATATAATCTCAGAAAATAACCCATGGAAGACTGATAGACAGAGGGAAGGAAAGGGAGGAGTATCAGGAGGTCACCTAGGACCATTACAGAGAACTGTCTTTTACATTATTGCTATATTATTGCTATCCAGGACTGCTTGGGGTTTTCTTAAAGCTTTTTTTTCCCCCCCCCCCCCTCCCCATGCATTCTTTCCAGTTAGTCACTTGTTAGAGCAAGCTTGAATTATCTGTATGCCTAACCTTGTACTGTATTAAGAATGGTCTGAAAGCAGCTTGAAGGGCAGGGTGCACCCTATGTGTCAGGGAGAATTGGCTTAACATATGTGCATAGTGCTATATACACTGAGAGCTTAACACTCAAAATGTGATTTGGTGATTTGCACAACTTTTAGTGCTTTTCAACTTGCAAATGTCAGTTCAAAGGCTAAGACTGACAACTGCCTGACTGAAGAGGACCTCTCCCATACATACTAGGACAACGTAAGATTAGTCCTCAGCAACCATAAAAGGAAAAATGTTGTTGTGTTTGTACAATAAATCCCACATATTTTACAGTGACCTGTGTCCTGATCTTGTCTACAACCTACGGGCTTTGGCATCTCTCCTGAGAAAGAAGATAGTGATTTGAACATTTTCAGGTGATCCTAAATCAAGTTATTCTGCAAAACAGACTAGTTTTACCCTACTAATGAATGACTGGTATTATACTTTGCAGAGAACTCGGTGTCTGTGATAAGACATGCTAGGAATTCACACCAAAGAATAGATACAGTATTATACCCCAATGCTCAGATGAAAACAAGTCAGCACATACTTTGATTCCCAAGTTTAGACACTGCAGGATGATTGTGGAATACATGCTGCATACCTGAGACTGCTCTCCTGGCCTTGTTTAGAGCTTTAATTGAAACATGCAGGACTGTAGGGTTGCTTGTTCCTGGACCTTCTGTGAAATCCAGCTATAACATACTGAATAGTACTGAATAGTGTATTTCCCACTGCAAAAAGCACTTAGTCTTAAGTAGCAAGACAAACCAGCAAAAGGGATGCCCTTTTTAGTCTGATACCACACAGTATGAAGTTTACAAAATAATAAGTGAGAATCTAGAAGCTCAAGGTTCACCTTGGTATTTATGACAAAAGTACCTAACCAACACTTCACTGAGACACAGATCTTGTTTGTTGGATATCTCAGATCACTTCTGAAATATTTACCAACATATTCATATAGTTTGACATGAGACCTGTAACTCCAGGCAACCGTAAGTACGATGCCCTGTACTACATAACCGTATCTCCTTACAATGTAATGAAAAATTTAATGGGAGCAGCTCACTTTATCTAGCACTAAGCTGTTAACACACACAGTAGAAAGCATTCAGACACTGGACTGGCTTGGTTAACACAAAGCACTTGACCTTCATTGGCAGTTTCTGCTAATCAGTTTAAATCTTGCTCCCACACCCCTTTCATTCTGAGTGGCAAAACCCAAGATAACTAAGAGTCCAATCCCTACTCTATTCAAAGCAGGGGGCGGGGGTGTGTGTGTGTGTGTAAGATAAATTCAGTCAGAACAATTTTTAGTTCCAACTTCTAAACCAGAACAGTAATTACAGTCTGCAGTAGTCAAATGAGGATGCAGAATAAAAAAGAGGACTAACTCATTAGAAACTCAGCATTGAGAGGACATGAGGCAGTAGCATAATGATAAATATTTATCAAGTACATAACTTGGCCAACATTCCTTCAGAGAAAGCTCTAAATATTTGAACTCACCCTTCTGGATCCCAGACTTGTCAAATGTATCCAAAATAATTTAATGCAGAGCAACAGGTGCTAATAATCAGGGGGCAGGGGAGTGGGAGGACTAAGATATTAGCGACTCCTAATACCCAGGTACCACACATCCATACATTTCCTAGGGAACAACATTCTGATGGTTTTACTGTGGTAATGGAAATCTGAGAACATTATTCTCTGGAACTGAACAACAGTTTGGTTATATCAGACTACTCTCATTACTTTTGCAGGTCAGACTAGGAAGAGTTTCTCCTCTCTAGATACCAGAGAAAAAACAAATTCTTGAAGTTTTTGTTTTTCATTACTTCCTCCCAGAGTTGAACTTAACTAGGACCAATTTAGTTAGGGCTTTTTGTCCAGAGCTTGACAGGGAGGAAATGGAAGACAATGCTTTCACAATGTAGTTAAGAACTGCAGCAAGTATTCCTCCAGAGTCCCAGATAACTTGAAAGGAACTTAGAATAGCAAGTTGTTCTTTATATGAGGAAGCATTATTTCAGGTTTGAAACATCAACAGAAGAGTTTGTACTGGAGAATTCCACTGAGTACAAGTTGCTGGTAGTTTCTAAACAGAACTGACATTTCATGTTACTATTAACAAGGACCATTTGGACCATCATCTAGAACACCTGGGAGTTAAGCATCAATGACCAAGCAATAAAGAGAAGCTACACCCCTGTAAGATCCTTAACTGGCTGTGCCTGTACTAAAACCCCCTAAAGATCCTTGAGTTGTATTCCCTGTGCTCCCTAAACTGCCTACTTTTTCCTCCTTTTAATTTAGCAATTATTAAACAAAACACCTAACCTACAACTTAGAAGATATGTGGCACATAGGCCCATCTCTGGCAATTACAGCTGAGAAAGCACTAAAGTTTCCATTCTCAGACTGGCAAAGTAAGAACCATCTAGATATGATAGCTGAGGGAAAATAAAGAAAACTTACAGATACTTTAATACTACAGCACACAAGATCAGCTTAGCTTTTAACATAAGAATCCAACAGAATCCTTTTCTGCGTAATAGTCACATAAATATCTATCGCACATACAAATTCTACATACACTGTTCACAAACTGAACTGTGACTTAGTCTGAACAAAGTCGTCTTCAGAAGTATACAGAAGGTGTTTGGCCTTCACTGCTCAACAGGTCAATCCTACTCACACCCTTCTTATTTCCACTTACCTCAGGGTACTGTTTATAACTTCTTCATATTCAAGCCTAAGATGTTTTCTTTCTGGCCATATTCTGTAATCCCTCTTTATGGTCCCTGTATCAACCACTGCACTTTAAATACTGTACCTGGATGGTACTTAACTTATTTACAGCTGTGATGGCCCTGCAGAATATACCAATTTTAGCTCTTATACTTGCCATTAAGCTTAGGGAAAACATGTTGGAATGCTTATTAGGTATCCCTCTGAAATGGCATGAGAGACGAAGTGATTGTAGCATTCTTGCTCTGAAAAAGACAGGAAGCTACTACATGCGGCAGTAGACTGTAATGAAAGTCATGTGTTCACCAGTTCTAGAGAGTACTCATAACTGCGAGCCACTGCATGCAGGGGTTAGCCAAACTTGCTTTTCATCACTGTATAAATTAATTTACATACTTAATGCAAGTATCTGGAGAAAGACTTGTCTACCTACTTTTGGAAAGTTGTTTTGACATAAGTCTTTCACTAGAGGAAAGCGTATGTGTGTGTTGGGGGGGGTTGTGTGTGTTGGGGGGGTTGTTGCTTCCCCCCACTCCGCCATATACATCCCAGCACAAATGAGGGCTGGAATTCAGTGCTGAACTGAAATACAGTGCTTACAAGGTTCTGCATTTTTGTGGGATCTTTTTGGTGGGTTTTTTTCTTTTTTTTTTTTCCACTGCCTAAATGAAAAATAGACATGACAACGCAGCAAGGTATTAACATCTTAGAAATTTTTAAGGCACATTCCAACAAAATAAACTTTTATTGAATGCAGTATTAGGCATTCTATTTTGTTTAAGGGAACAGTGCTTCCCCCCAAAGAGATTCCCTTTGACAATTTCTAAAAGCTGTATTTCAGTTACAGAAATATTTCTCATGTCAAGAAACACAAAACTTCAGTCGAAATTTTTCTTGAATTATGAAGTGCAACTAAGTCCTTCCAAATGATGATAGTTTTCAGTAGGCACTAGAATGAGAAACCTGCAAATTGTTTACAATTGCTAGGTACAATGTTATGTTAATTCAAATTTTATACTAACCCATCTACTGTTGTCTTGAAGAATTATATAAAAAGTGGCATTTAAGAATAAAGAAATGCAGCTTAAAGAGCAGCTTATCACCATTTAAAAAAAAAATTCTTAATGGCAACCTGCATATTTAATACCATTTCCACAGTATGTCAGCTAGCAGAGTCATAGTCCAATAATTTAAAACTTTAGATAGGAATGTCTTTTGGTTCTGAATGCAGATCATAGGTCATCATGTCCAGTAGGTGGAGGCTCAGTTGTTTCATTCTCTATTTCCTCTCCTGTGAAATTAAGTATCATAATTAGAATACAAATGTATTAATTATACCATATAATTTTTGACTTCAGGTATTTTTTAAAGAGAAACCCAAATCAACATATTTATCAAGACCAGAGAACTAATAAAGCCCTATAGAAGAGCTACTTGCACCATCCTCCTAGTCTAAGATTATAATTTTTTTTTTTTTTACTAGATGCAAACAAAACATTTCAAATAAACTGGTAAGATATTGTTAGTGGAAGAAAAAAGCAGCACAGCTACTCTAAGCACACTTCCTCCTTTCCACATGACCTGTCAGAAGAAATTCTGGTATTTGAAAACAAAAGGCAAGTATTACTCAGAACTATTTTCTGTAGTGCAAACTGCTCAGTTCAGCTGTTAAAACAGCCTTTAAATTTTATTTTTTTATTACAATATTTTATTACACTGGTAAAATCATTAATCTAAGAAAAAGCAAGCCAATTTGTCAACTGTTCATTTTGTTTTTATTCTCATAAAATGTCAGGCCACATTTAAAGACATAGTAACTGATATGCATAGGAAAAGTACAGAACTGATTTTAAAGGACTAATAACAGTGTGTACTGAGAATATAACATCTGAACTTAATGGCCTTGAGTAGTGATACTACATAGATCTTTACAAATTATTAGTACAAGATGAAAAAGCAGTCCAGGGGAGGCGGGGGGAACATGGGCACACAAACAACACAAAAACCCCAAACAAGCTAAGAAATAGAAAGAAAATAAAGATATGAAATTGAGTGTCTCTCATCTATTGTTCTACAACCTATATTGCAAAATAATCCTGTCTTTCACTTTGAAATTGTAAAAAAAGCCTAGATGGAGTAATGAAACACTAATGAACGTAATCCTGCCCATAATGTGTCATACACCCTAGAGCAAAATAGACTTCAATTTCTTGACTGAAGGTCTAGTTTAAGTCAAGGTAAACAGTTTCTCATGACTGAAAAATGGATGTCTTCTCCATATTCACCTTCGCACCAGCTCTGGCACTTCTGTAATCACTAAATAAACAAATTCAGCTTTCTCATCCAGCAAAAAGAATTCTGCTTAATTTTCCAAGATTTTGGTGAGTTGAAGCAGCTTGCAAGCGATCAGATAAACCCTTAAGTTACTATATTTAACAATAAAGGAAAAAAGTGGGGAGGAGAAAGACCTCTTTTTTATGAGACCAGTAATTTGCTACTTCACTTTATGTAATGAAGCCAGACACTTAAGTGACTCATAAACACAACCTTGAGTTAAGTGAAAAAAAAGCAACACAAGAATGGGACATTTAAAAAATCCACTGGCTTTAATCAAGAAAACACGCATGCTGAAATATGGCCTACACCACAAACTACTTGACACAGACCACAGCTGTAGGAAGAAACTATACAGAAGTTTACAAGTGACTAGACCCTTAGACAGAAATACACATCCAAGTTGTTGATATAGCATATTTTAAAAAAATCTGTTATTGGAAAGGCACTTGCCTGTTTTTACAGTTTGAACACATGTTCCATCTTTTTCTTCAAACCCTTCTGAACATACACACTTGTAACTACCTGAAGTATTAACACAGTCCTGATTCTCTTTCACGCAGACTTTTTCAGGAAGGTTACATTCATCTATATCTAGAGATAGGATAGGGAAAGAAAGAGTCCACTTCTGTTATTTTGTTATAATACTTACTGGTGCTCAGCCATATAATCAAAAATCTCTTCAAATAAAAAACACTGAGGAGCAGAATGCTGCTGCAACAGATTTAACTTCTGTTAAAATAATCTGTTACAGTTCTTCATGATTTAGACTGAATTTCAAATTTATTCAGATAGTAGTGGCTTTTTGTTTTGCAGGTCCCTGTGTGGGGAAATTAATGGCACTCATCTTAACCTACTGAAGACTCCCCATAGTAATTTTCTATTGATGCCAAACTACAGCTAAGGTGAAGGGAGCCTGTAAATACTACATCATCATAGTTAACAGCTACTTAAGATCAGGGGTATCTTCTACTCTTCCCCACAGAGAAATTCCTGTTTCATTCTTTTTACTATCATTTCACATGTTATAATTCACTATGAATTAATATAATTTGAATTTGGGCATTAATGGATTAACAGAAGACAACAGAATCCACATTGCATTCCTGCCTTCCTATTACAAAATGAATACAGATGCACACTTCTAATGAAGTGGTAGATAACTGACAAGAGACTCTTGTATTTGTTTCCCAAACCCGCTATAAAATATTTTGTTCCTTTTCTAGAAGTGTTTCAACTTTAAGCCTTGTCATGCATATTATAAATAATATAAAGGAAGTTATAAAGAAAGTCTTTGCTGCTAATACCAGAACGACTGGATTCATTTTGATAGGCTTGAAAACTGAAGCAAACGTGAATGTACTTAACAGCTCCTCAGCATGGCTAACCAGGAGTGAGCTAACTGGTGTTCTACAGTGTACTGCTAAATCCACCAACCTGTACACTTTTCATCTTCCTTCATGTATCCAGATGCGCAGGTCTTACACTTGTCAGAACCTTCCCCTGTGCAATCTATGCAGCTGGCATCACATGCTAAAACCAAAATATTTTAAGCATAAAAATTCATATATCTGAGGTTTAAAGTCAGTCAACTTACCCAAACAAGAAGTCACAGAATCACAGATGGTTTGGGTTGGAAGGGACCTTAAAGATCATCTAGTTCCAACCCCCCTGCCATGGGCAGGGACACCTTCCACTCGATCAGGTTGCTCAAAGGCCCATCCAGCCTGGCCTTGAATACTGCCAGGGAGGGGGCATCCACAACCTCTCTGGGCAACATGTTCCAGTGTCTCACTACCCTCACAGTGAAGGATTTCTTACTTATCTAAATCTACTCTCTTTCAGCTGAAAACTGTTACCCTGTGTGCTATCACTACACTTCCTGATGAAGAGTCCCTCCCCATCTTTCCTGTAGCCCCCTTTAAGTACTGGAAGGCTGCTATAAGGTCTCTCCAGAGCCTTCTCTTCCCTAGGCTGAACAACCCCAACTCTCTCAGCCTGTCCTCATAGGGAAGGTGCTCCAGCCCCCTGATCATCTTCATGACCCTCCTCTGGGCCTGCTCAAGCACGTTCCCGTCCTTCTTA
Source organism: Strix aluco (assembly GCF_031877795.1). Taxonomy (NCBI): domain Eukaryota; kingdom Metazoa; phylum Chordata; class Aves; order Strigiformes; family Strigidae; genus Strix; species Strix aluco. The sequence continues at coordinate 68,184,806 of NC_133935.1, forward strand.
TGCTGGAGGTCCCAAAACTGGACACAGTACTCCAGGTGGGGTCTCACCAAAGCAGAGTAGAAATAACCAGAAATCTCTTGCTTTCCTCAAACAATAGGTCTAAAGCCTCACCCCCCCCATGCCCAGTCAGAACCAGACCACATTGTACTAAATGCCTGGTACCATGCCCTTTCTAGCATTAGATTAGAATTCTAGACGATAAAGCACAACAGCAGATTAAAAAGAAACCTTTGCATGAGAAAGATCCATCTGTGTTCAAACAGTACTGGTGATCTTTGCAAGGAGAAGCAGCACACTCATCTAAATCTGAAAGATAAAAAGTGACAAGTTACCTAAAATAGTAGTCATGATTAAATAGCCAGACTAATACTTGAGTGCTATGCTTTGAGATCTTGTAAGAACTGGCTCACAGATGCTATAAACTTAAACTGACTGTATTGAGAGTTTTACAAGGAGCTCAGGATCAGATATGCAATGTTAGACATAAAAGTAACATGGTAACATATACTGGTTTGTTCATCTTAAACTTACATTAACACATCAAAACTGATCCTCAGATGTTTTGTGATGACAATAACAGACATATCAGAAATTCAAGAACTCAAATTAAATAAAACTTCCAGAATACCTGCCATCCTTATAATTTTCAAGTCAGCGTTTTGCATGCATTTATGTTTTTTAGGCAAATAGCATAACAAATAAGCAGACAGACTACTCTTTCGGAATACTGTTGATTTCTCTACTCCTATATTACCAAGCTACGGAACTTTTTAAAGTATTAAAAACGTTACGCAAATGCACACACATACGCTGCTTAGTTTTCTATACAAAGCAAATTGGAGAAAGCCAAGTTATGATTAGGACTAGTTAAACGAAAACCAATTCTACCTGGGAAGTTAAAACATGCTAGTCTTGTGATTTCAAGGATAGGGCACAACAGTACTCAACTAAAAATTTCAGACAGAGAAAGGCTATTTCAGTCCCCTTGCTGTTTATCTCATCCTGTTGCTGCAGACATTACTCCTACTCATTTCTCAGTTTATACTTAATCAGTTGCAATCATTATTTGGAAAAAAACAGCTGTATAGAAGACAATGCTGGAGCATCTTAAAAACACTCTTGGAGCATTCAACAGTTGCCTAAGCAGGTATTGCAGGAGCTGTAATTCAAATACTAGTTCTCATTAGCACTTTTAAAAAGAAGCAGTGTTCACATAATTTCTAAAATAATGTTTCCAGACATTACATTAAGGGTCTTTAACAAGCCAAATTCAATCAGTCATTGGGACTATTTTTAGTATTTGGCTTTTCCTGCAGTGTTTCACACATATCTCCTCATCAACCAAGAGAAATGCTAAGTTAGAAATAGGTAAGAGATTAATGGAAGCACTGAGCTTGATGTCTCCTGGTATTTCTCTCCAATAATCGCAAAAGTTAGTATGCCTGGCTTTTAGTGAAATGTTTGAACTCTATTAGGGTTGAGCATTCATAAACATATGGTAATGTGAAGACACTTGTACAATTACTACAAAATATGCAGATAAGTTGACAGGAATCTTCCAGTAGTTGACAAAATAGTTTCCATCAAGAGCAGGGCACTGTTCAGCATTCAAATAAACACAAAAACCATGGTGTAAAAGGAACACCCCACTTGCTATCTGTATTCAACTACACTAAAAAGATACACAGTGAACAGTTTGATAAAGACAAATGTAATCACCAGGCAATCGGTGAGGAGGAAATACTGCTTTCCTGCAATGTGAAACAAAAAGCAAGAGAGAGACTACGAACTAAAAAATCTAAACTGACAGAACACTTCCATAAAATACAATAAAACTCGATGTGATGTCATCTAATCTCACTAGCCAACGTTGCTACAAAACCTGTTTGAAGTCTACCAAGCCTTACTCACCCACACAAGCTGATTCTTCATTTTTAATCCAGCCTTCTTTACAGTCTTGGCAGTCCTTGTTACTTGAACCAGTACACGTTTTACAGGCAGTGTGGCAGGCTGAGATAAGAAAAAACTACAATCTGAGCTTTGCTGTGAGATTCCAAGACAAGTTTGGGCACACAGATTCTCAAAGAACACCTTATTTAGGATTCATTTAGTAGCTTGACCCTTCCATTCACAAGATTAAATCTTGACTTTATGGAGATATCATTTACAAAAATGCAGCTCTGTCCTACAAAAAAACCCCAAAGCCCCAAAACACCCAGGAAGCCAAACCCAGCAATTACAGATATCTGCACCACTTAAAACAGTGCCACGAAATTCTAGTGACTAGAAGTGGCAGGTCCAATTTCCAAAATATTTGGGAACAGGAGTTCAAGAAGGTAAACTTTGCTCGACCACTCAGGGTTGGGACAACAGTTTAAACACTAGACTCAGCACTCCCACCTAATGAATCTTCAGACTAGTTCATTTGCAACTAGCTACAAGAGCTATGTGTGAAGTGATAATAGTCTGAAGAACTTCACAAGGAAACATACTAGAAATCTAGTTGTATATGCCTATTTTATATATATATTACATGCAATATACAATATATGCATATTATATATTGTAATATAAAACAAATCATGCAGAAGAATTACTACATAGCCAGATAAAAACCCAACATAATCGTGTTGAAAAACAATCTTATTAGACTCCCAGTCATGATTTAGTTCCTGCAGAATCTCAATTCAAGACGTAAAAACAGATGAAAATCTGACCAACTGTAGAAGTTTATTCCTACGACCCGACTTTGTTTCAAAATTAAGTTTAGACATACTTAACTGGAATCTATGTAGTCTACACAGTACAGATCAGCTGTTTCCATGCCCACTTACTCCAGTTAAGCTTATCTGAGAAATGAGGAAAACCTAGCTTTCAAAGTAGTCCACTATGCAGCAATTTCAGCTCAAGATTTTTGTACACTACTTGGGGGGGGGGGGGGGGCGGGGCAGGCAAGGTCTGTTCTTCCTTCCCACCTCCCTCACGACATAGATGAAGTCTGCTTCTTAATTTAAAGGACAAAAAAAAAAAAAATTTTTAAAAAATCAAGGGCAGTCTGGAATGATGACTTAAGAAAACCTTAGAATTCCAAATTCCACCAAACTGACTGACATGTCATGTATGGTTAAAGCTGAGTAACCAAACTGTAACTATTTTTTTTTTTACATTTGTCAGTTTAAATTGTTTCTAGTTTTGTTTACAAAAACTGAAGAAGGAAGACAAAGATCTAAGCATGTGTCAAAGACTTCATTACCTGTACAAACGGAATGCGTCTCATTTCTCAAGGTACTGAAGTAACCATTAGAACAGTCCAAACAAAAATCTCCTGTATACTCCTTGTTACAGCTACATGAGCCATCTCCACCTCGGGTACCGTCACCATCACAGTGGCCATTTCCATGGCAAGGTCTTTCTGATCCACCACGACAAGCTAAAAAGAATTCAAAAAACCCAACTTCTAAATTAGACTTAAAGGAAATAACTTCCTATTCTCAGCCACAACACCTGAATTCCCTCCCTCTTCATAGACAGTGAAATATAAAAAAAAAAAAAAAAAAAAGTCACACTAAACCAAGATATATTTTCCAAAAGCTTTTTTCCCTTGAGAGCAACCAAAACGCTTGCAATAAGGAATGCTCAGCAATATATTCAAGTATAAGAGGAACTGAAAACAATCTCCAGGAAAGTTCAGTTAAAATTTAATTTTGGGCAAAGACCATGGCTTAGAATTTTATCTATCTTCCTAGCTTCTTAGTTAAGCTGGTATATTTATTTATCCTGGATTGCTGAGAATGCTCATTCTGCAGTTGGAAAAGCCTACTAAGCGATTGTTTAGGTCAATACTGGGAATTGGCACTTAATTCTTAACAATATAAGAGGCCAAAGCTGATCTCTAACAAAGTGCAAGGTTTTAGAGATTTATAAATTATACAAACTTCAGAGGCCAAAATGCCTCCTTTATCACTTTTGCATCAAAGATCTTACTTTTATCCAACTGTCTCCAACCTACTTTTATTGAATTTCTCCCATTGCCTTTTTAACTAATCCTCAGTTGTGAACTTCTTCATTTAATGCCCAACAGTGTTTTGGCCATTTTACCCATGAAACTGGTCAAGGACTGTTGTCTACATAGCTTCTGAAAGGCCACCTACACAACAGACTTGATGTTACAGAGTCTTTGAAGCACAGGTCAGCTGTGGATGTGAGCATCAGATCAGATGGATTCTGTACACATAAGTACCCCTGACAGCTTTGCACATTACTTCATGACTTTTCTTCAGGTAGGATGGTCACATGGCAGCTATGTAACTAACAGGCAGCAGGCAGGTACATACTACACAGCATCTGCTGTCTCACACAAAATATCATACTTCATGTATTTGTCCATGTTATGAAAGATTGAAGCAAACAGGTACAAAGAACGTATCTGCCATTGCATTGTTTCAAAAGAAAAATTACCAAGGCAATCTGGTCCATAAGTTCCAGCAGGGCAGCAAACTTCTATTGTTTCTATGCAAAACCACTTAAACAAATCAGGATACTTCTTCTTTCTGTATATGAAAGATATTAATTTATCAATAAAAATAACAAAGAGCCAACTCGCACAATGCAGTAGAGAAATCTATTGCACATGACGGATTAGAAACCTATTTTTTCTGTTCTGAAGATGACCTTATTTCAGGAAATAATTTCTAGAAATCAACCTCGAACTTAAGATTAATTTAACTTTTAAACTACAATACTATTAACAGGATTCTACTCAAATTGTATAGATTGTATTTATGAAAAATGTGAAATAAGAGCAACCAATAAAATCAATTCATCTTGATGCACACACCCCCTTTTTTTTAACACCTTATTTTTAGGCAAGGTTTATATATAGTTCAGACTGTCTTACTTATGTCTTCCTCTTACAGATAACTGTTGTGCCTTTATCTCAACTATGCAGAAGATAACCCAGGACCGATATTAACATTTGCTCGTATTGCCAACCTGACAATAGGGTGACCGTTAAAATCGCTCCTCTCTTTTAGACTGAATCAAGTATTGTCTTAGAAGGTTTTTTTTTTAATATTAAGAAGTTAGTTATGTGCTACTGTAGCACTAGCATACACCTCCAAATAACAATGAAATTGTTGGATATTATTTTGCAGGGCAAGCCTGGGGACTACTACAGTTCTGAATGACAATTCACAGATCTCAGTATCACGCTGATGCTGAAGTCTCAAAAACTTTAGTAAAGGAAAGGCCTAGATATTCTGTAGCCTGAAAGAAGTCCAGCAACTCCAGAGACACGTACAGCTACTCTTTCTAAACTATTACATCTGACCATATTGACTCCATGGCTCAGGCCCTGAAAAGTAAGTTTACTGAGTACCACATGTAATGTAGCAACTTGTGAAAAAAGTTCTAAGCTATTCATGGACAAAGAAAGTATCTTTAGAAACTACCACAGAAACTGAATGAGATTTGGATATTACAGGTTAAAGGACAGAAGGCAAAGTTAATCAACTGCACTCAAAAGGTCTATTAAGTACAGAAACTTTCCAAAAACTAATGTATTCTATGAATAGTTTTGTTTAAGAAGTCTACTTTGTCAAATTCTTTAGTTTAAGACCCGTTTCTTTCAGTTCTGCAAATTTAAGACAAATTTAAGACTCTGGGTTGCACAGCTCACCTTTCTGGAAGGCATGTCCTGTGAGGAGCAGCTAAGGACTTTGGGCTTGTCTAGTTTGGAGAAAAGGAGGCTGAGAGGCCACCTCATTGCTCTTTAGCTCCCTGAAGAGAGGAAGTGGAGAGGGAGGTGCTGATCTCTTCTCCCCGGTATCCAGCCATACGATGCATGGGAACGGTTGAAAGCCGTGCCAGGGGAGGTTTAGACTGGACATTAGGAAGCATTTCTTCACTGAGAGGGTGGTCAAACACTGGAACAGCCTTCCTAGAGAGGTGGGTCAATGCCCCAAGCCTGTCAGTGTTGAAGGGGTATTTGGATAATGCCCTTAAGAACATGCTTTAAGTTTTCATCAGCCCTGAAGTGATCAGGCAGTTGGACTACATGATCATTGTAGGTCCCTTCCAACTGAAATATTCTATGCTACGTTATTCTGTTCCCTTCAGTTGGCATGTTAATGTATACTTTATCCTTTTACCTAACTATACAGGACTGTGCAATAAAGCAGTCATTAAGAGCAAAGTGGGTTATCAAAAATCCTTATCCAACTATGCAATGTTATAATGGCAGTTCACCCTATTGAATTCTAGCTGATTGGGAGTGCTGACAGTCTAAAGTAGTAAAAAAATACTCAGAAGAAACATGATTTGGCATTAAAAAAAGATCTTAAGAAATTTAAATGTTACCTTGCACTAATTATAATTTATAATGGTATACAAAATACTAGTTATAACAGAAATCACAGACTAGCTTACAAGAAAGATAGAAAAGTCAGCTGCCACACTACCATCCTCAAGAGATCTGACTTCTAGATTTATTAGTATCAACTATTTTTTTGATTGCCAGGAGAACAAAATAATGTTTGGGGGGGGGGGAAAATCAAACAAAAAACCCACAAGAACCAGAGAGTCCCTTGCAGTTTTACGACAAACGGAAAACAAAAAGGGTAGTAAACCTCAACGTTTTCCAATGTTAGTTTGCCTCAACACCCCACTGGTAACTGAGTAGACAGTATATGAAAAGCCAGACTGGATGTTTTGGTGCAACAGTTCTGGAGCTGAAAATAAAAAGAACATGGTACAGTGGCACATACTATTAAAAGTCAGCCTGAACCCAGCTGTACCCAATGGCAACTCTTGAAGGATATTGAAAAATTACCCATACTGCTACTGTTCAGGCACAAGATTTAATATTAGTACTTCATTTTTATATAACTTATCCACACAGAGATGTCCACAAAAAAAAAAAAAATTGATGCTTACAGTTTGAACCACCATTTCTCTATACGTTCTTCATGCTCTTCCACCATGTTGTTACATTCAAAGTTACTACTGTCGCACAGATTCTCTATGATCTCTACAAGACGAATTTCACTACAAGCAGAGAAGGAAAATCGTAATTTTAATTTAAACATTTGACACCACTCAAGACATGACAGAGAAGCTAGACTTCAGCCTAAAACACTTTATCAGTTTATGGTGTGTTCTGAATTAGTTCCAAAACAAAGCAAATATCAGAATAAAGAACTAATGAACATTATTTCAACCAAAAAAAATAGGACGATCACAAGAACCACTTTGGCGCGCTTGCATTCATTATGTCTGCAGATTGTAGGTTTGATAAATACTTAGCTTCCCAGCAAATTTGAGTGCAGTATTTTTCTCCTAAGATCAACAATAAATTTCATGTATTATTAATATTCGATAGAAGCCCATGAAGCTCACAGTAACTGAAGTTCAGAAAACCCACACTTGCATCCCAATGCTCCAACTGAGATTAAAAAGTGAATTTGAAATTTGGAAGAAAGATACCAGATCCCTTTGCTCAGAAATCAAACATACATACAAAAGTATACAGTAATCTGCACCTCTTGTAGTTTTCTGTTTGGCACTGAAATAGTGACAACTCTAGGGAGTAGACACTACTTTAATTCTAAAACAAGTATTGCAGTACTCCACACCTTTTATGACTACCAATTAACTACTGACCATTATTTAAGATCATTGTTTTAGGATTTTGGGGTGAATAGAAAAAACTACTATGACCGACAATAGTATTAACTTTTGTCAGTTTCAGAAACAAGACAAATAAAGTCATTAATAAAGGGTTTCAGTCTTTACTGTAATCTTTAGAGCATAATGTTACATTTTAATCAGTAAGAATTTAAGGCTTGGACATGTGAAACTTCAGCTGCAATGTTCAGTATTTAAGATCCAGACAAACACCAGTATGGTGAAATCATGCACAGTGGATGTGAAACATAGCCGAACGAGAAGTAATGAGACAGCTTACCTGGACTCATACTTTGACAGCGTCTTCTCTTCCCAAGCAGTGTTTCCACCACCAAAGTTCTTTTTAGCTGTATCTGCTAATCCCTACAAATGAAAAGTACCAAAAGAATTTAAGTTACATAGGGTTTGTTTCCAACAAAAATCAAGGGCAATAGTAAATGCTTATATGGAAATTGTGAAAAGCATCAGTAATGCATCAGTAAAGCTCTGAAGCTGCTGATCAAATTCCTAAGTCAAAGAAACAGCTAGTGATAACATGAGAAGTGAGAAAGTGTAGGTTGTAGCATGACTCAATTTTCGTAACGTGTAAACAAGGCCTTGCTACAGCCTTCATTTACATCAAAGAAGATACATATATGAAACTTTATACTCTTCTCCTTTAAGTTCTCAGGAACTTTATTAATCAGTTGAACAGGACCTCTACTTCAATCAGCTTTGATAGTACTTGAACCAATCTTCACCATGTAATTTAAACACACAACGGGATAATTCATTGTCATCAGCACAACTTCCCCGAGTTACAGCCAATGCCTATCAAAGCACACCTTGCAAAAAAAATCTCCGCAGTTAAAGTGATCTAGCAAGCCTACAACAGAGAACATGCATACAAAGAATATAAAGTACCTGTCACAAGCTGAAGCAGCCCATTGCTGTCTACGTTGAATTTACTGTGCCACAATGTAAGGCAAGTGGCAACAGACACAGAATTCTAGGGGATGATGTTTTCCATCAGCACTCCTCATGGAGCCGGGCATCCTACAGCCAGCACAGCCAATCTTTTTGCACTGAAGCACCAAAACGTCTTTGACAGCAAAGCTCGAGGAGCTTTATAGCCTATCGACTTAAGGACTGCAACTGTTACCGAAGCCGGGAGCAACCTGCTGCCGTGTACCGGCTTCACTAGACGTTGTCAGTACCGGAGCACCAGGCGGAAGCGCTCCCACAGTTTGGCCGAGGGGCTTTAGGAGCTGCGGGGCGGAAAGCCGGGCTGCCCGGGGGGCCGCAGCCCCGCACCGCGCTGGGCAGTGCCGCCGGCTTTCTAGCGGGCCCGGCGCCCCTCCGCGCCCGCCGTCCCTGACCGGCCCGGAGATCGGGGGCTGCCCCTCAGAACGGCGGGCGCGGAGCGGCCTGCGCCGCTGCCACCGCGCCTCAGGCCGCCCAGCGGGACCCCGCGGCCGGCTCCTCGCCGGGAAGCCCCCGCCTGCCGCCCCCTGCCCCACAGCGAGGCCGCCCGCCGCCGCCGGCCTCCCCGCTGCCCCCCGGCCCCACCGCCCACCTGGTTGAACCTGTCCACGATGCCCCGGCAGGTGGAGCACGCCAGGCGCCGCCGTTCGCCAGCGCCCAGGGCGGGTGGCAGCAGCAACAGGGCAGCGCAGAGCGCCACGGCCAGCGGCGCCCGGCCCGGGCGAGACGCGGGGCCGGGGCACATGGCAAGGGCGCGGGGAGCCCCGGGGAGACGGAGCGGGGCCGCCCCAGCCGCGGCACCGAGCCCGCCTCAGCGACAGCGGCGCCGGCCGCGCGCAGCGCGCTCGCCCCGCCCCGCCCGCCATAGCAACCGGCCGGCGAGCGCCATTCAGAGTTCCGCGTCAGCCCCACGCACGCTCCAGCCGCACGCGCTCGTTGGTGGAGATAGGGGAACGGAGGGACGTGGCCCAATCAGCACCCGCCACGCTCCGGGCCAATCGGAGCCCCCCGCGTGCGCAGAGAACAGACGGGGGGCGTGGCAGAGAGCTGCCTGCGGAAGCAGGGCCCACCGGCCTCGCGCGGCGCCGCCATCATGAGAACGGGCAGTCACGAGCTCCGTAGGGGCTTCGGATCCATCCGCCATTTGTATTTGGCAGACGCCCCAGAGCCCTTCTGCTGCCGCGAGCGTGCTCTGCCCTCACCTAATATGGCTGGCCGGAGCGGCGGTCACGTGGGCGCAGGGATGCCTTCCCCCCTCCGCCCGCCCGCCGCCGGCCCCCTCCTGCCGGCGCCCGCTGCGGGGTGGCCACGTGGACGCCCGGGCGGTGAGTGCGGGCCGGGCCGTGGGCGCTGCGCCCGTGCCGGCGGGCGGGGCGGGAGGGAACGGCCGGGGGAGGGAGTGTGCGCGCGCTCGCTCCCGTGATGGGGAGTGGGGCCGCCGCCAGCGGGGCCCGTTCGTTCGCCACAGCCTGGCTGCAGCTGGGCCGGAGGGAGCCCCCGGGACCCCCTCCCCTGCGGAGGCGCCGGGGCCGCGACCGCAACGGCGCGGCGGGGCGCTGCGGGGCGGGCTCCCTGCCGCCTCCCGGCCCTCCGCCTGCCGGACGCGACAGCTGCGGCGTGGCGGGCGGGAGCGGGGCAGGGCAGGCGCCTCCCACGCGGTGCCTGGCGGCGGGCGGGCCCGGCTCTGCCGCGGGGGACCCCGTGCGGCCTCGGGGACGGTGCCGGTGGCTTCGGAAGCGGCGGGTGACGTTGTGGTCTCGTCTCGGAACGCCACAGGGCTGCCCAGGAGCGACCCGAAGGGCCGTTACTTTAACCCGCCCCGAGCGCTAACGGCGGCCGCCACGCGCCGTTTCTCGGGCTCTGAGCTCGGTGGGTCCCGCGTCGCGCGTCCCCTCTCCCAGGCGCGGCGGGACCCGCCGGTGCGTGGCTGCCTGTCCCCCCGGGGCCGGCCGCTAGGGGGGGATCGGCCGCACGCGGCGGGGGGGGTCGGGGCGCTCGGGGAGCGGCGGGACGGCCCGGAGGGGCGGGGAGTGGTTTGGGGTTTGGCTTCAGTCGAGCATTCGGTGTGTTCCTTCCCCAGTCCGAAGAGTGACATAGCTTCGTCGTGTTTCCACAGCCGGTGCTGCCCCAGGCTTCATTCCCTGCCTCAGCGTTTTCTTGTCTTAATTATTTTGCTTTAGCCTGTCTCCAGACTTATGAGGAAATGTGTATCAGAATATCAACTGCCGTGTTCCTTCTTAGGAAAGAATAAAACCAGTCCCAGCAACTACAAGGTTTAAATCGGTCCTCATTCAGAAGTTAGCTTTAGAGTGAGTTGGAAGAGCTATTAAAGCATAGGGAAAAAACCCATGAAAATGGAAGTTAGTACAACATAGGTTTTACCAAAGCTGGATCAAGCCAGAGAGGAGGGAGGGAGTACCTTATGGTGGGATGATGCTCTTGGTGGTTCTGCTTAGATGCGTCCACACAGAGCGTGTGAGGGAGTGAACTGCGGTCTCTGTAGACAGATTCAACATGCAGTTTGTCTGCCAAACTCTATTTAGGCTGAAGAGTGTCTGAAAAACATAAGTGAGCTAACTATGGTAGATTTTTCATGGAAAGAGCAAAAAGCCTATTACTGAAATTAATAACACTTCCACATAAAAAATATAGGGAAAGAATAAATCATTTTTTATGAAAGGGCTTCAGCTTTTTTTTAATGTAAGAAAACAATTTATTTTCACCCAGTTTAATCCTAGGAAGGGAGGGATAACTTCTTTGTGTTGAAAGTCTCTGCTCTTCTATGATTCAGTCTTGATGTTGTGCAGGTCTGGGGAAGATTCTTCGAAGTTGTTAGAACATTAATGATGGATAAAAATACTTGTATTTGCTTACAATATTCCTCTAACCTTCATTATTAAAATCTTTTTATTAAGTGAAAATCTGTTTCTGTGATTTTGGTATTTAAAAAAAACCAAAGCTGTAATTGCAAGTATTTTCCCTTTATATAGCAAATTTATTTTAAACGTCAAATTCAGTGTCTGCCTGTCCTGATAATTTCTACTTGAATTTTGAGGTTTTGTCAGCATCAATTTTCGACAGAGCAAGTTATCTTGAGTCTTGACAAGACCACTAAATTTATTAGGCTTTATCTCAGAAACCTAGTTGTTGTCTTTATGCTTTGGTTTTTTATCTTCTAGCATGTTTCCCTTCAGGGAATCTCGGTATGTATAATGCATTTAATTATCTTCAAAATGTGCGAGTATGCTGGCAAACTTACTTTCTTCAGGCATACAAAAGGATTGGAATCAACTGGGTAAAAAAAAGCGTTGTGATAAAAAGTGTATGGGATATGTAGCTTCACTGTTATTCTGATGATTTAGGAAGTTGGGGATTGATTATTCATGTGGTGATCAGCTAAAACATCAGGAGCAGACTGGATTGTTGAGTGATCAGAGTGTAACGAATGTGGTATTGGTAGGTGAAGGTAACATCTTTTTATTACACAACTGGTGAGGAGGAAAAAACAGAGATTCTTGCCACTTGGGTTGTTTTACAAGGATTTATTGGGTCCTAAAACATCTGAAACGTTGAGGTGGTGTGAATTGGGAGTGAGGAATACCAACCTTGCTGGTGTATTACAGGCTGCTCAAACGCCTGTATTGCTGTATGCAGCGGTGGATTGCTGCTTCAGTGTCCATCTTTCTCTCGTGTAAGTTTGGCCAGAAACGTGAGATGCCTTTGTATTTATTGGAAGAATTCAGCAAGAGAGCTTTCTATAGACAAGAATTTGTGGAAGATAAATTGCCCTGTGCAGAGGCTTGATTCCTGCCAAACATTTCTTGAAGTGCTGCTGATGTCAGTCCCATACCTCTTTTACTGCTGCTGTGGAAAAAGGATTCTGTCATAGCACAACCCATTTTTATCCATCCTTGTAAAGAAGCAATACTAGGCACAGGTTAAAAAGACTTCTTCCCACTTCCTGGGGTGTTGTGTTTATTTAGGCTCTTACCGTTGCAAAACAAGCCCAAAATTGTAAGGACCTACCACAGAACTCTGTTGTCTTTGAGCCCAGTGTTGGAGCTTCAGTTACAGCACAGTGACAGCGGCAGTCAGGTGCAGTGCAGTCAGTGAGATATATAAAACAATATGCATATACATGCAATTTACAGGAAGTACACAAATTTCAGGATTTATTTGTTTTAGCTGTGAAAATAAGGAACCTTAGCTCATACTTTATTTATTTTTACTAATGAGCAGGCCAAACATCAATTCTGGAAAAGGGAATTCTAGGAAACAGTTGCTAAGTGATCCTGGGAAATCTGCCAACTATCTTACATCTGTTTGATGGACATATTTAGACCAAAACATGGGAGAAAACATCTCTAACCAAAGCCCTGGTTGTACCTGAAAGGTGCTGGTTTAAAAGTTTTGTTTCTGTGAGAACAGAACAAGCATAACAATAATCAAAATGTCTTGTCTTTTATTAAATTGTCTACTTTAAAAAAGTGGGAGGCTTAAGTTAAAAGAAATTGAAATAGATTACCGTGTTTTTGCTGGAAATGATTATGGAAAATAACTTTTTTTTAACTGGTTTATAATCTGAAACTAGAAAAGATGAGCTGTTTACCCATGACAATACTTATGCTTTATTTGCTCTGGCATCACTGGGACACATGACTTTATCAACATGATAAAATACATCATAAATGCTACCATAAGAATGGCTCAGCACAGTGTTGTGAAATTAAGGACTAGGGAGAGATGGCCTTTGTCTCTGGGTAGGAGTGTGAAGGATGGGGTTCAGACCATCTCATGCCACAATGACACGTGGTGTGGGTGCTGAAGGGGGTTTGTCCTTCACATGCTGAGTCCCAGCCTAGCTGCTGTCAAGCTGGCAAACTCAAAAGATCAAAGCACTCTGTTCCAAGCAATTTCTTATCGTCGTGGTTCCTCTCCCACTAGTTTGAGTCCTAGACAAGCGACTGAGTATGTTCTAAAGATCATGTGTAAATTCAGTGTGAGATTAAAGTGAGAGTAAATTACAAAGCTGTCTCTCCCACAAAACGCAGACGTAATTGAGGTGGCACTCTCAGCAGTTGTGGCAGTATGGGACGCAAAGGGAAATATTCTCTTAAGCAGGGTCTATATTGTCTGAGGTTTTTTACGTTTTTTACATTTACAGAAGGTGGCATAAATCCTGAAATGCTGCTTGAATATGTTTTTGGGTATCTACTGAATTTGTTGACTATTAAAAAAAAAGGATCAATTATTTAATTCATTAGTCTTTGTTTAAACTTTTACAGTACTGTAGTATATTTTCCTTGTGTTACCAATCTCTCTTTTTCTGTTTGTACACTTTGTACCATGTTATTAATGTATTTTCTTTTTAATAATAACAGAATATACGTGAATATGGCTCAGAAGAGGAGCTCGAGTAGTCGGTCATTCCCATTGCTGCTGCTGATTATTGTTGTGGCCTTTGTTCATTTAACTGTCTGTCCTTTTACAAAAGTGGAGGAAAGCTTTAACCTACAAGCTATCCATGATGTGGTATACCACCAACTGGACTTGGATAAGGTAAATTTGAAGGGAGGTGTTCTTTCTTGGACACTGCTAGAGATTGCAATTCCCTGCTATATGAGTAGGATAAATGCAGCGTGAATACAATTTATCCCAGTTTTTCTTTGTTTCTGATTTGCCTGCCTTACTTAGATTTTTGTTTTTGCAGTATGACCATCATGAATTTCCTGGAGTTGTCCCAAGAACGTTCCTTGGACCAATTTTTATTGCTGCTCTTTCCAGCCCAGCTATATATGTACTTTCTGTGCTAAGAATGTCCAAGTTTTACTCCCAGCTGATAGGTATGGGAACTTTAAATTGTCAGAATAGAGATGTTTTTACCGCTGAACTAATGAGTGACATTGTAATATTCAGTGTTTGGATCAGTGGTTAAAATGTGATATTCTTTTCCTTAATGAGGGATTTTGAAAGCTGTGAGTAGTTAGAGACAGCATGTCAGTTCCATCCCCTCTTTGGGGTAACTAACAGCACAGAGAAAGTCTGTGCTAATGAATGTCATTGTAGAAAAAGCAAGTGTCTTCAGAGAATATACTCCCATGTGTACTTCTGTGTATGCTTCAGAAAACATTGTTTAACTTGGGCATAGAAGCATTGATGTTTGCAAAAATATTGGACGAGTTAAAGGTGCATTAAAATAGAATAATGGGGAAGTTTTGTTTTTTTTCTTTGAAGTGAGTTATATTTTGATATCTTCAGTATGGTTCTTCATAACTTCTTCCCATTACGTTATGTAACATGGTTATTTGTCAGTGATCTGTCTGATACTACTCTTATTTCCCATTTTTATTCTCCTAATAGTCCGAGGAAGCTTGGGGCTTAGTGTGATTTACACATTATGGAAGTTGCAGAAAGAAGTTAGAAAGCAGTTTGGAGCAACTACATCAACAGTCTTCTGTCTCATCACTGTTACTCAGTTTCATTTGATGTTTTACTGTACACGAACCCTCCCTAATGTGTTTGCACTTCCTTTTGGTAAGTATTTGCATAGGAATCATTTTAAAATATAAAAATTCTTCTCAGTGTATCAGTAGTTAAAGCACAGAAGATGTGTGGTCAGACCAAGTTAATACATGTGCTTGATTAAACTGTGTGATAACAAGACTAGAAAACTTAAGCAGTTGTGATTTCTTTCTTTTTTTTTTTTTTACCGTATATGCTTACAATGACTGTTGAATCAAGTTTTATTGAATCTGAATGTATGTGGAGTTTGTCAGATGGCTTTGATTAACTAGAGGTTTGAGTACACACATCTGATGCATAAAACATAGAACTATTGAAAAGGCATTAGGTACAACTGCAGTTCAAAAAAAAATCTGTGCACTTAGTCTACACAGGAAACAGCTTTCTCATGAGACTGTGGAACAAACTCCCACCACAACCTCTCCACCTTCCTCTTCTGGAGTTATCTACAAATGTAGCAGTTTGTACACTTAAAGTAAAGGGGGGGGGAGTCAAAACCTTACTCCACACATACAGTTTTTCCCCAGAGATGATGAGAGGGAAGATTAACCACATGTGACAGATATTAGCTGAGTCACTTAATGCTTCAGTGCAAGTTGTTCAGCTAGTAAAAACATGAGGTTGTTATAAGAACCTGTGTAGATCAGAACTGAAAAACAAAAAGCAGTTGAATTGTCGGATAAACACTGTGTAATAATAAACTTCTTATATAATTTCTGCAGGTATTAAAAAATACAAGTTGTTTCATGGCATTTTGCACTATTAATATTTCAGACATTTTCCTTAATATCGTGAACACTTTACTATGTAGTCAGTGTTACCATGTGATTTAAACTGTGAAAAAGTAGAGGCAGCTTCATCTCTAGAGATACAGCATGTCTCCAGCTAACCCACTGAGCAGTTGTCTGTAGTCTCTTTTTCATATCTGAAATAGGGTGCTGTTATCATGAATACAGGATATACTCAGCCAAGAGAATAAACTAACTCTTCAGCTGATACTGAGCAATAATAATTACAAATCTTAGTTTGAAAGGCTTTTAATACTCCCTTAAGGTTTGGTGTTTTTTTGGTGTCTTTTTTTTTTTTCCCCAAAACCTATTAAATATACTGTCTAGGAAGAGTTCCCATTTGTTCCTTCTGTGGTTATACTTTTATAATTACTTAAGCATCAACAGCAAAAAGTTCTGTGTTATTCCAAATTACATTTCTTTAACAGAGGAAGAGTTTCTGGACTAGAAATGGTAGGAAGACCAAGAGAAGATTGGTGGGGAGTTAGAGGAACAAGACGCTAGCAATGAGAAAAATGTTGTCATTTAGAAATTGAATAGTTCAGTGTGTCAGATGCTGTGCTTTATTTATTTTTGCAGTCCTCCTGGCATTGACATTTTGGATACAGCAAAAGCAAAGGCCATTCATTTGGTTCTCAGCTTTGGCAATTATAGTCTTCAGATCAGAGCTCTGCATATTCTTAGGCCTTATGCTCCTGGTGACGTTATTAACTAAAAGAATCTCCATTTTCAAGGTGCTTTCCCATGCTGTTCCTGCTGGAATTTTTTGGTTGGGTAAGTGTTTTCTTGGAAAAAACAAATGCCATGTAGTAAATTCAACAGAAGTCTGGAGATTTGACTGACTTCTCTGGTGACCTGGCCTTTAGGGCTTTTTTTCTCCTTTTTTTTTTTTTTTAATTCCATTTGCTAGTAATACGACAAGGGTATTTATTTATTTGAAAATTTCTGTGTGAGGAAAAGGTGTGCACAGAGCAGTAGAAAGATACTGTGACCCCTGCCTTTAGATGCTTATAGTATAATGTCCTGGTCTTAAAAAGGCTTAGACATGCAAGTTGTCTTTAGTATAATTAGTACCTGGCTGTAGCTACATGTGCATTCCCAGTTGTAATATCTATTGCCACAATAATAAGCTGAATCCCGGGATAAAATACTGTGTGACAGACAAGGATACCAAGCAAGAGGGTTGTGGGGAGAGTCACAGTTCAGCTCTGTTTATTATATTAATTTTAATAGCTTAAGTGATTATCCATGCTAGAGAGGTTGAAAAATCTCCTTGTCTCTACCCATCCATGAAAGGCTCATGCATATGCACGTAAATAACTCTTAAGCTTCTCTGTCAGCCTACCTAATTAAAACATGCTTGTCAGATGCCTGATGGTGACCTCTGGTAGTGTGCTGTCCCTTCCACAGTGTGGACAGTAGAAACAGTAAAAGATCATGCCAAGTGTATTTGGAGACACCTCACAGCGTAAGAGTTTGGAGGTCCAAGGGGAATTAGTCACTGGTACTAATTCCCTCTCTGGGCAGACTTCTTAAATACCAGAGCAGTTTTCACAGAGCTGAGTGGAGGAGAAGAGGCTAATGGATTTGCTGCTTTTCCTGTCTTTTTGCCTTTCATTCCTTACCCTCTTCTTCCCCCCCACCTAATAAATAGTAGCAAACTTCAAGAGATTGTTTTTCTTATCAGCTTTACTATAAAAATCCATTTTGTACTATTTGAAGTTAACCCGGGCTTCTTAGCATTCGTTATGTTTAATGCTCTAATATTCTTTTAAAACAAACTTTAATTAAACCACTGCTTTTCACACCTGGGATTGGAGTGGGGTGAATATCAGTCAGATTCTTATCTAACATGCTTCTGTTAAGACTTCTATTAAGAAGTGCCTCTCTCCCCTGCATTTCCACTGCAAGAGAGATTCAGCCTTCTCTGTGGCTTTGGGTGAGGCTTACAATGCATGTTCCAGTTTATGTTGATCTCATCAGTAAATGTGCAATTTGGATGTGCTAGTTTGCTTTTCCCTAGTTTTTAATTCACGCAGATTTTTATTTCTTTAATTCTTTTAGGGCTAACAGTTGTTGTGGATTCTCTATTTTGGAGGCAACTTGTGTGGCCTGAGGGGAAAGTGCTCTGGTATAACACAATTTTAAACAAAAGTTCCAACTGGGGAGTATCCTTTGAAACTTCCAGGGAAAACGATCTATTGAACACTACCAGTCAAAGTAAAGACGTGACGTAACCTATTCCTGAGATTCAGTTATGGTGTTAAATTCTACTTTTCATCTAGTATTTCATTATTTGAAGCTTACGAGACAATGTTTGTTTCTTAGATCTTTCTGTGAATTTTAACTTTTCTCTCCTAACTGTTCCTTCTTGCTTCTTTGTGTTCTACCAATGTAAAGCCAGGTTTCTTCCCCTGGGTTTTTCATGTTGTCCCTCATTATCGCCATTTGATGTGCCTCTGTTGGGTGATGTGAATGTAGTTAGGCAACTGCTTTTATTTCTTAAAGGGTAAGGCAGGAAACCAAATGCCTGGAAGAATGTGATACATAAAAAATATACTGCATATTTGCAAAATTTGCGTGTACTACCGTGAATAGTTACGTTACTTGTTAGCAGTGAAAGCATCCTTAACTCTCTTTTTCACCTTGAAGACCTTCCCCTTCTTGTGGTACTTCTATTCAGCCCTGCCTCGTGCTTTGGGATGCAGCATTATATTCGTACCTTTGGGTGTAGCAGAAAAGAGAACTCGGATATTACTTTTGCCAGCACTGGGCTTTATTTTCTTGTATTCCTTTCTCCCACATAAAGAGCTGCGTTTTATCATATATACTTTCCCTGTCTTCAACATAGTGGCTGCTAAAATGTGTTCACGAATGTAAGTTCAAAATTCTTTTTTTTTTTTCTTCTCTCTGAAAATACAAAAGAAAAGCAATAACTATTATTACTATTTTTATGCACTTCTTTCCATCTTGGAGTCTGGATCATCTTGAGGTCTTCATATTATTTACCCATTTGACTAATGAGGGAAACGGAGACAGAGAGAAGTTAAATAATTTGACGGGACCATTTGGCAAATCTGGGACAGAGTCAAGAATAGAGCCCTGCTTGTATTGTTATGCTGTTACAGTTCAGTTTACTTTATCCGCCAGAGAAAAAGACACATCCAGTGTACTACTGTGTTGTTAACATAACTTACTTTAGGAGATAGTTTAATATACAGGTGGGGCTCATGAAACATCGAGTTTGTATTAAATAGTTAACCTTGGGTATACTGAGTAAATAAACTTAAGTTAAAACACTGAAATTCTTTGAAAGAGAGACACTTTCATAGCTAAAGGTTTTAAACACAGCAATACTTAGCTTTATTGATGAGCTTGTATTAGCTTTATTAATGAGAATATTCTAATTTAAATGTCACCAGAAGCTAGTCTTTTAAAAATGGATAGTAAATGCATTTCATATACATGATTGTAATAAAGTTTGTGTTAATCTTTATTATCTAGCAGTGGAGTTTTCACAAAAGTTCTGTCACAATAGTCAATGACCAGTATGAAAGAAAAATAACAGTTTATTTTTACTCATTTTTGCCTCCCTTAACAGTCTGAATAACTATCGGAAATCCTGGCTGTACAAACTTGGATCTTTCTTTGTTATAATGCACCTTCTAGTTAATGCTGCTTATTCAGGAACGTCTTTATATGTTTCACATTTCAATTATCCTGGAGGAGTGGCAATCCAGAAGTTGCATGAGTTGGTACCTTCAACAGCAGGTATGTAAAGCTGGTATGAGGTATGTTCGCTTAATTTCAATTGCAGGGGGTTTTTTGCAAGTATATCTTTCCATGTATTGGATATTACTTCATGCTAATTACATGCATCTTTTCTGTTACTGTTTTGTTAACTTATTAATCAGAGTTTTCTTAGAGGAATTTTGAAACTCTATTTTGTTTTCTTTATTTATGTAGATGTCTCTGTTCATATTGATGTGGCTGCAGCACAGACAGGAGTTTCTCGGTTTCTAGAAATCAATTCAGATTGGAGGTATGTTATGAACAAAGTATTTTGATCTGAAGACAGGAGCCTGCTTTTTCCTTTTTTGTATATTCACAGGGGCAAGCATCACAGAAACAGTTTCTGGCACAGGGTATTTCTTAAGCCAGGTCAAGAACAATGTGAATATTCAGAGAATTTTAATGTACGCAGTGCTGCCTTTTCAGAAATAGAGCACTGCAGTGTTTTCTAATTTGTTTTGGTTGTTTCTAGTTTGCCTAAATAATGCAGAATCTTTTAAAGACATCAGAAACAGTGCAAATAATCGTTAGCTTACTAAAACACCAATATCTGTACTGCGGCTGCCTTTGATATCTCACTAGATCTTGTAAAAACGCAGCTGTAGATGAACACTTTTCTGTTCTTGGCAGAACAGTGTTCCCATTTTGTTTTGTTTTTGAATGATGTGTGGCGATGTGTGGCAATGTGAGGCTTATCTGTGTATTAATATTCAAAGTCTATTTTTATGTGGAACACCCTTCACATAGATGGCATTGAAGATGCCGTTGTGGACTATTGGTCACATTCATTGGCTCTGAGAGAAAGCAGTTGAGTGCTTTGGTATCATGACCAGCAGTGATGCACAAACTGTTTTAAGAACCAGAATACTGAAATGAATAGTAGGAGACATTTGTGGGATGGCATTGTTTGCTTTTCAGGATGCAGACCAGTAAAAGGCACCTTTCTGATCCTTAGGCCTACCTCTTCAGCTTAAGTGTAGGTTTCTAATTTAAAATGCCATCTTAATGAAGATGGTTCAGCAGAAATTGATACAAAGCCTCACTTTATATTTGCACAAAACAAAAGCAATACAAGCAGACTTTGGTTTAAGAAGTGCTCTGAGCATTCTTTTTCCCAACAGTTACAATCTTCGGGATCAGGTGAACAAACATAATTTAATTATTGGTATGTTTAGAGATAGAAGTATTTTGGAAGTAAAGATGAAGAAAGGAAAATCTATGCTTCTGGGGAAATTATAAAAATAATCAAGCTTGCTATGCCTTATTTTATTTCGGTGCTCTCTCATAATGCTGTGATGGTATGGACAGTTTAAAGCTGAATTGCCTTCACAGTTACCAATCCAGTGTTTATTTCAAATTGGTTATTGCATGTTCAATGTAGAGAAAGTCTTAAGCCATGAACAGTCAGGAGCACACATTAAACTATTAGAGTACAAGTGATAGAAGATGTGTGATAGCTAAAATGTTCCAATCTTTGTTTTTTGAATACACTTAAATACACACACTACTCTGAATACAACTCTATTCTCTAAATACAATGCTCAGTTTCAATGAGCTTTTTAAGGCAGTGGGTTTTGGGTTGTTTTGGGCGTGCTTGGCCTTCCAAGTGGGATTGGAAGGTGAACGAATAATATCCCTGTCACTGATGGATGCTTCATAGCGTTGCAGCAACAGAGCAGTTTGTGTCTACTCATCCTAAAAAAGCCTCCAGGGAGGGCTGATTCATCATAAAACTTCATATTAAAAAAAATCAGGCAAAATCCACAACTGAGCATCATACACAGGATTACCACTTTGTCTCACAGCATAATAGTGCAAAGTTTAGTGGCATCAGCTGTCCATTTTCTTTTTATCCAAGGAAGTGACAGCCTTTCAGATAGGTGAAAACTGATTTATCTTCATAAACTGTGTCCATCAGGTGAAAATAGATTTATGGATGGAGTGGCTATGAAGGCTGATGATTTATCAGGATAACTACAGTCCATAAATAAAAGCGTCTTAAAGTTAACAGCTTCTAGTGGTGTGCTCAGATTAGATCTATTTGCCTCAAGAAAAATGCAAGTGATCCATTATTTTTCTTCAAAGGGTGATTGAAAGAAGCTTGATGCAGGTTCTTACACAGGACAGGTGTTACAATCTTGTCTTCAATTAGTGCAGTCTCTTTGAACCAGGAATAAACGATGCTGTGTAAGCTTGAAGTATTTAAAAATAATAAAATTCAGAAATGCTTGCAGCCAAATGAAAGGCCTTTTATTTGCTGATGAAGAAAATGCAAAATTAGTTGGTAAAGTTGTTACAAAGTATACCATTCCTTCTGCCAGTTTGGACGCATGTACCATTCTAACTGATACTGTGAACTTTTTGGAAATAGCAGTTGAAATTAGTGTGTGATTTTTTTTTTTTTTTTTTTTTTTTTGGGGGGGGGGGGGAGGTTTGAAGAAAATACTTGTTCAGTGTGCAAACTCTAATTCTGCATTAGGTGATGTATTTATTGACACCTCTGCATTCTGTCAGCCTGGGATCTTTACTGGGTTGCCAAAATTTTAGTTAACATGCCACACAAATCCTCTAGTTTGCTGCAGAGTACTTGCTTTAAATTTCTTAAATGTTAACGGCTGCTATGGCAGGGAGTGTTTTAAAAATATAAAGTGAGATTGTTCCCAGTTTTTCACAGAGAATTCAGGCAGATGAGAGGCCAGGCCTTCAAAGACACATGTGGCAAAAGATGCAGCTTGGATTTACTCCTAGGTGCATTTAAGAGTACGTAGGGTTGGGATTGCACCATTTCCCTACCAGTGTCCATGCCTGTAAGAAAAGCCACAGCCTTGAGTCATTGCTTGTGAAATGCTTGGGAGGAATCAGGTGCCTAAGAATAGGAGCTCCAAAAGCTGTAGAAAACAGTTCACAGAAAAGGGCAATAGAAATGGTGAAGAACTGAGCACTGCTCTTCAGTGGGTTACAGAGCATGGACACTTTTATAGTTAGATGCCCAAGACTGTCTTGTCGTAAACAAACTAAAGGTAAATAACTTCCATCTTAACCTCTGTCTTCTGGACTGTTACCCAGCATTAGTGTAGAATGTTTTTCTGGGATATAGAGCAAAGATTTGAATCCAGGTTTCTCACTTTTGAAAGAACACTTTAACAGTGGTCTATGAAGTGTATTGGCATGGACTTACTCTTCCCTTCTGAAGCTGTTGGACTGAGGACTTGATCAGGCTGCCATGTCCAATATGAGCATCCTAACCCTTGGGCTATAAATTCCACCTGACTCTCTTCAGTGAATAAATAAATAACTATTGCGAAGTAGAACCATGTCTTCATGAGACAGCGAGGGAGATCTGTCTCAGTTTCTAGAGAATTAAGAGAGCTTCATACAGCTCTGAGATAACAAACTTTGGTTCTGGGCTGAGATCAGACAGAGAGTGGCTGAACCTAGATCTTTCACATCACTGCCACATAAAGTCACTTGTTTTCTCATCCTGTAAATTCCCTGTATGGCTACGTTGAATATAACTCCTTTTAAGAAATAACTGTAAGTGTACGTGTTAAATAGTTTCAGAACTCACTAGTTACTTTTTATATAATTTTTAAAGTATATAATTTATATATATTTAGGTACCTGAACAGGTTTATAAAGCTGACCCAAAGTGACCTGCCCAAACATGTAGTAGATCAGGGAACTAAACCCAGGAATAACAAGTGCCAAGTTAATACTGTAATTGCCAAGATGTTCTTTCTTTCCTGCAGCATTCAAGGAAGTCTTCTCCCTGCTATTCTCTGAGGCTCCTACTTTAAATGTATGACTACTAGAAGAGAAAGGTTTCTGCTGAAGTGCTTCATAACATTTTTTTAAAAAATTTTTAAAAACTCTAAAAAAACCCCCAAAACCCCACACTTATTCAAAACACAATTCTTGTAGAGTAAACTTAAAAATTCGTCCAGTTTTCTACAGTCTTAGACTTTGGTGTCCTTTCTCCACAGAACTCAAGTAGAGGACTAGTGAGAAAGTCCTGACTTATATCACAATAGCGGGAGAAAGACTTGCATAGAATGACTGGCTCCCTGATCTCTTCAAAAATAGTTTCCTCCTCCTGTACCAGTTAAGTTAATCAAGAGATATAACTGAGAATGTTCCTTTTGTGTTTCATCTTGGATGCTACGTGCCCTTGCGATAATGGAGATGTTTAATATGTAAAGAGAGGAATGTAAATAAGCCTTCTTTGTTCTTTACAGGTATGACAAAAGAGAAGATGTTAAACCAGGAGACCAGTTGATGTTTTCTTACACACACATACTGATGGAAACAAACCCTCTTCAAATATCACATTACAAGACAACCCACAGGCCACTAGCAAATATACCTGGCATCAGTAAAATTGGGTTGAACCTGACTGCACTACCTCCTTTTACTTTAAATTTGAAACCAAAATTAGTACTGTTGGAAAAACTTACTGTATCATCTTGACTGTGAATTTTAAGTAAGTCTTTTGATGTAATTTTGCTGATGACCGAATAATCTTAAGACGGCAGCAAATTGTCATTCTAGCACTGCAATTCAGCTTCTGTGGAAAGGCACGGAAAATCTTTGTACTGATTGGTATTTAGCTCCGTCCTGTTTCTTACATAAATATTACAACGCATTCCTAGTCAGTATATATCAAATACTGAGTTGTATTGTTAGATATGTTTGAGAGAGGCTACCTACAAGTTTAGTGGTATTAAGTAAAACCTGTCTACTTGGTTTGGGTAGCCGTTTCATAACGTAGCACAGGTATGTCCTAATTGTCCTATATAAGATACATAATGGAACAGGTTTGTGCTATGGCAATAATTTGATATGTAATCTATGTGTGCAAAGATGTATTACTTGATGTATCTGCAGGATTGTAGCCCCCTCCATTGTCAGATTGCCTGTGTGAACCTTAATGATGTTATCAACATAGGAAAGCCATATTCATTGTAGCTTCATCACAATACCTAATTGTGCCCTGTAGGCTACCAAACTAATTAAAGTGAAAGATTCACTTAAAAAGCAGTTGGACCTCTTGACAAGCACTGTCTCATAACAGATTTGAGTATTAAAGGCTGGTTATCTTTATTCCAACAGTTCATGAATAAGCAGCAGCTTGGATTTCACAGGAAAAATTTTAAAATAATGTTTCCCTCTTCTGCTGTAATGATATTATTTTAATTTGCAGTGCAAAAATTTACCTATGAAGATATTCACTTGAATACATTTTAAGAAAATAGGTGCTGTTTTTCTTTTTTTACTAAGTAGTCCCTTTGGAAAGGAATAATCTAATGTGCCATGTGTTACACTCTAGAATAAGATAGCATGCTCTATAGTCTCTTCTTTATTAGATGTTTTTGTTAAGGATTTTGTTAAGCCTAAATTGTGGAATGGAACAACTTAATGGGTAAACTAAGAAAAAAAATGTTAGCATTGTGGTTAGAGCAAGTTATAATATGACAGAAGCTCCATTAGTGTAAAAAAACAGTATTGCTGAAATAATCGTGGGCAGAAAACTATTCCTTGCTGACTGAAAACTAGAGTAAAAAGTTCTTACTGAATAAAGTGTTTTGTTTTGGGTTTTTTTTATTCTTAAAGTGTGATTCATTCGGGAACTACCTTTACCTGTGTATGCTTCAGTTTTTAGGACCATGTTTTCCTTTTATTCTCCAGACTATGTATCGGAGGAACAGATCTGGTGGGGTGGAGCCTGCTCCCTGTGGGTGGCTGCTGCTGTTGCTTCCTCACCCTGAGCAGATCTGGCAAAGGCAACCGGCAGAACTTGTTGGTCCAGTCTCTGGTTGCTCTTGAAATTGAAATCACTCAAGTATTATCTATTTGATTTCTCTTTGGAAGAAAACTTGGCTTCCTCCAGAGCCAATTTGAACATCAAACAATTCACATGAGACAGAAGGAAGTACATGTGCAAATAGCTGAGAACTTGGAACAATACAAAGGAAAATTTTTGAGTAAGGATGCAGGCCCTTATGTTGAGCCTCATCATTGACTTTATGTAACTCCCCCACACTGTAATGCACAACTCAAGAACCTAAACTAAAATTTATCCTGCCCAAGCATAGACAAATGTCTGCACTGCTGAAGTTAGGTGTATAGTTACTCCCTGGTTGTCAGAATCTCTCTGTAGAAACTTGCTGCTATTAACTACAGAGAAAACCTAGGGCTATTATGCTTATAATGCAGGCATCTCAAGCTAATGCCTCAAGTGGCACAGAATATGTGGACGTTAGGCATCTGAAAATAATCTTGCTGAATGTCAGACACATGTAGCTGATTGAGTCAGACTTTGAGCCTGATGGTACCTCTTGGACTTACACCAGCAATGGTGTTCAGCTGGGATAGTAGTGTGTACTAAAAATAGAAGAAATTGGCCTGTTTAGTATATTTGTTTGGGGTAGAGAAAGGTAAAATACAAGGAGACAGGAAAGAGATACTGGATTGCAGCTTTGAACAGCATCTCAAGTTTATTTAGGTCCTGTTGCATTTTGCTCTGCATATGTGGTTCTTGAATAGTGCTTAGATTTAAGATCTGGAACCTGTTTGAATTTGTAGACAAAAGGCTAGATCATGACCTATGCAGTGCATGCAGCACCATAGCACCAGCAGCTGTATGACTTCTGCAGAGCATAGGTAACCCCCTGTAACATAGGCCATGAATATTATGGTAGCCCACACCCAGAATAAGAAGGGGCAGCTGTCAAACTGGGATGAAGATTACTGGAGTTTTTCCCCAAAGGTTGCTTTCAATAAACAAACAGTCCTTGGAATAGAAACTAAAGACATCTCCTTTCTCTTAAATGAATCTTCTCATCTCCAAATCCTGTGTTGTCCTGTGTTAGCTCCACAAGAAAGATGCTTATTTTTTCCTTTAATATAGATTAATATTCAGTGTACTTGCATGGAAGAAAGAAAGTGTGGGTTATAAGTTACCTTAGATATATGAGGGCATTAAGGAACTCTCATCCCTTCTACAAACTTGAAGTGGGGTATTACAAATTCTGCATTTGGGAGGCATAGGGGGAAGCCTCAAGTTACTGCATGAATGGTGCAGATAAGAGTGGAATTTTTGACGGGATTTGAATAAATTTCTCATGACTACTCAAGTTCTTAAAATTCCTTTTGTCTTGACTAATTACAAGTGACCCTAGCTTAGAGTATAGCTTTTCTTAATAAGAGCAGAAATAGGTGAGCATATTCAAATAATTAAGGGTTGAATTAACCTGAATAAAGCAAAAGATAAATAGTACAGTCCACCTATAAATTATGTTACATCTATGACACAAACAGAGAATAGAATTGTAAATAAAACACTTTTAACATGTATAATGCTACTGTAGAATGAAACTCATTTTAGGATGTCTTGTTAAACTCCCCAATAGTCAAATGTTGCGTAGCATCATGCATTGCCTTTTGAAGTTTGACTTAATTTCTTACAAGCAGTGTTTGTTCCTGTAAAGAGCAAAGCTAACATGATTTGGTCACAAATATGTCACCATGTCATTTCACCCAGAGATGGTGAATAATCACTGTCTTACAGCCTAAGATTTAGGACACCCTGTGTTGTAAAACTAAATGAAGTAATTGCATGAAATGAAGTAATTGCATGGAACTTACTGATAGAAGACATTTTTGAATGTTGAAAGTAAAAGTGCTTCAAAGCAGGGTTAAACAGATCATCTCCAATCAAGAACTGAAAGAACCAAAGATCAAGGAACAACTTCCAGTTCACAAAAGTCTCTTAAGTAATAGAGCATTCAGAGCTGGGAAAAAAATATCAGACCATATTTACCTTACACCTGCCCTAAGTACTTGCTATGGGTCTTCTCTCTCAAGAGTGAATTTGTTGTGAGGGGACCTGGAGAATGGTTGTATTGGATCAGACATAAAATATATTTATCTGTTAACACTGAGAAAAGCCAGAACATGTCGCAGGTTCTTCCCTTTGCTGTCCTTTTCATTTCAGCCATCAGAACACAACCTCAACACAATAACTGCATAACACATTTTGAAACATTGATCACACCCCTTTTTCTTGCTCCCTGGCTATTTCACTCATCCCCTTGGTGAGAGATGTTACACGTTTGGGCGAACAAGACTGAGATTGTGCTGCCCCTCCTACTGCAGTTACAACTGTTCTAGGACCATTCCCATCTTCCTCAATACTTCTAGTTCTTTCCATAACACTAAGGAGCTTGAAAGGTGACACAAGATCTAAGCACTTGTTTGCTCTATCCCAATTTCAATGCAAGTCTGTGTTTTCCTTGCATCAGAAAATGCTTTTTCATATGTAACAGAAATTATACAGAGGTCATGTTGCTTTCCTCATTTACTACCTGTGCTCATTCTTAAATACTCCCTTTCCACCCCCCAGCCAAAAGCTTTCCTTGTAACTTAGTATTCAGAGTCTTTCTTGTACAAATGACTTCACTTTCTGTTTGCACGAAAAGAACAAAACCACAAGCTGAGTTTATCACTGATGTAAGCAAGACTGTTTAGCCACAGCCTTCTCAGTTAGCTGGTTACATAATTAGTCTCAGCTAGGTCTTAAATGAAATATATCACTATCTGTTTAACATATGTCACATAAGATTAAAAGTGTGTTTGTAAAAATTCCTGAAGTTAAATGACAAAGAATACCTCCATGAAGGTTTTCTTCATTTTTTATTTAAATATGTATGATTCCTAAATGTAATTGATCCATTTTGTATTCAACTACTTACTTTAGATCAGCTCCTTAGATAAACATGAGCAACTACAACTTTTGGTTGTTCATTTCAGACCTTTGTTTATGATAGCAAGGACAGACAGTTTCTTCTGAAATTCTACATCTTACTGTCTCAGGCAGTCTTTTCACCAGTTCTGCTTTATTTCAGCTGCAACTGCCCTTGGTTCTGTACCAAGGCTTGAGTTGTGTCGTCATGTCAAGTGTAAGGTATAAATGCTGTCTGAAATGGAGTCCCTCTTTTCCTTTAAAACTGCCAATTTAAATCAAGACATTGAAAGAAGGAATTGGTTCATACAGAGGAGGAAAAAAAAAAAATTAGGCAAGGACTGCTTAGGCATCGATCTAGCCCTTGGAACTCAAGTTGATACCCGAGTTGGGGACATCACTGTGGTTATTTCTGCTTGACATACTCATTTAATGAAACAGAGCACTTTTGGGTCAGTTTTGCAAGGAAACCAAGAAAGTAAAGAATCACTCTTTCTTGTTGCTAAGAATAAAGCAAAGGATGAATACATTTGTGGAAGACTAAAATGCTTAGTTTATAAAATCTAAATAATCTGTAATTAGAAAGTGTTATTTGCTAATTATATTTTTAATTTTCCTGTGTTTGTGGACATCTAAATGCAAGTTTGTTATGGTCAGGTCTATACAGTGGCAGAAAAAAAAAATGCTAGTTTAAGGGACAGATCTCTCAACAACTGTAAACATCTACTTTGAGCTTGTCATCTACATCTAATCAATCACATCCTTATGCTGGAATTTAAACTGCTCTAGTTGAGATTTTGGTTCTTTGTAAATTCAGAAGCTACTCTTGGGGAGCAAGGAGAAGCTATGAGTATTCCTAGTAAGCGCTCACTGGCCAAATTCTGCAAGCAGGTTTCCTTCACTTTTAGTTGGTGGGTAGGGAAAGAGGCCAAATGACAAGGGGCAATGTGGGGGGAGCATTATTTGCAGGTTTCCAGAGCATAATATAGATGTCAATAGATACTTCTCATTATATACCCTTCACAAGACTTGAGTTCTTTGAAAAGGCTGTTGCAGATCTTTACATTTTCCCCTTCCTACCTTTAGTACTGCAAAATATTTTTTACTGCAGCACGTAATTAGTTGTTACACCTGCCTACTCTTAAGAGAGACAAGAGCTGTAAGATTTTTACAATGACAGTTACATCTTTAGTACCATCTACACTTTTTATGCCAAGAGGAAAAAAAAAGTCTGCTTACTAAATTTATTTCTAAAGTTGCTAACATACTGAAATTAACTGCCTAAATAAATATCACTGTTGCAGGGTGACCATATCATTACGCATTTAGGAGCTGTCTGCTGCTGCAGAGACTGGTGCAGCACAAACTCAGCTTGTTGAAAACTCCCACTGTTAACAGCTTGTGCATTATTACAGTTTGAGAGGGTAATGTAAAAATAGGGGTTTCCTATACATCACAAATATGACAAGGGTTGAAAAAACCAGAAGTTTTAGCAATTACTAAGAATTTATATTGAAAATAATAAAGTAAACCCAGCACAAACCCCACCCACTCAATAACTTACCTCAATACTTCAATGAAAGCTTTCAGCCCTTCTTTTGAAGTCATTCCTTTCTCAAAGGCAGCAGTGCCTGAACTGAAAATGGAGATGCTCCTATAACTCCTATAGAAGGATCAAGGCTTACAACGGAAAAATAACAACTTTGCACTTTCAGTCTCTCCTATTTTTATTTAAGAATGACGTATTTTGATTTTAAGGCCTTCTGGGCCTGCATACTATCTTTTAAAAAATTCTAACATAAGCCTATTATTAATTCTTAATCACGCTGACACTGCAAAAAAAAAAGAGGAAATTGCAGGTACAAATAAAGTATGCTAACTTTAACTGACAAAAATTTACTTTTAAAAATAGTGATTAGTTCTCATGCTTTCAGGAAGTTTTGACAAGAAGCATGACTATGCAATTAAATATCTGTATGAATAAGATGCAAATTGGGGGCTACAAAATGCCATCACTTCAACTTTCCACATGAGTTACACAGGAGCTACAGTAAAGACTGCCTTCAGAGGAGCCAAGATGCTTGTTTCCAGAGAACTGGGATTTTCAGGTAAGCATGTTCACTGCCAGCAATCCTGCTGGTATGATGTGGCTCTACAATGCTTTAAGCCAAAGGCCATATTTACATTCAAGCCTTGAGTGAAAATTGTATCACTTGTTTAAAAAGAAAAAAAAGTTTCTTCATCTTCTACCTCCCTCTCTACTGGTTGAGAGATTAAACATCTCCTTTACAAAGGTCAAGGTTATATTCACAGTTAAAATGTAGGGAAAAAAATTGAGATAATAATTAACCAGTAACCATTTAAACATGTTTCCCAATAAGCTGCTTCAAACTCACCTAGTTCCAACTATACATAAACTAGAACAAATTGTTTTATTACTGCAGAAAAAACACGTGCTGTTCTCAGTTAACCCTAGAAGAACAAAAAAATGCTGACTGTTGATAGAATTATAAGTTACCTTTTAAAATACTGGAGACAAAACGCAGTATTAGTTTTTCCCAAGTACACTACATAATAATTTACTTAAATAATACAGGTGTAAACATAACTGATGGAATAACAATTGAAATACCTGAAACCACAAAATGTTTAGAGAAACATCATGTGGAAACCAAAGCCACCTGGGAAAGAATTCAACAACTTTTCCTGAGGTTGAATAGCTCGAGTGAAATGAAAAGAACCAGTATCCAGGCTTAAGTCCAAAGAGCTAAATGGAAAACCAATCTTTTTACATAGCATGTTCTGTGGTATATTTATGATTACAATTGTATCAATTCATTTTTATTCAATGATTATCTTAAATCCATCTGAAAATAAAAGGCAGTGTTGACTACCACTAGAAAATTGCAAATAAAATGTTTAATTTCAGAAACTGAGTTCACCATTTATAAATACACTAAAACATAGTAAATGCAAAATTAGATTAGGCATAGGTACAGTATTTTAACAAAGCTACAACTTTTCTAAAAGGTCATAGGCAAATGATGACTTGTTTCCCAAAAAGTATTCAATGAAAACTGAAATGAGAAGATTAATCTTTCTAGAGTTAAACCATGGAGAATGTTCCTTTCAAATTAAAATGCTGCCTATTTTTTTCCACCTTATTTGAAATTTTGAGGGCTCTATATCCCATTTGCCTGATGGACACCAACAGTTAATAATCAACCCTACTACATAAAACTCTAAGCAGTGCACCATATCCATAAGGCTATTACTGAAAATCAGAAGATCAGTTATTTCTGTACTAGGAGCTTTAAGATAGGCTGTTCTACACAATTGAAATTACATTAGGAGTAAGGGCTCAATTTTTACAATAGGGAACCTTATAGTTTTGATGCACTAAAGATTAGAAAAGGCTTTAGAATGACATTAGAGTCTTCATGGTAAGTTTCTTGCCTTTTTTGTACACGGCATTAAATAACAAGCATTAATTTACAAACTTTGATAAGACTTCCAAAGAGCTTTTATAAATACCCAGAATATTTCTGTAGTTCAGTTAAAATGTAAAACCTGAACAGGAGAACCCAGAATGGGAAGTTTTACTACCGATTGCTGTATAACTGACATTCCATATCATCTCAAATTTAAGATTTATTTTCAGATACTAAATCAATAGTCTCCTGTAAACACATCTTCCTCAATAATTCTTCTTAATCCTTTAAGTACTTTAGGGCTTGCAGTTAAAAACATCACATGATAAAAAGACAGCTTGAACCCCATCTTTCATGTACAGCTCTCTTGACAACTACAAAAGCTGTTTTGTTGCAATTAAAGCAATGTCCAACTAAAATACAGTACCTGGTTTATGGTTTTTACATAATAATTGAATAAAAAACTACAGAATAGAACTGTTTACATCTTTTTTTTGCCATTCTATTAAAACAAATGACTGAGCTTTTTTAAAGTTCATTTACAATTATGGATTAAAACCTACATAATTTTGTATAATTTGACAAGACAGGCTATCTCTAGTGTGAATTTTTAAAAAACATATATACAATATCTGGCCTGAAGTACTATGAATAAGGCACATGTAGACATATTGAAAGCTGAAAAAAATGAAACTAAAATTTGGAATTATAGTCACTGATTAGATGTCATACATGGCCCCTATTGGAGCAATTTAAAAATCCAAGTTATAGATAGTTAATATCCAGTGAGCAACAATAGATTTAGCCTAGCAGTTTGTTCATTAGTTTCAATACTGGAAGTATATTAAAGGAAGATTCACTTTCAAAAAGATAAGCTTTTCAAAGTGTTCAATCATTAACCTTGACTGACTAAAGTTGTTGCTTTCATTAGATGTATTGAACAATCTCTCTGAAGGAACAATGCTTGGTGGACAACCCAAGAACCTGACAGCCAATTTTGACAGTACTGGCCAAGATGACTTCTTAAAGTTCCAGTAAGTTAGAGGATCACAGTTATGCTCAAGCACTTCTTCCTCCAAGTAAGAAAGCACCATTTCCTCTGGTAACTTTGCTCTCTCCTTCAGGTCTTTTGTTTTCTTCATGTCACCCATGAGTGACCAAAGATTATCTTCCCCATATGAATTTGTAGATGGTGAACCTATACCACATCCATTGGAAACAGGTTTATCATCATCTGAGGTAGAACTCATTATTTCCAGCTCCCTGATTAAGTCTTGTTTATATTGTTCAGCCTCCTCTTCTGTAAATAAGGATGTCTTATACCGGGGATCCAGAAGTGTAGCAAAAATGTACCTTGGATCATGAAGGGTGGAGGACAATCTACTCACCATAGCTTCTTTCAAAGATTTCAGCATAGTATCTATGCCCATTGTTTCCTCAAACAGCATTTCTATTTTCCTGTTAAGTATATGTATCATTGGAATCACTTGGCTTAGAGTAGACACGTGTGTACTCATCTCCCTACTTGCAGCTTCGAAAGGTTTGAGAGCATGACACACTGACTGCATGACTTCCCACTGATCACAACTTATTAGCTCCCGAAAGCTGCACTCTATTGACATTTCATCAATTGCTCTTTTCTGTTCGATAAGACGTTCAAGCATATGAAATGATGTATTCCACTTTGATGGAACATCTTGTATTAGCTGATGCTGAGGCAATTCATACTCTTTTTGCAACTCAGCTAACTTCTCTTTTGCTTTTGCTGATCGATGGACACGTTCACAGATCTTTCTTGCAATACTAAGCAAATTCTGAACCATTCTCTGGCTTTTAATAGCCTCATTTACAATGATGTTAACAGTGTGACTAAAACATTGTACACTTGAATGATCACCTTCATTTAAAGTTTTCTCTATGCTCTGATTATCAGTAACAGTAATCCCAATCTGAAGGCCAATGGAAGTAATCCATGTTTCCCACCAGTACTCTAACTGCTTTTGAATACTGATTCCATTGTAGTCACAATCAATCTGTGATACATTTAGTAGTGCTGAACAATGGTAATCCTCACACTGTGGTCGAAATGAAGACTCAAATGTTACCCAATGAGCTGTCAGAGTTAGATATTCTCGTGTTTGGTTGCTCATCCATATTCCAGACGTAAAATGGATCACTCCGCTTTCAGCTTCTTTAAGATGTGAAATAATTATTTGTTTTACATTATCATACATATCTGGAATTGCTGTCCTAGAAAAGTAAGATGGAGAAGGTAAAGAGTACTGAGGTTGCAAATATTCAAGCAGCCTGTTAAAGCCAATGTTGTCTACAAAAGAATATGGCTGAAGGTCAAGTGCAATCATTTCGGCTACAAGACTTGTGATTTTTTTGGCAACTGGGTGAGAGTCACAAAACTTGTCATTGGTTTCATCAAAATTTGAAGATCCTAATAATTCTGTGCTCAGTGGCATGTGATTATCCGTAGATGAGGATAATACTGTCTCCGAGACATCAGTTTTCAATACATTGTTATGAAACCGCTGCAAATGTCTTAGAAGGCAACTTGTGCCTAGATTTGTTGGCTTTTTCCCCCTACTTATTGTACGTCCACAGTGCATACATATTACTTTTGTTGAATCTGCAGAACAAATTGAAAAGTGATTCCACAGTTTTGAGGTCTTCTTACTATTAACAGGAAATATAATTTGATTATCATGTGTAACCATTGTAGGCAAGTCAGTCAACTTTGAAGATGAACATTCTGCAGAAGCCAAAGTGGCGTAAGGAGAATTTGCCAAACTCACATCAAGAAAGCTCTTTTGGTTTCCAATTACATCAGGATGACGTCTATATAGATGTCTCATCAAGCAGCTTGTGCCCACGTCTCCTTTCTTACCGCGACTTATCATACAACTGCAGTATCTACATACTGCTTTTAGACTGTCTGCAGGTGACAGTGAAAAGTGGTGCCAAACTTCTGATTTAAGCCTTTTCATAATCCTTTTATTTTGCTGAAATACAGCAGTAGGTTCAAATATTAGTGGACCTAGTCCCTCACACTGTTTCTCAGGAGATGAAACAAAGGAGACTTCACCTATATCATCAGAAGATGACAACATTGAGTCTTCCACTAGAGCATCTCCAGAAGAGAGATTAGTATGGATCTCCTCAGAGATTCTGTCTGGAGAAGAAGAAACAGAAGTTGATTCTTTCATTAGTTTTCCAGGAGAGGATGACATAGAATTCAGATCACTATCTGAAGGTAGTAAAGAAGGCAACAAAGTTGGAGGTGCAGTGTAAAGAGGTGGTATGCTGGTACCACCCCCATTCTCTTGCAGGACAATGGAACGATGGGCTCTCCACATGTGTCTTATTAAACAACTCGTTCCCAAGTCTTTTCCATTTTTTCCTCTACTGAATTCATTCATGCAATGGATGCAAACAGCTTTAGAATTATCTAGAGGTGACAAATAAAAGTGTTTCCAGACAGCAGATCTCCTTCTGGAACCTGATGTGCTCTTTGGAATTACAACAGTTTTTTCTGCTACATTCTCCAGAGTGTCATCATACTGGTTGTTGGGTAGCTGTGGAGAGGACCCAACCATGACTTCTTTGCTGCACTTTTCAGAAACTGAGATATCTGATATTTCTTCAGAAGAAACAATTGAAACAGATTCCTCAATTATCCGATCTGGAGACGGTATTTTAGAGGCCATTTTCTTGACTAGTTTTATGGGCGATAACATAGAACTCAGATCTCCAACATCTGCAGACTGAGGTGGCAGTAACAATGTAGGTGAAGAAAAGGAGGATATACCTGGCATACTTCCATTTTCTTGAATTAGTACAGTGGGATGGGCTCTCCTCACATGTCTCATGAGACAACTTGTACTCAGGTCCTTTTCATTTTTACCCCTGCTAAATTCTTTCATACAGTACATACATATTGCTTTAGTACTATCTCTGGGAGATATAAAAAAATGGTTCCAAGCAGGTGATTTTTTTCTGGAGCTTATGTTTCTGCTAGAAAGGAGGCTTTGTGTCACAGCTTCCATTGCTACATCATACAGCGTACTACTATACTGAGAAAAAAGAGATCCATAATCATCTTCATTTTCTGTAGATAAATATTTGCCAGGGTTGTTGGTAATGAAGTTCTTTTCTTTGTCTTCTTGTTCATCACTGCTGTCCACATGTTTGAAATCATCTTGTTCTGTCTTTATATCCATTCTTTCTAGAGTACAGTTAATGCTGTCTTCCTCTTGCTCTACTTTTAAGTTATTGATTTTACCCAATACAAAATTACCATCCATACTGGGGGAACCTGTTTTACTCTTGTCCATGGATGACAAATTCTTCTTGCCAAATCTTCATTTATTAATAAATATAAATAATTTAAAAGATTATTTAAAATTTGATTAAAATGATGTATCTTGTATATTGAATGCACAAACACAAATGTGTGTATGTGTTAAAATAATCTCTGGTTTATGAATTCTGTATCGTGTTGTGCATAAGCAAATATGACTAGTCATAAAAATGCATTTAAAAATTATAGACTTAATTAATGGAATCTCATTTTTTCCCCAGGATCAGGACATTTCAGGTCATAGATGAATGTTCTCAAAGACAGCTACTGTTAAATGCTTCATGTTGTAGACATAATCCTAAAAAATGAATGTTCTATTTTCTTGTTGAAGGAAGCCATTCTGTTCATCTTGATTGGGCAACTGTGATTCTTTTGCACCATCTAGAAATAAAAAAAAAAATAATAAAAGACAGAAGTTGACTAACAGTTTAAATAGCTACAATAAAAGTGAACTGAAAACATGCACTAAATGTTCTGTAGGGTAGTTTTTTTTCCTTTGAGATAAAAGCAATTCAGTGTACTATTGAAAAAAGGAAAAACCCCAACATTTACTCAATACATTTACTGTGGGCAAATACATGTCTACACATGCAGCTCTGGTTCAGCTTTGACAAAATATGAAGTCCAAGCATCATTTTTGTATTTGCTTGGACATACCTATGCCTCATCCTACATCCTAATTCAACCACTGCATACATGCTTATATACACAAACATATACTAGATAGGTGTCTGTATCTACAGATATATATGAAGACAAGCAGGCATTTAATCATGTTGGCAGAGAAATACATACTTAAAACCAAATGTTAAGGTATACTCCTGTACATGCGAGCACTTTCTTAATGACAACAGTGTTTAAAAAAGCAACGTTTTACAAGAAACCTCCGTAAGGATGTTCAGCGTTGTCACACTAATCTTTCCTTCCGCTGACCACACGGTTATATTCATGCCATGACACTACTAGAAAACACCATACTATAGAAACAAGCTACTTTTAGAGTGTCACGATTAAAAACCAAAATGCTTCATTTAGGATAACTGGGCTATGCAAATGTCATATATACATTGAGGTGTCCCAAAAGCATAACAATATCACTCAGAAGCAATGATACATACAGTTGCATAAGCTGGTGCCTAGTGCAGCACTGCCAGCTCAAGTTCCTCACGTACCCAAGGGTTATACTACAAAGCCCATTCACACTGAGATAGCTCACTTGCCTCATAGGTAAAGACCTCCTCTACCAACAATTCCAGTACAAAGAATAGGTTTTTGAAATATAGCTGCATGTATAGCTGCATATAAATCACAGGGCAACAACAGGTTCAAAAACCAGAACCCCCTACCAGCTCCACACAAACCTGAAGAAGCTGTCTGCATTTGTCAGTCACTTTTTTTTTTTTTCTTACTACAGTTCTATCAGAATTCTAAATTTTGCCAATTCTCTTGTGTCATTAATGTAGTTACTGGTGCCTTCATTCAAGATAATAAGTGTTTTTTAACCACACAGGTGATGCTACACTACGCACTTCAATTTGTGCAAACTGGATTTTTTGGGGCTCTTTCTTCCCAGCTGAAAACAAAACACAAATTTGAATTTTTTATTTTAAAAACTTCTCACACAATTTTCATGTATTACTCAAACACAAGGATTTCAGCCGACAAAAGGTGAAATTAGTCATAGCTACAAGACACATTAAAAATGTCTAGGTTGTACTCACACAGCCACTTCCCCCTTGTAACAAGACTAATGACTAATGTCATATTAGTCTTGTAACCTTTTTTAAATAATATTTCTCTGAGGTCTGTTTACAAAAATCAGAAACACATTTTGTGTGGATGTCAGATTTCTGGAAAGCCTACCATAGCAATAACTTTCTTTTCCAGTGCAGGGGAAGGGGCAGAGAAAAGGAGGTGCAATCCGCTTATTATATCTATTTTAAGAAAAGAAAGATGGAGCACTCAGAACTTGCAAAGAGGAAGGCTGTAACTCTGGTTTTCTTTCTGTGAAAGTTTTAGTATTTGTGCTCTGCCTTTCTCTCTCTTCCTCACAAAAAAGGGAAAAAAAAAAAGATGTTTTCAGACACCAGAAGATATGAGCGTTGAGCATGAAGAACATCAGTTCTAATGGAGAGACTTGAGGAGAAAGAAAAACCTTAAATTTCTAGAAGAAATTTAAACACATTACACAGTACTTCCCATAGGTTTGTGAAATCACATCTAAGAACAACTGGCAGAAAAGACTAAATTTACATCACTCAGTATAAAACTGAATGAAACACAAGTTAGTGATCATACACATCTTGATGATACGCAAGCATGTGCATCTGGGACAAGAGAGAAACTATAAGATAGTCGACATTTTTAATAGAAATCGATCTAAGGTGGTCTTTATTTTCATTTTTAATTTGATCTAGTTTGTGAATTTGGAGCTTGGACTTCACACAGGAAAAGCAAGAATATATAATAAGCTGCTGTGTCTTAGGATCACAGAATAGAAAAGCTCACAAGCAAGTGTCACCACGCAGAGCTTACAGAACATAAATTATTCACGTAAGTGCCAAGTTACAGTAAGCACATTACAGATTCCTAGCTAGATTTGCACAAAATACACGCACACATCCATTGGCATCAGGTTCTGATCAAGTTGTGCACAAATCCTTTGCCTCAAAACAGGTAATCACATCTCTAGCCTGCAATTCCTGTAATTTCTTAACTATGCAAAAACAGTTCTAGGCTTTGAACAGAAAAATCCATGGAGATGCTTCACTTGTCCCTGTCCTGATAAGCAGTTACTGCTTAACACAGCTAAGCACAAGGTAGCTGTAATGGGAAGATTGGAAACCTGATAAATAAGACCAATTGCAAACTTCACAACAATACTTAACTAGAGTGACATTCATGAACAACACACATGGCCAATGGTTAAGTTCTTAATCATTATCACTACATATTCAAACAGTTAGGCCCTAATCATCTTATCCTAAATTAGCTTTGAGTACACAATACCACTGAGCTGATGCCATGTAGTTAAATACTGATGGCTATGGTCCTTGATGGGCTTAGTGCTGAAGCTGAGGTGAATAGGTGAGAGCACTATTTGGACTCTGAAGCAGGAACCTGGTGATAGACTTTCTTCCCTATTTCTCATTGCTGTTGCTGGGTGTTTTTAATGCTCATAATCTCCACCAAAAACGAGTATGGGAAGCAATCTCATCTGCTCCTTACATTATGTATCTTCTTTTCTTCAGGACCAGAAACTGTTCTTGTTCTACCAGGAATCTTTCCTGCTTATTCTATATCCTTGGTTTTTGCTTGCAGATGTTACTACTTGAATTGTTGATTCCCATGATTTTCTGTCTCCTATTTGTGCAATTAAACATAGGTCTCCCTTTGCAGCACATATTATTTCTACATTTATGCCTAGCTGTGATACGCTTTCAGGCTCTTAGGTGGGTCATGCTATTAGCAGTGTTATGAAGCGCTTATATACTGTGGCCAGTTACATTATTTTAGTGTACTTATGACTGAGTTTAAGACAAGAAATCATTAATTATATCTTGTCCACTTTATGACTGTTACAGGTCTCTGGCTACATAGCACATATTCTTTCTGGGCATTGTTGCTGCCTTCTAGGAATGCTGACCAGCTGAGAGTCCTAAAGGAGACTCTTTAGGGCTGCTAGATCACTTCCTGGGAAATCCCCAAAAGTTGGATGCCCCTTAGACGATTTTGCATGTTTTGGGTTGTTTGTTGTGGGGGGTTTTTTTGGTTTTTTGGTTTTTGTTTTTTTTTTTTTCCATTTTCTTTCAAACATTTAAGCATGATCTCTATTGCTTTGAGTGTTACTACATCATACTGTGAAATTAAGTCAAGCTCACTCCGTCCTTGAATCCTTGAGGGTTCAACCAAAGTTTTCTTTATAATACAGTCCCTGAAATACTCGGGGTTAGAAAGATAGGTATGCCAATTCTATGTAAGAGGCTACCTGTTTTAAAAACAAACAAAATACTCCATCCTGTTTTAAAATTTTATAGTAACCAAGAACGAAGTATGAGTTTGGTTATGACCACCTTTAGATAGCTTATTTATCCTTGGACGCAAGCCACTCGAAGTTAAGGACCTAAACAAACAGGATATTCAAGAAGGAAAATGTTTTCAAAGGTACAAAAGGCTACAGGCAGTCAGCTCAAAATTAAAGTGATTTATGCCTTTGAAATCTCCTCAATTAGATACAGACAAGCAAGTGAAACAGAATTAAGAGTCACCTTGCAACAAAAATCTTCAAAGAAAATAAAAGGAACTAGAAAACAATTATCTACTCAAATGTACTACTCTAGACTATTAGCTCCTGAGCAGCTGTAAGACAGTTGGTGGTTTGCTGTGGCAAGAAGCCTGCAGAAACATTTTATAGGATTTTCTATTCAAAATGGGATTACTGAAAGCATATAGTGGTTGACAAGAAGTATCAGCAGAATGTCACTGATCCAAAGAGTGCCACAGTGGACTGCCATGACCAGAAGAAATCACTGCTAAAGGAAGGGGGTAAAAAAAGAGAAACACCAGTGTCTTGAGATTGCAGAGACATACATTAACATACAGAGAAGTATGAGAAGTATCCGAGAACACTGGACCATGAGCAGATTATTTGTTTGTAAAGCAGATAGTGACCTGCAAGCTTTAAACAATTTTAGATTTTAGGTTGAGTAATCAGGCAATAATCACAGACTTCATTGTATTACAGAATCTTTGTGCAAATAATGGTCTAGAGAAAGTAGTTTAAAACAAAAAACTTTAAAATTATTATACAAGTGCATATAGTGTAAATACAAATACACACACCTGCAAAATGCAAGAGTAGTTGTTTCAGGAAAGATGCAAAATGTGGAGACAAAGTGAAAGCAAAACTATTTACTAGTTTGAAAAAAAAAAATCAGAAGTAGTGACAGATTTTGAGCGTAGGAGGTACATAAAAGCACATTAAAAACAAATTGCACAAACAGATGTCAGTTTTAGAATAAACAGTGTTAATTTTATTTATTTTTGGAAATGTGCAGACATCATTAAGAACATTGCCTAAATAGAAAAGCCCCAAAAGCAAGCAATACAAGCAATAAGGAGGAAACAATTTAAGAAATTATTATTAGCTTCCTCTTCAATGGCAGGTACTATGCTAATTAAGGAATATTTGCTAAAAAAAAATCCCACCACACAAAAAAACAATAAACTCCAAAAAAGTGAAAACAAAACACACATCCAAAAACCTGTAACAAATAAGCAGAACAGTTTTATAAATGTATAGCCTAGATGATTACCACTTTTCAAAGTTACAAATCCCTTGAAGAAGGAAAACTAAGAATAGTAATGTATTTTTTCTATAGAAAATTCCTATGACAAACTATCAGTACTAGCTGTAAAGAACTGCAGAAGCTTGCAAGATACTGAGCAATTAAAATGTGTTATTAGAAGAGACTGCAAAATTAGCATGTTAGTCACACTCTGAAACCAGGTGGGT
This sequence comes from Strix aluco, assembly GCF_031877795.1. Lineage (NCBI taxonomy): Eukaryota > Metazoa > Chordata > Aves > Strigiformes > Strigidae > Strix > Strix aluco. The sequence continues at coordinate 68,226,609 of NC_133935.1, forward strand.
CCTATGCTAAAGTTTCATTGAAGCTCACAGGAATCTGTACAGACATACAAGCATGAACTAGTGGATGCAACAGCATAATTGGGATCAAAGTACAGAAAGTTAGGCTTAATAAAAGAGACAAGTTGGTTTGCACCTCATGGGAGGTATGATTTGCAGAGGACTGTTAGGAGAGGAAAAAAAGAGGGAGGTAAAGCCACCTTTACTATTCCATTACTTTTCCAGTCACCTGAAAGGCAGATCTTACATTAACCAATAAGTGTTGTGGTTTTACAAAGGTATTCTCTTCAACTTGCAAAATAACCTCTCACGTCCACGACCCCAAACGCCCCATCTGGACACAAGAGTAAAGCGTGGAAACAGCACCACCAATACTGTACATTGCTCCTTGTTGACAGGAATAGCCTTCACACTAACCAAATACTGGAACAGAAAATAACAATTAGGACAAGTAACACCCGATATTTTTATTAGTCTTATATGAGAGAGTTGAAGTTTATAGCAATCTGTGCACTTAACAGAAAAGATGTTTAAAAAAAAAATCGGAGAAGCATATGTTAATGAAGGGGAAAACATCATAACCAAAATTATATTTAAGTAAATAAACCCCCCACAAAAACAGTATACACAGAAGAAGAGGAAAACAAACAAAACAACCAAAAACACAGAAGCTATTACTCTTGTAAGTGCTCTCTATTACTGGAGAGAAAAACCCTGATGCTAGAAATTGAAAGTATTTTTATTTAAAATTTCAACTATTTACTATGCTTTTTTCTGTACTTGTATCTTAAAAAAGTGATATATCAAACTAACAAAAATACAACTTTTTTTAATATTGCCTGAGATATCTATGTTTAGCTCTTGTTCTGTCAAAAACTACTGGTCTTGCAGAAGTCTAAATTTCTCTCTCCATGACCCCTTCCCAATTAGGAGGGCTGTAATATTTTATCTTTCACCTTTTGTTTTTGTTTCATCTATTCCACCATGAGTTTTACAGGGTCGTCTTCCTATGGGACTTACCCATCAAGGTCTCACTCTCACTAAGGCTCCCTAAGTACTCCTGAAACACTTGTAGAATGAAAAAAAAAAAAAAAAAAAGCAAGCTTTTATAATTATTTTTAAGGTTCCATTCTGGCCTGAGACAAACATTTAGAAAATTCCTAATTTACACACCGGGAACATTCATGAACAGTTTTATATGTTTGTGTAAACAAGAAAAGACTGATTCAGCTTTCAGACTAGGGCTAGTGGTGGGAGGGGGGAAAAAAAAAAAAAAAAGGGGGTGGGATTATTTCCTTCGGGGCTGGAGCATTTCACTGACGTGTGGCCAGCCAAGCAGGATTCCGCGAGTAGGAGCTGTAACAGGCTGGGAGGCAGGAACCAGGCAGCTCCTGGGGATGCTGTGACTGCTGGGCTTCAGCTGCTGGAAGAAACGGGGCAGCATCCTGTCAGGGCTGCTGATGCCCTCACCTCCCTCATCCCTGAAGAAGAGAAGCTGGGAAAAACTACAGAGAAAATAACATATCCAGAGTGACGCAGAAGAAAGGAAATTAAAACGTGCTTTGGAATGTGATGGGACAAAGGTACATGCTCAGAGGCTTGGAAGACAAGACAGGAAAAATGAGAGCCTTCCAAGAAAGGTATGTGAGCTCCCCGGTGTGCTCATACTACTTGTCAGGACATGACACAGAGACCTCCGATTTATCCAAGTATAAAGATAATTCATGCCTCTTCACGTTGCTGAAAAACTCAGTGCTTGGTGTAAACTGGGGTCTAAATCAGTCATTCCAGACAAAGAAAAAACAAGATGTGGAGAGATGAGTATTATAGCCAAAACTATCATCATTAAACTCTGGGTACTCAACCCTGATTACAAATGTAGGAATTGAGCTAAAGTAGACACTGAAAAGTTAAAAAGACTACCAGCTAAATGTAAACATTCCCCCTTTCTTGCCTCCTGTCCCCCAAAACATTAAATAATTTTACTATGAACGTGGACTATTTTATATTAAGCTCTAAAATAGACCTGTTGGTGCCAAGTCATATTTTTTTGGTGTAGTTGTCTCTGGACTCTTCTTTCTGTCTTCTCCCCCACCATCACTATATTAACAGTCATGCAGGAAGATAACAATCAACAGCACAGCTCAGAAGTGACAGTTTTAGTCTTAGACCACTGTTAAAGGGATAGTGTCAAGTTAAAAATCTAATCAGCACACAGAAAACACCTAACACTGCACAAACTCAAATTCCTCAAACTCAAACTTAGCCTCTTACTCTTTTAAAAAAGCCGGTTTATTTTGTACATTTGTTTTCTACTCTTGCTGCTGTAAACATCAATAAGTCTATGGGACTCCGTTCACTGATCATTTTCAGATATTCCCTGAAACCTCAGGAAATATACAAGAGCTAAAAGCCCCAGCTTTGTACAAATATCTCCATCTCAAACCCTAAATTACTTGCATCATGGTGTATGGAAGAAAGTGTGCACACCAGCTTCCTCCTGCACAGAACTACGTTGGCTCTTATACTAATGTGTAAAAGGAGAGAAAATAATTCATGATAGTGGCAGAACTGAAGAGAAACGGTATGATTTTCAGATTAGCATAATTTAAAAAAATACTCTGTAATGAAAATTAATTAAAAAGCAGAAATTAATTAAGATTTAATTTTAAAAATTAAAAGAGGATCTGGTTCTTAATTCAGTTCTTACATCAGTATATCCTCAACCATAAAACTTCTTTTAAAGACTGAGATAATGCTTTTTAAATATTATACATTTCATATTCATTATTTTAAAAGTCTGATATAAATAAGGATATTTGTGTTAGCATGTGTATTATTCACATCTGGCTGACATTTACTTCTGGCATCCCTGTTTAGTGCCCAACCCGATTTGCTAAACATACTCAGTACCCAAATGTTTCATCAGACCGCAATGATACAGACATGTTTAAGAATAAAGCAGGTGTTTGATATAGGGTAGGGAGTCAAAACCCAAGCTTATTTCTGGAGAAATCAGCCTTCATAATTTATTTGACAATTGATTAAGCATATATCTACTTGAAGCATCATCTTCCACTACCCAGGTTTAAGCAGCACTGTTAAACGCTATAAAGCCCATAGCACAAAAATCCCCATTCCACATGATTTCCAAACAGTAATTATCTTACAAGGAAAATAAAAATGCAAAGCTAAAACAACAAAAAAGTCACCTCGACCAAAACAATGTCACTCCCACGTTTCATATAAAAAATAAATATCAATGTGTTGCATGTACTACCATACATAATATTATATATCACGACAAACAGTAACACTACTCACACCTACAATCACCTGATATGCCTTTAATTGTTGCTATTTTTTTTTTCCTAGAGCACGAAAAGTACTAATAATCTCAAATGGGGCTATCTTCTTTCACATGTCCTTTGCTAACTTCCCATAGCAGCACACTATAAGAAAGGATATAAAAAAAGCAGGTTGCACACATGCTAATCACTTCTGTCCCAGCTTTTACTAAGAGATCACTCATAAAAAAGATCTGTCACGATAAGCAAATTATGTCAACAGTTGTCTAGGATCCAAACTGTCTCGTAAGTGTTGAAGTGCTCTCTCTCATTATCTGGTATGATACTACTGAAGCAATACTTGCAGGATATGTTTCTATGCTCTTGTTCACACCTGTCATTTGTTAAAATGCTGATGTTTTAAGCAATAATTTCATTAAAACTTTAAGCAGGATTTTCCTAAATCTTACACATCTGTTCAGTGTTGCTCCAAGTGAAAGCTACAGGAGATTATACTCTGATGTTTTTATCATTTGCCATTTTTGACAAACATATTATATGCTAATAAGATGAGGTAATTCTTGATGTTATGAGAGATAAGGTGGTTTTCTTAAGAAAAAAAATTTAGATTTTTTTTAAACAGTTGAAGCATGCATTGTTTGGCTTATAGCATTTTTAGTGCGGGACACCAAAGCTGCTTTTAGTAGCTCATGGTGTACAATTTGGGGCTCAGGCAAGGGGAGATGAAGGAAGGTTGCAGTAACACAACATGAGGGTAAAATGCAGAAGATAAAACTAAGAACAGAGTAGGGAAGATGCATCAGTATTATCATGGAACAGGAAACAACACACAACCAAAACCACAGTAACAACAGTTAAGTTCCAAAAGAATGAAAATCAGAAGAAAAAACATTTACTCCATGTTGCTAGAGAACAGCAACCTGCTTTCAGAAAAGCATCAGAAAATTCAAAGCAAAGCTCCTCTGACATTTTCCCCAAGTGATCAATTCATCTGCCTAGCCCATTACTCTTCTCTTCCTCCTCCTGTGCAGTCCACAGCTGACAGAATAAATAGGATAGGATTAAGACAGGAGATTCTTCTCCTGACTAGTCCACCTTCTTAGCTTGCAACATACACTTTTGTTAGTTTGGGTTTTTTTTAAACGTCTATCTTTAAACTCAGTAAGAGTGAAAGCTTAAGCACTTTAAGGATGATTTCAGTTAAAAATGAGACACTTGTAAAGGAGAAAGCTGAGTGTTTCAAAAGATGAATAGGCATGATGATGAAGAATGAAAAAGCAGTTAGGAGAAGCACACCATGTCTTGTGTACAGTAAGTCTTCTTGGAAATCTTGCTGAAAACATCCAGGTAAGTATAAAGTGAAAAAAACCTCACCAAACGCAAACAGGGTCCTTTCACAGAATCACAGAATCAACTAGGTTGGAAAGGACCTTGAAGATCATCTAGTCCAACCATTAACCTAACACTGTCAGTTCCCATCTACACCATATCCCTCAGCGCTATGTCGACCCTACTCTTAAACACCTCCAGGGATGGGGACTCCACCACCTCCCTGGGCAATCCATTCCACTGCCTAATAACCCGTTCTGTAAAGAAACACTTCCTGACATCTAGTCTAAACCTTCCCTGGCGCAACTTGAGGCCATTCCCTCTTGTCCTATCACTTGTTACTTGGTTAAAAAGGCTCATCCCCAGCTCTCTGCAACCTCCTTTCAGGTAGTTGTAGAGGGCGATGAGGTCTCCTGTCAGCCTCCTCTTCTCCAGACTAAACAACCCCAGTTCCCTCAGCTGCTCCTCCTACGACATGTGCTCCAGACCCTTCACCAGCTTCGTTGCCCTTCTCTGGACACACTCGAGTAATTCAATGTCTTTTTTGTAGTGAGGGGCCCAAAACTGAACACAGTAATCGAGGTGCGGCCTCACCAGTGCCGAGTACAGGGGTAAGATCACTTCCCTGTCCCTGCTGGCCACGCTATTTCTGATGCAAGCCAGGATGCCATTGGCCTTCTTGGCCACCTGGGCACACTGCTGGCTCATGTTCAGCCGGCTGTCAATCAACACCCCCAGGTCCCTCTCTGACTGGCAGCTCTCCAGCCACTCCTCCCCAAGCCTGTAGCGCTGCTGGGGGTTGTTGTGGCTGAAGTGCAGCACCTGGCATTTGGCCTTATTGAACCTCATACAGTTGGCCTTAGCCCATCGCTCCAGCCTGTAATATTACAGAATGTAATATTATATTAAGCAGTTTTAACTCTAATTTTTCTAAAATAAATTAAAAAATGAACTATATCTGTTGAACTGCTAAGACTATCATATATTAGTACCTATTCTGATACTAACCAGATCAAGTCTCAAGAGCTCCGTTTCAAAAACCCCTCATAGCTACCCGTTAATCTAATTCTGTGTTCATATTGATGCCAGTTAGTTACATGTCCTCAGATAGTTTCACTTGTGCTATGGAGAGATTTTCCATGATTTACATACATCATATTCATATATGTGTAATATGACACAGTACTATGCTTGTATGTACTTGTATCCTGGAATGCATGTGCACATAAAGGCAGGTTAGAAAGAAAATGCAGCTCATAGTCCCTAAAAAGACAAAAAATATTTTCAAGAGGATAAACAGTAGTTTAAATACTTCGTAGGGATTTTTAACAACTAAGCTTAATCACTCTCGTGTTATAAAATTTTATTTCAAGTCAGAAGATACCCTCATTTGTAAATGATTCTCCAAAGAGAACTGTTTCTCTGTACCAGGTACCTTCTTCCTTCCGCATGTAATAATTTGAAGAAATATGGCAAAGAAGACACCATCTTTTTACTACATATACTAAATATAACAGAAAATAATATTCACAATACCATCCAAGATGAGTATATAGAGTTCAGAAAGACTCAGTTTCATCTTGCCAAGGAGCATAAGAACTGCAACAAAAACAACCAGGTAACTTCAAAGACAAGCTTCCATACCACATGCAGGCGTAAATCGATCATGCCTATGATAGGGGTGAACTTCTCATGCCCCTTTCAACTATTTTTGGTCACTTGGTATTTTCTAAGGAAATTGTACATTCATCAGTAGCATCTGACATCTTCAACTGATATCCCAGTTTAAAAACCAATGACCTCAACTCTGTCCCTCTCAAAACAAACATTCCTATTCATGAAACAGGTGAGAGGGAGAGAAAAATGAGCAAACAGACCTTATTCACTTGTCAACCAGCCTGTCCCTAGCCTCCATGACACGGGGTCTTTTCCCTCTTAACTTCTTCTATGGACATATTCTCTTTGCCTTCTTCAAGACAAGGTGAGACTTTGCAGCAAAGACCCAGCTGACATGGACAACCAAGCCAGGAAAGCCGACATTGTTTCCACTAGCACCACACAGAGCACTAGCAGAAAATTCAGAGAGACTCTCCTGTTGTCCCTGGCAAACAAATAACTCGGTCTTCTTCTCCCAAAAGAACCATCCTGCTACCATAGACAGATTTTAATTTGAGCAAATAAAGTTTTGCTCGAGAAGCTAACAAAAAATACAACAAGAATTTTAATTAAGAATAAAGCTTTTAGTAGTACCTATTTTAACCAGTGCAGTTCATGAGCTTTTTAATTCATGTAATGCAACCTGTAATTTAAATAAGTTTTACAGAATAAGGTTACACAGGTATTTTATTCAGAGCAGGATCCACGACATTTTTAGTACAAGGGCAGGTAACAAAAAGGATAGCCCTTGCTGTTCCCATTTGCTTGGTTTGTATTATTATACAGAAGCCATAATAATTATTTTAATAAACCTAATATTTTGTGAGGTATAGAAAAGGGAAACAAAAACATTTAGAGAAAAGAAGGACCAGGAATCTCCCTGTTCTGTATGAGCATCACTGTATTTTCTGCCATAAACAGATTATGGTCTCCCCACAGTGCAGTAAGCCACAGAAGACAACTTAAAATCACTGGGAAAGGAAAAGAAGAATAGAACCTCAATTCCTCCTGTTTCTCAGTGCCACTGACAGCACACTCTGCACACTGTTCGGCTCCCTGAAAGCTTACCCACTTTTCCTACTATTCCAGGGGCTACTAATGCAAGTCGCAACACGGGAAAACTTTTCATGTAGAGTATTAATTACCCTGTTGTCCTTTGGTTGTTCTTTTTATTCCTGTCTGTAGATACATGCTCACAGTTATTACCATATCATGCTCCCACCCCTAATGCAAAAGAAAGAAGGGGAACCACAGAGCAGAATTAGAAAATATTATATGATTGCCATTATCTATGCCACATTTTAGCAAGGATTTGCTGTCCCAAATCTTAAATAAGAAAAGTTCTGAAGAGCCAGGATCCAGTAGTTGGGTGGGAGCTATAAACAGGCAGCAGTTTCCACACTGCTCTTTCCTCTCCCACCTCCTCATGGCATGTCTATCTAACACTATTAGATCCCTTTAATCAGGAACCAGATTTTCTTCAATGATCTAAACTGCACATTAAATCTACAGCATAGCATATGCATTGGAAAACTTCAATACTTGCAGTGGATGCTAAAGGATGTAGACCTATAACATTTCTAACCTTCTGAAACTTAACATTTTAACAGAGAAGAAAATGTCTGGACAGCAGAAAATTCCAATCTTTGTTCTCAGGAGACTCCAGCTCTATAAAAGTACTCATTCTACCAAAAGAGTGCCTTCTTAATCACAAATGAAGAAAGCATCACAGACAGAAGGAACATTTGCAAAATGCTAGCTCTCTGGGCCGCACTACTCAACCCCAGGAGCTAGTATGCAATAACTTGCTCGTAATATGCTGCATGGTGCAATCTGTAATGGTGAATACACCACATCTTGCATATTGATACACTGAAACACAGAGGAAAAACAAAGCAAGTCTTCAACTACCATGACATGGAGGAAAAATACCCCAGCAGGAAGTAGTATGAGACTTAGAAGTTTATGTATTTGATATATTCCTCACATTTCATACTTCCCCAAATAAACATATAAAAAAATTACTGTGTTCTATAAAACCTTAACAGAATAGTTAAAGAAAAAAAAAATGTCACAAGGAACTCAAAATGTGTTCTATAAATGCATTTTTTTTAGGCTGACCAAAATTATCTAAATTCTATTCCAGAGTGCTTACAACCTGAATTTCAATGAAGTACATGAATATGACAAAAAACAGGTGATAAAATGTATACACTTTTCTGTTGGAGCTCATATTGGCATTTAATTTTTTTTAAGACTAACCACTTACAGATTTCCTTATCTATCAGAACAACTCAACTTGCAGTCAACAGTTACTTCATCTGGGATTATAATTCAAGAAATAGTTCTTGAAGATACTAACACCAGATACTCATTTTCAGTAGACAGGTAGTACTAAAGTGGATATTTTCATTGAAGGCTTTTAACCTTGAGAGTCACATTAGAAAAGCACTTCAGGTAGAACTATGAAATGCTACAGTGCTTGACATACCATGAAACAGTGCAGAGCATACAGTGACCCTGAGATGAATGTATTAGAATTCAGCATTAAATACATGAGAGTGAACTTTTGGCAATTCTGGCAAAAGCAACATTGTCCCTTTTATCAAATCTCTTTACAGTGGTCTAGAACTAACTCCAAAGGCTGCTGCAAACGACTACTCTTTCTTGCTCTTTGGCTATGCTACGGACTTGGAAAGCACTAGCAGTTCATTTTTGCTTAGACTGATGAAGAATGATCCACAAGCAGATTTAGTATGTAACAAAATCCCCCACACCTTCTTTTTGGGTCACCTAGGAAAACTTTCCTTCAAGAAAATAATCTGAATCATGTTTTTATCTTTCTTTTCCTATAGAGGCCAGAATCTTATGAGGACAGGCTGAGAGAGTTGGAGTTGTTCAGCCTGGAGAAGAGAAGACTCAAAGGAGATCTTATAGCGGCCTTCCAGTACTTAAAGGGGGCTCATAAGAAACACGGGGACAGACTTTTCAGTAGGGCCTGTTGCAATAGAACAAGGGGTAGTCGTTTTAAACTAAAATAGGGTAGATTCAGACTAGATATAAGGAAGAATTTTTTTATGATCAGGGTCGTGAAACAGTGGAACAATTTGCCCAGAGCGGTGGTAGATGCCCCATCCCTGGAAATATCAGGTCAGGTTGGATGGAGCTCTGAGCAACCTGGTCTAGCTGAAGATGTCCCTGCTCACTGAAGGAAGGTTGGACTAGATGAACTTGAAAGGTCCTTTCCAACCCAAACTATTCTATGATTCTAGGACCCCACCAAGACTTCCTAGCTCAATATTTTACCTACCTTAAACATTTGTCCATCTGTTGCTAACATGTATGTTAACCAATAGTATAGGCAGCTTAAAAGTTGAACTATTTTATTCTGGGCAGGGGGAGAAAAAAATAATCAGAAAGCTCTGAAACACTATACAAGAATGACATTTATTGTTAATCTAGATATAAATGCTGATCTGAATATGAATGATTTTTTTCATCTGCATCTTAGTCAGGAATCTCAGGCTTCCGAAAAATCTGTACTCAAACTAAATATGTGAAGAAAAAAAACAAAAAAAACATGTTTCTGACAAAAAACCTAGCAAAAAATATTAAAATTTACTTTATCAATGAGGACATGAAAATCTGAACGAGTGTTATTTGAGTATAGGATGAATGTAGCATGGAAGTTACTCCCCCCTTTTTAAGAGGTAGACTGCAGGGTAAGGATGTATATATGCCAGCTGTTACCACAGAGTAAGTACCACCCCACAAATCATAAACTAGTTACTATTACTGTAACACTGTAAAGATATCCAGGCTTCCAAACTTAATTTTTAAGTCTCAGGCACTCATAAAAACCTCCTTCTAAATTATTAAGCTCCATGCAAGTCAATGCACAGGCATACAATTATTCATTACCTTTATCCATTGACTTACTCTAAATTAATAACAACAACAATGATACAAGACCCAAAACAAACAAACTGCCCACTAGTTTATTGAGCAAAACAAACAAACAAAAAAAACACAAAGAAAACTTACACATCTGTTCCACTGCATGCAGGCAGCTTCATTTGAGGTTAAATACTTGCTACTCAAACTTAATGATGATGATTGTATCTAAAGAAAAGAAGAAAGTAATTCCTTTTAATAAATTTTTTTAGTCATGTTAACTATCACAGTGGCAAGTCACAGGATGTTTCAAGTTTCTCTTTAGGTGACAGCTCCAGGAGTTGCACTTACATGACTAGCTCTCACCTTTTTTCAAAATTCCTAGCCCTCACAACTGTCAAGAAAAATTACGACATTTTCAACTCTAGAGCTCTAAAGCAAAAAAAAATACCAAAATACCACCCCCCAACACGAGTACTAAAAAGACTGCAAAGTCAAATTTTTGTACTTGTCTTGGTGCTGCTCCATTTTTTTTATGCTTAGGGATGACTACATGATGAATGAAACCAAGTCTCCACTACATGCAAGATTTCAAAGGAGCTTGCTGACACCTTTCAACGCACTACAGGATTCATCTGGCAGTTTGTTATGCATTCTCTTCATGAGCTAAACATACTGCTTACACACTGCACTTAGCATGTGTATTAATCGACATGCAATAGCATAGGATCAACACATGATTATCATTCCCCATGTATGAGAAAGTGGATTGCAAGTGGAGCATATTAAGTCAGATATTTTGACTTCGCAACAAAACAGACCAAAACAGTCTATCACAGGACATATTTCTGGAGTTTTGCAACTTCAGTCCCACTGACCATGATACAGACATGAGTGCCACTGTGTAGAGGCTCCAGCTGTTTCACTGCCCCTGTACATTAAAAAAAAAAAAAAAAGTAACAGACCAAGAAATCTTTTTGCCATCCTAGAAAATCCAGACAGTAAACTTTGACTCCAAATCCGAATGCAGAAAATGCTGGACTCTGCAATGCTTACTGGTCAGGATGTTGCTTTGTCCTCTTTTCTAAACTTCATATGGCTCAAGCATCAACAGGGGTTAAACCATCAAAGCATTCTCCCCACCAGTCAGTGTTTAACTGCTCTTACTCAGATTGTGAGATGGTCATTGACATATAGGCATACACACACACTTTTTTTTTTTTTTCCTTCTTTTTTCCTTGAGAAGAACACCTCTCAGAGGGAAGTCATGACCGCTGGCTTACTGTGCATTACAGAATGAATTATATGTAACTTCTTTTACTGACATCTTCACTTAAAAATACTTCCATACTCCTCCTTAAGCAAGTGAAAACATCTCCAGAGCTGTGCGGCTGGATAATTTGACTGTTAAGATGAGACACTTCAGCTGTCCCTACTACAGCGAACATTTAAATAATGTATACAAAGAGGAGGGTGTCAGCCAAGGAGACAGAGACCCACCCGAGGCAGGGTGCTCAGCAGGAGCAGTTAGGGAACTCTCTGAGACGTGGATTCAGCTCCTCAGGCAAAGTAGGGAAGTGAACCTGGCTCTCCCACATTCCTTGCAAGTGCCAGAGCCATCAGACTACAGGCAAGATAGAGTACAAATAATGCATCTTTATCCTCCCCGATGTCTTTAAAAAAAATCAAAACCCCACAACCCTTCCATTGTCATTTTCCCATTCTTTCACTTGTTAAAGATGACTATAAAACAGTCTCAAGACAGACCAAACATTTCATTCAATTCAAATTAATGTTTGGGTTTTCTTGATTGTTTATTTTAGTGAGAAGAATAACAAAGAAAAAGTCATTTTAGCTGGATCTGAGCTTATTTTTTTTAGAGGTAAACACTGATTCAGAAAATAGCATACACAATTACAGCAACAGGTAAGAAGCATAATGCTAATTAAATGAACCTATTTGGGGCAAAATTGGTAAAAATCATTTGATCATTGTCATGAGACATTTTTCCATACATTTTGTAAAGAATTGCAAAAGAATTTTGCTAAAATATGTCACAGCTGTTAAACCAAGACTATTTTCAGCCATAAGTTTCAAGCTATTGACTACTAAAATCCAGAACTGGCTTTTGTATTAAATGTACAAAAAATCTGACCACTCAGTGCAAAAACTGCTCTAACACACCAAGGGAAAAATATCTGTATGACACTAGTGAATGCAAACTAGCAGACATAACTCAAAAAAAAAAAATCCAACAAGCTTTCGGGCAGCTGTAACAGTGAACTAGTAACCCTCTAAACCTTCAAAGAGGGATCGTCCAACCAACCCCACATGTCATTATAAAGCAGAGGGGGAAGGGTAAGAGGTGATAGATGGGAGGCAAGCATGCAGTAATAGCTAAACAGAGCACACAGGTTGCAAGTTTAAGTAAAGATTATGGTAATATTTCTTATGTCAACAGCCACTGAAAACTAGTCTTATACAGGTTATAGGAAAGACTAATACTTCACTTTCCAAGGTGTTGTTCAACATAAAAAAATTCACAATTTGTTCTGAATTATCGCACATGAATGAAAATACGGACCTTAAAAATCAAGCTATTCTTATCAGAAAAAAAAAAAAAAAAAAACAACAAACCAAAATAATACTACCATGATTAAACTATGTATGATACTAGTTTAGGATAGAAGTTCCTCCATTTTGGCAGAAAAAACTTCATAAAAGCTTCAGTTGTTCTTACTTCTTGTTGTGTGTGCTTTAAACTCTAGATTTCACTTGAAAGCTATCTTTAGGCCACAGAAACTATTCATTTTTTTCACCAACTGGTTGAAATGAAACAATCTCATAGTTGTGAACTGAGAGATATTGATGATGCCAGTAGCAAATGCAAAATAAACAGCCAAAGTTGTACAGAAAACAATGCACATCTGCCACATGCAAGAGAACACTTTTTTGTGAAGCCTGTTTGGAAGGGTACACTAGAACAGATAACATGATGTAAATTATTTTATGTCACTACTACTAAAGTAGATTGTCCCTACTTAGGGAAAAAACGTCAGTTACGATGGTGAGTTAAACACTATGGTCTACAATGTGCAAAATCCCCAACTAAACTATCTATAATACTGTTTTCTATGTAAACCTAAGCTCATATATGTATAGCAACACACCTATTTGCATAAAACTGATTATTTTAACTGTACATTACAGTGGCAACCTCATAGCACAATATGCTCATTTTGAAGATGAGAACTCCTACAAATTAAAAGCAAGCCTCAAAAGACAGGATTTACAAAATCCTCCCATAGAATCTTCACCGTGAATGGTGGTAAAATGCAGCAAGGTGTTGGGAGATATATCATCTGCATTCCTTAATTCAAACTTTCTGAGCCACAAAAAAAAAAAAAAATCTCTAAGAAGTCATTGTATTTAAGGTTCTAAAAATTAGAACAAATTCCAGTAAAAAGGGAAGGAAAAAAAGATGCAACAAGCTCAAAGGCCACGTAAACCAGCAACTATTCCCTACAACCTAAGAGTTTGCCAGGACTTCTTTCTGTAATACCTAGTTCTTAAGAATCTTTGATAGGAGGACATTCTACTTTACATGGATAGACAATTTTAAATAAACGTATGAAATTCAGTTATCCCCCTGTATTTCCAAAGAACCTGTTATAAGCCTTAGTGATGCATTATGTGTACCGAAGTAGACCCCACTCTGCACTAACCACCTGTGACCCCATGACACCAGCTGTTCTGCAAACACAATTCTTGCTCAGGACATTTGCAGTCTAAGTTTAAAATGAGCCAGAATAGGTGGAAACACCAAACAGAGAGAAAGGCCATAGCAGACAAGGTAACAGAAAGGCAGTAAGCATTATTCTAAACTCATCACCTGTCTAGCCTTTCACTATTATATACTTTGTCTTTCACATGATCATTGAGGATGCTGTACCTGTCACAATGTTGCTTCATATAGAGTAACAGAGTTACGGTTATTCAAAAGTACAAATGTTTAAAAAAAACTTTTCTCGGAGAGGCTTAGTCTAGATATTTAGTTTTACTTAATTCTCAATCGATTCTTACATTTGTCTGCTCTGGAGAACTCCTATGGAATAAATTCCTCAACATTTGTTAAAGGTAGAAGATACTAGTAACACTTTAAGTACCAAAGTAGATAGCCATCCAACCATATAAAAACTTTCAGCACCTTGCCTGTTGATCTTACACCTAGAAGATAGCACCCATTTAAGAGTCCACAAAACAATTTCTGCTGCTTTTAATATACAATGAAGAGATTCAAGATTTTTTTTCTCCTCAAAACCAATCTCCATAGTAAATAATATCTAGAACACCCCTGTCCAGTATTTGTACAAACACAAGCTTCCTAGTAGCAGCGTGGTATCTTGGGCACTGTTGATAAAGTCTTCCAGACTTCACTACCCCCAGCATGTATTCCATGAACATCCTCTTGAGTGCATGTCTGTGCTTTAAGTGAAACGTTGCACTACTGAAGATAACCTTTAGAAGAAGAGAACTGCACTCACTCTCTTGAAAAGCAAAACGCACACACACACATAGCGGGCCATACAGACAACAACACATAAGGAAAGCCTGAGAAGTATGTTTATATTATGAGGGCTTGAAAGACTTTCTCTGCTTGGCATTATAGGCATAGCATGACAGCTCATGCTAAATTATTGAAATCTCTCAAAGATACCCCCCAGAAACAAGACACGGCTGCTTCTGACACATAAGCACCAGGGAGAAAGGATCCAGGAAAGAGGACTTTTTTCTACACTGCAAAGCCAAACACTACTAAACTTAGCAATGATAATTAGAATCACCATTAATGCAGAAGAGGCCTGGCACCTTTCATTGCAGTAATAAGTGTTTCTACACTTTTAGTAGACTGCACGTGCAGCAGACAACTTTAAGGGTATCAGCCTCTGAAATCCAGTAAGCATTGTCACGCAGCCAGTCCCTACCATGAGCAGCTGTCTCGGTGTATATCTAGAAGTTACAGAAGACATTTTTAAGCAAAATTACCGCATCCCAATAAGAAAACGGAAGCAGCAGTACATGAAAGTTAAATTCTACAATTTTTCCACATGCACCTCTCCTGAGCGACTCTGCTCAAGAGGGACAGGGCTGGGAACTTCACCCCACGCAGGAAGAGATGCGATGTTTACGCCGTGGCCGAAGCCGCCGGCGGGCGCCTGACCCCCCTCGTGTCCCGTGTTCTCGGGGGGAAACGCTTTCTAGGATTTCCTGGGCTTTTCGGCCCCGGCGCCCGACTAGCCAGCCTGTGCGGAGGAGCCCGCCCGCCCGCCCGCCAGTCCCCGCGCAGCCCCAGCCCGCACCCTGCGCGGAGCCGCGGGCTCTCCGCCCCCGGGGCTGCCCAGGCCATCTTCGCTCGGGATGGCAGCGGCCACATGGTCACCGCACCCTCCGCGGGTCCGGCTCCCGCGGCCTCCCGGCGGCGCGGCCCCGCCAGGTGGGAGCGGGCGCGGAGTCCCGGCGGGTCCCTCCGGCCCGGCCCGCGTCGCGCACAATGCCGGGCGGGCTCGGGGCGCGGCCAGCGGCGCGGCGGGCACCCCTCCCCGGGCGGGGGACGGCAGAGCCTGCCGGGCGGCCCGGGCCAGCGCCGAGCCCCCGGGGACTTGCGACCCCCGCCCGCCAGGCCGACTGGGCCCCCTCCCGGGGCCTCGCAGACAATGGAGCCAGCACCGCGGGCCTAGTCCCCGGCTTCCTGCGCCGCCCCGCCGCCACACGCCCCCTCCCCGGCCTGGCGGCGCTGTCCTGCGGGCGCTCCCAGGCGGGACGGGGCGCCGCCTGGCCCGGGGCGCGGGGTCCCGGCCGCACAAGCACCGGCGCCACTGAGGCAAAACCCGGCGGCGGTGGGGGGGGGGGGGGGGGGTAAGAGGGGGGGAGAGGCGGCGGGGGCCGGCGGAGGGCGAGCCGGACCGCCCTACCCGGCCCCCTCCCGGTGCCGGAACGGTGCCACTCACCTCCCCGGGCGGCCGCCGCAGGGGAAGCCGGAGGTCGCCGCCGCCCGGCCGGGCCCGAAAGAGTTAAAAGGAAGGGCCGGGCGGGACCGTCCCATTCATTAGCCGGGCGCTTTGTCTCCGGCCGCCGCCGCCGCCGCGGCGCTGAGCAGGCTGCCCCGGCTCGGCCGCCACGGGGCGCGGTGCGCAGGCGCCGGGCGCGGGGGGCGGCGCTGCCGCCGCTGAGCGGCCGCACGCACGACGCGCAATATGTCATGCGGGCCGCAAAATGGCTGCCCCCGGGCCGTGACGCTCAGGGGGCGGCGGGGCGGTGGCTCGGCGCCCGGATCCGGATCGGGGCGGTAGCTGCGGCCGCAGGGAGCCGGGTGTTCTGCTGCGCCGCCCCCGCGGCGGGCCGGGGTGAGACGCGAGCCTTCTGCGCACAGGCGCGGCCGCGGCGGCCGCTCGCTTCCGCCCGCTGCGTTTCTGGGGCGGCTGAGGGGAGCGGCGGCCGCTGCCGCGGCTCCGAAACGGCGGGGACGGGGCGGCGCCGGCCTGGGGGCTCCTGCGGCGCCGCAGGCCCCGAGCGACTGGCAGGGCTTCTCCCCGGCCGGCAGCGCCTTCCCTGGCCGGCCGCAGGCGGGCGCCCCGAGCTATCCCGCGGCCGGAGCGGCCGTTCCCGTCCTCGTAGGGGGGGCTGGCGGGCGGGGCAGCGCGGGGCGCTGGTGCCTGGCGGGCGGCGTGCTCGCTGCCGGCAGGGCCTCGGCTTCAGGCAGGGCCGGCAGCCTACCCTGGCCGAAAGCCTGAGGAGAGGCCTTCATGGGCATCGTTCCGCTGGGGCACGGGCACACCGTTACTCTGAACACAGCTCCCACCTTTTCAGGAATTTAATCTCCATTATGCATATTTGCGTTTAAAAAAATCCCCACCTTGATATATATTTGTGGTCTAATGCACACCGGATTTGGTTTTGGGCTCTGTTTTGCTGTACTTGCAGCCACTGTCTGCCTCAGGAGGGGGCAGTTCACAGGACGCTTCCATCTGATCTGTGTAGCTGTCACGGGGAAGGCAGTTGAGGGATGAAGGATATGCGTTGCATCAGTTCAGCGAAGCGGTGGCCCACTACATGCTTGACATCTTGGAATTTTTCTTGGTAAAGCTTCTCCAGTGTTGGTGTTCAGTTGTAGGTTGGTGGTTGCCTTCTCTGACTGAGAAGGAGTAGTCAAGGTTGTCAAGTGGACTGAGTGATCCAAGGCTTTTTGGGTGGGGGTGAAACAGGGTGGTTTGTTTTGGTGGGTTTTTTTTAATGTATGTCACTTCTGCAGAGAGGTTGTTAAAGATATGATCTGGTAAGACTTTGATGTTGTCAAATTGCCAGTGGCAGTCATAGATTTCTGCTTCTTTGACTTAAGTGTTGTTGGTCATAATAACATGCATCTTACCTTTGGGATTGGAAGCAGGACAAAAACATTATCATCGCTGATTTGGACGCAATAATAAATTTTACATTAAGATAGTGTTTAGGGAGAGAAAAAGTGCTTAAGCAAGTACTTTCTTTTGATCTGAGTTGTTTTCATCAGTTAATTGATTTTTTTTTTTTTTAATTGAATGGATTTAGTAAAAAAATGTTTCAGTAGATATATGGCAGTTGATCACTTTTTGATTTGAAATAGTGGAGCTCTTGAACATGCTTCTATAGTATTTCTATGTATTTCTATAGTACTGGTGAGGTCTTCTAAATGCCAGTCAGCATAAAGTAAATGATCTGTTATGGTTCACGCTTCCTTTGGAAATCTCATGTCACTTTTTTTTTATTATTCAAACACTACTCAAAATCCCAACAAAATAGCTGTTACGCTGTGTGCTGGCAGTCCTCCTTTGTTCCATACGATAACTTTTAAATTACAGCGTGTTTTTACTGATACAGTTGAACTGCTACTGTAGATGATTGAGGTCAAGTAACTGAGGCCAAAGCGACTTGAGGTGAAGGTACTTTGACTTGGCCACTTTCCACTGTTACAAAGTGCATTTATATGAATACAACTACTTAAAAATGAAGATTGGTCTTGGCTGGATCTGCCAACTAGACTCAGTCATGGAGGTGTGAGAGCTTAGTTAAGAAGCCTTTATCATCAGTCTGTTGGCAAGAAATTATGGTCATTATTTAACATGCAATATTAATAATAAATAGAAAGATATAATCTTATAAAGCATCTCTTGGAGAACTATAAAATTGTAACAGTTATGTTGAATTTTACGTGGAATTACATAGACTTATCAAACCAAATAAAGCCTGATAATAGTAGAATATGTGGCTCTATTAACTGTTTGGGTTTTTTTTTAACAGCTATGAATTTAAAGAGTTTCCCAATTTGTAGTTGGAAATTTTACAGTAAATTAAAGACTGGAAATTCACTTTGTGCTCTCCCACTGCATGTTGCTCTTTCTGTATGCACCTCTCTGTACCTCTTCATTTTTTCATACATACTATTCTGGTAACTTCCTTAAGCGTTAGTGAAAGTTGAGGTTAATGAAAGTTCATTATTTCTTTAAATTATCTTCTAAATGGCTTGAAAACCAATCAGTGATTCAGTATATAATGTATAGATGTATATCACAGATTGAGTGAAATAGCTGGAACTTCTTTCTGTTTTACAAAAATACACTGGAAACTTAAGAAAGTAGGTCTTAAAAATCTGAGCAAAGCTGGGGCCAGAAAGTCTTCTCACAAGCAACCAAGTAATATGAATAAAACAAAGAGATGTTGTTGATCTGGTGACAGGCAAACGAAAAAGTGACTGCAATTCCTAGAGAAGGCTCCAGACTGCCAGCTTGTGGTGAATGTAGCAGCACCGGTGTAGCAATAGTCTAAAGATACAGATTCACCATAAAGTGTGCAGCCTGAGGTGCAGGTATGTGAAAGAACATAGTCATTTGGCAAACTGGATATTGGGGAAGTCTCTGCAACACATCATGACAGGAAGAAACCAAAACTTTTCTTATTTAACTTCAGAAGAGTAATTTTTTTTCTTTGTTTCCCCCCATTTATGCCTTTATAAACTTGTTATCTGTTTCAGATACTGTGAATAAACATCTTTATTTGCATGTTTAACTGAACCTGGCATGAATGAAAAATGATCTGATACTAAATGATTATAAAAAAGTAATTTCTCACTCCAGTCTCTGGAGCAAACTGCAAGTACCTAGCTCCCCGTTTTGTAGAATATCGGAAAACTAAGAGAGCCTGCTCCCAAATAAATTGTTTGGGTTCTCTGGAGAATAGGTGTTACAGGCTCAGAGAAGAAGGAGATGTCACTGCAGTAATCGTAAGTAACCAGCTCTCTGTCATTCTCAATATTGACATGCACATTGAACTCAGAAGGCTCCCAGGGAGACTACAACAAGAGCCTAAAACCAGTTGGAAACTAGATTAAATCCTTGTATCCCTTCCTACTGTGACAGAATGTAAAATATGCCTTAAATGTACCTATTTCTCTGTCAATATTATGTTACATGTTATTAGACGATTGTAGATGTTCAGTTGCAGCAGACAGAGCTTTGTGTTCTGTGGTCCCAGAGTCTCCAGTCACTGAGCTGTTCATGTTAATCTGATTTTTTTGTTTTCTTACATCCATTTCTTTCTTGGAGGTAAAGATAATAGTGATACTGCAATGATAAATTGGTGTAGTTCTGTCTTTCTGTATTTGTATACCTTTGGAAACATTAAATGTTATAATGGCATATTGATAATACCGATGTTGGGAGTATTAACTGTTTTGCTGCTGTTACCTTGTTGTAGCAGAATTGGGCAGTTAATGTATTGATCTCCAGACCTGCTCTGATAAGCTTGTTTTCCTTACTGAATGACTTAAACCTTTGACTTCACCTCTAGCAACTTCTGCATCAGTGATGCATTTTCCATGTGAAATCCGGAAGACAGAAACTATATCAAGAAATAGTAGTTCTTACATCAAGCACCAAGAATTGCTGCCTTTTGTATGCACTGAGGTAATATATTTGATAAAATGATCTCTTTTCCTCCTTGTATAGACTGCAGCCTCTTTCAGGACCCTATCTAGACAGTGTCAACTTAATGATCAAAACCTTAAAATAGAGGTCAGGAGTACTAAATTTGGATGTCTAATATAGTATCTAAAGGACACGATTTCTAAGAACACTTAATATAGGAGAGTACTTATATATTTAGCATACATACCTCAGTAACTTCAGCAGGCACTTGGCTCTGCTCATCAGGTGTCAAGATGTCAAGTTGGGTGCTCAGGAAATAAAGAATGAGCAATTACACAGTAGTTGTGAGAAACTTTAAGTAGTATTCACTTCCAAAACCGTGATGCCTTTGTGCTTTTACATTAATGACCTCATTTGTTACAAACACAACTGTCTAATCTCTTTATCGTTCTGGATTTATAGCACATCAGAGGTGTACATCAGTGATTTTTGACTTGGGAGTTCAGCATATGATAGTGTGTTCACAGGATTTATTTATACTTAACCTTTATGTGGGGTAAGGATGGTGCTGGAACATGTCTTTGAGAAGGGCTCAATTTGAAGTTCCTATTCTAGCATTTTTTGAGCCAATTGAGATTCTGTCTGCATTATGAAGCCATAGTATGTATCAGAACTGATTTATAGATGTGTGAGTTGGGAAGATCTCTTTATTAGCCAGCATCAGGCCCTGGCCAAGGTGGTAGGCAGGTCTGAGACAAAGCAAAGAAAACTTGTGTAGGGCTCATTATTATTTGTTAAATGATACATACGAGTCGGTTTTCTCTGAACAGAGGAAGCCATGAGCCATGTCTGATTCTCTTGTTGGCTATTTTTGTAGATGTCATTTATTGAGTCTTGCTTCTGACTTACTTTTTCACTTTATTTTTCCTCACCAGATTTTGATGTCACCTTGCTTTGAGGTCCTTTGCCTTGTAAATGAGGAGACAAGGTTTTAATTCTGAATGAGCCCATCTATTTTGGGATTTCTTCTGTAGTAAATGACTAGGGATTCTAACAGCAAAGTTTCCTCCATTGCATACTATCTTAATCATCTGCAGACCAGGTCTGTCCTCTAGAATGAATGAGGAACAGGTAGTAAAGTAATTAAGACTGGATTTGTGATTGAATTTTAACTTAATTATACTAAGGCTGAAGTATTAACTCATTGTAAACATTGGAGATCATTTCTTGGAGATACACAATTGTGAGTGATCTAACTAGGAAAACAACTTCAATCAGAGTTTATACTTCATCACATTACACTTGCAAGTTTTGATACTGACAGCGAGGAATTGAGAATAGAGAAGTCACTCTAAGGATTTAATAAATAAAATAAACTTTATATATTATTAAACTTTATTAAGGCAGCAAGTAACTTTTTCTTGCTTGGATGAAGGCTGTGTAGAGGATCCTTTCCAGTGTAGAGGAAAGGATCACGGAGTAGGAGAGGGTTATCAGAGAAAATAATAATGTATTTGCAGTAATATTGTTTACATGGGTTATGCTGGCTGAGTTCGTGCTAAAAGAAGTGTCTTCTGAAATTCAAACCTGATGAGAAGAACAACCACAAGGAGAAATTAAAGAAATTAAGGTACTGAAATTGGTGTTTGATTTGAGAAATATATTGCACATCAGATTTGTGTGGAGAGCACTTTGTTTTCCCTTTGCTATGGCTGCCTTTCACAAATTTTTTCAGTTCAAATAGGTGCTTTTTTTTTGTTGCATTAACTGTCTATAAATTCTGTCTTTACCTGCTACTGAGGTTTCCTCATCATGTCTTGCAAAAAAAGAAGTCAAAATCCAACATAAATTGTTTCGCCACAGTGTTTTGTAATTCTTTGCTATGCAAGTATATTTTTAGAACTTCTTACATAGCAATTACTGTTTTGCTTTTTGAGTCCTAACCATTACATTTTGTCTTTGCCTGTAACTTGGCTCAGTTAATTATGCTATGTGAATTGACAGACACTCCAATTCTAAACATGCAGCTTCTATCAGCTAAGCTAATGACTAGAGATGCTGAAGGGGCACTCGCAAACCCTGGATTTACTTTCCTGCTGCCTCTCTTGCGCTGGCTGTCATTTTCATCTGATCATGCAGGGAGGCAGTTCTGGGAGCTAAACAGAAAATCGGTGACTTGTTTATGGGAATAGCTTCCCATAAAGACCTTTGCAGCTGGAGTTACTATGCAGAACATAATAAAGGTGCCAAACTGTAAACACTAGGAATTGAATAATTAATGCCAAAGTGGCAATGATCAGAGAGAAGGGGAATTCTATTCCCTTGTTCATGGCTCTGTCTGCTCTTTTGTAAACAACAATATCATTATACATAAGTGCAAATAACTCTGCTCCAAAGGTTTGTGCTTGATATAATAGTCTCCAGTAGATAGTAGTTTTGCTATTTAGAAGACCTACAGGTGAGTAGGTGGGCAAGCTTTGTGCTTTTGCTGCAGAATTTTGTAATTTGGGGATATTTTGTTTTGTTTTGTTGAAGTGTAGTTTACATACGCTTTCATGTATATCCTAATACTGAAGATTTTTTTTTTTTTTTTATCTTTGCAGTGTCGTGTAGGGGTGAGCTCAAGCCCCATCTTCCATCATGCAACAGTTACAAGCATGTATGGTAGGGAGCATCTTATAACTGCAAAATCCCAAAGGTACTTGATGTTAAAGGATTCAGGATAGATAGTGGAAGGGTAAGTAAGGCAGGAAGTAGGTTTCCCTGTCAATTGTGTATCTCAGCAAAGTGCTTAACATATCTTTCTATCTGCAGTAGGTGACTGCAAGCAGTAGTTCCCACAAATGCTTAAATGGAAGTGGGGTAAGGGCCTTTGCATAGCAGCTGTACAGCTTAAAGACCACTCTGTCAAATGATCTTTAAGTATTATCTATAGATAACATTCCACAAGACTGCTTAGCAGATGCAACTTGCAGAGGTATTTCTTAGCAAGCACACTGATGTAGTTTGAGTTCTGGTGGAGCTGTGGTGATAAAAGAGCTCTGTCTTTATCAGTACCGTAAAAGGCATTGACTCAGCCTCCAGTCTGTTTTAAAACTCGTGTTTCAGTGAAGACCATTTGTTTGGATCAGCATGAACTGAACTGTTCTGTTTTAAAAGATCTTACCAATTTTACAAATAGAGGGCCACTTTGATTCTAAGGATGAGAAAGATGGTATGTGCAGGAAGTAAGAGTTAGTGAGGCCATAAGAAGCAAAAATCTTTGATTCCTTAGCAGTTGGTGAACATGGATGAACACCAATATTACTTCATCTTTACTCACCTTTTCGTCATAATACAGCTAAAACTTCAGGATCAGAGGAATGAAAAGGAAAATGCAGACAATTCTTCCTGACCAGAGAACAAGGAAAATACTCAGTAAACATGTAGGGTTAAAAAGGGCCAACACTTTTTCTTCCATAGTTGAAGCTAAAAGGTTGTTTCCTGGGAACTGTCATCTAGGACTTTGGACCATATATCCACTCAGTCTGGTATGAAAAAGAAGTCAGCCTTTCTGCCAGTGTATCAGTGATAACTAGGAGATGGATCAGTGATACGTGGATTTGTCTTTAAATACAGCAGTTCGCAAAGATCAGTCAGAAGAGGTGGAGGAACACTACACAGCCTTGTAGACTGAAGATAAACAGTTGTTTTGTTTGTCAGCACACTGCCATAAAATGTCTTTTGATAGGGTTGCAGCATCTTTTCCACAGTGCATGCTGTTCTGGCTTCAGTGAGGTTTGAGAACAACCTTTCTTTTGAGAACAACCAGCCTTGCACAGTCATGCCTGCGAGTACTCTACCAGTGCCATGTACCACAACTGATGAGGTAAGTGAGATCAAAAAGCATCCCCTTGCAGAATGAGAGGACCATGATAATGTTGTATCTTATGAGACAGTATTCTGGAGGGGAATATTAATCATGCATAGATGAGTCTGAAGGTGTAAACTGTACAGTAGGAAGCCAGACTTGAAAACTTTATAGGGGTAGATTGTCTTGAGGCATCACATGACTTAGCAAGGTTAGGCACATTCTTCATAGTAATAGGAAGAATACACCCACACACGCATGTTATGGCAGTCCAAAACCTATCTTGAAATGGAAAGATTCTTGCAGGTTCTAAAGAACGTGTGGAGTGGGTTCTGCCTCTTGCTTGTCCCTTCACCATCCAGCTGTTCAGACCAGCGGAGGGATCAGAGTTCCATCCAGGGAAGACCAGCACCACTGCCAATATTTAAGTGCTGCAGCAGATCTGAGTTGATCTTTATTAATCTGTAAAACAAAGGTGATACCAGGTAGGTGATACATTTGAGCAATATAGAAGTGTGTTTCATGAAGCTTGATTCTGCAAGGAAAGAGAGGAGGATACCAAAGCAGATAAATAGCATTTGTGTTTGTTTACATGATCCTTCCTTCTTGAAGTGTTTCTCTTGAGAATTTGATAACTAGTGCAGATGAAAGCTGGTAGGCAGAAGATACTCCTTCTGTGGAAGTCTTCCCTGCAGGGTGAGTCAGCAGTGGCAACTTGAATAAGAACTTGATGCTGCCAAGTAGAGGTGTGTAGATTCTCATGGACTGGGACTGAAGCCCTATGCATACGTTGAGCTAGTGCCAAAAAAGGTGGTGAGGGTCTTGTTGCCATCAAACTGTGGTTCAGAGAGCCAGTTATTTTTTGCTCAGAATTGTACAGTATCCCAGTAGAATTGTTTCCTCCTTGTCCAAAACCAGAAAGAATACTACTTTGAGTCACCAAGTCTCACTTGTGAGATGGAAAAGGCAAAGGAAACAGATGTTTGAGATCATAGAAGCGTGTGTTGAGGACTGGTCAAATACCCCAGACAATACTACATACTGTTGTGTTTTGAAATGATATGGACTAACATACTAATATTTAACATGGAGGGGTTGAGGACCCTGATCTGGTAGCCTGTCATAATGTCAATGAGAAAATATTTGAAAGTGTAACGCTCCTAATACTGAACTATGTGTTGAGCCTGCCCTGATCTTTGTGCCGTTGCTCTGAAGTGCTGTATCAAGGAATGACGTGCATTCTGTGCCAGAGCCTGGACAGTCTGTGGTGACAACTCCCTATACCTTCTTACTGAGAGGATAGAGAACAACTGATGAACCCTGCCTGCATGTTAGTAATTTGAGGTGGAGACACTATCTCCATTATGGGAACCAGGAAATAAAGCTCAGCAGTCATTTGAAATTCTGTAGAGAATCTGAGGAGCGGCGAGGCCTTTCTGCATTAGGCTACCGTGGATCAGAAGCTTTTCATTTCAGATCTGTTAGGAAATCAGGTTCTGGCAGTATAGTACGCTGTCGTGATTGATTCAGGCTGCGCTGTGAGTCCTTGGTCAATAGGTTGTGGGAATCGATGCTGCCGTGGTCTTTTTAATGAAATCATTTTGGAACTGCCACTTCCCATTTTTATCAGTGTGAAGTTTAAGACCTTACACCTTATGGATGGAGTGTTTTTACCAAATGTGCCCTATGCACAGAGCTGGAAGATGAGTCTCAAGAAAAAGTAATGTAAGTACAACAGCTTGCTAGAGAGAATAAAGCATGAGTTTCAGCTAGAAAGAGATGGTTAAATACCAACAAGGAACACTGCATTATTGAAGGGACATCCAGCTACGGAATGCTGTAGTCCACCTGGCAGGAAAAAGAAACTGGAAAAGTGCCAGACTTACTTGCGCATCAGGCACGTGAGAGTATGGACACCCGCAAGTTCTCTCTGGAAAACTTGTCTCCGGTTAGAAAGCATTTGTACAGCTGCAGGGCAGATACACATGTGGATTATCACTTAAAACAACTTTTAAAATCATAAATAAGATTTTATTATTACTAGCTCCTTGACAACATTTATAATTTCTAGTATACATTGCACACTAATTTATATGATGTAGTTTGCTGCTCCCTCTTTAATTTTTCTATCACAAGCTGAGTTCCAGTGCAACAACATTAACTAAATCATCATGTTGTAAGAGTGATGGTAGGATCACTTAAGCGATATAACGGGAGAGTAATTCCTCACAGGTGAGTACACAAAGGACCAGATGGTCTCTACAGTTCATACAATCTTTATTTTTTTTGTATTGGAAATTGAAGTTACTGGGCCTGTCTAATCCTAAAGATCTATTTCTATGCTGAGTGCACTGCAGAAATGTTAGCTGTTTTAATAGTTTGAAGAGAGCACGGCGTGCTGGTTCCCTGATTGGGGGGACAGGGGGAAGGAGTTTGAAAGTACTTTGCCTATTCTACAGGATTTCCGTAGTGAAGTTACTTCAGCTCTCTGGACCTTAATTCACTTTCTACAAGTAATGACAGGTGTATCTATTTCTGATGTCCTACTCATAAATTTATGGCAGGACAAACTGCTGTTTGAAGCAAGCAAATACAGTAGTACTAGAGGAAACGTAAAAATGAATTGGTAAATCGTTTTGAAGAAAGGTTTACTGGTGGTTACAGATGGGCCAAGACCATCACACATATCCTCTTGGCTGTTTGCTTTTTACAACGTGTAGGATTTGTTCTGTATGATCCCGCAAAGGCAAGCGTTTGTCTCGGGCTGGGTTAGCTAGAAGTTGTTTAAGTGTGTGGGTGCAGCTGCCTCCCAGAAATGTGTTGCAGTAAAATCCTCCAGATCTCGAATATGGCTGTAATGGCTGTCTAAAAATAATACGTAACAAAGGGTGTCCTTTGCCGGGAGAGCCAGAAATAACTTGCTTTTGCTTTGTCAAAATGTAAGGCTATTATCAGGTAATTTACAAGCAGCAGCCTCACCCGGAGTCCGCGAAGAGTGAACTTTCGAGCAAATCTTCTGCGTACGAATCTCGAGCTGAGGCTTCCCCCAAAGAAAT
The DNA here is from genome assembly GCF_031877795.1 of Strix aluco. Classification (NCBI taxonomy): domain Eukaryota; kingdom Metazoa; phylum Chordata; class Aves; order Strigiformes; family Strigidae; genus Strix; species Strix aluco. The sequence goes on from NC_133935.1 coordinate 68,253,652, forward strand.
AATAAATACCACTCGCTCGCCGTTTGGAGCCTGGGTTTTGTAACGAGCCGCGGCCCGCCCCCGTTCCCCCTCCTCCCCCGTGTCGTCCGCACCGCGCTGGGGCGTTTCAAGCCGCTGGCGGGGGGAGGCGCGGGGCCTGGCGGGGGCCTGGCAGCGGCCGAGCCCGGCCGGCCCTGGGCGGGAAGCAGCGGCCGGAGCAGCACGTTCCCGCCCAGGCCCCGCGGCCCCGCCCGCCCGAGTGCCCCGTGCCGGCTGGGGCCGGGCCCCGCGCGGCCCTCCGCCGGCCGGGGCGGGGCGGTGCCTAGGCCCCGCCCCGCGGCGGCGGCGCGGCGGGGCTGGGCGGTGCCTGGCGCCCTCACGTCCCTTCCCTGCCGCCTCCCTCTCCTCCCCCCCCCCCCGTCGGCGCAGCGCTGTGGTGAAGCCGCATTGTTTGTGCCGAGGGGGGAGGGGAGCTGCTCAGCCCCGGGAGCTGAGCGCCGAGCCCGCAGCCGGACGGCGACCTGCGCCGCGCCTCACGAATGCGCCGCGCCCGGCTGCAGCAGCAGCCCCGCACCCACCGCCGGGTCGCCGCCGCGGGCAGCGCGGCCCTCTCAGCGCCCGCTCGCCCGCCCGCGGCTGCCGGACGCGGGGCCAGGCGGCAGCACCGGCGGGACCTCCGCCATTAAACCGGCCGCAGCGTCGGCCGCAGAGGCGGAGCGGGAGGTCTGTCAGCCGCGCTTCGGCGGCTCCCACAGCGTGAGTGAGGCCGGGCGGTCGGCGGGGCCGGCGGGGGGGGGGGGGGGAGGAGGGCTGCGGGGCCGGCAGCCGGCGGGTCCCGCCGCGGCGAGACGGAGACCGGTGGCGGGGTGGGGGTGGGGGTGCGGGGGGAAGGGCAGGGCGGGCTGGGCACGGCGGCGGGGGAGGGCGCGGAGGCGAGCGGCGGCCGGGGGCGAGGCGGGCGGGCGGGGAGGCTGCGCGGGGGGGAGCCGAGCGCGGCGGTCTGGGGGAGGGCGCCGCTCGAGCTGTTTTGTCAGCCGCCATATTTGTGGGCCGAGTATTTTCGCGGAGGGGAGGGAGGTGACTTGGGAAGGGCTGGAGATGATGGGCCTGGGCAGGAACCATCCTCCCGGGGGCCGGGAGGGGGGAATGCCGGGGCCGGGCAGGAACCATCGGCGCGGAGGGGTGTGTGCGCGCTGGAGGCTCCCTGGGCGTGGGCAGGAAGTGTTCGCGGAGAACCGGCGAGGGCGGGCCCGTGGGCGTGGGCAAGGCCCCCGCGCGGGCCGTGCCGGCGAGGGGCCGGGCTGCCGGGTCCCGGGGGCGCTGCCGCCGGCTCGGGCGGAGAGCGGCTCGGGGGAACCCGCTCCGGTGGTCGTCCCCGCGCCGGTTCACGGGGCTGCCTGAACCCCGGTTCTTCGCATTCCCCTGAGGGGATTGCTCCTGCTCCGCAGCTGAAGTTGTGGGTAGTGTCCGCCCCGTGTGCGTGTAGGCACTGTTTGCTTACCCTCCCTCATTGTCTGGGACCAAAGAGCATTTTGGGTCTTTCTCTTTTTAATGGTCTGCGTGAAAGTGTCCATTGAGAATGGAATTCCCGTTTCTATTGAGCAGGGGATCCAGGGGCCAAAAGCAATTCGTTTGGAGAGGAGGAAGGTAGCTAGGACAGAGATTGGAAAAGGAATTTGTAATCAAAAAGTGTGCGTTATAGTACTTTTCCTGTTGGTTTTAGCTATCCTTGCACCTCGATAAAAGTGTTTTTTCCCCTCATACCGTGCGTTCCACAGAAACAGCTGTCGTCTTGTACTTTTGTTGTGGCAAGGAAAGCGTCTGGTGCTGACTTTCTTCTCAAGCAGCTGATGTAATTCCAAGAGAGGAAAGCTGTGGATAACTTTCCCGGTTTATCTCCTCCAGTCTTTGAGTTAAGCAGCAAAATAGCTCTAACAGAAGTACATTATGTAACTTATTTTGCTGTTAGTGTGATGTCTTTGTTAATATTGAATGGAAAGTGTCTTAGTTTACTCTTTTTCAAACTTAGATCCATGGTCTTTGTTCCTGTCCATCTACAGGATACTACTACAGGGGGGGAAGGGAAGAAAGGTGCCTGATAATTAACTGGGAAAAGCAAAACAACTCCTGGTTATGAATCTGCTATGCAGAAATCTGATCTTCATCCGGAATATTTATAGGACACTTGCAAACGGAAGAATTTTTGAGAAATAAAACACTGCTTTGGCTTCCAGAACATTTAAGTTATTCACACTAAGTTTGTATGAAATTCAGCCAGAGTGCTACCAGATCCAATTGTGTGTTCATTGCATTGTGTTTGTAGGGTATCCATTCTGTGTTTAACTGTGACTGTAATTTGCTTCCTAATTTAGCTTTATTTACAGTTGGGTATTACAGGGAAGATGCTTAGATGTTAGCTCAACCGTTTTTTATCATTCTGGTTCATAGTTTGTTTGAGTTTTATGATAGTAGTCCTAAATCTCAAAGCAAGAACACCTGTGCTTTTGAATATTTTCTTCCTCTTCTTATTGCCTGCTTGTAGCCGAGCTTAAGAAACTTGGGAACAGAGGAGGATGGAGAGCTTAGAAACCCAGCATGAATGTGTTTTTCTGTGAAACTGGGTTAAGTTAGTGAAGTGTGGGCAAGTTGCACGGGTTTTTTTTTTTTATTTCTGAGGGCTACCTCTCATCCCTCCCCCAGTATTTTGTTCAAAACAGTCACTGTTGTCATGAACCACTGTGAACACGTACACAACCAGCTAAGATGTAGGAAGGGACATTTTCAAAAAAAATACAGACTTTTAAATCTAGATAAAATTTACATGCAATTATACGAGGTAAGGATAATGTAAATGTTTTTTCTTGATTGGTGACTAAATAAAGACAGATGAAAAAAAAAACATAAAATGAAACCATTCTTAGCTGCAGCACATTGCTGTGCCTTGACATGTCGGTGTGTTTTAGCTGAAGAATCCTGCTTTATTTATTCACCGTAATAAACAGAAATCAGGGCCATTGTGTTATCTTTGGCCTCTGAATTATCGAATCTGATGTGAAACTGGAAGCTAACTTCTAATTTCAGTTAAATTACCGGTATGCCTTTGTTTCTAGTTATTGGACTTTCTGTAGCAGCGTTACTGGTTTAAACTTCTGCAGTTAAGAAATCAGTATGATTTAACCCTGTGTCGTTTTACAGAAATTATTAAATATTTCTTCCAAACTTTTTTGAAGAGGTGGACCCTTTTTTATTCATCTGTTGATTCTGTAGAACAGATCAGAGGTCTCTCATGATTAAACACCGACTGTTGTCTGGTTTTATGCTTGTGCTGTAAAAACAAGTAATAACAAGATATTTGTGTAAATAGCTCTATGAGCACCACAATTCTTGCATGGATAATAAAACCAGCTTAGATTGGGAAAATAAGGTCAGTTTGTGAGAGCAGATAGATCAGACCCTCTCAAGAACTAGTTTTAATGCTAGCTGCTTAAATTAGTCTTCTTGTAAAAGGAGTTCCTTCAGTATTTTGAAGGTGCACCTTAGAGACTGGCATCATAGACTAAGCAAAAGGCAGGCTGCATGGAGTAGTTTATGTAATTGTTCCAGTCCTTGCTATTTTCTTCCTGAAACAGAAACACTAGTCTTCAACAATAATTGTGTTGTGATCTCTCTTATTTCTCTGCTACTTTGGCAATACATGCTGACTCTAGTTGCATTATTTTAACTAGTAGGCAGCACTGCATTGAAATGCAGAATTGAAACCGTGAGGCTCTACTAATACTTTAAGCCAGATCTAAGATTTAAGATCAGGAGTTTTTTCTGTAGCTGAGGTTGAATTTTGCTATTTATTAATGATTTATTAGGAAGAAGGAAGGAGGGTGATGGAACTTCTAAACTTGACCTTATCAGTTGGTTTTATAATATTGTCAGCCCGCATAGGGAAAACCAACAACATTAAAATGTCAAAAGGCATAAGTATGGAATTTTTTAATTAGAAATTTTGTGATCAAAATGCATGCTTGTCTTAGTCATGGCGCTTCATGATGGGGGGAAAAAAGCTATCTTTTTGTATCATATGTGGAATGATCTTTTTCCAGTAAGTGATAAACTTGAAAATTATGTTAAAGAGATTGGGATTGGATTTTAAGACAGGGAGATTTTTATGTACCTCAGTTGCTCCGAGAACTCTTGAAGAGTCTCTTGAGGGAGAGGGTCTGTGTACATGCACGCTTAAATGGAGGGAGGAGAATGTTTTTGCTGTAAGATCAATCTGCTTTACAGGTGGAGTATCTCCTAGTTGCAGTCCATTCTGCACCATATTGGGCATTGCAAGTTCAACTGTGTTCTTGTCATTTTGTAAAGAATAATAGACTCACTAAGAATTGAGAAAAGTAAAAAAAGTAAAGGGCTGTCAAATTGCATACTTGCCAAATTTGTAATTATGTGTGTTTTTCTAACTTTAAGTATAGCTGTAGTAATTGAGTTATTAACATGAGTATTTCAAATTGCACTGGGAAAGACTGTGGAGAAAACTTGCTTTTCTTTCACAGTTACATATGTTCTTTTGAGTGGAGATCTGGAGAAAGCAGTCTGTAGACGTTGAAGAAAATTTCAAATTGCAGACACCCTTAAGGTATTAGAAAATATTGTATTAAAGGTTTTCTTACAACATAACAAGTGTAATTTTTTTTCTCTGTCACTTCTGAAATGTTTTTTTCTCATGCAGCGGTCTTACAGATAGCTCTTCGATAGGATTTTTGTATCAAGGATTTTGTATAGCTGTGTTTACTTAAAGAAGCTGTTATTTAGGAGAGCTCTTTATCATTAGGTTAAATTTGTACAAACGGTATGAGCAGTCCTATTAAGTAAAGGTAACAGGTAGCCTTTTTTTTTTCCCCAATTGAATAGATAGATTGGGAGCTGTAGAACTGAATGTTTTGGGTTTTTTCTTGCTATATTAAAACTAATACTTTAATATGAATGTTTAGAGTTCATAATATTAACTGTTGCTCTGATTTTAGGTAAACATTACCAAATGAGGAGAAAAGGAAGATGTCATCGAGTATCGGCAGCAAGGCATTCTTCTTCCCCATGCAGTATTAAGCACTCCCCCACACGAGAAACCTTGACATACGCTCAGGCTCAAAGAATGGTTGAAATAGAAATTGAAGGTCGCTTGCATAGGATCAGTATCTTTGATCCTTTAGAGATTATATTAGAAGATGATCTTACAGCCCAGGAAATGAGTGAATGCAACAGCAATAAAGAAAATAGTGAAAGACCACCAGTTTGTCTAAGAAGCAAACGGCATAAAAATAACAAAGTGAAAAAGAAAAATGAAGCTCTTCCAAGCTCACATGGTATACCTGCTACAACGACTCCTCTTCCAGAACCAAAAGTACGGATTGTTGAATACAGTCCCCCTTCGGCTCCTCGGAGACCTCCAGTTTATTACAAATTCATTGAGAAATCAGCAGAAGAACTTGATAATGAAGTTGAGTATGACATGGATGAAGAAGATTATGCGTGGTTAGAAATAATAAATGAGAAGCGGAAAAGCGATGGAGTGTCAGTTGTCTCACAAAATATGTTTGAATTTCTTATGGATAGGTTTGAGAAAGAGTCTTATTGTGAGAACCAAAAACAGGGTGATCATCAGTCTTTAATTGATGAAGATGCGGTGTGTTGTATATGCATGGATGGTGAATGTCAGAACAGCAATGTAATCCTGTTTTGTGATATGTGTAATTTAGCAGTACATCAGGAATGCTATGGGGTGCCATATATACCTGAGGGCCAGTGGCTCTGCAGACACTGTCTGCAGTCCCGTTCTCGGCCTGTAGACTGTGTGCTGTGCCCAAACAAGGGAGGTGCCTTTAAAAAGACTGATGATGATCGTTGGGGACACGTTGTGTGTGCTTTGTGGATTCCAGAAGTTGGATTTGCCAATACAGTTTTTATTGAGCCAATTGATGGTGTCAGGAACATTCCCCCAGCCAGATGGAAGTTAACATGCTACCTCTGTAAACAGAAAGGTGTTGGTGCCTGCATCCAGTGCCACAAAGCAAACTGCTATACTGCATTCCATGTGACGTGTGCTCAAAAGGCCGGTCTATATATGAAAATGGAACCTGTGAAAGAACTAACTGGCAGTGGGACAACATTCTCTGTAAAAAAGACTGCCTATTGCGATGTACATACTCCACCAGGTTGCACACGGAGACCTCTAAATATTTATGGAGAAGCTGAAATCAAAAACGGTGTTTGTAGAAAGGAAGGATCAGTCAGAACTGCTAGGTCTACATCAAAAGTCAGAAAAAAGACAAAAAAAGCCAAGAAAACAGTGGTTGAACCTTGTACAGTTATGCCAACAGTATCTGCTCCTTATATCCCCCCCCAGAGGTAAGCAAACCAACTGAGAGAAACCTTTACTTAGTTACTTGTTTCATTTTAAACCAATGCTTCTAGATGCCAACTTGAAGTTTATGAGCATTTCTTAGGTGCTTTCCTTCAAGGCCATATTCAGAGGATTAATGTAAATTATGTACATTCTGCTTTTGTGAAATGGCATTAAAAATGCAGGAACTTCCGCAGAGAAATTAGTAAGTGGTCAAGTGGTCTGTCTTGTCCTCAGAAACTTCTTTTTTGTCAGACCAAATCATGTTGTGTGTTCAGCTGTTGCCATCCACTGTACTTTTGAGAATTAACCACCGAATTCAGAATAGCATATGTAGTTGACCTTCATATTTAAAAAAAAAAAAACAAACATCCAAGTGCAAGGTTAACTGTATTCATAATTTGGGAATCTGAACTTCTTGTCCTAATTTTAAGAGCCCAAAAATGAAAATTACCTTTATTTATATAAGATTTGAATCTTGTTAATCTTATCTAAATTAAATATAAACTTGTATTGTAAAATCTATTTAAGTAGTACAAAAAAAGCCCCTCCAGGAATTATTTTCCTCGTGGGGCAGAGTAACTTTTCAGGAGGTTTTTCCTAAATTTGCATTTTTCCTTTTGCAAATGCGATAGTGTTTATCAAGGCTTGGATGAATTTGGTACCTTGCAGACGTTTTTTAGACAAGTTAGCAAGTAAGTGATGGTAAGTTAGCTGGCTAATGCATTCTTAGCAATGGAACCTGAAATCAATGTCCTTCTGTTCAATGATGCTATCAAATATCTGTCCTATAACTTTAGTAAAACGTTTGTTTGTCACATGCATTAATTCATTTTTGTTAAAAGAGTTTTAATTATAATCTTTGCTTATAAATTTATACTTGTAAGAAGTTCTATTTAAACTGATTTTTATATTACTGTGTCTTTTGCAGTTCTTGAAGGAACTTTTGTTATGTGAGTGCAAGTATAAAGCATGAACACCAGAACTGAAATTGCGCTTTACATGTAGTGTGCCGTATTTTTGTATTTTAACAGTGGTGATCGGGGGCCTGGCAGATGGCTCTAGATCTGGTGAGGCTAGTGAAGTGATGCATCAGAAAGGAGGGATGTTTCAAGTGATGTTTTCATAAGGAATAACAGAGTTGGAGCAAATGAAGATTTTTAGTATCTTTCAGGAGTTCAAAAAACTCATCATGAACTTCAGTTAGCTTAGCTGTATCTTAATCTAAAAGAACAGTAGCATCTCTTCTCAGATTTCTTTCAGTTAATCTGAGTTATGCATTTCAACAGTGGAAATATTTTTTTTTTTTCTGGGATTTGAGTAATGACAAAGTTCTGTGGTAAAAAGATAGTTTTGTCTTTGCTGAACATTTGAGACAAAATATACTGGGCTGAGAAATGAAAAATTGGACTGTTGGGACTGAAGCCAGGTTTATAGAGTATTTGTTTTGTTTCTATCAATATGTTTGTTTACCCCTTGATTTAAATTATTACTGATTTAAGAACCAGTGGTTCAGAAAGCTTCATGAAACAGGCTCCACTTCCATGTGCAGGTTCATTGGACTGTGACAGGACTCTGAATGCTCAGGCAGTGAGGGCTCTTAAAATAATACAAGTAAACCATGCTGAGACCCAGGTCTCGGGTAGTGGACAATTAAGGCTGGTTAAATTAATCTAAATAAATACATGTTTTGAGACTGCAGTCCTTTCCCATAATAAGTTTTGTAATGTAAGTAGCTACTTATTGACTGACTTTGACAAACAGCCTTTAGCTCCTTTGTGATGTTTACAAACATCAGATTGATTGCACTGTTCTCTGTTATGATGTGCTTGGTAAAATAGCATTTTTGTTTAGTGATGCACTGCAGAAGAGCTTAAGTTGACAGTAAGCAACTAATACTGTTATTTAAACAGGTACTGTTGTCTGTGGAAGTGGGGAGTTCATATAAAAGAATTTGGCTTTGTCTTAATTAGGACAATCCTGATTGGTGGTGTGGTGTTTTGTTTAAAACAAAGTAAGAAATAACATGAACTAAGTGAGAGTTGAGGATTAGAATCTATGTTCTCAGTTGTGCCTTTTCTCTAATCTGTTCTTTAATGAGCTTTTTTTTTTCCCCTGAAGCTGAAGCATGATTTGCCTTTCCAGAGATCTCGAGGAAGAGCAATTAAGCTATTTAAATTATCAGAGAAGAAATATGTGCTCAGTGTTTAAACACTAGTGATTTTTTTCCTAAAGAATTTAAAACGCACATGTTTTCAACATCTCTGAGAATCGAGGCACATGTGGAATTGTTTGGTTGGTTTATTTTCTTAATCATTAATAGCTATACTATATAGCCTATAGTTAGCATATAGCTGCTTCTTCAGAGTCAGTAGCTGGAGAAGTACAGAAACATGAAGATTATAGTGAGGAAGAAAGTATTTGGTGGATGTAGCCCCTGAGCGCACCTGACAAAGCTTTAGAAAAGCCATCTTGCCATTTATGTTAGTTTGAGGTAGAAGGATTGTATGCTGTTTCCTTACCTGGATAGTGAGGATATGGGAAAAACTGGGCGTTTTAATAACGCCATTTGTAAGAATTCTGTTTTCTGAAACACCAACCAGGATATGTTAAAAAGACTGGTGTAGAACAACATACTTCATAATTTCTACACAACTTCTGTAGCTCATGAATTTCTGTATCAGTTTATCTGTAGGTCAGGTTTCTACGCTACTGCCTTGAATGATTTTGAGTGCTGTACACTTTTCAGTTACCAGACTTTCTTACACAGATGTCATACTCTAAGCTTTTTGCTGTTAAATTACATAGATAGTATAATTATGTAGGTCATTTGTAATCTAGTTATATGGCTTCGCAGACAATCATCTGTGAACTGCTGATTTAAGAGTGTAAGATCACAAGTCTTTAACCATTGATAATAGGAGATGCATGCTTCCTTCCCCGTGTGTCTTTTTTTTTTTTTTTTTTTTAATGCTGAGCATCTATCCATCCTGTTGCCTAGGTATTTTAGAAAGTCTGTGCTTAAGTATTGACTTCCAAAGGTGCAATAGGTCATGTTAGAGCCTTAAGGTGGCTTCGGTTTTCAGTCCTGTCAGTGCTGATTTAGGGATGATTTGACAATCTTTATCTAGCTTCTTGTCTATGTTAGTTATGTTGTACTGGCTCTGTGCTCTATTTCTTGCAATTTTTTTTTTCTTTTTCCCCTGTTGCTTCTCATCCTTGTCCTTCATAACAACTGCCTTATCCAGGGAGTAGGATGAATAGACAAAGGAGAAGAGTTGCAGTGTTAGCTGTGAAAACTATCTGGTTTCTCTTATTTTTCAGCACTTGATTCTTTAGTACAAATAACATTGTTTTGGTGTAGTCTCTTGATCATGTGTGTCAAAAGAGACATTTAAAATTAATTTGCTTGATGAAAAGCAAAGTGAGTGTCAATATTCATGTTTTTAAAAAATGTTGTGAAATTAGGATATTATGGCTATATACCTGGGGGAAAATTGAATGTGGTATAAAATGTTTAATCTTCAATATTTTCAAAATATACACTGAGATAAAGTATAATCAGCTTTATTAAAGTACCATTCATGCAAGTATTGCTCTTATTAAGTGGAAGCAGATATTTTAAAGTATATAAATCCTTGCTTTCATCTTTGGTTTAGGTTTCTATGTAGTATATTTGTAGTGTCTGAAATTAAGAAAGCATTTGAAATGTAATACTTGTGCAGAGAGAAAAAAAAAAGCAAAAAAAAAAGCCTCACTTTCATAATAAGTAGGAATGAGGTGTTATACTTGTTTTCCATGTTGTATGCATCAGTTGTGTTGTATCATTATTGAAAGAGAATTAAAAGATCCTTATGAAAAGATGTAAGCAGTGGGCAGACAACTGAGAGCAAAAATAACTGATGCTCTTAAAAAAATATTTTCAGCTGTCTTTAGAAATCAACATTTATGTGCTGCACATTAACTGATTTTCCTATGTTGACCTTTGCTTTTATTAGAAAGCATATTGCTTCTGGTAGTAAAACTGGATTTCTGTTACCGTATGTCTCAGGGCAGAACCAGTATTTCCTTTGGTTTTATAATTTATCCAAATGAACTATCTTGAACTTTCTTACCATATAATTAAATGTAGTCTTGTTATCTTGACACAGGAATCTTGATTGTGCTTAAGATGAAGTATGGATTAGAAAAATAAATGAACAGAAAGCGATGAAATACAATATAAGTGGAAAGGAACACTTACAAGGCCTTTGAGACACTGTTAGTCTACATTCACAGATGATGCTTCTTAATCTTCTTAATCATGCTTCATGTACCTTGTGGGTTTCTTTTGGGGGATTTGTTTTAATGTTTTTACGATACTGGCATTTTTTTAATACCTTCAGAAAGGTTTTAAGTGGGGGAGAGAATAACAAATGCTGCTTAAAATTCGACACAAAAAAGCTGTTGAGAAATAATACTAGAGCCAGTGTTGGAGAAAAAAAAAAAAAAAAAGGAAAGCTGAATAAATCCAGACTAATGTCTGTTAGCTGTTTGTCCTTGAATATACATGTATGTATACTTTCACAAAATCGTGTGGAAACACTTATTTTAATTACAGGAGAGCATGGTGTAGACATGCCTTATGGCTGTACCTAATAATTAGATGATGGAATCACCTAGGTAGGAAGGGGATGCTAGCAGTCATCGTCCACTGTTTCTTGTAATATTGATTGACTTTGAAACCCTTCTGATACGTATGGAAACTACAGCTGATGTCATCCTGACCTCTTTGCTTAAATATAAAAATAATTTTGCCTGAAGCAAGAAAAGAACTACTACGGTGTTTGCCTCAGTGGTGTTAAGAAAAAATAAATTAAGGTAACATTAGAGCTTTATTTTCAAGCTAGTTCATCTTGACTCTGGTTGGCTTATTAAATAAGAATTAATGTGTTTGAGAAAACATTACTTATTTAATAAGTTGTAAAAGTGGATCCTGATTCTGAGTAAAAATAATGGGGAAGATATTTGTGTATCTGGTATTAAAAGCCACATGTTGGTTGATGTCTGAGGGCTGATTTTCCCCGTCCCCCAAACTAAAAATCTAGAGAATGGAAGTGCTGTGTCATATTTAAATATACCCTTTTTACAAAATGGATATAGGAGTATGCTGTACATGTAATTTTGTTGGGGTTTTTTGTTTGGTTTTTTCTGCCTTCTGTTTATTTTTCAGGTACAGGGCAAAGAAGCTTAAAGCAGAAATTAATGTGTTAGATATTTCTGCAAGGTGCATAATTAGTATTCTGTGCATTCTCTGAGGGTTTCAGTCCACAGTGATTATATATGTGATAATGCAGTTTTGAAGGTCAAAATTAATGTGTTTTTATTTTTCAGTACTTCTGAGTTTTACCAGTTACGTGAACTTTCATTAGATTTTTTTGGTGGCAGTTAGAGAGTGTTGCATCTCGTAAGTGCCATACACAAACATGATTTCCAGAACTCATTGTCTGAAGAACAGTCTCCTTTCATTTTTTTTATTCAGTGGTCAAGTTAGAGTGCATAAAAATTAGTAGATAAATACTGAGATTTCTTTTTATTTCAGATAAAAAGGCAAATTTTGATTAATACTTTATTTTCTGCTGATGTGAATTCAGCCTTTTGAGATTAGATTTCAATATCGTGTGGTATGGTTATGACTACTACAAAAAAAGAAGCACAGAAAATTATTGTGAATAATTTTGAGGAAAAGTTATGATTAGGTATTATGTTTTGGAAGTGACAGAAGTAAATCTATGCATCTGATTTTTCTGAGAAGACTTAAGGAGGTGTTTCAGTATGACAGGGTGAGGGATTTATTACTGGTTTGGTTTTTTTCCTTATCCAAAGGTTTGGAAGATCACAAGCTTAATTGTTAGAAGAGGGAAAAAGTAACCTATTATAATTAATGGAGAATTGACTGAAATAACATAGGATTTTCTTAAGTTCAGTGTGCTACTTTCCTGTCCAAGAAAAATTTCTACTTGAGCAAACAGCTTGTAAAAAATAGATGCCTGATTTCACAGTCATGTGAAGCAAGAAAAAGTGCTTCCTACATGTTCAGTCAAAATCAAACACTACTTAAATATCGGTAAATGTAGAATAAAGAATAGGAACCTGGAGAGACTTTCAGGCTTCAGAAGATGTATCAGTAGGTAAAATATATATTGTTGGACTCTCAACCTAGCAGAGAAAGGCAAATTCAGTAGCTAGAATTTTAAAACATACAGACACAAAGGAGTAACTGTGAAGATGATTAATCACTGCGTTAGACTAGTGAGGGAAGTGGTTCGGTAACGGGACATTCCCGTTTCTTCAAATCTTCAGTACAAAATCTGTAAAGCAGTTACAATTAGGAAGGTGTGTATTTGTCACCTGGGGATTCTGCAGACTTGTGTTGCACAGAAGTTTAAATGAAATAATTGTCAGTCTTTTCAGGATTTGATGTGTACCCTGTTGGGTACGTAGCTGACTTCTGCTAGTTACAAAAGAAACCTTATCCTTATCCTTTTTCAAAAGGAAATAAAGACATGCAAATGGACTCCAATTTTTACATGTGTTGCCTTTAAGCTGATCAAAAGAGTTTGGGGTGTTTTTAGTTAAGAAATCATGTAGTAATTTGAATTTTTTATTGAGGGAAGAGATGACAAATACAGACACAGCAACAAAACTGTCTCCACTGTTCTGTGGTTTGTTTTTGTTTTTTTTTTAAAAGGTATGTTGAAAGGCAAGCCTTCCAAACACTGTTTGATAAGCAGCTGCTGCCAGAGGTTCTCTGTGGGACGAGTAGGGTTTTGTCTGTCCAAACAGGCTTTTTCATCTTCGAAAGCTGAAGTTTTTGGACACGGAGCTAGGAGCAGTAGTTGACACGGCCCCAGAATTAATTCCAGTTCCCAAAATAGACACTCCCATAGCTTTTTATTCTGTTTTTCTGCTAATTCTCTTCCAGTTAGTGTTATTGGAGTTACTATAATTGTAGGTAATTTTTGTGTCTTTCCTGCTTCCTATGAGTCTTGGTATGTTCTGTGGAACTTTGCTGAGCAAGGCTTGAAAATTCAAATGTTCTTGAAACTCAGTTTACTTTGTTACAATTCGTTCAATTTGGAGTTTTTGTGTTTTGTTCTGACAGATTTTAGAAACATATCTTCAATCTTTGTGTTGGAAAATAGAGGTATTTTATTTGCCCAGTAAAGTGAAACATCATTTGATTGTTTATGGGTATTATCATAGGTCAAGAGAAACTGCTATTTTAGTGATATGAAATAAACTTTTACAGAGTGTAATTTAGTTTTGCTAATCTTTTGCACGTGCCTTTAATACCACTATGTTGGATAAAGAAAGGTGCAAAATAACAAGTCGATGAAACTGGAGGCTCAGGACAAGTATAGTAATTAAAATACTAGGTTTAGTTCATATTTAAAAATTGATTTTTTTTTTTGTTGTTGTTGGCATTTGATCTTACTTAATCTTACAGATTTTCCTTCTGCCTGAGTTACTATAGTAATACTGGCAAAATGACATATTTGCTTAAGGTAATTTTCTCTCCAGTTTATATTTAAAAAACTTGAGAATGGAGGGATGCTATAGAAGTCTTCACATGTTGTAAACAAACAAAAAAAAGCATGTATGGTCTGTGGAGCAGTTAGTGATGATTAATAGAAAAGTGGCTGGTTATCTCTTACTGGCTTTCTTACGTTAAACTGCCACATAGTTAGTCACCAAAAATAGTTTTCACTTTTTCTTGTAACCGGTTGCCGTAGTTGCTGCAGTGACATGCAACTGAAACTGGGAGAGGAAGGCAGTCATGAGTCGGAAGAAGGAAACTGTGAGATTGCTAATATGACAAGAGCACATCTTTTACATTGACAAAAGCTATTTTACGCATTTATCTAAAAGATGAGGAAGCAGAGGACTGAGTAACACTCAGCTTTCTTTGAATGCTTTCACCAGTGCATTAAGAGTATCACCCTTTGCAGGGTAGATTATCCATCAACCGTCTCCATGTGAGGAGGGAGCTAGTGTAGAGCAGCTGATAAATTACAGTTTCTCAACAAAGCTATTGTATATTAACTTTCATTTTAAATTAAATTATTTGAGTCTGTCTTACTGTTTCAAAACAAACCAGTTTCCTCATCCTTCTTTTGCTTTTGTAAATGCAGCATATTTTTAATGCCATAATTTACACTGCGGCCTGAACTGTGTTTTCAGGCTGATAACTGCAGGTGCTGTTTGAAAGATTCAGTTGAAAAGGGACCTTTCCCTTTTTAAAGACAAGCAGCAAATTGTATGATACCTCCGTATCACGTTTGTAGTGCATGTCACAGTGTTTTACAGTTGGATACAAGTGGGGCTGGGGAAGGGAAGTAGCACTGGCTTTCTCAGTTGCCTGTGGCACAAATAAAACCGTTTTGAAAAATGTTTTGACATCTGTGTAGTCTTGGAATGTAGCCCAAAAAAAAAGGAGAAAATGAGGGAGTATGACTTGCAGTGCAAAAATATTGAAAGGCTGCAGTGGTCATCAGCTTGAAACCTGATGCTGCTTTTATGGGACCAGTTAGATAACAGCAGCTACTGAATTTTGTGGGAACACAGGCACGTTTTTAAGAATTTTCAAATTCTTTGAATGTACTTTAAATAACTGATAAGTTGAGGGAAAAACAACATACTGTGGGCCACACTGAGCTGTTCTTAAGGCCTCAGAACAGTGGCTCAGGCTGCAGCATTAAAGTAAGAACTGTTCTGCTCTGGGTTTAACTTAACTCTGTTAATTGTTTAAATGTTTTGAGAGGAAAGTGTTTAGCATTTAACATGGTCCATTTCAGGATGTTCCTTGGGAATTTTGTCTTCATCAATTCTCTGTTCCGTGTGAAACCTGGACAGCAAGAACATTTGTCTCCCTGCTTGCTTTTTGTAGTCACTATAATGGCTTTTTTTTCCCTGACGTGTCTAAAGTCAGTTGTCATATAGAGGAGACTGTAACTCGGGTAGTATCTTCCAGATGTATGTACCTACATTCTCTTTGTGAACTGTCTTCAACAGTAGTCTTGCACTTATTTGTCAATCTTAACAGAGATATAACAAATTAAGTAATGAGATTGCTTATTGCAATGAGATTGGCCTATTTTTTTTTGAAGAGGAAGCACAGGTTCAATTGATAGACTTGTGTTTAATGTGCATTCCAAATACCTGATTTCTTTTTCTCCCAGTACCTGCTATGCTTGATTTGACAGTAGAAAATAAAACAATACAGAAAGCTGTTCTTTCCTGATGTTCTTACACTTGGAAAAAGTTCTAGGGTAGACAGATACCTTGGCAAAAAAAGCCTTTGCTGAGGTGTTTTATGTAGTTCTGGGAGGTGACCTAAGTTCTGTAAGCCTTGCCTCTGCGTGGGGGATTTGTCAGTGTAGTGTAGCAGTTAATCCTGTCTTGTGCAAGTCAGATCCTGGATTGCAAAACTATAAAGCCTTCAAACAGCACTCCCTTACCTGCCTCAAATATATATATATATATATATATATATATATATATTTTTACTCTTCAATAATTTTTTTTTAAATTACATCTTTCTGTTTAAAAAAAAAAAAAGTAAGTAGAATGTGCAGCAAACTCCTTTAAGATCTCAAAGAATTTCAAAATTCTAGTTTGAAAATTTAGTTTCAACATCTATAAATTTAGTTCAGGCTCAGGCAGCAGAAAGGAACTTGTTCAAGACTGATCATACCTATGTGCTTATTTCATGCTTGTGTTCAGCTTCACTGCAGCTAATGTATCTTTGAGGGAAAACCTCTTTCCCAATACGGTAGCACTATCAAGGGTGGGAGCTTCAAAATCAACACCCGGTCTGTGCTAATTCTAGGGATCTACAGCAGTGGACGAATCGTGTTTTATTTCTCCAAAACATTTGTATTGTCTGTCAAAATTCAGAGCTGTTTGGACAGTAAAAGTCTACCTGAGAGTATCTGACTAAGCAAAAAGATGATCAAAGAACTCTGCTATAGCTAGTGGGTTCTTAGGGTCTAACAGCAGATATAAAATCGTCGTTATATCAGTAAGATCATAGTGTAGAGGCTCTGTAGATATCAGCCATGTGAAGAGCCTCTGACCTTTATATTTTGAGAAATTAAGGGGTGATTGGTGAAACATATTACCACTACCAAAGTCTGGTATCTAAGTGAAATACGAACAACCAGTGTTTGGTTTTATTTGGAGGGAAGGCAGACAGGAGTAGATTCCTGTCCCTTGTTAGGTAGTTTCTGCACTCCCAATTATCTTCTGTTTATTTGTATTTTGAAAGTTGGAGAATATCCTCTGTGAACATCTTTCCTAGGCTTGTTCTAGCACTTTACTATTACAATTATCTAGTAGTAGAATGGTTCGTTATGTGAATTGGCAAATGTACTTAAAACCATAATTAAAGGTGTTTGCTTAGTCTTGCCACATCTGATGGGCATGAAGCCAAGGCATCTTTCTTCATGTTAAGTTATGATCTTTATAAGTAGGTATATATTTGACTGCTTTTTTTGACTCAGTTCAGTAGGTTTTCCTGTTTCCAAGAGGGACATGTGAAAGTAACTGTTTGATTTTGATTGCATTCTATAATTAACTATAATTCTGTTGTGTTTGACGTTTGGTCACATCAAGGTTTGTTCAGCATTGGATAAATCTTTGTGGAGCCTGCCTCTGCCCTTCAGTGAAAGACTTATAGGACAGTCCTAAGTCCATCTGCAGACTTTCTAAGCTTTAGGTTAAGCTAAAATTTTTCAAAAATGCTTAACTGGCTTAGTTATTAATTGAAAAACAATGTCATTGAAGAACTGGAGGACACAATGGCACTGGATTTTGAAGAAAACCTGTGTTTGCTCTGCCTTTACCCTGTGATGGCAGAAAGCTCTAGGCACCGCCAATGTAGCACCAGGTAGACCTATTGTGCCTTACCTTCTATGCATCCAAGAAAAAACAACCAGGGATAGATAACCTTTGGTGTACTCAGGGTAGACTCACTTGTATGGCTGTCTGAAAAATATCATTCAAGTTTCCCAGCTATTCTTAAAAATAATTTTACCCAAGGTTTATTTATAGCTTTACATTTTGTTTAGGTATTTAATTACTTTTATCACTTACTCAAACTGCTTTATTCCTAATATTAAAAGGGAAGAAGTAGAAAAATACTCATATGTGTAATTTGTGTTTTTATTTAAACACCTCATGGTAGTGCTGTACAAGTCAGACACTTCTTGAATTTAATTTTGCCTATTTTGATATTAGATTTTATTGGAGAATCTCTGATAAACTTAGTACTATTCACTGTAGAGTTTTGCTATGGGCAGTAATATACTGAGTGAAGAATTAATAGATTTCTGTTCATTAATACATATAATACTCTGTCTTATATCCTTCTTAGGGAAATCCTTTTCTAGCTCCAGCTCACCCCTGTCCCCAAACTAATGAACAGTTCCCCTAACAGTACAGGTGATTGGTGTCTTGGGGCATCTTGTGTTAATTTTGCAGGGGCTGCCACCAGTGAGAAACCCCTGCAATATCTTACAAAGGCAAAATCTTTTCATTCTATGACCATTAACTTTTTTTGACATTTTTTGCTGTGATTTCAGGATACTGTAGGCACAGAGGACTGACGATCTATTTCAGATAAACTTTTTGAATGTAAATTTTAAGAGTTAGGTGTTATGTGTGAGACCTGGACATATTAACATGTCATTATTTAAAAAATAGGAGTCAAGGTTGCTGCATGTGATGTTCGTATAGCACTTACAGTATTTCTAAACAGAATATATGTAAACAGTATTTGCATCTTAAACAAGTTTGGAGAAAATACTGTTTATTTAATCAAAGTATTTTGCTTCATTGTTTGTATCCTCTCTTGCATCTTCTCCGTGTAGATATTTTCATCGTATGCTTGGGGTAAAATAAGTGTTCTTCTGTTTTGCAATTTTTTTGTTACATTTACCAAAATTAACATTAGTAGATGAGCAATGCAAGTTTTTTGTTGCATGTTTTCATGTTAAAAGTTTGAAAATATATTGCCTTTAAAATAAAATAATTTTGTGTGAAGATGGCAACAAATGATCTGAAAACTTCTGTAGGGATTTAAAGCTTCTTTATTTCTGATTTTATTTTGAAATGCACATAAAGCTTTATTCTCAGCCCTAATCTGGGATTGCTCTTGAGATAATGGTCATGAAAAAATTGATACCCTTTAGCTTTATAAAGTATCTTAATGTATTTGGTAGAAACTGCAGTGTCAAGCAGATGTATTTGTAATCTACTGCTCAGAAATAATTTTAGTGAAAGGGATATCATTGAAAGAAATAAAGAATATGACAATCACTGCTGTTGTTACGTTATACGTTCATGTATATATGATGTTTATCTTCCGTAGACCAATATGTTTTATGCTTTGCTGTGAAAAATACAATATCAGTTTTTCCATATTTTAGATTAAATAAGATTATGAATCAGGTGGCCATTCAGCGGAAGAAGCAGTTTGTTGAACGAGTGCACAGTTACTGGTTGCTTAAAAGACTGTCTAGGAATGGTGTTCCTCTGTTGAGAAGGCTGCAGTCCAGTTTACAGTCACAAAGAAACACACAACAGGTATGTGACACACTTTTTACTTATAAGATGAAATCAGAAAAATCTCTATTTTATAGAATAAAAAATTAACAAGGAAACATAGCACATAGTAAAAACTTTCTCTTATTCAGGACTGAGTAAATTCTTTACCTTTTTCTTAAGTAATATGACCTATATTGGAAATTGGGCATTATCTAATCCTTTTTAATTTGTGAGATATGAAAAAAAAAAAAAGTGCGGGTTTTTATTTTGTTTTGCTGAAATGTTTCACAAAAACACTGTCACCAAAACTATTCTAATACCTCTGTTCGTTGACTAGGATTGCAGTTTTTTGGAACTCATTCCTCAGTGTGCTATAAGTTAGTAAGATAAAAAATACATTTTCTCTTAAATTAATCAAAACACGTAAAGCAAATGTCGTCTTTGACACGACTGAGAAAACTAGAAATTTTTACAGAGGAAAGGTTAGACAGTTTACAGTTTTCAAATTCAGGTCCTTATTGTCCACCTTGTTCAGTAGTAACAGAACAAAGAGCAAGCTGTTGATGAAATTCAAAGACCTGTTTCAACTTTCAGTTTCACTTTTGAGGTAGTTAAGTGGGATTGTAGACAAGCATAAGTTTATGCTGATATTTTGTTCAAGTAAAACTCATCCTAGCTAAAATATGTCTAAGTTGGTTAAAGTTGTACACGTTTACCAGTCAGAATTGCTGAAAAACAAAAAGTCACTCCAGATACGTATCAGATTCAGAAAGCAATGCTCCTTCTGCTTCCCAGTTTTGTAATATGAACAGCTCTTCAGTGACAGTAGAAGTTTTGGCAGGTCTTTTACTGTTTTGGTTTCAAGTCACTGGGTGTCTTCGAAAATAATTAAAACTACTTTTCTGAATTCTGTGTATGGATCCATGTGTGTAGACCTTGAAATGCTGTAAAGCATCATTCTTACTGCATCGCAGTTACCTTTTTTAATTGAACTGAAAAAGTAGTTGGCTGTGTTCTTTCCATTCTCCAGGTGTTTCCAGTGGAATTGTTCCTGTAAAATAGGCTCTAGAACTTAAGAATGCATTTTATAATCTTTTACTTGCATTAAATTGTGAAATTTTTTTCCCTTTAAAGCTTAACTATTATTTTTGTTTGGATTGCATTACTATTTGCTTATTAAGCCATTACTGATGTAGTCATAAAAATACCATGGTCAACACTGCTTCCTAATGATTTGATCTGTCATTTTTGTGTGTGTTTGTTTTCTTAGCTTTTCATGAAAAAACTAATTAATAATTCCCAGAACAAGTGAGGTTGGAAGGGACCTCTGGAGCTCATCTGGTCCAACCTCACTGCGCAAGCAGGGCCACTTAAACCAGGTTGTCCCCCAGGACCATGTCCAGACAGCTTTTGAATATCTCCAAGGGTGGAGACTCCAGAACTTCCCCGAGCAACCTGTGCCAGTGCTCAGTCACCCTCACAGTGGTTTTAAAAAAAAAAAAAAAAAAAAAAAGTAGTCTTCTGATCTTCAGAGGGGCCCTCCTGTTTTTCACTTTGTGCCCATTGCCTCTTGTTCTGTCTCTGGGCACCACTGAAAGGAGCTTGTCTCAACCTTCTTTACACCCTCCCTTCAGGTATATTTATAAATTTGAGATCCACGCCCCCAGCCTTTTCCAGGCTAAGCAGTCCTAGCTCTCTCAGCCTTTCCTCATAGCTGAGATGCTCAAATTCCTTTTAGATGGAATTTAGGTGGATTCTGAATATAAATTGGTCACTTGTTTATGTTTCTTTCATTGCTTCTATATTACTACATTTTAATCCTATTTTTTGGGTTGTAACTTCTCTAAAATATTCTGTATTCTACTTTTAATCTCTGCTTAATCTTTTAATTCTGTAAGAGAAGTTTCCATTCTGAAGAGTGGTACCTTGCAGTTACCTAGTAATAGCTGAAATTAAGTTATTCAGATAGTAGAATTTTTTTTTTTTTTTTAAATGAGCTTGAGTCCTTAAAAATAATAAAATGAAGCACAGAAGTTCGGGGCTCATGTAGCAGTGTAGACCTAGACTACAGTTAGTGTCTGAAAAAATAATACTTGCTAGTTGGTAGTTGGGAAGTACTTTTCTACTGAGATGGCATGATGAGACTGCAACATTTCTAAATGTATAGATAGTAACTACCAACGTAAAAGGTTTCTTATAATTGATGTTTCATTATAATAAAATAAGCCTTAGATAGGAGCTGTTTAAAATCCCTTTGCCCATTTGCGCTCCTGTACAAACACTGCATCTTTCTTTTCCTTTCTAATTTCTGAACTATGTACTATTATTCAGTAAGAAAATAATGAAAACATTTTCTACATTAATTGGAAACTATTTATATTGGTTTATTAAAAATTGGAGCACTTCTGAGACTTAATACCAATTATAAGTTTTTAAGAATAAACTTTGTCTCTTGAAAAGAAAAAGCTAGTTTCAAGCAAAGCAAAATTAAATGATTCTCGTGGCGAAAAATGTGTAGGTGATGCTTTTCAGTGAGCAGCAAGTGTCCTGTGTATGACATTGTGTCTTCTCCATAGCATCTTCTGTATGTATTTATAATACCTATTAAAGTAGTCATAATTGCAAAGCATTTGAAGCATTAGTCATCTTCGTTACTCCAACTATAACCCAAACCATAATGAAGACTTCAATAAACAGCTGTGGCATAGCTATTGTGAGAACGCCTCAAAATTTTTGAGATACAGATGATTATTTTGTTCATTTTGGTCTAGATGGGAAAATTCTTTTTTCCTTTTATGTGAGAGGTCAGAATGTCAAGAAACTTGAAGAGCTTTTCAGTCAATCAGAGAAACATGAACACCGATGTAATACAGGTTCAGAGGACTTTTTTTTAAATGATTAAACTGAAATGTTAAGATGAGGAACCAAACCCCTGAAAATGGTTTCAAGGTGCCTAGTAGAATGTGATTTTCATCCCTATCTAATGTTTGTTTAATAGAACAAATTTGGCGGGGGGGGAAGTGTTCATGAGTTAGAATTACTTCCTAATGAACATGTTTCAGAGCTCAGTTATGATATGCTTTTGAAGGTGATGTTATATCAACAAACAGTTCTAAACCAGGCAAGAAGATTTTGGCTTGTATACTACCTCACCATCTGCAGGGACAAGGAACCTCTCTGAAAGAATGGTTTATACTATCACTCCTCTTTCCACCTAGAAATTCAGGATAGGTATTGGAAAGGCTCTATTATTTTAGTTTTTTTCTGAACTTAATGCCTGAATAAAAATAAGACATGAAATGTAAGGTAGTAGCTTGTTGCTGCTGTAGTGAAGTTGGTTTAAAACTGCTGTTCAGAGAAACAAAGTGAGAAGCTGCTGGTGACTAAGGTCATATCTGCACTGAAGATTTCAGTAAGAACACAAGTTGAAACCACTAAATGGTTTTGACTGATTGACAAGTGGCAGCAGAGCGTCTTCATAAAACTAACTGTATTGATCAAGATCCAGTTCCATCACTATAATTCTATTTTTGCTTGGCTCATATTAAGTTACAGTCTCTGTAGAGAGTGAGGCTGTCCCCATGTATTCACATCCAGCATAAGGAGTGATCTGTTAGTATACTGACAGTATTCCTGCTTGTGTGCAGAGACTGGTAACATACTCATGGTGGGAGTTGGAGCTGAAGATGCATGTTCTGTGTGTAAATTTAGAAGTGTTTCCCTCTTCCCTCAATATTAATAAATGTGTCAGTTTTAGCTTTTCTAGATAGTATTTGGTGTTCAGCAAGAGCTGAGTCCATGAGAAAGTACCACAGAGTTTCTTTCTAAATTTTTCTTGTGTTGTCAGCCACAAGAAACTTTCTGGCTTTGTTACAGAAAGAATGATTTGGAAGAACTCTTTACCAGGAAGTTAATAGGAAAGCTTTTGAAAACTAAATATTTTGAAAGAAACTCTTTTTATCCAAGTTTTTACTAGTTAGATACTGGAAGCCTCATCCTCTTTGCAGCTTGCCTGGATCTTTTAATCTAATTAAGGTATATGTTATATGTTAGGTAATAAACAGGTTAGGATAAAGGGGTTTTATCTTGGCTATTATAACCATAACCATGTCTGCAAACAGTACTTTGCATAGCTGTGTTAAAAAATTGGAGGCTTGCTATTAATCCCCAAGCAAGAGTGATGTTCAAGAGGGGAGTGCGTGTGTGCACACAAAAAAGCAAACAAGGTGCTCTTGATACTTTGGTTCACATCTGAAGATTTACACCTGCCTATTTATTTTATGGAATGAAACTGGTCAAACAACTGATTCAACTAAAAGAATAATCGTTTGTTCTGGTTTTTTTTTTTTTTTTTTTTAAAGTGAGACTGTACCTTCAGATTTAGCCAAATACTTAAGTCTCTAATGATCTACCCCAAGACCTGGTGTACGAAGTAACTTTTATTTTTCTTGCTGTATTTAACTTTCGTGACCCCCCCGAAACTAGTATGGTTTTGATGACTTAGTTTTCAGCAGGATCAGTTTCTCAGTTTCATGAACTGTGCAATCATATAGGGCAGAAGAGCAGACTCTGAATGGCAGCAAGCAAAGGGAGGACAAGCCTTCCACTTTCAGAAATAGCTACAACCTAATTTTGGTCCTGAGAAACAGTAAAACTATGAAAAAATTGTATAGCTGTGTCAGTTGACAGTTAGGTTGCTTTTCCACACATGGGATCTGTACTCAGAGATGAAGGGGTGTAGGAGACAAGCAGTTAGTGGCAGTGTAGATTTTCTAATTCAGTAAATCTCTGAGAATTTTAAGGAATTGAAAATGTGCATAGTAATATTGTCAAAACTTACTTTGAACTATTCCGAACCTCAACAGTTAAATTATTATGTGTCTAAGTCAAGAGTTAACTTGTTAAAAGAAATTGTAACTGTCAGTAGTAACAGTCATTAGGAAAGGGAACTAGAAGTTTCTAGCTACAATTTTTGGTCTCTTTTTTGTGGTTGGTTTTTTTTTTTTTTTTTTTTAAGAGGAACAAACTGTTGTTTCTAGATTGCTATATTGTAATACAGCAATAGTTGATAGTTAAGCATTTTCAACTTGAGTGAAGTCAGAGATTTGAATAAAACCAACTTCATAGCTTCCACAGGTACTTGCCTTTACTTCTATGAAGTGTGTAAAGTAATAAAATGTGATGCAGATCATAAAATCATAGCACTCGCAAATCTATTAGATTTTTTTTAAAACTGCCAGTTTTTGCAATTCTATTTTGAGAACCTTCTGTCTGAAAAATTGCCCAAGGTTCCTTTAGAGGACCTATGTATATCTGAATTATCCTTCTCTTAAGGAGATTTTTGCTTTGAGTGTAACAATTTGTAATGTTGATCATTTTTCATCTGCTTAGCCAGTTTTCTTTATTTCTCTACTTTTTTATATAACTTATGGCATTTGTTGTTTAGGTTTTTTTAAAAAAAAGCATATGACCATTATTTATCTAGTGTATATTGCATTATGCTAGTTACAGGCAAGCATACAAAGCTTTGGATCTCTTTCTGAGACTCTTTTTATACAATACTAATTTTAAATGTAGAAATTTTCCAAAGCAGATGGGTTTTTTTTGTGCTCGGTACTAATATCAGGACTTTTACTCTTTCTGTGGTCTTGTTTCTGTTGAATTATCAATACCATTTGAGTAGTACAGGTAGTATTGCAATATCCTCCTTTTTCTTATGAAAAATAGAAAGGCTTTTTTCTGTATGTACAAATCAAACTAAATACTGCAAGTGTTTAAACAACTACTTCTTCCTAAAAATGTGTGAATTAAATTCTTTCATCTGTTCACTGAAAGGTTGTATTACTGCATTACCCATTTGCAATACCATTTTGAAGTTACTGTATCATTTAATAAACTGCTTTTCATTTCCTGTCCTCAGAATTCATAATGATGTTGTTCAGTTACAAGTGTGTCCTAATTCTGCTGAGTGCTGGGGAGGTGGACTGTGTTGAGCACAATAATAACTTTTTTTCTACCAGGCTTGAGTTTCTGAAGAAGCTGATGATGTTCACCTAGCTTGGATTTTGATGTGAAAATACTGAATCTAATTTTGCAGCCTTTTACACTGCTAGGTTGCTGTTTGCTGTATTGCTTTTTCTGATGTAAATAGCCTTCACCATAGGATTGCTTTCCAGTTTGTAGATGTTGTTTTCAGCTAGACGGTTGAGAAATTCTAGAAGATACCCTGACGAGAGGTTTTCTTTTGTTGCAGTATGAAGTTTATGACCAAGTGCTTTAACTGTAAGACAGTAGTTTCTCCTTTCCTGTGAATACGTTCTGTAATTGCATCAAACTAGCTTATGAAGAGAGGTGAGCATTTTTCATTTCATGAAAACCTTTTGATTCTTTTCTTAGAGAGAAGATGATGAAGAAATGCAAGCCTTAAAAGAAAAATTGAAGTACTGGCAAAGGCTGCGCCATGATCTTGAAAGAGCCCGTTTGTTGATTGAACTTATACGTAAGCGTGAAAAATTAAAAAGAGAACAGGTAAATGGAGTACCTTCTAATTTGATGAAACGTT
This sequence comes from Strix aluco, assembly GCF_031877795.1. Taxonomy (NCBI): domain Eukaryota; kingdom Metazoa; phylum Chordata; class Aves; order Strigiformes; family Strigidae; genus Strix; species Strix aluco. Next base: position 68,279,175 of record NC_133935.1, read on the forward strand.
TCTGTAGGAAAGATAATTTAACTATTCTCACAGACAGTTTTTGCAATACAGAGACTGCAGTGTTTGTCTTGTAATCCTCATGTAGGATCAAGAAACATATGTGCATGCGTACACTCATGCAAACTGTTTAAAATATATAAAATTATCACAGAATCATAGAATAGTTTGGGTTGGAAGGGACCTTTAAAATCATCTTGTCCAGCCTCCGTGCCATGGGCAGGGACATTTTCAGCTAGATCAGATTGTTCAGAGCCCTGTTTAACCTGACCTGATGTTTCCAGGGATGGGGCATCTACCACCTCTCTGGGCAACCTGTTCCACTGTTTCACCACCCTCATCATAAAAAACTTCTTCCTTATATCTAGTGTGAATCTACCCTCTTTCAGTTTAAAACCATTATCTCTTGTCCTATCACAGCAGGCCCTGCTAAAAAGTCTGTCTCCATCTTTCCTAGAGGTCCCCTTTAAGTACTGGAAGGCTGCTATAAGATCTCCCTTGAGTCTTCTCTTCTCCAGGCTGAACAACCCCGACTCTCTCAGCCTGTCCTCGTAGGGGAGGTGTTCTATCCCTCTGATCATTTTTGTCACTCTTCTCTGGACCTGCTCCAACAGGTCCATGTCTTTCCTGTGCTGAGGACTTCTGAGCTGGATACAGTACTTCAGGTGGGGTCTCACGAGTGGAGTAGAGGGGGAGAATCACCTCCCTCAACCTGCTGGCCACACTTCTTTTGATGCAGCCCAGGATACCATCGGCTTTCTGGGCTGCGAGTGCACATTGCTGGGTCATGTCCAGGTTTTCACCCACCAATACCCACAAGTCCTTCTCCGCAGGGCTGCTCTCAATCTCTTTATACCCCAGCCTGTATTGATACTGGGGATTGCCCTGACCCAGGTGCAGGACCTTGCACTTGGCCTTGTTGAATATCATGAGGTTTGCATGGGCCCACTTCTCAGGTTCCTCTGGATGGCATCCCTTCCCTCCAGTGTGTCAACCACACCACTCAGCTTGGTGTCGTCTGCAGATTTGCTGAGGGTGCACTTGATCCCACTATGTCACTGATGAAGATATTAAACAGTGCTGACCCCGATATGGACCCCTGAAGGACATCACTCATCACTGACGTCCATCTGGACACTGAATTGTTGACGACTACCCTCTGGATGCGACCATCCAGCCAATTCCTTATCCACTGAACAGTCCACCCATCAAATCCATATCTCTCCAATTTAGAGAGAAGGATGTGGGAGACTGTGTCAAAGGCCTTACACAAGTCCAGATCGATGACATTAGTAGGTCTTCTCTTGTCCATTGATGTAGTTGCTGAATCACAGAAGGCCATTAGGTTGGTTGGGCAAGACCTCCTCTTCGTTAATCCGTGCTGACTGTCTGGAATAACTTCCCTGTCCTCCATGTGCCTTAGCATAGCTTCTAGGAGGATCTGTTCCATGATCTTCCCAGGCACAGAGGTGAGGCTGTGTCCTGGTTTAGCCAGGATAGGGTTAAGTTTCCCCAGCAGTGGGGGGGGAAGCTCTAGCTGGGTTATTCATATATCATGCTGACGTCACATCCTGGCGCAAGCACGGGAAGAATCGTGATCTCGTGGTTTGGCGCAGCCAGTTCTCTCTATGCTGTATCAATATATACTTTTCTCTATTCATTGTTATCACTGTTATTCGTATTGTTATTGTTTGTTGTGTTGCTGTTGCTCTGTTGTATTAAACCTCTCCTTATCTCAGTCTCGGGGCTTTGTATTTCACTCCCTTTGTGGGGGAGGGGCAGCGGCTGCGTGGTCTCAGACCCCGGCAGGGGCTAAACCACCACAGGCTGACAGGTCAGTAGTTCCCGGGGTCCTTCCTTCTACCTTTTTTAAAAATGGGTGCAATGTTTTCCTTTTTCCCATCTCCAAGGACTTCACCTGATTGCCATGACTTTTCAAGTATTGTGGAGAGTGGCCTGGCAACTACATCAGCCAGTTCCCTCAGGACTCTGGGATGCATCTCATCAGGTCCTATATATTTATGTATGCTCAGGTTCCTCAGGTGGTCACGAACCTAATCTTCTCTTATAGTGGGAGGGACTTCCCCAGTCCTTGCCTTGAGGTCCATCCACTCGAGAGGTGTGGGAAGAGAGGTTGACAGTGAAGACTGAGACAAAAACATTTAATATCTCAGCCTTCTCCTCAACTGTTGTTACTAGTTTGCCAGTTGCGTTCATTGGGGGCGGGGGTACGCTTTCGTTGACCTTCATTTTCTGGCTGACGTACTTGTAGAAGCCCTTATTATTCTTTGTGTCCCTGGCCAAGTTCAGCCACAGCTACACTCTTGGCCTTCCTGACCCCATCCCTATACAACCAGGCAGTGTCCCTATACTTTTCCCGGGATACCTGTCTCTGCTTCCACTACCTGTGCATTTCTTTCTTGCCCTTTAGTTTGACCTCGAGTCATCTATGCTGGTCTCTTGCCTTACTTTCCTGATTTCTTACACCTAGGGATCGAGAGCTCTTGTGCTCTGTGGAAAGCATCCTTAAAGATCTGCCTGCTCTGTTCTTCTGCCTTGTCCCTGAGGGCAGTTTCCCAGGGGGTCCTACTGACTAACTCCTTGAACAGCTGGAATTTTGCTTCCCTAAAATTCAGGGTCCTGACTTTACTCTTTGCCTGAGCCATATCCCTCAGGACTCTGAACTCCACCAGTACATAATCATTGCAGCCCAGGCCGCCTCCAATCCTGATGTCTCAGGACTCACTTGTGTTGGTGACCAATAGGTCCATTATCACATCTGCTCTAGCAGGACTTTCTATTTGGCTTAAGAAGTTACCCTCGATGCACTCCAGGAATTTCCTGGATTGCCTGCAGCTCACTGTGCTACTTTTCCAGTAGATGTTGGGGTGGTGGAAGCCCCTCAACAGGACAAGAGCCTGTGAGCACGATGCCTCCTGTAGCTGGAATAAGAAGGCATCATCAATAGGCTCCCCTTGATGGGGTGGCCTGTAGTAAACGCCAACCACAAGACTCCCTTTGTTGCCTCAGTCTCTAATTCTTACCCATAAGCTTTCAACCTGCTCATGGCTCTTCTTCAGACAGCTCTTCACAAGCTATCCATTTCTAGTTGTAGGGGACAATCCCTCTTGCCCTCTTTCCTCACGTGTCCCTTCTGAACACCCTGCAGCCATCGATAGCCGCACTCCAGTCATGGGATTTGTCCCACCAGGTTTCAGTAACAGCAGCTAGATTGTAGCTTTCTAGCAGCATGGTGGCCTCCAACTCCTCCTGTTTGTTGCCCATGCTGTGTTCATTGGTGTAGAGAAATTATTTAACAAGCCATTCTGTTAAGACTTGCAAAGAAAATTGGTTTCTGAAGAATGGTAGAAAACTTGATCTCTTCAGGTTTTCCCAATACATGTGCTTATACTGAGTAGCACTTACATTCTTCTGTCTCCGAAAAAAAGACAAAAAAAGCTGCATCTATGTCCTACGACATTCTAGAGTTGACACTGCTGGGAGAAGAGAGTTGAGGAAGAGATAATGCATTTGATATGAAAACTGTGAAAGCAAAATGTTTGCACTCATGAGTCTTTAATTGTCCTTATTTGTAAAAACAACATTCCCTTTTTAGTTTTTCGAAGCTGTGAACATTCATTGCAAGCTAATACAGTTTGTAATTCTTTGATGCTTTCTGGAATTCCATACATCATTCCTGTACGTTCACTATCACTTCCTATATGCATGTATTATGTATTATTTTTTATACACATGTATTTTATGTGTGTGTTTGTGTATACTTTGTTTACGTGTTTATATGTATAAACACACTCCATTAATGTGTCATTAAGTATTTATTTTCCATAACAAGACTGTTTCAATGTTGATAACTATTTAAGTGGCTTGAAAATAAAACGGTAGAGGAATTGTAATAGTGTCAAAAATAATGAAAATTCTGAAGGATGATCAAGTATTTGAGGATGTTGTTAATAGGTTTTTTTTAAAATTATTTTCTTGGAATTTACAGAGAACATTGTCTTTAAAATTACTCTTTGTGTTGGTCTTATATAGCCTGTAAATGTTCATTAAATTTTCTTTTTACACTTTGAACATGGAACTACAATTGAAATTTAATTTTAAACACGTTACCTTTAAATTCTTCTTATTTTCGCATTGTTGGCAGAATAGGAAGCTGTTCTTATGTAACATCTTTTCAAAGAAAAGAAATACAGTTAAAAAATGAAACAAAATTCATTTATAGATAAAATACAAATTTGAGTTCTGAGAAGCTGGAGTTGAGTCTGCAATGAAGGGATGAGAATTATTTTTCTTACAAGGTCATCAGCTGAAAATGTATGTCAGGCAAATGCCAACTGATGATATGGAAAGTAGCATTGAACTCATTTACTTGAATATATTTCTATTTTGTGTCATACCTAAAGTACTTTGCTGTTGATGCAAAACAACTTTAAAACAGTATCTTAATGAAAAATGCTCAATTGGATAATTATTACTTCTTTAGGTCAAGATTGAGCAGGTTGCTATGGAACTTCAGCTTACTCCATTCACTGTACTACTGCGATCAGTTCTGGATCAGCTGCAGGAAAAGGATTCTGCCCGTATATTTGCTCAGCCAGTGAACCTTAAAGAGGTATGTTTTAAGCTGTATTTCCTTACGTCTGGATATGTCTTGGTGACACTTAAGTACAAGAAACAGATCATTGCATGCAGAGTAGGGAGCAGTGTTACATTTTAATCTATTCTAATAACTTATGTTGAGTTATGACTTACTGGCATGAAAGTCTGTTTATGCTCATATACCAAAATAGTTTCTGGGAAATGCTGTTACAGAGCGACATGGGTACATAATGATCTTTTGCAATAAGATTATTTGATAAAGCGAACTCAAAGGGTGTCTTAAAAATTGAAATGTGGATACTGTGTTCTTACTTGCAGGTGATATTTCTTTTCATTCACTGGGAAACTAGTCTTAGCGCGTATGCGCATACGTACATATGCAACACATACATGTGTATAAATAACATGTAGGTGTGTGTATGTGTATAGATTGTATATATATGTATGAGTGCATATACCACATGTGTATAGATTATACATATGTGTATATATGTATAAATGCATACATTTATAAGTATGATATTCATAAATACACACACTATGTACATAAAACCATGGAATTCTAAAAACATGTAGTTTCAGCGTCTGTTAATAGAGCTCCAACATGTTATCTAAGATGCAGAATCTTCTAATAGGCAAACCTCTGTTGGCATGCAAACGTTTGCATTATCAGGGTGTGCGATTCTAAGCTACATTTTGAAGTTCTTGATTTGAGTTCTTACAAAATATATTAAAAAATGTGGATCAGTTAAGAGCTGATGTTATTTTGTCTGTAATAAGGTAATTTTACCCATTCATGTTTTAAATATTTATTCAAAGGTTCCAGACTATTTGGATCATATAAAACATCCTATGGATTTCTCTACCATGCGAAAACGGTTAGATGCTCAAGGCTATAAAAACCTCAGTGAGTTTGAAGAAGACTTCAATCTTATCATAGATAACTGTATGAAATACAATGCAAAAGATACAATATTCTATAGAGCGGCAGTGCGGTTAAGAGATCAAGGAGGTGTAGTTCTCAGGCAAGCTAGGCGAGATGCTGAAGGAATCGGTTATAATAATGAAACTGGAATGCACTTACCTGAACGGCCTAAACTTGAGTCACCCCAGCCTTTCTCTTGGGAAGATGGTAAGATGTTTTTGGATTATTTGTAAAAGTTGTATTTTTCATTAACACACAGTGTGTACATTCCATACAGATGTTTTAAGATTGCTGCTGTTCAGTGATGACTAGATCCCCCCCCATTGAAAACATTGCTTGAAAGATTCAATTGTTTGTATTCAACTAGATCTGTCATTAGGAAACAGTGTTATCCAGATTCTGATTTTGACAATGCCAGAGCCTAATTTAACAAGATAAATGAAAAAGGTTTTTAAATTGAGTGCTTTCTTTCACATGGTTGTATATGCTTGTAAGTCATGAAAAATGACTACCAGTGCGCATAAACTTATGCACATTCTTAATTAACATACTGAATTAAAAAATCAAGTGTGTTTGTAATACTAGGAATTAAAGTGACTTCTTTTGACATACATGTTTTCTGAGATTTTGGCAGTAAAGGAGTATAATTAACACATTTCTTTCATAACCATAATCTTGCCCTTCTCTATAAGAAGGAAATCATCTATTAGGGTGGGAAGGATTAATTATGTCTTCCTTCTGACCTTTTAATTCTTTGCCCTATTACGTGGTGTTCTTGAGCAAAATGCTGATCAAGAAGAATAGTAATTATATAATAGGAATTCATTTCAACATTTCTTCACTGGTAATGGTAAAGCTACTAAGACTGTAATCTAAATAGCTTTTTGATTACATTTTTTGATTCTGGCAAGTGAATTTCATGTTTTCTTCCTCCTGTTGATATTATTACTCTGTGAAATATTCTAACAAACACTAGCACATTTTCAATTATACATATTTTGACTTCAGTGGATAGGTTACTGAACCCTGCAAACAGAGCACATATGTCCTTGGAAGAACAGCTGAGAGAGTTGCTAGAAAAACTTGATCTCACCTGTGCAATGAAATCCAGTGGGTCAAGGAGCAAAAGAGCAAAGCTGTTAAAGAAAGAAATCAGCATTATTCGCAACAAACTAAGTCAGCAACACAACCAAGCTCCTCAAATAGAATCAGGTATTGGAAGTTTTGAAGAAGAAAGTGCAGCATTAGAACAAGACGGAGAGGAAGAAGGTAAGATTTTAAACTGTGTTTAAATCAGTACTGTTCTGAACCTCTTCAGTCAGGCACTTTAATCATGTGAATTAAAAATATTTTTTTTACACATTAAAAAGTGTAATAAATGAACATTATATTGAATTTTTAAATGGTCAAATAACCACTTAATCGCAACAGATATTTTAAGATTATGAGAATGATCTTTTTAAACAAAACCTCCCTCCATTATTTTTCACAGTAGCAAGGCTTTTTAAAAATTTAGGTGTTAAGAAATGAAAGTACAAACAATCTCATATGAAAAGGAATTGGAAATGCCTGAGTGGAAAACATCTTTGTACTTCGAGAAATCCACTTAAATGCCAAAATATGTATTAGGCATCATGTGAGCCTAGGTCAATAGTGCAGAAAACTCTGGCTGTTGAACTGTCTTGTAGCTTTATTATTCTCTACTCCAGAGTCTGGGGGGGGGGTGTGGGGGGGGGGGTGTGGAGGGTAGGTTTGGGTTGGGTTTTTTAAAAATTTATTTATTTTTTTGAATAAAGCTATTGATAGGACTTAACAAACTTCATGTTGTAGAATCAAGTCAGCCATATCTAACCAGCCCTTCCCCTTGTGCTTGTCTTCCTCCTCAAAGCATTCATCTCAGAACTGCATCTACTCTTAGCTAATTCCCATTGATTTCAGTGAGAGCAATATACTAGAACTAACTTTATATTTCAGTTGAATATTTTATTTGCATTTTTAGCTTTTAAATCAGTTACTGAGGTCTTTATTGCTCATTTTTAAATGATGCAAAGAAAATCTAGTCTCAAAAAATGTTTTACTGAGCTTTTTTCACGATCAGCTACTAACCTGTTTTTCTTTAGGGGAGTTAGAGACGTGTTTCATTTTGAATAATGCATTGAATGGGAGGAGGAAATAGCTTAAGGGAAAGTGGAAGCATGGTAATAAATAAAATAGTCTGTGTCTGGTGCAGCTTGATGCTATCAAAATTTTTGAAAGGTGGAGTCAATAAAATGACTGTCCTTAACTGCCATTCAGACAGCAACTTGGTGTTTAATTCTTAGTGCGACTAAGAGAATGCTTTTCAAACATATAACTTTCTTGAGATTTGAACAACAATAGAAAAAGTGTACGTGAATCAGCGTACTTATTTTGTTCTGAGGCTGTTAGGTATTAAAATGTTTAATGACTTTTTTGTAAAAATTGGGGTTTTTTTAAATCTTCAAGTGATGATGCTACTGAGTATAGTTCTTTAGGAATGTAGTTTCTGGCAGATGATGAACACACTAACTATTTTACTTGTAGCTTAACATTGTTATGACACAGCCTTTCACTGCAGCTGTTGTGCAAAAAAATAGTCCAAAAGTGAGCAGTAGCTGGTTTTGTACATTTACAGTATGCTTTTTTAAAAAAACATAGCGAAGAGCATGATCCACAGTTGATTGGCATTGTTGTTACAATTCTGATCTAGTGAAGAGTAATAGTCATTAGTTCAAATTTCAACTCTGAAATGGAAGGTACTTTGAGGAGTAAAGAAAACAAATTGCCAAAAAGAAAGATGAGGAAAGTAGTAGAATCCTGTGCCTAGGATCTCTACAGGAGCTGGCTTGAGAAGAGCTGTGAATTACCCCCTTGCAATTCTGTTTTCAGTTTCTGATCATGTTAAAAATAGGTACTGGAATAGCCCCATGAAATTTAAGTTTTAGTGTCTAAATAGTTCTCCAGTGTTTTTCTGTGCTTAAAGTTTTTTGTGAATATTTTGTGACTAATTGCAAGAAAATCAGAATTTGTTCATAAAGAACAGTCGCCTTGGACATTCTAAACTGCAGGCTTTTTTAATTGGTGGTACTTCAAATGTGCTTATTGGACTGTAAATGTCATTCTAAATGTCTTCCTGAAATATTATTTACTGGTTCTAATACTTACATGCCTTCAAAGGATGTAAGTATAGTCACACTTCATTTTAGCAATATATTTTTTAACATGAACTATGCTATTTGATTAAACCTTACAAAATGGGGCGCAGATTTTTCTGCACTTACAAGTCATTGACTACCATGTAAGCATTGCTGAACCAAAATCAAAACAATATAGAGATAATATTTAATTAACTACAGATACAAGACTTAAACCCTTTTGACACCTTTTTTTCAGGTGGCATAGAGAAATTAACTAAACTTTAAAATTTCGTGTGATAGTGTAAATATTATGTTGGTCTCATACACTTACTCCAGAATAAGCATCATCTTTCTTACTATTAATTTATATTTTAAAAGATTCTTTTGGAAGCTAGAAAGGTTTTAACATCTTTTTGAGTTCATAATTATGGGTTAGGAAGTCCTTCTACTTGTATTTGGAAATGCTGCAACAGTAGAATGTTTATTTTCTATCCCATTGCTTGGGATGAAAAACTGAAACTAGTTTTATATGCTCACAGTTATATCTCCATTGTCTCTTCCCAGCATGAAATTAGTGGAATTTACTGGGACATGATCATGTATTTAAGGAAGAAAAGAAAAAAAAAATATGGTAGAGGGTGGTTTTTCTGATTTCTCCTATCAAGTCTGCATTGTCAGATGTGTATTTGCCAACTAGTGGCTAATCAAGCTGCAAGACTTCGGGGTGGGTTTTCTTTCCTCCCCTTTTTGAGTTTCTTTTTGGTACATAAAACTTCTAGCCAGAGCTGTAAAACAGCTTTGCAAATCGCACCTTTCTGTAAGTTTTATAACACATTTTAGCTCTTTCTAGTAGATCAGGTTACAAATTTGTCTTAGGCAGGTAAGGTGAATATTGATAAGGTAAAATAGATAAAAATGTATATTACCAAAAATTTTACTTGAATGGCAGTGTAATTGCATTTAACAGATAATCGTCCACCACCCCAACTTTCTATTTAAAAAATAGATTTCTTAGTTTTTAGTTAATGAAACTAACATAACTGCATGAGAAATAAAAAATATTTATCCAGGTGTAAATTGTTAACACCAACTATAAACACCTACTTTTCTCTCCCTGTTACATTCCCAGTATAAAAGTAGGAACTACTAACTAGGACAGGTTGTTGCTAGACAAGGTTTGTTTTTAAAATGTTATGCTTTGTTTCCAAACAACAATTTATTTGGTGGGCTGCACATTTATAGTGAGTTTTATAATAGACTTTATAACTACAGGTTTTCAAAAATCACACTCTATTTATAATTTTTTCAGGAGATAAATCTCCCCCTAAACTTGAACCATCAGATGCATTACCTCTTCCTTCAAACTTGGAGACTAATTCAGAACCACCAACCCTCAAACCAGTAGAACTCAATCCAGAGCAGAGTAAGCTTTACAAAAGAGTAAAATTTGATAATGAATTATATAGCACTTCCATTCAGAAAGAAATAAATGGACACACTCCAGAACATTTACTTGACAGTAATCTCAATGAGTCGACTGTTTCTGCTGTAGCTGAGTCATCAACTGATGTAAACAGACGTACATCCATTCTCTTCTGCAAATCGAAAAGTATAAGCCCCCAAAAGTCTGCAAAGAACACTGAAACCCAGCCAACTTCTCCACAGCTAGGGACCAAAACCTTTTTGTCTGTAGTCCTTCCAAGGTTGGAGACACTTCTGCACCCAAGGAAAAGATCAAGGAGTGCATGTGGAGATTCTGAGGTTGATGATGAGTCCCCTGTAAAGCGCTTGGATACAGGTAAATGTTGCAAAACTTATTTGAATGGATACATCTTGAAAGTTAACATACCTGTTAATTTTTTGACATACATGTAACTGTTAATCTTCAGATTTTAGCACTTGAAGAGTTTTTCCTCGTAGCTGAGTAGTTACAGTTCAAAAAATTAGTGATTAATTTTTGTGTTGGCCCTACACAATTAGACTTAGTGAACCAAGTTTTACTTTTTCAGTTTTCACTTTGGCAATAGAATCTTCCAGGTTTACATATATGAGTGGGTGATTTTTTTTTTAAGCTGTTTTCTATTTCCTTTTGTTGCAACCAATAGGAAAGGTCAATCTGCTGCTTTTTTTTGCAATTCCCTGTTAAAATACATGGAAACGTCATACGTAGTGCCAAAGCTAGAACTCTTACAAGGTGGAGCATGGAAAATAAATGTTCCATGTGTGACTTCATTTTTCTGTGGTGTTACTCCAAGTATATTTTCACATTATGAAACTGATGACTGTTTATGAGGTGCTTTGTATACCCGTGTAATTTATGGAAGTGTTGAAATCCCAAGGTATAATGACATTTCCTGTGTTTCTTTTTTTTAGTCTGTGCACTTTAAATAAATAAAGTTGAAGAATCTTTAAGTGTAAGCTTATGCTCTTAATGAGACTTCTTTAAAGAACATTTAAAAAAATGTTGACACATTTGTGCAGTACAGTTGAAGACATTAATTACACCTTTTCTTAGTGAACTGTAGTTCTGTTTATTGGAGAAGTTTGAATAAAACCATATTTGAGGAAGAACAGCAGCATAAGGAGATTATTTAAGTATATTTCTTTAATGTTATCCATGGTCATTGCTATGACTTTTATATTACCTTTGAAATAAATACTCTGTTTCATTGTCACATTGTTAACCCATATGCAGGTATGAAAGCAGCGTGTGGGGTTTTTTGTGTCTTTGAATAAAAGATACAGGAATTTAATTTGAACATTTGTTGTGAAGATGTGCTTCAAAAGCTCTTTGGCTTCTGGGGGTTTTTGTGGTTTGGGGTGGCAGGAGGGCTGGGTGGTGGCTCTTTTTTTGGTTGGCTGTGTTTTTTGGTTGGTTTTTGGTTTTTTGGTTAGTGGTTTTTTGGTGTGGGTGGTTTTTTTCTGAATGATCAAGTGATGAAGAAAATTATTCTAATACTGCTATCGTAGCGTGAGAAAATTGTAAGTAAGATTCGGCGTGGGGGGGTCTTTTCTATATTTGCTTCTTTGTTTTGCCTGCTTGGAAAGCCCCACTTTCCATTCCTTTTCATAACGGCTTGGAAAGAGCATGTAGCTTTGATCTGGTACTTTAGTTCTGAAGTAGGAATCGTGAAGGTAGTGTGATGATAGAAATGATTTAGTCTTCATTACTGATATAAAAAGCTTTGGTTTCCAAATATTCTAATTTGCCAGTTTTTAATCTAGGTAATTTCATTATGTACCTTTACACAGATGCGTTTTATCACAGTCACAGTGAATCATTTTGTGCTAGATCACACCAGGAATTAATTCCTTGAAATTTTTATCTTTAAACGTTGTGAATTACTTCTTTGGGAAAAAAATGTTTGTATTACATAGGAAAACTGACTTAATTTTTGACCAGAAAACCCCCCACCAGATTTCTGAATACATTTAAAATCTGTAATTTTGGTCTTTCTCTCTCTGTGGAGTTAGGTGTATGTGGGGCAAATATTCTTTTGATTATCTTCAAAACAAAACATTTCAGAATTTCTAGGGGGAGGGTTTATGTAATATGTAGGCTAGTAACAGCAAACCCAGAAGGTCAAAAGATGTAATTTTAAAAAAATAATTTTAAGTAAAATTCTGTAGCCTCTTTGAACTAATGAAGGTTTGTACAGAATTAAATTTATGTAGAACTAATACTTAGAGGGCATTTATGTTTAAACTTATTTGTTCAAGAAGAGACTGTATGTAAATTGAAACGTTTTAGCCAAATTAAATTCACCTGAAGGTGTTCTAGTTATTCTTTAATAGTATGTGGGTTTTTAAGCATATATATAGTTCATACAGATGTGTCAACTTATCAAATCTTACTCCTGTGTTTCTACATTTTACTTTCATGTTGGAGATTTTATTCCTCGTGTTATTTTCAAACTTGTGTCTCCACGATAATTTAAGCAATTAGCAGTTGGCAGCTATTTTGAGCTACAATTCAGCAGGAAACCAGCACAAACCTCAGATGCTTTCCAAGATTTAAAACCAGTTGAATTGTTTTACTTTTGCATATGCAAGCTGGTGTCGAATCATGCAGATGTCTGTGTTCTGATAAAAATAAATGAGATGATGTATATAGTAATATACTTTTTTTTGTGTTTGGTTATTTTTCACAAAATTTTCATTTCATGCTGCTGGTAAAAAATGTTCTTATTCTAAAGAATTCAGCAGACATGAGCTTTTTGCCTCCAAAGCCATACCATGTTAGAAAAGGCATGAGTCAGACTTCTTACATGTGTTCTTGTGAGCTAGCAACTTCATGAGCAATCACTGTAGTTGAAAATGAATGATTATTGCACAGGTTTTTTTGACTGGTGTGAATGTTAAATACCCTCAATTCTAGCGTATATAGGAAAAAAGTAATTAAAAAGGACTTTGCTTAATACATAGAGCATTGAAACTTTTAAGTGGTCGAGAGCTGCGGAGTCACATCTTTTTTCTTTCTTAACTGTTCATAACCAATGTGGGGGTTTTGCTGTTACTTAAAGATGCCTTGTTTTGTCCCTCACCTTACTCAGTCTCCTTAATGTTTCCCCCTTTCATGTCACTCGTCTGTATTCTTATATGGAGGAGTTCAGAGGAAGACTCTAAAGCTTACCTGGTTAAGTAAAACCGCACATACTTTGTCTGGTGTTTCATCATTCTCATAGACTGCCTTTTATTATGATTTCTTGAATTACATTTGAAGTTCATGTCCTTGCCAGTTTGTTTCAAGAAAGACATATACAGGATCCCTTGGCACATTATTTTGTAAGTATGGTGCCCCATATGTTGTTGGTTTTCATATACAAAATAGTTATTGAAATACCAGCCTTTTTCAGAAATCGAGAACTATTGCACAATATGATTTAACCTTCAAAGAGGACTGAAAACAGTTCACTTTAGTACTCTGACCTCCCTTTATATGTGAATCTTTGTTTAAAAAATATGAAGCAATAGTGTAATGTAACCTTAAATTTTAATTTCATAGTGTTCTACTAGGGCATTATCACTTACATATATATCACATCTTTCTCCATAGTTGCTATGTGGAAACTGACAACTACATAATGGAGAGACGTGTTTAAAAATTTCCTACACATACTTAATGTATCTTGATTTTGCTTCAGATGGTATCTAGCAATTTCAAAAAGAAGATAGGTTGTTTTAACTTTGGAAATTTTGGTCACATCAGAGACTGACGTGTGATTCTTGAAGTTCAGGCATGTCAAATCTTAACTGCAACACAATGACCTTTTCAAAATATCTATTGTATACTTACCTTGCCCTTTTGTTACAAACATTAAACCTTTTCATCAGGGAATTAGTTGGCACAATTACTACATGTGAGAAAAATATCTTTTATCCATTAATCAGCTTTAGAGGCAAATTTTTAAATGGTTGGAACATCTACCAGTTATGTGTAAGTAAGATAAAATCCTGGAACAAATTACCATTTTATGATACCTTTTCAGCATTGTAAAATGCTAGATTCAGATTAAATTTTCATGATGTTCCTGGTTTTATCAGTCACCTTTAAGCTTTCATAAATTTAGGATAGTATTTCACAGATACTGTGTTGGTACCCTCTATTTTAATTAGAAACTAAGTATTTAGAATATACTATCCTAAAGCAATCACTTTAATTTATCAGAGAATTAGGATTGCAAATAGTGTTTATTATAGTGCAGTATGTTGGTTTTATTTCTTGACTAGACAGCAGCAATAGAAAATTTCAGTGAAACATGTCATTTGCATGGTAGTATTCTTGCTTCTAGCCACACAGATTTTTCTCAAGGCACTGAAACAGATGCAAAATATTTATAACATGGATCACTGAATTAGAATATTTAACACAGTAAAAACACAGGGCTTTTTTGGGCATGGGGGAATTTATCATTCCTTAATACATACTTTGCATGCAGTTGTTGGTATAAAACAAATGTAATTATATCTTATTAAATCTATTAGTAAATACTGACCTGACTGTTTCTGCCCGATCACTACAAAATGTTTGATGAACTTAAGAACTGTCTGCAAGTATATGAAATCCACTTGCATTCAGTATAATGTAATAGTGTAGCAATGGCCACTTTTACTTAATTTTATTTGGTGTGATAAGGATAGATATTATATCTGGGCTAAAATGGAACACAGGTTAATTTTTGAATTCTTCAAATCTTGATTTCTAACAATTCTTTGACTCTCTGGAGCACAGGCCAATTTGATTAAAAGTTTCATATGTGCCTCAGTCAATTACCATTTTCTAAATGGAAGAAAAGAAAGTAAAACATGCTTATCTAAGACCATAACATGTCCTCTAAATAAATAACAAACTAAACTAGAGGTTGCTCAGTGAAAAAACAATTTGGCATAATTACTTGTCTGGTTAATATAGACAGGAATGATAGTGTATACATATATTAATGAGTAAAATGCAGTAATTTGACTAAATCTACTGAGAGATCCAGAGTCCTTATACTCTCAAAACTGTTCTCTTTGTTTTGTTGTTGGTTTTTTTTTCCTGTATATGCATAGTGATTGTTTCCTGTAAAATCTAATGTGAAATGTAGTTAGTTATTTAAGCACTTAGCCATGTCCAAAAATTTCAGCTGTCTGCCTTCAGGAAGTTTCAAAACATAAAGCTGTATGTGCAAACAAAGCATTGGAGATTGTGAAAGCCTAAAAGGATACCCCCTGGCTTGTTGTATTTGTCAGTGTAGAGACATGGGGACTACAGGAGCTCGACTGCTGAGTTGTCAGGATAACACTAGGCTGCATGGCAGCCCATAAGTACCAAAAAGTCTGAGAAAGTGAAGTTTGACTAGAACGCTACCAAAATTATTGGGGGGGGCGGTGCTAGTGCATTTTTGCTTGCTTTTGACAAGTTTGTTTATTTGTGCATTTTGGGGGGTTTTCTAGTTGTATTTTTGTTTGCTTTTAGTGGGGTGATAGGCCACTGGGAAACTTTGACTATCTGCTAAGAAAATAAAGCAAATTATGGAGATAAACTTGAAAAAAACCTGAAAGCTTCATTTCTTTATTTGTATTTGGCCTGCCCAAGCTTTAGACAGGAGTTCTGGCAGCCCTACTAAATTTTTTGCTAATTTAACTTCTGGGAAAATTTTGAGAACTAGGAGAGGATTTTTGTAATACATATGGAATAAAATAAGTGCATAAGGCAGAAGGAGGGGGGAGGAAACTACTTCATACCAGTCAGCAACTGCAGTGACATTTAAGAGAATAAATGTTCCTTTTGGGTTTATTTCATCTAAAGAACTATAGTATTAACCTCCTCACCATTAAAAATCTTGTTTATTTCTTGATTTATATTATTAGAATAAGAGGGAATTTTGAGCAACAGAGTCAAGAATGGTGGGGCTTGATGAACAACTAGATAAATGGGGGTTTTGACCTTCTTCAAGCTTGTGAAGTGTGTGCATGCATAAGTTATAATATGCATTATTATTTTAGAAATGTTTCTTGGGTCTTAAACCTGTTAATTTCTTTGAAAGTACTATCATTTGGGGTTTTTTAAGATATTAATTATTAGCACCCAACTTAAAATTGCTGTGTTTTCTAAGATCAGTATAACTGAATCTTCTGTAACAATCAAATAATATTTCTAGAGTCCCTTCTGTTTTTCTTGATGCTATAGGAATTGTGGAGCCTTTTACTGTATTCTGGGATTTGAATTTTTTTTTTTTTTTTTTTTTTTTTGAATGCTTAGCTCATTTCTTGGCCCAGGTTTGGGTTTCTAAAAAATAAAATGTCATAGTCCCTTATGTGCTTCATCTGTGGCATTTAACACTAATTTTTCTGTGGGGGGCAGATGGTAAAAGAGAACTGTGGGATTTATTGACAGTATTAAAAAAAAGATAGAATTAAGAGATCCACACTATGGTTATAAATTAAGAACACACTTCCCATGGTGTTGGGACTGAGTATTGATGGCCTGCCTTCAAATTCACAGGCTTAGATATTATGAAGATATTATGTACCTTGTATCAGGTACCTAAAGTACCAGAGTTGATCATATCACCATTATTTTTTACCTGTTTGGAACATCATAGAATAGGTTGGGTTGGAATGGACCTTGAAAGGTCATCTAGTTCCAACCCCCACATACTTGCCTACAGGTCTGATTTAAGAGACCATAAAAAAGAGATCATAAAAATGAATCCAGTGACTCCAACGCTAACTTTGGGCACTGAACATGGCAGTCAAAAATATGGGTGACTTAGGGTTCATTCTACTGTGCGCGGAGAGAGAGGGAGACAGGTCCCGTGGTATGACTGACTGCAAGATGAATATGTCTCAGAAAAGGTTTGTGTGTGGTTACGTTTTCTTTTTTTTGTAGTTACATGCATAAAGGGAGGTCCTCCATAAAGAGTATCTGTGGTAGTACGTACTCTTTCATTGTATCATACGTGCAGTCCAATATTTTGGGACATTTTAATTGATAGCTCTGTGTTTCCCATTGTAGTAACCAGACATAGTTTCTTCGGTGTGCGTAGAGGAAGTATGCACATTAAGAAGCTATCCCATACAAAGAAACATGTATTACTCAAGAATAGGTAAAATACTTGGAACGAGGTTGCTTTTATTTTATTGGTACCAAAACAGTGTTCATTGGTCATGCTGCCACTTGGATTTCGTCAGGCCATGCTATCCTAACATGGTAATGCTCCCCCCACTTCCATTTTCCTTTCTCTCCTCCCTCCTTTTTTTTTCCTCTTCCTTTACGTTTACTTTTTCTCCTCCCTCCAAAGCTGTAATAATGCTGTCACTCAGAAATTACTTCTAACAACATGTCATTGGAAAAAAATGGAGACAAAAGCAGATGTTAAGAGCTAACCTTCAGCCAATAAAAATGGCTAAGTACTCCTGCGTTCTATAAAAATTTCTTTTTTAACATAAAAGTATTTTAGGTCTGAGGGACAAAAAAACATACTGTAGATTCATCTGATTTAGGTAAAAAGATGTGAATATGCAGGTCAGCCTTATTTTTGTTCATTGTGTTCAGTGCTGCCTAAAAACAGCAAAGCTGGTTTGGTGTTAAATAGCCCTTGATTATCTTCACTTGATGACACTTCAAGCACTGTTAGGTTGACTCTGTTGAGCAGTGAAATATCTTGTCTGCAGCTCCTTTCGTTGAAGGCAGGAAGACAATTTTAGGGTTGCAAACACTGTTAATTTTTTGTTAGGCTTGAATAAATTTTTAGTGTGATGTTATGGTCTCTAAAAGGGTTCAGATTGTGCACTTCAAAGACAGTGCAAGCTATTGTAGAAGGAGGCTGTCCCATGCCTTTAGTAAGCACCGAATCTTTTACACTGAATCACTTGAAGTTTTCATCTCCCTGTGTGAAATACCTCTCAGGGTACAAAAGGCCTGGAAAATTAGGTCCAAAAATGCAGCTGTGTACCTTAATGAAGTAACTGGCTAATTCAGGGACTTGCAGTCTACTGTGTTGTCCTGTATGTCATCTCAGGAGTGGCAGATCTCTGGTAAACATTTTTGCTTTCATCTTTCTTTCAGGTGACAACTTCAGTTTCTGTTCTCTGTCCTAGAATGAGGTGCAAATTAAGAACTGTTTTTTCTAAACAGCTGTAAATGGCTTATGGTAAATTATTTGTTTCCTTTTTAATAGAGTAGGATTGCTGGACATGCTTACCTAAGCAAGTTCTGAAGTTCACCTGTCTGTCTGTTTCCTTTGGATACCATGCCCAGCAATTGTGTTCTCACAATGACAGGGGAAACATTTACTTTCAAAGAAGAAGAAGAAGGTGTTGTTGGTAAAAGCTCAGTGTAAAATCCTTTAGATAGTAATTTAAGAAAAAGAAGCTAGTTCTGTTTAGGAAGTGGAATAGCCTGCCTTTGTAGGTCCTGCTGGGCTGCTCTGAAAGACTGCTGGGCACTAGGTTTTTGATGCAATGTATCGATAGATAATTATCATGCTTTTTCATTATATAAGTTGAGAACAAAAATAATCGGTTTTGATTTAAGTTATTAATAACTTAAATTTTCTTTTTAAATTTATATCAGGATTTGGTAGGTGAGAAAATAGAAGTCTTCAAATGGAAAACGTGTAAGGAAGTATTTTTTCTAAAGGATCTTTACTGTTTGCGTTACTGCATAATTCAGAAAAAATGCTTGGAAAAAAGTATCTGATCTTAAATCCTCATAAGTAGTCTTTGCCAAGATAATTAGAAGTAAATGGTCCTAAATATTACTGATTATATTTCTTGGATCATTATATTTCTTGGATCCTGAATGACATACCGTTGATCTATGTGTGATTCAGGCACTTAAATCTTGTATTTTACAATCATCTGTATGTGGTTTACATGTTACAAACTAGAGCTGACTAAAGAATTCGCTTTGTAAAGTTAATTTTAAATTCTTCAAGTTCTGTGCTTCACTTTTTAATGGCATTTTCTACTATACTACTACTGTCATCAGTCTTTTCTATACTGCTGGAACAGCTGATACTCTAGAAGAAGTCGTAAAATGGGTTTTTTTGAGAACAACTTCTGCTTGTATGCTCTTTTTTTTCTTTTCAGATTTTTCTGGAATGTTTTCAAACTTCTCCACTAGTGTTGCCTCCCACGTGTATATTTTAAAATGTCTTGAACAATCATCCTGCAATAAAGTGATCCTGTTGTTATAATGCACAGAGCAACTGCAAATCCTTATCTTGTGGAAGCTGTAGTTATTAAATGTTGATTAGTTTTTCTTTCTGTTGTGCAATTCAGATTCAGCTGTTCTAGCACTCATCTGATTAGCCAGATACACTTCTTATTCCCAGATTTAAAAGAAAATTAGTAGTTACAGGATGATTTCTTAAGCATTCTTTTGAAATATCAAACTTTGACTATTTGGTGAGCCACCAAACTGTATTCATTATGTGTTACTTAAACCGACGAGATTAAATTTTTCTGTTTAGGATCTTGAAAGCTGCTGCTGTTTAGCATGTAGGTGCCACGTCATGGGCTTACACTGAGCTTTCTTTGCTATCTTTGGCCATGACCAAATTTTAAGCAAGTTTTAAAAGCTTTGTTTTCAAGGGGACTCTTCACGCCAAACTTCATCATCTTTGTGAGTAACTGGCCCCCAATTTGTCTGCATACTGAAGACTGTTTTAAGAACTGTGAACTTTGATGTGTTCATCTGTGTATCCTGAAAAGAAGCATTGTGTCTAATATTCTTACTGCACTACAGAATTTACTGTTAGAAGTAGACATTATAGGGTGACTCCAAGGTTCACTTTTTAAAAACTTTGTGGATGCCTTCATATTGCTGCAATACGCCCATTTTCAAGGTTTGCGTATTTAAAAATACAGTAACTTCTAATTATTTATTGCTTTAAAGAATTTCTTTATCCTGTCTGTGCATACCTGTATATATAAATCCTCTTAAATTAGGCTCATCCCCCTTCTTACTCTTACTGGAGGGATTTTTAGATAAATTTCAAAACCATGTTCTTGATGCATATCATGCACGTGGAGGTTGTATTCTATGCTTTCAATGATTTGCATATATTTTCTTTTTCAAGAAAGAGGACTGAATCAAAGTGAAACTTTTAGTCTAGTTTTGCCCCTTTTGAAACTTTAGCTGAGTATTAGTGTTAGAATACATGGAACACTTGTATCATTCTCACTGTCTCTTGACACTGCTGTAAGGATGGCTTATTTATTTGAAAGCTCTGTTTCCTTTCAGAGAGACTTAATGGCTTTTTCACTGTCTTCCAGGTTCTCATATTAACTAATATCATGCTGGGTATTTATCTCTTTGGATCCTAATTATTTTCTGTTATCCTCAACATGGAATGGAATTCAATTAAATGATCATTTTGGAACGCAGAAAGACAATTACATTTGAAGTAATTATTTTGGATCATGTTGGAGACACCAGCCATCCTTTAAACAAAAAAAAAAAACGAACACTGTTGGAGGAAGTCTTTGACATATATGAACTATGCTCTTCATTCAATATATTGCCCCATTTCCGTAAGTTATAAAGTTGTACATGTTTTAGTATATGTGACACAAATTGGTCGCAGATTTTTACCAGTCCCAGCTTTCTTGCTCCCAGAACATACTCTGTGAGAGCAGATTAGTTAAGAATGTTCCATTTCCATCCTCTTCCCTTCCCCAAAAAACAGTCTAATCTTCCTTGGAGAAGTAAAGCGTACCAAAAAAAAAGTTTACCTATTTTTGTGCATTTATGTAGTTTTAATAAAAGAGACATTTTTCTTTAATATATATATTTTAATGAGGACCAATGTCACTGGTGTTGGGTAACTGCACAAGTCGGGACTCGATTAGTCCTTGCTTGGTAAAATGAACTGAAACAGTGTTATATAAGTGCTGGTGCACTGTGTGCAGTCTGGTTTTGAATGCAACCACTTTTGTTAGTGGTTGAAATTATTTAACACTTTTTATTATTTCTTAGCTCTTCAGCTGTAGTTTTAATACAGCACTTCATCTAACATTTGGTTATGCTTGGTTTTGCATCAAGCTATGCCTAATAAAAGTTTCAGTTGCTTTAGAATAGTTTTATACAAGTTCTGCTTTATTTTTGTTTCAACAGAACCACAAGATGCGATTGCAGTCTGAAATGCACAGTTCTATATTCTGTGGCAGCATTTTGTACATTCATGGAGCATGCTGCTCCTTGGACTATCCTGAGTTCTCTTCCTCTGTCATTTTTTTCCAGACTTCTGCTGTCTTTAGGAAGTTACCTTTTCCTGCTTCTATTAATTTGGCATAGGCAACAAGGTTCTAACTTGCTTGATGTAGGTAGTCAGTGAAAGTTTTAATTGCAGTTTAAGAACAGACTGCTACTGTTGAGAAGAAGTTGAAGCTTTCCCTGATAAATACAATTTTCAGTGAGAAACCTGAGAAAAAGTATCAAGCTGATCATCTTTGACTTACTTTTTTCTTCTTAGTTGTTTGTTAGCATTTCTCTATTTTTAAAATGGTTGTGTGGGTTATATGCCATGATTGACGTGACAGTAAACTTCTTATGTAAATTGAAGTGTAAAGCTGAAGATTGGAAATGGCAGTAACCCTGCATTTGAAATTGATAACTGACTTCAACTATTAGTGAATTACTTTTTTTAATGAAAAAAGTTGAGTTCTACCTCTGAGAGTGGACTGCTTTTTTTGAAGAAAGTTAAGAACAGAAGGAAAATTAAAAGGAATCATTCATTAATGAAGGGGTTTAGTTTGATGTTTGGGATTTTTTTGAGGGGGGTTGTTCTCAATCAACAGTGTTGGTGAGGGGGGTATGTGTAAGAAGTTCAGTACCTGACCTAATAAACTTTTTCTACACAACTGTGGAGAAAGCTCATTTGATCTAATAAAATCATGGGCTTTTGGGAAATGTAAATGGCTCATAGGGGTATGTTGCAAGCTTACCCAGGCTACTACTCCGCAAAAGCAGAATGAGTTAATTCTCCCGTAGTTTTTCTTTATTTGACCTTCTTAGTAATATCTGTTGAGCCAATAAAATGCAAATTCCTTAAAGCAAATTGGGATCTTCTTTAATGTCACTTATTCTAGTAGCTACAGGAGATTGAGTGCTTCTTGATTCATGGGAAAAGGAGTTTTGTAATGATCTAAAAAAACAAATTCCCAGTTATAGCATATAAATATAGTATAACTTTATTTTTTGCACATTAGTGATACCATAAAGCACTACAATTTTATTGCCTGGATTATTCTGGCATTAACCAGATTATTCTGGTTACAAGGTCACTTGGGAACGGATGCATCTGTGACTAGATATGAGTGTGTTTTGTTTAGAATAAGCATCGAGGTCTTCCATTCTTAAAATAATGCCTATTATAATTTTGAAAAGTGGACTGTATAAACTCTCATGAACTGTGTAAGCTCATCATTCAGGGTTTGATATTCGTTACTCCTGCTGATCGCCTGCACGTTCTTTGTTTTTCATGCTTCCACAAGCAAGAGAGAAATGTGTCTGAGAAGCTCTACATTCTTTTGCACTTTAATATTCCTTATTTGTCAGAAAAGGTTTTTTTTTTTTTCCCCCACTGTTAGTAACCATTGTACAGATTGAAAAAATTTTGCTTACTGTAATCTTAAAAACCTACATTAGTGAATTAAACGAGTCATTAAATTCGTAATGTAGGTTATGTTTAAACTGGTGTGAGACTGGACTACCACTGCAGAGAGCTGTCTCCATTGCTATAGTTGCATGTTTCTGTTGCATCCCTTGTTTCTCAACATCAGCAATCAGGGAATCACATGGTTGCTTTGCCCAGTACATGGCTGAAAACTAGTTCATTACCATAACCACATATTTCTTGGTACTGGCATGGTGGCAATGAGAAGAAGCCATTGCAAGAGACTGAGAGCACCAAAGTGACCATTTCAGCGGCAGCACAATCATAAACTGATTGAAGCAATCAAAATGTGAAGCTACTCCCTAATTCTGTTTGTCCTGCATATACATACAGAACCAGTGTACGTAGAGATACATACGTAGCCAAGTCATATTTAACATACATATAGTTAAATATTTTATACATACTCTTACAAGAATAAACAGATATTTCCTTCCATTTTCTCAGTCCTTTGGGAACCTGAGCTGTGCTCTGGTTCTGGTAGCAATAATTACTCGATCTGTCTTTAAATTTAAAATTTAATCTGTGATCTAATTTGTTTCTGCTGGTAGCTGATTTATATTAGCTAGACAACTCAATGATAACTTGAGTATTGTGTCTATGGCTTGTAGCAGGATGAAAAAACTGTTTCTACACCTCACTTGAAAAATAGGTCTGACAGGATATCTAAGAATAAAGAACAGTTATTTGCAGAGACCTAAGAGATCTTTTTATCTTTGCAGAATGTTTTTTCAGCTTTTCGTTGCAGATGCTATGTGAAGTGTACTGCAATATTTTATAGAGGAATTTAAGCTTTCTCATAAAGCATACTCTATTTTGACAGGTCTTTCAGTATAGTATAGGATTGAATTTCTTAATCTCCAGCTAGTTGTACTCACTTGCTGAGAATGAGAACAAGATTAATCAATAGCACATAGTTTGGTACTTGAACACTCAAGACAATGCTGCCTTTATAATGTCTTTTCTCGGATAGGAAATCAAAGGCAAATATAGGAGTTACAAAATACTCTCTTAAATGAATGTTCTACAATGTCAACTAAATGACAATCAAAGAGAATGCTTATCTGTAAGTCTTTCAGACCATTGAATAAATTATTCTTTTTGTCTTAAAAATCTAAAATTTTGTTGATAATCCAAATGGAAGGTCTCCTGGGTGTGGAGGGGGAAATCCCGTAAATCACTGTGTGGAAATGCCTTGAAATATGACTGAATTGTACAACTTGCTAAGCTCAAGTTCCTTTGTTGTCAGCCTTCTTTGCATAGGTCCTTGTAGCAAACAGACTGGAAGAATTAGAAATTAATAAAGGGAGTAATTGTCTTGTAGTAGAACGCTCTATGGAGAGGCACGTGAAGTTACATAAGCTTATTTGACTATGCCTGAATGAACAAAGATCATGATGACCTTTAAGACTGATAATAGGACAGCTGGGATGAGTAGCTCTTTCTTGCATTGTGAGAAGCGTGCTGGTCATATGCCTTAAGTAAAAACGATAACTTATTGTAAGGAAATAGGTGTCCTTAGAATTGAATTTGTGTTAACATTTTGTTCTCTTTGCAGTCTGCAGCTTGCAGTAGCTGATTGTAGGCTAGTGCCATTGACTTTAGCCAGTTCATTTCCATTTATACTCTTGAGTCTGTGTTGGATTCTTTCTTTTTTAGTGTATTTCCACATACTCACACCCCCCTTTGCGAAAGTCTTCAGAAGGCTATCTTAAACATCTTAATTTGTCTCTTTAATCAAATATGGAACTGTACTGTTTGTGAATTACCAAATCCAGAGCAGGATTGGTGGCAGCCCATCAAATTGGTAGCTTGTAATATAAAAGCCTTTTTTACGTTTTTCAGTACAATTACGAAATTAAAATACAATATCCTTGGATGTACATAAACTTGTGCCAGGGGAAGGATAGTCAAAAATAGTAATGTGTTGATTGTTGGTCACAGAAAACACACATGATAGTCAGCTGAATTTACTAAGATGGAAAAACTTCAAGGAAGAACTAGAAAGCATCAGGAGGGAATCCCTACCACTCTTTACTTCCAGTGTTTGAAAAGGATTTTCAGTATTTCTTGACTTAGGGTTGTAACATTTTATTCAAATGAGTCTTGTGTTGACTTGGTAAAACCGCCTGGCTTGTAACGTTATTTTTTTTTTCTTGTTTTTTCTGCCCAGCTTCTGCAGCCTGCCTGTCTTAATAGTTGGAAACATTACAAAAACTGATTTGATATTCCATTTTGCATTTCCCATATTATAATCTTCACTTTTTTTTAATGTTACCTAAATACCTATCCTACCTTAAAATCTGGACCACAGGAACTTCCTATTTATAATACTGTGTTCTGAAATGAAATACTTTTTTAATGTTCATGTTCTTTCTTTTTCGTCACATCAAAATACTTGAAGTACAGAACAATAAATACAGTGTGTGATTACAAAAAGTTGTTAATGCAAATGGTGTGGTTTCCAGTTTGACACAGTTTATTTTTGTGTTATGTTGTAGGTCTGTCAAATGGTTTTGGAGATGGAAGTAATGAGAGAGCATTAGATGATACTCCAGGAAGAAAAGTTGAACCTCGTCGCCGCTGTGCATCAGAATCTAGTATTTCATCTAGTAACAGTCTTTTGTGTAACTCAAGGTAAAACTGTAAATCTGAAATACAAATTTGAGACTGAGACCAACATCGGAGGATTGCATAAATTTTAGAAAAAATAGTGCTTTTCAGTTTTCTCAGTTGTGTGTCAAATCTGAGACACCTTTCAGGATTGCTAGTATCCTTTTGTTGAATTTGGCATATTGCAGATCTGGGCAGTTGCACTTTATACTTGACTATGCTTCTCTTGCTTTGTATAGATACATGTACATATTTGTGCATATCGTATCTTGTTTTAATTACCTTCCTAATCCTGAACACTAAAAATGGTGTGTTTATTTTGGTGAGAGGAGGAGAGAAGCAATTTCCAAAGCAGACTCTTGTACGTAGGGAAGGTAAATTAACTAGCTGTGGAACTGTAGATGGTCAGTCCGTGATTTGGATTACTGGCTAGTTACTGCGGTGATAATAGTACTTGTATACCAACTATTGACTTTCTCTTTATGAACTCTGTTGTTAAAGATAGGACTGTCAGAATGGTCACCTCTGTCACCAGTGATAAATATTTCTCCATCACCAATGGTGCACATCTTCCAAAAGCACACTAATGTCTGGGTAAAAGGTAGCTGTCTCCAGTCCTGGGCTATGAGGATGGGGCATACAGGAATATAGGGTAAATCTGTTAAAGAAAAAAAAAAAAAAGATATTAAACTGTTTAAGGGAATGGTGTTAATCCACTCATGTCAAACAGGCTTTCAGAAACGAAGAGAATTTAATATCACATCTCTTGTAAATGTGATATATTAAAGATAATAATTGCTGTTCACATTCTGTGATCTCTTAAAGTGTGCAGAGAAAAACAAATCCTATTTTGGCTATAGGCATTCCACAACTGAAAGACTTGAATTTGTAGTGAAAAATGAAAGAGAAAATAATTGTGTTTCCTATGTAGTGGAACTGTTGGAGCAGAGGGAACATTTTTTCATTTGGCCAGTATTCATTGTAAGGTTGGAGACAAAGTACCTTGTCTCATTTGTGCATGTATAACCTGTACAGCAGACAAGGTGCATCTGCATACTGTTTGTCTTCTGCTGATAACGAGGCAATTCTGGGCATGAAGATAATCTGGGTTTTTGGCTTTTATGTTGTTGTTTGTGTTTGTTACATAAAATTTGTTAGAGCTTGCTGCTCTGATTTTACCATGTACTGATGTTTTAAATGCTTTTTCAAAGTCTTGATTTATAGTGAATGTCAATTATCGAGTAATGGTTTTAATACTAATTTTTTCATAGTTTTAGCCTACCGAAGTGTGGTAAAGGTAAACCTGCACTTATACGAAGACACACACTGGAAGACCGAAGTGAATTGATATCATGCATTGAAAATGGAAACTATGCCAAAGCAGCAAGAATTGCAGCTGGTAACTATAAATCGTGTTCTTAAGAATATTGTATAACTATAATTTTGTCCATTTATTTGATAGATTCTAGCATTCTTATTTTTGCTGCTGAAATACATTAAGCATTCTGAAAATGCTGTTGATAGAAACTACTGATTTCTGCTTTGGACTCTTTAAAGACTTTGAAGAGAAAAGGGTAGTGCCTGTTCTTGGTTTTTTGATGAATAATTGGTATTTAAAGTGATCAAGCTACTCTAGTAATACAAGTGAAACTTGGCCTGAAGTACTATTTGTAGTTCTGTCCATCTTTTTGTTCAGCTTGTTGGTTTAGGGTTTACTCCTATACTGTTCTGCATAAATTTGCTGACATATAAGTAAGACATGGTCTGCTTTGATTAAAGAAAAATTTGGAACTGGAAAGAAGTGGAAATTTGTATGAGTGTAAAGGATAGTAAGTTACCAAATCTTAGGGAAATAATTATGTTCTGTTGATATGTTTTCCACCTGTTTCAATATTTTAATTGCATTACAAGATTTAAGTAGGTCATCTTTCCTGCAAGTAGAACTGTGTTTGTTTAATGCAGTGCTCCCACGCTGAAGTTAGGCATCAGCCTTGCAGTGTCTAGCAGGCCTGTCTTTAGTGTCTGACCTTACAACTTTTCTCCCCCTCATCCTGGGTGTTCCTTGTCCAGGACCCTCTCACGTCTTTCTAGTGCTTTTATCTTTGTTTGCCTTAGTCTGTTCTTTTCTCCCCATGTGATCAGTTTTGTTTTTCTTTCTTGCAGCTAATCCGTTTTCAGCTACTGCTTCATTACTCTCAGGTTTAGTATCTTTACTATCTGTATGGTGAACTCTTATACAGGACATAACCTTTTCCATTTGCTTTTCTTACTCTGTCCTTGGATAATCTTGTATTTAACACTTTCCACTTAGGATTCCTGTGCCTGTTTTTTCAGAACTCTCCTTGATCTCTCTTAATTCTCTGTTCTCAGATACATTCTACAGCTGTCTAAGAGTAGGAGCAAATGACATTTAACAGCATTATTTTATATATTACTATATATTCTGTCTAATTTGAGCTCTTTTGTCTGCCTTCTGCACCTTACCTCAGCAGATCAAGAAGAGAAAATAAGTAGGAGTGAAGTGAAAAGTCCTTAACATTATGTGCATAACTGGAATTTTACCATGTTTTACTTTTATTAGTAAAATTCCAGATTTTACAAAGAAACTTAAATAAAGAGTTGTTCATTCTTGGCAAAATGTCTCTAAACAGTTCTGTTTGACAGAGTATATATGTTTTAGAAACATAGTGCTTATGGTTATGCTGTCTTTAGGTCCAAGGAATATCTTGTTTCTATTTACAAGATGCTACCTCAGAACCTATGGTATGTTGTAACATTGCACTTAGGATGGGATGCAGTTTTTCATTGATTAATGGATGTAATCATTGTACACTGAAATATGTTAGTTGAAACTCAAACAATGTTACAAGAGTGCTGTTGAAATCACAAAGCCAAGTGTGCAAGTTAGGGCATGCTGTTTTCTGTAATACTGCTGCCACGTTCAGCATTTTTAACTTGTGATGCTGAGGTATGCTTTGGAACCGCGTCCACTCAGTGTACTGGACAAGTTAAGACTATTACAGAAAACTGTGTTCTATGCTGAAATATGAAGATTATATTGAGATATAAATACAGAGGATGAATTAAAGTTTCAAAAGTGATTCAGAATTCTGTCTAACTTCTGGTCCTTCAACTTGCAGACTCCATAGGGTTTTCTTGTCTTTCAAATAGAATTACCTGTATGTAATAGCTTGTTGCCCTTTGTGTGCAAGAGCACTGGAAGATGAATAGACACATGCTATGAGTGGTTTTCATTAATAGCTGCTCTATACAGACAGACACGTGCTGAGGTTTTGTAGGCCTTGGATTTCTTTATAGGGACAGGAAGTTACTGCGCCAAAGTGGCAACGTGTTCTTCTGCCTGTCCCTCCTGAACCTTTCCCAGTCCTTTTGCTTGCCTATGTCTTGTTCCCTGATCCAAGATTCTTACTAGCTCTCCTGTTCCCAGGCTCTCTCATGCTTTTTGTCCCAGTTTTCAATTCTTTGTCCAGTCAGTTGATCCACCTTCTTGTCAGATTGCCTGTGTGTATTATACTTGTGTGTGTTAACATGTTTATAAATCTGAAGAATATTAATATGGCTTTTAATGAGAAAGCAAAGAATGTCCTAGAGTGACCTCTCTAAAAAGACGTAGAAAGGAACAAATAAACTAGTAAATAGATTTAGTAACTGTTTTTCCAAGGTAGTGTAATTCAGTAAGAAATAGTATAAATAAGACAAGTTATTTTCATGGCTTC
The DNA here is from genome assembly GCF_031877795.1 of Strix aluco. Taxonomy (NCBI): domain Eukaryota; kingdom Metazoa; phylum Chordata; class Aves; order Strigiformes; family Strigidae; genus Strix; species Strix aluco. Next base: position 68,308,390 of record NC_133935.1, read on the forward strand.
ATGTAATGTAATCCACTAATTAAAGATCTCTGTAAAGCCTGATGGGATTGATGACAGAGATCCCTGTTTTCTTTAGGAGATGTGTTCAAGGTCTTAAAGACACTGGAAAAATTGCATTTATTTCTCCTATGATACCCACACCTATAATAGAACCTATAACCACTTTTATCTTCAAAAACTTCTAACGTCTTTGTCATGTGGTGGCAAACTATTACGAATTATTGCATTTTGATAACTGATGTTACATAGTCGTGAATCTCTAAAGTTAGACTTCCCAATGAAGTATTTTCTTGAAATGCTGATGCCATTATATATTAAAAATAAAATATAATTGAAGGAATTAGCCTATGGCTGAAAATAGACCTAGAGTATATTGTGGAGAATGATTGACTTTTTTGTGTTGTGATCATCTTGAACACTTTTTCCCTGCTATTTCTACCTTACAAAGTCTGAAACCACTTTTTTTCCAGTACTACTTTTGTGATGTTGAGATAGACTATATATCTACATGTCACATTTCATTATAAACAAGCATTGCCCATCATAAGTAGGAGCAGATTGGGAAAAATTGAGGAATAAATTGTATTTTGGCAAGTAGAGAGCTACTTCTATCAAGTATTGCCATACTGCTAAAAAGTGCAAGTGCCACCATTGAACAGTATTTTGGTACCACGTTTCCCTGTACAACAAATGCTGCCTCATCTTTAGATCTTGTGAACTTTCACTACCTTCTTCCTACTTTTTCCACCCCTAATTCCATCTTGAGGGGATAACTTGCTGTCTTCTGCCCATTCTCTTGACTGTCCCTGTGTGTCTAGGGGGCCAACTGCAGTTCTGGTTGACTGAAAGGCTTAAACCTGTCTCATGCTTCAGCCCAGTGCTGAGCAACAGGGAAGAAAACAGAGGATACTGGTAGAAGCAACCAGTAACTCAAACTCAGTTTTCTTTTCTGCTGCCTCCTGAGAAGGAAAAGCCCACTATTGCAGCTGCTTCCTTTGAACCCTTTTAGTCTTTTTGAACTTTGCTGCAGGAAAGTGCTGGGCGGAGAGACCAAGAGTGCTGATTAAAAATAAATAGAAATTGAAACGCAGATTAGAATTTATGCGTAAGAATAGAAAGGTATACCAGGCAACCATTTTAAATTATCAGTGCTAATCCTACTATGGATATCCAGCACCTTGGAAACATACGATGCAACTTGCATCTTCAAGACCGTTGTCTCTTTAATAGTATTGTCATCATAGATTCAAAAGAAATGGGTTATTTGGAGTGCCGTAATTTTATGCTTTCCTTTGAGCTTTTTCAAAGGGAAGGAATTATTAGAATTTGGTAAACATTTCCTTTCTGAGTACTAAGATCTTTTACAATATGCTGTTTCTAGAGGTGTCTAAAAACTTCTTTATCTGTAGGCGTGGATTAAAGTACTAGTATCATTTAAAGAACTGTTATGAACATTACCTGCTTTGTATTGGTATGTGCATGAAAGGTGGTATTGGTATTTGGATTATAATGATCATGAGATATTCATGAGGAAACAAAGAATTGCAGATTTGTCTGAGGTTTCATTCTTTAACATTTTAATTTTATGTTATTATTTGTTCTTAGAAGTTGGGCATAGCAGTATGTGGATTTCAACTGATGCTGCAACATCTGTTCTTGAGCCTCTAAAAGTAGTATGGGCCAAATGCAGTGGATATCCCTCTTACCCAGCTCTGGTAAGTAAGCTTCCCAGCAGTACACTAGTGATACTCTTTCTGGTCTGAAAATATCGGTGTGTGAATTTAAAGTAATTGATAAATTCCCATTCAGGTTGAGTAAAGGTAGATTATTCTGCCTTCTCTACCATGCGTCCAGTTTGTAAAATGATTGCAGTATCAGATGTTGAGACAATAATCTCTACTACCCTACACATCTTTTGAGATGTACAATACCTGTTGTCGTGGTTTAACCCCAGCTGGCAACTAAGCACCACACAGCCTCTCACTCACTCTTCACCAGTGGGATGGGGAAGAGAATCAGAACGGTAAAAGTGAGAAAACTCTGGGCTGAGATAAAGCCAATTTAATAAGTAAAGCAAAAGCTGCACACACAAGCAAGCAAAACAAGGAATTCATTCCCCACTTCCCATCGGCAGGCAGGTGTTCAGCCATCTCCAGGAAAGCAGCACTCCATCATGCATGGTTACTTGGGAAGACAAGCGCCATCACTCCGAACGTCCCCCCCTTCCTTCTTCCCCCACCTTTATATGCTGAGTGTGACATTATATAGTACGGAATATCCCTTTGGTCAGTTGGGGTCAGCTGTCCCAGCTGTGTCCCCTCCCAGCTTCTTGTGCACCCCCAGCCTCCTCGCTGGTGGGGTGGTGTGAGAACCAGAAAAGGCCTTGACTCTGTGTAAGCACTGCTCAGCAGTAATGAAAACATCCCTGTGTTATCAACACTGTTTTCAGCACAAATCCAAAACAGCCTCATACTAGCAACTATGAAGAAAATTAACTCTATCCCAGCCAAAACCAACACACCTGTCTCAGTAGGCTTTGTTTCTGCAACATATATTATTGGTTAAAGGATCAATTGAATAAGCATTTGACAGACATCTTGTTAGTGTTGGAACTATAAGTTATTTTCTTCTGCAAAATGAGTATAAAAATATTATGATTCTGCAGTTCATTACAGAAACAAAAAACTTGGTAGAGTCAGAATAAATTGAATGATTGTACTGGAAAATTAAAACTGTTGTGCCTGTGTTATTTTAGGAGAAATACACACAGTTCTATTTCAGTCTAAGTCTGCAGAGAAAATGTCATTGATAAAGTGTTTGGCTTAAGGCATTTGGGGTTACAGAAACAGTTCATATACTATGGCTTGATTTATATAATAGATTGGACAATCATGACTGTTTTAATATATGTGTGCTGGAGACATCAGGAAATGTAATCATACAGCGTCAAGTTAAAACCTGTGGAGGTGAGATTCAGAGCACTTGAGTTTAAGTGCCTTCAGTGCCTGACTAGAACACCCTTGGGTCAGATGCTGAAAACTTGATGATTTGATTGTCTGTTGAATGGTGTTAGCACTTCAGTGTTAGATTTAAGCTGATCGTGACCAAAGGACTTCTTTTCTGACCAAAGGGCTTGTTTTCTGCCCACTGCTTTATGTCAGCACTGGTGTTTCTCCGGGTGTGTAATGAGTTGATTGAGGAATTAAACCGCACTCAAGAGAGGAAAGTTGTTCTGATTTCTACAAACTCCCCACTGTGTTAGCTTTCTGTTGGTTTAGTTCCTGTAATCAGTTTACTGCGGGTTAAGGTTGGTGCCAGTGTGGATGCTGGAAAAGCAACAGGAGTTTGTAGGGTAGGAGATGGGTGGAACAGGGATGGGGTAACATAACCCCTCCTTGGTAGAAACTGAGCGCTTGATAATACTGTGATCTGCCTACAAAGGACTTTTTCCATCAGTGTGATTAGTTTAATGTTAGCAGCATTTCCCCCCCTCCCCCAACCTTTGTTTAGAAAGAATTTGTGACTAACTGCATGTTTTGCTGAAAACTGAGTCATTAAATTGGATATGCAAGATGCTTGAAAGTGACTTCTGATTTATTGTTTTCTGTTTGGGTGGTTTTGATTGCTTAGAGGTTTTTTCCCTCCAGATTTTCAGTGTGGAACTTGTATTTTGCAGAAATAAATAGTTATACCTTAACACAGGTTGTTTCTTTAAGGTATCTGAAATTCAAAACCCAAAATTTGAGGCCAGTTACAGCTTTTAGAAACCTTGGTTCAACTTTCTCATTCTGAAACCTGCTTGTCAGTCTGCTGAGTTGTACAAAGTGGAATTCAGATGTGATTTGAAGAACAACTGATGTGGGTGAAAAATACTCTAGAGGTAGTTGGGTTTTTTCAATTAAAATCTATAGCTGTCCCTCCACTATGCCTACTCAGTTTATGTCAAGAAGTTACGTAAGTGTGTAGCACAAAGCCAGTTTATATGTAGTGGCTGTTTATGATTTTTCCCATTAACTTTATTTGTAATACTTCCTTAAAATAAATGATGTAATTTTAAAAATTGGGAACTGTCCTTTCTTCTGTTTTATAGATTATTGACCCTAAAATGCCTCGTGTTGCTGGTCATCACAACGGTGTTACTATACCAGTGCCACCTCTGGATGTACTGAAAATTGGAGAACAAATGCAGACCAAATCGGATGAGAAACTATTCTTAGTACTATTTTTTGACAATAAAAGAAGTTGGTATGTTGTTGAATGTGTTGTTTGATGCAGTGACCTAAAATTTTAAAAGCCTGTACCTTTAGTCTAGAAAAAAATTGAAACCTCTTTCCATGGATATCTTTCCTATGGAAGTATCAAGTGTAATGTTAAAATTTCATATTTGAGTCTGTTCTTGGACCAAGGCATATCATCACTGAAAGATGCCTTTTTATGGTCAGTTTGGAAGAAAATAATACAAGTCACTAAATAATCTTTTGGGTTAATTTACAAACTGATTTCATTTATTGACCTGAATAAATTGCTTCTTTGGCTAAACAGATTTTTTTAAGATAATAGTCTTTAGTATTTATCTGTATCAGTCTTCATCACTGCTTTCCTAACGACAATACTTTTTTTTTCCCCGCAGTCTGCTCAAGTGCATTTTCTTTAAGTTTTTAACCTCTCTTGTTAAATGCTTTATTAACACTCTCATTTGAAGTTCTTAGCCCTTTCTAAATTTTTTCATGAAACCTTCCCTTTTTCCATTTCTTTCAGTATCAGCAATATGCTGTGTGGAGCCTGAAGGGATAATTCGCACAATAAAACATTCTCTTCTGCTTTCACTAGCTCTTTTGATTTGGGTTTTTTTTGGTTAGTTTTTTTGGGGGGATTTATTTTTGTTTGGTTGGATATTTTGCTAGATAGGTATGGGAGCTTTTCATTACCTCTCTTTCTTCCTTTCATCAAATTATGTATTTATTTCCTGTGTCCTTAATCCCTTTCATTTCTGGGTTTCCACATGGGTCAAGCTATCTTTAAATCTTTTTATATCTCAATTTTATTCTTGAATTTGCTTACACTTTCAGATATCATTTGCCTCTTGAGCTGATCATATGTGATGTCTAGAAATGCTGCCATTCACCTGACTCTCTCTGTCCATGTACACTATCACCTAAATAATTTTTTGCCTGAAATTTAGAACTGATTTGCTTTTCTATCCCCTTAGATCCTTTGGCATAACAACAGTTCTTTGGCTTGCGCTCTCTGTTCTTCAATTCTTTTCTTAATTAATTGGTACTTCTTCATGATCTTCTTTGTTCAGTTGTGCAGTACTCCATGAGATACTGCATTCTTCTGCCTTTGTTCATAGAGAAAATCCAAATTTAAACATACTCAGTATTTTGTTTCTCATTTTTCTCTTACTGGTATCACAAATGTAATACATACTCTCCCTAGCCACTTTCTTAATCGCTCTGATTGCTTCTTGATCTTGGGAGTCCTCTGCAGCTTAAAACTTTCTGATTTGTTACCATATGCAGGTGGTTCCTAAATCTTGCAAATATTATGCAAAGCTGTCTCTAGGGGTACTCTGCGTAGATGGACAGGAAAGGCTAAATACTTTTCCAGCCCCTTTCCTCCCTTCCCCACTACTTCCCCCCTCCCCCCCCCCCCCTTCCCTTTTTTGGTAATGGTTTGTTTATCCTGATTATTTTGGTCATTTTGGCACTCATCATTCTAACTCACTTTTGTCTCTTTTACTCCTGAACCCACGTCTGTGATTTTCATTCACTTGCAGGGTATATGTCATCTTAAGTCCATGATACCAGCTTCTATCACCTATGGATTACCTTTTCAAATAGTGATACTTGTTTCTTCTCCTTCGCCCCTTGCATCTGGAGGACTTGGCAAGCTTTCTGTTAAAAATACCTTCTTAAAACTTCCCTCTGATCTGTATTAAAACTGATAATGGTTAGACTGCTGCTTACCATGATGATGTTACTGTTCTTTACTGTTTTGTCTGTATCCTTGTACTGACACTTCTTTGGTTTCAGTGTGTTGTAGTTTAGAATGCTTTAATAAAAAAGAGTATTTCAAGAGACAGTTTCGGTAAAAAAAAAATAATCTCTGAATAAAATGTTTTATATCAGATTTTACTGTCTGATTTGCAGTTGGTTCAGCTCCAAATGGACTTGCAAACTGAAGTTTTTTAACAGAAGCATGGCTTCTGCCATTTGCAGGGTTGGAATTGCAGACTGCAGTAACATACTTTAATAGATATTCATTAGTTTACCTAATTTTTGTCTTCCTTAATACCTGTAATTTAAGAAGACAAGATTAAGATAAACATTTATGGAAATTAATAAATTTACTTTATACTTTTTAATTAAATATTTAGAATGTTTTTAGTTTAACTAGAAGAATGGGGTGTAGAGCTTTATTCGTTAGCACTCCTCTGTGCCCAGCAGTTAATGATATTCATGTAGCTTGAAATGGAAAAGTACTCTGAATAATGAGTTAGTGGGACTTCATACTGCAGGGTAGAAGGATGCTAAGCAGGACTTCCTTGACAGTTTGGCTTTCCCCTAAAAATCAAATTGAGGTGTCTTAAATGTAAGGCAAAAATTCATCTGCAAATTCCTTGTAATAATGAAAGAATGGAGAGAAACAATACTGTGTCAAGTGAATCTTGAGTCACCTTCATTAGTTGCTGCTGCTTGTTCTTAAACTAAACTGCATCAGTATTTCATGCTAATTTTTTTTCAATCGATACTTAATCTTTAAATAAGTGTTACTGAACTGGAATGTATTCTTTGTTTTTGTGGACGAGGCTTTCTTAATATTTCATGTTCTTTAAAATATTTAAGGCAAGTAAGTACTGTCTTAAAGGGAATTTTATCACTTTATTTAAGATGGTAAAGCTGATCTTCTATATGAGAAACACAGTATAGCAGCCCTGACATTTCTGGACAAACGCCTTGATTTTATTCTGTATTTAACATACTTATTTTACACTTTCATACAGGCAGTGGCTTCCCAAATCCAAAATGGTTCCCCTTGGGATAGATGAGACCATAGACAAGTTAAAAATGATGGAAGGACGTAACTCAAGCATACGAAAAGCAGTAAGAATTGCTTTTGATCGTGCTATGAATCACCTGAGTAGAGTCCATGGAGAACCAGTCAGTGACTTCAGTGATATTGACTAACAGAAATTCTACCAAGGCATGAAAAATACCACAGACTTGAACTGTACTAATGAACCTCTTTGTCTAAAAGAATGTATTGAAGATACAACCCCTTAATTGTTCATTCAGTGGCTGAGTTCTGCAAACTTGAAATAGTTGAGCAATTCTTCTAAATCACCATTGCCATATTGATTAATGATTTTATCGTGTTGTAGTTTGGAGGATTTTCCACTAAACCTGTTAAAATGTCTTGTTCATAGTGTTCATAATTGTACATAAATGTATATTCAACACTTAACTTATTCTGATTTTAGAAGTAGCTCTTTAATTCCTTTTATAATTTTGCTGGGGAGGGAGTTGGTATTTGTTTCCATGCTTTCTACTTTTTTCTTTCTTTCTTCCTGAGGTTAAATTACCTAAGCACCATCTTCCAGCTTAAGGTGTTTAGTGGATCTTAAAGCCTAATATCAAAATGACATCAAATATATGTTTGCCTAAATCATATACAATATGGTGCTGCTTGTATCATTTCTTCCTTGGTCTGTAGCTTCTGAAAAAGACTTCTGAATGTTTGTGTAAATCGTTGCTCTTTGCACAAAGTACCACATATTTAAGGTTGATGTAAATTTACAATTACAAATATGTATTTTAAGAAAGGAAGTTGCATTATTTTGGAGGGTACTTTGTGAGAAAGACATCAAGAAAAAAGTTATACTATGTACATCACTTGCAAATCACCAAAAACACTCCATTGTTGCCCAAAATAACTTAAGATTGTTTTTGTTTTGAACAAACCTGGCTTAAAGCCTGCAAGCACATTATTTCTTTCAAAACCATATCCCATTTATCTCCCATTGATTTTAATTTTGTTGATATGTGTGCCTCCCTGTGTTTTATTTATTGTAGAAAATGTATTAATTTGCTTTATAATGAAAAATAAAATTGACAAATATATTGATATGCATTTTTATACAGGCACATGAGAAGACAACTTGCTTTGGGAGAAAAATGTATTGGAAATTGTATAAAATAACTCGATGGTTTGTGTGTAATTTGATTTTTGTAACTTGTAATCTTTTGTTTCCGATGAGGGGATTTATGTAACTTTTAATTTAGAACACTTTGGTAGCAATAGAAACTTTGGATACATTTTTGTATGGTACATGTGATGTATATAGAATTAGTACTTTATTTTTATTTTTAAGAAGTAAAGCATTATGTTTGGGCAGGGGGAAGAAGGAGGGTGGGTTTCCAGAACTGCATTTTTATATTAAAAAGAAAAAAAATAAAGTCAAGATATTGATTGTTGTAGCTACTTTATTCCTACCTTCACTGAGATACTGAATTTGTAACAATGAAAATGGCAAGGTATGTTTGCAATGTGATTTATAATGACTCCATTATTTATAAATGCACTGTGTTTGAACTCTTTTTTGCAGTGATATCTTAAATACTGTACCAAGTTATATAATATGAAACACCAAATAATGCATATGAATGCACGAAGTATTTATGCCCAGCTTTTTTATAAAGGATTAGCAAATACAGCAAAACCAATACTTTTGAAATCTTTTTTTAAAACTTCATTGAATAGCATACTTCATTGTTAAACCTGCTTGAATCTTTATTTTAAAGGGACAATTACTTTTTAAATAGTTTTTAATGTTTTTATTCTCTATTGTTTGTAATACCCCCTTAGAAGCTTGAAATAAAATTTCTTTCTCAACTGTTAATTTTGTCCTGAATTTAGCCCCTGAGATTTTGCTGTAGTGCCCATTTTCTTACTCCATGACAGCTGCTACAGAGGCACTAGTTCAAGAACCTGATTGCTTTCTTGCTGTGGCATGAAGTGTCATCCTTACTGAGCCCTCTGCACGGTAGGTATTCTAGCTAGCTAGACTAGCTGAGACCAGTTGCCTTATAATGGACTCTTAATAATTACAGAGATGAGATGGATAAATTCACAAATGATCAAACAAATAGTTTTCTCAGTCTTGACAGGAATCACAGCTTTAGGGGGAGTAGTGATGGCCAGGACCCTGTAACGACCTTCATTGAAGTGCGCTACTGTGGTATAAAGAGCAGCCACATCATGTAGAAAAATAAAATGAATATTTGATTTTTTGCCTTAAATAGAACTTCTGTGTAATGACCTGAAGGATCTGCCATATAACCATGCTCATCTTTGAAGGGAACGGAGCTTAAGTTGTGCAATATTGAGACAGTAGAACTGCTTGTCATCTGTTAGGGCTGCCTATTAAGAGTCTTCAAAAAAATAGCCTGCGTTAGTTTAAGTCAGACTCATTCCACCAAATATACTCAATTTTGGTGTGTGAAACTGAATAATGATTCATCCTCATTCTGGCAAGCAGAGAAGATGGGTTTTTTTGATCTGTTAGACCTTGGAAAGCTGAAATTGCAGTTACAATAGGTGTTGGAAGATGATAATGTGGTACTTGTATGGTAAGAATTTTGATATCTGTAAAGTATCAAGTCCCAGTAAAAAAAAAAAAAAAAAAATACAGTTGCCAAATGATTTGTGGTGAGGCTTCAACTACTTCTAATGGTAGCAGCATAGGAGGGGGAAAAAAGAGCAGCTTTTTTGAAAACAAAAGCAGAGCATTAATTTCATTATTCTGTAACAAATTGTTCAATCACGTCTTTGGTGAAAGCTTTAGTTTGAATGTTACTCAAACTTTGTGGCTTTTATCTTCAGAGACAGCTCCACCAGTTCTTAGAGAAGGTAAATTTTCTGCCTTGATCTTACAGGTGTCTGTGTGCACTTAAGAGAATTCTAAACTCAAAAACTTTCCTGATCAAGAGGAATCTGTTAAGCATCGTGAGGAACCACACTGCATATTCTTTTGGTGAAACTGGCACAAAAGGCTACATTGTTTTCCTTGTGTATATGTGATGGAAACTGTCCCAGGAGTTTCTCCCAGATACTGCCTGAGCGGAGGTTGCAGCAGTGGCTGTGGCTGTTGCCATGCTCTCCTATGCTGAAGTCGAGTATCATCCAGTGGCTCTTCAGAGTGGGTTAAAGTCTAAAATTTCTGAGACTTCTCAGCCTTCAGTGTGACTTGTGTGTTTTTAAGGAATTTCATACCTATTTAGGAAAGGAAGTCCAAGCTCCAAAACTGCTTTATTTCCAAATTCTAGGGCCTAACCAGGTACAGTAGTCAGAGAATAAGTGTATATCAGAATGTGCTTCACTACATTTTAGACCAAGCTCTTCTGTGACACCATAACTGTAACATAATCATAGAGTGAAAATCAGTATTCTAGTGGAGGCAGAAAAAAAGGAACACCACATTGTATCTCACATATTTCTTGGGGAATGTTGTAGCAGTAAATACAGGGTGTAGATTTGCATATTCACTACTCCTTTCTGGTCTGATCATTTCCTGCTAATAAAGTGTGAGAGTCCCAGATCAGAAGCTGAAACTAAGTTAAAATTTGCTTTGTTTTAAAATATGAGAAATCATGTTATAAATATTTAGGGAAAAAATGTGGATAGAGAATTACTGGGGTTTTTTTAAAACGGTTATTTGTTACCAAACTCAGTGATTTTTTTGAACGTTTGTGATTTTGTGTTTCTTACACTAGAGGGAGCAATACACACAGACCATCAACATGCACAAAATAAGTATTTACTATTTTTGAAATACTGCTATTAAAACTTTAAAGCATAACATTACATAAACATAACAAACATAATCGTAAAACATAGAACAACAACTGGATTTTCTGGCTGTCCTACTTATTGTCTAATTACTAGTGACAGGCAAGTTACTTTTTACACTGTTTTATTTAGCTGTTGGTTTTCTTTTAACAGGTGTACTGCTGTGGGTGCATGCTATAGTGTTAGAAAATGACTCAGAGATGCTTGCTGCGAGTAAGGCAGTGCAAGTCAAACACACAGCAATTGTCAACAAAAATATTCGAGTTTGGACATGAAGGTACAAGTTGAGGCAATTGCTCTGCCCTGCAGGCTGGAAAAGGAAGGTTGTCTTGAGGATATGCACAAGGGAATTAAATAAACGTAGCTCTGACATGTGATCGTGTGGGTAAAGGTCATTATCTGTATAAAGAAAACACTTTTTTTTTTTCCCCTATGAGTCTGTAACACAAATACGAAAGTGAAATGTAAATGGAGGAAACATTTACTGTCCACATTCTACTTAACACCTTTTGGTTAGCTTGTTTACATTTTTGTATAATGTCATTCAGTTATGACTTACCTATTTATCAGTTCTTACTTGACAGATTTGTTTCCTCTAAAATTTCTCTCATAAGACAGAAAAAAAGTAAATTCAGGCCAATGAAAGTTTGAAAATATTATTTCAGAACAGCATTAAATTGACAAGCTTTTTTTTAAAACCTTTTTGGAAATTGTTATTTGATGGGAGGGGACTGTAAATTTATTTTTATCTGCCTGCTTATTCACCTTTCTTTTATTGCCTGTGTACAGAAACTGCTATCAAATCTCTGCTGGTCAGGGAGGAAAATGCAAGATCTCAGCAGCTGTACATTAACTGTAAGATTATTCACGATCTTTTTTGGTTGTTTCTGTAGTGTTAAAAATCTTAACACTGCTGTGACTGCACTCACCCTGTTCTATTTTCTGATAATACTACATGGAGAGAAGGGACAGAATAAGGAATTTTTCTTTTTTAATTTAAATTTAATTATGCTTTAAAATTTTAAATTTTAAAATTAATCCCGGTGATATCAAATATCTTAGAAAACAGTCCTCTGGTCAAACTGCTGCCTTGCTGTCTCTGGCTGTGTTCACAGTTCCTTCAAGATCAGCTCGTTTTTTAGTTCATCTATTTTGATGTCTCCACTTCAACAAGTCAGCACTGCCAGCAAATGAGGGAAGTCTCAGCTTTCTGGGCTAATATGTGGGTGTACAAATAGGTCTGGGGTAATGTGAATAGTTTCCATATCCAGTCTTTGATTGCTTCTCTTTATACAATGAGCATAAATATTCATACTACTTTTCCCATATTTTTGGTCTTGCCTAAGCTGTCTGGAGCCATTCTCCCCTGTGAAGGGCTTCGCTTTGTGAACCCTGGGGAGATCTAACTGTATTCTCTGTTCAACCTCCCTGCCAGCAGCCACAAGTGACAAAAGATTCATTTTAGCCTAAGATGTGTTAGGAGAGCTCATGTGTCTTGTCATCTATGTTCAATTATGCTGTCCTTCACTCCTCCATGCTTGGCTCTATGAGGATGGGAATTTTCACATTCTTGTATCATAAAACAAAACAGAAAAAGCTTATCTAAATATATGGAAAACACAAAGGAAAAAGGAAAATCTATGCCTGTCATTTTAATGGGAAAACAGCTGCTAACAGATGATGCAAAGATGATAAAGGATTGGAATTCTTTTGAGTGATTACTTCATTATTCACAGAGTTGCTTTGAGATCAACAGTTCATTTTTTCATACTCCTAGTCCTTGATAAAAAGAAGTTGATAATATTTTCTTTAATTCTTCAGGGCTGTAGGAGCTTGATGCTCATGCTCAAGTAGATGGAGAACTACAAGAAGAACATTAGCAGTTTTTGTCAATAAGTCAATGGGGAGCTATAGGAAAACCAGCAATTTTCATCATGAACTCATTAAGGACTTTGGGACTTTCTAAAGAACTGGAGAAATGGTAAAGTAATGTCTTCATTTATAAAGGGGGATTTGGAGAGTTGTCCACCAGTCTTGCTAAAGATGAAGCCACTGCAAGAATATGGTGAGAGAAGCAATGGTGGCTGGTTTTTAGGTGGAAAGGTAATAGCTGATAGATGTGCAGAGAGAGGGCAACAGTGTTTTTCTACTTTCCTACTAAGAAAGGTACAAATTATGTGGGTTTATAAACAGTTAAAGGTTACAGCGAACTTAATTTTTAGTTAATTTCACAATATTTATTACTTGTATGGACCTCCACCTGAAGGTGTGTGAGGAGCTGACCAAGAGTTTATAGGTCAGGATTAAAGGGAGGGCAGGGACAGGTGACATTATGGTGGGGGTCTTCTATAGGCCACCTGACTAGGAAGACCAAGCGGATGAGGCCCTCTGTAGACAGATAGGAGCAGCCTCACGTTCATAAGCCCTGGTCCTCATGGGGGACTTCAATCACCCCGATATCTTTTGGAGGGACAACACAGCAGGCCATAAGCAATCCAGGAGGTTCCTGGAATGCATTGATGATAACTTCCTTCTCCAAGTGATAGAGGAGCAAAAGAGGAGAGGTGCTGTGCCAGACCTTGTTCTCACGAACAAGGAGGGGCTGGTGGAGAATGTGAAGCTCAAAGGCAGCCTTGGCTGCAGTGGCCATGAAATGGTGGAGTTCAAGATCCTTAGGGCAGTGAAGAGAGAGTGCAGCAATCTCACTACCCTGGACTTCAGGAGAGCAGACATTGGCCTCTTCAGGGATCTGCTTGGCAGAGCAGCATGGGATAAAGCCCTGGAGGAAGGAGAGGCCCAAGAAAGCTGGTTAATATTAAAGGATCACTTCCTCCAAGCTCAGGAGTGATGCATCCCGACAAAGAGGAAGTCAGGTAAGAATGCTGGGAGGCCTGCATGGATGAACAAGAAGCTCCTGAACAAGCTCAAACACAGAAAGGAAACTTACAAAGTGTGAAGCAAAAACAGATAGCCTGGGAAGAATACAGAGAAACTGTCTGAGCTGGCCAAGATACAGAAGGCAAAGGCAGGGACAGGACGATGAAGAGCCATCCGCTGTAAAAGACGATCAGGTTCGAGACCATCTAAGGAACCTGAAGGCGCGCAGGTCTGTGGGGCCTGATGATATGCATCCACAGGTGCTGAGAGAACTGGCGGATGAAGTGGCTAAGTGTGGGAGCCCTGGGAGTTGTAAAAGTTTTGTGACACCAGATGACTGGCTAAAATGTTTCACTTGTGGTAGAAAAAAGTTAAACTTGTGTCCTGGTTTAACCAGGATAGGGTTAAGTTTCCCCAGCAGTGGGGGGGGGAGCTCTATCCGGGTTATTCAGATACCATGCGGACGTGACATCCTGGCGCGGGAGCGCAGGGCGCGTGGTTTTATACATCTGGTCCTCTCACTGCTGTATTGGTAGATATTTTGCTCTGTTCATTGTTATCACTATTACTTTTATTGTTATTATTGTTGTTTGTTATGTTGCTGTTGCTCTGTTGTATTAAACCTTTCCTTATCTCAGTCTCAGGGCTTTGTATTTCACTCCCTTTGTGGGGGAGGGGCAGCGGCCGCGCAGCAGGGGCTAAACCAACACAACTTGGAAAAGGATAGTAAGAGATGTGGCCTCTTATTGATAAATCTGTAAGAAAGAAAAAGGAAGTAAAGGAAAAGGAAGGGGGAGAAAGAGAGTCAAAGAATCTGGATCACCACCCCTGGTTTCAGTGTTGTCTCGGGTCCGGTAGTCTTGGGTGGTGGGTGCACACACAGCAGAGTTTTCCGTCACCTTTTAAGTTCATCTTATTGTCTGACCTGCATACTATGCAAAGAGGTAGGTATTCCACATTTGCACGAGAGACAAGGAAAAGGTAAAACATGGGTTCTGCGTGTGCACTGAGGGGGAATGGGGTGCTTTAACCCTCTCATCCAATTGAGTCCATGGTCATGATCTCCCCCTGCCACCTTTACCTTTTGCTCAGTTTTTGATTCTTGGGCAATTATCCAGCCTTTGGCTTCATCTGGTGCCAGATGTTTATCTCTCTTTAGTTCTTCTTCGAGGCTATAGTCATAAAGTGTAGGCATTAACCTAAACATATGGTTTTACTCAGTCTATGTCTCCCCCTTTGTCTTGATCCAATGTTGGGGGAGGTTTCGATATGATCCCAAGAGTGAGATTAAGACACAAACGAGGTCAAATGCTGTACACCCAAAAGAGTTTTTATTATTAAAAGTGAAGAGGGGTAGCGATAGGACAGAATAGAAGGAAAACACAGTAATCGAGCAAGCATCCAGAATAGAGGTGCAAGAATAGTCACCACCATGGATCCAGCAGCGTCCCGTTGGTCCCCAGTCTTCAGTTCTTCGGTGGTGGGTGCACATGGAGCAAAGTTTTCTGTTGCCTTTTAAGTTCATCGTATCAGCTGATTAGCATATCTGCCCACCTTTAGTTTTTCCTCTGGTCCCACAGGCTTTTGCTGACTTCATGCTTCTTGAGCAATCATCCTTCTTCTGGGGCAGAAATGCTGGCCTCCTATCAGTTCATTAGCAATGATACATGGTGTCTGGTGTACACAGTAGAGTCACAAATGGCTACACGGTGGAGCCACTGATAAACATTTGGTTTTGCTCAGTCCATGTCTCCCCCTTTGAGGTTTATCTAAGGAGTCTGACAATGCAACTGCAAGAGAGTGGGGGGTGCATCCTTTGATACACTCCTGATTCCTTGGGTGACATTCCTTAGACTAATCCAAAGACCACAGCTTGTCCTTGAAGTTTGCACAGACACAAGCAAGCTTTGAGACAGTCATTTGACATTTCAGTCTCTCACACCCTTTGAGGCTTATCTGGGGAACTTGGCAATACAACTGCAAGGGAGTGGAGCCATGCACTGTTTGATATACCCTGTGCTTCTCTAGGCAGATAATTCATTCCTTAGATAGCCACAAAGGCCACAACTTATCCTTGAGGCTTTCCACCTTGATGAATGTTTGAGGCATTAGCTCCTTCAGTTAAGAAGCCCCTATCCATCATATATGAGAAGTTGTGGCAGCCCAGTGAAGTTCCCACTGGCTGACTGGAGAAGGGGCAACATAACTCCCATTTTTAAAAAGGGAAAAAAGGAAGACCCGAGGAATTACAAGCCAGTCAGGCTCACCTCTGTGCCCAGCAAGATCATGGAGGAGATCCTCCTGGAAACTGTACTGGGGCACATGGAAAATAAGGAGGTGACTGGTGACAGCCAACATGGCTTCAATAAGGGCAAATTGTGCCTGACAAATCTCATGGCCTTCTGCAACAGGGTTACAGCTTTGATGGATAAGGAAGAGCAACTGTTATCATCTACCTGGACTTGAGCAAAGCATTTGACACTGTCCCACATGTCATCCTTACCACTAAATTAGAGAGACATGGATTTGACGGATGGACTGCTCAATGGATAAGGAATAGGCTGGATGGTCACACTCAAAGAGTTGTGGTTAACGGCTCGATGTCCAAGTGGAGACCAGTGACGAGTGGTGTCCCTCAGGGGTCAGTACTGGGACCAGTGCTGTTTAACATCTTTGTTGGTGACATGGACAGTGGGATTGAGTGCACCCTCAGCAAGTTTGTTGACAACACCAAGATGTGTGGTGCGGTCCACGCGCTGGAGGGAAGGTATGTGCCATCCAGAGGGGCCTGGACAGGCTTGAGAGGTGGGACCGTGCAAATCTCATAAAGTTCAACAAGGCCAAGTGCAAGGTCCTGCAACATGGGTCAAGGCAATCCCAAGCACAAATACAGGCTGGGCGATGAGTGGATTGAGAGCAGCCCTGCGGAGAAGGACTTGGGGGTATTAGTGGATGGAAAACTGACTGTGAACCAGCAATGTGCACTCACAGCCCAGAAACCCAGCTGCATACTGGGCTGCATCAAGAGAAGTGTGGCCAGCAGGTCAAGGGAGGGGATCCTCTCCCTCTACTCTATGCTCGTGAGATCCTACCTGCAATGCTGTGTCCAGCTCTGGGGCCCCCAACATAAGAAGGACATGGACCTGCTTGAGTGGGTCCAGAGGAGGCCACGAAGATTATCAGGGGGCTGGAGCACCTCCCCTGTGAGGACACGCTGAGAGAGTTGGGGGTGTTCAGCCTAGGGAAGAGAAGGCTCCAGGGAGACCTTATAGTGGCCTTCCAGTACTTAAAGGGGGTTACAGGAAAGATGGGGAGGGACTCTTTATCAGGGAGTGTAGTAATAGGATGAGGGGTAAAACTTTTAAACTGAAAGAGAGTAGATTTAGTTTAGATATTAGGAAGAAATTCTTTACTATGCGGGTAGTGACGCACTGGAACAGGTTGCCCAGAGAAGCTGTGGATGTCCCCTCCCTGGCAGTGTTCAAGGCCAGGTTGGACGGGGCTTTGAGCAACCTGGTCTGGTGAAAGGTGTCCCTGCCCATGGCAGGGGGGTTGGAACTAGATGATCTTTAAGGTCCCTTCCAGCCCAAACCATTCTATGAGTCTATGATAGGATAACAGTTGTAATGATGGATAAAAGGGGAAGTAACAGTTGGAATTACTTTTGACCTGACTAATGCTTTTGAAATTCTTCATCATGTTTTCTTAGGCTAACAAGAAAAATATTCACCTAGAACAAACAGGTTTTTGGTAAACTGCAGACGTTCACAAAGTAGTTGTCAATGGTTTGATGTGAAACGGGGAGTATTTTCAATAGTCTGCCTTCTGTGTCTGCTCATTAGTGAATAGTATTTATTATTTTCATGCTAAATAGCACTGTAAAACTCTTAAATACTAGTCTAGATTATTTTTGTCTATCTACATCTATGTTTTGAATGAACTTTTATTTTGCTTTAGTAGTTCTTAGGTTATACTTTGCTTCCTACTTAGTGTGACTTTTTTATCTATGATATGGACATCCCAGAAATAGTTTCTTTACAGACTGATTATATAGACTTCACTGAAGTAGCCATAAAATGTGGTTCTTGAATACCAGTAGGGTTTTTTTTCCCCCAGCACAGGGGGAACTTGGAATTAAAGAGATGTTATCTGTCCAAACCAGGACAAGATGATGCATTTGGGCAGCTCCTTTAGAAAGCAGAGACCTGCATTGAATGTCTTTTTTTTTTTTTTTTTCCTTTCAGTGGAAATAGTTGCCTGTAAGCAAGGAAAACGACTTACAAGACAAATAGAAAGCAAGTAAAACTAGTCAGGTTGTACATGAACTTAACTAGCAATCTAAACTTTATGCCTTTTGTATGACTTCCGTATTTATGATGGTACAACTGAGTAGTCCCTAATTTATATATTTTAGAGGAAAGGTGAAACAGAAGTTACTCTTTTGCACTTCTGTCAGATGATGATTACAGGAAGAATGTATACAAGATGCCTGTAAGATGCTGATGAAGTATAAAGATCAATTTTTCAGATCAACTTCATCAAATAATTTGAACCAAGCTAATCTAATTTGCTACCTAATTGTCTGCTTCTTTTCACAGATTTTTATTTCTTCTGAAAACACCTAATACAGTACTTGTCAGCAGGTGTTTCCAGCTGAGAAAAATATGGAGCTTGGTTGCATTGTTGATTACATTAGAAAATAATCCTAAATTTTAATGAAAACATTACTCTAAAAGGGAATTTCAGCAATGTAGTGTCTGACTGGAAGAAGAAATACGCATAAACATTTTGTGTTGTATTCGAGAAACTCACAAATTGATATATTTTTTTTCTGAGTTTCCATCTTTAAACCGACTTTATTCTGTAAGATCTCTTAAAATTCCTGTGTTTATCTTGAATATAATTTATTATTATTTTTTTAATTCTACAACAGCCATAAAAAATGTTGAGATATATGTAAATAAATTACAGTCTTAGTTGGTCTTTAATAGGCAATAAAATGTTTACAGTCTTTGGTGCTAAGTAGGATCGAGTAGCCCTGTGTGTGGCTTCCTGTACACAATAGGTTTCACCCAAATCCTTTGGTGGTTGTTTTGGGGAAAAGAGTAATACTTTTATCTAAGAGAATACATAAAGGCATCTCTGAAGTGATCCATCCCAAACTTCTTCATTCTTCTTAAAGTATTCTCAAATCTTACTCAGCTGGCAAATTAATCTGGATCAGAATAGGCTTCTCAATATCTTCTAAGCATAATGTTATATTTCATATCTTTAGTTTGTTAGACAGACAGGCCTGTTGAGCCTTTACCTCTTATCGTTTTGTATACCACCATGCATACTCTAACAGGTACGAAGGCTTTTTTTACATTCTTCTGCTGACCATTAGATTGACAAATCATGTCCATGATTGGATTCAATTTACTTCCTTGGCTGTGGGAAATGAGCAGTGTAAGGTAAGGAAGGGTAAATTTGAAGCACCTAATACTAAGTTGATACACTGAAAATGTTTCATTTTTGGCCTTTGAACAGGGTAGATCTGATGGTGAAAAATTTCCTGGATATTGCATATTACTGTGCACAAGATTAGTCCTGTTTCTTGGAGCTGGGGTTGTTGACTCTGAGGGTTTTAGGTACCATAAGTGGAGGATTGTGTTGAACTACCAAAAACATGGTAGATGCTTGTGATGTCACAGAATCATAAAATGGCTGAGGTTGGCAGGGACCTCTGGAGGTATCTGGTCCAACCCCCTGCTTAAACAGGGCCACCTAGAGTTAGTTGCCCAGGCCCCTGGACAGACAGCTTTTGAATATCCCTAAGGATGGAGACTCCACAACCTCCCCAGGAAACCTGTGCCAGTGCTCGGTCACCCTCACAGTGAAGAAGTCTTTCCAGGTGTTCAGACAGAGCCTCCTGTGTTTCAGTTTGAGCTCATTGCCTCTGGTCTGGTCACTGGGCACCACTGACAGGAGCCTGCCTCTGCCATCTTTGCACCCTTCCTCCAGGTATCTATATACATTGATAAGATCCCTCCGAGCCTTCTCTTCTGTAGGCAAAACAGTCCCAGCTTTCTCAAATTTTTCTCATAGGACACATGCTCCATTCTTTTAATCATCATTATGACCCTTTGATGGACTTTCTCAGGTATGTCCATGTCTTGTAGCCGGGGGCCCAGAACCGGACACAGTACTCCAGGTGTGGCCTCGCCAGCACTGTGTCAAGGGGAAGGATCACGTCCCTCAACCTGCTGGCAATACTTTGTCTAATGCAGCCCAGGATACCATTAGCCTTCTTCCTGAAGATTGTCTAATTTTTCAGTGTGCAGAGATCACATTAGGAGGCACTTTGGGGAGGGTAGGAAGTTGTGAGGAAACCAATCATGTCTTCTTTTCTTAGGACTCTTAAAAAAGATGAAAGATTATAATGGTGTTCCTAAAGTGCTGCTTCTTAAGGTTTTCTCTTTAGCACATTTGTATGTACCATTTTATAATGAAAATAATTGAGAGATAATGCTATTTTATGTTGTAAAACAAAGATCACTTAAAAACAAAAAAAAAGGGCTAGCTTTATTTACCTCGAGTTTTTCTTTTACAGTAATTCTGATTTTTAATGCTACCATCAAACTGTATTCTTTCTTAGCTGTTTCTCTTTCACTGAAAATGAGTATTATAACAGCTAAACAACACATGTTAGGAAGCATGAAAATGGAAAAAAAATCACAAGATGTTACACAGAAGAGAGTAGACATCCTGGGGTTTGGACAATCCCTTATCAAGATGCTCTGTGCAGCAGTGTTTGCCCTCTGTGATTCATGTAGTGCATTAACACATAGGGAAAGCAAGCAAGCAAGCAAGCTTTCTGCAATGGATTTGACATGTGGCCATTGAAGCAGTGGGATAGAGGCAACTGGGCATTAAAACTTAACTGGGAAAAAACAACAAAAAGGTAGCTCAGTAATTTTGTGTCAGGAACTATGTAACTCAGTTGTTTGCAATAACAGATGGTTGCCCTTGATGGCTCAGAATCACAGAATCATTCGGGTTGGAAAAGACCCTTGGGATCATCAAGTCCAACCATCAGCCCTACTCTACAAAGTTCTCCCCTACACCATATCCCCCAACATCTCATCTAAACGACCCTTAAACACATCCAGGGATGGTGACTCCACCACCTCCCTGGGCAGCCTATTCCACTGTCTAACCACTCTTTCTGGGAAAAATTTTTTCCTAATGTCCAGTCTGAACCTCCCCTGTTGCAGTTTAAAGCCATTCCCTCTTGTTCTGTCACTAATCACCTGTGAGAAGAGACCAGCACCAACCTCTCTACAATGTCCTTTCAGGTAGGTGTAGAGAGTGATGAGGTCTCCCCTCAGCCTTCTCTTCCTCAAACTGAACAGTCCCAGCTCCTTCAATCGCTCCTCATAGGATCTGTTCTCCAGGCCCTTCACCAGCTTCGTTGCCCTCCTCTGCACTCGCTCCAGCACCTCGATATCCCTTTTGTATTGAGGTGCCCAAAACTGGACACAATACTCCAGGTGTGGCCTCACCAGTGCAGAGTACAGGGGGACTATCACCTCCCTACTTCTGCTGGTCACACTATTTCTAATACAAGCCAGGATGCCATTGGCTTTCTTGGCCACTGGGGCACACTGCTGGCTCATGTTCAGCTGCTTGTCAATTAGAACCCCCAGATCCTTCTCTTCCAGACAGCTCTCCAGCCACACCTCCCCAAGCCTGTAGCGATGCATGGGGTTGTTGTGGCCCAAGTGCAGGACCTGGCACTTGGCCTTGTTGAAGCTCATCCCGTTAACGTTGGCCCACCGATCCAATCTATCCAAGTCTCTCTGCAGTGTCTCCCTATCCTCATGCAGATCAACACTCCTGCTTAACTTGGTGTCATCTGCGAACTTACTGATGATAGAGAAGGTCTCTTCAACGCTGTGTTGCTACCTCCTAATTGTTAAGCTGCCCCATAACAGGTAAATATGACTTGGTTTTGGCTTTTTAGCCAATTTTCATGAGTAATTCTACTATGAATGATTTTTCCCCTCTCCCCCCAATTTATATGTTAAAATAAAGCCAGAATAAGTCATCAGAATTAACAGTTCCCAGGATAAGAAAAGCAAAGGTGCTGGGGTTTTTGCTCTCCTTTTAGTTTATTTACTCTCATGTTCTGTTTATTATTTACTTCATAATATTTTGCATTCTTCAAAGAGTGGTTGTGGTGGTGTTTATACAAGGCATATCATTAAGAAGTATAAAAGCACTGGTTTATTAAGATATTGATTTTTAGGTAAATAAAAATGTGTAAACCAATATTGTATTTTTTTCTGCTTTTCAGGAGATCTTCTGGAATGGAGTGAAAAACACTTCTCGTCAAAATAAGCAGTAAGAGAGAACTGTTAGCAGTTAGAGGTGTTACTGAATTATTTAATTTATCAGAGACTATGTCTGTCAACCAGAAAATACAAAAATAAGGCAAATAAAACTGAATTTGATAAACATCAGTAAAACAGTTGTTATTTAAAAAGCCCTAATTTCTAGGCAAGGAAAAGAGGATGCATAGAAAATGAGGGCAGAGTTCTCAGTTTAGTCAGAATAAAAAAAAATAAGGTCAAAGACAATAGCAGCAGTGGGTAGTCACATGACTACATGTGACACCTCCTTCAGAGCCTTGTATGCCAGAGACCCTGCTCATGCTGCTGTCTTATTACTGCAATTGCTCAAAGTGTCTATCAAATCTGCCATGCTTCATATAAGCTACTTGAATAAAAATAAACCATTAGCATTTTAACTCCTCACCAGTAAAATGTTTTGGCTTTGAAAACTCTGGTCTTTTTTCATATTTAACATTCGGTATTTTCATTAATCTTAGTGTGACACTATCTTATATGTCCAAGGTTACTGGAGTTGACAGTGATGTATTCAATCAGTCCTAGGGTTAGGTGTAATTAACGAACTACACAAGTCTGTTTTATTACCTGTCTTTCTAAAAATTAGCTTTGGGGATAGTCTGAAGTTCATATTAGCTCTTGTATTCAACTGTCTTTTTAATATTAGCCATATATGTACAACTGCCAGCTAAAGAACAGCCAGCCTTGGAAAGTCAAGAACCAGAAAGCTGAAGATTAGCTTGCTTACCTGTCATGTTTGCAGCAAGATAACGTGAAATCTTTGCAGGAGACGTTAGTCCACTCAAGTGCAAATAATCAAATTACCTCTATCTTCTATGATCTTCATGGGATCTGTTATAAAATGAAGCCAGAAGCTGTATGGGTATAAGTTTAGATGACCACTTATTGATTAATTTGAATGCAAATAGAAGGGAAACCTGTTCTAGAGCAAGACAAAAGCAATACATGTCTTAGTGCTGCTGCTGCTGACATTAAGCTAGTTTTGGTAAAAATAGAAACCTCCTGTTGATGAAAACTATTTGGTTTAAAGGGTTGAGGGATACTCTGTGTCTCAAAGGATGGTAAGAAAAGATCTTAGGAAAAAAGCCTCTTGTTTGGGATCACATGACTGCATGCTGACCACATACAGAACTGTGCAACAACCTATGAATACTGCCCATAGCTGACAGCAATCCTCTTTCAATCATGTACGTAAGTCTGCAACAAAAAACATTTTCTGGGATGGCCCCATACTTGAGTCAGGTATGCAGAACTAATGATAGATTATCAGGTATACTTGATGTGTGCATAGATAGATATGTGTGTATGTGGTATTATGAAGGTACTTATGAAGGTATATATGAAGGTACTTTTAATGGTCATTAAAGGGAAATGCACTTCCACTCCTTGTGTTCAGTTTTATATGGTATTGCTTACCCTGCTGCTTGGGCTTCTGATCTCTTGCTTTGTGTTTGGTCTGGTATTGCACTGTGCCCCACACCCTTCTAGGGGCTTGGCTGTAATTTAGATGCAACAGAAGAACATAATAGGAAGTGTTGTTATCTCTAGCTAACAGATAAGGGAGTGAAGCAGAAATTCAGTGACTTGTACAAGGCCACAGAGGAAGCCTGGGACAGAGCTAAGAATTGAATTGAACACTCTTCTGCCTCAACCACCAAATTATGCCTTCTTTTTTAATCAGCTGATAAATTTGGAACTTTATCACTAACTCAGCCACTCAGTGAATTTTGTTAGAAAATAGAAGTGTGGTGGGCTGACCCCAGCCAGTGTCAAAATACCTGCACAGCTGCTCGGTCACTTCCCGCTCTCAGTGGGATCAGGAAGGGCACAAGAAGAGCAAAAGTGAGAAAACTTGTGGCTCAAGATAAAGACAGTTTAATAAGTGAATATGGAATATATCTTTGGCCCATTCAGGTCAGCAGTCCTGGCTGTGTCCCCTCCCAGTCTCTTGCCCAGTCCCAGCCTACTCACCTGAAGGGGCAGAGTGGAAAACAGAGAAAGCCTTGATGCTGTGCAAGCACTGCTCAGCAATAGCCAAAACACCGGTGCATTATCAATGCACCAGTTTAGTTACAGATCCAAGACGCAGCAGCATATGGGTTGCTGTGAAGAAAGTTAACTCCACTCCAGCCAAACACAGTACAAAAAGTTTGAGGTTTTTCAATTTAGTTTCATCTTGCATCAGCATCAAATGACCTGTTATGATAAAGTTTTACATTTATTTTGAAGTCCTCTAACCTCTTGTCAGAATAGTCAATAGTGTTGTAGTCAGAGCAATCCCATGGGATACAGGACACTTGGATTTAAGGCCCCACTTTGAACCTGGCACAGGTACTTACTTACCTGTGAAACCTCTGTGTCTCGTTTGCATCCTGTGGACACTGAACTTGGGCTCCTGTCACCCCAACCATCCAACCTGTAAATAGGAAGCCTTCTAAAAAAACCCTTGTTGAAATTAATATGATTCAATTAAAAATTACAATTATTACAAAAAACAGCTTAATAAATTTATCGAGAAGTTTCTGATCAGTACAATTATTTATCTCGGCCTCTTATCTACCCATAAATCTTGATTCTACCTAATCTCTACTCCTGTGCTGCAGATATGAGGCACAATATAAAACATTTTCTATGAAGCAGACACTAATTGATCCTAATCTATTTACTGCTATAATGACTGCTGGTACGAGCTGTTCCCAGTATACAATCTATACAGGTATGCCACGACAAGATTGAAATGAGCAGAAGTTCTACTGTGCATCCTGGGAATGCATTTGGGGAGTACCAAAACAAATAATTAGTGCATGTAGTTAAATAATTTAAATTAATCTGTACTGTGTTTAAAGTTATGGGGTTTACCATGGTTGTGGTTTAACCCCAGCCGGCAGCTAAGCACCATGCAGCTGCTCGCTTCCCAGTGGGATGGGGAGAAGAATCAAAAAAAGAGTAAAACCTGTGAGTTGAGATGAGCAGTTTAATAACTAAAATAAAAAATAACAGTAATAATAATAAATAATAGTAGTAATAAAAAGAAATATAACAAAAAAAAAGAGAAATAAAACCCAAGAAAAGACAAGTGATGCACAATGCTCACCACCTGCTGACCAATGCCTGAGCAATGATCCATCTGTACCAGCCAACTCCCCCTGGTTTATATACTGACCATGATGTCCTATGGTATGGAATATCTCTTCGGCTAGTTTGGGTCAGCTGTCCTGGCCATGCTCCCTCTCAGCTTCTTGTACACCTGCTCGCTGGCAGAGCATGGGAAACTGAAAAGTCCTTGACTAAGTGCTACTTAGCAACAACTAAAACATCAGTGTGTTATCAACTTTATTCTAACACTGAATCCAAAATATAGCACTGTACCAGCTACTAGGAAGAATATTAACTCCATCCCAGCTGAAACTGGGACAACCATTCTCTGCTTCTTCATTTAGAAACAGTATTTCCATTTCTTTACATGCTAATTGAAATATGAATGTTTTAACTTTCTATGTAAGTTCATTTTATACTGCTAGATCTCTAGGCAAAAAGATGACAGGTCGTTAAGTATGATCCCCGAAACATATGCTAAAGTAGTAAAAAGAGAAAAAAAATAATCTCTTATTTTGGAAAAGTGGAGACATGAACTATTAATTAAATGAGAGCACTAAATTAGCACAATGGTCTTTAAGGGATTTGAGTACTTCATTCTGATGGATTAGCTGCTCATTTAGTACAAATATACTACAAAGATGTAGGAGAACTGTGGTAGGCATAATTTTTCTTGTGGAAAACTTTTCTCATTAAGACCAGCTTATTGTGAAAACACAGTAAAATTATAAATTGCTTATATATCTTTCACAAACATAATTCATTTTCACTAAATGAGTACAACTTTAGTTAAATAGTTCTCCCTCAGAGCTAAGATATAAATACCGTCATGGGCTGAACTTTACCCTAACTTAAGGTTTAGGCTAAAATTCATATATTATTACTGAAAAATTACAGCCGTGAACAAAAATATTTGATAAGAAAAGACTAAACCTAACTCTTTTACTCTGTTAAGGTTGTTTGCTTGCTTGTTTGCTTGTTTTAAAGGAATTGTGGAAATGCAAGCACAGAAAACTTGTTCTCAGCCAGTTTGCTTGGTATAAGCGAACTGCATTGTGGATATGCTAAAATGCTGAAGATACCCTATCTTGGAAAAGTTTATCCTAATGCACAGTAGACCTCCTTTGTTAGTTAATAAGAATTATCATAACATATAGTGGGGCTGCTTTTAGGCAAAGGGAGCCACTGCTGGGCTGCTCCAATGCATGCTGTTTTCACACTTACCCCAGGCCCAAAGATGAAGATTGGTCTGGACATCGGTTATATATGACCATGCTTCCACTCCCTCCGCTCATCCCTTGTAATTTCTGACAGTATTCCTCAAGGGTTGTGTGGCAGGTGCACCCACCCAATGAAAACAGGGCTTCTTGGCTGCTGAAGGGTAGCAGCTACTGATTGCCTTTGTTCTCAGGGCTTCATAGTAATTGGGGCCTTTGGCCAATGGGAGCCGCTATTGACTACAGGTCAGATTCGGCCTGGGTATCAATGGAGTCCCCTGGGGAGCCATTTTGAGCTCGTCCCCTGGAGCAGCACGCTGTGGTTGAGGACTCTCCCCTTGGGTCAGGACGCTGGCCAAGGAAACTCCTGGAGGTGCCTTGGGTCGGGAAGCTGCCCTGAGCAGGTCCTCGAGGTTGAGAGCCCTCACTTGTCAGGTGAGTGATAGAGCATGTTGGGTTGTTGTTAAACCCTGGGGAGTGGTGCTTTGTTCTGCATTTTGGGTTGCTGTTAAACCCTAGGAAGTTGTTCTGTTCTCCTCTCACATACATTTGAACCTGTAATTTATGGAGAGGTAGTTAATTCTGTTAATAATAAATTTTTGATTTTTGGTGGTTTGTTGTTTATTTGAGAGCCTCCATAAAAGGGTAGAACTGAAAAGTGCCTGGAGACAGAGATGAAGAGGACTTGGCCGTGCCTTCCATTTTGTCTGTCTTCCTTCATCTTCCAGATTTCTTCTGGGTCTGTTTTTAACAGACATTTTCAGGTTTCCCCATGGTTGATTTTCTTTCGCCTTCTCCACTTTGAGAGAGGAAATGAAAATGTTAACTGTGAAGGAGGTGAACAAACTGAGCAAATCTTCAGTGTCAGACTTTTAACATTGCACAATGTGAGATTAAGAAGGTGTACAAGAAACAGTTTAGCTACGTCCTGATCTGTACACCCCAACAGGTACACTGAAGTAAGCGGTCTTAATTTTTAACACTAGGGCATTTACAACTGCATGAAAATATGTATCAAATAAGAAATTTAAAAATAGCTATTTGATTGGATTTCTTGTATTAACTTTTTAAAACCAATACATATTACAGACAAATACAAGTCTGGAAAGATGCTTATTTCCAGACAATATGCTACAACTAGCAGTTCAAACAGAACAAATATACACAAATAATGTAAAAGTAATTAAAATATTTTATTATTCAGTAAATATGCCTACATTCTGCAAAGTAAAACTGATTCATGTTCAATTTGTTTTGGTAAATTAATGCTTTTTAGATTAACACCTTTTTTTGATTACTTGTATAAATATATTATAATATGTAAAATCAGTTGTCTTTCACTGAATTTATTACTATTTGTCATGGTTTAATTCATTCAGTCCAGAAATTAGAGGCAGTTGGAGTGTCCTTCAACTTTAACTGAAATCAGAGAGTGGACTTACTGCTAACAATGTCTAAAGATCATATAGATAATAGCAATGTCAATAGGCCTTTGGCAGAGAAAGCTGATAATGTTCTAAGACTAAATTATGAAAGTTAACTATTTAGAAGATCATGGGAAGCCCTAGGCTGTGACAGAATTAAATCCTGACTTATGGTCCAAGGAAGATAAGCTGGTAAAGGACAAATCTCTAGGACATAAGTATTAAACTGTTCCATTTTCAAAAGTTTATTTTAAAGGTCAGTTTGCTGAACCTCAAGCTTCCATGAAATAGAGAAATTTTAACACTGTTTGTATAAATGAATATTCTGAGGTCTAAAATAAACCTTTTACTTAACCCATTGTATTGGGTTTGCATGGCAAAGTTTTGGTAGCAGGGGAGCTACGGGGGTGGCTTCTGTGAGAAGATGTCAGAAGCTTCCCCCACATCCAGTAGAGCCAATGCCAGCTGGCTCCAAGACAGACCCACTGCTGGCCAAGGCCAGGCCCATCAGTGACGGTGGTAGTATCTCTGTGATAACATATTTAAGAAGGGGGAAAAAAACCCTGCTGCAGAACAGATACCAGAAGAGAAGAGTGAGAATATCTGAGAGGAACAGCTCTGCAGACACTAAGGTCAGTGAAGAAGGAGGGGCAGGAGGTGCTCCAGGTGCCAGAACAGAGATTCCCCTGCAGCCCGTGGTGCAGCCCATGGTGAGGCAGCTGTGCCCTGCACCCATGGAGGTTAATGGTGGAGCAGATCTCCACCTGCATCCCAGGGAGGACCCCACACTGGAGCAGGTGGGTGCGCCCGAAGGAGGCTGGGACCCCGTAGGAAGCCCACGCTGGAGCAGGTTTGCTATCAGGACTTGTGACCCCATGGGGACACACACTGGAGCAGTTCATGAAGAACTACAGCCCATGGGAAGGACTCATGGTGGAGAAGTTCATGGAGAACTGTCTCCCATGGGAGGGAGCCCATGCTGGAGAAGGGGAAGGGAGCGAGAAGGAAGGAACTACAGAGACATGTGATGAACTGACCACAACCCCCATTCCCCATCTCCCTGCACTGCTCAGGGAGAGGAGGTAGAGAAATTAGGAGTGAAGTTGAGCCTGGGAAGAAGGGAGGTTGGGGAAAGGGTGTTTTAAGATTTGTTTTTATTTCTTATTATCCTAATCTGATTTGATTGGTAATAAATTAAATTAACTTCCCCAGGTCGAGTCTGTTTTGCCTGTGATGGCAATTGCTGAGTGATCTCCCTGTCCTTATCTCAACAATAAGCCTTTTGTTATAATTTTTCTCTCCCCCAGTCCAGCTGAGAAGGGTGAGTGATAGAGCAGCTTTGGTGGGCACCTCACATCCAGCCAAGGTCAACTACCACACCCATCAAAGAAGCACTCTGGTGGTACCAGTAGGCTGACAGTAACCATCCAGGATGGATATGTGAGATCAACTCTGTGCCCTACTTGAGTTTGCCAAGGAAGCAGAAAACAGCTGTGCTGCAACTAATGCAAATATCTTCACTGCTGTCCTTCATTGCTACAGAGTAAGCAGATAGTTTTGGTTTGGTTTACTAGTGGAACTGCTCAACTCTGGCAAATTTTAAATTATTTCTGCAAAGACTTGGTCTATAGGCCAGGGGACAAACATAAGATGTAAGATGTCTGGATTCAGATTCCCCGCCTGATAAATATTTAGCTGCTTATTTAAAGTGGGATAACTTCATCAGCAGTGAGAAAGACCTTTCTTGCTATAGGCAAAATTATTAACCATGATGATTTAAGCTTATCTGTGACTTTGCTTTGGAACAAGGCAGCAATGCTGACCCAGACAGATCCTCTACTCAGTTGGCAAAGGCTGTTCATTTCTGTCTTTCAGTCACAGAATCACAGAATCACAGAACCATCTAGGTTGGAAAAGACCTTGAAGATCATCCAGTCCAACCATTAACCTAACACTGGCAGTTCCCAACTGCACCATATCCCTAAGCGCTATGTCAACATGACTCTTAAACACCTCCAGGGATGGGGACTC
This sequence comes from Strix aluco, assembly GCF_031877795.1. NCBI lineage: Eukaryota > Metazoa > Chordata > Aves > Strigiformes > Strigidae > Strix > Strix aluco. Next base: position 68,338,297 of record NC_133935.1, read on the forward strand.
CACCACCTCCCTGGGCAGCCCATTCCAACACCTAACAACCCATTCTGTAAAGAAATGCTTCCTAATATCTAGTCTAAAGCTTCTCCGGTGCAATTTGAGGCCATTACCTCTTGTCCTATCACTTATTACTTGGTTAAAGAGACTCATCCCCAGCTCTCTGCAACCTCCTTTCAGGTAGTTGTAGAGGGCGATGAGGTCTCCCCTCAGCCTCCTCTTCTCCAGACTAAACAACCCCAGTTCCCTCAGCCACTCCTCGTACGACATGTGCTCCAGACCCTTCACCAGCTTCATTGCCCTTTTCTGGACATGCTCGAGTAATTCAATGTCCTTTTTGTAGTGAGGGGCCCAAAACTGAACACAGTAATCGAGGTGCGGCCTCACCAATGCCGAGTACAGGGGCAGGATCACTTCCCTGTCCCTGCTGGCCACACTATTTCTGATGCAAGCCAGGATGCCATTGGCCTTCTTGGCCACCTGGGCACACTGCTGGCTCATGTTCAGCCGGCTGTCAATCAACACCCCCAGGTCCCTCTCTGACTGGCAGCTCTCCAGCCACTCCTCCCCAAGCCTGTAGCGCTGCTGGGGGTTGTTGTGGCCGAAGTGCAGCACCTGGCATTTGGCCTTATTGAAACTCACACAGTTGGCCTTAGCCCATCGCTCCAGCCTGTCCAGATCCCTCTGCAGAGCCTCCCTACCCTCGAGCAGATCAACACTCCCACCCAACTTGGTGTCATCTGCAAACTTACTGAGGGTGCACTCGATCCCCTCGTCTAGATCATCAATAAAGATGTTAAACAGGAGTGGCCCCAAAACCGAGCCCTGGGGGACACCACTCGTGACCGGCCGCCAACTGGATTTAACTCTGTTCACCACAACTCTTTGGGCCCGGCCATCCAAACAGTTTTTTACCCAGCGAAGCGTGTGCCCATCCAAGCCATAAGCAGCCAGTTTTGCCAGGAGAATGCTGTGGGAAATGGTGTCAAAGGCCTTACTGAAGTCAAGGTAAACAACACCCACAGCCTTTCCCTCATCCAATAAGCAGGTCGCCCTGTCATAGAAGGAGATCAGGTTTGTCAGGCAGGACCTGCCTTTCATAAACCCATGCTGACTAGGCCTGATCCCCTGGTTGTCCATTATATGACTTTTAATGGCACTCGAGATGACCTGCTCCATGACCTTCCCTGGCACCGAGGTCAGACTGACAGGTCTATAGTTTCCTGGATCGTCTTTTCTGCCTTTCTTGTAGATGGGTGTCACATTTGCCACCCTCCAGTCCAATGGGACCTTCCCAGTTAGCCACGATGTCAGGTAAATCATGGAAAGTGGCTTGGCAAGCACATCTGCCAATTCTTTCAGCACCCTTGGGTGTATCCCATCCGGTCCCACAGACTTGTGTGCATCCAAGTGGTGTAGCAGGTCTCTGACCACCTCCTCTTCAACTGTGCTGACCTCATTCTGCTTCCCCTCCCCATCTCCCAGCTCATGAGGCTGGGTGTCCAGGGAACAGCCAGTTCCACTGCTAAAGACTGAGGCAAAGTAGGCGTTGAGCACCTCAGCCTTTTCCTCATCCTTAAGTTACCATGTTTCCCTCTGCATACAGTAAAGGAGGGAGATTTTCCCTAATCCTCCTTTGGCTGTTAATTAATTTATAGAAACATTTTTTATTATCCTTAACAGCTGTAGCCAAGTTGAGCTCTAGCTGTGCTTTGGCTCTCCTAATGCTCTCCCTGCATAACTTCACTACATCTTTATAGTCTTCATGAGAGACCTGGCCCCTCTTCTAAAGGCAATAGATTCTCCTTTTGTTCTTGAGATCCAGCCAAAGGTCCCTGTTTAGCCAGGCCGGTCTCCTTCCCCACCGGCTTGTTTTTCGGCACACGGGAACAGCCTGCTCCTGTGCCTTTAAGACTTTGCTCTTGAAGTATGTCCAGCCTTCCAAGGGATTTTGTTAATCAGTCTTTTGAACAGGTCAAAGTTTGCCCTCCGGAAGTCTAAGGTGGCAGTTTTACTAACCCTTCTCTTTGTTTCTCCAAGGATTGAAAACTGAATCATCTCATGATCACTGCACCCTAGACAGCCTCCAACCTTTACTTCCCCCACAAGCTCTTCCCTGTTCACAAGAAGCAGGTCCAGGAGGGCACCTTCCCTGGTCGGCTCACTCACCAGCTGTGTGAGGAAGTTATCCACTACACATTCCAGGAGCCTCCTGGATTGTTCCCTCTCTGCTGTGCTGTGATCCCAGCAGATATCTGGGAGGTTAAAGTCCCCCACAAGAACAAAGGCAAGTGACCGCGAGATGTCTCCCAACTGTTTATAGAAAACTTCATCCACCTCACTGCTTTGGTTGAGGGGTCTATAGCAGACTCCCACAGCAAGATCTGCTTTATTGGCCCTTAACCTAATCCAAACACTCTCAACCCCATCATCACTATACTTGATTTCTGAGCTGTCATAGCATTCTCTAACATAGAGGGCCACTCCACCACCTCTCCTTCCCTGTCTATCCCTCCTGAAGAGCTTGTAGCCATCGATTGCAGCACTCTAGTCCTGTGAGGCATCCCACCACATTTCTGTTATAGCTACTATGTCATAGTTCTTGTGCTGCATCATGGCTTCAAGCTCCCCCTGCTTGTTGCTCATACTGCATACACTGGTATAGATGCACTTGAGATGAACTAATGAATCCAACACCTTTTTGTGAGGTGGGCCCCATTCCCTACCTGACCCTTCTCAGGTGCTTCCACGGTTCCTAAACATCTTTCCCTTCTCTCAAATGAAGTGGCAGAGGGAGAGCCCTCACCAGTCCACCATCCTTCAAGCTTTGGCATGCTTCCCTTGAGCTTGTTCCTAACAGGCCCAGTTATCTCCCTGTCCCCCCTCATATCTAGTTTAAAGCCCTGTCAATAAGCTCTGCTAAATCCTGCCCCAGAATCCTTTTCCCGCTCTGGGACAGCTGCATCCCACCTGTCTCATTTGTCACCAGCAGACCAGGTGCCTTATAAACCTCGCCATGTTCAAAGAACCCAAAATTCTGATGGTGGCACCAGTCTCTGAGCCACGTGTTAATCAGATATGTTTTCCACCCTCTTTCAGTGTTTTTTTATTTTTTAAAATATTTATTTATTTTACATTTATTTATATCTTTCAGTCCTTATTTTATGTAATATATTGTATACTGGAGAGCCTAAAGTGTGCTGAGAATGGACAGGTCTCCTTGCAGATGTTCTGAGGGTTTCCAGAGTGAAGGTGGCCTCAGCTAAGCAATGAACTCTATAGATTTTAAAGGACTTCAGGTGAAAAGTTTGGATTCAAATAAAAAATGTAATGTAAATATTTTCATTGTTTTCATTTTTCTTACGTTTGCCATAGTCTTGGATTAAATAACTAAAAGGCAATTTTTATCTCAAAGATTTGAATCTTGTTCTGAAATAACTAATTTTATTTATTTGAAAAATGTCGTTTTTCTTCCTGACATTTTTCCTGCAACAGAAGTCCATCCAGGTATCAATAAAAGTATTGCAGCCTAATACTCCATGCTGCTACACCTTAAATGTACAGCCAGGTACATAAATGCTATGGTATATTTTCATCCCTGCTGGATCACTCCTGTTGCAGAATTAGCATAGATTGGGGATGTCATTTAGTAACTTTTTTTTTTTTTATGTTTTCAAAATTTCTTTTGTTTAAACAATTTGCAGAGTGCTATTATTCCCCACTGTTCACAATCTGGTTAGCTGGACCTAACTTCTCACTTTTTCTGATTCCTGATCATTAAACTGCTTTATGTACATGCTGATTCATCACTACCTGTCATCACATCAAAACATTAACTAGAGTTTCTTCTAGAATTTACTGAAATTATTGAGTGACTTTCCATTAAATCAGTATTTGCTGGGCTGATGGGATACAGATCCATCAGTCTGGAGTATATAGGACCAACATAGCACAATTTGAAGGAATCTGATGCTAAAGCAGATCTTTTAAGACAGTTGTTCTTCTACTGTTAATGAAGGCTTTAAAGTGACAACAAACCTCAAAGGCTGAGTGGTAATTGTTTTATCAGATTCAAACAAGTAGGGCTTCTCTTTTGTATTTAAATAATCAGTTGGAATCACAAGGCTACAGAAATAGGTAGTGTAAAAATGATTCCTACTTCAAAGGGCAGAGGGCAAGCAACAATTTCAGATATCTTGAGAGTATATACCAAATGAATCTATGCAATATATTTTGCAATTATTTGCATCTCTCCTATTGATAAACAAGTTAACTGAGGTCTAGGAATAAGAAGCAATATTAAATTAATTTCAAGAAATGTTCTGATGAGTCTAGCTGTACAATTCAGTGTCTATGTGTGTATACATGTATAGGTAAACCTATATAATGTAATCCAGTTCACAAGGGACTCTTCATTCATTGAGTGCTCTTTATGTTACACGGACATCTGAAGTGTATTGAAGCTAACAAATGGTTCAGGCAATCTCTAGCCATGTTCCAAGACCCTTACATGAGGCCAAAGCATCGCTGCTGTTCCCCATCCTCCTTGCACATTGCAGTAAGAAAGTGTGTATTAAGACATAAAGCTACAGACAAAAGCCAGGAGGAACAGTTTAATTGTTTTATGTTCTACTAAGAATTTTGCATATACCTGACAATTTTTTCAGGTTTTTGATGCTGCTGGTCTGGATGACAGCCATGGTCCTACTCTTGCAGTGTGATTACATGACAAGTCTGACTGTAGGATTCAGGCTTATGTAAATAAGATTTACAGAAAAAAACATATATGCTTAGCACATACATTTTTAATAACAACTGGGTGAGAAATATTTGGATCCAGAAGGGTCCAAAGATTATTTTCTTTTCATGATGTTACTCATCTAGTAATTTCTTTCCTGTCCCTTTTGTGCTCTTAATTCTGCTAACAGCAGCAACAGGAAAAGGCAAAGCAGTATAAGCCCTGCTATCTTCATATTTAGTGAGGTTTCATGCAGTGTGAAGCTGGCTCTATTTTCAGACAACAGGAAAGGTTTCATTTTCAACAGAAAGAGAAATGTCTAGTAGTACATACTGCTGGTGGTATTTAATTCTGAGAAGGGAAAAGTGAGCCTCCAACATGTAAAAAGTAGCTAAAAAAAGGAACTTTTTTCTGCAACAACTTTTGTATAGAAAAAGGGCTTTAATTGCAGTCAAGATAGTTTAGGTTTGACGTTAGGGAAAAAACTCCCTAATCATAATAATTTCACAACTCAGGTTTAGATGGCTGATGGATTTTGTGGAATTTTTGAAATCTGCTGTCTTATCAGAGAAATTAAACTATTTCAGGATGGATTTTTCTTTTTGTATAGTAATATTTCAGTCCCCCTTTTCTGCAAATTTAATTGTGATTAAAGCTTTTACATCTGGTGTGAACCATTTTTACTTTTTCCCACTTGCAGGGAGTTTAAAAATAAACGTAGGCGGTTTCTGAAGTAAAATATTTCCAAGTGGAAAACTTGGACAATTAAAAATGGTTCAAAGTTTTTGAAATTTTCTGGCTGAAATTTCAATCTATATGGGTTCACAAATATTTTTGTTGTAAAAAATATCCAAACCATTTTATGAGATTAAATGCCCACTGACATTTCAGTAATCTGTGGAGAGTTACACAAATAAGTAATTTTCTTATTTTTGCTGTTTTGTGTTTAAAAAATGAAAACAGCAACACTAAATTAGTCTGTTAAACTGCACTTATTCATGCTCAAGATGTTTCACATGACCTATTAAACACAAATGGTTTTTAATTTGAACAATTTTTGCATGTGACTAATGCTATCCCTATTTGTAATATCTATGTAAGTACTTATAATGAGTCTCATCACATTTCTTAGTCTTTTAATTGTGAAATTTAAAATAACATTATCAGTATTAACATTAAAAATACTGAAATTAATAGAGTAGTTGAACCTTTAAAAACATCTTTGTTCTACAATGACATTGTGTAACACACTATTATAATTTTAATAGAAAATTATTTCATTATTATGGGTTTGCTATCATCTGAACTCTCATAAAAGTGCTCTGAATAGGAAAGCTCTGTGTGGTTGAGGTGTAAATCTTTTATCCTAATTTGATACTGTAATTCTTATTATCAATCTGATAAAAAGTGTGCCTGGAAACATTTTGGATGCTTGCAGAAAGGAGAGACAAAATGTCCTACAAATCTCTTTTTGATGTCACCAAAACTTTATCAAACTTCTTTCTTCATAGGAAGTTTCTTAAATCTTAACATCCCTATCTTAAAACCAGGAGGTTTCTCTGTTTGGTACCAGAAATGAGAGCAATGTATTCATTTGTGGTTTTCTTCCTATGTCAGTCTTGATTTAACTTCACATACTATTTTAACTTCACATACCTATTTTAATCCTTTTAATGAACATGCCCATACTAATTGCACAGAACACTTACCCAGAGAAAATCCCAACTATTATTTGAATAAAAACTTAAGAATATTGGCAACTTTGAAATGAATTGTGTGTTTTCCCCCATGAAGGCTTGCTCTTTATGCTGCAGGTACTCTCTTTGATGGATGATGCCACAGGGACAGTTTTGTTTTAACATAACAGACAATGTGTTAAAATAAATCTAAAAGAACACAGAGGTCATATAGAGCTGGTCCCAAATGCCCCTATAGACATATGTATAGGCAGGTGGTTAACACAGCCTCCTGTCCAAAACAAGATCTGGAGGGATTTCTCCTTACTCCTGACAGGTGGTCAGCTCTTCTGAGAGATCCCGGATTAGGTTTGTTTCAAATATTTATGTGATTTTAAGATGGAACTGTGGGTTCCTTGGGTGTAAAACCACTATCCACCTTTCAAAGATGGTTTACTTGGGACTTTGAAATTAATTTCCTTTTCATGAAAAAACAAATACAAAGTTCTGAGGACAGAACTTGGGTTATTTAGGGCAAAAGCAGCAGAGTTTAATTATATTGCATTACACTGCATTTCTACTGTTTTTCTGGAGACATCTGGGGCACTGCTGAGATGGTCTTTGTACGACTGATTTACTGCCAGAAAGTTCCTGCAAAGTTGCTGCTGTTTGAGAACAGTGTATGCTGTGGGTACCTGTCCATTGTGAACAGAACACAGACAAAACCTCTCTTCTGCAGCAGCACTGGCCCAGGGACAGTGAATCCCTCTGTCTCAGCCACTTTTCTCTGGCAGCAGCACACATGTCTTGCTGTAATCATGCCTTGCTGTTTCATGCAGTCTTTCACAGACACTGTAGCAGTTCCTCAGCCTTCAGTTGCTGCCTTCATCTGTGGGAGCAGATCAAGGCCTCCTGTGCATTCTGTTTGAATGCAGCTGATACCATTGCTATGGCAGAAATCACTTGCCTTAGGGCTCTGGTCAGCTTATTCATATTATTGGCCCCAAAAGGATGATGGAAAATAACACCCACAGATTTAACTTTTCTCTGTGAAATGACTTACAGCAGTTGAGAGGAGTCCAGAATCTTGTTCCCCCAGAAGAGCCCAGCAAATGACTTATAAAAATGTCTAGCAACAAAGTACAAAGAATATGTATTGTCATGCAGGATTATTATCTTTTTCTCTTTGGGTTATGGAGAACTCCTATAACATGGTATACTTGTGGGTAATAATGGCATGGCTCATTCTGTGGCATTGCTTAAAATTATCGCTGTATTTCCACTGAGATTATCTACTTGCACAGGTAGAGAATGTAGGTACAAAAATGTCTAGGCTTAATTTTCAACACAACACAAGAGAGACTGAAAATATCTTCCTTCATAGGCAGGTATGGATACATCAGAGTCTTTGGGTCTTTAAATCTTGTATTCTGGTATAGAATGTCTTTTCAAGCCTGTTCTAAAACCAGTAAAATTTAAAGCTGGTTTGCAAAGAGATTTTTCTGTGTAAGCTTCTGCACAATGATGGTTCAGTGTCCTTGTAAATATGGAGGCTCTGTTAAACTATGTGAAGCAGACCTAGTTTGTGTGTTCAGAGAAGTAGATTTCTGAGAAACGGCTGTGACTTTTTTAATCAATGGAAATTTTTAAGTGAAATTCAGCATGTGGCTGTAGCAAACATATGGACCAGCAGATGATTAATACGTGCATACAGAAATTCCCAAGAAATGTCTATTGCTTTGATAGATGAAAGTGACTCCCTGTGAGCACCAGGCTCTATTCTGTGCTAAAATAATTAAAAAAAAAAATCATTTTGCACGAATGAAATGTCTTAGCCCTAGAAAGCTGTAACTGTTGAGGTGCACAGTCTTAAGTTAGTGATTTGAGCTTGAAGAAATTTAGGCCTTGCTTGAAAGGGAAAAATAGCATAGGTGTATGCTGTTGATGACCAAGATACATGTCTAAACCATTCCTATTGATGTTTGATTTTTTGCAATGGAGTAAAACCCACCTAAATTGTTTTCAAGTAATAGTTTAAACTTTTGACATTTGTAGATTACTTTTCACATGTAAAGACAGTAATTCTGCCCTCATTTTCCTATTAATTTCATTGAGGAATTATTAGGTGTGGTCCGCAGCAGGATTCATTACATATTTCTCTTTGCAGCACTAGGCAGAAGTGCCACCATTTTCATTTAGTGTGGAATTTTGTATGTCCCTGTGTCTCTCTGGGACATAACATAAAATACAAGCTACAAGTTAGTTAGTAGCCGTATCTCAGGAGCTCTATGTATTTATTTCTGTATGTTCTTTTCAGTGGAAACACTGGTCTACATTCAGCTATGTTTCATTAAATAGCTCTTTTAAACAGGCCTCCCTTGGTGGTTCATGTTGGAAGAAACGTTTTGATACAACAGTTATTAATACTGCAGCAGATTAAATGCTTGTGTCTTTAGTGTTAGAACTCACTTTTAAAATTTTGGATTTTGTCAGCTGATATATCCATGGACATTAAAGAGTAGATGGACTCTAGCTACCCATATTCAACTATTCTCTATAGGTATAATTATATTTTCCCTTTTATGATTTCTGGGGTCACATCTGATGTTTTCTTCAAAATTGTGATTTAACAGAAAGGTGTTAATGTAAACTTGTGAAAATATATCACATGAGATGCATATTTGTTATTGTGGTGACTCAAAATATCTCTTCTGAGTCACATACTTCATGTGAGAAATTTGATAATAGCAAAAATTTGCAAAGTCGAAGAATTTGAACGAAAGATAAAGTAATAAAACTGACAAACATTACAACAGCAAACACCAATAAGAGATGGCTGTTGGTTTTGGCTTATCTCTGCTTATGGCATATCTGTTCTTCTGTGTTTACAGCCTCAATAACATCTATTCTTCTGAGATATGATTACGTTAGCATGGGAGTGCCTTTTGTTAGCCAAATACACAGCCTAGTGTCTGGTGGAAGGGAGCTGGCCTGTTTGCTTCCCTATCTTGTTTTAAAGGACTGAAATATTCTACCCTGTTCTTTGCTCTAGCGAGTGCCATGTTCACATTATAAACCTGAGCCTTTTAGACATGCACCAATGTTCACTGAGGTATTATGTTGTACATTTTCAAATACAATGATCTTACATGCCGCATTCAAGACGCTCATGATTCTTTTTTCAAAAGAGGAACAAAATTTCTATTCATTTAATTTAGACAGGAGAAAGTTAAGAGCTTCTGAAAATCAGGTATGAATAATTTCAACTTGGAAAGTCAAAATAGATGTTCACTCTTAAAATTCATCTGATTATTATGGACAGAAATGGTTGAATACATTTGCATTTTTTCAACCTCTGTGATAGAAGTTGTGTATGTTAACTTAAAATCTCCTCTGCATATTACTACACCAAATAAATAGCAGAGTAAATAGAGCAGAGACAAAGTTAACTAAGAATGAGTGATTATTATACAAAATAATATAGATAATTACACCAGAACACTCTTCCAGTTAACTAGCTGATATTGACTGCAGTACAGTATAAAATATTAAAAGAAAGTTTCCATTTAAGAAAATGAACCTGTAAATGAAATGCAAATCAGGCTGATAGTGATTGATTATTACCAGATTGCTACTACGTGATTAGATTTCAAACTTGGTATTGTCATTTGTATCTCTGAAATAAAATGCAAAATGTAAAGAAAAATAGTATGTCTTTAATAATGTCCCAGTTTGATACACTCTATATCATGTATCCCCAACATATTATTAATATTGATCAAGGAGCCCTTTCAACACATGCATATTGGATTCTCAAATGAATTTGGCATTTTGAGGTCTTATTGTAAACTACACATTAACAGTACAAAGAAGGAGCCGCACATACTGCAGGGCCTTGGAAAACATAAAACAATGCTCTTAGCTTTTATCTTTGGATGAAATAGTCTCCTTAATGGCAGATGACAGAGCAGGGAGCAGGGCTTATCATTCCCCATAATAAACCTGTGTTCTCCAGATGTGCCCTGCTGTTGGGAGCATCTGGTTGTCTGAGATTTCCAAGCCCAGCAATCAGAATCCAGGAGGACAGTGTGCTTACAAAGCAGACAGTTTGAAAAGTGTGACAAAGGTGAAACTAAGTAAATCTTAATACACAATGCTGCATCATATATGTGTATTGGATATATGCTCTCTGATCCAGATAAGGGTGCTTAAAATTTTCCCTTATTACACTCATCTTTCCTTGAGCACTGAATGTTTGGTTTTTTTTAAAAAATCAACATTCTAAGATATCTTCAACTAGGATTCAGATATATTAAAATATTTTAGATAAAAATATTGAGTAAATAAAATACTTTATGCCCATTAACCTCTTTAAAGAAACCACACTTACCTGTGTAACTCAATAGGAGAGTAGTTTTCCTGTATTAAAGCTGCTTTCCTAGCTAACATCTGCTGGGAGACCAGATTTATTTGCCAAGTCACTCTCTCTCTAGAAGATTTAATTAATTTTTATGTCTGAATTTATAAACCATTGATCATAGAATCATAGAATAGAATCACAGAATAGTCTAGGTTGGAAGGGACCTTTAAAGGTCTTCTAGTCCAACCCCCCTGCGATGACCAGGGACATCTTCAACTAGATCAGGTTGCTCAGAGCCCCATCCAACCTGACCTTGGACATTTCCAGGGATGGGGCATCTACCACCTCTCTGGGCAACCTGTTCCAGTGTTTTACCACCTTTATTATAAAAAATGTCTTCTTATGTCTAGTCTAAATCTACCTTTTTTTAGGTTAAAAATCATTACACCTTGTTCTATTGCAACAGGACCTGATAAAAAGGTCCCCATCTTTCTTATAAGCCTCCTCTAAGTACTGATACCAGGTCTCCCCAAAGCTTTCTCCTCTCCAGGCTGAACAACCCCAATTCTCTCAGCCTTTCTTCATAAGGAAGGTGTTCCAGCCCTCCAGTCATCTTTGTGACCCTCCTCTGGACCCACTCCAACAGGTGCATGTTTTTTCTGTGCTGAACACAGGTGGGAGTCTCAAGAGAGCAGAGTAGAGGGGCAGAATCACCTCCCTCGACCTGCTGGCCACACTTCTTTCGGGGCAGCCCAGGATACAGTTGGCTTTCTGGGCTGTGAGTGCACATTGCCAACTCAAGTCCAGATTTTCATCCCATACCCCCAAGTCCTTCTTGGCAGGGCTGCTTTCAATCCATTCATCCCCCAGTCTGTATTGATACTGGGGATTAAATTATATTGAAAATTCTTGCACATAAAACTGTTCCCTGTAATTGTAAAACATTGCAGCTGTAAAATATTTATTATTAGATATTATGAAGTTTTTTGTAAACTGCAATTTCTTTGATTGTTTCAGGAGTACTTAACATCCTTACTTTGCTCTTAAAGATTCATTAAAGAGTCTTTAAAAAAAATTTTTTTTGGAGTGCAATAAATAAGATACAAAATTTTTCATCACTGACCACAGGATGGCAAGCCTAGATTTTAAAAATTCTTTTCTGCAATTGCAGTCCACAAGATGGCAATCTTGGACTGGGAGTGCCTCCACAAATTATTCTGTTAGTAGTCTTGCTCCTGTTTCCAACTTTGCAAGCAGGTTTGAAGCATGGTGTGCTGTGCTTATGGCTGGGGCTGCACTGCAAACGACCCCAAGGCACTTTCAGATGGGCCCCAGTACCCTCAAAACTGGCAGCTCAAGTAATGCAAAAACATGCTCCTTTGCTCTAACCAGTTTCCAGTGATATTCACTCTGATTGAAGTAGCCAGTTTTGAAACAAACTTTTTAAAAATATAGAGGCTGTTTAGTAGTACAAATACCTCTTAATGGCTTCTGTATGTTTAAGGCAAACAAAAGCCTCAAACACAATGATATACTGCACATTATCTGCTGAATGTAAACGTTACCTCGCTCTGTCCCTACCACAGCATTAAAACCTCTGACAATCTTTTCCAGAACATATTTCCTCTTAGCAAGTTATGAATTTGGAAGTACTGTTGCTTCTTTTTACAAGTGGTCTTTCTCTCTCAGGAAGACTGAGGAGAGATCCATACTTTCAGCATATACAGGTCCACCTGTCTAGCTGTGTGTCTCAGAGGATGAAAGGGAAAAAACACCTTGACAAGTCACTGCCCTGGTGGTGGGCAGCCCTTCCTCCAGTCTTGTGGAAATGGCCAAAGAGTAGACAGAAGCATCACTTCAGGTATATAATAGTCTTCACAGACAAGAAATTCAGGTGTTTTTTGTACTGCAGACTGCTATGTCGCTCAAACGGCTTTGCACTGGGCGCAACTCTGCAGCACAAAAAGCAGCATGGTTGCCCACAGCTGTTAGGTACCTAACACTTTAAAGAATGAGGGCACGTGGATTAAAGTGTCTAAATCTCGCCAAAGATTCACTTTGGATGCCCCTTTCAACTAACCAGAGTTGTAAGAGTCTGCGGTAGAGTTGTACTGACTTAATGTGAGACCACCGACATTAGCAAGTCACCACAGTTGTAGCTTCTCAGCTTCGTGAACTAGTGTGGCTCCATTGAATTCAGCATTATCACCGTGCTGTACACCCTGGAAGGAGCTGCTCATCTATCTCATGGGGCACTGAAGGATTTAAAGGCATTATACCAATTTTATGATTAGGCTATTTAACACAGTGTAGTTGGTAGTGTAGACCTAGGGGGTAGTTCAGCCTTCCTGTAAACAGTTTCACAAATGGGCAGCAGGAATCCCTGAGAAGGTGTTTGGAGGAGCTCATGCAGAGCATAAGTGTCACAGCCATGTATTGGCCCTGGAGTTCTGGTTGTCGAGTTGTTTCCTCCAGCTTAAAATATGATTTCAAAACCCAGGCAATGACAAACCCCCACCTGCTAGCCTTAGTGAAAAAAAAAAAATTGTAATTTATTTGTATTCGTTCAATGAACAAGCTATGCCTACTCATTACTGTTCAGGGCACCTCCACTTGCCAGGGCTTGAATTTGGGATATGGAAATGGCAAAATCCCAAAATTAAGTATGGAAATGAAATTATCTGGGAGAAAGCCAACAGAAATAAGATTAACAACTTTCTCTTTTCTTGCACTTGATTTTATTTATATTTTCTCAGTTATTGAAGGCTCTGAGGATCAAAAAGAGGTGTTACCACCTTTCTTTAAAGCATAAAGTATACAGAGACCGTTGTGCCTTCTTTCTCACCAGACTAAGTTAAAAGAATAGATTTGTGGGAACCAAACTGAAGAAATCCTGCTTGCTCTTCCATGTCCTTCAGAAAAGGGGACAAAAGCTAAGGTAGCCATAGAGAACTGTATTAGCTGAAGCCTTCCTCTGACCCTATGCTCATTCTGCATGCAAATGGACAAGAACTCATCTGGGTAGCTGTAGTCTTGGCTTTGTCCAGAAAAATAGGGGTATAGGCAGCCTGGCAGGAGCAGATGCTATCACGTAGCTATAGGAAATTGCCATTAGCCTGACCCTCTCTGATGTAGTTGCTTTCCTGCTTTCTCCTCCTTTCAAGTTTTGGTCTACATTAGTCTTACTCAGAGGTATGAGACTGTACTTCCTTAAGCTGTACCACTTTTATGATATACCATTTCTAATTTCTCTAGATCCCTTTGTTTTATTTCTCAGACTTCCTTCTGTTAGCATCATGTTTTCCTCCTGCTTTCCAGATTTGACAGGGAAACTAAACAAAACTGGATCTTCAATACTTTTGCCCACAAATCAGAACCTTGATATTTATCACTGATGTGTATTTATGGCTATTCAGAGAGTTTCCACTTTGTACAATTGTGTTTATTGCTATTCCAATTGTAATTAATTTTGGAGATATTAAGGTTTTATGAGACATTACACAAAGTATTTTAATAAATCTATCTCACCTCTATTCATCACCTGCAATATTTTTTTTGATTATGCATGTATAAGAGAAATCGTACTTTGCACATTTCAACTAGTATTTCTGGGAAAAAAAATAAAGGATCTTACCAGAATGCAATATTACTGAATTATAGTGTCTTCCACTGACAGAGTTGATTGTGAAATGAATTTAGAATAGTCTACAATAATTCTCCCTTAGTGCTTATTAAAGAAAGGTCTGATTCAGAAACACTAGTAGGAAGGGGAGACTTGATCCTCACAACTGTCTATAAAGCTCATAAAAAAGGTAATCTAAACACTAAGAAAACCTACCCATATAATTTCTCACTTTATCTCTAATGTCAGCAAAACAACAACACACCTACATAACAGTCTAGAAAGGTGACAGAAAAATTAAAGATCTCATCTAAGCCTTGTTACACAATAGGGAATTTTTCAATTGCTATTAATAAGAGAGGGATCAGGTCTTGGGAATGTAAACAGTCAACAGTTATTTGTCTTAATTGCTTTATTCTTAAAGTGTTCCAACAGGATCTCTTTTTTAGTCCAAACTGCCTGAAGATACATAGTGTGTATACATAAGCAGAATTCTTCTCTTCTTTTACTATTTCTGCTAACCTTGTGTACACTGCTAGTTTGTATTTCTACATTTAAAGCTGTATTATTTACAGAATAATTAAAATGAGAATGTTTCTCTGCAGTAAACACATGCATGACCAATATTTCCGTTTTATTTATTGCATACACTAAGAATCATAAGATAAATTATCCTTAAAATATAAACAAATTAAAAATCACTTCAGAGGGCATGAAATTCCTAATTGGCTGTTTGGATTTGTAGGTTACCAGAAGAAAATTATTATAGAAAGTATTATAATTTAAAAAAATAGCTTTTCTAAAATTAATTTCTGTGTAAAAAAATCATTGTATTGCAAACTGAGATTTGTATAAGAACATCATGGAAAGCATTTATTCTTCTAAACTGAAACTGTAATACCACTTTGTTTCACTTTGAGGGAAGCAGAGTTGTTGTAGTTGGATGTTCACACTGCACTGCTGCTCCAAAGTGTCTCTTGGAAGTTCTTCCCTATGGGGCCTTGGTTCCCACTGTTAAGCTGTAGGAGGTTTCTCTAGGCAAGGAGGAAGGGGGAAAAACAGAGAACTTTTAGTCATAGTGGTTTTTTGGTTTTGTTTTTGTGTTTTGTTGTTTTTATTTTTTTCTCTCAAAGCTTATTGCCTTTGTCTTCACAAAGTAAAACAAATTAAAAACGGTGATAACTGGTAACCATTCTTGTAGGCTGTGTCCAAAAGCCTCGCTGGTGCCTGGCTCATTTGTGCTTGCCAGGTGGGTGTTGCACAGTCGCTGAAATGGTGTGCCTGGTAAGGAGGGGGGACACTGCCATGTGTGTGCCCCCCCTGTGACTCCCAGGTGTGGAGTCCACAGAGAACCTGAGCTTGTGCCATACTGAGAGCGACTTTTGCTAGGGAGCTGTCAGCCCCCCATGGTGGCAGCCACCATGTGGACCCTTGAGGGACTGTGATGCTTCTGGTTTCCAAACCTTTCCTGCAACTCACCTTGTCCTGCAGAGCTGAACTACCCCTGCAGAAGGAGTTACCTTACTCATGTTTGGTATTCTTGCTTCTAATAATCTGCAGACCCTGGGGAGTGTAAATGTTAGTATCATCTGATGTGTTCATCATATGGAAATGGCGGAGCAGCTCCTTTTCAGGACAATGGCTGAGTCAGGATCTGGTGACAGGATCTCATCAAACAGGAAGGGTAGAAGTTGGCACTCCTTTTACTCCCAAGCAGCACGGGAGCTGCTCCTGGGCCATGGGCTCCTGTCATTCTGGAGACCCTCCGATGGCAGGTGTTAGCTCATGCCAATGCATGAGTTTATCCCAGAGGGTAGGTGCTCCTCCGCCTTGAGAAGTGACTATGGTTGATTGGTCACGCAGCCCCTCTCCCATCCCATACGTCAGAGTTTTATCGACCTCCTGTCATTAGCACTGCTATTCCTTCAAAACAGGGCTTGAGCTCATTAGTGGGGCAGCTTGTTTGGCTCCTGCCCCAGCTGTGGCTGCTTTTGGAGGAAGTTATGAATTATTGACATGGTAGGTCTCATGAACATTTATTTCTTGTTAAAAATAGAGGCCATTAACACACTTTCCAATTATTTTTTTTTTTCTCCTGTCAGAAATGCTTCTTGCCAGTATAATGCTTAATTAACTAATCTGTGAGGATTTGTTACATTATTTACACTGGAATAAATTATATTACTTTCATACAAATTTGGCTAATCAACTGTTGCTATGATGTTGCACTGGGTTACATAGCCTGGAGAACTGCATGGCAGTTTGGAGCTAGGGTCTCTGGCTTTCCAAAACAGAGCCTGTCACTATGATCACCCTGAAAGGACAAGGATTGATTAGTTTTCTCTGTGGCATCAGCTCACTACATGATGATACAACCTAACAGGTAGATGAATACAGTCTGAGCTTTTACCTGAGACTTTTGGGAACCTAGTACTCCCTCCTGCCTCTGAGCCCTAACACTTGGCTCATTTTCAAAAGCACTCACCCCAGTGCATCCAAAACCCTACTTCAGTTTCTGAATTTGTGAAATGGGACCAACAGCTGCATTGCCAGTCTCAAAAGCTGAAATATGATGAACAGCAATCCAGAATATTACCAGTTTGTTTTTAGTATTCAAGTTTTTTTGGAGAGGATTCATGTGGGTTTTATTTTTTAATTTACTGTGAAGACTTTTTGTGCCATTAAAGTATCAGAGACACAGTTTTGTGCTTTTTGCTGTAGCTCTAAAGGGTAGAACCTTTCTTGAAAATAAGAAATCAAGACTGGATATTTTCATATACCCATGATATTGTACTAGTAAGTTGCTGAAAAAAATCCAGCAATTATAAGAAGATAGCCTGCAAAGCTGAGAAATATCTTGCAAGAATGAAAATATTGTTTACAGATAAATTAGCAAGATGCCAATCTTGATAGTTTTAGTTTGGCTCCCAAAGAATCTAAATTGTATCATTTACATATAATATGGATATATTTGCTTTAGTGTTTTTAATGTTTCAGGCAGCCTAGAATCAACTGAAAAAACTTTCTCCTGAGGGGTGCAGAAACTGCTGTGGCGAATGATATTCAACTGGTTTCAATAACATAATTTTGTTGGCTTCAGCAGAATCTTCGGATTGATTCTGGTTTGGGATCTGGCCCAAAATGAAGGGGACTCATCCCAAATTAATCTGCTTTTTCAAGTATCCTAGTTCTGAGATCTTCGCTTTCCCCAGTGAAGGTCAGGGCAGTAGGAGGTAAAACACTGGCATGATTAATATTCCCCACATCTGTCTGGAGCTGAATGCCTAGTGCAGAAAGCCAGCTGAGCAGAGGGCATTGTTAAAGGAGGTGATGCATTCATACAGCTAAAAGCACAAAGACACTAGTGAGCAAACTTTTCAGTTGTAAAGAAGAAAACCCAGGTCTCAGTCTGGTATATCAAATTGTTATAGTTGCACCTTATTCAAAGATAGAGGGAGATTGGTTCGAAGTAGCTTTTTTCAGTCACAATGAAATGTTGCTTTGTTTCAACACTAAAAAAAAGCGCAACATGAATTTGTTTAGTAAAATCATTAGAATTTGTGACTTTTTTGTCTATAGAAAATCTTTAGAATGGGAAGATTTTCAGCTTTAGGAGGTAATACTGTCAGTAGTTTCACAGGAATGTCAGGAAAATGACCTGCAAGAATTATGTTCAGAATCTAAATTTATATGGCTTACAGGGTAAAAAAAGAAGAAGGTTGCATGGGACAGGGAATAAGTTTGCATACCATTGAATCACCAATAGCATAGGAAATATTCTGCAGTGGCCTTGGAAATGCCAAGATGCCACAATGCAGAGAAAGTCTCATTCTGTTTTTTTCTGATGAAGGCTGCCTTTATTTCAGTCCATGTACACACTGAGTGCTCCACTGCCTCTGAACAACTAATGATGTGTTGAGAGACAACAGTTATCTCTCTTAGATGCTTCAGATGAACTTATTTATTTCAATGAAATTTTTGATAAGAAATAAAACAAGAATCATCCTCAATTTTTCATTTAATGAAGAAAATGTTAAATATTTTAAGCAGACTATATAATACTATAAACAGATACAAAATTTGAAGATTAACTTATTCAATATTAACTTTTCTATTTTATTTTTTACCCTGTTCCTATTTCATAAGTTAACCAGTTTATCATCTTGTTCAAAATGTCAGAATTCCTGCAGAATGGAGTGGCAGGTTTTTTACATTTAAAAATCTCAGGTAAAGGGAAATTTGACCTAGGAAGTCTGGAGAATATCTGAATTGTATCTCACTTGCTGCCAGTTTCTCTTCTTCCTTGTCTGATTGGGGGAAGCTTTAAGTCTGGTACACAGAATGAAGCATTTCTGTAGGAAAGAACGTTTACTCAGAAATAATATTTTCCCAGCTAAAGTCACTGCTGTTAAGGTCAGTGTGCATAAAATACATTAATAATATTTTGATTTGTTCTTTTCCTGGAATCTCAAAGCAGAAGTCACTATGTTTTGAGAACAGGAATAACGACAGTCTTTGGTGTAAGAGAGTGCTTTTGCACGCTGGACGTTGGTGACTGCAGGTTGTTATGAGTTTCCTAAAGAATAATGAATTTTGTTACCATTAGACTGAGAGAAGGTAGGATCAGGGCTTATCGTGCTGCATCACTGACAAACCTCACGCCTCAAATGTCATCATTGACAGACCTCACTCCTCTACACCTTCCTGCATTACCAGAATGCAAAGAGCGAGCCTCAGCCTGAACCCATTTCAATCATGAAAGACAGAAAATTGATCACCTCCCTGAAATCTTTGGGCACAAAGTAGCATGTAATGTAAATAACAGAAGGACTAAAGATACCAATAAACATCAGTTGTGAATACAGTGAGCAAATAGACTTTAATTAAATATCTGGAAAAACAAAATGTGTATTAAGAATATTGCTTTGAGATCCTGTTTTGTCACATTCCAGCTGTTTGAGAGGTGTTTTCCTAATTTTGAGTTCACTTTGAAGGAAAAAAAGAAACCCAGAACAAGGGCACTCATAAATTATGCATCACTGAAATTCAGCAAATGGTTGTTTAGAGGTTGACTCAAGCTTTAAGAAAATAGCTAAGTTCCTGCACATGGGTTGAGGCAATCCCACACACAAATACAGGCTGAGTGATGAGTGGATTGAGAGCAGCCCTGCAGAGAAGGACTTGGGGATGTTGGTTTATGAGAAGCAAAACATGACCTGTCAATGTGTGTTTGCAGTGCAGGTAGCCAACCTTATGTTGGGCTGCATCAAAAGATACATGACCAAGGAAGGTGATTCCCCCCCTCTACTCTTCTCTTGCTAGACCCCGCCTGGAGTACTGTGTCCAGCTCTGAGGCCCCCAGCATAAGGAGGACATGGACCTGTTGGAGCGAGTCAAGAGGAGGCCATGAACATGATCGGGGGCTGGAGCACCTCCCCCATGAGGACAGGCTGAGAGAGTTGGGGTTCTTCAGCCTGGAGAAGAGAAGGCTCTGGGGAGACCTTATAGTGGCCTTCCAGTACTTAAAGGGGGTTACAGGAAAGATGGGGAGGGACTCTTTATCAGGGAGTGTACTGATAGGATGAGGGGCAATGTTTTTAAACTGAGAGTAGATTTAGATTAGATATAAGGAAGAAATTCTTCACGGTGAGGATGGTGAGACACTGGAACAGGTTGCCCAGAGAAGTTGTGGATGCGCCCTCCCTGGAAGAGTTCAAGGTCAGGTTGGATGGGAATTGGAGCAACCCGGTCTAGTGGAAGGTGTCCCTGCCCATGCAGGGGGCTTGGAACTAGATGATCTTTAAGGTGCCTTCCAGCCCAAACCATTCTGTGATTCTATGAAAATCACTATTTTATTTTAATGGTTGAGCATATTTTAATGACTTTCATCATGTTATGAGTCATTTTGAAATGTAAAGCACCAAAGTTAATTTAAGGAAATGGTGTCATAACTGTATATCCTCTTTATAGTGATGCTGTGAACCTGAGATTTTAGGCCCAAAGCTTACCAGACCTATGTATATGTTTGTTACGGAGGCTCTCAAATAAACAACCAACCACCAAAAATCAAAAATTTATTATTAACAGAATTAACTACCTCTCCATAAATTACAGGTTCAAATGTATGTGAGAGGAGAACAGAACAACTTCCTAGGGTTTAACGGCAACCCAAAATGCAGAACAAAGCCCCACTCCCCAGGGTTTAACAACAACCCAACATGCTCTATCACTCACCTGACAAGTGAGGGCTCTCAACCTCGAGGACCTGCTCAGGGCAGCTTCCCGACCCAAGGCACCTCCAGGAGTTTCCTTGGCCAGCGTCCTGACCCAAGGGGAGAGTCCTCAACCACAACGTGCTGCTCCAGGGGATGAGCTCAAAATGGCTCCCCAGGGGACTCCATTGATACCCAGGCCGAATCTGACCTGTAGTCAATAGCGGCTCCCATTGGCCAAAGGCCCCAATTACTATGAAGCCCTGAGAACAAAGGCAATCAGTAGCTGCTACACTTCAGCAGCCAGGAAGCCCTGTTTTCATTGGGCAGGTGCACCTGCCACAATGTTTACTTATGCCAAGGTACTACCCATGAAAATCCTTGAAAGAGCACCATCATTAGCACCCAATTAAAGAGAAAACTTATGCTAATAAAGCCCGGAGTTGATTTTTAATGCTAGGAAAAGGAAAAATATTTAATGACTGTATTTCTGAAAACGTTTTGATGTTCGTGATAATTAGTTCAGTCCAGCTACCAAGTTAAGGGCAGTCTAAATATTATACAGACATTTGAAGGTTGCTGTATTCAGAGAAGACCTTTTGCAATCCTCTGACAATGAATGGCATCTTATCCAATATTCAGATTCAGTCAAAGAACTTCAGCAGTGGAAAACCACTTTTGGTAAATCTTAGATGAGGAAAACAAACTAAAATATTTGAAAAGGCAGATGTATAGCGGCAGAAAGTTATAGTTCCTACATTCAAGATCATTGTTATCATCAGTGCAGTCTACTGAAGAATCTATAGTACATCATTTTTGAATATATTCAGTCATAAGGAGTTTATGACTTATTTCAACCACAATACGTTTGTAAACCATTCCAGTACTGTGCAAATACTGTGTTAAATGACTTCATGTGTCTGATGCTAGTTTCAGAGGGCAGGAAAATAAACATTTTTAAATAGTCTAGATTATCTTTTGATCTTTTCTCAGAGCAGTTCAAAGGGACAAAATGTTCTTTCATGTAAGTACCTAAGAGTTTGCTGTGGCAGAAGGTGATCTGGTGGAGTAAAAAGAAACTGTATTGAGAGGGTACAGTACTTTCCAGTCCCTGGCTGGTCCTACAATCCTGACGATGG
Source organism: Strix aluco (assembly GCF_031877795.1). Classification (NCBI taxonomy): domain Eukaryota; kingdom Metazoa; phylum Chordata; class Aves; order Strigiformes; family Strigidae; genus Strix; species Strix aluco. The sequence goes on from NC_133935.1 coordinate 68,360,038, forward strand.
GCTTGTATTGGTGCTAATTAGGGTTAAAGCTGCTTTACATTGTATTAACTTCTCCATGTCCCTGTGGCAGCCACTGGTCAAGGAGGCTTGCAGAGGTCTAAAGCCATTCTTGTCCCACCTTTTACAGGGAAGACCAGGGGCAACTTTGACGGTCTGTTGCACACCTAACTTACCTTTCCACTTGATATACCTGTGCACGACAGACGTAAATATAGATAATGAGACATTTTTAATATAAAAAGCTGATTTTTGTTATAATTGAGGATTTCCTTCTGGTTGTGTAAGTGGGCATTTCAGTTGCTATCCTCCTTCTGTATGAATTCCCAACACAGTCGGAAGGTCTTTTGCATTTTGTATATTTTGTATTTTGTATTTTATCTCTCCTCTCCTCTCCTCTCCTCTCCTCTCCTCTCCTCTCCTCTCCTCTCCTCTCCTCTCCTCTCCTCTCCTCTCCTCTCCTCTCCTCTCCTCTCCTCTCCTCTCCTCTCCTCTCCTCTCCTCTCCTCTCCTCTCCTCTCCTCTCCTCTCCTCTCCTCTCCTCTCCTCTCCTCTCCTCTCCTCTCCTCTCCCCTCCCCTCCCCTCCCCTCCCCTCCCCTCCCCTCCCCTCCCCTCCCCTCCCCTCCCCTCCCCTCCCCTCCTCTCCTCTCCTCTCCTCTCCTCTCCTCTCCTCTCCTCTCCTCTCCTCTCCTCTCCTCTCCTCCCCCCCTACTCTTCCCTCTCTGTTCTCATTTTCTCTTCAATTCATCCAAATGTATTATTATTTTTATTTTTTATTTTTCTTTTTCTCTTTGACTTATTATGTTAATTCTTCATGGGAGCACCTGAAGAGAAGTATTTACTGAAGTTAGAGCTGTTGAAGAATGCATTGATATGCATGGACCCACTGCAGATACCTCTTAACCCCTAGTGATCAGATTCCTTCAGGATCTACATAATACAGTCCCTAAACCACTGTTAAAAGCATATAAATCTATATGGCCTATATTAAAATATAGAATGGTGTAAATGCCATCACTACTGCAAGGCATTTGGATATTACAGTAAGGAAAGAAAGCTGCAAGAATTTTGGTTGTACATTTCTCAGAATATGCCATGGTGTATTTTTGATCTAAGAAACAGCACTGAGCTAAAACATCCTACTGACCTTGTAGAAAGCTAAACAAATCAAAGGAATGAAAATGTAAAAAATGCAACATTTCAAGTAATAAGTATATCTCTCTGGTCATGGACAAAATGACAAAAACCTCTAAAGAAGCTTAAATAAATGTCAAGAAAATTCTGCTCAGTTGTGTTTGTGCATAACCCTGAACTAACGCAGTTGCTGCTCACAGTCCACAGCCGTAGCTGATGTAAATCACATCATCTGAGAGACCCTACAGAAATTTCTGGCTGACAACGAGCTATAATCACCTGCTGAGGTTGCTCTGTCACACTCTAAAGTTAAGATCTGGGGCAACTCATTTAACCCGTCCATGTCCTTGTTTTCAATCTAGACATTAGCAAATAGCACATTCCTCCACCACAGAGCTTGTATGATGAAAAAAACTGTGCTGGGTGTCCGTGCCCAGGTGCTGGCAGCGGGGGCTGCTGGGCGGCCTCTGTGAGGAGAGGCTGGGGCTGCCCCGTGCCGGACAGGGCCGGTTCCAGCCGGCTCCAACCGACCCACCACAGGGCACGGCTGAGCCCCTTGGCCATGATGGAGGTGCCTCTGAGGAAACATAGTTAAGAAAGAGCAAAATGCTGCACAGCTGTGAGGAGTGAGGGAAAAACTGTAAGAAAGAGCCCTGTGAGCACCAAGGTCACAGAAGGAGGTGCTCCAGGTGCTGGAGCAGAGACTCCCCTGCAGCCCCTGAAGAGACCATGGTGGAGTAGGTCTATCCTGAAAACGACTGCAGCCCATGGAAGGACGCACACTAGAGCAAAGGAAAAGTGTGAGGAGGAAGGAGCATCAGAGAGGAGCTGTTATGGGCTGACTACAGCCCTCATTCCCCATCCCCCTGCACTGCTTGAGGGCTGGGGGTGGGTAGAGGAGTTGGGAATGAAGGAGTGAAGATGAGCCTGGGAAGAGGTGTTTGGGGGTGGGGGGTAGGTGTTATTTTAATTTGTCTTTGTTTCTCATTTTCTGAATCTATTTTAATTGGCAATAAATTAGTTTTCTCCAAGGTAAGTCTGTTTTGCCCATGACTAATTGGTAAGTGATATCACTGTCTTTATCTCAACCCATGAGTTTTTTCATCTTATTTTCTTCTCCTGTCCTGTTAATGAGGGAGAAAGAGTGACTGGGTGGGCATCTGGCAGCCAGCCAAGGTCAACGCACCGCAAAAACACAGCAGCGGCTGCAAAGTGCTGCAGTTACAGGAATGGTGGATTCACATAGATACGCTTGTATCAGGGCTGCGTGCTGTCCACAACTCAGAGGAACGTTTCTATGATTGTGCTTCTTTTATGTGAATAAGGAGACAGCTGTTATATGAGTCAGTACTGAATTAGGGATATTCTCCTGTCCTGTGGGGCAGGGCTGTGTTGACATATATACTATGCTTGGAGAGGCACTACATGATAGTCAGCATTGTGGTGGAGCACAGTCCTGTGTTTGATGTGCTAGATTAGCCTCCTGACATAGAAGGATGTTGCAAATTATACTTCCTCCCTTGGATAGGGTTGATGAGTCTTGGTGCTGAGGCATAGAAGTTTAAATATTATCCAGAAAGGGATCCGTCTTCTGCATCAAAATTTTACAGCTAATCAGACTGAGCATAAATATACAAAATATGAGACTTACATTTCCCTTTTATGATAAGACAATACTTAACATAAGCAGCAGTACAGTGCTGCACATCAGTCATCAATTCTGCATACTCGGTTTTGAAAAAAAGGGTTCCCTGCACATTTCTGCAGTGCTTGCTGCAGTCCTGCATGTGCAACTCGGAGGTGATTTCACCTATGCTGTCAAAACTTGTTTTTGTTAGCAAAGTTTCCTGCTTGCATTAATGTGAAATGCTGCTTGTCTGGGGATAACCTTTCCTAGGCAGCTAAAGCTATTTAGGTATTTATCAGGATAACTTAGTGAATTTTCTTCAGATACAGATTCCTTAAGACTTTTTTAAGCCTTGGAATCTCAGTGATACTTTTTCAGATGGAATTAAGTACAGTTCTGATATGTTCCTCACCACACAGACATCCTTATTTTAGGGTCCCTGGATATTCATCTCACAGAGCAATAGTAAAAGAAAATAAATGCATATACTTGACATCTAACTAAATATTAATAAAATATTGCAAAATTACAGCAGTGTTATTGGTGCAGGTTCAGATTTGCTTCTTTTCAGGTTACAAAAGCCCATCAGTCTCACTGCCAAAGAAGAGCACAAGAATGGTTGTCCTTTGTCATTTTAAGAGCCCAACTGCATCCTGCATACAGAGATGCTTGGCTTAGGTAAGCCTTCTGGCAGTGTAAGAAAGATCAGAGGGGATCCTGAGACCCAGAAGGAGTGAAGCTAGCTGAGTTATTCTGTAGCTCAATCATGCAAGGGAGATGGGGCTCATTTAGTCAGATGTAGCACTGCCCAGAAGTTGTTTTACTGCTTCCAGACCTAAGCTGTTTTGCCTGCATGTCACCTCACTGAAAAGTGGCAGTCACTGCAAAACCAGGGAGCTACATTTTGGGCTCTGATATGCAGCATAGACCCGCATCTTTCAAAGTCATCAAGGTCATGTATGTGCAAATCCAGAACTGAATGAAATGCAAGCAGTTGCACATATGTATAAGGAATACAATCTCTTCCTAAGTTGCCGATCCTCCCCTCAGTTGCTAAATCATGCTGAAAACATTAAAATGAATTATACCAAATGGCTGACTTCCTTATCCAAGATTTTTTTTAATTTTTTAGTTAGGAAATGGTTGACAACAACAGATTTGCGGTACATTGCTAATGTCTATTTGAATTAAAAATTAGGAAACAGAACAATGTAGCATGAGCATGGGTGAACATAATTCAGTGAAAATAGTGAAAAATAAACTCTTGAAGTGCATGTTCAGAATACAAGATTGTGTAGAAAATTTAGACAGGAGATTGCAGAAGCTGAATAAATCACTATATAGAAGAGATGAAGAATGTAGGAAGTCCTTTAGACTGAATTGCAAAGAAAAAATAAAGAGAATAGGGATGATATTATAAAAAGGGTGAAAATAACTAGAAAGGACAAAACATGGAAATAGAAGAGCTCAAATAAGCACAACTAGATTTGGCAAAATGAGCAGGAATGGTGAGAGAGAAAATGGACAATGGCAATAACAAGAAAATTGTGTGAGGAATAAGTTGATTTTATTTGATAAGTCTGTTTCTTAATTTCTGTTTCCTTTTGGTGGAGTGTTATGGGTTAGGCTTTATTGAAATGACCTAGCTGGATGTCTGGCTATTCAGCATAATCATGCATTGGGATTATTTTCTCTTGATGGCTAATAATTCCATAAAATAAAAAGCAAATCTGTGTTTTATTATTCCCTTCTGCAATGTTTTCTTTGGTATATAAAGACAGTTGAAACAAACAGCTCAAGAGAAAGTTTTTAAAGAGATATCTATTGTTTGCTTTGTAGATGGTACCCTTGTGGCTGAGGGTATCATCTTCATTGCGTTCCATGTTTTGGTGATGCATGTCTGTAGCAAAAAAGGTAGTCAGCTAATCAAATTATACCAGAAGTATCTAATTCAGTTAAGAATGCAGGATGTATTGGATTGCTTTTCAGGGGTTCATCATGTGTTTCATGGACTTTTTATACATGTGAATTCAACTCCAGATGAATTTTAGGCATTGAATAACTATTTCAGATTTCACTAACATTTTTCTCTCCTATGTCAAGGAGGCATATTCATTAAGAATCAATTACTGAAAATATTTACACATGTGTTTGCTCCTTTAAAACATATCTATATTGAAAAACTGTTTATGTTTTATATATTTTTAGTAAAAAATTGGTGTTAGAAAGCAGGGACAGCAGAGTGTGAGGCCTTTTCCATTTCACCCACCTTGAATGGTGGATCTAGGCATGCCAGTGTCTAAGTGTCACTCTCATATAACAGCTGTTTGGTTCGTTGTGCCAGACAGGATGCAGAGTTTCAGATGAGAATGCAGGAGGAAAGTTTATGAAATGGCATTAATGGAATTCAGCCCACTTTTAAATCTCTGTTTTTCAGTTCTGAAGCAGCATCTGAATCTAATGGTAAAGAATCATCTTCCTTTCCTCCTTTTGGCGTTAGTAAATTGCCAAGCATATTTTACAAAGAATAAAATAAATGAGATTTCTTGGTGTGCATGAATAATTCTGGGCAAGACTGCAAAAATGCCCTGGGTGCTGTGAGCAGGGTTTGAAGGGAAAACTATGCTACCCAGCTCCTCATTAAACAGTTATTTTTATGTTCCTTTAGAAAGAATTATCACCTTTTGTGAATTGACTAGCTCAGTCAGAAAGGAGTGACTCTCTGTCATCACACTTCTGTAAGAGAAGGATCCTGAAATTTCAGTACCCAAAGGGGCTAGGCAGAGGGATGATGTGACATGTACACACATGAATGATTTCCCCTGATCCCAAAGAAATCTGTCACCTGGATGTTTTGTGTGTAGGTCAGCTCTCAAAACAGGAGCTGAGATTTCTGTCTGTATAGAAACATTCTCTGTAAAGACCTCTTGTAATTTTCATGTTTCTTTTATTGAGTCTGTTCACTCTGGAGGCTTTAGAGCCTTCAGATCTTATATTTGCATTCTATAGATGCTCTGAACACTTTTTCGATACTTTCACATCTGCAGACTTTCTCTTATAAGGGTAGTCTGGCTTGTCATTTTGTCATTAATGGTTCCTCTTCTCATAACTCAGATAAATATCTTTTTTGAACAGTAAGCCTATTGCACAAATACTTTATAAAGACTCTACATACAATGAAAACAATAACTGAATAAGAAAAAGCCACATTAAAGTTTTTAAACTCTCAAAGTAAAACGGTTTCTTAGAAAAACGTAACTGGCTATCTACCTACCTCTCTATTTAGAGATACAGAAATCCTTAGATGTAGTTAAGGGACCTTGTCCAGAAAAGTATTAATTATTTCACCTTCCTTCTACCTGGAGTGGAAATACCTGGGGACCCAATACACAAATGTTGTCCACACAGGTAAGGTTTTGCCAGGTTGAGTAGTGTCTAATCAGACAATAGGAATGAGTCCTGAGAATTTGTTTGCTTTTGGAGGGACTCTAAGCTCTAGCAGAGCAAACTAATGTGATTTTCCTAGAGGACTGAGATCCAAGGTACCCTTAAATGGGATTCAAAACCTTGCTTGTAAATCAGCTTTCTCTCTAGTTTTAATGGACTGTTTGCAATGACTAAAAAAGGTCCATGAATAATAGGGGGATGAAAAATTATCAGTCCCCTGGATCATATGTTTCATACTGCTTAGTGTATTGTAATTTGTGAAAGCAATATACACCTGTTAAATTGGTATGTTAGTTCCTCTACATCATTCTTTTTGTGTTAATTTAATGACTGGGACCACAAAGGGATAGTCAGGGAGATAAGGAATGCAGCAGGGAGGAGGAGTTCTCCCTGCACACAGGGGAGAGAGTGTGTTGCAGTAAAGGTGACTAGTCTATGAAGGTTTGGACAGATTTGCTGGAGCAGGCAGCAAGGCTCAGACAGCATTAATGAGATTGTTTATTAGTACCGGATGAACAATTCTGCAACTCACTTGACAAATACCAAGCAAAAAGCACCACAGGGGAGCGTCCCACTGCCTTTAGCAACTCCGTGATCTGTGGAATAAAATAATCACTGAAGAAAAACAATCTATTTTCCATCTATTGAGTTTTCTCTAATACATGAAACCGCTTCTATCAGAATTTAAAATCTAGGCTAACCCTGCATGAGATCAGAAGCTTTGTTTAAAAATCAGAAGTCTGTGGTTAGAATAGCAGCATAAAACAGAAATGTTGTGACTGACTTAATAAACTGTGTATGCTATACTGCATCTATTTCATTTCTGGTTTTTTAAGTTCTTTGTTTTGATTCTTAAATTCAAAAATGTTACCTTAGCTACTGCACAGCATCAGATTTTCTTCCTACTGCAAACTCTTCTGTTTTCCACAACTGTCTACCATTCCTGCATGCTGCAGTGTTTGAATCTGTTTGAAAAGGATGTTCATCAGCTAACTTGAGGGTGCTCAAAAGCTTTCTCACTGTAGCACTTTTTTTCCTTTTTGAATGCATTCCCTGGGGGTCTGCTTGAACTAAGTTTGTCTGTAGAAAATACACTTTTTGATATATATATATACACACACACACACACTCCTATAAACATGAAAGCTCTGTGTGTGCATATACTTATGTGTGTGTGCATATACTTGTGCATATGCACATTATCTTTCTTTCTCTTTCCATCCTTCCATCCATTCATCCATCCACACATCCTTTCACTCATCCAGTTGAAGAGCAGTTTCTTATAGTATGGGAAAAACAATAGACTTTGCAGTTTCCAGCTTTTACGTTTTCTCATCAGTGATCCAAGATCATTAGAAAAGTGAACGTGGAAGGTTGATTCTGCTCCTTTTTTGACTAAGTCTGTGAAAAGTGACCAGAACTGAAAGGATTTGGTTAACCAGTATGTCATTTACATTTTTAATTAGTGCCCAGAGATGTTTCTTCAACTGGTTGTTAAAGTGTTTCTAAGATTTCTCAGTTTATTTGTACTCAAAACTGAACTTCAAGATTATCTGTTAAAGTATACCTTTTTTGGGGGGATGTATCTTTACCACATTCCTTATCTTCTCTTAGGCTTGCTTTCTTGTGATGACCAGAAGCTTTCCTGTTTGCCTTAACACCATCTTCATCAGCATCAGCTGTTATTGTGATGTTGATATGGTAAATGCTGAGTGGATTCCTCCCTTTCCTTTAGTTCAACCTGGCTGCTTCTTTCCTTCATTGTGTCAGTGAACAACTGTCTTCTAACCCAGCAGAAAGGTTGCAGCACACATCTGTACTCATACACTGTTGTCCTTCTACAGCCTTCAAAGACCCATTAGTCAGTCTCGATTTCTCATTGCTTGCTGCAGGGACACATCAGAATGTACTGGATAGACTTGAGTTTTATGGTTTTGAATTTAAAGTGCTCAGTATACCACAACTTTCATTGCCCTTCAAGGTTTATCTTCCCTGACTCTCACATGTATTGCAGAAATGACACAACTTTCTGTTCAGCCAGAAGAGCTGTTGTGATTGCTGACAAATTATATCTAGAAGGAATTTCGTCCCTACAGCCAGATCTTTAGATGAGCAGGAATGGATTGGTGATTGCACCTGTGCTGGAACATGTAAGCCATCTGCTTGGAAAGCTTTTGCTTATCTGGTTCAACATAAAGAAATACCATGTAGTAACTGCAGAAAGCTGGAACATCTGTTTAAATAACCTCTTGGTTTTGGTATCCTTTGTACATAGAGTTAAGACTTAAGGAGTAAATCAAAGGTAACTGAAGCCAGTAGAAAGTCTTCTAATTTAATAGGCCTTAGACCAGTACTTTAGATTAATTTAGATTTACATTGTAAATTAAATTATCTACAAATCAAGAAACATGCATGAGAGAAAAAGAAACAGCTGCCTAGATTCTATAACCTGGTGCTTACTCGGACGCTGAACAAAACTGATATCTTTTGATGGTGGTTTTGCAGGACAGTTCGCTTATGGTAACCAGTAAACAGGGTGATTTTTCAGTTTCTTTTTTCATCTTCACCATTACAATATGTCATTGAGCAATCACATCTTTCTGCATGGATCTGTAGTGGAAGAAACTTGAACTTTGACAGAAGTGTTAAAATCTTCTTATGAGCAAAAATGAGCTGCACCTCATACGTAGATCTAAGAATTAACTTTTAGCTTAATTAAAATCTTAACAATCTGATCAAAATAGAACAAAAGTTGTCATTAAGCCAGTTGCAATAATATGAGCACTAACAGTCCAAATTAATATAGAAATATCTTAATGTTAATAATATCCATAAAGTTGTTATACAAAAACACCCTTTCCAACATCTGCCCCTTTCTGCTGGTGCTGTATTCACTGTCCCAGTGTCCGTCCAGGTCATAAGGCCAATGGAGGCATCCTTCCCCCAGCCCAGTGGTGCTGGGTCATTACAATGAGTCATTGGCATCCTGAATTCTTTCCCTGGCAGAAATGCAGTGCTGCTGGTGTGTTGGGGTGTATTGCTGGTATACTGGTGTATTGTATTGGGGTCTACTTGGGTTTATGCTTCTTTGCCCTGGGCTTCTGCCTTCTGACTGCTCCCAGCTGAGTGTGAGTGTGGCCCCACACCCTCCCCATGCTCAGACTCCCCGTGGCCTCTTGTTTCTTAGACAGCAACTAAGAAACTGTGTTTCCAGACCCTTCCCATGGAGGCACTGGTGGAGCTCAGGCTCAGGCAGGGGAGACAACAGGCACTTGACCCTCAGGCAGGAGCTGAAACCAGCTTAGCCCGGCTCCAGCCAAGGCGAGCCCAGGCCAGTCCTGAGACCTATGATCTCAGCTCAGGGCAGAGCCTGTGGCCCTTTACTAGGAGTGGTAAAATTATACCTACCTCGCTACAGTTGAGGAGAAAGGGACCGCTGTCTCCACAGTCAAATTTGTTAAGATTTTACTTAGCCTAAAAATAAATACCTGGCTCCACATATGATGGGTGTCTCATTTTTGCTCATATGGATATTTTGACCGTAGCAGAAGTAAAACTTAAAAATACAATAAGCAACAGTTACTTTTTTAAAAAAAATTCTGGGTCAAGTGCTTTCAATTTAATACTTTTTGTAAGATCATAAGCCTTATGTGTATTAAAATCCTAATAGAAATTTTATAACTATTTACTGACAAGCTCTTAGACCTGGACATCCCAGCCTAGATAGCTAAGGCTATCAAGGCCCATAGCTGTCAGTCAGTTCACTGTGCTGCATCAGTTCAGTGGCACTGTGTAGTCATAGCTAATTTAGGATAGGTTTGTTAAGGACTGAATATTTTGAATATGTACTGATAATTATTGATAGTGAGCAAGAAGTAGCCACGTGGAATGTGTACTGTTAATGCATGGCAATCTAGTAAAGTGTTGTTTTGAAGTTTTATCAGTCTTTTAAATGTTTCTATCGCAGTGTTATCTAATTTTCTGGTTGGTATATATACCCATATTTTTAGTTGCAACCCAGTGTTAGGCAGCCATTGAGGGCGTGAATGAGAATTTTACCCTTAATGACATACCCTTGTATTTTTCCCACTTAGCTGTCTGCAAGTTGGGTATTTAGTCTTTGCAAGGCATTTATGGTACACCATAGTCAGCAAGGAAGAAAGGGATCATCAGGCAGCAAATCATCCCAGCTCACCTGGACACCTTGTTTGGGATTTGCAATCAATTTATTGGGATGCCTACACCTCTCATCTGTTTATAGAGAAAGTTTATGTGATTTTTTGGGGGTTTGGAACTGATGCCCAGTCATTGGTGAGTTGTGTCCTATCCCTGAAGACTGCTGCTTCTACGTACTTAAATTTTCTTTTAATTCTGGCCCAAGATGCCTAAACATAAAACAGTCAATGTAGATTTTTCAGAGTTACGCACCAGCCACCTGTATCATGAGGAATATTAATTTATTTCAGTGGTCTGTTTGTTGGGAGTTTTGAATGTGAGCTTACATATCAGGGGCGGGAAGAGGAGAAAGCTTAGTCCATTATCTGGTGTGCCTGCAGCTAGGCATCTGTACTCATTTTATTGAACCAAGTTCAGAGATCCATAGATTATAAAAGCCAGAAGAAACCATTGTGATCATTTACTGTGACCTCCTGCATAACACAGTCCATTGGAGATTTTTGAATTAATTCCCATATGAACTAGAGTCTTCTGTTTAGAAAAATAACCAGTCCTGTTGAAAGTGTTTCCAGAGATGTCTGCCATAATCAGTAGCAAATTATTTTATTAGTCTTTAACTTTAGTACTCTGTACTCAGTCTGAATTTGGCTCACTTCATCTAGACCATTTGATCTCATTACAGGATTACCTGATGGACTGATGAATCTCCTATTATGAAGTGCCTTTTTGTCATGTAGGTACAGAGACTTTAGGCATGCAATCCCCTAAACTTCCCTTTATTAAGGCAGACCGAATGAACTAGTTACTGAAGGACAGGTATTGTGAGAAGTATTTTCTGATCAATAGATCTTGTATAAACATTTTCTACACTATTAACACCCTTCTAATATTGCAGGCCTTGGAGCTGGACAACACATTATTGCAATAGGTGTTTGCACCACTGCCAAGTACAGAAATACAGATCTCTTATCTATTTCATATAAACATCCTGTTTATTCTAACAGGATTTATGTGACTGGTTTTCACTACACTGTTTCATTTGGAGGTTGTGTTTAGCTGATTAGGTCTCTTAGTGCCTATGTCCGCAGATAAGCAATAGGAGAGAGATTCTTCTGTTCTGTAAGTATAGCTACATTTGCCTGTACTAAATACATCAAAAATTACTGAAAGCCATACTGAGTGTTTACACTGGTGCTCATTTTAGCAAGTGATCCAACCTTATTATTAGTGATCTTGTCCTTATCGTTTGCCTTTCACACACACTGTTATGTCCTGTAGAAGTAAAGTACTTTGTCCTCTAGAAGTACTTACTTCTGTGTAATCACAGGTATACCATACAGCATATGTTCAAAAACTAACTGCTATCCTCTCTTGATACAAATGATGATATTTATTTTACCTCTTCTGATTGGGGGATTGCAATTTCAGTTATCTCAGTTACCAGTCTCCTTACAGAATTGTGGTAGTAGGTTCTTTCCAAGGCTATTTCTTAGCATGCAAGTTGCATTTTTGCCCTCTGAAGAAGTTTCTCTTTCTTTCTCTCTGCTGGTTACAGAAAGAACCAAGGGAACCAAACAACTAGCAGGTGAGGTAGATTCTTGAAAGTGGGAGCTGCTGATACCCATTTATGAAACTATCAGCCAGTTTTAATCCTCTGATAGGTTTCATATTGGCTTTGTGTTGCTCTAATTTCATAAGCAAAATGTGTTAAGACAAAGGTCTTACAGTAGTCTAAGAACATTACATCAAGAACACTAATCAGCTGCAATTACTTCTATCACTTTATTAAGACTTACAATGTGATCACAAAGATATTAAGTTAGGTCTTTGCTATCATACACAAGAGGAAAGAGCCCTTTCTCCTTAATCTCATTAAATCTATGAAACTGAACTGGACTGTTGTTGCTCCATACTGTGATTAGTGCAGAAAACCTGGATTAATGGGATAATCTTGGGATGTCAGCCTCCTTTCCCATTTCTGTGACATGCTAGTGAATGAATTTTTCATTGTAGTGCTTGAGAGATGCTGGAAGGATCAGGCAAAGGAAACTTGACAATTCCTATCCTGAGCATTAGTTTCAATGCAAGTCATATTCTTTTTCTTCCACTCAGGTCCTGTTTCTTCTGGGGAATGTTGTTGCATAGGAACATGCTGGCATAATTTTTCCCATCTGTAGCATAAATTGACTTCTCATGATGATGGTTTGTGTGCATAATCTTGGGATGATTAGACTTGCAAATGCCAAAGGAACATGCTACACCAAATATCTTCCTGGAGCACATGTATATGGTTTGGCTACGCTTGTGCGTGTAGCTTGAAAGCAGCAGTGACTTCTCTGAAGTTTGAATTGTTTAAGTAGAGCACCTGGACTTTGATGGGAGTGGAGAGGGTTCTGCAATCTACAATTAGTGTGTCACTTGTCAAAAACAGAAAAACCTCCACAGTAAATTGTGCTCATTGCAGTCTACACTTGGCTTTCTAGATAGCATTCTTTTATTTTTCTCTCAGACTCTATGGTATAATGAATAAAAGCATGAAAACTTCAAGGAGATACTGGAAACAGGCTTGCTTTCATTAAAATTTGCCTATATAAAGATATTTGCATAACCAGAACAAGAATGACAATGGAAGCAGCATAATAAAGTTCAGCCAAAAATCAGACTGAACAGAAAAGCTTTAAGATGATTCTTCTTGTTCATCAGTACTATCAAGATAGCAGAACAAAGAAATAAAGTTTAGAAATATGAGAAAAGGGAAAAAGCCAGAACGACTGTATTTCTTTTAATTCAAGGAGGTTATTTAAAAAGATTCAATACGTGGCACTCTGCAAGAATAAAAATTTTCCTAGGAAAATGTTTAATTAAAAAATGAAAGAAGATAGCTACTAAGCAATTAACATTTTCATAAGATATAAAGCAATCCAGGCCCAAGGCATTACAAGTTATATTTCAGCTAGCACATAGTTCCACTTAGTGCATAAAATACAACTGCCCCAAAGAAGTCAATGCCAGGCAAGGGCAGCAGTAAGGAATTTAACTGCAAGGTTTGATACCGCAGTACCCAGACTACTGCCTTTATTTGTTCTTACCTGTTAGGCTAGAATTGCACTGGAATATCTAATAGCGCAAAGGCACGAAATTAAGATGGTGACATATGTATTATTTGGTTGTGATCACACCTGGGTGACATGTGAATATTATCTACATTTAAGTAAGGTGTTCTCTAAAATATTTTTTACCTTTTGGACCATTTCCTTCTGATCCTTCTTCTTCAGTGAATGCAGTACTTTGTTAGCCTAGCATAAAGGTTAGCAGAAGAGTTCAAAATATCTTATTGCTGCACGGAATGGACCTGACTGTGCCACAAGATAATACAGAGTACACACTTCCCGTTGTCACAGCCCTTGTGCTCACTCTCATGAAGACCAGGTTTCAGGGCTGAACAGACAGCATGAACAGTGACGGATCAGTTTTCATCATAGTGCTGTGCATTTGCACCTCAGCCCTGAGCTAGAGACAGCTCCTTTATTATTTGCATTTCGAAAGATGCATTATTAGTATTTTCACCCCCATCATCCAGTTCTAAATGTAGCATCTGGGCAAATGAGATGGCTCATAACCCTAAAACAGCATTCTTGTCTAGCGTTACCATTATGAAGTGTAGCTGTTTGGTGCTATAACGTCCGCTACGGCTCAGCCATGGCAGACATCCAGCTCTCTCTTCTTTAGTCCCTAAAGAGATTGCACTTACCACAGGCAATATAAGGTGGTTACCACCCTTAAACGTTCCCCAGCACAGTACAGAGCACTGGGTATCTCTGCAGAGATGATTCCTTTAGAGAAATAGCTCAGAGCAATGGGGCTGTCACAGCTTTCTTCTGTGTTTCCAATTATGTAATTAACTTTGAGACTATTCCTCTTACTGTGTTTAAATATCACTAAATTTTCTAGATCTTTACAAACCGCAGTCCCCTTACCAGGGTGATTTTTTTCATTTAAAGGAGTCTGCAACTTTGCTCATTGCTGACTTTCAGTGTCCTTTGTGCATTCAATGCCCGAAACATTGGCCCACTAAACACATATGCCCAATCATTCATAACTTTCACACTTTTTGAAAGAAATCCAATTCAAAAACTATAAACCTTTATTAATTATTCACATAAAAAATCAGTAGAAGTTCAAGGTGGCCATGACAAACTTGCCGTCAGGAATTGCTTTTCACCTGCACAATAATGTTAGAGTATTGTTGCAGGTATCCAGGCAAAGCAGTTCACTGAACAATGTGTTTTCATGAAGCACATTTTTAGAAGCGATGAGAAAGTACTAGTAAAATCTCATTTCTAATTTTGCAAACACAAGCAATTCTTTATGAACAATGAAGCAATCTGTGAATAGAAATTTCGCTATGTAGCTCCTTTGAACAATCTTAAGAAAATGTATAGTTTAATTTATGAATATTCAACAGTTCATAAAACACCACAGTTAAGGACTCTTCTAATATGTCTGAATTATGAATAGTTCCGGGAAAGGTGGCTCACAATGTAGAAGGGGAATCTAAATTTGTCAATTCATTCTCAGCAAATTATATGCTAATATTATTATATATAATTTGAATATTACATCTTGTACTTCCTTATGACTTCCTTGTCACATTCCTATGACCTAAAAGCATGTAAGAAATTAAAAAATTGTATTTCACAAAGTAAAGAAAGTTGGCTGAGAATGAAATCTACAGCAGATGTTGTAAACTCAATTTAAACCACATAAAATAAATCTCTAGGTGGCAATTGCCGCGTAGTACCGTGTTTGAATAACTATTGAATAAATAATTATTGAAGGTATTCAATAATATTCGAAAGGACACAATGAATGGATAGATACAAACAGATAGAAGTGCTAAAATACAGCACGGTAATTGTCTGTGAAGAGGCAGTGTCTGCCAAAAGAGGCACCTTCAAGGTCCAGGGAATGAACTACTACATCTAGAATAGGTCAGAGCCATTTTGACAAAGTCTTTTTTTGACATTAAAAAGCTAATTAGTCAAAACCAGAAGTCTTTCTCAGAAATAATTTAGTCTGAAGTTGAGTAGGGAGGTTTCAGAGGAGACTACAAATGGTCTAAAGAGAATACAAACACAAGCTCCATTTCCCATATTGTGAGGTGTCCCCACCTCTTCCCTCTACGTGCCTAGGTAGGAGAGACCCCACAGCAAGGGACAGTAAGGGATATGGTACTTGTTGGCAGAAGGGGACAGAGTGGATTTTGCTCTTGCACTCTCCAGCTGAAGAATGGCTCCCGGCCACTGCTGGATGAATAAGCCTGCACTGTTTTGGTCATTTCCAAGGGGCCCTGCAGTCTTATACACTGATGATCTGTCCAGATTTTCTTTTGCTTTCCCCTCAACCCATCAGCTAGATCTTGGGGAGCTGGACCAAGGAATTGTTAACAGTGGCATCCCCTTTAGTTCAGTTAAATTACTTCAATTTTTTAATTGTGAGTAGCAGTTAATAGTGCTATCTAATAACTGTAATAATTCTCAGCACTTTTATATAGCTATTCATCCTCAAAGAGTATCACTAACATTAACTAATTAATTTTCTAGTTTTCTTCTAAGACACAGAATTGCAAGCTGTGATCATGCAGACCACCTAGGTAATTATAATTTTCTTTGCATTGAAGATTATTCAAAAGACTATTTTTGTTATTTTACGTGTAGTCTTGCAAATGCTAATTTGATCAGATAAGAGTTGCTAAAGTGATTAAATGATAGAATTTCTGCTTTAAAAACTTCAAGAGTGGCATGCTAGTAATCCTTATTGAAAAAGGACTTCTTTCATCTAAAACTTGACTATTAAGTACTGAAAAATAGTGCTAAAGGACTGTTTTAGACAGAGTCCAGGCACAGAAGGAATATGAGTGAATCTAACTTTTATACTCTCAGAAAATGATTAAATTAAATATTCAAAGTTGTACTTTTTTTTTTTTTTTTCAGTTCACAGCAGTCTTTTGAGAACATTTTATACAATTATTTTCAGTAGAGCAGTAAGTAGAAATTGGTCCTTTTCACCTAAAAGAACTACAAAAGCTGAAGTTTGCAACAAATAATTTGGTCAAGATGCATAATGCATGAGCCACTGTTCCACTGACCACAACTTTCTCAATTATTGACTACTTCTATTACTATTGCTTCTTACTTAAGGGACAGCAAGTGGTTAAACTAACAGAGTTAACTTTTTTTTTTTTTTTTTTACCCCTGCTGTAAGATAATAAGAATTAAATAATAAAAAGTATTCAAAATGAGCAATAGTGCAGGTTCCTTAAATGTCTTCTGTCTCTTCTCTCCAGAGGCAAACACAACGAGGTGAATCTCATCATTATTTGTCTTTTCAAGGGCAAAGCTGTGATAGACAGGGCTTAATGTGTATCTTGGTAGAATTGGATTTGATCCTCAGGGCTGGGCCAGAGGGCTGCTTTGTTAGATTTGTTAGATTTACTCTCTCTCCACTGCTCTCTCTCTACCACAAACAAAATTACCTCTTGGAGGCCTGCATCAGCCCCAGTATCCTGAGACTATCTCCTTTTCTTGATTTCAGTCACATCTAAATCTGTTTAAACTGTCGACATGATGATTTGTGGAGAGACAGGGATTAAGCAGAAGGGAGATTAACACAGTTGTCTGTCTTCTTCAAAATAATATACCTGCTGACAGTAAGGGCATTCTTCAATTTACATAACTTAGCTCACAAGAAGGGCTTTATGGTTGTTATTGGATTGCTTTTTTGCTATAAGCAGTACAAACTCACCTACTCCCTGCACATTTAAAACCTTGACAGTCCATCTCTTCAATTCCTATAAAATTGAGAGACATGCCTTCCTCTTTTTCTACATGGAACGAGCTTCTTCGTTATTTAAGTAATATGCATTCAAATAGATTAAGTAAGAACTATGTATTTAATTCTGCTGGATATGAAATGAACTTCCAATGCCTCCCCCAATATCAACATTTCAGTAGAGTCAAAAGTCTGTGAACAATTGTTTTGAAATGGAGCCATGATCTCTGTTTTTCTTTCATTTGCTGGTAGAAATTAACAAATTGCTTACTCTTCTAATTGTCTAGGAAAAAAACTCCATGCACTATTCTTCTTTAATACTTACCTAGGTAATTCTTAACAGCACTAACAAGAATTTCTTGGGTGGTATTTTGTGCTCGGCCTCAGTCTGGTGGAGAACAAAGGACTGCGGAAGAACAAGAAGAAAATTTCATCTAAAACTGGGAATAAGAATGTCTCTTTTTCTCACACTTTCTATATTTTATCTTTGTTCAGTTATAAAGGATAAGGCACAGAGCCTTTTCTTCTGTATGTACAGGGCTTTGTAAAAGAAATCTTGTTTTGAATTAGGAACTGAATTGTGAGGTAGCATTGTGCAAGTTAAGGAAAAGCACAGACTTCAAGCCAGCAAATTGATAAATGTTCTGTCACAGCCACATAAGCTGGAAGAGTTGCATATGCAGGGAAAAAAGAAATAATTACATTGAAAAAAAGGCAGTAGCTTCCTAGGTGTGAAACTTCTTTTTCTGGTACCTTATATTTTTATATGAAATCTCACATAAAGGCTGCTTCGTGATTGCTGGGTAATGTGCTGTTCTGTTAGGATGAGGGAGCTTATATAGTTACCTTCAGCTTTGCTTCTCTGGAGTCGAAGCACTTGTGAAAACTTCCATTGCACCAGAACTGGGAAAGTTTTTCTATTACAGAGCTTCAGCTTTCAGCTCAGCACATTGCAGAGGAATGAAGGCAGAGGAGCAGACAGAAACTGTTCTTTTCATCTCCCTCTGTCTCTCACTGAAATGCTAAACAAGTTTTTTAACATGCTGTAGGTTTTTTTCAATATTAACAACTAAAAGTGATGACATAAATAAAATGACTCAATCCATTTCTTAACCTATTTCCTGAATCAAATCTGAAGTAAATATGTTTCTGAGGTCTGAAGAAATTTGGTTATTTTTCTTCTTTTTCTTTTTTCAGACCTTATACTTAATGATTATCTTTGAGTGTCCTCAGTTGTATCTATTAGCCACGCCTCAAGAAACAGATTCTTTTCTTAAATTTCCCAGCTAAACTGAGCTGATGCTAATCATTCAGCTTTTTTAGTCAATAACTTTCAGATAGGTGTCCAATCTTTGAGGTGCTTATCAAACTTGAACTTCATCTTTAAGATTTATCCATTATTGGTAGAAATGCCCATAGAAACTGCTTTTCCTTATTTGTGTTAAAGCACCATTTTTAAATAGCTCCTGTGACTTGACATTTTGGCTACGTGTTGCTTCTAAATATCAGCATTTCTGTGAGGGAATAAAGGTGTAGGCTCAGTCCTCAGGTGTGTATAAATCAAGACACTGAGCTAAGAGAGATTATCCCAGTGATAACAACAGGAGGAGGTGTACACAGGCAACACATACTCTCATGCAAGGCACTCAGTGAACTCTATATATTCCAAAATGACGCAAAGATTCTGCAAGTCTTTCCATTGATTTCACTGGTTCTGGATAAGATCTACACCATTTATGACTTTTTTTTTTTTTTTTTTTTTTTTAATATCAATTAATGCTGGGCTGTCAATGGTTGAAAAAGACTCAAATGTGAAATGAGAGGCTGTGTCTTACATAAGCTTAGAACAGGTATGGTAGAGATAGATAACTGCACAAAAAAAGACACACAATGATTAACAGAGGTAGAATACTTGATGAATACATCCTTGAAGTAAAAGACATTTGGGCAGCTGTATGTTTTCCAGTACATTCTACCTACAGTAATTGTAGTCGTTTCTGTAGGTCAGATCTTATTTTTAATTACTTGCATTGTTGAATTGCTGAATTGGGTGTTTTTAGGAAGGACAATCTTAATTTTAACCTTAAAATCCTAAAAGGCTTACTCCTAACTAAATAAAACAGCCAGAAACAATAGGGCACCTCTATAAATTATCCTGACATTCCACTTATGGGAAAAAATTATCTGGAAATTACCTTGTATTGCCACAGATACAAGAAGAATCAGAGGAGCCAAAGGAATGCTGAGAAAGGCTGCTGAACTGTTCCTGTCTAGTTTAGCCCATTAGTTCATTTACTTTCACTCTTAGGCTTCTCAGAAAAGATTGAAAACTACCTCTTGACAAAAAAAAGAGTTCAACATTTCTTTTTAGTGTGTGAAATAATGTCAGCTGTTGCCACCAAATGGACAACATGGAAGGAATTCATGTTGTTTGCTTTCTGAAACACTTGTTTTAGTGTGTGCAGGTTTAGAAATATATGGAATTTTGTTTATGCTTCCAATACCTAATCTAAAATGAAGAGAGAAAAATACTTCCTCTAAATTCATTCTGCAAATTAAATTGCTCACAATATTCTCTGTGGGAGTAAAAAACTGCATGAATGCCCAGCGTGAAGAAGCACTGGGATTAAATACCAAACAATTCACCTTACTGTGACTTCATATCAATGGGTTAAACATGGTAAACAGTTTATGTATTCACATCATTTTAAGATGCTGGGTGTATCAGTTGAGTGAACACATTTGCTGTTGTTTTTTCGGCTCATCAGTAAATCTAGTACAAAATCTGATAGTATACCAGTTGGATTTATATTGCTGCAACAGATAGAGATTATTACTCATGCCAAGAAGACTGATTTTCTGCTGATTTGATTAGGACAGTAGCTGTGCAAAGCTATATATTAATAGATAAGAACACTGCAGTCCCCTAAAAGCCCACAGAAAGGAATTTTGTGTTGGATTTGGAAAAACAGATCGGTTGTTTCTCTATCCTACTGCATCTATTAGACAATTCATACAAATTTTTTAATCAGCCTCTTCATGTGTGCTAGGAAATGGGCTTTTCATATTAACCAGGGAAATGTCAACTCAAGGCTATAGGGGCTGGTGCTAATAAGGTTAATGAATAGCTGGCCTGAAAAGCAACAGATGGGCCTAACAGAGCGAGAGCCTTAATGACATTTATAATGCCTAGGGTCAACTGCAGTTTATCTTCATTTTTCTCTCATTTAAAATATTCCAAAGGAATAATAAAATAAGTTTAAATTTTCCCCATAGGGAGATGAAATTTTATGCAGCACTGTTTATTGAATGTCAATGTGTTTGGTTATAAACAGGGGACTGCTACACTGTGCTAGAACTGTAGTAGTTGCATATTTGCATTTGCAGAGGAATTTTTCGTTTAGATCATTCAAAAGAGTACTCTCTTTTTATCAACTGCTGCTGCAGAACTGGGGTTTTTTTGCTGAAGGCAGGTTAACACAGAAGGTCAATTTCTGGTTATATATTGTAGCTAGATACATGCCTATTAGGCTAAATTTGAATAGAGGAACTGTAAGGGTAGAGTTTGAATGCCCATGTTGTGGTCTCCCCAAAGATGACAGAATTCATGCTCATTATGATAGAACATATCGTATGATAGAATATGGTAGAAATGACAATAATATATGGTAGAATTCTTGAACATTTCCAGCTGTAGCAGAAAATCTTTCTGATCAAAATGTTTTTGTTGGATCTAACAGTACCTTCTGTGACCCCATTGTCCTTCATCTCAGATACAATAGTGTTGCCCTGGCAGGAATAATCTGCACAAGAGGCAATTGGTATAGTCCTTTCTGCTCTGAATACAGGCTCATGGTGATGTTAAACTAGCATTAAAGCACACATGTATTGCCTGAATTTAGCCTGCAAGATTTCAGCTCTAGTATCAGCTAAAATAACGAAATACAGTGTTGAGGGACATTTTAAGACTTGTTCTAACAGTTTCTTGAATAGGTGTTGTTATTGGGGATAAAGAAGCCACTGCTTTCTTATTTAGCTTATATCTCTCTCAAAACTTTCAAAGTAAACATATGTATCCAAAGTAGTTTTACCTATGCAACTCCCTTTCATACTTTGTAAATGCATGGAAATAGCTAAGAACATACTTAAGTTTAGGGTAAGACTTTTTGAAATATTCTGTCCTGAGCTGATGTTGCCAAGTTTGCCATGTCAGTTGCTTTCAAAATACTCTCTTTCTGCTTTAGTGCTCCCATAGGTCAGTGATAAAACTCCCATTGACTTTAATGGGGGCAGAGCTAGGCCAATGCTGAGGATTTTTGAAAATCTCACTTTATATGGATTTTTAAGATACTATTGGATTGTTCATAATGAAGATTATTGATTTAACTATAAGTTTGTGCAGCTCAGTGATTCCAAAGTACCTGACGAAATTTGTCTCACCCAATATTAGACATCTAAAAATTAGGTGTCCCAGTCAGGCCAGTCAGTAGACTATTCAAGACAGATCTTCCTACTAAGATTGTCCAGCAAAGAACAGAAGACTTAATTAATTATTTAATAACAGAATTAATTTTCCTGCTCATTGTAAAAGAATGATTTCTGTTCTGATAATCTTGACAATTGGAGTTGCAAGAATCTGCTTTATAATACTGTCATTTAAACATACATGATTCATCAAAAATTTCAGATGTTAGTTTAATTTACAAAGAACTTTGGATATTTTTCTAATGAATAGAATATTCTGCATACAATCTAGAAAGTTTTAGTGCCAATGGACTGGAAGAGAGATTCATCTCTCTCTGAATAATTTACTAATTGTTCTACTATCTCTATAAATTTGGCAAAAATAAGAAAAATATTACTGAATAATTTATGTAATGAATTTCATAGAACTTGTCCAGTAGTATTTAATCTGATTTGATCACTGATAGCTATGGGCTGGCATAAAACTCATCACATAAATTCAAGACCAGAAACATTTAATTTTTGGTCCTGCTTCATCATAGAAGGACTTACATCTGCATATCTGTTTGTGATAGATCTGTACTTCTTACTGGTCTGGGAAAAGGACCATCCTCGTGCAGTACTGTATAGTTGTAACTAGTCACAACTTGTATAGGTATAGTCAAGAGGCCTGTAATCCAGCCACTTTTCCCTTGAGCACTGTAGAATTTATGTACTTATTAAACTGGGAATTTTTACCCTCTTTTATGTTTGCTACTACACAGTGACAAGAGGTCAGTTCCAAGTCTTGGTTAATAGAAAGCAGTTCCACTTGGCTTCTGAAAAGTACCACTGAACCATTTCATTCCCTGATGTATTTTAAGAAGGAACAATGGAACAATTTTATTTAATTGTACATGTGACATCTACCTCTCCCTACCTGAGCCCTATGTGTTGGCAGTATTGCCTGTCCTCTGACTCACCTGCACATTTTCTTTATTTAAATTACTTTAAATTTACACAATGTAGTTTTATTAATTGAAGGAAGAAGAAACTAAAACTTATCTGTTAAATTGAAAGTCAAGTACAACATAGCTGTCTTGTACTTCTAAAGTTCTAATTGCATTCTATGTTTGTTTTGGGAGTTTTATGGTAGGATAACTTTTTATTTATCCTGTCTGCTGACTTTTCAGGAGATGAGAAGACATATTTTTCAGATACTAAGTTTAAAAAAAAATTGTGTTCATGGAGCTGCCTCTTATTCAATTATTTTAGATGATACAGACTGTATTTTTAAGACTGCTAGATGGTAAGTTTCAGAGAGGATTTCAAACTTCTAACTCCAGAAAATCATTTGACAATCACATGAAAAGATAACCAATTTGCTGAAAAAGAATTTAACTGGTGCTTTCTAATAAACAGATGTAGCGTGTTTTAAAAGAAGATAATCTTGTCTTTTTTTTCTTCCTTTTTTTTTTCCCCTCCATCCTGATAGCTTTATGATTAGCTAGAACTCTGCATGCATTAATGTGTGAATGATCAGTGTTTAGTATTTTGTACACTTTCTGTAGTTCAAATTCTGCAATTTTTTAGCATTAAAAAATGACACATTCATGTTGCCATATGGAAAAATCTAATTCTAATGAAATCTGATAGATGGCACTGTTGGATTGTTGATAAACCGTCTGGAGACTGACTCCTATGTTACTAGTAGTCAGAGGATATTATTGCTTATTAAAGAACTGTTACTTTAGAGAGATTGACAGAAACACACTTATTTTAGTCTGCGTTTGTTCAGCAGTGGGAGTCAATGAACTGGTCTGGTTGCTGGGCTGTAATTCTCTCCCTTTTATTTGCTCCAGAGGGTCTCTATATCTCATTAAGACTTAAGTATGGTTATACTAATGTGTGTGGGTGTTTCTTACTTCACATTACAGGGTTTCTGGTTAGAGCAGATTTTTGGGGAATGAGAATTTTGATTCTTTATTCTTTTGTTAGAAGCCAGAGCATCCCACGTTGTGTTACACACTCCTTTCATATTCCATTTATCCCTTTCTTTGAGGTCTTAAGAATGAAAACTACCTCCTGTGGGATTGCCAGTACTTACAGATGAATTGACTCTGCTTATCTGAAGCAAATTAAAGGCTAACCTGTCTAGCTCTTGCACTAGCTTAAGATCAGACAAGTCCAAAAGCACTATTGGAACTAGTCCAGGTAAATCCATTGGATTTTATTTGGACTAAAACCTAATGCAGCTTTTGCAGGAATATTAGAATGAGAATTTTCTTGATAAATTATCTGACATACGACTTGGAGTATAACCAAAAAAATGATGCCAAACAATGAGCAGCAATGAGATGATTCATCTATCTGTTAATATATAACAATGTTGTTGAGTAAAAAGTACATTGAAGAGTTATTTTATGCACAAGTGGGATTCTGTTATAGAAAAATCTGCATGTCAGTTGTGAATTCTTGATTGTTACTGCAAAAACCAAAACTAGACAGAGACTTGAACATCTGTTTTGCAATATTAATTCTATCTGTGCTGTGTCATTTATTCCCACTCTCTCAGCATTTCAGTGAATTATATTCCACAGTAGACTTTTCTAAGAAGCTAAACATATAGCTGCATATTAAATAATTGGTCCAATTTTTCCTGTTTTAAAATTGACTACAATTGTACAATTTCTGTGATTTCAAATCATAATGAACATACCTAAAATCTCTAAATGCACTCATCCACTGTAGAAAAGCTAAGCACACTTTGGAGGAAGTAATGGATTTAGGAAGGTAGAGTTGCTATATTATATAGCTTGAAATGCGTCATGCACCACTAAAATTTTCCCCTATGATCATGGAAAAATAAGACAACAACTTCAGTGATTATCTTTTTTCAGGTTTGAGGTATTTGGGAAATGTGGGGACAGATCTTCTCTATTGTGAGGAAAAATTGAGACAACAATGCGAAGTGGGAACTATCCCTGCAAATTGGGATGCTTTTCTTCCTTTCATTCAAAAAGTAAAAGGTTTGTTCTGTTCTGCTGGAGAACAGTTACAGGGACTGCCTCCAAGAACTCTGAACGCTATCAGGAGGCCAGGGCACCTCTGTGATGGTCCTTTGCCTTCACGTTTTCTCTGTCTACCGAACTTCTTTTGCTCTCTGTCAGCAGAGTATAAGCTGAACTATTCTTGCTTGGTAATGGCAGCTGGATCCAAGACCTCGAGTCTCAAATGATTTTAAAAAGACATTAAGGTGTAAATGGGAAGAAAGCACTATTATTTTCCTGTGATATAGGTAATGAGATGCTACAAGTCTTGCTTTACCTCAAGGCTACGTCCTGGCCTGCCCAGTTGGTTTTTGATCACATGAACATTCTTGGGTATTTACAGTTCCCTGTGCGGGAGCTGGAGGATTAAGATATATACCAGTTTCTCTTGCCAAGGCTTTTCCATTTCTTGTTGGTACATCCCTTTACACAGAGTTCTCAGGGGAATGAACTAAGTCTCAGTTATTTTAATAGATATTAGAGATTAAAAAAAGATGCTAGTCAAGTACAGGAATAAATCATGAGGACTGCACATACTCACATTTTAGTGGAGTACAATTTATTTGCATTGAGTCAAGTCACACAGAGAAATAAATTTTTCTTCAGCTAAAAGTATTTGTGCAGAAATAGAACATACCTATTATTCATGTCTTATGAGGCTTTATAATTTCATGGCTGCACAAAGTTAGCAGGCTATTCCAAGAGAACAAAGGGACTCCACCTAACTCAACAATTCTGTTCCAAGAGAATCCTCTAGTGGTACCACATGATATAAGAAAAATCAGTTTATAATAGAGGGTTTGAACCTTTGATGAAATGAAAAACAATTTTGCTGACGAATTTTGCTCCTTTTGTTTCAGAAGATATTTTTTACTGAAAAATTAGAGTCCAATAGTATAAAAATGATTTATTAGGGGAACATCCACTGCATGTAGTATAACACTTTAATATAACTAGACCAGATTTGTTCTAAAATAATTCTCTGGAAAAAAAAAAAATCAATTACATCAGTTGTGAGTTTGAACTTTTAAACATTTTGTAGGTTTTCAAAAGTAGTCTGTTTAAGAAATGCTGTTGTTTGTGTCCATCCTTCAATTGTGTAATTAAAATGCTAAATCTGGACTCTAGTAGACAAAGATTTTAATCTCCATGAGCATATGTAAATAGATACCTCTCACCTGAATGTGTTCTAGATGACCAGTTGCACCATTTGCAAGGCACTGATGTCTCAACTGCTTCCATAACCAGATGCTTAATGTTCAGGAAAAAAAAGTAGTAGTGGACTTTTTAAAAAAATCTGCTCATTTAGGTGGAATAAAACACGTTCTAGGAGTAATTGGGGACTACTTCACTGCCTGTAAGAATTCATCAAGGCAATGTTTTTGCCTAATGACCCAGCCGTGGTTATAGATTACAGCACCATTGCCGTTTCAGCTAGCTTTTTTTTCAGCAAGAGAGAAAAATGAAAGGGTGCCTTAGAAATAAAAAATAATTATCTGGTATTTTAATAATTTTAAAGATGTGAATTATAATTACTTTCCATTGATATCTCTGTTTGTCGTCTGAAAAACATTTGATCATTTCTCTGAAAGCAGATGAGAGCCTGAGATGTCTTTGTCCTATATTCTTAAAAAGGAAAGGTGAACTTTCTAGTAACTTATGTTAGATATTCAGATGATTTACAAGAGATTGGGAAAACATTTCAGTGTAAGAAATTCCATTTAGAAGTTTAATCAAATAGTCATGCAAATGTTTTGTTTACAAAAATGAAACAACATGAGAAACTTAATACCAACATAATAACTTCATCCTGCTGCATACTGAATTTATTCAAAGAAGAAATTTTTGTCAAAAATGAAGAGTGAGGTTTGAAAAGCTGGTGAAGTTTGATGGTGCCAGGAAAATCTTTGCTGTGTTGAGGACACACAAAGGTGTAAAGCACCTCAGTGAGAAACACAGTGGAACTGCTAGAACCACAAATCAGAATTAAGTACAAAGTAATATATTCGCATGATTTGATCCCTCTGCATAATTTAATTAGTCCTGTTATTTAATGAAGAAAAATACTGAAGGTTAGCTGTGGAGACAGCTACTTACATGGTCTTACGATGATGAGTATCCAAACACTTGGATACTTGAATGCACACCTGCTTTGGAGAGGATCTTCCCCTTGAAAAATATGAAGTGCAAGAAACAATTTCTTGCTTTTTTAAAGACTGTAAGCCATTTGAATGAAAAGTTCATCTAAAAAGTACCTCTACTGATTACTTACCTAAGAAGTAATAGAAATAATTTGCCAGTGGCAACCTGTGTTCTGAAAAATTATCAACAAGCATTATACACTAAAGCATTAACACTTCAGGGCATTTTTCTGTTGGGAATACACACAAAAACTTACGAAGATACTTTTTAAATTACTTTGGTTAATCCACCTTAATCTACCAATTAATCTTAAATTATTAAAAAAATGTGCATGAAAATCACTTGCAGAAGTCATATATGTGTTTGCAAAGGTTGAAATTTGAAATAAGAATATCTATTATTCAATCTAAATCGAATCACACAGAGCATCATACTTGCTATGTATCCCTAGATTTTTTCTTTCCATCTGGATGTTCTAAAGTGTCCTTTCACACTGAAGATCTAGGGGATGTAGCTAGTTCTAGAAATAACACATACACTTCAAAGTCAGTCAGGAACAAAGCCAAATTTATGCCTGAGGGTCTGCAGAAATCTAGGAAGAACTGGCTTTCCCAGATGAGTACCCCTCAGGAGCACCTCTCAGGGTGCAGGTGCACAGCCCCACACTTCACTGCACTTACATCCTGCTATGCCACATAGGAAAGAAAAGCCAGCATAAGGGCTGGAAGAGAAGAGTGACATGCTACAAGAGTTTCTTCAGTCTGGGCATCCACCCTACCAGGGTGACTGGGCAGTCAGAAAAGTATATTAGTGCTGTAATCTTGATATGGCTTTAGAGAGTTCATAGCAGAGCAGGCTAATGACCTGCTAACTGAACCATCCTTGCTCTGGTTTCTGCAGCAAAAATGACAGAGAGTACCTATTCTGCTGGCTTTCATCTCAAGTGGAGTCAGAATGGTGTTCAAAACTAAAACGTAAAAACTGAACTAGGGCTAATAGTCTGAAAGGAAGGAATAGCACAGTTCATAGTGAAAGAGGAAGAAGACTGGAAATGGACTGGAGAAGGAAGAGAAAATATTACTTTTCTTCCAATAGAACAGCTATCCATTTATCAGAGTGGGCACTCACTTTTCAAAATAATTTGCTATCACTTTACACCCAACACCATGTTGTCTGTTGCTGGCTGAAAGATACAGGCAGATGCAGATCTTCTGATTGTAAATGGAAGTCTCCTGCATTAATACCTATAGTATCTGGCTTTGTTGGCTAAGGCCATTAATCTTCTGTAGCCAATAAAATTTAAAACAATAATCAGATATCATGTATTTATAATCCCACATACTTCAAAACTATTTCCAGTTTTAGGTTTTGTCATTATTTAATTTAATGGCATACATTATGGCCAAAACAGACAGAAACATTCACAGTAACAGACATAACCCTTCAGATATCCAAGTAATATGCTCTCAACCATTTGCTCTTGCAGATCTTGTAAATCACATTAGTGAACAATGTAGATTTTATTATTAGACATAAACTGTTACATGGGTGAATGATTAGCATTAAGAATGTTTAGCTGGATGTTTAGTCTAACCTTGCCATCCATGTACTGCAGTTTATCATAGCAAAATTATGTAGATATTAGTTAGAAGATTTCTGCTTGTGATACAATTGTTTGAAGCAATAGAAAGAGTTGCTGGAAAGTTGCACATTAATACTTTTTAAAAGGGATAACCTTTGTGAAAATATTTCTCCTTTCCTGCGTTGGTTTGCTATAATATAGTGAGTAATTTTATTAAAAACTATGATTATGAATAGTTAATAATTTTTACTTCAATCCAGGTCTAATAAAACCACTTGGTCATTAAAAATAGTTTTTAATAAGAATTCTTAGAGAAAATAATCCTTTTAAGTGGGTGATTTACATTTTTCTGTGAAAAAGAAAAAGAGTTAAAAGAGATAAAAATATGTTACAAGAATTTTTCTTTCAATGAAAAGCCAAGTCATCTCATTGTAATTAACCTCGCAATGTGTCTTTTCAACAAGTAGTTATGTTTCAGTTTGGAGTACACAAAGAAAATCTATAGCATAATGTCTCATCTCAGAATTCAAAATTGAGAAGGATATATTTGCTCAACACTAACACTTCAAACTCTATTAATTTTTCCTTTGTAAGCTTTTTATGATTTTTTATGATTTTTCCAGAGAAATATAGATGTTGTGTAATCAGGTATGTTTCAAAAAAAGAAACTCATACATGATTGAACTGTTTACATACATTTTCTTTCTTTCTGCTTAAGCCAGGTGGCTTGGGTTTTTATGTTTTGTTGTTGTTTTGTTTTTTCTTTTGCATTTTTTCTTTTATAACCCTATTGAAGCCAAGGCTTTCTCTACAGGAGAAAGTGGTTTTGCAATAGTCTAGGCTCCCATCATCTATTTGTGAGTCAGCTGATCCTTGCATTATAGTAAAATATTGTCACCTCCCTTCCAAAGCTTTGCCAAGTCAGGTTTTATTTCACTGTAAATACTGGTGTTATTGAGTAGCAAATAATCAGTATGAACCCTGTGAAACCTGAAAGTCAGTCATTTCTCAGTGGCCATGATTCCTCTTACACACACACACACCCCCCCCTGTTGTAGAAGACTACAACATTAAATTAAAGTTTTAAAAAATTAACTAAAAATTGAATGAGAGAATTCGGCATGGAAGTAAGAGAAATGTGAAGGTTTTGAGATAGGGTGCATAGACTGGTCTGGTGAAAGTGAAGGAGCTAACACTAGTATGGGAGACATTTTGGGCTGAAAGAGGATGAAGAAAGGTGGCTGTAGGCTGGGGAGTGTGAAAGGCCAGTGGGACAAAGCAGGTCAGGGGTAAGATTTCAGGAGTGGAAGGGACGGTATCTCTGGAGAGCAAGAAACTGTAACATAAACTGGCCTAGGATGTAAGTGACATATAGTCCCTACCCTGTGTTAGGGTTGGCATTAGGTCAAGTTGCTCAGGGTTTCCTTGATCAGGAAGCATTGAATCTGGGCACTTCTAACCTGGATCTGTTGTGACGCAGAGATGTGGATTTACATGGAAGCCTTTTCTCCCCTGCAAGGGAGTGTAATTCTTCCCTTACTCTTCAGCATCCCAACACATATGAGTACTTAGCACTGCTGTGCTCCTAGTCTCATGTTGTATCTTTTGCTAGAAGAAAAAAACACCTTCAGTTGGAATGTTATAATAGTTTTGCAACATAAAAGCATACTCAAACAAACCCCAAACTAAAATGACGCACTAGACTTTGCCAGTAGAATTTCTAATTTTCCTAAGAAAAAAATATTAAATCTCCTAAAGGGAATTGTGTTTAAATAAAAGGTCTGACTTCCATGTTTTTGAAAACTGCTAAAGTAGGAGTGATGAGAAGAGGTTGCAGTAGCTGTCAGGAGACTGAACCACACTGAAGACCCCCAGAGTATATGAAATAGCAACAGACACAGAGTGAGTCATGGCAAAGCTGACAGATACAAAATGCAAGCAATTTACTGATTATCCTGGAAAGATAAGAAAACACCTGCTGCTTGCTAAAGTCCACTATATATCAGCATCAGAGAAAAAAAAGAGGTATTTAAAAATACTCTCCTCATCTGCCTGTATTTCTTTTATTTTATTATTCACATCCCTATCATTTTCACATAAGGAGCTCATACCACAAGGCAAATTGATACATACCTTTTTGGATACAGAATGATACAAATAAAGATTACTTAAATTTACTATTCTGAGAAAATGAGGCTTTTAAAATTCTGATTTGAATAAGCTCTTCTATATGGAACCATTTTAACTCTCCCATCTCCCTCTTTTGGAGATAGCATGCTATTTTTTAGCATAACTTGAATGAAGGGTGTGCTTATGAATTTTTCTCTTAAATAGCAAAATTAGAAGAGAACAAAAAAAGAAGTTAAGGACATTTGTGGGATGGATTTTGATACCCACACTTAACCCAACTGTTGTGGTTTGAGCTCAGATAGCAACTGAGCACCACACAGCTGCTCACTCCCCTCATCCCCTGACAGCGCTGAGAAGGAGTGAAGAAAAAGACCCAGGAACTTGAGACAAGGACAAAGAGGGATGACCTCATCCTTTAAGGCACAGACAAAACCCAGACTTGTTAGGGGAAGAAAAAAAACCCCATAAATTTAATACAGACACTAACAACAACAACACATAACAGACAGAGCGGGACAGTGAGAAGCATTACCAGATCCTGAAAACACCTTCCCCCACCCCTCCCTTCTTCCCAGCCTCAGCTTTGCTCCTGATCTCTCTACCTCCTACCCCCCAGCAGCACAGAGGTCAGGGAATGGGGGTGCGGTCAGTCCTGCTGCTTCTTCCACCCCGGGGAGGGGAACTTCTGGCATTCCTCCCCTGTTCCAGCGTGGTCCCCGTCTCACAGGGGACAGCCCTCCACAAACCAGCTCCGACATGAGTCATTCCCACAGGTCTGTGGGTCACCCCCACGTGTTGCAATCCTCCCAGCACCGAACTACAACAGTGGAGGTTTCTTCCCAGAGGGTTCTGGCCTTCTTCAGGCACAGTCACCTGGGTTGGCGTGGAGCCCCCCCCATGCCACAAATCGGTATCTGCTCCACTGCAGATGGGTGGTGGGGGACGGCCCTGCTGTCTCACCATGGGATACAGGGGAGTCTCTGCTCCAGTGCACTTCCCCCCCTTCTCCTCCTTTCTTCCACTGACCTCGGTGTTTGCACAGACATTCTCCTTGCAACTTCTCCTCACAACTCCCACAACTCCTCCCAGATTCCCCTTCTTAAATAAGTTATTGCAGAGGCACAGCTAATTGGCTCAGTCTTGGTGCAAAAGTGGGTCTGACTTGGAGCTGGGGTGCTTCGAGAAGCTTCTTACAGGGGGCCACCTCTATAGCCCC
This sequence comes from Strix aluco, assembly GCF_031877795.1. Taxonomy (NCBI): domain Eukaryota; kingdom Metazoa; phylum Chordata; class Aves; order Strigiformes; family Strigidae; genus Strix; species Strix aluco. The sequence continues at coordinate 68,391,814 of NC_133935.1, forward strand.
CTCCCCTGCTACCAAAAAGACCCTGCCACTCACTCAAATCAGGACACCAAGTCATGGTCTTGTCCATGAATCCCAGTGCTGCTGGGAACTCTTTTAGAACATAGGTCTGTATCTCATGGGTGAATAAGGATATCAGCATCTGGTCAGTGTTCAATAAGTGTGAAAATATTTTACTTTAATATGCTCAAAGAAGAAAAATTTAGTAAAAAAGATAAACTTGTTTGCATGAGTGTAACCTGCAAATGCTTTTTGACTTTGAATACTACTAGATTTTTGTAAGTGTCATTTTTAAGAACCTGTCTAGCCCAACACCATGGGGCTGATTTTGTATTCTGATTTGTTTTCCCTTTTTCTTTAACCTGATTGATAGTACATGTGAATTGGGTGGTCTCCAATATCTTTCTATTCTAATTGAGTCTCCTGAAAGCCATCCAGATAAAAGTTCAGTATTTTAGAGACAGAGGGCTACATTCTGCTTTGTTTGGTGAAGAAGGTACTTTGTGAATACGTGCATCTGTGATAGCATGTGTCAGTCATTTGTGGCTCTTCTGAAAGCCATTGTGCCTATTTGTGAGATAGCTGCCACATCAAAAATGGAATCTCAGATATTACTCAAGAGAATCACAGGGTATGAGGTTGGATTAAATACTTCCTTAAGAATTAATTTTTTTCTATAAAATCACTTTTTAAAGTGTGTTTATCAAAGTGTTCATCAAAAAGGTAAAACTGTTTTGATTAATACTATCATTAAAATAATATAAATACAAATTCATATATGCACTGAATTTTAGCTGTGCTCTTCAATTTTAGTTTGTATCCATGAAATTTGAAATTAGACTCATTTTAAGAAAGCTGAAAAATTATCACTTAACTAGTGAACAGTCTTGAATCACAGTGGTATTTAATAGCATTCTTGGCCTTTACTGTATGCGTAATATGATGAAACCAAGGACCCTAACTGATAAATTTACATAGGGAAGTGTACTTCCTGGGTGCCAAGCACTGGCAGTGGGGGCTGCCCTGTGCCAGACACAGATGGTTCCAGCTGGCTCCAAAACAGACCCCCCACCACCAGCCAAAGCTGAGCCCATCAGTGATGCTGGTGGCGCTTCTGAGATAACATGTTTAAGAAAGGGTAAAAACAGCTGTGCAGCAGCTCTCAGAGAGGAGTGAGAAAACGTGAAACAGCCATGCAGATATCAAGGTCAGTGTTCTGGCCACAAATTCAAAACATAGCACCATATGAGCTACTGTGAAGAAAATTAACTCTATCCTCGCCAAAGCAAGTACAAGTGGGAATTCTGGCTTTGAAAATATGTTGTGGCAAAAAGAATCTTTTTCTCCATAATTCAGTACATGATGAATTTGCTTTGTTTCAAATGAGCCCAAAGTAATTTTTTTTTTAAACACTAAGAGGATAATGTTCTTGTAGTGAGCTCCTCTTTAGAGAGTGTCAGACACACATGAAGACTTATCAGTATAATGCAAAGAATTGTAGGAACCTTGCAGTTTACTGGAAAGCAGGTTTTTGTTTTGGGTTCACCATTCAATGCAGGAGAATCGAAGTTCAGTAGCTAAAAATACATAGTACAATGTAGCTAGCTATTTTGAAATCCTGGGATATGGCTGTGTGGCTTAAACTGCATCCCTCAGCCTTTCTCTGCTATTTAATTACAAGCTCTTACCTAGAGGTACCCAATCTGATTTGCCTTCCCACAGGACATGTACATGACTCTTAAGTTTAGTCAATAGCATGGAGCACAGTCTTCTCACATTTGGAAGACCCAGGTTCCGATCACATTTATAGGTACATTGACTGAAGTCGGATCTCCTTCTCCTGGCAGAGAAGTGGTCAAAGTGCCTAAATCACTCACCTATCATTTTAGCTAGGTGGCCTTGACTGCTTCCTTGACTGTCATGGCAATTTTAGATGCATCAAGAATAGATCATAATTAATTTACAATGAAAATATTCCTTTTTTTTTTTTTTTTTTTTTTTAATGTGGTGATGACATTTAATATAGCTTCAGCTGAGTTGCAAGCAGAATCCATTATCATGATTAACTCTGCAGCTGAGTTTCACGTGCCCTGGATAGGTTAGTTATTATAGAGCTGCAATTAGTTTCTTTAAAGGTGATCAGGTTTTTGGGTACACAGTTATGGAAAATGCAGACTGGCTTTTTGGTGCCACTGTGGTTATGACTAAATAGCTGCTGTTGAATGCTTTTATATGCTGGCACAAAGTACTTACTGTACTGCTACAGTACTTGATGCTGTGTATTCCTGCCTTGGCACTGCCCTGTTCTATGAAAATAGGCACACATCACACATTACACAATGTATTTTTTTAAATCAGATTTGACTTCAGTGAAAACATTGGCTTAGATGATGTGGTACTTTACTTCCACAGGCACTAAATGCCTCCCCAGCACCATTGATGCCTCATTTGTAATATATTGTTGCTATTCACATTACAGTAATGCCTAAGAGCCAACAGAGAAAAGGTTTCTTCATTCCAGATGTTATACATAGAATAGCAGACATCCACTTGAGGATCTTATAGTAGGGATTGCAGAGACCCAAGATACCATATAAGAGGTATGACAAACTATCTGAATCTCAGATTTACTAAGAGTCTACCCAATTAGACATCCCCTTATTTACAGTAAGTCTCTTGTTATACAGTCTGACATCGGTGTGAATACTCAGACCAGTTCCACAGCCAAGGTCAGGAAAAGACATAGCACACAAACATGGTGGTAGCATTAGTAGATGATCTGTTCTGTACTTTTTATTGATTTTTTCTTCTGTTTTTAAACAGAAATGAATACATATGCATAGAGAGACGCTTTAAACTGGGAATATGTTTAAAGCTCTTGAATTTAATCCTGTGTTCCATTTTCTAGGGCACTGCAATCAACAGGAGTTCTGCCACTCATTGATTAATATTCGAGCAGTATGAAGTCCATGATGTATTTCTGACATGTTGGAATTAGAAATGACACAATATAACTTTGTAATTTTATCTTTGTCTTTCTAAGTAATAACAAGAACAGTTATTAATATTCTGGAAAAGCACAACTGTTCAAAGTTGGGCAAATATATAAAAGGGATTTAAAAGACAAGATTTATTATAATCAATAAATGAATTCTTCATCAGTGTTACCTGACTACCTATGAATCTGGTTAATCATTTTAAAAAAGTACTTTTCAAATAAACTATCTATAGATAAAATATCTTCTGCTATATTGGAATCACAGAAGAGATCATTCACAACTTTACACAACTTAATTATTTAATGGAGACTACATGAGATAATTGGAAGCTTTTTTCTGCATTCTCTTGGGCATATTGATAAAGCATGCAAGAAGTTTTATTTCCTGTTATTTCCCACAATGCATGTAGGGTGAATCTCAGTTTAGATTTTTTTTTTGGCAATTGAAAATTACACTTGTTCTCATGGGTAAGTACTTCTTTCTCCCTCCTCCCCCATGAGGTTATTGAAAGTAATGGTTAAATCTAAGAATGGGACTCATCCGTTCTAAGCTGAAGAGTTATTCCTAACAATGGCTTATCTTACATGTAACATTATCTTAATTTTCTTATTCATGACAGCAAGCAGAATAACGAGAATAACAGAATCTTTTACTATAGCTGTTATAAAAACTACTAGCTGTTAAATTAATTAAGGATAAAATAGAGAACAGTTCCAAACTACAAATGGTGCAAGTGCATGGAAAATGTGAAATATAGGTTTTTATCAATTATCTTTACAAATGAATGGTGAGGGATACAAAACTTATAAGATTTCTCTGGAGTAGCTATCTGAAATATTAACCTCCCCCCCCCCCCCCCAAAAAAAAAAAAAAAAAAAGGCCTTCTGTAGTTTTACTGTTACAAAAATATTTGATTCATTTACTCTTTTACACTTGTGAATCTCAGTAAGCACCATTAAAGATTTTGTGTGCTTTTGATACCTCTGTTGGTAGGCAATGCAACCCTTAAAGCAGCAACATGTCTCAATGTCCTAATAAGTTTAAATTAAACCATTTAAGTGATGTTCTGCTTTTGATGTCTGTGTTACCATGACCTTAAAGGAACTATCCTCATTCCCTCCTTTCCTGTTTAGCTCCAGGTTAGTTGAACTCTTACTGTATAAGAGGGACAAATAATTTATGATAAACCAGAAGTAAATGTCAGATAATGTGTTTGTGTCATGTAATCCTTCTCTATCAAGCTGTAGTTTTCTATGAGATCGAGGGGGATTCATATATCGCTGCTTCCTCATTTGGTATTTCACTGCTATTGGTTAGAGAACAGTATTTTATCTTTTTCATCACATTGCTTATTGTTAAACAGTGATATGTTTTGTAAGTCATGGATTGTATTTGAATCAATGTGCAAAGCATATTTTATATTCCCATGAGATATAAACCAAAGCCCTGGGAGATCTCATTCTACATAAAGTCTGTGGTGAAACAAAAAGTCTCCCTAATAATTAAATGCCATTGATTTGGCTATGAGTAAGAATAGCTGGATTTTGCAGTCAGTACTGGTAACCCTCCAGGCTGAATAGTGTTATGGTAGCAATATGCTTATCTTTTATGGAGGTGTTTAAACTTAAGTTAAAAGAAATTAAGCAACTCAGTATCATTATAGCATAAACATAAAATACTTTTTGATCATTTGGGAAGGTTTTATTTTCTCTTTATATGATCTGTTGCTGTAGGATGCTGAGAATAAAGAACTAACTCAAGCAATATATAGTATGAAGTATACAAAAGCCTCACAAGGAGAACTGAGTGCAGAACTTCACTGACCCTACCTGGAACTTTGTGAGAGTTTCCTGGTTTTAAGGAGCATGTTTGTTTTAAGGAGCATGAACACCAAATTTCTAGTTTGCTTTGGCTAATTTATTGGGTATTTTTACTGAGGTCAGATGAAATTAATAATTTATCATGATTTCAGTTTCAAGAAGATGAAATTTAATGGATTTAACTGAGTTTCTGTTGGAGGTTTGGCATTCTTTTCATTCAGAGGCTCCAACTTAAACTAGGAGTTAAGAAAACATAAAATTATAGAAAGAAAGGACAACACACAACCATATATAGTCTTGGGGAAACAAATCCAAATCAAACACCACTTTAACAAACTGAGTAAAAAACTGTAAGAGATAGGCAATGTCACATGAAAGAATATGAACATTTTTGTTAAAGATTAACAAAGTCAAGCTGTTTTATAATGGCATGATTATTTTTGACTTTTCTTTCTTCCAGAAATGACATCTCAATGTCCATCTAAATGACACCAAGGTAGATAATTGCTCTTGATTGATCAAATATATGCCATTTTTTCAGTGATGATGCATAAGTTTAAAATTAAGCCTGTGCATCAGTGCATTAGTTTATCTATTAAATTGGAGTTTTTTGAACTTGATCAGATGACTGCATCTATCACTGCTTCAGTTCCACATCTACAAAGAATAGTTCCTTTCCTCCCAACAATGCTCCTCAGATACTAAATGCTTACAGTTAACTAACGCAATATATGGAGTACATGAAGTATACTGATGTCACAATTTTTTGTGTGTTTTCAGTCTGTGTCTTGGTTTGCACTGAAGCTGTAGTAGTCAGGTTTTGACTCCCACTGTGGACACACAATGGGTGGGATTCAGTCTATCTAAATCCTGAAAAAATTTGACTGCAGTCAACTAAAGATCCTTCTAAGTCTAGGCAGTTCTCCAATCTATTTGTCTGGCTCAGGAGACATCAAACTCATCAGACATTAGTCATTTGCAAATGCGCCAGAGCGCCAGGGACATGAGTGTTTCTCTTTTACCATGAGCTCTGTTGCCAGACAAGTTAAGGAGACCCAGCTCACCCCAGCACTGTGAAGGAGAAGGGGGACTGTGGGGCCCTAAATGTAAATTACAGAGAGGAAAAAGAACAGATGAACAAAAACTTGACTCTAGCCTAGTGGTTAGGACATTGAAGAAGAAATAGTGCATGTATTGTCAAGTGACACACCAAATGCAGATCTGATTTTTTTAAAAAAAGGAAACAATGGTCACAGCTGTTGATCTTCACATTTGAAATGTGGAGGAACTTCAATTTTATTTAATTTTGGAGAATGTCAGCTATCACTGATGAACATATAGTCATAGTTGTTTTGTATTTGGTTAGTGATGGAAAACCTTTTGAAAGTTATTTTGTATTATTTAAAAAAATATCACTACATATGTAGTCTTTTAAAAATTAAGATATTGCATATCTTAGCCTGGTATCTGGTTTGTTTGAGTGACTGATTGTTATGTAATATCTCAATATGTGTCATCTCTGAAAAACTAAGTCAAGTCGAATATCTCATATGTAGTAAGATTCAATGTACTTGAAATTTCAGCTTCAGTCACTGACTATTGAAAAAATCCTTACCTAATTGCACCTTTTTCAAAGAGGCACCTTCCCCAGAGCTAAGAATATTTGGATTTATTCTACTTAGGTTTTTGATAATAATAAAACCATTATTCATTAGTTTATTTCTTTAGTGGTACCAAAGACAACTTTTTTTTTGTGAACTAGCCAGGGATCCATGTTTTTATATGAATTAGAACAAATATAAGGAAATTGGTATACACAGAAATAATTGATTAGGTAGGGTCTCTCCATTTCATCTGAGAAGCAAGATTAAAGTTGACTTTTTTTTCAGGCATGCTATAATGGAATGGAGGACACTGGTATTTCTTGCACTCCTTCCGTCCTGGTGAGAGTCTGGCTTGCTGGTAATTAACCTGTGCCCCATCTTCTCATCGTCAACATAATATGCTCTTTTCCTACCTTTTAACTGGTTTTTGTTTATTAAATTTGTTTATTAAATTTGGCTTAAGAATTAACATACTTATATACAGCAAAGCACATTGAGGTCCTCAAGGAACTATTGTCATAATACTGACAGTGAGAGGGAAACTAGTCTTCAAATAATCTACTTATATCATCTATGGTGGGTACTACTTGCTTCAGCTCAGAAAGGGAGATAGGACAGCAAACAATCCAGAAAATGGAACAAAATTAGGATTATACACATCTTTACTATAAAGGGTCCTCTTCTACTCCTTGAGGAGCATGACCTTTTGTGCTTTTCTGCTAAAGGAAGTTAAGATCCAGTGTTAGTGGTGCTCAATATTGTTTCTGTAAATTCCTAATATACAGGGAATTCCCACTACATTGTGTACACAGAACTGCTTGGAAATGTTATCCAATTATATTTTAAAGACTCGGAAACTATAATAAAGTGCACAGACTTAGAGAAAAAAAATCACTTTAATATAGCAAATAATAAAAAGTGCTGATTTATTGGAATGCTCTAGTATTGGCATTACTATAGCAGTGGTAGCAAGGATATTGGCACTGGTGAAACTGCAAAGAGAAAACCAGAACAAGTTGGTGTGAAATTGTTTATAGGTAGGCCAAGAGAAAGTAAAAAGCCTGTTTATGAGAAAATGGTTCCCTCTGCTTTTTTTAAGGTCATTGAAGAATGGTTGGAGAGGTCATGAAAAAATCCAGTGGTAGTGAAAGTTTGGCTTCCCTGAACTCTGCAGCACTCACCTGTACTCACCTGTACTGAGGAATGAAGCACACTGCCCAGAAGAGACAAATAAAAACAACAATCACATTTTATGTCACTTTGAAGCATGAGTGTGTACTACTTAGAGGGACAGAAAGTCTTCAAGGACTCTTTACTTGTTTGCCCAAAATGCAGAAGTTGAAGAAAAGGAATATAAAGTACTAGCTTCCTTGAAGGAGGTAAGATTATGTCTGTATTTTAGCAAGGTGCTGGCTAAAATTAGTGCAATGAAGTCATTCTTTCAGCATGTCTTGCTTTCCTGGATGCTAAGAACATTGACTGATGAAAAGCCTGTTATCTTTGTGCTACAGATGCACTGTCAAAGGCATGGTTTCTCTTTCGGTATATGCATAGGAAATATACTACTAGCCTATATAAGCTAACTAATGTGTTAATAAGCTAATGAATACTTACAATACATGCCTCTCCTGTTTAGTTTCAACAGATGGTCACAGTGGCCTTCAGAATATATATTTAAAATAATAAAGTAGTTGTAGACTGCATGAGTTGATGTATCAAAGGAAAGAAAGAAAGAAAAATATTTTGTGAGTACATAACGTACTTCTGATAGTTGACCAAGTATGTATATATTGGTAGAGTTTATATAATTCAACTTCTGCCTGTGTTCAGGTTAATTTTAACACGTTTGCCCATAGCTCTCCCGGTAGGGCATGAAAGCGTTGTAAAGAATTTGTCTTTTTGCTGTGCTTTTTGGAGGAGATAGCAAAAATCAGATTCTGTTCCAGTGTAATGTAGGATCCATACTTTTCCTTTGTAAACCCTCTATCAGATCAAGTGTATAACAACATAAAGAGATTACAGAGTTTCTTTTCAAAAGTTCAAAGCTTCAGATAGTTGACTTCTCTAACAGGCTAAAGCTTCACTTCAAAAAAGGATTTAAACACATGAGAAATCCCAGCAAATTCATAGAGTTTATATATACAGATGCAACTGCACCTTGTCAAAGATTTTAACCATGTAGGGCTTAAGTTGCAATCCAGTGGTAAACTGAAGACACATAGTCAGAATTCAAAGGTGTCAACTTTGCAAATTTGAAACCAAACACCTATGGAAGTCTTACTTCTACAAATAATGATGTACACCAGGATAATTCTAGCAGACTTTAATGACAGGCAATACCTGAGGTGAGTATTATTACCCCATTGGGTGAAAAGCTACAAATCACTGCTTTATACAGGAACAGTATGTCCCTGCACAATATTACTGCAAAGTCTCCAACCTGGAGGAATTAAGATGTATTAGTTCTCATATAAACAAGATGTTGCTTAATCAGCCAGTTCCAACTTCTGCTGGAAATTTCTGTTGATCTGCCAGTGTTTTTTTCTGTACAAGACGAATCCCAAGCTAGCCTACTCCACAAGACACAACAGAATACCTGTATCACTTTACGTTTGTGTGTAGCTACAGCTTCCCCTGATTTCCCAGTAGTGTTTGAGGTATGGATGTTTATTGAAGCATTCCATTTGGAGCTCCAGCATTAAGCTAACTGAGATAAGTTTGGAAATGAAGAGCTTAATCTTCTCCACTAGCTGCTGTTAAATTTCTTCCCCCCAAAATAGCTGCTGTATAAGGGTATAGTACAAAGAGAATGGAGCCATAAATGAAGGGAGTATTGTCATTCAGGATGGAGGTCCTGAATCAGCCAACCAGGAAATTTATAAGGAACAGGATGGTTTCACCTGGAAAAGCCTGGAGCTGTTGTCTGGCTTTTGTTGCCATACTCTTTCTAAAGGTAAAATTGGGGACTTTTGGAGGAAAAAGAAGTGATTAGTATTGGTCTTTGTATTGAATGAAAGGCAAAGGATGTGTGTGTAAGCTACTGAGACCTCAGTGTAAATACTGTTGCTTCAAGGCATGGGGACTGACGTTCTAATTATATAAATGGTAGGGTGCTGTGGAAAATAGAACTGTACTCTAACAACATATGGTACTGAAGACTGGGAGCCTAAGAGATTGCTTAGTTAAGAGGTATCAAGAAGTTGTGGTTTCAACCTTGTCTAAGAATACTAAAAATAATCACCTAATCAATCTAGTCTTCCATTTACTATTGCCAGTTTAATGTCTGATAGTCTTTGGTTTAGGAACTAGATATTAGATAGATTTGGGGGGCTGGGACTGGAAGCTAGCTTTGTGTAGTCTGTGTATTAGTTCACATTGATTTCTGTGCTTCCAGAAATGAGGAAGAAAAGCAGTAGCAACAAGACAAGCTATTTAGGAAGAGCACTAGCCTCATCACTTTCTGTGCTCTGTTCTCCAAGTAGGCATTTTGGCACCCATAGCTGTCATGTTAGAGGTGGAAGAGCATACATCCCTTACTATTCCTTACCTGTATTTGTTTATGGATTTGCTGCCTATGAATTTTTAAAATCCCTTTCCAAACCTGCTGATGCTGTCTGCTTTCAAAACCTCTTGTGGCAGCACATTCCAGAAATTTGCTACAATCTGGAAAGAAATATGACTTACATTCTGTGTAAAGAAATACTCTTTTATCTGCTTGAAATTGAGCTACTATTTTTATCGAGCACCCCCTATTCTTGTCCTGAAGAATTTAGTGAATTTTGTTTGGTATTTGTCATAGCCGCTGCCACCTTGAGTTTTATAAACTTCGATGATATCTCTTATCCCTCTGCTCTCCAAATTGAAGAGTTCCAAGCTTTTTAGTCTCTCCTTGTAAGGCAGCTGCTTTATTGCTTTTAGCATCTCAGCTGATCTCTAACATTGCTATGTCCTCCTTGACATGCAGAGACCAGAGCAACACACACTATTCAGGATATGGGCAGTTCTCAGTTTTATATGACACCAAAATGATATATTTGTCTTGTTCTCAATATTCTTCCCAATACTTTGTTGGCTTTTTGGCTGCCATTGCTTATAGAACTGATTATTTCAGTGAACCCAATGTCTTTTTCCTGAATTGTAACTGCTACTTCTGAGCTTAGCATTGTGTAGGCATGGTTTAGATTATTTTTCCCTAGATGCATTATTGCCTTATATTCATCTACAGTGAATATCGTCTGATGTTACCTTTCTTTTGCCTACTCAGCTTTGTGATTTCCTTCTGGAGTGCCTTGTTACTGCCATCTGACAAAAATGAGTTTAGTATCATGTGCAAACTCTGAGATTTTGTTAAATTCTGCCTCAAGGAACATCCAGTCCTACTCTGTGGTTACACTGTGCTTCACACAACAGGGAGTCTGATTCTCGGCTGGACTGCAGGCACTGTTTTAATGGTAATAAGTATTTAAGAAGATGTCTTGAAGCATGAAAGTATGGCCATAATTCTCAGACTAGAGGATCTCTCTGTTCACTTACAGCACAACTTTAATGTGTTTGTGTTTCAGTCTAGCGGCATGACTGCACCACGTGTAAACATGTCAACTCTGTTTTAAAATTAGCTTGCCTGGGGACAGACAGCAATTTAGCCATGATAATTGGGGCTTTCTACGCTCAGCTGGCACCTTATGTGTGCCTCTCATAGCTATTGCAGCTGAATCCTTTAGTACCTGATCATATCTAGAGCAAAACTAGCTAGAAAATGTCTAGACAAAGTTGCAGAATAGAACTACTGAAGAAACAAAATCTGGGTTTACAAGAATATGATTTTGTCTGTTCTTTAACCCTGTGGAGGCTATTTTCATTCTTCAATTACATCTCGATAAGGCATTTAAGATATGCTTGATACATAACTGATAACACCAGAGGCGATGGCTGCAACGCATATAACAGATAACCCGGTATTATGTGCTATGTGGGGCATTACTGTGCAAGAATATCTAGCAGTAACAGTTAGAGAACACAAGTAGTTTTACTTTGGTTTAGATAAAAATTGCAGTAAAAAAATATAAGGGAAATGTTCCTGAAATAAAATTTATAATAGTTTTACCAGCACTCCATATTTAAATACCGTAAGTGATAAATTTTAAACAGACCTAATGTTTTTTTATTAAGCTGTCACGACTCCCCTCATCTTTTCACAATGTAACCGTTTGCAAACAGAATACTAAAGACAACTGTGGATCATTGCTAATTCTGTTAACTGGATGATTAAAATGACAAGAACATCTGCAAACAACTGTTGCTAGTATTATTGCTGTGCCTGGAAGCTCTGCTATCGTTAAAGATCTGACAGTGTTTCCATTATGAAATCTCATTTTAATCCTCATTGGGTTAAAACCTGGCATTCATATTCTCAGTCCAGAAGACAGTTTTTGGACAACATTTTGAGTTAGCCATATTTTAATTACAGAAAAGTGAAAGAGCCACCAACATTTGATATTTTGTAAGATGCCTTTTATGCTCTAAGATTTTTAACACTCTTCCTAAAATTATTCACATCATAAAGTTATTATGATTACTATACATACTTGGATATTCTGAATAACAGGAAAATGTTAAGTGATGTGACCATTTGAAATGGCAAAATATGTGAAGCATGTGGACACACATTCTGCAAATATTTACACCTGTACTTAATTTCTTAAACATGAGTACACCCTCCCCCTCAGTTTAGTGGAGCTGTTCAAGTGCAAAAAATTAAATGAACATGAAAATATTTTTTGGGTGGCCAATAAATTGCCCTGGTGTTCCTGCAGAACTTTGTTCTAATCTCCCTGGAGGCCACATTGTCTGCTAAGATGTAATTGTACTTAATCGAGGCTGATTGCACACATTGATTAACTTCGGTGAGACCCTGATTTCACTATCTAGATAACACAAATAATATCAGTGTTTTTATTTTCATAGCCTGTGCATATAAGATGTAGAATTTCACTAGTCATTTTTCACCCAGCAAAGCTGAATGGAAGTGACACAGGAGAGAGAGTCCCTGGTGGTCCCTCTGGAGTTTCCTGCTGAAGTCCCTAGTCACTAGGGCTGCAAAGAAGTTTAAGCTGTGAGAAACATGCACTGGGGCTACACGTAGGCCCAAATTTTCCCAAAGCTAAGTGTAAATCTTACATCTTCCTTCTTTTCTAATTAGTAATTATTAGATGTAGTCTGAAAAGTTAGCTATCTTGGGTTCTTGATATTCCAGCTGGTAACTGTAGAATTGTGTAAGCACAGTAATTTCTTCACAAGAAAATGTTACTGAACATTTTGTAAGCTGTATCATTGTAGAAGTTCAGAAGGATGGTGACATGTTTTATCAAATCATGGAATGTATTTAAAAATACATTTGTGAAGTGCAATTAGATTTGAATGTCTCCATTTGTGAAAAGTGATCTTGCTGAGAACAGATTTAGTTTATGATGCTGCGTATGCCCTACAGAAAGCCAGTGTTGAAGCCTGTAAACAAACTGGTATCATTTTTTGAATTACAGATTTGTATTTAATGGACTTTCCAACATAAAGGCATATGAATCTTCTTTTGATACATGTCAAAACTCAGTTTCCCAAAGACATTTTTTGGATATATATTGAAATACCAGGTTTCATTTTTCCTTTGGAAAAAACAGGCCAAGAACATTCTCATCAGTTTTACTAAGCATAGTTGTGGAAATGTAGGTCATCTAAATGAAAAGACTGTATTTTCAGAGATTTCTAGCACATGAGCCAAAATAGGACTAGAAGAGAGAAAAGATCAAAAAATTTCCTATTTTGATATTGACATTATGCAATAAAACATAGTTTTTCTTAATTTTTTTCAACTAAATTGTAACATTCTGATATAAAGTGTATCCTAATAAATGACTTTTCTGACCCCAATATAAATGTATGAATTATACTATAAAGCACTTTGTGTTAATAATAGGAGATATGAATCTCTGAGCAGTTCAGATTTGTGTGCAATTCTGCTGTAGATTTATTTTAAAAGTGAGGATTCAAGTGGAGGATAATTTGCATCCAGTTCAAATGAAAGCTGATACATACAATATCTATTTGAAAACTATTATGTTAGTCTCATCAATACAATGACTTAATCCATAAGGGAGTTCAAAAAATGGTTAATATGTGGTTTTGACTTGCTAATTATTTTTTTATTCCATAGTTTTATTATTCAGACAAATGACCCTCATCCTTTTCTTAAATATAAGCAGCCATGAATGTTTTCTTATAGTGGGACTAATACCTCTGCTTGTTGGTATCATCTAATCCTGATTTTCCTCAAGCATACTATATGCTTCCTAGAAAAATGCTGAGTTTAAGCCTTTGTGTCTTTAAGTATTAGCATGGCATCCAGCAATGTCACATAGTGAGGAATCTTGTCAAAATTGAAAATCATATTTTGCAATAGGCAGATTATTCAAATCAAGTTTATTCCACATGCAATTAGAAAAACAGTGTTCTTTGCAGCTCCAGATTTTTTGCCCCTCTACCTCTCTCCAGCCACATGAATTTAAAGTAACACTTAACAATGGTTGATTAAGGTCAAATCTTCTTGTATTTTATATTTCAATCAGTTTACCTCTTTTCATTCATGGGATTAAGCTGTATTAGAATTGTGTGATCATGAATACTTTTCTGTGCAATTTCTTGATCGAATGTTGATGAAGAATATTTTTGAAGTTTCATTTTGCTTTACTTTTATTTCTTCAGCTGAAATGGTTTTGATAAAGACTAATTTAGTGAGAAAACAATCTAGAAGGAGAAACCGGAACCAATTTTTGACTCTTTTTAGTCACCACCATTTTTTTCACATTCCAGTACTTCCCTATACATTGGGCCTTATGCTTTGACCTTGGCTTCAGACTCTCCCACCAGACTTTGAGTAACTTGAAACAGGGATTACAAGCCTATTACTAAAATTTGCATGGGAAAGCTGAAACACGTTGATGATTTTGAAATCTAAGCACATAAATTATTAGGAATAATCTTCTCTACAATGACAAAGGTCCCAGAATGTTTTTTCTAATCTGTTTTCTTATTACTTGGACACATGGTAAGTAATGTTGTGCAAATAGAATGAAGGTACTTGAAGAAATATAGATTTAAATGATCTCATTTCATGTAAGTGGGTCACTAAGCTGCTTGGCCTTCATTTTGCTATCAGTCAGTAGTAAAAAGATGACTGCACAGCAGCTTTCTCATTTAATGCAGGAGTATTTTTCTGGCATTGTTCATATCACTGACTTTGTTCTTAAATGTGAGGAGCTTGGTGTGTATCTTGGCACAATCCAGCTCTTTGTGTTGGTGGTTGCTCCTCCGTGGAGCAGGAGTAAATGACTGTTATACTTGCTGGTGCAGAGTAGAGGGTGGATGGACTAGAAATAGGTAAAATCACTTACTCTACTGTGAAGAATCCAGGATAAACCTGTTGCGTGACAATTCTATACAGTCTGTGTAGCATATTGAATTACTGTCAATAAAGGATATACAGAGAAGCATCTCAGTTCTGCTTCAAGTATTTAATTTTTCAGCAAATGAATTTTTTCAGACACCTGTTTCCACATCATGATCTGGAAAACAGAGCTTTTATGAACAGACTTTGTCTATGACACCTACATGAGAAGGGTGCACTTGAATATCTAGCTTGATAACTTGGTTCAGTTAACAAATCTCTTACTCTAGGTTTCAGTCCATTTTAAGCAAGTCTTGTTTTATTTATATGTGTCACGTCCCGGTCAGATGAGGGAGACAAGTGACTCAGAATTGTAAATCCCCAACAGAGTGGACAACGGTGAGACAAGTCTCAAAGTCCAAACATTTTTTAACTTCTCACAATGTACTAATTGGGTACATGATAATTGACTAAGTATGTAACGAGTTGTGGCAAGCAATACAGTATGCCTTACATTTCTTAATGGTAGTGAAGGAAAAGGGGAAAAAGGAAAGGAGGGAGATGGAGGGAATAGAGAAATAGAGATCACCAGTCTGGGTTCCTGTGTCGATCCCGCCAGCGAGGGTTCAAGGAGGCATCTGTCTTCCTTGCTTCACTTCACTCTCCAAACCTCCCCCCTCCAAAAACCCCCCTCAATTTATACCCACTTTCCTTGGGTCCGTCCCCTAGGTCGACCCACATACCTACGTATCCCATGTATGGGGAGGGGTAAGGTGTTTCATGGGATGATGTAATTAGCATGATTTTGTTAGTCTTCATTAGCATATTCAGGGGTGTTAACTTTAAAATGCATTTTGTGGATAATGAAGCAAAGGTCATTCACTGGACAGATGCCCCTTGAAATTTGACCAGGTACACCAGAGCAGAACCGTCCTGTCTCCACAGGGCTCCTGCCTCCAGCTGCATCCTGTGTTATTCGGGCAGCCTTATCAGCTTCAACCTCCACACTATCCACCCCATGACTACAGTTTCGTTGCTTGAGAGTGTTTGAGACATTCCTTAGCTCGGAGGGCCTCCACTCCCCCCGCTAACCTTTATCTCTTTCTCAAGCTGTTTTTCTCAGTCTTTGTTTCTCACAGGCCTGTTGCTTTCAGGACCTGTTTTTACAAGTCGTCTCCCACAATACGCCATTTAAAGAGTAGGAAACACACAAGGATAGAGTTTCTAATGCATACTTGGATTCATCAAAAAGAATTTCAGGAGGCTGAGACAACTTTATTACAACTTTACCTCATTTTGAATATAGGCATGCTGAAAACTGTGCTTGACATCAAATAGCTTCTATGTGTTGTGTTTTTTTTTTTTTTTCTTATTTGTTTGTTTCTTTTTAAAATCTGAGATATCCTAGTGGAAAAAATCTTAATAAATCTTACTGCATCACATAGACAAACACAAGTCTATGGGACCAGATGGGATACACCCGAGGGTGTTGAAGGAGCTCGCTGGGGTGCTTGCCAAGCCGCTTTCCATCATTTACCAGCAGTCCTGGCTGACCGGGGAGGTCCTGACAGATTGGAAATTGGCCAATGTGACACCCATATATAAGAAGGGATGGAAGGATGATCCTGGAAATTACAAGCCTGTCAGCTTAACGTTGGTGCCCGGGAAGCTCATGGAGCAGCTCATCCTGAGTACCATCACACAACACGTGAGGGACAACCAGATGATCAGGCCCAGTCAGCATGGGTTTATGAAAGGCAGGTCCTGCTTGATGAACCTGATCTCCTTCTATGACAGGGTGACCTGGTTATTGGATGAGGGAAAGGCTGTGGATGTTGTCTACCTTGACTTTAAAAAGGCCTTTGACACCATTTCCCACAGCATTCTCCTGGCAAAACTGGCTGTTTGTGGCTTGGATGGGCACACGTTTCGCTGGGTAAGAAACTGTCTGGATGGCCGGGCCCAAAGAGTTGTGGTGAATGGAGTTAAATCTGGTTGGAGGCCGGTCACGAGTGGTGTCCCGCAGGGCTCGGTTTTGGGGCCACTCCTGTTTAACATCTTTATTGATGATCTAGACGAGGGGGTCGAGTGCACCCTCAGTAAGTTTGCAGATGACACCAAGTTGGGTGAGAGTGTTGATCTGCTCGAGGGTAGGGAGGGTCTGCAGAGAGATCTGGACAGGCTAGAGGGATGGGCTAAGGGCAACTGTGTGAGTTTCAATAAGGCCAAATACCAGGTGCTGCACTTTGGCCACAACAACCCCCAGCAGCACTACAGGCTTGGGGAGGAGTGGCTGGAGAGCTGCCAGTCAGAGAGGGACCTGGGGGTGTTGATTGACAGCCGGCTGAACATGAGCCAGCAGTGTGCCCAGGTGGCCAAGAAGGCCAATGGTATCCTGGCTTATATCAGCAATAGTGTGGCCAGCAGGGACAGGGAAGTGATCCTGCCCCTGTACTCGACACTGGTGAGGCCGCACCTCGATTACTGTGTTCAGTTTTGGGCCCCTCACTACAAAAAGGACATTGAATTACTCGAGCGTGTCCAGAGAAGGGCAACGAAGCTGGTGAAGGGTCTGGAGCACATGTCGTACGAGGAGCGGCTGAGGGAACTGGGGTTGTTTAGTCTGGAGAAGAGGAGGCTGAAGGGAGACCTCATCGCCCTCTACAACTACCTGAAAGGAGGTTGCAGAGAACTGGGGATGAGTCTCTTTAACCAAGTAATAAGTGATAGGACAAGAGGTAATGGCCTCAAGTTGCGCCAGGGAAGGTTTAGACTGGCTATTAGGAAGCATTTCTTTACAGAACGGGTTGTTAGGCATTGGAATGGGCTGCCCAGGGAGGTGGTGGAGTCCCCATCCCTGGAAGTGTTTAAGAGTCATGTTGACATAGCGCTTAGGGATATGGTGTAGTTGAGAATGGTCGGACTAGATGATCTTCAAGGTCTTTTCCAATCTAGATGATTCTATGATTCTGTGATTCTAAAAGTGCATGTTATTTCAGTCTGTGATCAGGATATATTTACCAGTGTCAAATACTGCTTTTGGGATTCTGGAGGGAAAAATGCTTTGAAATGGCAGGCATTATTATAATTAACAATTGTTTGTTTTCTTTGGAACTACTTTCCTCCACTGTGTAATTTTCTACTTTTTTTTTTTGTGAATCTGTGTGTTAGTGCCTCCTACAATGAAAGTTTGTAGTTGAAGTCTGACATCTAAATCATCAATACAGGGATCAGTACTGTATTGTCAGAAATGGTTATAGATACATACTGAAAGTTTATGCAATTGATAGTTGAATATTTATACATATAATCCTCAAATGGAAAAAAGCAACTTTCAAGTACGATATAAACATATTAAATGTTTTATATGTAGTATGATAAACTAACGCACACAAAATATTCTGTTTTAAACAAATACAAATACAGAATTCTTTTTTGAAAAGCAAGTAGAAAACTATTTAATATATTGTGTTACCATATAACTAGATGATTGTACTGACTCCCAATCTCACCTAAGCAAAGTTTCACTGTGTTTGAATATGATGCTTGAAGTAAGTGAAGGATGAAACCCACGAAGTATTTAAACTTAAACTCACACTGATCTATGTAGAGAGTTAGGAGCCTGTATGCCTTTGATCTTGCTTTAATCCACTTTTCTCCGGTCGTGAGATATTAAAAATCATGGGGCACAACTTGAGCTCATGTAATTTGTTATAGTGCTATTGAAAGTTAATGGAGCTGAAATGCCAGCTGAAGGTCTACCCCATAACACTTCAGCTAAGGTACAAAAATCTGTAGAGCTGAGCTATTACAAGTCTCTTCCTCAAGAATGCCTTTCTTAGACATTTTTCTGCTTACATTTATATTTGAGAAATTGCATTGGAATTGAGGAAAGAGGGCATCATCTTCCTCTAATTGTAGCTGCCACACAACCAAATCAAACCTGAGTTGCAATGTGTAAAAAGTGAACTTCTCCTATTCCTAATCCAGCATTCATATTGCTCCAGTTAATCTCATTTAGGAGTAAGAGGCCAGCTTTAATTTGCTGTGAAGTTTCATAGTCTTAGCAATGGGAGTTGGGCAGGAGCTTGTAGTGAATCAGTACCTAGTACCTTACCTCTGCCTTTTCATGAGCTGGAGATTGTGTCACTGGCTCCAGGTCTTCAAAGACAGCAAAAATACAAAAGCCCTTCTTAAACTGGTCCCCCAAAGAGTCATATATGAGTCAACTTTCTGGAGGAAACTGGTCTTGTATCTGATAATGTAACTAAGAGTGTTGTCTTTTTCCTAAAAATATACTTGCTGTATTATAAGAAGACATAATTTTCTTGTGTATCTTCATTACATATTTTATATTCATGAATGTTAAATTGAAAACAACTCTGAATGAAAATAATCTGTAGGCATATTGTTTGTACCCCTTCCCTCCTGCTTTTAAGAACATTTAGGTAAGTCACAAGCCATAACTAGTGTGGTTTGTGATCTCATCTTTAGGACCTCATCTTTAAAGTCCAGCTTCATCAGTGTACAAACGTGTTTTCACTTTGACGGGAGAATCGTTCCTGAACTTCGTATGTGCTCTTTAATGAAAAAGAATGTTTCCATTGAGATTATAACTTGATTTGGAAATGAACTTTTGATGAGATTATAAGTAGTGAATAAAAATAGACATTTTTTTCCTACAATGTATCTGAAGACCATTAAAACTTTAATTATATAAATTTTACATCATGACTGAACAGAGTCATACTAGCAAAGGATTGAGTAAGCTTGTTTGGTTTGTGTTCCATGTTCATTATCTCTAAATGCATGTGATGTTTATGAAGGTGAAATAGAAAGGGAAGAACTAACCTCAAGTGTTGTGTGTGTCTTGCTTCTTAGCAGTCCTCAATATTTTACAGAGAGAAAAACATCTTGATAATTAAATTGCTTCCACATCTGTGCAGTGGTGTCAGCAGGATGCTGCCATATTGCATATGTTTAACAAATTACATTTAATTTGTCTTTATATTTTCATTATGGAAATTGCATTCATATTATTCAACAAGAAGTGTCACCATGTAAGAATGAGAACAGAAAATGGAATAACAAAACTGATTTTGAATATTTGCAAGGTAGATTCATTTTAACCAAGACAATAAAAGTCTTGCTTTGGCAAGTTACAAGAGAAATAAACAAACAAGCTTGATATTCAGAGGAAACTGATTAATGAAAAAATTATTTACTTCTGTAGTGTCGGAAGTGTTCATAGCATTAAAAGATAGAAAGGAAAATGCAGTCCAAGGGGAATGGAAAACTTTAAGGTTTGATGAGGAGTGAGACTTGATAGAGCAGCAGTGAACATGCCACAGAGCTTTGGGGCATAATTTGAGTTACTTCAAATTGCAGGTTAAATTTAATTGTGATTGTTATCAATTGTTTTGTGAAAACTGTTTTCTGATAAGTAAACCTCTGTGGGTTTTTTGGATTAAGAATAGAAGTAAACAAGCCATCACAAGAATAATTTTAAACAGTGGTTGTTAAAAAAAAATACAGAAAATAGGCTCTCCTCCTCTGGGTGTGGTGTAATAAAACTACTTATCTTCCAGGCAGTTTTAGTCAATACCCTCTGTCTGTAACAAAGAGACAGATTTTTTTTTTTTTTTTTCTGTTTCTCAGTGTTAACAAAGTACATAGAGCTGATATCCAGAGGTAAGAACTACCACACCTGAGAATAGAGTTCCTTATAGATTAAGGCAGGTTGCCCTGTTTAAATATTTGCATGACTGCATTCTCTTAATTTCTATTCTATCAATTTGCATCCAATTTAGAGTGGTGCCTCAGGTGCTCATTGATTTCTGTTTGCTGTTACTAGGCCCCTTCCTTTCTGGCACTAAACACAAGCAGAACATAAAAAATGGAGTGTTCCCTGCAGCTTTTCCTGGTAAATAATTTTATTACTTGGCATTAATCTAGACTTTTCATTAGTGAAGAAGTACACTGATGAAGGCATGTCTCTCTTGCTGAGGCAAAAGATGGGCAGATGCCACAGTGATCATAAGCTAAATTTGGTGGAGAGAGAGGAATGACTCCGATTTCTATGGACATGCACATTGCTATGTTGACAGACTCAAGGCAGCAACACAGTTGGATAGCGGGTGAGGACAGGCTCTTGTCTGAACAAGGGCACCTACTTAATTGTCAGTGGTAGCACTTAGTAAGGAAATATAATTGCAAGGATCTTCAGAGAAATTGGGTTGGCATAAGATGGTATCTTTTGGAGTTATACTCTTTTGGAGCATGGTGCTTTATGTCTTCCCATGCACAGACAGTGATGTCATTTTGATGAGCAGTGAGTAAAAAGACTAAGTAACATAGCTTCTCACTTTTGCCATGTTACACTTGCACTGCATGCAGCTGAAACTAATTCCTCCTTTCTTCTTTCTTTCACTCAAACAGGCAGAGCAACAGCTCTCCATTTGGCTAATCAAACTTTCCTTGAAATGTAATACATTCTGCACAGAGGAATTTTGAAGATTCCTAAAATGAGAAACAAATTTTAATAATATGTTGTAGGAAATCTGTACGTTTGAAAATCTTCTCCTGGACCTTTAGTACTGACAGATGTTCTGAGATATCTTCCTTGGTGTATCTCCCAGCAATTCATCTGCCCCTTTGAGCCCCAGACACCAATTTTATCACCATCAGGCCCTCATGACATGTAGTGTCCTCTCAGTGATGCCTCTACACTTAGTCTCTTGTGTTAATCTCAAAGACATCCTTGCTTTCTCTTTTTTTAGCTCTTGCAACCCCTCCATCTTTTTTCCCCCAAATTCAGGCCCCAAGCTTTAGCAGAACTGCATAATATATCCTGCCATGAATTTTGAGTAATAGTGGAGGTAATTATGACTTTTATTAAAACACTTGTTCTCTGTAGAAAATTATGGTTTTTTCCCCTCATTGTATGAAATTTATTGATCTTTGGAAACCCTCAATAAATTAACCTTTCTCAAATTTCACATTCAGAAAAATTGTCCATGAACCATAAAGGAGATAATTTGGTCTTAACCAAGGGTGTTGCCTTTTTCTGTTTTATGGCCCTGGGCCTAAATTTTGGGGAAGGTCCTCCTTGATTTTGTTCCCCTTTGTTAATACAAAGTTTCCATACCACTGTTTTCTTTCATGACCATTGTTTTTTGCAACTTTCTCAGGGGAAAAAAGTGCATATCCAGATCAGTCCACCCCAACGTGGAGTTAGTATGTCAGTGGACAGGTGGTCAGAACCTATACAGAATGATTGCCCATTTATTCAGCACTGGTGAGACCACATCTGGAGTGCTGTGTCCAGTTCTGGGCTCCCCCGTACAAGACTGACATTGGAGTAGTTCCAATGGAGGGCTACCAAGATACTTAAGTGAGCATGTGATGCACAAAGAGAGTCTGAGAGGAGTGATTCTTTTCAGTCTAAAAAAGACGAGGCTAAGGGAAGACCTTAGGGAAGACTGTTGTCTTTAACTCTTGAAGGGGAGGTTATAGGGAAGATGGAGGCAACCTTGGTTCAGAGACGTACAGTAAAACACGAGGCAGTGGGCACAAGCTGTAGCAAGACAAAATCCAACTTAAAGAAGGAAAAAAAATATTCACAAAGAGAATAGTTAAGTTGTGGAAGAGGTTGTCCAAGGCTGTGGGGTCTCCATCTTTAGATATATCCAGAGAGTAACTTGAGAAAGCCCTTAGCAACGTAACTGAACTTTGAAGTTGACCCTGCTTTGAGCAGGGATATGGATGAGATGAACTTCAGAGATACCCTCCTGCCTAAATTATTTTGCTGTGGTGTGTCTTCTCTACCTCTTTGCTAGCTGTGTAAGGACATAATAGGGACCTTGCTACCTACCTCAGAGTGGATTCTTCCTAGCCCCAGGGACTGATTAGTATCCCACATAAAATTCCCAATGGTACTTTTCCAAAAGTTGAACTACAGAGATATGTGAAAGGTTAAAAGACCTAATTTTCAACAGATAGCCATCATTATTAATGAGCACAACCCAGGGAGGGGAAAAAAGAAAGCAATTTAAATTCAAAGTATAAAAACATTTTCATTGATTTTGTTCTTTTCCCTTTTTGTGAAAAAAAAAAGTGAAAAATATTACTATAGCTGTTTGTCCCTGCGTATTTTATCCATCATTAACTGCGTATGAATTGTGCACAAATAGAGAAATATGGGACATGCAACATAATTGTTAATATTTCAGAGAAGATTCTCCATCACTATGGAAGGCATTAGTCATATTTCACTCCTCCAAATCCTTGAGAGTGAGCTCAAGAATGCTGCAGCTCAGAATTCAACCAGTGGCTTTCAGCTTTTTCGCAGACTGCCTTTAAGAAGCAGAACTGAAGGAGTTTAAGTGCTTGTAATGGATCCCTCTGAGAAATGGTATAATTGGTATGGCACTGGTCTGCTCTCTTCCCGCTGCCTGTAGGGTAACTACTACATTCTCAGATTTCCCTCAGGATGAAAGAACTTTGGCTGACAGATGCCCTATACATGGAATGCATTGCTATAACCCAAACCTGTATGAAGAGGAAAATTTTCAGTTCCCCTAGAGTTTCAAGAAGTGTGACTCACGTATTTGAATAGAAATAAGAATACCTTTCTAGCTACTACTCTAAGTTATTTCCCCTTCCTTCTATTCACTACCATTGAATCAACACCCAACAGAGGAGGAAATTACCAAGGGCTACATCCCTCAGATGGATATTCATTTTGTTTCAATTGTTATTGGATGTTTAGCCCTAATTGTCTCCTAGTTTGACCCAAAATACTGTTGTCTGAATACTGCTGCATTGGGTTGTGAGAGTGGCTGGGCAGCAATTGGAATATTTAGCATCCCCTCACTTTAGTAAAACATATTTTCTTCTTTCCTGTCCTTCTCTGTCTTTTTCTTAAGATCTATTATTTTTATCTAACTGTCCCACAAACATGCTCTTCTTACTAGTTCTATTTGTCCATTATTTTCTTTGTAGTGTCACTTCAACCTCCCAGTCAGCTTTTTATCCTTTGCCTTTGCATGTTGCAGTCTGATCTCTATTTATTCATTCCTTCTTATTTAGTCCTTTGCTTCCAGTTTTCTCTTTTTATCTCAATCCATCTTTTTTCCATCTTTTCTCTTTGCTGGAATCTAATTATATTTTCATTTGTTATTTCTAACCCCTCCTCCTATGTGAGAAACTTCTATTTGGTATTTCTGTTTGGTGTGCCAAGTCTATTTCATAATCTGCCTCCATTTCTGTTAGTCCTGTTTTGCCACAAATCCTTTCTAGGGAGGATGAAAACATGTCAGTTTATTGCTTTCAGTTACATGTGGTCCATATGCATCTATTAATTTTCCATTTTCCTATTCCTTTACTATTGCTCTCTCAGTTCATCGTCTACCCTGTGATCAGTGAAATTCCAAGGTACAGAACTATCAATAAGAATAATATCCTGATGATATAATATTTTGTCTAATTTGCTTCTATTATATGTATACATAAGTCAAAAAGGTCAGGTAGAAATGCTGAGACATTCACAGATGAGCAGAATGCAGTGCTCTGTTCTGTACAGCAGCACAGACTACATACTGGAATCATAGCACGGACAGAGTTTGAATGATGCAAGGAAGCAAATTGTCCAATTAGCCTGGCATCATTACCAAGAAGCTTGAGAAATGGAAAAGTAAAGCCAACTAAAGCAGAGGTGTACAAAGTCTGCCTTTTTGAAGATAATGTTTCCTTTCCTGAAACTTTATTTTAGGCATTCAAGGTCTGTGCTGAGTTATCTAAATGAAATAAGGTTTTGTTTAAATCTAGCTCAAATTAGATCACTTTCTAACACTGATGATAAGGTTTTTTATTCAGAAGTTCCAAAACGTACAGAGTATCAGAGTAGGAATAATAGTGACATTGTTTCCTGGTATTTAATGGAGTAATAAACAGCAGATCTAATGTTGGGAGATTAAATTCTAAATCCAGTCAAGAATGTTTTAGCTGCACTTCATTGCTAATGATAAGATAATTACAGTGGAGATCAGAATGAAAGTCAGAGAAAAAGAAAGATATGTAGTGACAGGTTCTTTATTGGAAAAAAAAGAAAATAACAAAGAGTGCATTTCTATATCTTGGCGGGATTGTTCTTACCTTGCTGATTTGTTTTTCCTGAGATAGAAGTTGCCTATTTGTGGTTTGAGTTCCTTTATTTTATTAACAGCTTCCTGGAGTTCAGAAAATGCCATTTTTTTTTCTGCCTGATGTACTGTGTACTTTAAGGAATGGCTTTCAGAGAAGATGGCCAAGTCCATCACTAAAGCATTCACTAGGACAAGTAACAAAGGCATGGCAGTGATGAAAGTTGCATTGCTAGAGTAAAAGTTTCTTCTATCTGCTAAAGTGTATAAGCTGCAGGTTTTCTGCAAAAAGTTTCCTTCTCATAATTTTATTGTTTTGATCTTCCATCCAACTATGAACAGAGAATGAGAACACATTCTGTATCTGTAAACAAAATGATGACTGACATTAGATCATAAACACCAGAAATACTTCATTTTGTCTTAACAGAAGTTTCAAGGTTTTTTCATAGCATCTTGTGTGGTGCTATGTTTTGGATTCGTGACAAAAACATTGTTGATAAGATACCAGTCTTTCACCTATTGCTGAACAGTGCTTACACAGTGTCAAGGATTTTTCTGTTTCTCACACCAGCTAGTAGGCTGGGGGTTAGAAGTTGGGAGGGGACACAGCCAGGACAGCTGACCCCAGCTGACTAAAGGGATATTCTGTACCATATGATGTCATGCTCAGCAATAAAACTGGGTGAAGAAGAAGGAAGGGGGGGATGTTCGGAGGATGGTGTTTGTCTTCCTAAGTAACCATTACCCGTGATGGAGCTCTGCTTTCCTGGAGATGGCTGAACACCTGCCTGACAATGGGAAGGCATGAATGAATTCCTTGTTTTGCTTTGCTTGCACGCAAAGCACTTCTTTATCTATTAAACTGTCTCTATCTCAACCCACAAGTTTTCTTACTTTCACCCTTCTGATTCTCTCCCTCAGCCCACTGCAGGGGAGTGACGGCTGTGTGGTGTTTAGCTGCCCACCAGGTTAAAACACAACAAATGCTTTAATCACAATGCACTTCAACTTAAAAATGTAGTTCCTTTATTGAGTGCAAGAGTTTGAGAAACAAAAATATGTGATCCTTTCATGACTTAATTATAAGAACCTCTGTTAATTGTGGTAAATGGTTCGAATTTCAATGAATAGTCAAGAGACAAAGGCAGATAAACAACAGAGTAGAAAAGAGAAAGGAAAAAAAATGTTGAAATACCTCAGAAGAGATTTCAGTCTCCTCTCTCTGGTGCCTTTGTTTTTCACTTCTTTCATTATCTTTGGTCACTTGTCTAGATCATGGTTCTTACAGTTGTTCAGAGAACTGTCAGGTCCATTAGTTCCTTGAGTCCATTGATTCTCATTCTTTCTTTAAGACCACTGTCAGAAAGGTATAAAAGATGCTAAAGCTCTTTGGCTCCTGAAATGCTGGTTTAATACATTCTATTAGAAGATGTCCAGTTAGATGTTTTAAATCTACAGCTACAATAGCATATAAGAAAGGTTTTAAGCCTTGAGCTGGCTTTTTTATTTCTTCCTTCCTGAGTGGTAAGCGAAAATAACTGTGAAAAGAACTGAGAAAAGTACAGCCATACTGTGAAGAACAGGACCACTGAAAACTCTCTCTTTGCAGAGTCTCATAGGCCTGAGTGAGATTTTTAGCATTTTTCTTCATTAAGGACAGCAGTAAATGTCTTTTCCATTTATTCATTTGTAAGGAGTTATAATCCTTGAAAACTCTATCCCATTGGTTAGATTTGAGAAATACATTTGAAAGTTATTAAGAAAGTAATAGCTACAGGACATGAATATGCAACCATTGAAGTGCTAAGGCTTGGACAATAATGTGGTATTATCATGTAAAAAATTTGGAAAGCCAGTCTAAAGTAAACAACATGGCAAAGCTCACAGAAGTATTTGAGACTTATTCTGCTATTTATTACAGGAACCCTTCATTTTGTTTTCATACTCTATTCTAACCAGGTCAAGAGTGTGCTGTCCTTCCAGTATCACCCAGCTCAGTTGTGCAATGTAGTGGTTCACTCAAGGTCAGAAAACCAGCAGTTTGTGCACTCTAAAATGCAGGGAAAGGGATGGGGAGAAGGGAAGGAATAGGGAGAAAGATTTCCAGATTCATGTTTGGATGGAGGCTCCTGCCACTAGGATGATTTTTGCCACAAATGTTCTGGCTTCGGGGAGAGGGAGAAGCAGGTCCTGGGAGATGTGTACTTGGCGATAAGAACTTGGTCAAATATGACTGAACAGCCCCAGACTCATTCCTGTGACAGTTTATTTGAAGATAACTTTTAATATGTACCTCATGATCACTATGTCAGTAAACTTCTGGAAAAAGATTTCTGTTTTTTTCTTTGTCAAATGTTCAGTATGCTTAGCAAGACCTTGTCACTAATCTACTCCTGATTCTTAAGCATGGGATCCTTCAATCATGTCCCAAAGTATTTTGTTGCACTTTTGATTCATAGCATTGTATGCTTTTGAGATTGCATACAAAATACACAAATGTGAAAATGTTACAGAAAGGACAGTTGTATAATTTAGGGCTCTAATGATAGAGTTTTGCTGCCTGGTCTTCCATTTAAAACTGAAGTTACGAATGGCTTAGTTACAGTGAAGTTTGTATTCAAGTGCTCCAAAAAATTAATCCTAAAATAAAGAGCTAATCTAATAATTGATTAAATGAGTACATGATCTGCTCCAGCACGGTAGGAGATCAATATTTAATACATCCTTGATAAGTATATATAAAGTCTAGTCACACCCTTCATTAAGATATGTTGACAGAGAAGTTCATTTACTTGGACAACTACCAGGATTCAAAATTTAACTGTTAAAAATGTTGTATTCTACATGGTGAGTTAACAGTGAATAAGACTGGACAAATTGATTAACTGGAATTAAAATGATTGTACAACTGTAAGACTATCCTACTTCTTGTCTGAAAATATATACTGCTTTGATGTGCAGCAAAGCATTTACCTGTTAGCTAACTGTATACACTACACACTGTAGTTAGCAAGATTCATGCTTTGTTTTAATTGCTTCAAACATTGGATCAAACTGCAAAGAAAACTGCCTGAATGATCTGGACAGGTTTATTTTTCTTGTCATAAGTTTTAGGTGGGAAAATAATATCTCACTGAAGAAACTGAAGACCGGAAAAAAACCCAAGGGTCACTTTTTTACTGTACATATTCACCTGAAATAGTACTACAGAAAATAGCATGACAGCAACGGTTTTATTCATAAGTTCTTATGCAAATGGTAATTTCCACAAAATTAAGTATTATTAGACTTGTCAAGTATATAAGTGAATTTTTATTTAAAACACCTTCTAATTACACAGATTTATTTTCCTTTGGTAATAAATATATATTTGTATGACTGAAAATTGAAGTAACTGTTTGGGGAGAGCTCAAGTGTTCCATGTGTGTATATATATGTGTGTCTGTGTGTATGTAAGTGTGTATCTACATGTACACTTTAGAAAAATTCCTCACTAGTGCAGAAATGAGGCACTAACTATAGCTTCACAACTGAAATAAGTAACAGCTATCACTGTACCTAACCCATTTAGTAATGGCCATCAATTCCTCGGACAAATTGAATATGACTGAAGAGAGCCAAAAGACTGCAATATAATTAAATGAAATTTATATAAGAGCATCCCTCCTCTCATTTAAGCTGCATGAGAATTAAAGAATGTGGAGGCAGACAAAAGCTCCAGGAATTTTCCTCGGAAGACTTGTAGATACTCAGTTTTTCCAGACCTATGCATTTAAAATAAGGTGAATGGATAAAATCCCCTGACTAATAAGAATTCACCCTGTCTGCTCGGGAGGGAGAAACATCAGAAGCTTGTCATATCTATTGTGCATTAAGTGAAATATTTAACATCTTATTTTTGAGTAATCAAAATAGCTTTAACTTAAGTGTAACTTTTCTTCATTTATACTCTATCATTTTTATTCAAAGCAGTTCTTTATCTTCCCTTTGTAATAGGAATAATACAAGAAAATGTAATTTATACAGTAGTGTAAAAATTTCCGAAGTTTTTAGATCAATAAATTTAACTTTCATGACACAATCTAAAAGAGATTTGTTACGTTGCATGCATGAAAAATGCCTTGTTTAGTAATCATTCTGATATTATGTTGTTTTAAATGCAAAGCTTGATGTAACTGTGTTATTAAAATCTATTCCAAAACATATCCCAGGGGTCTCTCTTGTCATTTTGACTCAAGCTTGTGCATAAATTTCCAGCTGTAGAGAAATAGTCTAAGTAGCTGTTGTCATGAAGCAGCTGAATGGTCCTCATGAGTCCTTCCAAGATTTATAAAGATGTAGTTTCAGAAAGAACTTCTTCTAGCAAGATGTGTATTATATGAATTCAAACAACATAATTCTCCCTATAATTTAGTGAAGCTGTATTCACAAGTTCCAGACCCTAGAGTATTTCTATGTAGACCTCACAGATCAGGATGGAATCCTGAAAACACTAGAAATAGAATTAAATGCATTCATTCTGTTTGAATTTTTATTGTAATTCAAGTCATATTCAACCTAATTAAATATCCCAAAGGAAATCCCCTTTAATGTACAAAACTGGGCTTAATCTAGCAAGACACACACCCTTATGAAGTCAAGCAAGATCTCAACTGGCATAAATATGGAATGCAAGTTCTGTGTTAGTATAATTTTACACAGTTGAAACTGTGAAGAATTAACTATTTATAATTACCCTGCTGCATTTTGTCTGTGGAATGTCATGAATAAGAAACCTATGGTCATATTAGCAGTGCTTTATCACCAGTGAAAAGCATCAAGCATCCATGTATTTTCACATACTTTTGACAATGGCAATCAAGAAAACCGATGTCAATTTATTTCACCAAATATCATAGTGATACTCCGGACCAATAGGCTTGGGGTTTCTCTGAAGATGAGGATTGATCCTCTTCTCTGGAATTCATCAGAGAGCAGACAAGAAATGGATGTGCAGGTCTCCCTAGAAACAGGACATTTGGACCAAATCTGCATACTGTTATTAAAGACCGAATATACTGGTTTGCTCAGATCCACAAATATTCTAGGAATGCCTAGTTCAAGGAATAGGTGGGCCATTAAGAGTGACAGCTTATTAGCACTCCTTTTTTTCCCCATTTTTAAAAAACTTTTTTTATTATAACACTGTTGTTTTCCCTCTTGTAACAACCTTTCATTCATCTCTTTTTCCTCCACTCTGTAATTCTTCCTAGGCACATATATTCTACTTTCCTTCAATCCTCCCATTCACTCCCAACGCCCCTTTCCTCACAGCCATCCCTCTAGCATGTATTATTTCCTTTTTCTTTAATCCTCACAGGCTGAGATGCAGTGTTTAGCAGTGGCGTGGAAAGCCACTGGTTAGCTGATGTGGATCACACGGCTGCCAGGCTAGGCTGCCAGAAATCATGCATGTTCAGCTGGGTTATATGCATGAATGCACACTATATATCATGTTGCAGGGAAAATCTGCTCAAATCACATAGTCATATCAAATGAGGATTAAAGCAATTTGATTTATTAATGACATAATTATGTGAGACTCAGAACTATACATTCAGGATCAACAACAACAAAAAACAACAGAAAAACTGCAGTACTACACACACACAGATTTCTGGACACCCTTCTCCAGCTAATCCACGGAAGTTATAAGCCCTGCCATCTCACACCCACACAGCCACACGCACCCCGCCCCGGGCAGCCGTGGGTGCTCCGGACCTGGGGTGGCCCTGCCGCCCCCCGCCCCAGCCCGGCCCGTGGGGGACAGCAGTGCTGGCAGATGGCCCCCACCCCGTTTCTTCCCTGGGGTCTTTCCCCTGTTACACATCTTTGTGGGGGGTTTTTTATACTGCATTTCAAGCTGTCTCCCTCTTTTTTAAATTTTTTTTTTATTTATTTTTTTCCCTGCCAGAAGTCCCTTGGTAATCCTCTGATAACTGCTTAATCCAGTTGATTGTCACTTTCCTCTTCAACATGACCAGTGTGGGGCAGATGCCATCCCAGGCAGTTTGCTGTATTTGATTCACCCATATGGTGACACCCATGGTGTCTGCACCCATATTCTTAACAAATGTTATACAGGCCATCTGCCAAGGGTGAGCCATGCAAGCACCCCCACAGGACATTATACAGGCCATGTTTTGTATAAGGCTTGTCTTCAAGTGTAACTTTTAAATCTTTGAGCATAATCTCCAGTGACAGTTTTCTCAGAGCCTGCAGGCTTTGCTGAACTCTTGCATATAAGCCTGGCTTACTGCCTAACCTTCCCACTCCACAGTGGCTGGAGATTAGATACAGAGCAGTCTTCAAGCACAAGAAATTGGTTAGCACAGATTTGTCTGTTTTGAGTTACACCCCTTTGAGCCTCACTTTTTCTTTCTACTGCTTACAAGCAGAAACAAATCTGGATGGACATACAGACAAGTATGTTGTAGATTAATACCTGGAAAGCTCTGCAGGGAAACCTGAGACAGAACTCAGAGTCAGGTTTGAGAAATAAGAAGCACAATATGGGTCAATTTGGTGTGGGTAAGGATGATAAGGTCAACAAGGAAGGTTGGCTTCAGTGGCTAGGCTAGTTGACCACCTCAAGACTGAGCATAAATATCATATATTTGCGTACATGTAGTTATAGAAAGATGGAGACAAAATCTGTCTCAATACTACTGCTTAGGCAGTTTGCAATGACAATAATGCCTTAAACTAATTATAAATCAAACAACCAGAAAATATTTTTTAAAAATTATTAGAATGCTATAAAGAAACATTTTAAGAAAGGGAAGAAGATGACCATTGAAATGGAAAGAAAATTTGCAGTACTCTTTAAAGAGATTTAGAAGTCATAACTGTTTATGCATTATTTTAATCAAAGACATGCTTAATAGTCATTAAAAATAAACAGTAGAAATTGAATGATCTAATGATCATTAAAAAAAAACTGGTTATAATTTATGAACCTTATTTCTTAACATATACAAATATTTTTTTTAAATCACACTTTACAACACAAAATCGTAATTGCAGTAAGACACTTCTGTGTGTGAATTATGAAGTATTATTTCGCACTTCATTGCACAAATGGCACTTAACAACATGTCAGGCATGAAGTAATATGCCATTATTCACATCCCACAGTGTCTTATTGCTTATCCCTCAGTGTCTTTTGGTTAACATATTTTCCTGCATTCTCAGCACTTCACAGCTCACTCCAAATACAAAAGAACAATGCAATGTGAATGCTCAAAGTTCTGTTTGAAGAGTATTTTAGACTGTCATACTGCAAAGAATTTTTTTCCCATACTTACCAGATTTGAAACACTGAAAGTTTATGAACCCTTTTACAGTTTGTCCACTAACCATTTTTATTGTAAAATACCATTTCCACTGTTTTTTTTTAAATGACAGTGTTCTGTCTTGTTGTGACAGTATGGAGTCTTTTTATCAGAATGTGCAGGTGATGGAACTAACCTCATTCTGAAAGTCTAGTCTGAAGAAAAACACCAAACTCGGAGCACTGACATGCATCAGAAAACTTTGTCATATTATAAAATTTATAAATGTAAGTCATTGCATTTGAATTTGGCATTGCCCATCTCAGTTCTCCAGTGCTATTGGGGAGAGGAAATACAATTTATTTAACTTATAAAACCTTGCAGATCTGCAAGAATAGAAGAAATAGCCATACAGACGTAAGGGGTAACAAAATGTGTTGTATGCATACTGATTTGGAGTTGGTAAATCTAACTGTCATGGTTTAAACCCAGCCGGCAGCCGGCATCCAACCACCAGTCAGCTGCCTGCTCACTGTCCCCCCGTCCAGGGGATGGGGAAGAGAATTGTAGGGGTAAAGGTAAGGAGGCTCGTAGGTTGAGATAAAAACAATTTAATAATTGAAATAAAATAAAAGAAAATAATAATAATGACAGTAATACTAGGATATACAAACAAGTGATGCACAATGTGATTGCTCACCAGTCGCCGACAGATGCCCAGCTAGCGATCCCAGAGGAGAGAAAAACCAGAAACCTCAACCCCAGAAGTGAGAGCCCCCACTTCCTGGCCAACCCACATCTATATACTGAGCATGACATTATATGATATGGAATATTCCTTTGGCCAATTTGGGTCTGTTGCTCTGGCTATGCTATTTCCCAGCTTGTGCACCAGCGCACTGGCAGGACACAGGAAGTTGAAAAGTCCTTGATTTCTTAGCAACAACTAAAAACATCAGTGCATTATCAACACTCTTCTCATACCAAATCCCATACTGAACCCAAACCACAGCCCTATTCTAGCTACTAAGAAGAAAAATTAGCTGCATCCCAGCCAAAACCAGGACACTAACTTAAGTTTTTGAAGTTGTCAGCATTCTTTTAACACAATTTCAAAGAGATTTGGGGCTAGGCATTTTGTTATCTTTCGCAACTGTATATAACTTTGTTACATCTTTGCCCACTTTACATGGACTGCTCTTTCTAGATATATGTAGAAGTTATTTTTTATTTACTTAGACTTTTCTTCTTGAAAATTATGTTAAAAAATATCTATTGAGTTTGTGTTTTCGATTTACCTTCTGTGCACTTAGGGATATACAGTACATCTGTATTTGGAGCACAGTTGTATTTAGATGAAAGCAATTCAAAAAGAAACTGTGAAGCAACTTCAGGAGGAACTTTTTAAGATGAGAATAATATCCTAGAAGGTGTATTGAATAGAGTCAGCAGTAAAATAACACTTGGCTAAAAAATGACGTTGAAAAGCTTGTTAAGGCAAACTATGCATTAGAGCTTGGTTTGAAAAATGGTGAAAGCAAGAAGATTCAGAAAAATGATATATTTTTGACTAGGCAAAGGATCAAGTCATTGACCAGCCAGGACACGGATAGATGATGTTGTTGATCTTATAAAAGTAGGAAGAATTATTCCAGGTAAATCACAGAGATTGGTTTGTCTTTCATACCTTAGCAACCCACAGCAGAAAATTTATAAAATAGAATAGCAGGAGACTAACAGTACCTCTGGATTCTTTATATCAGGAATATTTTACTTCCATGGGACTGTCCCACACTTCTGCATATAAAGTTCTCTTTTTTAACTGACAACAAATTATGGTTCTAACAAAAAATTACTTGGATAGAGCTGAAATGCTATATTTTAATAAACATGATTTAAGCCTTCATTTTTTATTTTGCTTCTCTTCATATATGAGTCTGTCTTTAAAAGTGAATGGATTATCATATTATGGAGATTATTTAATTCAATCTTTTTAAAAAATCATTGAATACAAAGATACTGAAGATTAAAAATTTATTGCTGTGTGTTAAAAATTCTCATAAAGAGGATAAATCAATTAAGTATAGCACCAAAGGCCAAATCCTCTGTGCATTGATTGCTGACCACAGTGCACAGTATTTTCTATGGCATGAGGAATAGTTCATAGAGAAACTTACCATGTTAGTCCTAGCCTAACACAGGAATGTCTGCATTGTACAACAAAACCCTTCCAAAGGTTAGTGCTGGAGAATGATGAAGTCGAGTCTTGCTAAGGATACCTAAGAATGTTCTTTGCTTTAGGTGACTTACTATCTGTTACTCATGCAACCAATAAACAAGATATTTTCAGCTGATGCTTGCACATGAACAATATGTGAACAGAGATCTAAAGTCCCAAAACTCCAGTGTTGATCATCCCCTGATGGTGCTTGCAACAGAATCAACGGAATGCAACAGAAAGATAAAAAAAACCACTTGTTTGGTGTTTCAGTCCAGAAACTAAGAAACAAACTCTTTATTCTCCATGCTAGGCACATATAAACTCTGTTTACATATGTTTAATATCAGTTATAGTCTGGGAATTAATCTTCACTAATAGGCAAGAATTTTCAGTTAACTGTTATTTTTCTACAAAAACTGTAAACTCGTTGAAGCTGAAGTTATTCATAGAATATGTTTCCCAGTTTTGATAGGTTGCTTTCTCAGCTGAAAATCTTAGTGAGAGACATCTGTTCCATATTACTCAGAAGTACAATAGCGTAATAGTGTAATCGGTAATGAGTAGCATACGCATCATTTGTGGGAAATTATATCCCTACTTTTCCTTATTCAATAGTCCATTGAATTTATTACCTCTGATTTGGAAAAGTCATACTCACACTTACGGCAGGGACTTGAGCTAAGCCTTCTATGTTCCAGCTGACTGTTAGAATCACCAATGGAGAGTGATGGCTGTAGCATCTACATCTAATGTGCTTTTTACTTTGTATTTAGTGTGATGAGTCTATTTTATTTTTTTTTTAGAGCAATGGAAACTATTTTTGGAAAAATCCCATTTCTTCCAAATATGAATTCCAAAGTACATGAGACATAAAAGATAGCAAAACAGGTAATTAATCCCACCAGTCACCTTGACAGTAATAAATTTCCAAGAAGAAGGAAGATGGCTCTGAAGTTGTTGCTATGCAACCTCTTTCAAGTGTGTATAAAGCTGATAGTTCCTGCTGTTTGTTTATTTTTGGAGCCAGCTTTCTCCAAAAGAAAAAGTAAAAAATGTAGGCCTGGAATGGGTAAGTCTAGCCCACTGCTACCATTTGACATTATACATATCAATTTGACATTTGATATTATGTAGGTGCTCTTTGAAGCTTAGCAAGCTCCATGTTGAAATTATTTCTCTGGTCAGAAACTGCAGTCCCGTTCCGAGTTGTGGCATTGACTTATATGACCTTTGAGTGTAAAGCACAGTGATTTGAATTCATTTCACTGCAGTTACCCTTTCCCAAAGTGTATATAGGCAGGTCCACCCAGTGTCCCCAAGCAATTCATTCAAATGCCCTTTATCACTGAAAGGAAACACTTTAGGTTTGTTTCTTTACTTAAGGGACTCCTCTGTCTCAGCCTGACCTGCCTAGTTGAGTATAATAATACCCTTGAACTGTCTCTCACCCTCTTTCAGCCCATCTCTTTTTCTCATTTCTGTAGCACAGTAGTATTGCTTGTGAATTCCCATTACTGTTCTTGGCTGGGATCTGCAGTATCTCAGACAATGCAGAGATGGGCATTCAGGACCGTAATACCAGAGTTAATGGCACTTAGCTACTGGGAAAATGAAAGTATAGCTTTTTTATTTTTTGTAATACCAACCTGGACTGCACTAGGAGACCTCCTTAACTCATGGATGGAGGGTTTTTTGGCTGCTGGGATTCAGGGTCAGCTCAGAGCTGGTGCTGCTGAGGGCGGTTCCTTCCCTATTGTGACCCTGGGAGAGACTCCCAGATGCCATGAGGTGGCCATGGCCAGGGCTGACCCCCAGCCCAGGGGAGCCACTTTCAGCTGAGACTCCTTCCTGGACCCTGACTGAGCTACAGCTCCTGCTGTCCACAGCCACGGGCCCAGCCATAGGCCCTGCTGAGCTGCGGCCACCCACAGGCTGAGATACTGGCCTGGTCTCAGCCTGTCCCCCTCCCCAGGGAGGTGCCCAATGCCTGGAGCTGGGGCTTGAGCTGCCACCAGCTATCCCCGACTGCCCTGCCAGGGTGGCATGGGCCCTGTCTGCCGGGCCCTGCCCTGCCGCCCCCGGGACCCCCACCGCTCCCAGCTCCCTGGCCTGATCCTCACTGTGCTGTACCAACAGGCACTATCTGAGATCACAGGATCACAGAATGGCTGATGTTGGCAGGGACCTCTGGAGGTCATCATGTCCAACCCTCCTGCTCAAGCAGGACAGCCTAAAGCAGGTTGCCCAGGGCTCTGTCCGGTGGGGTTTTCAAATACCTCCTAGTATGGAGACACCACAACCTCTCTGGGCAGCCTGCTTGACTACATGAGCTGTGGAACAGTTGTGGTTTATACCTGGGAGTATTCAAACACCTAATAGTCCCAGTGTATATCTGGATGTTGAATGTGACAATTAGACTTTTATCAGAATCAAGCTGAGGATTTGCTGTAAGGAGTGTCCCCTGGGTTATTTTTTTCCTGAAGATTTACCTGTATTTCTCTTCAAGAACAGTAGTAATAAGGTGGTGGGTTTGATTTTTTTTTAATTTTTTTTTTTTAATTTCAGTTAATTTTTATAGTTCCTGACTGACCTGTGAGAGAGTCTTTCCATTGCCTCTGAGGCCTCTGAGTCTGCTTCTCATTGCAGTCTTCTCCCATTTTCTTACGTTTCAGGCTTCTACTTGCTGTGACTTCTACTGCTTCAGCTGCCTAGCTGATATATCTCATGGTCTGGAACCCTTCACTTGCTTGGGAGCAAAGAATCTCCTTCCCCAAAGGGAAGTTTTTGACCCTGATCTTAAAAAGACAATACGAGAACAACAAAATCAAGTGGTTTCACCTTCACGTGATGATGCACAGCTTTTTGAAAAAAAGTTGCCATCGTGGGGTTTTTTTAAGAATTTGGTCTTGTGGGCGAGAAACACATCCTTAAAGCACATCTGTTGGATTAGTCATTTCAGAATATGCAGTGACAAAGCAAACTTTAAAAACACTAGCATGGATTGGGGGGGTCAGATAGGTGCTAAGTGGCTGTTGAGCTACCAAGCTACTTCTGTATATTTAGTGCACTTAAATAAATACTAAAATATCCTAAATCTGTGTCCTACAGATTTTTTAAGTGTTCTTTATTTTCAGACTTAAATTCTTTAGTTCCACTTTAAAACTCTTGTGTCCCCTTGAGGATCTCTTCCCCTTCTCAAATATAATGCATTAATAATAATTTTGTGATCATATATATATATATATTTCCTTGTTATTTCTAATTATACTGTAAACTTTTCAGGGCAAGAGTCTTAAGTGTGCCTTAGATAGTAACATCAATTAGGAAGCACAGAAGTCTGGCAGAAACACTTCTTGTATGCTAAAAGGAGATAGCTGTGAAAGTAAATTAAGTGGAAAAGACTTTCCTGGTCTATCTTGGTTCTTATGCTGTTCATGTCTTGGTGGTGTCTCTGAGTACCTTAAACTAGTAAATTAAATAACGTTACTGGTTCCCATCATCTTTATTGATGATCTAGATGAGGAGATCGAGTTCACCCTCTGTAAATTTGCAGATGACACCAAGTTGGGTGGGAGTGTTGATCTGCTTGAGGGTAGGGAGGCTCTGCAGAGAGATCTGGACAGGCTGGAGCGATGGGCTAAGGCCAACTGCGTGAGTTTCAATAAGGCCAAATGCCGGGTGCTGCACTTCAGCCACAACAACCCCCAGCAGTGCTACAGGCTTGGGGAGGAGTGGCTGGAGAGCTGCCAGTCAGAGAGGGACCTGGGGGTGTTGATTGACAGCCGGCTGAACATGAGCCAGCAGTGTGCCCAGGTGGCCAAGAAGGCCAATGGCATCCTGGCTTGCATCAGAAATAGTGTGGCCAGCAGGGACAGGGAAGTGATCTTACCCCTGTACTCGACACTGGTGAGGCCGCACTCGATTACTGTGTTCAGTTTTGGGCCCCTCACTACAAAAAGGACATTGAATTACTCGAGTGTGTCCAGAGAAGGGCAACGAAGCTGGTGAAGGGTCTGGAGCACATGTCGTAGGAGGAGAGGAGCGGCTGAGGGAACTGGGGTTGTTTAGTCTGGAGAAGAGGAGGCTGAGGGGAGACCTCATCGCCCTCTACAGCTACCTGAAAGGAGGTTGCAGAGAGCTGGGGATGAGTCTCTTTAACCAAGTAATAAGCAATAGGACAAGAGGTAATGGCCTCAAGTTGCGCCAGGGAAGGTTTAGACTAGATATTAGGAAGCATTTCTTTACAGAACAGGTTGTTAGGCGTTGGAATGGGCTGCCCAGGGCAGTGGTGGAGTCCCCATCCCTGGAGGTGTTTAAGAGTTGGGTCGACATAGTTTAGGGATATGGTGTAGTTGGGAACTGTCAATGTTAGGTTAATGGTCGGACTAGATGATCTTCAAGGTCTTTTCCAGTCTTGATGATTCTGTGATTCTGTATGATAAAAAAACATGCTGAGTTATCCTAGTCCTGGTGTCTGTTAGTAGGTGTGTGCATGGATATTGTTTGTTGCTATAATGTTGGTAGGAAACCCATTGAATGGACTAACTGTGGAGTAAACCCTCAGACCAAAGGACTACATCCTGCCTAGGAAAATCTGCAAGGTTGTTTTATCAGTTAAGTAGTTGAACTTGCAGATGTGCAAGGCAGTCAGCAATAAGCAATGAAAGACGTTGTGAGATGTCTGGTCCTTTCTCGTACTTAAGTCCACATTTTCTTCCCAGCTAAACAAAACTACAAAAACCACTCACAAAACCCCACAGTGAGAAATGGAATAGTAGGAAATGTATATCTTTACAGTAGTCTTTGCATGACGCCAGGAAATTTCTGGTTATTGAAGCCAATCTCTTGTCCACATAAGAGCATAACACTTCTTTCTTATGTTTATTTTCAGATTTTATAAATATTGATTTCATATGAAGCTATAGTTTTGTAATAAAATAAAATTAAAAACCCCCATATTTCAAAAAGTAGCTTTTAGCAAAGAGAAGAAGCTATGGAGCCTGAACAAGTCCCGTGTAGCCCGAAGCACCAAACATTGCTCTCTAATCTTCAGGGCTCTGTGAAAGGGGAAAGTATGCTTTTAGGTTACAGAGCAGCTGCTTCTTGTCTCTTTCTTACCCTCTCAAAAAGCCTCAAACAGCCCAAAACCTCAAGTGTATAGCTTAAGGTAGAGATTATTCTTATCATGCGTACTGCAGCCATAGGAAAGGAACAGACTTTATCACTGAAGAGCTCTTGGAGATATCACTTATGTCTTTGACATGTTTCCAGTAAAGTCAATGAGAAAGTTTTCCTTTGTCTACAGGAAAAGTATTTCTTTGAATATTCTCATGGGGTTTCAAGATGTGAACAGGTAGGTGGACAAGGTTTTTCACATGATTAGCTTATGTTCTGTCTGTTCTTCCTGTGGAAGTAATTTGTACAAGAAAAAATATTTTCATATATTAATAAATTTTGACTGTTTCTTATCATCAGCAAAACATGTAAAGAAAAATGCTTGTTTGTAATTTTTAGCAGCTTCAAGTAACACCAGATAGAAAATTTTCTTCAAATTACTGGATAATGACTCATCCTGGAAGAGATGTAAGGTGGTGTCTTTAATTAAGGCTTTTTATTATTTCTTAGAAAGATGCTACCAAGACCTTAATTTTCTTACCAATGTCAAGGTACTAACAATACAACAGATTACAGGACCTTATTAAATTTTCAAATTATGCTCTTAAAATTCCCATTCTTTTCTTGCTGTGCAACAGCTTCAGGGGATTATTGTATCTTTGCTACCAAGGATTATATTTAGGAAAAGAATTGGATGATATGGTAGGTTACTATTCACTGAGTGAGGAGGTTTCTCCCTATCCTGTATTTCTCTGAGTCTAATATTCTGGTCCAACAAGACATTTCTCTATCTGAATAGAAGTTTGGAATCTGTTCCTCAACCAGGATCTGTGAGAAGTTCCATTTCTTAAACAAGTAAACTCTGAGATATTGCTCAAGTCTATATAAAGTCACACAGCACTAAATCTGTGAATGTTCTCTTCTTCCTCTAAGGATAGGGCTCTAGGGCTTGTAAAACATGGTTTTATAGGTAATGCCTTTGAATTATTACACTATGCAGAGCATAACTGCATCAGTTTTGCCTCTGAGTGAAACTGGTGATAAAGAGCCTCAGAGAAGAGGTAAATTACTTCCTCCATCCTACATAAGCTCCTTCCTTTGATGTTTTCTCTCAACTTCTTACATTGACTTCAACTGCAGATCTAGCTTATCATGTGCTTTGAGCTATTTGCTTCAACAGAACCTTTTCATTAACCAGAGTCTAAGAATGTCACTCTCTCTGGTGTTCCCTAATTCATGGTAAGCATTCAGAATAATGTCACTGCTGTAAATGACAGTGGATCAGACAAAGCTTTTATATACATCACTTACCTAGTATTGCAGGCCTTGTTTGAAATGCCTAGTGCTTAACAAAATTCTACCACGAAGGCCTGTGTCACACTGTAAAGGGAGTATCAGGATGATTGCACAGATGTTACTGCAACCCCTACAAAACTCAGGCCTTTACCACAGAGAAAAACCCTCCTTAATGGATTCTGTGCATAATAAATACAGATTTAATGATGAATAGCTAAAATCACTTAGTGTGATAAGGCTATTTTTCATCATCTGCATGTTGTAAAGGGAGAAAATTGGGAGATATATGCCTTTAAACTGCAGAGGGAAAACTGTTAAATTCCTTTGTAAGTAGAATATATCCATGGTTTGTTTGCTTTTATAAATACTTTTAGCACCTGAACATCTTTGAAGGGTTGGACGTTGGCAGTCATTCTAAATAACTAAGCCTATTTATGACACAAAAAAGGACACAGTGAATGCCATTTGATTTTCCTCTCTTATTGTGTAATACTTACCACAAGTATTTGGTCATCTAAGCATTATAAAAATTAAGTGTGGGAAAAGTTTGAAAGTTTGAAAATTCCATTCTGCTGGAAATGCTGAAATTTTTATTGTGAGTGTAAGCAATTGATGAAATAGTTATATTAGTAATTGGATTAGAAATTGAAAATATTTCTATTGTGATAAAACAATTAAAATGTTAATTCAAATTTATTTTACTTTAGGAATGTGATGTCAATAATAGAATATGTCAAAACATGCCAGGAAATACTATGTTATGACAGAAAGTATCATATTTTATTTCATTGTATTACTTTGACTTGACATAATGCACTAGTTGACATGGTTTAACCATTGCAGTACATCAAATTAACATAAAAGTTGACATGTTTTGACTTCATTGAACTAGAAATGTTTCATAAGGTGAAAATAAAATATATTTACACTAGCAGAACATGCTACTTCTGTTATTTCTCATACCTTAAAAAAATTTAATTAATATACTCTGGTAAAAACCTTCCATTTCATCAAATCATCATTTTCTACCAGACATCTTCCAGAAAAACTTCTTCTAGCAACAGTAATATACATATGATACCCCATAGGTTAAGGGTCCTCATCTCCTATGGCTTTATCCAAACAATAGACCTTTACAGCAGCCGAGGAGCTGTCCTAATGTTCCTCTTCATCCTCTTGTCAGTGGATGTTTTTCCTTTTATCATGATGTTGGGAAAGCTAGGTCAAACATCTGAGCTTTATGTTTTGTTTGTGGTCATTTTGATCTCTGTCACAGTGAATTTCTTAGTCACAAGCCAGCTGCTGAGAGAACTGTCTGCCACGCTCATGGGTCCTGCTTTGATATCTGACATTTCCAGTTCCCTGGAGGAGTGCAGTTGTCATGGGAGGTGGTGATCAGGGAGACAGAGACCATCCTTTAGGTTGCCAAGGCCAGTCATGCTGGCCTTTCAAGATCAGGACCGAAAGACTGAGCTTCAAGTCATATTCAGCTGGGAGCCATCACTGAAAGCAGAGATGGGAGTGATGTACTTTTGATGGTCAGGGCTGCCAAGCAGTTGCAGATTGTTGCATTCTGGAAGACATGGAGATTTGGAAAGAGAAGGTGAAGAAAGAATAAAGAAGGACATGAAACATTTGATTTTATTCTAGTGATCTAGTTGTACTGTCAGGGTGCCCTGAGGTCTGGAGGTTCCTTGGGGAGGGGGGACCAGGAACCAGAGAGGTGGCCCATGGGGGCCAGTTGATCAGAAGTTTCACCAGCCAGGGCCTGTCCCACCCCTAGTCAGGAGCAGGAAGGATGGGGGGCATTGGGGCAGCCCCAGCCCCAGTCATCAGGGGTAGGCTGAAGTTGGGCTAGGATGTGGGCCGACAGGTGGGCCCAGTTCATCAGGGCCCATGGGCTGGGCAGAGCAGGGCTGCGGGGAGCTGGAGACTGGCCCTGCTGCAGCATCTCTGGGGCAGGGACGGATGGCCCCAGGGGGCTGAAACAGGGTCCTGGGCCATGGGCAGGGTGGAGGGAGCCATTGGCAGAGCTGGGCAGGGACAGTTAGGGCTGTTGGTGGCCTTAGGACCTTAACAGTACAGTACTGTCATCTTCTGTTACTGCAAATACCTGTCATTAATTGTAAAGATGCAATCCCATCTTTATCAGCTGACTATTGGAGGAAAAACTGAAGGTTTCAGTTAATTGAATTTTTTTTTCTTTTCCTTGAAAACTGACCTGTGTGAGTGACTTTGACAAATATCAGTGAGAATGTAAAGAAGGCGTTAATTAGTGCCTTCTAGATGTCCTCAACAGAGATACCCAAATACTCTGAGCAAAGTCCAAAGTTGGTCAAAAATGTCCAGGCATCCACACATGCATTCTTCTCACAATTTTAACTGAAACAAAATTTAAGACAATGCATGAGACAGCTACAGACTGCACCATCCGGCCTTGTGGATCACCTGTGGTTCAAAGATCACCCTCTGGAGCTCACTGTTTCAAAAGAGAAAGTGGTAGTCTAATGAAATAAGGGTTCCCAGGATGTGTGACAGACATCGGTGAAGATGTACAGAACCTGGTTTTTGTTTGGGTTTCTTTCTAGTAGTTTGATTTAAATATAATAGAGTATATCCAGGAACATTTCATATGAATGTCTTAGGAAAGTCAGATTTCCAAGAGACCAGCCTAAACCGGTTTCTAATTTCAGTTGATGGTAATTATATACAAATTCATGTTCAGTGAAAGTGAAGCTTTCTGTACTTATTTACAGCAAGCGTAATTTGGCTTCATGCGGAGTAAGACTAGGGAGGTTGACAAGATCCTCTTCACAGTGGTACTACACAAGAGACTTGCTTTTATATGTTGGATGCAGAATAGCTGTTATCTCTGTGGAAACAAATATGTGCTATATTCTTGTACAAGTAGGATCTCTGGAAACTCATTTAAAGTTGTTCCTCTGTTTTAAAAGAGGAATATTGATCTATTTTAGGCTTTCAAAATTAAGTTGACTTTAATGGCAGTGATCTTAGTGACATATGGAAAAAAAATTACTTTGAACAAGGCTTGAACACTGCTTTGTCATCAATAATTTATGGTTCATAACTGAAATTTACTTCTATATTTAATGCTCAGAATAAATATACACTCTTTAAGAAGAAAAAAAAAACAGATTTGAGGAGTGAATGGTACACACTATTAATATGATACAAAGAAACTTAGACCCTTAAGAACTATTTTTCAACCCTAAAAATACCAAAAAGGTGGTATGATCTAAGAGTTGTAAAAGCAAAATAAATCTAAGAGCTTGGAACTGGCTTTCTAGTGTACAAGAATATAAATTGCTGCTGCTTCTTGCGTTGACATTTATTTACCATTTTGCAGTATGAGAAAGAGCCTCAAGATTAGAACAGAGAAAATTAAATTATGTTCCTGTTCCTTTGGCTACTGGGAGAATTGTGTTTTAGACTTAGCTTTAAAGGTACATGGCCACTGGTAAAGGCCAGTACCTCACTAAATGTAGTTTATTCTTAAATGAACTGCCATGGAATCACTCAGCCAGAACTAAAGAAATCAACAAATGTTGTTCCCTACTAAATAATTACTTTTGAGGAACATTTAGAAATGTAAAGAGTATGTAGATAATGTCACTTTGGGGGCTGATAAGAAACTTCATAATAAAATCCACAGTCCATCTGAGGATGCAGCTAAGAAATGCAGCAGTTCCATATCTGAAGCAGCACTGTTTTGAATTAGATGAGCTTTTCCACAAATAGCACTTTAATGAAACAAAGATAATTAACCATGTTCTGGGTAGACTGAGTTTCCTGGCTACAAAGATTCATTGCAACTGTTTATAATGTTAATAGCTTTAAATGCATTTTATTAATACTGCTTTAGGTAGATTTTCTATTTAATATTTAAGTAAGTATTCTGACCAAGTAAATATCTTGGGTCTCAGTGAAAATAAGGTGGACGGAATTGC
Source organism: Strix aluco (assembly GCF_031877795.1). Classification (NCBI taxonomy): domain Eukaryota; kingdom Metazoa; phylum Chordata; class Aves; order Strigiformes; family Strigidae; genus Strix; species Strix aluco. The sequence continues at coordinate 68,436,729 of NC_133935.1, forward strand.
AACAAAATGTATATGGTTATTAAAAGGAGGGTTGCTGCATGGCTTTAATTTCATACTAAGCATTTAGGTATTAAAACATTTGTACCCAGGTTTCTGTCAGTTCTGTGAGAATAACAATTTTCATAGCTGTTTAACTGACAGTGATTGACCCAAAATACACTGTTTACTTTTATCCCGATACAAAGATCCTTCTTACAAGTCTTGTTGAATTTATTAATAGATTCTTTTTTCTTTTTTTTCTTTTATGTCAAGTCACTGTAATCTAAATTGCCCTGAGAGAAGACAGGGTTTGAGAGGAACATGTTAAAATTACTAAATAAAATGTGGAGGTGGAAAATATTAATTAGTATAAGAGAACTGACGTCATAGAGTTAGTATGAAAAATGAATAATACAAAAAAGCTGTGCAATATGAAGTAATTTGAGCATTTTGAACAGGGATCAGTGCCAGATAATTCTAATTTCTAATAATCATATCAGGAAGATTTAGAAAAAAAGGTCACTGAAATTGGGTACTGCAGAAATTTATTTCATCCATTATGCTACCACATGTTGAAAACTGTGGTAATTCTGGACTGGAGGACTGGTAAGTGTGGTATATTAATTTTGTAGCTGATTTTTCTGGGAAAGACAAACCAGCCAGCAACCGCAACTCCTTCTTCCTCACTTCCACAAGGGAAGTGTGTCTCCATGCTGGCATGCAGGGACAGACACTGTTACTGAGTCTCAGATGACTGACTGTATAAGAAAAGCTTTTTCAATGTCTCTCCCAGGCATCCTCCGGGAGGATGCTTGCATTTACAGAGACTCACTGAAATCACAGGAGCTTTCTACAAGTTCAAATCTGTTTCTACTTAAAACAGTTTCCAAACCCATGTTTTATGTGAAGAGCATAACTTACACATCTCGTAGTACATCTTAGCATAGTAGCTTTGCAATGAAGTAGGAGAGATCACAATCACAGTTTTATTGTCTGTATCAGAAAATATCTTGATTTTGTACTTTACATTTCTACCATACATGGTGCTTATTTAATAGGAGCTATAAAGCATAAGCAAAGATAAACATAGGGCATCTTGGACAGATGTCTCATTTTGTTGATTGCTGAGGAGGGTTTCTTGGATACGGTAGCTACTTCAATAGCTCTGGAAGAGCAATTACCTTTGAGCTGCAGTCATTCAAATGGGGCTGTAGTGCTAGATCAGATAGGCATTTTAGGAACAGCAAGAAAAATTGCTATGTCTGGAACAGACTAAATGACGCTTCAGCCCAGAATCATGTCTTTGATAGGAGCCATCTCTAGAAAAAGGTGATAAGGAAAGGCTTCATATAGAGTGGTTCTTCCCTTGATAAATGCCCTCCCTTTGGGGAAGCTGTAGTGCAGGTATTTCCTGAGGTGGAAGCTGTTGCTGCATCTTTTGTGTAACAGTCCTCAGAATACTCTTCATCCATTATTTGCGTAACTGTCTTTATAAACATTTATACTTTTGACATCCACAGTATCTCATGGCACTGAGTTCCACAGGTTTATGAACTGTGTGGAGAAGTATGCTTCCTTTGTTCATTTCAAAGCTTCAGCTTATTTAGCAAGAGGATATAAAGCATAACCACAGATCAATATAGCAGAGACACAGAGCCATAATGGAATCTCCTAAATATAACTGAGTAAAAATGAGGTAGAAACTTAGAATATGATTAAATGATTCTTCTCATTATAAATCATTTATTCTTTCCTAAATTAATATCCTTAAGAAAAACAGGATCTGAAAATAAATTGAAGAAAGTTAAACCCAAACGTATACCAGGTCAAATCTCTTCCAGGAGTGACTCGGCTGACCTCCCAGCTAAGAAGTCTGATAACAGGAAACCCAGCACTCTAAAATGATCTTTTTTACTGACACAGTCCAGCCTTGTTTGTAGCTGTGGCAGTAGAAAAATTTCAGTGCGTTCTTTGTGGATCTATGGGTAATTGAGCTCTTTTCATTAGCTTATTGTTAGAGGCAAACGTTAATTAGTCAAGCCTACAAACCACATTTCTCATCAAAGGCCTACCAAGCAGAGGTTCGCAGTAGAGTACATAAGTGTTCCCTCTGGTGTGCTTGAGTTTGAACTCCCAGACTGCCTGAACATATGTACTAGGACTCTGGGCTGTTAAACCTCAAGACTTCTTTCTTGTAAGAAGTAAAGAGGATGCAGCAACATTTGATCCAGCAATACTTTTGTATTAAGACAGCTATTAAGTAACATGGGCATTCCATCTTGTGTTGGGTTAATTTATAATGAACACGTGTTAAATATTGCAGCTTTACTTGTGGCAGTGAGAAAATTTCCTCTTTCATTCATGAGCATGTAGCATTGAAATGAATCTGTAAACCTGCGTTTTCTGAGAGGTTAGCTTATGTTACTCATTTTCAGATTTGCCTCTGAACACAAAATTTTATAGTGGTCTATCCTTTCTTTCACATTGGAAATCTGAAGCAGGTCTTGTCTGAAATACCATCAACTATTTCATTTGACAGCAAACTTAACTGGGCTTAACTGGCCAACTCTGGAAAAAGGGGAAGAGAAATAAATAGTAGGGGCTATGTATGTGAGCTTCTCCTTTTCCAAATGTTTTCTATCATCTCCTACAGTTTAGATAGACAGGGATAGATTTTTTTTATTCATTCACTCTATTCACATAAAACCATTGGTCAATTGTTTTGGAACATCTCATTCACCTTAACTAAGCCAAATTCTCTGTATTTGCAATATGTGATTTTTATTAATTAGGATACTAGAAGACAGTCTGATTATCTGCTTTGGTGTTCGAATTTTTTTTTTTCCCCTCAGTATGATAACTTAACAGAAAGCAGGAGGATAGCATTGACTTACTTTTAGAATCATGGAGATGTATTAACTATTTATTGTAAATCCTACCAAAAAATGTATGAAAGTTTGGTTCGTTACAGCTGGTGGCTGGTAGCATTAACAGATCAAAAAAGTCAATGTCTGAAAGTAAAAATATCAAAGATATTATTCACACACTTTCAGAGATGAAGGGCTGATATTTTATCTTTTTCTGTTTCTATTTCTAATGCACTTGCAGAGGAAAGGTGATAGTAGTTAGAGGAATGGTCTGAACATATAAGAAAGCTGAATAACTATGTGGAAGGACCATTTAATTTCCCACACTGGATCCATTTAAATGCTTGCTATGCTAAGGAAAGTATGCTTGCTGCTTTTGTTCTAGCTGGTACTTGTCTTCACCTGCATGTCTTGATTAAGGGCTTGATGATGATATGAGCTTACACTGATCTGATTACACTCAGTACATGCCAACAGATAGGACGTGGGCATGTTTCTCAAAATATTAAAAAAACAGTACTGCTATCTTCAATTTCCCTCTACGTTTCAGATTTTATAAGATACAGGTGTGTCCTGTGGTACAGTTTTAGGATATAGTATTTGGTAGAAAATTCACTTCACTGCTCATCAGCAGAGCTGGGAACTTAAACGCTAAGCCATCAGTATGACCCTTTCCAGAAAGAAATTCATATTCTTTTTTCCTTATTTATGTGAAAGAAGAAATAAAAACGACCTAGAAGTAAATCATAATAAAACAGGTGAAGAAAAAGCTTGATTTAACAAGTTCAAGATACAGAAATTTGTGTTAAAAAAGGAACTCCAAATATTTACAATGATCCTAGAGAAAGAAGTATTTCTGTAGGGAACATTTAGAAGGAACTTGTTGTAATGTACTTGGTCTCTGGTATGAAACTGGGAAAAAAAAGGGCTATACCTCTTTAAATTTATCATCATAGGCTTTATTCTAACATTTGCTTTTCACAAGTTACTTAGAGGAGTTCATGCTTGTCTATAGCCAAGAACTGCTTCCCTTCATGTTTTATTCGAGTTGGATATGATACAAAACTGGGAATGTAGATAAAATTTCTCCTAGCGTTTAGGAGATTTTGAAGCCTGCAAAAAGGATGTTGTGTCTACAATGGGACTTTAACAGGATGTTAGTCACAAAAGTCCAAAATTGCTGTACTTAAAACCACCATATACATATATCTACCTGTAGATGTGCACATGAAATCCAAAGTTCCATTCATTGCTAACCTTACAACATCTGGAATGCCTAACAGTAAGTTTCTGGACAAACCAGAGGTATTTCCAGCTTAACAGGGCTAAGCATCTTAGTATAGTGACAATGGGGTTGACAGTGTTTGGATTAGGTTAAGGGCCAATAGAGCAGATGTTGCTGTGGGAGTCTGCTATAGACCCCTCAACCAAAGCAGTGAGTTGGATGAAGCTTTCTATAAACAGCTGGGAGAAATCTCGCAGCCACTTGCCGTTGTTCTTCTGGGGGACTTTAACCTCCCAGATATCTGCTGTGAATACAACACAGCAGAGAGGGAACAATCCAGGAGGTTCCTAGAATGTGTGGAGGATAACTTCCTCACACAGCTGGTGAGTGAGCCATAAGGGACTGTGTTGGACTGCATCTGTCTCAACATTGCTGTTGTACCACCACCACTTCCTGGCCTCAGCACCCTGTTGCCATGGAGGAGTACGTTCTGAAGGAGACGAAGGGTCCCCGACGAAACCATGACATCCGCCTGAAGCTAAATCGGGGTGAGGAAGACGTGTGGGCCAGCACAACCAGCACGAGTGCCTGGGCATCCGTGCATGGAGGACCACAGGACCATGAGCCCCATGATCGGGGTAAGATGTGCAGGCTGGCACGAAATGGGCGGACTCTTTGGAGAAGTCGTGGGGACTGGGACAATAAAAGGACTGCGTACTCCTCTCTCAGTGCCTATCTCTCTCTCTTCTCATCACTTTTGAGCTTGGAGCACCATCACCTGCACCGAGACCGAGCCACCGGTACCTCACTGGATCCGTGGTGGTGGTAATTAATTTTGCTGCATCTTTACCCTTTTCTTGCTTAGGGATTCTGACTTTCCCTTTCTTTTTCCCTCTGTCCTATTGCTGTTACTAACTGTTACGGAAAGTAAAGTTCACAAGGTTGTACAGCATCTGACCTCGTTTGTGTCTTTAATCTCGCTCTTGGGATCGTTTAAGAACCCGCTCCGGTATCGGATCGGGACATGAGCCGACCCGGGAAGGTGCCCTCCTGGACCTGCTTCTTGTGAACAGGGAAGAGCCTGTGGGGGAAGTAAAGGTTGGAGGCTGTCTAGGGTGCAGTGATCATGAGATGATCGAATTTTCAATCCTTGGAGAAACAAAGAGAGGGGTTAGTAAAACTGCCACCTTAGACTTCCGGAGGGCAAACTTTGACCTGTTCAAAAGACTGATTAACAAAATCCCTTGGAAGGCTGGACATACTTCAAGAGCAAAGTCTTAAAGGCACAGGAACAGGCTGTTCCCATGTGCCGAAAAACAAGCCGGTGGGGAAGGAGACCGGCCTGGCTAAACAGGCACCTTTGTCTGGATCTCAAGAACAAAAGGAGAATCTATTGCCTTTGGAAGAGGGGCCAGGTCTCTCATGAAGACTATAGAGATGTAGTGAAGTTATGCAGGGAGAGCATTAGGAGAGCCAAAGCGCAGCTAGAGCTCAACTTGGCTACAGCTGTTAAGGATAACAAAAAATGTTTCCATAAATTCGCTAACAGCAAAAGGAGGATTAAGGAAAATCTCCCTCCTTTACTGTATGCAGAGGGAAACATGGTAACTTAAGGATGAGGAAAAGGCTGAGGTGCTCAACGCCTACTTTGCCTCAGTCTTTAGCAGTGGAACTGGCTGTTCCCTGGACACCCAGCCTCATGAGCTGGGAGATGGGGAGGGGAAGCAGAATGAGGTCAGCACAGTTGAAGAGGAGGTGGTCAGAGACCTGCTACACCACTTGGATGCACACAAGTCTGTGGGACCGGATGGGTTACACCCAAGGGTGCTGAAAGAATTGGCAGATGTCCTTGCCAAGCCACTTTCCATGATTTACCTGACATCGTGGCTAACTGGGGAGGTCCCATTGGACTGGAGGGTGGCAAATGTGACACCCATCTACAAGAAAGGCAGAAAGGAGGATTCAGGAAACTATAGACCTGTCAGTCTGACCTCAGTGCCAGGGAAGGTCATGAAGCAGGTCATCTCTAGTGCCATTAAAAGTCATATAATGGACAACCAGGGGATCAGGACTAGTCAGCATGGGTTTATGAAAGGCAGGTCCTGCCTGACAAACCTGATCTCCTTCTATGACAGGGCGACTCGCTTATTGGATGAGGGAAAGGATGTGGATGTTGTTTACCTTGACTTTAAAAAAGCCTTTGACACCATTTCCCACAGCATTCTCCTGGCAAAACTGGCTGCTTGTGGCTTGGATGGGCACATGCTTCTCTGGGTAAAAAACTGTTTGGATGGCCGGGCCCAAAGAGTTGTGGTGAACGGAGTTAAATCCAGTTGGCAGCCAGTCATGAGTGGTGTCCCCCAGGGCTCGGTTTTGGGGCCACTCCTGTTTAACATCTTTATTGATGATCTAGACAAGGGGATCGAGTGCACCCTCAGTAAGTTTGCAGATGACACCAGGTTGGGTGGGAGTGTTGATCTGCTCGAGGGTAGGGAGGGTCTGCAGGGAGATCTGGACAGGCTGGAGCGATGGGCTAAGGCCAACTGTAGGAGTTTCAATAAGGCCAAATGCCAGGTGCTGCACTTTGGCCACAACAACCCCCAGCAGCGCTACAGGCTTGGGGAGGAGTGGCTGGAGAGCTGCCAGTCAGAGAGGGACCTGGGGGTGTTGATTGACAGCCGGCTGAACATGAGCCAGCAGTGTGCCCAGGTGGCCAAGAAGGCCAATGGCATCCTGGCTTGCATCAGAAATAGCGTGGCCAGCAGGGACAGGGAAGTAACCTTACCCCTGGACTCGGCACTGGTGAGGCTGCACCTCGATTACTGTGTTCAGTTTTGGGCCCCTCACTACAAAAAGGACATTGAATTACTCGAGCGTGTCCAGAGAAGGGCAACGAAGCTGGTGAAGGGTCTGGAGCACATGTCGTACGAGGAGCTGCTGAGGGAACTGGGGTTGTTTAGTCTGGAGAAGAGGAGGCTGAGGGGAGACCTCATCGCCCTCTACAACTACCTGAAAGGAGGTTGCAGAGAGCTGGGGATGAGTCTCTTTAACCAAGTAACAAGTAATAAGACAAGAGGAAATGGCCTCAAGTTGCGCCAGGGAAGGTTTAGACTAGATATTAGGAAGCATTTATTTACAGAATGGGTTGTTAGGTGTTGGAATGGGCTGCCCAGGGAGGTGGTGGGGTCCCCATCCCTGGAGGTGTTTAAGAGTAGGGTTGACATAGCGTTTAGGGATATGGTGTAGTTGGGAACTGTCAATGTTAGGTTAATGGTTGGACTAGATGATCTTCAAGGTCCTTTCCAACCTAGACGATTCTGTGAACATTCTGTGAACGCTTCTGTATTCAGCTAATGATCAACTCCATATAAGTTTTGTGGGTTAGGTGTTCTCTTGCTTATGTTGCCAGAAAGGATCACCCCGATAAGTACACTCAAACCACATCAGGCTTTGTTAAAAGTGTAGTAATCTGTTCTCTTTTCTTTCAAACCATGGCAGTAGAAGTATTGGTTGTGTTACCACCACCCTTTGACTACAAGCAATTGCTGAGATGATAGGTGATGAGGAATCTACCTCATGATTTGAGAAATATGTGTTTAATTGCCCTTTCATTTCTTATGGAAGAATCAATGCTTTCATAGGGAGCTATTTAAACTCCCTGGTATGAAAGAGAAGAGGAGGGGAAGATGACCTTTTAAAGTTAGGTTAATTTACATGGGAAGAGAGAAAGAAAGGTTAAGCAGAAAGCATGACTCACAACAAATAATCTTTCATTTTTAAGGTATTTAAACTATGACAAAGAAAGTTCTCAAGGACACAAAGTATCACACTTTTTTGTTTCTTTTTAAAAATGTATTTATTGTGAGGATGGTCGAACACAGGGACGGGATTTCCCAGAGACATTGTGGAGTCTCCATCTGCAGAGATATTTAAAACCTGACTGGACATTGTCCTGGGAAACCTGCTTTAGCTGCCCCTGCTCAAGCAGAAGTGTTGGACTAAATGATCTCAAGAGGTACCTGCCAACAAAAATGATTCTGCGCTCATTAGGGACGCTTAACCCCCAGATACTCATCCCATTATTAACATTTTCTACATGCACGTAGTTCTTTTGAGCCTAGGTTTTTGAGCCTACTATGATGTGCCTGTGTTCCCCTATGAATTGTCGGAGAAATCTGTATACTTTATTCATGGATGTGCAACAATCTACAACATCGGCATACTTAGAGGTTAGATTTTATGATGACTTAAGTAAATGTCAGTTATAGATTTGAGAGAACATTGTCTCATCGTGTTTGGGTCTTCATTAACACATAAATAGAAAGTAGGTTCTTAGTCAGCTGATAATTTTTATTTTAGGAAGAAAAGAATTAAAGATAGTCACTACAGTATTCTAAGAATACAATTGATAGTAATTAACTGGAAGTGACACAAAATCCCAGCATAATTAATTAATCAACATGTGAGTTGAAGTTTAATCTTAAACTCCTAAATTAAATTTAAATTCTTTAGTTGAAGAATAAAGCGCATGTTCTCTGCTTCAGATTGTATAACTCATTGGTATTAGTTCTCTCAGCCTATGACCTGAGAGACTAACTAGTTTAACTTGACTAAATTGACTTCAATATAAATTTTATTTTTAGGACTTAAGGGAAATGTGAATCATATGCAGTAATTTCCCTTTTGCGAGCTATGCTATTTGTTTAAAAGGGATCAAATATGGAGCAAAGTAGGCTTCTGAAACTTTATTTTTATAACAGCCATCTATAGTTGAGCCTAGAGAAGGAGGTGACTTGCAGTTTATTCTTCAGCTGCAAGTGGAGGGCTTATAATTAGTTCACATTGCACTTTGTACCTGTCAGCTTCTCAGGAAAATAAGATTCCTGTAGAATGTCTAAAAGCATACTGTTGGGCAATGAAATGTTTGCCATATTTTTTTCACATCAAAAAAGGACATTTCCCAGGGCAGAAGTTTTTCCTACCTTCTTTGTCTTAGAAGTTTATAAAGCTTAGATGCTTTATTAAATCCTAAATCCAATAAAATGGGCTTTATAATGGATTGATAGGGATCATGCTGCTGAATGGAGAAAGTAGGGTAGGGGGTGAAGAGGAAAACAGGGTAGAAGAAACAGACATAGAAAAGGGGAGAGATGAAAAAAAACTAGTGTCTGAATTCTCTGGGAAGGAGGGATGGCTAAGGGAACAGTTTTCCTGATTATTAAAATTAGCCATGATCATACAGGTAGAAATGTCATGTGATATAGATACAGCCACTCAACTTTGCACTCTTTCCCCATTCATTTCAGGGCTACACCTGCCTCTGGTCTTGATACTTTCAAATTCTTTTAGCCCAGCACAGAATAAAGTTAGAAGGAGAATTTTTTTTTTAATTATTATTTTTATTTATTTATTTTTTTACCAAAAAGGAAAGTAGGGAAAGAAGGAAAGAGTTTAGGGAGGAAAAATAATGACAAAGGGAATTTAGACTGAGAAGAGGACCAGCTGGCAATGTTAATGACCTTGCTGAGAAAGCTGAGGAAATAAAGAATTAGAGAAGAGGACTGTGAAGACCGTTTAGAAATACAGATAAGAAAAGAGGCAGGAGGAAAAAAAAAATCAGTTCTGGGATAGGATTACAAAGCAGGAGAATGTGAAAGTGGTGGCATATTCACTGGTCAGCTCAAGAGTTTCTCTGTGTCTTCATTGAAACTTCTGGGACAGCTTGGTTTTCTGAATTTCAGAAAAAAAAAAAAAGGATTTTAAATATGTTCCTGACAGGTCCACAGAGACTTGCACCAGGAAACAAGGGTAAAGATGGGAAAAAGCAACCTATAAGCAGTTATTTGGTGTCTGGTGTTCAGTGTATGAAAGAATGAATTATTATGTCCTGAATGGTTGTATTCTGCAAGGTTTTAGAAGTATCTTCAGTCTTCCCTTGTGCTTGTTTTAAGTCACTTGAACATCATTTAGTTTTTCTGGATTTAAATAAAGGTTGTTGAAGATATTTGTAAATAATGCTGTTTCTTTATGGAGCAGGTAGAAAGAGTAGGAGTACCACCCAAATTAACTGACGTATAACAAGACTTTAGTACAGGTTGGCCAGAGGACTCCAGTAAGTTTTTCTGAAAACTGATATCAATGGCAAGAATGGAAAGACTAATTCAACTGGAATTATGATCGTATAGGCCTTGCCCATTTCTGGGAAAGATACGCAGGGAAAACCAAAGAACCTGAGAGAAGGTAGTAAGGAAGCACAAGAGGTGTAAATTTGTATGAAGAGCTTAGCCTCCTCCCACTTTCCTGCTACTAAATTAAAGCAGAGTAGCTCTGTTATGAAGCTGAGTAGCTCTATACTGCTTAGATACATGCTCCTGTATAGGCCTTTCTGTATTGAAGGAAACAGAATTTTTTGTGTTACTTGTACATAAAGAGAATTTTATCAAAATAATTGTATAAAAAGAAGTGGCAATATCACTATAGAAACAACCAGAAGAGTTCCAATCTTCAGGCAATCCTTTGAGTCAAACGAAGACATAATATTTTGAAACACCTGGACTTTCCTTCTTGGAGGTTTATTAAGTTGTTTGCCAATTGTTTTTAAAAGAATTTTGTATTCTTTTTTAAGAAAGGGGGATAATGGAAAAAACTTCAATGATATTGTTATTTGGAAGTGTGCTTTCATTCCCTGTGATAGCACAAATAAAGAGAGCAGTGCTAGCTACTTTCTGTTTAACTTGGCTTGAGCCAGTGCCATAACTCTTAGTAATAACAGCAGTCTTTCATAGCCTAAGAGTAAGCATGTCTAGATTTAACTGCACACCATAAGGAATTTAAAGACAGCATTGCATCCCATGAGTGTGTCACATATATATTGAATTACAAAGCTACAGTTCTGGGTTTTGAGGTGTCTGAATTGCTTTGTGATTATTCCGTATACTTTCAGCTCCACTATTTACCAGTTCAGATCTCTGAAGCATCTGTATCCTCTTAAACTTTATAATCCTATTAAGCACCCAGTACCCTGGAACATTTTGAAAGAAAAATTAGCACCTAAATTATGAAGACTGAAAATCAGATATAAATATACAAGTATGTCCACACTTTCTACTAAAGAGTGAGGTGAAGGAGTAAACTCCAGAAGTTGTTTCCAGGCTAAAAGTTGCCCTACCCCTTTTGTCTGAAGTCCAGTGACTGATGAACCTCTAGCTTTGTAGATCCACAGACCAGAGTTTCCTCCAAAGTGAGGAGCATATGCTAATGGAGTCTGGGAGACAAAGTCATGTCCAGGAGTCTGCTGCTTAGTCTTGCTTCTTTCAGAGATTTCTTACACTGAAATTGCTTGCTTGAGCTGTGAGGCTGAGATAATAGATTGTCTCTATAGATATTTTGAGCACAAGCTTTTTGAAAGCTATACAATGAACTCCCATTAAAGTCAACATGCTGCTCTTTCAGGATCTTGACAGTACTGCAATTCTCACACCTTAAGCCTAGGCTTTCAATTTAAATGTTCTGGCTTTCTAATGACACTGGTGACAAAGCAAATTTTGCAAGAGAAGCACTAATTAACCCATGCATGGATGTGTGCTCACTCAGGATATTTGCATACATCAATGCACTGAGCTTCTCTGGGTTTGTATTTTCCAGGTGTTGGGGCAACATAATGAAGATTCATACATGACAGCATTAGTGAAGAACAGATCAGTTATGTTTCTATTTTTATGACAATTTGTCATGACCCAGACTGGAAGCCAGAGAGTCGCAATGGTTCTGTAATCCCCTAGGGTTAAATGAAGCTGAAATGACACCAAACGACCAGTTAAAATATTTTACTTGCGGTAGAAAACAATTTAAACTTGGAAAAGAATAATAAGCAATGAGGTCTCTTATAAATCTATAAGAAAGAAAGGAAAGAAAAGAAAAAGAAAAAGAAAAGAGAGAAAGAGAGTCAAAGAAATCCAGATCATCACCCCTGGATCCAGTGTTGCCTCAAGTCCAGTAATCTTGAGTGGTGGGTGCACACACAGAAAGTTTTCTGTAGCCTTTTAAAATTCATCTTATCAGCTGACTAGCATACTAGACAAAGAGAGGCAGGTATTCCATGAACTCATTTCCATGAGACACAGGCAAAAGGTGGAGCATAGGTTCTGCGCATGTGTTGCGGGGGGAATGAGGTACATTAACCCTTTGTCCAACTGAGTCGGTGGTAGTGATCTCCCCCTACCACTTTTACCTTTTCCTCAGTTTTTGTTTCTTGGGCAATTATCCAATCATTAACTCTATCTTGTGTCGGTTGTTTATCTTTCTTACAATTCTTTTAGCTCTTCTTCGAGGCTATAGTTGTAAATTAAAGTGTAGGCCTTAACCCAAACATATGGTTTTACTCAGTCTATGTCTCCTCCCTTCAAGGCTTATCTAAGGAATTTGGCTATACAACTGCAAGGGAGCAGAGCCACGCACCCTTTGATACAACCTGTGCTTCCCTAGGCAGATAATTCATTCCTTAGACTAATCACAAAGGCCACAAATTTGTCCTTGAGGTTTTCTGTGTCGATGAATGTTTGAGGTGTTTCTTCCTTCAGTTTCTTACACAATTGTGATTTTCAATGTATAGCAATGTTTATAAAACTGTGTATTTAAGTTACTGACTTTTTTCTGTTATGCCATTTCATTAATTTCCACAGGCACGTCAGGAAAAAAACATGTAAGGAAGACTAAAGTAGTGCTAGTTTTTGAATATAATTAGGTTCTTAGAAAGGTGAGTTATGTTTACCTCTCTAAAAGGAGGACAGGAGGGAGAAAAGCTTTAATGGAGTTTGCAAGCAAAAATACTTGTCTTGTCTAAGCCATTCCCTTTCTCTACCATATTTCATCTTAGTTTATTCCCTAAACACCTGGCATGATTCATCCTTTTTCCCCTATCATGCATAATAATGGTTATTATGCAAACTTATGCTACTTTTAGTGTAAATAACAACATTTATAAACTTAAACACAAGGGGTTCTCATGTTTAAAGACAGTGTGATTTTTGTCACATGCTAAGCACATAAAACATACTGTCTGTTAACATTTGAATATATAGAGATTAGAAAAAAGTTTCCTTAAAATTATCAAAAGAATCTGACATCTTACTTGATTTTGACTTTAAATATATTTTCTATTTTTTTTTTTTCAAATAAAATTCTGTGGAAAAATGTTGGTGCTGGTGTTAACTAAAAACCCCAAAGAATAGGACCACCAAACACCTAAATCTCTTGTTTGAATATAGTAATGAAAAGGTCTATTTTAATTATCCACTGCTGCTTCTAATTATCAACTGTAAAATACTTTTCATCTTCAAAGCTTAGTATATTATGAGAGCCAATATTTGGAAACTTGTGCTGGTCAAATTCAGATTCCTAATAAGGCACTATCGTGGTTTGAGCCCAGAGGGAAACTGAGCACCATGCAACTGCTCACTCACCCCTTTTCCCTCGGGAATGGGAAGGAAAAATAAAACAGAAGGCTTGGGAATCGAGATAAAAATAAGGAGGGATAATTCACCCATTACAGTCATGGGCACTCATGGACAGACTCATTAGGGGAAGAAAAAAAAGAACATAAATTTAATTCAAATACTAATGACAACAAGACTTAATAGACAGAGTAGGACCATGAGAAACATTACCACATCTTAAAAACACCTTTCCCCCCACCCCTTCCTTCTTCCAGGACTCAGCTTTTCTCCTGATTTCTCTACCTCTTACCCCACAGCACCTCAGGGGGGTAAGGGATGCAGTCAGTCCCGCTGCTTCTTCCTGCTCAAGGAGGGGAGCTCCTCGCATTCCTCTCCTGCTCTAGAGTGGAGTCCCTCTCACAGAGGCAGTCCTCCATGAACTGTCTCCGATGTGAGTCCCCACCACAGGCCACAGCCCTTCCCTAGCTATTCTGGCATGGACCCCTCCCACGTGTTGCAATCCTCCCAGCACTGAACTGCAACAGCAGGGACTCCCCTCAGAGTCCCAGCCTCCTGTTGGCACAGCTACCTGCTCCCCTGTGGGGTCCTCCATAGGCTGCAGGTGGGCATCTGCTCTACACCTCCACGGAATGCAGGGGCACAACCTGCCCTCTCACAACAGGCTGCAGGGAAGTCTCTGCTCAGATGAGCCTCCCCCTCCTCCTTTTGTCTGCTGACCTTAGTATTTGCATAGGTGTCTTCCTCATAACTCCTACTCCTCCTACCAGATTCCCCTTCTTAAATACGTTATCACAGAGGTGTGGCCAGCATTGCTAATTGGTTCAGCCTGGGCACAGGGGTGGGTCTGACTTGGAGCCGGGGGAGTTTCAAGAAACTTCTCACAGGGGCTACCACTGTAGCCCCCTTCCCTGCTATCAAAAACCCCACCACACACACAAACACAGCACAGGCACCTTTTAATAATGAGGATAATGAACCAGAAGTAGGAATTACTTAAGGATGTGGTGTGTTCTCCATCACTTGCTATGTTTAAATCAACACTGGATGACATTTAAAGAGATACACTATGTTTTATACAAAAATTATGAGATTGGTGCAGAAATTAGTGCATGATTTGTCTGCTGTAGAGAAGGTTAGAAAAGATTATCATAATATTTCCTTCTGGGTTTAAAATATATAATCAAAAAATAATTAGGTGTTGTTTAATCTTAATTCTTAATTAGTATGCTCAACATGAGTTGCTGAGCAGAAAGTTCTAGTCAGATTAGGATTGAATAAAATTCAAGTTAAAATACTGGTTTGGGATTTTAGGATTCTACCATATCATGGTTAAGGTCAATGTCTGAATATATTTTGTTATAGTGAGTTTCTTGTTCATTATGAAACTCTAATGCTTAATATGCTTGCATATTAATTTGGAGTTATTTCAATGTATTTCAGTATATTTTTAAAGTCTCCATCCCCAAAACATATACATAGGAAAGACAGTCCTTGTTGGTTCTAGTGATCGTGATAGCTTCATTTTTAAGGACTTAATGAAACTAACTGAACAGATGGCCCAAATCCAGGAAATTTTTTCTAATATAACAGCTGAAGGAAAATGGAAACCTATGGCCCAAGGCTCCTAAATCCAGAACATGTGATTCCAAATACATGGCACACAGATGCTGATCAACTCTTTGCAAAAAATATTTTCTACTTTCAGAGAGAACAAGAGAATTCTGTTTATCCTGTTGACACTATTTATATTCATATCATGATTTATGCTAAAAATGCCTTGAATTCTCATTTTTCAAAGAAGACTGTAGAAACACAGCAGAGCTTTAGCAATTATTCATTCCAGAGACCTAAATAATTTTATTTATCACTGTACACATTCCTTTTTAGTTCTAAAAAGGAAAAAAAAAAAAATTTGTGCTCTACCTTGTCTGTAGTTTCCCATGAGAATTTATAGGTCAGGTCAGCTACCAGCTAAAACTAATTATACCTGACACTATTGGTATAGCATTCAAAGTTGTATAAATTATATTTCTAAATGAGTCCCACAGGTATGAAAACAAACATTAAAATGTTTACACTGCCTATTAGAAAGAATGATGGTAGGATAACATACCTGCTCATGATGTTGCAGTCATGTTTTCATAGTCTCCAATATAAGATCTATTTTTAAAGGCTTATGTTCTGACTGTTAAAGCCAAGATAAAAGAGGGAAAGAAAGGCCTCAGACCAAAAAAATTTTTTTTGCTTTGGGCCTGTGTGGAAAGAAGGGAAGAAGAAACAAAATTATATGGGACGATATTGACTTATAAAAAAAGCACTTATTAAGAAGACGCTTCAATTACTTATTTGTTCCCTGATGGCAAGTGGAACTTTCTAAAATGACTCGGAAAATTAATTTTAATAATATATTAAAATTATTAATATATTATAATTAATAACTATAATTAATAATTATAATTAATTTTAATAATATATTCTTCAATGCAGTTCCCTTCTTTTCCTTTATACAAGTTTAAAACTTTAAGAAATTACTTGTTAGAAATGCTGACTTGCTTTACTCTAAATGTAGGTATATTTTTAATGGTAGGTTATTTTGTTTTTGTTTTACTTCACATATACACCATGAAAATGTAACCTGTATTCTCATTCCCATTTGGTAATGGAGATTCATACAGTAGTATATTGTGTTGGCTTAGGGACAGTCATGATTATTTTATTTCAAATCCCTGCATAGTTTCTTTGAAGTACAATGGATTGAAAATTCACCACAACCAGTGTTGAATTGTTTCCCTCCTTAACTACACTCAGTGATAAAAAATTATATTTTATTGCTACCCTGAAATTTGTTTAGCCTTTGGATTTTGTTATTACTTTATGTGCTAGGCTAAAGAGCCCTCTATCATAATTTTTCTGTTCCCTAAGTGAGTATTTATAAACTTTGATCAAGTCATGACTGTCTCTGTCAAGTTAAATATATTTAGATCTTGGAATCTCTTGCTACATAGCTGGCATGTTTTCCAGTCCCCTGATCATCTATATGTGGCTTTTCAAATAATACTTTTCCTAGCTTATCAACATACTTCTAGAATTGCAGGTATTAGATCTGGACTCAGTTTTTCAGAAAGCACTGATTGGTATTTTTCTGTTTATTCATACAAGGCTTTTTTTTGTCATTGATGAGTATATAGAACACTACAAGATTAGTTCCATTTCATCACCAGTTGTGCTACACTACTACTTACAACTAGTTTTTTTACACTTACCACTAAATATTTACTCAGTGAAGTGTGCCAACTTTTTAATCAACCTGCCAGAATGTTTCAAATATGTTGTCTTCATATGTTTAAATAATTTACATTTAAAACCCATCCAAATGTTAAAATGTATTACAATTTCATCAAAAATCTAATTTGTTTAGCAGACTATTTTCTGTAAATGTTGACTGTTTAATTTACTATCAAATTCTTTATTAATTGAGTATGGCTTTTTAAAAATGCATCTCCATCAAGTTGTTTGCAACTTCCTGTGCTACAAGACTTAATGATGTTAAATGTCAATGTGAAAGTGATTGTCCAGACTACTTCTTGATCTCCTCTTTTGTGACTGTAGAATGAAGCTTATACACCAGTCCCAGTAGCTGGAATTTAAGCTATATTTTGAATGTTTGTTGTAATGGAAACTAATTTGTTATTATCAGGCTAGCTAAAGCATCTGATTTTTACAAAAAAATATAGAAATGTTTTTAAACTTTTGATGTAATTAGACATGTCTACCATTAAAGAAGTAAAGACTGAGGAAACAGATGGTTTACTTTTTTCTGTATAAATTGTGTTAGATAAGGGTGACAAGTGTAGATCAATATGGAGAGTGTAAACACTTCTGGCTTGTTACAGTATTGGCATCATCAGTGAAACCAATGGACTGTATGAAAATCCAGATCCTATTCAAGTAGCCGTATTGTAAGTAGTCCAGTCAGGGATATTTGGGGAAAATGTGGCAGAAACCTTTCCTTTTTGAGGGATCTATGGAAAGGCCAGACATAGTTGTAAAGCTTGGACTCAAGAAAACATGGGACTTCATACCTTAAAGCAAACATGCTTTGATTGTACCATATTTGATTTGATCAATGCCAAGACTGATATAAAGCCCAGTGTAACTGTAAGACTTGAACCTGGGCATTGATAATTGCTCTGTAACAGGCAATGCTGGGAACCTTTTAAGAAGTATTTCCAAACCACTGCATTTATCTGTTACTGATCATGTCATAAGAGCAGATGGGATACATGGACACAAGAGGTTGGGCTTGGTTACACTGAAGGAAATATTTGTATGAAAGCTATTTAAAGCTGAGTGAGTCCTTGAGGTGTCCACCTTTTGCTCACCTTTCAGGTGTGCTAGGCAGTTTGCACTATGTCCAGCTCTGGTTAGACTTGGAAAACCTGAACTTGAGACTTCTCTTTATGACAATGTAGATGCAGTTAGTGTGTCCTGCAGGAATAGATGCAACAGAGAGATGACCACAATCTACTAGAAACAGTAAAGCAAAAAAAGTATGAGCACTGAAAAGTGCCAGAGTGAATTAGAGAAATTCCATCAGTTTGTGTAAGTCCTGAAACCAAACTTCTCTTTGGATTTCTCTGGAGATAATGAGGTTCTGCACACCATTTCCATGACCTCGCACAGAAATAGTGTAATTCCAACCAGATTCACTGTGGAGAAAGAACAGTTCATTTGTTTTAGAATTTGTCATAGAATTTACATCTATATGTAAATTCTCTTTTTTGCTTGAAAAATATGTCATATTTTTGTGTTCTAGTTTAATATATGTACAAACTTACTTAGCCCCAAACAATGCAAATGCAATTAAAATAAGTTTTCTATTAATATTTTAATCAGTCAGACTTGATCAGTTCATGTTATTGGAAAGTGAATATGGATGGCTTGAATCATTTAATTATCTGGATGTAAATGGTTTACAACTTTCATTTTTAATACCAGGTAATATCCTTATGACTAAGGAACTCTGTCAGTGCAAAGAAAGCAGAAGGAGGCATTAGGTACATTGCAAGCCAGGCAAGCCAAAGTACCTTATCTGTTTGTTTATTTGGTAATTAGGGCTTGCCTCTGTTGCTCTACAAACATGCACACATGAATACAGGTATTTATAAAAAGTGGGACAGAGATGCACACCAGAGTGGGTCTATGGTCATGAGACTTGACATGCAGACTACACTTATATTCCTGAAAGACCAAACAGTAGAGGAAAATGCAGCCTGTATAAAGCTTACCATCAGAATTAATACTTTTATAAGACAATTATTCCAAATATAAGTGTATGTTTTGAATGACTTTTAAAAATTCTTTGTTTGTTGTTTTTTTTTTTTTTTTATTTTCAAGGAAAAATAATAGTCTTTTTCAATTCTTGCTAATTTTTCTCATCTAGAAAAATTAACATGCAAGACAACTGTTTTTCAGGAAATAGTAATGCATGTGGTGTAACTGAGTACATAAAGTAGACAAATCAGTGTCTTCAGTAGTATGTAAACATTTGGTTTCTATTATGTTGTAAAGATAAGATTCGCTGTTTTCTATATATGTAGATGAAAGATAATTATATGACCTTTAAGCCTCCTATGGTTTTGATTTTAAAAATACCAAGATTTATACTTTGCAGCTGTGCTTCCTGTGCTATTTTAAAGGGTTTGAATTTTTTTCCCCAATTATTGCTAATTATATTTTACAATAAAAATATATTAATGTAATCTGTCATAAAGACCCTTAATTTTAAGGTCTCTGTCTAACAACTGGATTCATGCTGGCAAATTCATGTCCATCCCTTCTGATTCCATTTATAGCATCAATGTCTAAATTAAGAAGAACCCAACAATAAAGACCATTAACTAGAAGGGTGGAGGCAGAGAGATAAGATGAATTATGGGATCCACTGGAATCAACATTAAAATTTTCAGTGCTGTTCTGTCACTTGGTATGATCATGCAATTCTTTTTGAAAAGAAGTGTATGGGTTCTCTGAACATTTTCAGTTAAAGACTTGTAGTTTGCAAGCTTACATTAAGAAATGGGAAATGGCATAGTATTTACTATGTTGATCAAAAGCCTATTGTCATTAAAAGTCTATTAATAATTAAATTAATTCTGTCACTTTTCTAATTATATACTTCAAGAAAGCAAGGATGTGATTTTTGTCAAATATTTAGCCTAAGTATACTTGAAAATTGCTACTGAATTCTCCTTCCTTTTTCTGAGCACTTTATGATGCTCCTTATTGCCAGCTAAATATGTAGTCCATACTAATAATAACATTTTGTCTACCAGTTAGTTAAAATTCTAGTGCTACAGGACCTTTCTCTAGGGAGGACACTATTCAACACAAACCTGAAGCTACCTCATGTTAAAGAGATAATTCTTCTCAATCTATCCACTTCAGTTCCCTCAATAAAAAAGACAATATGCTAATAAGTATCACTTGAGAATAAAAATTGAAATAATCACTTATGAATTTATCCACAGCTGACAGCTTTATTAATCTCTGTAGCTGCTGTCATTTGATAAAGAACAACATATAATAAAAAATTGCAAATTACCTAATTACGAATTCTGCAGCAGAAGCTCTGCTATTATAGCAGCCAGTAATCAGGTAAAAAAACCAAAACAATAACATTTGTCTTGGAAAGGAACAGCTCTTTGAGAATCTTCCTCATTTATGATGATCTAGCTACAAACCAATGAAAGAATAATGATTCGTAGTCAACAGCAATATTCTGACATGTAGCTATTATTAC
This sequence comes from Strix aluco, assembly GCF_031877795.1. Classification (NCBI taxonomy): domain Eukaryota; kingdom Metazoa; phylum Chordata; class Aves; order Strigiformes; family Strigidae; genus Strix; species Strix aluco. The sequence goes on from NC_133935.1 coordinate 68,457,057, forward strand.
TAACAGATGAAGAAGAATCCTTTTGCTTGACGGGAAGTTCCTCTTCCAAAAATACCCTGGTGCATGTTTGTTACAGCATGCACAGAAATATATTCCAGAACCTGCAAGCACTCTTTATCAGGAGAGCAAACAGGAGTTGGAGGGGTTAGTTTATTTATAGACCTACATGACTTTCTTCATTCCTTTGTCTTTCTAAGGAGAGACCTAACTAATTTCAATAGAGCTGAACTCAGTTGGAAAGCCTTCCAGTACAATTCCTTCCAAACACTAATAATGCTTGAATCGGTCATGTGTCTTGTGTAATGGGGATAGGTTTTATCTGATCATCAGTAGGCATCTTAGTATGAGCTAGTCACCACAGGTTAGGACAAAATAGAACTTTGTTGACCTCATTCTGTAAAAAAAAAGAAATAGATCTTGAGGAACTGTGTCTAAAAATGTTTAGTTCCCTCAGCTGACAATAAATGGAGCCTAGGGTAAGTAGCTAACATTGGAAACACCTGAAGTTAACTGTGATGCCTCTAAAATTCTTTCATTGTGTTTACTGGTGCTATGTGTAGCTTTATCTCATTATGAGAGTCACAGATCCTATAGTCCTTTAGTCAATATATTAGATACTGTGGGAATGAAATAAAGTTACTACAAACTTTTGAAACTTCAGTAAATCTGCCTTTTCATGCTGGTTCTTTAGTCTCATCTCTTTTGCAGATGGAACTCAAAACTCTTTTAATCCTCTTGGCTTCATTTAAAAAACTTTAAAGGATGTTAAAAGTTTGAAAAAGACCGCCTGTACTGGGTCTGGCTGGGATAGAGTTAACTTTTCTCACAGCAGCCCATATAGTGCTGTGCTTTGCATTTGTGGCTAGAAAAGTGTTGATAAAGCACCAATATTTTGGCTAAGCAGTGCTCATGCAGCACCAAGGCTGTTTTTCCAACCCTCACCCTACAAAGGCCTGTAGGATGGTAGTACACAGGAGGTTGGGAGGGGACATAGCCAGGGCAGCTGACCCAGAATGACACAAAGGGGTATTCCATACCATATGATGTCATGCTCAGCAATCAAAGGTGAGGGGAAGGAGGAGTAGGAGGGAGGGCCATGTGGTGGTGCAATTCTTACCGCCGCCCCCCCCCCCACCCCTCTTTGTTGGGCTGCTTGGTGCTAGGTGCGATTCCACCCACATCCCCCGAGCTATGCACCAGTCTGTGGAGATAAGGACTGACAATGTTAACGAGCCTGGCTCCTGCCCCTCCCGATTGCTCGGAAATGGTTAAAATGGCCCATCAACTCCTAAGGGCCTGGCACACCTGTGCCTGGGATGTGGTCAAATGGGAACAATAACAGAGTTGCACATTAATCAAATTCTTTTGTAACTGCTGGAAGGCACCAGAAAGTATTTGACAAAAGTCAATTATCTTGGACCCTATAAATGGTGACCACCAGGGAGACCCTTTGAGCTCTCCTGGATTGCAGTGGGCCTGTGATGAGCATCTCCCCTGAGCTGGGACGCCTCTCAGGTACCAAACCCTTAAGGTGTTGTCTGCTCCAGATGGAAGGCCAGGGCAAAGTCTCCCGCTTGAGTCTCAATTATCGCCCGTTGAGGAATGCCATGGCATTGTGAGTATTTGCTCTAAACTCGAGAGGGAAATTTTCTTTGAGCTAGCTTCTCTTTACTCTGTGTGTGTGTGTACATACCCTTGTTTCTGTGTGTGTATGTCCGTTCTGTGTTCATTCTACTGAATCCAAACACCTTTGTTTCTGTATGTTTGTCCATTTTGTTATGTGCATGCATGTGTATATATATATATATAGGTACTGTTAAGTAAGTTAGTGTGAATCTTGTCATTTTAGAATCTGAATAAGTTGCTTTTCTTTCTTTTAGTATTTCTGAATTATTTTATAATAATAAATTGCTGTTAGTTATTAAAACCTAGATTTCTTACTAAATATTACCGTGTCAATACTTTCATCCGTGACAGGCCATCTGTGCTTATGTTTTTTTTTTCCAAAGCAACCACTACGCATACTGAGGTTCTACATCCTAGGAAGTAGCTGGACATCTGCTTGCTGATGGAAAGTAGTGAATAAGTATCCTCTTTTTGCTTTGTTTCCATGTATGGCCTTTGCTTTTCTTATTAAACTACATTTATCTCAACCCATGAGGTTTTTAATCTTATTTTCTCCTCCTGTCCTGTTGAGGAGAGGTAGTGAGAGAGAGACAGAGTGGTGGGTCTGGCAGCCAGCCAAGGTCAACACACCCACCACAAAATCAAAAGATGTACGAGGGGAGAGCAGTGGATATTGTCTATCTGGACTTCAGTAAGGCCTTAGAAACTGTCTTCCACAGGGTCTTCATAGAGAAGCTCTTGATGTACAGGCTGCATGAACAGACAGTGAGGTGGACTGAACACTGGTTGAATGACTGGGTCCAGAGGGTGGTGATCAGCAGCACAAAGTCTAGTTGGAGGTCAGTGACTAGTGGTGGTCTGGATGATGGGGCACAATGTACCCTCAGCAAGTTTACTGATGACACCAAACTGGGAGGAGTGGCTAATATGATAGAGGGTCATGCTGCTATCCAGAGGGACCTCAACAGGCTGGAGAAATGGTCTGACAGTAATCTCATGAATCTCAACAAGGGGAAGTGCAAAGTCCTACACCTGGGGAGGAACAAACCCATGCACCAGTATATGTTGGGGGCCACCAAACTGGCAAGCAGCTTGCCAGAGAAGGACCTGGGTGTCCTGGTGGACACCTGGTTGAACATGAGCCAGCAGCGTGCCCTTGTTGCAAAGAAGGCTAATGGTATCCTGGGCTGCATGAGGAGGAGTGTTCCCAGCAGGTTACGGGAGGTGATCCTGCCCCCTTTATTCAGTGCTGGTGAGGCCACACCTGGAGTATTATATCCAGTTCTGGGCTCCCCAGAACAAGAGAGACATGGGCATACTGGAGAGAGTCCAACAAAGGGCCACAAGGATGATGAAGGCAATGGAGTATCTCTTCTGTAAGGAAAGGCTGAGAGAAGTGGGACTGTTTAACCTAGAGAAGAGAAGGCTCAGGAGGGATCTTATTAATGCATATAAATACATGAATGGAGGGTGCAAAGAAGAAGTCAGGCCACTCAGTGGTGCCCAGTGACAGGACAAGAAACAATGGGCAACAAGATTCTATATTCCAATTCTATTCCAATTCTATTCCAATTCCATTCTATACTGAAATATGGGAGATTCCATCTGAACATCAGATCATTTATTATCTTTATATTAGTAAAAGACACATTGCTTGATCCTTACAAGCAATTACCTCTGTCAAATGGTTTTCCACATTCTCCTTATACCTGGAGTGAATTCCCTTTTTTACTTAAGGGTCTAGGGGATCAATGTAAATATCAGGAAAAATTGAGAGTTTAGTCAGTAAACTTCTCTGGGACTTTCAGATTCAAGTCCATCTGAACACTAGTGGAGGACAAAATATATTAAAAAAGAAGAAAGATAATTCATAGAACAAAATATTCCAAAATAAATAATTTTTACATTTTTAATTAAATCTTTTTGTTTATTGGTCAAGAAGAAAACCAATTCAATGGACATTTTTTGAAAATCTTTAATTTGGTAGATAAATTTTAATTTTAATGAAATAATATTTTCATAGAGGGTGGATTAAAAAAAAAATTTAAAAAATTGCCTGGAACCAGTGGAATATTTTCACTGCCTTCCATTCCACTGGTCCAGTATTAAAAAAAAATTGTAATCTTTTACTGCCATTTTTCTCTCTGTTCTGCACTTTAGCTAAATTTTGCTACACATATGTCAGAGTTCTGTCTTTACTGATAACCATGTAACTGAATATTGTACATAGAACTTTAAGTGTGAGCACTGTTAACTAGCATACCACAGATTCTGCTTTTTCATGATCCGATGTACCTGACACAGATATTGGGTTCCTCATGACTACTTCAATTCATACATGCTTAATGGAAAATAAGAGAAGATACTAAGCTGCATTACAATTATGTAAGATCATGGTTTTGCTTTGGGAGAAGCATCTGGAAGCAAATTTGGGGGGATTTGGTAGTGTTCGAAGCTTTCAGAACACATCCATTTTAGCACATTCAGAAGTATTTTATACATTCTGAATTTCTCTGGATATAATTTCTTGGTCCTTGATTCCCCTACTTACCTGGGGTTTTTTAGAACTGGAAAAAACCCCAATGATTTCCTCTCATAATAGTCAAGCTTCCATTTTCTGTTTCAGAACAGATGAACTCTACTTTGAAGATTCTTCTGTTAGCTGTTGACTTTCTTCATTTAGGAAATATGTCAAGAAACAAACCTTATCATGGCAAAAAATACCTACTGACTGTGTATTTTCATTCAGCTATGCAGTTGTGCAACATTCCCGGCAGTTTGAGAAATGCCTTTGTCTTCTCTGTTGCTGCTCTCTTTTATGAGTCCAGAAGAATGAAATGCTGTGAGTGGAAAGGTATTTTTATGAAAAGAGCCTTCGCCAACGTTAAAAACAATACAAAGTAAATGAGAACTAGGCCAAACAAAATATCTTAAAATTTTAAAAATATTTTTCATACAGCAAAATTACTGAGTACAAATGACATTAGTAAAGCTTGGAAATGTGATATTTAGAAACAATGCCTTTACGTAACACTCAATGCAACACATAAGCATAATTTAAAATCAAACTAAGACTGAGGTGGTATATAATATTATTATCTCTCATTAGTTATAATTTTTTTCTTACTTTTTGGTAATTTCACCCTATGTCTTTTCACACACAATCCAAGAAAGTGTGTACCCAAAGTAGTTCTTATCCCATATAATGCAAACATATGAGAAATATAAAATAAATATTGCTTTATCAAGTGTTTGTTATCTGATATTTATGCAGTGAAAATGTATTTAAATCTGACTTTCCCAAATTCTACTCTTACTGTAATAAATTGGTAACGTTTTAGAGCCAAAATGGCTAATCCTTTCTGGTTTTGTTTCCAAATCTGTTTCCACACTTGTTCACACCTTTATCTTTGACATAACTGTGGACTTCTATTTCAAGCTTAGTTTAGTTAAAATCTTAAATGTATTGGATGATTGATTGGCTTGCTGGACTTAAGTCTACCATGAAAATTGGCATGACCTGACCTTATAATATTCTATCTCTCTGTCCTGTCATAGCAATTTGAATGAGACCCATATTTTAATAGCCATTTATATATTCCCAAATGCCAAGCCCAGTGAGCTTGGCTATGTACTTTACAATTATGAGTTGAATTGCTTCCTTCTGTTGAGGAATGGCTTTTACGCTACGCTTCAATCTGATATAGATTTTGCTGTATATCCTTGCCTTTTAGCCTAAGAGTGAGAAAATCACATATCACATCAATTATGACTTCATTTTTCTCCTATCCCTCCTGCTCTCAGTCTTATCTTTTATGGTTTGATTTTTACACAGTATCTGGGCTAGTAGAAAAGTTAAATGTTTCGGATTCTGCCTCTCCCTTTCTTGTGCATAGCATTAACATGAAACTTTCATTTCTCCAGTGTCTTCCACAAAGGTTTTATACCAAGATGAGTAGCAAGTTGGGAAGCAAGCCACCTGTTTCCTTTGCTTTTGTAAGTGTTGAGAGAAGATACTGAACATAAATTTTAATTCTGGTTCCTTCTTATCAAGAAATTCTGTGTCATCGATAAGAAGGTTGAAAAAAACCACTGCCTATAACAATTATTTGTTTTGTTAATATATCCTCTTTACAGTGTCTTCCCTACAGATAGACCCATTTGGGTTGCCTCTGTGAGAAGAGGCTGGGGCTGCCCCTTTGCTGGACACAGACGATTCCATCTGGCTCCAATGAACTCACCACAGGGCACAGCTGAACCCCTCTGCCAAGGTGGTGGCGCCTGTGAAAAAATGTATTTAAGAAAAGGCAGAAAACACCATACAGGCAGAGGAAGAGGGAACAAAAATGTTGAGAAACACCAAAGTTGGAGGAGAAGGAGGGTCTCCATGGGAGGACAGATATTCCCTGTGGCCTGTGGGGGACCTGCACCAGAGCAGCTATTTTTTTATAAGAGAATACCAACATAAGTCAACCTGAAGTATTTTAGTACCCACATATGTTGAATGAACAGGATTGAAAAGCATGAGAGAGAACAGAAATTTTGTAGGATCTGAAAGGAACATATTAAAAGTGAGTAGTGAAAAGTGTGACAATTCCCAGTGTTCACAGCAACAAAAATAATGGAGTGAAATGGTAGTTCTTGTTGTATCATACAATCATTATCAGCTCTATGTGGGTGCTGTGTGAAGCTGCAGGAAGCAGGATCCCTTCTGAAGACTCTAGACATGCTGAGACCAACAGGTCCTCTTTTGTACAGAATGAATTAATCAATCACAGGATTAATGATTAATGTCTTATGAACAGAGTGAACAAAGAAGAGATTAACTATCAGTATTTCTGAAGAAAACTTGTTCTTGAAAATGCTCTCACTATTGGTTTGTAATAATTATGTTTTCCTGTTACTGACCTTCTAGGTATCCACATAATGTGTCCTCTGACTTGTGTTTTAGCTGACTCCTGGAAATAAGGTTGATTATTTGTACTGCTTCTGCGTTAGGATAAGTAAAACTTTGACCTCTACTGAAATAATGCATACATTTGAGTATTCCCCGTTTCCCACTCCGCTACAGTACTCACTTTGTTTATTTCTGTCCAGGTCACATTAGAATGAATTGTGTTGTCATCAGAAGCCATGAAGTACATCATAAAATACCACATGTTGACCCTAGCAGTAATGGATGCAACTCCAGGATTTCAGCAGAGGTGTCCTTGCTCAGACCAGAATTGGAATTTGGTACCTTGAAATGTTAAGAAAAAATGTCTCATAAAGAATTAAATCAAAGGGGAAAACAGCAACTTAAAGATAAAATTCAAGTGTGAAGGTAAAATAAAAGACAGAGTTCCAGTAAGCCTCTCTGTAATGCCTCTGGACCAAGATGTCAATTTCTTGAAAAATTAAATAAATATAACTAAGAGGAACCTACAAGATACTAAATTTTATTTTCTTCAGTAAAACTGAATGCAGCTCAGGGGTGTATATGTAAGCACAGATGTGAAAATATAGTTTAAGATTTCATAACAAAATAAGACAGAAGGTGAGAGATATTTGAAAGTACAAGTCTATTACTAAGTTGGAGGCTAAGACTAAGTCATGGATGTATGAAGAAAAATGAGCCAATTATCTAAATGATGCAATTTAATTAAAATAATTGATTATTGACTGGAATTATATTAAAATTAAAAACTTGGAAAGTATTAAAACAACTTATCTATATTTCCAAAACATTTGAGAAAAATACTGAAGCTGCAAAGATTTTTCCAGAATTTACTTCTGCAAAGATGTGATCCTTGTGGATAATGATGACAGAAGCCCTGTTTTCAAGGGTTGTGACTTTCATGTGTGCCAACACAAACTTAGATCAATTAACATGCATTAAATTAATGTAGACAATAAACCATGTGTAGAAATTGATCTTGATGACAGTGTGTGTTTGCTGGCTCACAAACTAATGCTCAAAAGTTTATTGTAAGTGTAATTCTCCAGAAAGAATGGCCAGCTAACTGTTTAGGCTTTTAACTTGCATGTGTAAAGTGCAAATGCTTTAATAGAAGTCCTCCATTAACATGTCAGGATTGTACATAGGTGGCACAAGTTTGCAGGATTTAGAGAAGAGACTATTTTTGAGAATGTTAGCATGGGTTTTCTTGGCAAGCGTTAGGGAGTGGGAGAGGATCTGAAATGTAATAGTCACAATTCATTTCATCACAGGACCACTTTCTGGTGTAACATAATTCAATATAATGTGGTATGACTGATATGAAGAAATTAGTGCAAAAATTCCACAAGAACATGGAGAAATACTGTTATTAATAAGTTGAATTACATCTGATAATGAGAATGGTTTCTCTGCTTCTAACATTATGATTTGTTGATCTAGATCTGAGGACAAACTTTATAGAAAAATATATGACGGGATTTCTAGATAGAATTGTTATCAGCAGTATTTTATGAAGCAGGATACTGTCAGGGACCACATTTTGTACTCTTACTTTATAAAAATGGACATTCTGGACAAGTTAATGAATGAATGATTAAAGACACTAATAAAGTAACAAAGAATAGTAATATTTTTAACAGTACTTTTCTTGACCTCTTTCTAACATGAGCCTGGCAACAAAATTGGATGCAGAAAAAAAGTTTTATTTAATAGGAAAAGGGACTTTATTACAAGAAATGTTAATATTTTACAGGGATAACATCCCTCTTGTTTTACAACCATCATCAAATATTTATGTCTTGATGCTTATATAAATTATTTTGTTAATGCAAAAGTTTACATTAGAAAAAATATAATTAGAACAGAGTTTTAAAAAATGTGTTATCTCATTAAGTCCATTATAAAAGTGACAAAACTGTCAGTACTATACCGAAGTTTTTTACTGTTTTGTACAATTTTTGTAGTGACATATCTGTCTACAAGTGATGAGTGCTTGCATCTTTATGTCTGGCTGTAAATATGGGGTGATATGACAAAAAAAAATATTTGGTTAAGAGACTGACCAATCCTAAGGTGGGGGGTTTTTTGTTTCTTTTAGTAAGGTAAGCCATGTTTTCCAGTAGAAAAATAACTTCTTTTTAATCATTGTTTGAGTTAATGCCAGATCAAGAATCCCCATTTTGCACTCAAAATGCATTATACAAATGTAGTCAGTGAAATCACTTAGTAGTAAGTGTTCCCCAGCCAGAATAAGTAGCCACAATATCACTCTTACAAATGAAAACATAGCATTTTTCCTATTAATTATATATCATAATGAAATTATTTTGTTCTGTTCTTGTCCTATACAGGTAGGATCATTCTCTACCAAAATCTCTAAAATTTTTTAAAAAAATGTAAAAGAAATAACCCACTGAATTTTTTTTTTCCAACACTCATGACAGGGAGTCTGTTAACCTTTCTTACAACTCACCCTATACTTGCTTGAGTCTTCTGAGTTATTCACAGCTGCTTCCTATATAAAATTGTTATACCTGAGGAGAGAGAAAAAGTTCTATACTCAAGTGATTAGAACTGTAGACATTCACTGTCGTTCAATAAGCATACATGAGAAAGGTACTCCACTTGTTTATAATACATCTTACAAGAATCACTTTGATCCTTAACATAACATGGTAAATAAACTCTTCCCTAAACAGATTGAAATTAAGCACAGCCCATGATTTTGGCTTCCATATCTTCACCTTTATCTACTTGTTTCTCTTGCCCATGTGCTTTTCCCTTGTCAACCTTTTCTGTCCTGTGTCTAATTAGACTCAAAGTGCCTTGGGGCAGAGACATGCTGTTGTTATTAAACATCCATGAGCTGTGTCTACCTATGGTCTTGGGCAAACACAGAAAAGGTCCTATAACGTCAGCTCCTCCTAAACGGCATATAACATCTCCAGCAGAAATGGAAATGCTCCCATCATATATTTGATAGCAACAGGCTTTTGCTAGAGGTACAAGAAATAATTCAAGCTGACTAAAAATTCGTGAACTTGAAAAAAAATACAGTGTAATTATGTTCCTGTGGGATAAATAAAAGGGAAAGTATATATATAAAGAATAATAACCTATGTATTCAACTCAGAGAGAAGAGGATTACAGAAAACCCTCTTCAGACTCTATTATGCACTTCTACGTACTCTATTTGTGGGACTGTTGACTTGCTGGCACTGACATACTGGAGTCCTCCCTGAAGGCAGACAGCTACCACCTCCCTCAAATGAATCCCTCAGCACCTGCAGTACTGGGCTCACCCCCACCTCGCAGCACAGCCCTGCTGGCGCTGCTCCCTGGCAGTCAGCTTAGACAAGGGCTGGAGACCTTGTCCATGAGTGCCTGGTGGGAAGGTCCCAGGTGAAGTTGATCAAGGCAGTTATGGTCTGTTAGCACACTCAGGGACCTGACACTTGGCAAACCAGGCTGTATTTTTTCTGTCCCACATCAGAGGATAAGCTTACCAGTGGAAAAAACAATAGATGTTAATTTTACACAAGATGAAATACTGCCTCATCAGCAGTTGCTTCAATACATATGGTGTTAGCCAGAACTGGGTGAACCTCACTGCAAGCATTTCACTGAAGGTACCCTTGATCCCAAACCTGGCCTGGCTTAAGAGTAACTGACTTGGATACACTTACCTCCTGTGCTATATTTTAATAACTTAGAGTAATTAAAAAAAATATTTTAAAAAACACCTATTTGGAGTCTAAACCACAGTTTCTGATGTCAGTGGAAACCCTATTATAGACATATATACACACACAAATTTCTGTTTATTGCAGTCAGCTTTGAATGTGACCTGTACCCCACAGACAACATTTCACAATGTGTGAACTACAAGTTGAAAATAAATAAAATATTTTCACAGAAAATACTTTCTATGAACTGTAGTAATCAAAATATTTCCTCTGACTTATTATGTAATGGATTGTCCTATCTCAAAACAAAATTGAAATTTAACTAAGGTGTTGGCTTCATTAAACATGGATGATTTTTTTTCTTTCTTTGTCTTAAAGCAAGGACCCATATTCTAAGATTGCTTTTATACAGTACTGACTTTATGTAGAATAGCTTAAAAATAGGAAAGAAGTTTCCCGTAATGCTGTTATTCCAGCTATGTTATATAAACATAGGATTTTCTTTTTCTTTGTCAATAAATGTGTTTCTTTAAATGTTAATATATATATGCATATATATTCCTGCCTAGTAGTTACTGTCATATCACACTTATAATTATATTGGAAATATCAAAGCTATATGCAACAGCTGTGGGTTTCTTTCTCTTGAAATCTTTGCATTTCACAGCAGCTTGTAAATTTTAGAGACACAGGCGTAAGACTGAATATTTTAAACCCATCTCTTCCCCTCCTCCCTCTCCCCCTAATTCTATGAATTTGCTCTTTCAGGACATATACTTCTAAAATGCCGTACACTTTCAAATCCTAGAAAAGCCAGTCTTTGTAGGTTGTTTTAACTTCCCCCTGAATTAGAGCGTGAGGTTGTGTCAAAGTGAAGCCTTAAAATAACAAATGACAATGTGTTTGATTAAATTTACTCTAGACTCCTTTGTGTCCCTGTTGTTCTGTAGAAGGGTCAGTTACCTATAAGAGAAAGTGAACATTTCTGTACTGAAAGGCAATATGAGATCTCTTTCCCACCATTTCATGGTGGAATACATACGTAACAGTTTTGGCTGCAAGAAACTGTAATATCTTCAAAACAAACAAGTGGTTAACACCGTGGTCATTTTCAGGGATCTATAGTTTCATTTGTTGATTAAGAAACTTCTCTAAAAATGGTCAGTACTACAGGCTATAAAACCTAGTCCAGTCAGTTGCCAAGTGTCTTCAGCTGCTGCTGGATTCATTATAATTCAGAACTGTTGAATGAGTCTCTGGCTGCACTTGCAGCCACGAATCACTTGGGAAACATCTTGAATGGACAACAGCTCTCCTTAATTTACCAGAACCACTTGGGCACCCTGTTAATTTTATTTAACACACATTGGTAGAGCAAGGAAAGTTACTGACTTTTGAGGGTTGCTCAAGATTTCTCATTTGTATGTTATCCAGCCTGTGTTCATTTATCTTGTTTAAGCAGTACATTTCAATGAGCAAACTGCTTAGTTTGGGGATTTTATTATTTCTTATATACTTCTCTCTTTATTTCATTCTTCGTTTCCTTATATCTTCTCTTGTCATTTTATGTTGTCTGTTAAATTTTAAATTTTTTAAAGATCTTTTTTCTTCCTATTTTTTGTCTTTATTAATCAAAAAAGTAAGTTTTGTGTTCTATTTCCAGTTTCTCAATGTTCTATTTCTCCAGTCTCTTTCCTACTCCCTTCCATTTTTTTGTTCTTTCTTCTGTTTTATATACTTATCACATCCTCTTTGCTGCTGACATATCCACAGACTGTCCTGCATTTGCTCATCTAGCCATGTTTTCATGCAGCTAATCTCTTTCTGCCGCTCTAAACCTAAAGACTCTTACTTTCCTGCTATCTTCTTTTTTTACACACATTCTGAGATTCAGTCCAGTAGCTCCTTATGTGCAAGATAAGCTACAAAATTGTTGCTAAAAGTATAAAAAGAACCCTAACACTAAAGAACTCAAATTTTGAAAGGTTTTACACTGTGTCAGGGTCCTATTCTGTGCATTGCTACCATTGGGATCTGTAGTGGTTTAAGCCCAGAGAGCAACTGAGCACCACGCAACTGCTCGCTCACTCCTTTTCCCGTAGGGATGGGGAGGAGAAAATAAAACATAAGGCTTGGGAATTGAGACAAGCATAGGGAGGGATGACATACCCATTATGGTCATGGGCAAAAGATAGATTCGACTGGGGAAGAAAAAGAACATCAATTTAATTTGAACACCACAACCACTAACACTAATTGACCAATCAAGCAGAGTAGGACAGTGAGAAATGCAACCACAACTTAAAAACACGTTCCCCCACTCCTCCCTTCTTCTTAGGCTCAGCTTTGCTCCCTATTTCTCTACCTCCGTCCCCCACAGTGACGCAGGGGATGGGGGTTGCGGTCAGTTCATCATCTGTTGTTTCTGCCACTCCTTCCTCCTCAGGGGGAGGACTCCTCACATTCTTCCTCTGCTCCAGCGTGGGTCCCCTCCATGGGCTTCAGTCCTCCCAGCAGCTGACTGCTTCCCTCAGAGTCCCGGTCTTCTTCAGGCACAGCCACCTGCCTCTGCATGGGGTCCTCCACAGGCTGCAGGTGGGCATCTGCTCCACTGGTGACCTCCACGGACTGCAGGGGACAGCCTGCCCTCTCACCATGGGCTGCAGAGGAATCTCTGCTCTGGCACACCTACCCCCTTCCCCCCTCCTCCTCCTTTCTTCCACTGAGCTTGGTGTTTGCATAGGTATTTCCCTCACAACTCCTCCCCCCAGGTTCCCTTTCTTAAATATGTTATTGCAGACATGCGGCCACCGTCACTAATTTGCTCGTCCTTGGTGCAAAGGAGGGTTTGACTTGGAGTGGGGGGAGCTTTGAGAAGCTTCACAAGGGGCCACTTCTGCAGCCCCTTCCCCTCTACCAAAACCCCACCACACACAAACACAACACAGCATACTTTTCTTGAATGGTAAGGAAGGACAATGTCAGATAGAAACTTCAACAAGCACTGAAAAAAAGGACTAATTAGTGTCAAATGAGAAATGTGAGCTATCTATATTAACTAATTGGATAGATTTATGGTGCAATTGAAGTGATTAGAAAAGGAAAATATGGTAAATCTCATCTATCTGGAACTCAGCGAACCGATAGAAATTGTGTTACTTGAAGAAATGACTAGCAAAACTGGAGAGGATGAATAGAACACAAAGGCAGGAAAAAATGGGCTGAAGAGGGAACAGGCATAGCAGATTGCCTTGTTTATGGTACAAATAGGGTTAGGATATTATGCCAGTTATGCTAACAACTATTATTTGTATAGGTCATCCTTTGAATATAGTACTGTATTACACAGTCAGAACATGAAACAGTTTGACACACTTATCAAAAAAACCAAATGCAGTCTTTGAGGCATTTCAAATATTCCAAGGAATATTTTCCAAGTATTTCTACTATACGTAGGGAAGAATTAATACATAAGGAGATAGAGACACCTTACTAAACTGCTGTGCTCAAATATGATCAGTCAAATTGAAGAAAGATTCATTAAAGGATAGAAGCAATCTAGCTTGGCTAATGCAGTGGAGAGCATCTCTCTTGCTAGAACACACTGAAAGGGTTTGGTCTGCTTAATCTTCAGTGAAGGCTGAACTAAAACATGATCATTTTTTTCCTGTAAGAATTTTAAGGGCCATACATGTGGGCAATATGAGGAGAGAGAAATAAAAGAGCCATGTTTGAATGAAAACAAATGACATATTAACCAAGAATAAATATATGGTAGAAGTATTAGAATGTTTTAATTAATGTTATAAAAAATGTAGAGGAAACAATTGAGTTTAAGATGAAATTGGCTATATTTCTGCACAGGCTTTTGGAACATGATAGGGAAGAGTATTTGCTGGCCTGAGAAGTTCTGTTCAGTTAAATAAACTCATGGGTTTTGCAAGCTAATACAATACTGACTCTTTTTCCCCAAAGCTGTAGATTTATTTTTCTTACTGCAGATTAGAGCCATGATAGATTATTTCCAACTGCTCATCCAGTTTATATTGCATCACCAGTTATATTGAGGTAAAAACTGAAACGTGAGCTTAACTCTGAACAAAGCCTAGTGTTCAAAGTGCATTATACCTTAAATACAATGTCCACTGTGCCTCAGGAACAAAGTAGAATATTACCACTGGCCTGTGTAAGTGGCATATTTTCACATTTACTCAAACATTACCTTCTAAAGAAAACTGTCAAAGGAGAAGAGTAACATGCAAACAGTCTCAGAGGCTAACAGTTTTGGTTGATCTTCTTCTGTCTCTACATAGACATCAAATCCAAATGATATCCTCAGAAAATCCAGTGATGGAAACATTACATACCTCTAAAATTCATTGCTCAACTATCTTTTGTTATAGTTGCAGACATATGAACAAAATGCTAATTGATGCAGTATGACTGTATATTAAAATATTTGACGATAAACAATTGTATATTCTTAAACATTAAAATACCCTTAAACCCTCTGTATAAATGTCTACATTATGTGAACTTTGAAAAATCATGAAAGATCCTCAAAAACTGCAAAAGAAATACAAAGTTGTGTAATTTTTTTGCAGTGCTTACAATATCATTTCGTCAACTGTCAAACCCAAAATAGAAACTCCAACTTAGCTGCACAATATGAGAGAGTTCTCAAGTTTGACAGGTGATGCTGGATAGAATGAATCTCTCTGGGAATGAAAACAAATACTCATAATCAGCGAAGAATTTTTCAGAGAAATTACTCTTTTGACTATAGAATTCTGATTTTGTGATAGAATATTGGATTTGAGTTCAAAATATTTCTATTTGTAGCTCTAGAAAGGGATATTGCTGAATACAGTGATTTCTTGCAACACTACAAAGAGGAATGGATACAATCTTTTTGTAAAGGAAGGGAAACAGCTTTTTCTTATATGTGCCATTCAAGGGGCTGTTTTCTTGCACTGGATCACATTTTATCCAGCTATGATGCTGTGGGAGGACCTGTTTGGACCATTGCCTTGATACACTGCTCTAGAAGTAACACACTTAGCATTCTATAAGTAAGTGAAGTGTTTTTGTCCTTTTTGTTTGAGATTTGGTGTCAGGGAGTCCAAAAGCATCTACAATGTTGCTTTGGAAATACAAGTGATATCAATATGATGGCAGGGCAGGGTAAGATGTGGAATAACAAAGTCTAGGAAGAGAGTTAAATTGATTTTTGTCCCCTATTATATTCACACCAGAAAAATAATTTCTTTGACTGCTGCTCTGTCTAAAATTAATTACAAAAGGAAGAAATCTATTAAGTTGTCTTTACACACATCTCCCATTAACCTCATCTCATTGACGTTCTGAGAAAGTATCTTGTTCAGTCTCAATCCACAATGAATACCCATGGTTCTAGATGGATAATTCTCCTTGCTGTTTTTTAGCACGAAAAATGAAAGGATGAGGACTCACAGCTATAGACTCCCTTGCACATGCAGAAAGATAGCATGTTTAGACAAGACATGTCAGTGTCATTTAATGATACCTCTTTTTATTCAAATAAGTTTCCTCAGAAATAAGAAGATCTGTAAACACATTATGTTGGTGTGGTGCCCAGGCTAATGGGGACCCATTTCTATAACCTAGATCCTTTTCTGTAAGTAATTATCTGGCTATAGCATGATGATCACCACAGTTCTCTATTTGCAGAAGTGTTTCTGAGTCTGAATACACTAGTGATTTTGAAGGTCTCGGCTTCTTTGGACCTTTTCTTCATTTTCCTGATGAAGCCAGGTGACTGGTAAGGAAAAATCAGATTAAGTTCTTTATTTATGTTGTGTGAAATCTTTCTAAAGATTTAAATGGCAGAAAAGTCCAGTATGTTGTGAGCTGTATAAGCACTTCATAGAAGATTAGAACACAGGCAATTTAGATCACATATTTGAGTAAGCAGAATTTGTTATGAATATTTTAGCTACTGAGTTCTCTGCAATTCCTGACTGGATGCAGGATTTCCATTTTCAGAACCACTCACTGTTTCTGGCTATTTTGTAATCTTGTAGGGATGTGTCCTTTGCTAAGGTGACCTGATTTGCATCCTTCCCATAAATTGCAGTCAAGCAGCAGCACCTAAGACGAGAATAGGGAACGGCATTTTATCACCTCTAGAGTTGTGTATCATCAGGTCAAGGTTGAAATATGCCAGAGGGAAAATGCGTTTGACTGCTGCTTGCACTTTGTTTTCTTTGTGACTACATAAAAGGACTTCAGTCTCCAGAGATATAATTACAGCAACTTTCACAGACACTAAATCTGTGCACACAGAGCTGGTATACTGAAGAAAAGCTACAAAGAGAACAAGGCAAACCTTGTGATTTTGCTCTGATTTCTTGACCCTAGTGGGGAGACCTTCCATTCTCCAAGGCTGGGAAAGAAATTCAGGTTCTGTATATTCTTTAGTTTTGTCAACCATAATTGGTATTTGGAAGAATAGGCGACACTGTAGTTAGAAACCATTTGTCAATAAGTGCATTTATAACCAAAGCTTAAAGCGTACAGGTCAAGAGTTGATCTCTATCAAAAAGTAACAAACTAGAATTTGCAACCTGGAGCTGAAATGTTAATCGTCCTCTTTTAAATTTCCTAGGACTTCCCCGCTCTGTGTAATATCTTAAACTAATATAAAAGTTTTCAAAATGAGCACCATAACATTTTAGCAACCTAAGAGCTTTTTTCCAACTGTCTAAAATATTAAATAAGGAAAACTTCATTGACAATGTGCCTTCCACATCTGAAGACTTACTAAATCAAAAAGAGAAGCACCAGTATACATTCACATCATTGTAATAAATGTACAACAAATTAAAAGAGAACACAGCTCATTAAAAAACATGCAGATATCATTTTAAATGCTTTGAACAACAACAATATGATTCCTGGACTTTTAGCAACTTGAAGACAATGGGTAATTTACTATTTAATAACAATGCTGAAATGCCATATTCATTACTGTACATTTCATCATGATAAAGAATTCAGAACAAAGACTTCCAGCTAAGAAAAACAGATCCTCTCAGTGGAGAGAAGATACGGCCTTTTATGTTAAGATTAGTATTATCTTTAAGAGGCAAACAACATTACAAAGGATCTGCCTTTGATATATGATCCATCGTACATTTTAAAGAACTCATATTCATTATTTAGGGGCTTTATTCTGTTGATGAAAAATATAATTATGCAAAGATGTTGCATAATTAGTTACAACTATCTGCTTTTGTAATGTTCTCTATAATGGTAAAGCATATATATATGTGGAAAAAATTAGTTAACTGAAAAGTGTCCCACTGCTTGAAACATCAGCATTAACAAAACTGGCAATAAAAATTAGAACCATTCTAAACTTTTCAAAAGCTGGGTGATGTGCTTGTTTTTAAAGGTGAGAAAGCTGTAACAGCTGTCTAATGCTAAAGTAATTTAAATAAATAAAAACTAAATAAGCTAAAATAGACCCTAAGAAAGTCATATTGAATACACTTTCTGGATCACCCAATTATAGTGTTCTGCCTTCATCAGCAGAGAGTGCCAAATACAAGAAATACTATAAACAGACGATTACAGAAAAATGTGTTTAGAAGGACATTATCTATCTATCATATTTAATTAGTTATTGGTTTATGCCCTGAGGTATGAGGGCTTGAATTCCTATTAGTTTATCCTACTCAGTGTTCACGGCTGTGGATATTCTCAGTCTTCACACCAAATGAAATCTTTCTAGTATTTTACTGAGCTAATATGCATCTTTAGCCATCTGCCTTGTATTGACTATTAACTTTTGACAGAGTACCATTGATGAATTGTGCACACTGTAACAAAGCAGTTTCATTTATTGCTTTTTGATATGGATTTGTTTAACCGAATATGCCTTTCACATAAACTAAGAAAAGACATGGACAAAGCCAACCTTACTGTCATACCTTTATGAAGTTCCTTCTAGTTAATTTGCACCCATGTCTGAATGTAGTAGATTTTAACTTTTCTCCTATAGGAGAAAATCATCTTGGATTTTAACTTTTCTCCAATTTAAGCCTTTCCATCAAAGATACAATTTCACTATATGTGTCTTAACTTTTCAATGTATGTCACATACTTTCTGAAATCCTAATATTAGAATAGAGTATTCTACAGGTGGATATTCTCTGGTTTATTCTGTGGTGTTATAAAATTTAAAACATTAGATGACATTACAGTTTTGTATTTCCAATCTTTTTGTATTAATCACTGGTAGGAGCTGATGAATCCTTCAGTCTGAAAGAGGCAAGGCTGCTGCAGCTCCATTTACCCAGGTCCAACCAGTAGTGAGGCTGAGCATGTATTCCCAGTGGCACACACGTACACACACATTGTATAGTACACTTATACATATATACACGACTGGCCACACAGTTCAACCCAGACAGAAAACACTCACCACTCACACAAATGTCAAACATTAAAAAACTCATCCTGGTGTCCTCTTTGGTTGATCAGAACGAAGATCTATTAGCAGGAAATATAAGTATATATGTATAATGTATATCATAGAATAGAATGAATCGTAGAATGGTTTGAGTTGGAAGGGACCTTAAAGATTATCCAGTTCCAACCCCCCTGCCATGGGCAGGGACACCTTCCACTAGATCAGGTTGCTCAAAGCCCCGTCCAACCTGGCCTTGAGCACTTCCAGGGAGGGGACATACACAGCTTCTCTGGGCAACCTGTTCCAGTGCCTCACCACCCTCACTGTGAAGAATTTCTTCCTTATCTCTAATCTAAATCTACCTTCTTTCAGTTTAAAAGTTTTACCCCTCATCCTATCAGTACACTCCCTGATAAAGAGTCCCTCCCTATCTTTCCTGTAGCCCCCTTTAAGTACTGGAAGGCTGCTATAAAGTCTCCCTGGAGCCTTCTCTTCTCTAGGCTGAACAACCCCAACTCTCTCAGCCTGTCCTCATAGGGGAGGTGCTCCAGCCCCCTGATCATCTTCGTGGCCTCCTCTGGACCCGCTTGAGCAGATCCATGTCCTTCTTGTGTTGAGGGCCTCAGAGCTGAACACAGTACTCCAAGTGGGGTCTCACTTGAGCAGAGTAGAGAGGGAGGATCACCTCCCTTGACCTGCTGGCTATACTTCTCTTGATGCAGCCCAGGATACAGCTGGGTTTCTGGGCCGCGAGTGCTCCTTGCTGGGTCATAGTCAGTTTTCCATCCACTGGTACCCCCAAGTCCTTTTCCACAGGGCTGCTCTCAATCCATTCATCTCCCAGCCTGTATTTGTGTTTGGAATTGCCCCAACCCATGTCCAGGACCCTGCACTTGGCCTTGTTGAACTTCATGAGGTTTGAACGGGCCCACCTCTCAAGCCTGTCAAGGTCCCTCTGGATTGCACATCCCTTCCCCCAGCGTGTCAACTACACCACACAACTTGGTGTTGTCAGCAAACTTGCTGAGGGTGCACTCAATCCCACTGTGTCTGTCAACAACAAAGATTCTAAACAGTGTCGGTTGCAGTACTGACCCCTGAGGAACACCACTTGTCACTGGTCTCCACTTGGACATCGAGCCATTGACCACAACTCTTTGAGAGTGACCATTCAGCCAATTCCTTATCCACCAAGTGGTCCATCTGTCAAATCCATGTCTTTCCAATTTAGAGACAAGGATGTTGTACAGGACAGCGTCAAATGCTTTGCACAAGTCCAGGTAGATGATGTCAGTTGCTCTTCCCTTATCCACCAATGCTGTAACCCCATCATAGAAGGCCAACAGATTTGTCAGGCATGATTTAACCTTAGTGGAGCCATGTTGGCTGTCACCAATCACCTCCTTATTTTCCATGTGCCCTAGCACAGTTTCCAGGATGTTCTGCTACATAATCTTGCTGGGCACAGAGTTGAGACTGACTGGCCTGTAGTTCCTCGGTCTTTTTTTCCCTTTTTAAAAATTGGAGTTATGTTTCCCCTTTTCAGGTTAGCAGGAATTTTTCCAGACTGCCATGACTTCTCAAATATGATGGACAGCGGCTTAACCACTTTATCCACCGGTTCCCTCGGAACCCATAGATGCATCTCATTACGTCCCATGGACTTGCAGACTTTCAGGTTCCTTAGGTGGTCTCAAACCTGATCTTCTACAGTGGGAGGTTCTTCCTTCTCCCTGTCCCTGCCTTTGCCTTATGCAACTTGGGTGGTGTGCCTGGAGCACTTGACAGTGAAGACTGAGGAAAGAAGTCATTGAATACCCCAGCCTTCTCCATGTCTCAGATAACCAGGTCTCCTGTTTCCATCTGGAGGGCCCACATTTTCCCTAGTGTTCCTTTTATCACTGACATACCTACAAAATCTTTTCTTGTTGCCCATGACGTCCCTGCCAGATTTAATTCTATCAGGGCTTTGGCTTTCCTAAACTGATCCCTGACTGCTTGGACAATTCCTCTGTATTCCTCCCAGGCTATCTGTCATTGCTTTCACAGTCTGTAGTCTTTCTTTTTATGTTTGAGTTTGTCCAGGAGCAACCTGTTCATCCATGCAGGCCTCCTGATGTTTTTGTTAGACTTCCTCTCTTTTGGGATGCATCGTTCCTGAGCTTGGAGGAAGTGATCCTTTAATATTAACCAGCTTTCTTGGGTGTCTCTTCCCTCCAGGGCTTTATCCCATGCTACTCTGCCAAGCAGATCCCTGAAGAGACCAAAGTCTGCTCTCCTGAAGTCGAGGGTAGTGAGATTGCTGTACTCTCTCTTCGCTGCTCTAAGGATCTTGAACTCCACCATTTCATTGTCACTGCAGCCAAGGCTGCCCTTGAGCTTCACACTCCTCACCAGCCCTTCCTTGTTGTTGAGAATAGGGTCCAGCATAGCACCTCTCCTCTTTTGCTCCTCTATCACTTGGAGAAGGAAGTTATCATCAATGCATTCCAAGAACCTCCTGTATTGCTTATGCCTTGTTGTGTTGTCCCTCCAACAGATAACGGGGTGGTTGCAGTCCCTCATGAGGACCAGGGCTTGTGAATGTGAGGCTGCTCCTATCTGTTTATAGAGGGTGACACCCCCTCCTTGTCTCCCCTGCTGTCCTTAGTAAAGAGTCTGTATCCTTCCATTCCAACAGTCCAGTCGTAGGAGTCATCTCACCACGTCTCCGTGATGCCAGTAAGATTGTAGCCCTGCAGGCTTGTGCATGTCTGTAGCTCCTCTTGTTTATTTCCCATGCTACCTGCGTTTCAATAGAGGCATTTAAGTTGGGCCTCTGATGAAGCTGACTTACTGGCTGGAACTCCTTTGTACTTCTCTTCAAGTGCTCTCCTGCTGACCTGTGATCCCTCTCCAGGCTCTGGGCATCTATTGCGGGCACTGGCATCAAAATGGCAGGAGTGACATAGATTGAGGTTCCCTTTCCCCGGCAACTTTAGTTTAAAGCCTTCATCTCAGCTTGGCAATCCTATGACTGAAGATGCTCTTCCTCTTCTCTGACAGATAGACCCCATCAGCCCCTGGTAGGCCAGGTTTCTCAAAGCAAGTCCAATGAGTTACATAGTTGAACCCCTGGCTGTGGCACCAGTCCCATAACCAATTGTTGGTTTGCCAGATTTGATTGGCTTTGTCAAATGCCTTCCCTTTTACTAGGAGGATTGATGAAAAAAATACCTGTGATCCGGAGTCCCTTACCGCTGCTCCCAGGGGTCTGTAATCCCTCTTGTTACTCCTCAGACTGCTCCTGACTGCATCACTGTTGCCCATGTGAAACAACAGCAGCAGATAATAGTCAGTGGACTGTACAAGGCTCAGTAGTCTCTCTGTGACAACCCCGACATGAGCCCACGGTAAGCAGCATACCTCTCCAGGGAGTGCATCAGAATGCACAATGGCTACCTTGTATGACAGTGTGTACAATATACACAATGACTACCTTGTAGGTAGTCCCTGTATCCTTGCTCTCCCCAAATTGTCTCACTCTCAGAGACAAAAGCACATGTACAAATGGGTATCCCAGTTGACCCCCAAGCCCATACCCAAGTATTCCCAACAGTTGACATGGGTAAACCCTGGTCCTGCCAGTACTGAATTCCTGTTGTCTCTCTCAGACTGACACACTCACCCTCCTGGTTCCCAGGTAATTTCCCTACTCTCTGGATAGCTCAGCTTGGTACTTGCTAATGATCACACTCTGGTGCACATACCCTTATCTGCTCCAGTTGCTGGCACCACAGACACACAGGTCCTCAATGTGTGATCTGTCTCCAGCTGCTGGCTCTCAGACCTCCAAACACACAAGCACCAGCAGAAAGAGCTTCTTCACTCAGGAAAACAATTAGAAATGGAGTCTAATGAGAAGACATGACAGACTGCTGATCAAATGTAGGGCATGGCCAGATGGGTGTACTGATGAGGACTTGTTTACATGTAACTAGCCTGTTTTATCCCTTTATCCCTCTATATTCCTGTGCTTGATCATACCCAAACCACTTAGATCCCTCTCTTTCTCCACCTTTGTTTTGTCCCTCAAATATCATATAACAAGTATTGTACAATTTCTGCTATCCCATAATGTGGGAAAGCACCTTCCACTGGCTCATGGTGACACCTTATGGCCCATGGGGCTGAGGGTCTCCTGGGACAGCCCTGAAGGGAGGCAGAGCAGGTTTCTCTAACTGGGATATTGGGGTTCCCCCCCTGCCCTTGTGCTCTTCTAAGCTTGTGGAAATGGGCCTTTGTTGGACTGATGTCTCCTTTAATGGGTCTGGAAGTGGATGGTGCAGGGTGTTGTTTGGGTTCCCCCATCCACTCCTTTGCACGTGTGGAGATATTATATTGCATAACCAGCCAATTCCTACTTCACATTGACCAGGTGCTTTCATGGAGCTGTCAGCAATGATAATCAAGTTTTTTCCATTATTTACAATATGACAGTAACCATAAATAAAGTAATTAATTTCTGAAAATCTGCTAGTCAGAAATGGAGTAACTAGTACATATAGATGGAGTTAGACACAGATTCAAAACAGCCACTAATAATCAAGACATCTAGTAAGTCATCCACCAGACACATCTGATTCTGCAGTGTATATTTTAGCCCAGTATGAGAAAACTTTAATTCATATTAATGTGTATTAGACATCTATGTTTTAGTTCTTCTGCAACATGTAGACAGTTTATCCCCAGATATTTCAAAAGAAGATACAGTTTCAGTAGGTCTCCTCTAAATCAGGTAACAGTACCAAACAAGTTTTTCACATTTTATCTTGTCTTAATATTACACTAATTGCCTGATGCAATTTCTTTTGACAATTTTATATTTGTTTCAGGTAAATTTTACATTTGTCATTTAATATTGTTTGGGGTTAATAAATATTTTGAACATGTAAAGCAGTAGTTGACCTTAATTAGCAAAACTGAAATGGTCCAGATGAACTTCTTTAACTGACAATCATTATCCCCCTCTGGTAACAAAAATAATGTTGGGAAGTTTGGAACATTTGTAAGTACACGAAAATGAATGAAAAAGGAAGTGGATTTTTATTTTTTTTAAATAGTCCTTTTAGTTTGTTTGTTTATATCCTAAGCACACACTGAAAGACAGATCCTTGCTTGTTGCACTTAATCTATTGCAGATATCAGATACCACACAATAGCCACTAAGTAGCTTAGCTTTTTTTGGGTTGATGGTTAGTGCTGTCATAGCTGACTAGTTTTATAAAGTGATGGGATTGTCAGAGTCTAAATTTAATTTTCCATGACCTTGAGACGGAGAATTGTGAAAAGAAGTAGAAAACCCTATTCATAGTCTGTGAAAGTTTCTCTTTTGTGAAATTAGAGATTATTTTCTGAAAAAAGTTTTTCAGTGTTAGCCTGAAATGTGACTTTTCCTACAGCATTTCTTTTAAGCAGCTTCCCATAATTCATCAGTTAATACATTATGTTCAAATTTTACTCTTGATAATGGCTTGTGGTCATGTTATAAAATCATCAGCCTGGGAGGATTCCACTTTGAGATGCAGTTATTAAAAGACTGAGATACCACTATGCAATAATATTTTTAAATAAGCATTTTTCATGTCCCAGGACTTTCACCTGCAATACAACACAGTGTCCACAGTAGGCATTTTATTTCTTATTTTATTTATTTATTTCTAGTCAATAATTAGCTCTTTTCTTGGGCACATGTAACTGTAGTAAAGTTGTAGTGCTAACAATCTTTATGTTGGATGTTCTTTAAAGACCATAGGGACTTCTGGAAAACTCTTGAGTAGAAAATCGCAGTTAGCAGCATAAGCAACATTTTTGGGGATGGACAACAACAGGCCATCCAATTTGCACTTTTGAATGTGTTTCTTGAAAATGTCTTTTTCCTAGATTCTACTTATCATTAGTAGAGAGATCTGGTACTTTCCTGATTTCAGAACACAGAAGTTTATCAACATTTGTTATCAAGAGAAACTGTCATATGTTCTAAATCTCCTCCCTATTCCATGACAAATTCAATCACCTTCAGGAAAATTGTCAGTCTTGTATGCTTCAAAATGTGGCAAAAATATGACTTTTGTCTTGTTCTCTTGTCTATCATAGGTTTTAAACAGGTGGTTGTTTGCCTTTGCTTATCACTCGCTGTAGAAAATACCTCAGAATGATTCTGTAACAGATTGTTTCACTGAAGTATGTGACTTGCTTTTCTAGCTACTAGGTTTGATGCAGAGAGAGGGGTACTATATTAGAGTACAGAATTCCTTGAACTGAAACCTTCAGATGTCATCTACATATGAAAAATGACTGAAACCAGTGATGTGAATAAGTTGATTAACATATTCTCTGATGCATTTTTGGGTATCTAGAATAATTTTCTTTGCCAAATATATGTAAAAAAATAATATACCAAAATGGACAGCAAGCTAGATCATCTCAGATGTTCCTTAGACTTCCTAACATCATCTGTTGTGCTGTTAGAAGAGGTTTGTTTGCTCAGGCTTAGAAGACATTATTTGTACTGTTAATGTCAAAGCAAATAAACTGGAAGAAATACAGTCTGAAAAGTACTTGAGTGTGTATCTCATCTTTTTCTTCTGCTTTGAAACAGTTGCACATACCAAGTGTGTTTATTTCCTGTGCTGTGATTTGTCAGATGATGTGTTATCAGGAATGCTGAAAGAAATGAAATAAAAACTAAAAAAGGTATGCTAACAGATCAGTGGAGATAATGAAGAAGATGACAGCAGCAAAGAAAAAGGATTATTCTGCTGTATTATACTTTCATATTCTAGATTATTTTTTTATGGTGGTCAGTCTTTTTACCACTGAATTCCATGGAAAATGTTCATTTGATCTCACTGGGAAAAAAGTGAGCCCTTAGCTGCTCAGAATGATGCCTTTGTAATAGAGATGTAGTGTTATTTTTTAATGTTTCATTTTGGAATTTGGCAGTTAGAGTTGAAGGAAAAAACAGAAAAGTGCTGTGTATTACAAAATACAGTGACAAGTTGGGAAAAGGTGTTTGCAACAGTTCAATAAGAGACATCTTAAGATGGAGTGAGGAGTCTGTCTGAGGTCTGCTTAGATTTCTGGTAGGAACAGCTTTGTGTATGTATTTGGAAAGAGTGAGACAATTACTCAGTAGGAGACATGAGAATAAGCAGAAGTGGAGTTTCTGAAGAACTAAGGATTGTTCTGAGAGTGATGTCACAGGTGGGAGAGTAAAATAGCAAAAGAATCAGAAAAAAAAGAAGCGAGGGTATAGCTATTAAAGGTTGAACAAGTATTAACTACAATGGGAGCAAATGGAGAGACAGTAGAAAACAGATAAAAGCATGACAGAATGGAACAAAAAAAATGCAATCTAAAGAAAAAAAATACAGGAGCACAATCGTATGTGACAGGTGGATAACCCGAGATGTTCTGGAGGTGCATGACACATGGATACAGTCTATTTTGTGACAGACTCTGCACTGTGTAAAGGGGTTAGAGAACACCATAGGGGCAATGCAGCAGCTTCTCTTCTGCTTCACATGCCAGATCATGACTGACATATGGAGTCCAGACCAGGAAGCCAGCTGCAACCCTACTATGACAGTGTGTGAGATGAGCACCATGGCAGGAGAATGTGAAACATGGACCACTGGGTGAATTTCATGCTCTGGACCTGGGAAGGTATGAACACTTATATGGCTAAATACCTATCTGATAAAAGAAACTTTGCAGCACGTTTAAGCTGCTCATACTTAGATTTTAAGATAACAATCCAGTAGGACAGCTTGAATGGCGATCTTATATCAGATACTTTCATAAGTCAGAATACCAGACAGTGTCTCCACTGCCTGATTTCCAGCACTGAACCTGATGAGAAGGGTTATGGTTATTCCATGGCTGTGTTCTCCAGATGGGTGGCTAAAGCTACACTGCCTGTTGGAAATGCTCTGGTGCCAGGAACTCTTGGGAGAGTGCTAGTTGGCATGAATGATGCAGAGGCTGTGTTAACATTTAAGATAATTGTAGGACTGTGCCCAGGCTCTGGCTCTGTTTTGTTTACTTGGGCATGTCCCTGATTCCAAGTTCATTCCAAGCTTGAGCAGGAACAGTGGTTATTGCATCATGGTGCTGCCGTGCATGAGACTCAGAAACCTGTCTAGCAATTCTGGCAGCAATATTAATGTACCACTTGTTTAGCTGTTATTTATTTGTGATTTTTTTTATCTTTGTTTTCAAGTACAATTGGCTTTATTTCACCCTGAATTGTAACTGCAAGGATTTTCAGGGAAGATAGACATTATCAGGGAAGAAAATGATGTTGAGCCCTAAGGGAGCACAATGAAACTGTGTCACAGTAAGGGAAGGATCTGACCAGATGAGAGGGAGCAGTCAGTCCAAGAGAAGGTGCTCTGAGAGTACAGGCTGGCATGTTATTAATACCTCAGATAAACGTAGACCTATGTTTCATTTCTTAGTAGTTTTACTCTAGCAACTCTTTTCTTGACTCAGAAAGGCTAGTGGTACTGAAAATCATTAGCACTCAACTAAATCAGCTTCTACTTTGCAGGTGTGCTTATGAAAAATACAGAGCATACTGAAATATAAATGCTTTTTAAAAGATGTGTTCTTAGCTCTTATAAAAGCTGGGAAGTTTGCCCAGTAATAAGTGTGAGGGGCATGAGAGCATTCCCACTCCTGAGGGTTTGGCCCCTGGGGCCCCGGCCAAGCGAGGCTACGAGGCAGCCATGGCCAGGACCAAGCCCTGGCCCAGGGGAGCCACATTCAGCTGAGGGTCTCACCAGGGCCTGCCTGAGCTACAGCTCCCACCACCCTGCAGCCATGTGCCCGCCTATGGGCCCTGCCAAGCTGGGCCCACATGTGGGCCAACATCCTGTCCTGGTCTTGGCCCATCCCTGGGGAGGTGCCCTATGCCCAAGGCTGGGGCTGCCCCTGTGCCCCCAGCTGCCCTGCTCCTGTCTGGGGGTGAGACAGGCTCTGGCTACCAGGCCCTGCCCAGCCAGGTCTCCTGAACTCCTGTGGTGCTGCAACTCCCCCGCCGCCTCTTGGGCCGCTTGGTGCTTGGTGCAATATCCCACCCCAGGCCACGTGCTAACCCAAGATGGACTGGGAAAGGTCGTGGACCAGAGTGTTAAGGCACCCCCTTAGTGCACCTGGCTCCTGCCTCCCCTATGGCTTGGGAACAGTAATGACAATCAGTCACCTCCTGACAGCCAGTACACCTGTACTGGGGTCATGGCCCAAAGGGGGTGATACCAGAACTTCAAAATCTAGCAAGTTCTGGGACTGTACAATTGGTGGAAAGTACCAGAGTGTTTTGTCATCCGAGTTGGGCTGAAATAGAAAAGTACCTGATGGAAGTGAATTATCTCAGACCCTATAAACAGCAATTCTAGGCAAGACCCTTTGAACTCTCCTGGATCGCAGTGGGCTGTGACCAGCATCTCCCCTGAGTTAGGATGCCTCGCAGGCACAGACTCCTCAAGGTTTGAAGATCATTTGCCCACAAAGCTGATGAAAGACCAGGGTGAAGTCAGACTTCTCAAGGCTCAATAATTGCCCATTGAGGAATACTGATGCATTGTGAGTATTTGCTCCAAACTCAAGAAGAGGGAAATTTTAAGTATAGACTAGTCTCTTCCATCCACCTCTCTACCTGTCTACATGCTTAAATACACACATTTACCTTCATGAGTGTGGATGTCCGTATATTTCACTGGATATACAAATATTTCCACACTGTCTGTGTGTGTGTGTATGTTTTCTGTTTTTACATATATACATATATATGTATATATTTTTGATTTAGAATACCTTGTAGTAAGTTATTGTGAATCTTGTCATTCTCAAATCTTTAAGTCCCTGTTTTAATTATAACGTATTCTACAAAATCACTCATTAAGTGCTGCTAAAATTCAACCTTTTGATCCACCTCACACTATCAATATATCTTAAATTACTACTAAATCATAACTGTGTCAAATACTTTCATCCATAATAGCCCCCAATATCCCTGTCGCCCCAACCCCAGGGAGCCACTGGCCCTTGTAGAACTCTTACTGTAAGACTGACCTTTCACAAACCTGTTGATGTGGACAGTTGTTTTCACTGCCACATCTCTCCCTGTGCTATAGTGTGATGCCCTGAACAGCTTTTCAAACAGCCAGTTATGCACTTCAGGAAACCCCATGGCAGAAGCTTTTGTGAGAGAAGGCCACATACTCTATAGTCCTTCACTACATGTGCAGTTTAGGAGGCCTTTCCTGGTTTGATTTGGTGAATAGCGCTTTCTTTTTTACTTTTTGTGACCCAGAAAGGCACTTTTCAGAACTAAAATTTAAATTTTAAAAGTCCCCTGGAGGGAATCATCTTTAATAACATCTGATCCAGAGTCCAATGGGACTTTTTTCTCTATACAAATACTGCTAAAGTTTAAACTTCTTCAAACACAAGTGAAGAAGAGAGTTAGGGGGACACCTTATGGGAGTGTGACCTATGTGTGCACATGTAAACATTTCTGGTACCTGAAAGGTGAAGAGGTTTATAGGATCTGAGATTTTTCTATCACGATTCCAAAAATGTAACCTTTTCACTGTTTCTCAGTTTGGTTAATGTGATATTTTCCCTTTCATAATGAATAAATGTACAAAATGACCTTTAGATTTAACTTGATTAACTTGATTATTCATCACTAAAATGTTGTCTGTCACCCTCCATATGGAAGGTATGTAAATTTGCCCAGAGAGTGGGGATGTGCTGTTCATGTTGAAACAGATATTTATATTATTACTGTGTTATTTCTGAGTTTACATCTACATTGATTATACAAGAAATTTTCTTTAGAAATGATATTATAACATTTTTCAAATCAATAATTGAAGGTTTCATACTAAAATTTACCATTGCTTAAATTTTTTGAAGAGGTTATTCAGCTCATTGAAAGCTAAATGCATGCATAAATACAAGCTAAAATATAGCTTTATGTTTTACATTTGGTAAGTACTCATTATTTCTCATCTATGTCATACTTTGTTCTTACAACACTTGACCTATCCGTAGTTATTCCATTAAATTTTTACACAGCAACTAATAAACTTGAGCAACTTACCTTTAGTCAGGAAAATTCTCATCAGCTGTATAATTTCTGACAACACTTCTAAGGTTTTCAAGTTCATTTCTAATAATTCTAGAAATATTACCCTGGATTTTATTGTTTGGACTGCTTTGTGGCATTTTGAAATTAGGAGATGTCCTTAAGATGTTAACAGACTAGTAATAAATAATGTAGGAATATAGTTGCACTAAGTTCAGTGGAAAAACAGTTACATTTAGTCAGGAATAAGTTGGCTGTTGGCAGAAATATAGGGATGGCCACCTGTTTTTAATCTGCTTCTGGAATGAAACCCAGGAAACAAGAAAATCTTTCTTCAGGCCATAAAATGACCATATCATTATAATGCAGTGGTAGTTTCTATACCCAGGTACCTTCAGTAATGCTGTTATTACTACACAGCTTGCAAGGCCAAATAACTAGAGAATTCATATTTATTTCAACGGCTGCTTTGTTGCTCTTCCACCTGTCCACCCAGACTCTTCGCTCAGAGATATGGCCCTACAGGTTTCTCCCTACAGGGCCTGACTCACCTCTCCTCAGAGCACATATCTAACAGCTGCCTGGAAGTTAGGGATAAGCTGTTCCCCATGTTTTATGGTGGAATTAATTGCTGTGTCTGCATGTTGATCATAGAAGAAACCTGAATGTTGAGATGGCTAACTCATGTGTGCTTTGCTGATAATATTAGAAGCTGTAAATGAAGGTATAGGAGTGTAGTTAGTACTGCTGGGTTTATATATTCACTGTCTTGAAATTAGACAATTATTACTCTGTGGTAACAATTGACTTCAGTGGTTCTTTTTCTATGGTAGTTCCTCTAAACAGTAGTGAGGTCATTAAACTGTGTTATTAAAATGTTGATGTAACTTCATATACCTTTTGGAAAATGTGCCTAGTACGGGTAATCAAAATAGTAGCAGACCTCAGTTTAATATGTTTATTCACCAGTAGTTAATCTGTGATATTTTTAGTGGTGCACAAGCAGAAACATGATTGTATGTCTTTCACAAGGAACTGTAGACTGTTTCAGATTGGGTTAAAATGTTTATTAGTGATCTGGTACATTTTGCTGTCGGTAGGTGGTTTATAAAATCTATTGCATGCTAGGTGTCACTCTGATTAAATCAGGAGAGTCTTACCAAACACAGCAGTTTAGAAAGAAAGATTCAGTCTAAGAGGACATATCATACTGCAGAATAAAATTACCTAAATTTAAATGATTAGGTGATGGGGAAATTTGTAAAACTTCTTTTAAAATAGTTCTAGCTAGCACTATATTTGTAAGACTTTGTAAAGCAAGCACACATATAGCTGAATTGTTCCCCTTTCTACTGAAGGAAGCACATTCTCTAAAGTAGCTGTCACTAGTTACAAGATATCTCAGAGGAGATAAGCATACATACATAACTTGATGTAATCCAGTGTTCATAGGCTGGATTTTATTCATTAGGTTTAATAAGCCTGAAGTATTTAAATTCTATGTCTGATGAGTCTGTGGTGTCTCTATGTGCAGCCTGTGGTCCACTTAAACATGATGCATCAGAACATGGTTTGGGAAATGACAGTTTCTAATGGTTCTTCATGTCTGCTGGCATCTATTTTCAGATGACTCTGGCCTTAACCATTGTTTTAAATTAAAATATTAGTAACTGCAATAACAAAATTATATTTTGTAAAGCAATAGCATTTTTTTTTTACTTAAGTGTTAGTTGCTTTATTTGTTGGTCTTACCCTCTTCTTTTCAGATGTCTTTTTCATTGACATGAATGATGGACTATAGGTTTTTCAAGGTTCAGACAGACCTTCAAAAAAGACTTTCAAATAGAAATGAATTAGGAACTCCAGTTATTCACTAGGCAGCACTTTTCTTTGACACTTGGAGAAGAAAGACCAAATTCTTGCTCAACTCTCCCCTGTAGCTGCATTGTTTTCAGACTACCTGTAAAACAAAGGAATCAGTTCCTTGCAGGAGAGGGTGCCTAAGGAAAAATAACCAGAGGAGCACATATGCTATTTCCCTGAAATGCTTCCCAGCCTTCAGCTATGTTCAGGTCAGAGTAATTCATGAGCCTGATGTGATTTGTCTGTTTACTAACTTTTCAGCTGATCTTTCTTTCAAGTTCTTGTTCAGTCTCTCTTTGAATCTATGTACATTTCTTGCACGTAGCATAGGTTTTGGCACACTGTTGCACTGGTCTGATACCCATTCAGAGAACAGCCATTTACTTTTGTTTGTTTTGAATTTGATTCCTGCTAGCTTCATATCATGGCCCATAATTCTTTTGCTGGAAGAGACAATGAATTGTTGATCCCTATCCACGTTCTCTCTGGCACTCCTGATTTTCTAGACCTCTATTACATCTGTGTAAGCCACCTCTTGTTCGGGTTGAAGGGCCTTAGCCTAACCCATTTTTCATATGGAATTGTCTGCTTCATATGGGAGTTGAGCATACATTTGATAATCCTTGCTGCTTTTCTCTGAATCTTTTCCAGTTCTAAAATAACATCCCTCTGTTCCTTACTTCCCTATCCATTGTTTCAGAGTTCTGTTGCCAGTTGTTTAATACTATGCTCTGTTAATATTTCATTACAAGGGCTTTGCATTCTTCAATCTTGGTTGATTTGATCAGCCCTGATTTATGTGAGGAAGCAGGTGACAGCAATGCAAATGGGGCTGTTTAGAAGGAGGCAGCAAGTATATTCACACTGAAAGATTTCCATGAGGCATTTAGTCTCACAGCTGAAAGGAATGATAACAGATAACAAAGCATATTTTCTCATAAAAATTAATGTATTTGAGGGGAGATGAATACAGGTACTTGAATAAAAGTTTAAATACTTAGACAGAATGTATGATGTGGAGGATGGTGTGGCAGAAGGAAGATCCCAGCTGAAGAAGATGGCTTTTCACCTTTTAGAAGTGGTTACTGTTCTAGAAGATCTCAGACCCTTCAGACAGAAAAAATGTAGTGATGGTAAGTGTTCAGTCTAATAGATAAAGAAGTTGGAAAAAAAGAGCATCTCCTCAAACTGACAACCCTGATTATTCTGCTCCTGTCTCTACATCCTACACATTGCATTTACAGACAGCATAATTAAATTGTGTGCATTTCTCCAGTCCTTGGAAACACTCCCACCTCTGCATGAAATCTTACTATAAAAAATGATTTTCCATCTACAGACTTACTAACTTTCACTTTTTTCATGAACATTTAGGGTATGAATGTATATTTCTCTAAGAGGAGGAGGTCAGAATGCACATGAAATTCAGTGTGTGAACCATAAATCTGTGTAACAGCATAATGATATTTTGTATTTGTTCACAGAATCACAGAATGATTGATGTTGGCGGGGACCTCTGGAGGTCACCTGGTCCAATTCTCCTGCTCAGGTAGAATCACTTAGAGCTGATTCCCAGGACTAGTCCCAGACAGCTTCTGAATATCCCCAAGGATGGAGACTCCACAACCTCTCTGGGTAACCTGCGACAGTGCTCAGTGACCCTCATAGTGAAAAAGTGTTTCCTGGTGTTCAGATGGAACCTTCTGTGTTTCAGTTTGTGCCCATTGCCTCTGGTCCTGTCACTGACAAGAAGGCTCTGCCTTCTTTGCACTCTCGCTTCAGGTACTTATATACATCGATAAGATCCCCTATGAGCCTTTTCTTCTCTAGGCTAAACAGAGAAAGGATGCTCCAGTCCTTTCACCATCTTTGTGGCCCTTTGTTGGACTCTCTCCAGTCTCTCTTGTACTGGGGAGCCCAGAACTGGATATAATACTCCAGGTGTGGCCTCACCAGCACTGAAAAAGGGGGCAGGATCACCTCCCCTAACCTGCTGGGAACACTCCTCCTCATGCAGCCCAGGATACCATTAGCCTTCTTTGCAACAAGGGCACACTGCTGGCTCATGTTCAACCAGGTGTCCACCAGGACACCCAGGTCCTTCTCTGGCAAGCTGCTTGCCAGTTTGGTGGCCCCCAACATATACTGGTGCATGGGTTTGTTCCTCCCCAGGTGTAGGACTTTGCACTTCCCCTTGTTGAGATTCATGAGATTACTGTCAGACCACTTCTCCAGCCTGTTGAGGTCCCTCTGGATAGCAGCATGACCCTCTAACATATTAGCCACTCCTCCCAGTTTGGTGTCATCAGTAAACTTGCTGAGGGTACATTGTGCCCCATCATCCAGACCATTAATGAAGATGTTAAACAGGACTTGGCCTAGTATTGATGCCTGAGGTACATTGCTAGTTATTGGCCTCCAACTAGACTTTTTACCACTTATCACCCCACTCTGGGTGTGGTGGAGTGATCAGTGACCCATTCAGACAATTTGCAATCCACCTCACTGCTCATTCAGCTCATTCTTCAAAAGCTTCTCTATGAGGAACCTACAGGAGACAGCGTCAAAGGCTTTAGTGAAGTCAAGGTAGACTATCCATTCTCTTCTCTCATCTACCAAGCCAATCACTTCATCATAGAAGTTTATCAAGTTGGTCAAGCATTACTTCTCATTGATGAATCCATGCTGATTACTCCTAATGAATTTTTTGTCCTTCATGTGTCTGAAATGTTATTTATTTCTTTCCAAATTGTAATATTTGGTTTGTTTTTTTGGCTGCTACCAAGCACTGAGATAATGTTTTCAAGGAGTCAGAACAGTCTTTTGGTGAAGGACTGTTTAGAAACTATTGAAAACTCAGGCAGCTTAAATCACCTGGGTATACACAACTAGATGTGTTTGTAAGGGAGGACTTCCCCTTACAGAAAACATGTTGGCCCTTCCCCAGGAGGCTATATTTATCTAAATGTTAACTAATTCCATCTCAGCATTTATGAAAGGCTCCTCGCAATGGCCTTGTTCTCAGTGAGCTGGCCCAGGCTGCCAATCACCCTCCTGGCCCCTCCACTCACCCAAACCTGCCCGGCTCCCTGACTGGGTGTGGTAGAACAGACCTGACTGGTGAGGCTTCTGCCTTGATGGATCCCCTATGGCTCCAGATGCCTGGCCCCAGGGAGCCGCTGAACCTTGCTGAGCCAGACTTGGTGATTGTAGAAGACTCTCTGGAGGGCTTTCTGCTGCTGTGGTTTTAGATGAAAGCTTTATTGTTAGTTTTCTTTCTTTTTGCTGTTTGCTCCTCAAACTCTTTCTTGGCCTGTGTAGTTGTACTTTTTATATCTAAACTGTCAAAATTTATGAGGCTTTTCACTTTCTTTATTTGCATACAACAACATTTTGAAAAATACTTTCTGGTTTCTAATGCTATCTTTTACTTTGCTGAATAGTCATGCTGGATTTATTTTTTCCTCTTTCAAATCTTGTTCAGTAGGTGATATGCATTGTTGCTGTGTTTGCTGTATGGTCTCCTTCAAAAATTTCCATGCTGCTGGGAAGAGTTTAATTCTCTTAGCTATCTCTTCTGGTTGCATTTTAAGACACTTCCTCATTTCCACATAGCTTTCTTCTCTGAAGTAGAGCACAATGGTAGTACCTCTTTTGGTCTTTATTGATCCTGTTGTGATGTTGAAACTAAATATATTAAGATCAGTGTTACACAGTGGTACTTCTGCTATTAGATTTTGTAAGCTTTGCCCTGTAAGATTTTGAACCACATTCTGCACATTACTGACTAACATGATTATTACAGCTTTCAGTTCTTTCTGTAATTCTTTGGGGAAATAGCATGCTAGTTTGAATTCCCTTAGGTTGGAAAGAAAACTGAACTTAAGAGTCCAGAGTATGGATGTACTTTCTAGCAATCCAACTGTTGTATAAAGACATGTAGCAACTCTCTCTCTGGATGTCTATAAAATGAAAAGAATGATCTTTGTTGCATCTTTCTGAAAAAAAGAATATGGTACATCCCTTCCAGGAAAGCACTGTGGGTGCAGTGTACCAGGGAAAAAAAAGGTTTTGTGAAGCCCTGACCTAGTATCTATATTGTGAAGGGTAGCAGCATTTTGTACACATCTGTGTGCTCGTTGTTTCCTCCTGTCTTTTTCTAAGTCGCTTTCTTCTAGTTGCACTAGCTACTTCAAATAGCCTTACAGATAGCTATTTAAATAGCCAATAGCCACTTCAAATAGCCATTCCTACCTTTCTCAGTACACTTAACAGAACTTTAATAGGGGTACTGAGCTCTGGGTTCTGGATTCTCTGAAGAGGCCCAGACACCTAAAAATCAGGCATTTTTGCATATGAGTTTTAAACAGCTAAGTCTTACAGGGTTTAGCTTTTAACTTTAAGCTCCAGCTCAGCCAAGCAGTGATTGAAGGATATTCTTGTTCCCCAGGCAAACATAACTCAGCTCCATTAAGAACGTTTTAGACAAGTTTTCACACTCAGATGTTTTCATGTATGGAATGTGACTGCTATAACATTTGAATCAGTATGACAGTAAGTATTTTCTACACCTACCTGTCTGAATGCTGTGATAGATTCGGCATTGCTAATGGCAACAGTTAAATAGAAAATAGGTTTCCAGGATCTCAGAAATTCATACTAGGCTATATAAATTGGCTTTCATTTCCTGTCAAAGATTCAGTCATAATATTTCAGGGAAATTTAGATCATCAACAACACAAAAGTGCTGCTGCAGTGGTATGGTCATACTATGAAATGGTTTTATCAAGAAGGATCTTACTGTGGCAGTCTGGTGATTTTGATTTGAATTAGTGACCTCATGAGACATGGTCCAAAGTCAAGGCTGGTGAGTTTAAGTTTTAAATGTTCGTGGTCTTATGTAAAAATCCAAATCTATTTTTGCATGTGCAAAGCTGTTACTGTAACTATAAAACCAACTGCAAACTTTCCTTAGTCCTGGACAACTGCATTTTTGAATCAAAATGTGAAGTATGGGATTTATCAGAGGGAAAACCTAAAAGCAGTAAGACCCTTTTTCCTACACCAAGTATTTCTAACTAAAATACAGAGTTAAAATATGAAAGGAATTCCTGACATTAATGAGTCTGACAGAAAGGGGATGTGATTTAAAAGCTTCTGAAACGTGTTCTTATTAATAGGTTCCTAAAGTTATTTACTGTAATTTACACCAACTTTTGGATAAAGCTATGGCTGAGGGTAGAATCTGCAATAAAATGTTTAATGGCTTTTGGATTTCAGGGATTGCAACAGAGTAATATCTACTTACTCTCACACTGTGTTTTTCTTCAGTGGCTTCTTTCAGTCTGATCACCACCATAAAAATTCACACCTGTCACAATCTATTTGTGCCTTTGTTTATGGATATCTTTCTCTTTTCTAATCCTCTTGGTTTTATATTTTCATCTAAGCAAATGTTTTTTGGAAGCATGTATTGGATACAGTGCTCTGAACTGTGAAATAATATTTTATATTTCTTAATTTGGTTTATGCTGAAGTATTTGTTCACTTTGAATCCTAAAGCCTTTTTTGTAACATTCTAAAATCTGTAAATATGCAATGTTTCATTTCATTCAAAATGTATTAATGTCTTTTGTTTCAAAGATCCACACAGAAACTTATGTAATGAACTGAGTACACTTCTTTGCAACTAAAGTAATCCATGCTCTGTCTAAACAACATCTCCACTATTAAATACTGCACTCTCAAACACTTTATAAAGAGTGAAGGAGAGACTCTGCTCTTTTCATGTTTAATAATCTGAAGTATTCTCAGCCTGTAAATAAAGTAGTGCTTGAAATGAAGAGAAACAGATCACAACATTTAGTAAATATTATCCCTTTAGGAACAGTGAAAATGAAATGCAGAGGATTTGAAGGAACTGCTCCAAACCATGTGAAGTCAGCATCACAATTATGGCTGGAAAGCATACTGCTCTGCCTCTTCAGTGTTCAGTCTTTTGGCTTTTTCTGTTAGGAGTGGCAAATCCCTGATCTTGCCTTCTGGTTATGAAGCACTTCACAAGACATCAGAACCCTCTGAAATGACTACCCAGGGAAGAAGTTGCTCTGTTAATAGATTTCAGTTTTGGTTCAACAAGGCTAGCTTTTGAATAAGCTCAGTTTATATTTGGATCATAATTTTTTGGCTCTATTATTATTATGCTACCAAAAAGCACACTCTGTTTCATAGTCATCTCTTACAGTACTGTGCTGTTGCTTTTAATCCTCACCCTATGACTTGCTGTTAAAGTCCATTCCGCTTGCAGGGGTTAGAAGTGCTTTGAGTGAGATTCTCAGCACAGCACATCACATAGTGTTGAGTACAGGGAAATCTGGGGAGTCTGGAACCCCACATCAAGTCAATTAACAGAGCTGCTCCACAGACACTACCAGAACACTCAGGCTATAGCATTTCTAACAAAATCAATGATCTTTATGCCCTTAGTTTGTTAATAACTAGAATATTCTGCTTCTTTCTGATTTCTCTCAAATGAATTGTCTTTTTGGTAGCTTGTTTTATTATAACATGAACCAGCAAAGTCCTATTTCAACAGTTACAGTTGCTTGCTAGCACCTAGAGTATAGTTCTTTATCAAGAAGTGGACACACTAACACTAGAAAAGCCTGAGAAGACAGGAAATGTAACAGCTGAGTCTTTCAAGTAATTTACGCCATCCAAATATATTTCTGAATATCAATTGAATGTCCATACTGCTCACCTCACTCTTGATATTAAGGATCTCCTGCCAAAGACATCACTTCTTTACCATTATCATGAATTTTCTCTCTGCGACTATAATTTTTCAGAATTGTTTATTGTGTTCAAGGGCAATGGATTATGAAAGGAAGAAGATGAAAGACAGAATTTCTCAATAGCTGGCCCATGGCTGAAGTTGTGCAGGAGAAAGAAATGTCTGTGAATGTCCCCCTTTTTAGTGTTCTCTTGAATTCACTTAAGTACAAAATCATACTACATACTACATAGAAATCAACATAAAAATACAAAATAATTGTGCAATATGCAAAGTAAAAGAGACTGGGCACACTTTTAAATATCAATTAAGAACTGCAAACTATTCTGATTCAGTAATACTCATGATTATGCAAGGGTGAAATAGATGTTGTAAATTTGCCAAATGTAGGAAATTAACAGTAATGAAATTGCATGTTTACCAGTCAAATCTCTCAAATATATTCTCACTACCACTCTAGTATTTCCTTTATTGTAACAGTGTAAGGGGGTTACCAAATTCTGTGATCAGTGTGTAACAACGATTTGCATTCTTATAAGCATAGATTAAAATTTAGCTGGACAATAGCTGGAATTTAATGATCCAGCAATGGAAACCTTGCACAGCACAGGCAGAAAAAGGGCCTGACAAGGAAGAGAGGTTATTTTGCCTGTAGAAAGGAATGACACATGTCGCTGAGCTACTACCATCAAGACAGCTTTGAGCACAGTGAAAGATACAAGAAAGGTATAATCAGAGAAAAAAACTATAATTTTCCAGAACAAGATGGGGAGACTGAGAAAGGACTATTTAATAAGACAAAGGAGCACTCCATTTCAGTGCCTGGCATACATGTTCATGCACAGACATTACCTCCTTGGGAGAGGGCTCCTCCTGGCAGGTTGCTCCTGGGAGTTGTGGAAGGGAAGGAACCACCTTGTGACGGAGCAGACTTGCAGCCCCTGTGCCACCACATCACAGCTTTGGGCTATGCCCAGACTCAGAGGAGCACACTCATTGCTTGTCTCCTCACTCCTTCCCACAGTCCCTTCCCTCTAAAGCAGGAAGATCCTCCCATCACATCAGCACAAGGTTCTAAGGCAGACCATCTGAACTTTCCCAATGCTGCTAAGCTACAAGCAATGCTGCTGAGGCTTCTGGCCCCAGAAATATTGTGCTTGATCCATCTTCTACTGGCCACCTACTCACTCTCTTTTTCCCTCTGGCAACTTCTATGCTGGCTGAAGAGGTGAGCTGTTGCACCCTTTGCTTCCCGCAGTGTGCAAACATGTATAGATGGTGATGTTAAGAAATTCAGTGTGATTATGTAGAAGTTTATTCCAGATTCTCCTTCAGAGCCCTCTATGTATACCATTAAATTTACTAAGAAGTACCAGCCTGTGGTGAGATGGTTTGTCAGCTTTGTTCTAATGCTTTTCTCTTAACAGGACTAACAAGGGGATTAAGATTGTCTTGTATGTTTCTAGTAGACTGTAAAGGAACAGAAATGCGTGCATGAAGACAGACCCTTTAGAATAGGATGAAGCATAAATTAAATAAAATTTCCAATACTGACCCTGACTACCAAAGTAGTGATAGAATTCTAGGGGAGTTAATGTTCATGAAAAATTTTACTAAACAAGAGCTCTTTGCCTTTATATAGTGGCTCCTAATGTAAGTAAGAATAACAAAAGATGGGGATGGAATATGAGACAAAAAGTGCTACATCAGAGGTGCTCTGTGAATTTTTTAGATGGGCAAAATTCATTATGTTTTCATACTGGTTTCATTTTCAGCTAGCGAAATGCAGTGAATTTTCAGACAGCAAGTCAGTTGTAGGACTCTGAAAATACACATTTGAAAAAGCAGATCCACATTTAATTGTGTAGACTGGTCCTGTACAAGATCTTTTTCAACAGTCAAAGGGGAGGAATACAGACTGAAGGGGATGGAAGCTTGAGTAAAGTCAATCAAATTGCAACAGCTTGTAAGCTTGTCCTCTATTACCTCTTTCATTTCTCATCCTATTTAAAAAGTAGATCATATCTGTGACTGTAAGCTAATGTTTTCTGTTTTGCCATTTGGGTAAGCAAAAAGGACTAAAGTGGTCTGTTAGCGTGACTCTTGGAATGCGATGAATTTGTTGAAGTATCTTGCCTGTTTGTTGGTCTGTAACCAGGGATTTCCATGTTCAAATTGTGGCCTCTCTTTTGCTTTAACAATATTAAATCTTTCTCCTCTCAACATTTGTTACTGTCATTTTTTCTCCATCCTAGTTAGAATGATTGTTATATAATATTCCAGTTTCTCAGTCTAGTTGTGTGTCAGCACAGCTAGTACTTCTGCCTTCTTTTTTTCGTGTTTGGCAGACAGAAAGAAGATTCTTGATTAACTGTATTTCAAGTTCCTTATGAACACTCTTTTTTTCATTTCCCCCTATAGTAACACCAAAATATTTTCCTGTCAAATTACATGCCAAGGAATATCTAATTAAGTCTAGATTCTAGAGATAAAATTCAGCACTTTTTCTTGGTAGTGTGGCTGCTTAATGCTGTAATTTTTCACTCTTTTCTCTGGTATAAGGAGTAGATTCTTCCCCTTAAATATAGCTAGATCTCAAAAAATCTGTTTGAACAACTTGGCTAGTGAAAATCCACTTCAATATTTATTTAATGTTCCCTGTGCTATAGTGACTTTTACAAATGCAATCTTTGGAAGGCCCAGATGAATCAGACCAGCAAAAGGTGTATTGAATTATAAAAATGAAACATCCAGTACTGTGTGCACAGTACGCCACAAATAGCTGGCTCCCCGAAATAACCATTAGGTCTTCAGTTAGCAGAATGTTCTTACGCACCCATTCCTGTCCTTTCATATCTCACAACTTTTACTTGTTATGTAGATGACTCTGATTGAAAGGGACAAGTAGCAGGATCAGGGCAATATGAAAAGCTTGAGTAATAATAATTTTGAAGAGAAAGGGTATCAATACTATATACTCTGCCATGATCTTCTGGTACAGAATTAAAAACTGTCCTAGCACTTTAGGATGAGAGGCAGAAGTTAATTTCTGGTAGACCCAGCTCTCCACTCTCCTGCTTCCTCTTTTAGTCCCTCAACTAGCAATCACCTCCAGAATCATTCCAAAACTGTTTCATCTGGCCCTTACTCGCCAGTTACCTGCAGTATCCTTGAACCATCAGATGTACCAATAAAACACGTTTTCCTTCACTGAAATTTTCTCCTATGTCCTGAATCTAATCCATGCCCACCTCAAGCCTTGGACACTTCCATTCTCATACCCAGCATTGAAAGATGCTTTATTCCTTCTGTGAAACCTTCCCTGCCACACTACAATCACTCTGTGACCTGCCTGTGTCAGGCAGCCATCTATCTGACTTCCCTAGAGGAGGCTGAATATCTCTTCTCTCCCTCAGGTTACACTCTCTGCTTAACTCATTGACACTGTATTTATTGCAAGGTCAGAAACAGCAGCAACAACCTGGAAAAGACAGCAACTTGCAGGGAACTCAATATTCAGCTTCTCTGGGATTAATGAAAAGGAGTTCCACAGAAGTCATCTCTGTCCTTACCACAGTCTACATGTCTTGTAGAAATGTGTGGAGGGACTGAAATATTCTGAGACTGGTCTGGTAAAATCACACCAAATCCCTTGCTGGCACAGGGGATCCTTCAGATTGTTTTATACCAGTTACATTGTCTTGTGTTTGCAGTGTACCTGACCTAGCAGGGTTATGAAAAACACTAAACCTCACTTACTCCTTGCGCTGTGCTCAGTCCTTCCATTTAATTGCTGGTGACCAC
Source organism: Strix aluco (assembly GCF_031877795.1). NCBI lineage: Eukaryota > Metazoa > Chordata > Aves > Strigiformes > Strigidae > Strix > Strix aluco. The sequence continues at coordinate 68,499,360 of NC_133935.1, forward strand.
ATCAAATGATTAATTTTGGGTTTTTTTAAACTGTTGAACTAAACAGGTGTCAATCTTCTCCTGCTGGTGTCTAACAGTACATTCACACCTTTGCTTGTCTTGCATTCTCCCATGTGGCACAATGACCTCGAGGGGTGTGCAAATGCAAAATCTGGGGCATGATACAAAGCAAATATTCTGTCATTAAATTAAAAAATTTACATGAGTAATCAAAATGTGGGCAAATGTAATTCAAATTCAAATATAGCCTTATGATTTCTGTTGTTTTCTTATCTAGAAAGTCAAGGAATTGATTTTATTCCACAAGGTAGATATTTTTTAAAAAATATCCCAAATGAATCTTTAATGTAATATGAATTCTACTGAATTTAATCCTATAGGCTTTCCTGTTTGGTTAGGAAGACATAGTCTCATGGTCAGAATTATTTTAGGATGGCTGATGTTCTTCCAGAACTACGTGTTGCCTAATGCGTTATTGCACTGGTAAGACATTACTTTTTTATTGGTACTTAAATTTTTGTAGCTCATGCTCTGGCATGTCTCTGTTGCACAATATGTATTCCAGAGTTAGCTTAAGATCTGATTATATTTACCATAATTTCTTGACTTGCCTTAAAATCTTGTTTCCAAATACAATGTTTGTTTATCTCCATGCTTGTTCTGATCAAGTGTGAGGCCTGATTCCTCATGCACCTTGATGAACACTTATTCATGGGATTAACTTCACTGGCACCAGTACAAGGGCATACAAATTGCAAAATACCGGATTAAGGTTCTAATAAAAAAAAATCTCTTTTTCTTCAAAAGATTTTCTAGTTATGAAATTGATAATTAAGTCTATGTTGAGTTATAAATAAGGCTATGAGTAGCTGAGGATGCAGTTCATACCTGCAAAAAGACACTGTAGACATCAGCTGAGCCAAATACACTCACAATTACTACATATGGAGAAAAAGTGAAATACGCCTATAACATTTGTCATGTACATAGTTAAGAAATCCATGTTATATTTTTATCATATTCCATCCCCCATCCCTTTATAGCTTTTAATACTATATAGGAAAGCAACTTTAAAATTTTATCTATTAGAAATTACAGTTTCAGTGAAATCAAAGTATTTTGAAAAGAAATGTCAATTTTAAAAAAAATTTCATTGAAAGATGCTGAAACAAATTCTAAAACTTTATTTTTTCAACAGATTGAGAGCATTTGTGGTCAGAATGAGGTATCTAAATGTACATGTCTAAAGTATAAATGTCTACACAGACATAGCTCTTGCTGTGGGCAATGGAGAGAAAGACAAACTTTGATTGTAATGTAGCCTTCTAACGTAGAGCAGATTCACTGTGTCCTAAACGTAACTGTTTCTCTCAGTTGATGATAAACAATGCAGAGGGACTCAGTTGCTTGAACACAGACAGCTAGCTCCTTTTAAGTGGTATCAAGTGTAGCTGACCTCCAGCTGCTCTTCCAAAGGGCAGGGACCTCCTACACCATATCTCCTACCTCTGTGAGGGCATCTTGGTTACCACACAGTATTTAAAATGACACCATATAGCTGTGCTTAGGTAGCCAAATATCTCTCAAAGTTTAGTTTCACTTAATTTCATTTTCACTTTGAGATTTGTTGCATTCTCTCTTGATGCTCTCAGGGTTCAAGTTTTCTTTCCATCATCCTTGGTATATGCCAGAGGAACTTCTTAATTGTCATTGGCCACTGAAAACCACTTCTTCTTCTACTATTTGCTGCAGAAGAAGTTCTTAACTTACTCTATGTTGCTTCTGTGGAAGAATAGCCTCCTCAATGTCATGAAACAAGAATATGTTGGGACATTGGATATTCTAGCATGTTGTTAAGGATGTCTAATACGGATAGCATGTCTGTTGCTTGCCGTATCAGTTAAGCCAACTTTTTCACTATCTTTAGGTATGAAATAATACATTTATTTAAAACTAAAAGCTGTAAATTTGTAACAGTAGAACACAGCTGAAAAAGTATGCTCTGTTAATGTTATACTTAATGTGATACCTTTCTCAGTTACTTCAGCATCTCATGTCTCTTTTACCTCTTTTTTTATAGGTGAAACTGAAATCTCATATTGATTTTCTGTGATGGTTATGTTTCTGTTCTATAAGATGACTGTTATATTCTCCTTCCCTGTAGCGCTCAACAGAAGGTGAGTGTCACAGATCAAAAGCTATGACCTGGCTATATTACGTCAAGTTAGAATGCCCTCATCTTGCATAATTTCTTCTTATGACGGCTTCCACCTGCATTTACTGTAGCTTGGTAATGAGACATCACGTATTGACATGAAGGATGAACCTTCCATTCTTTTCTTAAGGTCTTTTCAGTAACATTTTGATTGCATATCGTACTGGAATATTCCTGTCTAAGCCTTTGCTCATACCTTTCTCTGCTAAAGACATTTTCAGAAATATGTTGGTAACATGAGTTAAATCTTGCTATGAAAAATGTGGGATGTGTAATCTTTCTACTAGGGTCATGAGGAGTCTTTCCATATGAACATAGTATAAAGATTGTATTTGATTCCACAGAGATTTTAACTGAGAGGAAAGTACTGAAGATGAATAGCATTCTTCACTCACTGTACCCAAATCTGTGGTGCTTTCTCATCCTTAAGTTTCACCCTTTATGTTATACTGTAGTACTTGGGCATTATTGAAATAACATTTCCACAGGAAGACAATTCATTTTTTGAAGTGTCTCTGGGATGTGGGAGATACTTTGAGTCTGGTCTGGAATTAAACTGAAAATCTATTGTTAGTAAATATTATTATTACCTATATTATCAAACTTGAAGTATTCCAGACTGAAGGTTGCAGATGGGAATCCATGTATACATTAAAAAAACCCCCCTAACTGTCTGACCTATTTGCTCTTTTAGAGGGAAATTTATGGAGGGTACTTCCTATCACCAGGCTTTTCAGAATTTATTTATAAAGTTCCACAAGAAAAATTGGAAATTCTCCCTTGTCTAAATAGGAAATCAGTGGCTGCCACTTTTATCTTTCTGTCACTTCAGGTTTACATGAAAAAATGTATCTCTTGCTTAGTGTTAATTTTCCGTACCAAGAAATAAGGGGACTGGTTTTCAAACAGTAAGTTAGTACTTCTTAATCAAAACTCATCCATGAATGTGAAGGGTGGTTTTTTGTCCATGTTCCAAAAATAAGGAGCAGTCAGAGAGATTACTCTGATTTTTTTTCCTGAATTGATTAATTAATTTTAGTTCACGTGCTTTCTCATTGATAGAAGCTCTGGTGTGATAGTTCTGGTTTTACTTTCCATTAGAGTATATCTTGTTTCTAGTAGAAAGCTTACTAAAAGCTTGACTTTGAGATTAGTTCAAATGCGGTATTCATTGAACGCACTTAATCTTCTGAATTCTCTGAAATTGAACTGCAGAAAGAGAAGCTTATGCCTTTTGATGGAGATTTATTTCTTTAGTCCAAATTGATGCTGACGCTCATCTTATCATATTGTTGACCAATTTTCCACCCTGCTTTAAGGGACAGTACAGCATCTTGATAATTTTTTCATTTTTAAGGTTCAAAATAAACTTTGCCATTGCAAAGCATTGCTTCTTGCTAGTATGACAGCATCTGTAGCTTCCAGTTATAAAAAATAACACATAGATTAACTGTTCCTGTTCCTGCTTTCAAAAGATTCTAACATATCTTTTGATAAACATTTACTTACCATGAGCCCTCTCACCCTGCACACTGGAACAAAATATTTGCTTCTAGTCAAAAAACACAAGGGGGCAGTTTAGGATAACAAACCAACAATAGTACAGTAAAAGATACCAAAAGTTCAGTTTTAAAAAAGTAGCTTTTCTGAATCTTCAAATTAGAGTTGCATAGATGCAGAGATTACCCTTAGCACCCAGAGACTTCTGGTCCAGACTTACAGACAAGAAATATAACAACACAGAATGTATTTTAGTATAGAACAGGCCTTTAGTCAATGAAGGGAAAAGAAGGAAGAAACAGATCATATCAGCTGCGTGTTGTTTCTCAAACATGTTTACCTTTTGTTCAAGAATTTACATACATCAATTATCAGAACAGTTTAGACAATGTTTCAGTTCACAGTTTTAATTCATAAGCATTAGTGCAGCCAGCTGCACCATAGCACTGATAGAGTTAAACTGGATTTGTTTATAATTTACCTTGTTTCCTGTAGAGAGTCTAAACCAAGCTTTTGCAACATAGACTAAATGGCTGTACTGAAGGAATATCATGAATAAAGGCTGTGCAAAGAATGACTAGATGTGCCACTTGAAACTTTTACCCTGCTGTGTGTACAATGCAAACAACACCTTTTATATGGAAAGCTCTTAACATTTTTATTGTTGCATATTCTAATCACTTTACTGCAATACAATATCAATTTCCATAACACTGCTTAGCCAGGATCAGCCCAGGATGATTCACAGTTCAGTAAAAGCTTGCAGATACCTTGCCATGTGCCTTTGCTTTGTGCTAATTTGAAGTATACAGAAAAGGTAAAGCTACAGGAAGGCAGGGATTTTCTTCATGATAGGATGACTCTTGGGAAATTGAGATAGGAGCTGGGAAAGTTAACATAGCAAAGTATGTTCCCAGCCCTGCCATATGTCCCTCTCACCCTCCAGTGTGTTGGAAGAATTAAATGAAGCAAGGATCCCCAGGAGGAGTTTGGACTGACTTGATCAGTATTCATTTTAGCATCTCCTGTTGCAGTACTTAAGGAGCAGTCAGCTATAACACCACAGGAAAACCTACAGAACTTTTGTACCCCCAGGCCAGGCTCGCTTCAGCTCTGTGGTCTCATCATGGATGCTTCCACTGAACCACTCTGCTCTGCCAGTCACTGGTCAGAACTTGGGGCAGAGCCAGAGTTTGGAGCCTGAACTCTTTAGCTACTTAATGGGTGGTTCTTGAATGGTGGGGCATAGGGAAGGAGAAATCTTTAACATCAGGCATGACTGTGTGCTATCAAGCTGGGAGGGTGGTTAAAGGTGAAAATCTCGAATATTATATTCTTTCCAATGATCTGAAAAATGGTTGCTGTGATTGGATTAGTCTTCTGTAGCAGGAAGCTTCTCCTCCTTTCTGAGGAGGGTGGCCTAAAAACATGAGGCAATGAAGCTGATGTACACAAAGGTAGCTCTCTGCCGGAACTCATCACAGTGTGACTGCATTGTTTAGAACATTTTCTGCAGTTCTCTCATAGCTTTTAGAACTACTTAGAAAACACTTTTGTAACATAACCCTGGGATTTTTACTGACTTGGTATTTTCCTGTGTTGATTACAGGTGAAGAACACTCCTCACATATGCATAGTGAACCACTCCCATTCTTAAACCCTTTATTGAATCAGAGGTAGCACTATATAGAATCAAAACATGATACTTTCCTCACAGTTCCACAGTCTAGGTTGCTGACTGATGATTTAGTCAAGGACCCATTTAGTAGGAATCTGTGGAGCAGTGTCACTACTGTGCAATAAAAGCTCTTAGAATGAACGGTAAAATTGGCATTAGATTCAGATTAGATTAGAATATTCAGTAGCAATATATAGGGATACGATTTCCATACAGTCTGAACTTCTGTCAGATTTAATGGTCACAGTGTCCTCAATCTCTCATATTTTTTTTTCCTGAAGAGAATTTAGTCTAATCAGGTTTTCCTTTTGGAAAGTTGAATTGTCTCTGTATGGTATCTTGCAAAACAGCATAAGTATCTGTCGAATGAATAAAACAAAAATAAAAAGAACACGTTATCTGGGAGCAGCTGGTAATTTTTCTCGATGGCAGGGTACTTTCACTGCACTTAGATTATTTGATTTTATACCTAAGAATGGGAGGAATATTAAAAAGGTTCAGTTTGGCAGTTTTTGCATTTCTTCCAAAGCATAAAGTCCTCTTCAGATTTGCTACCACCTACTCCCTATCTGACACTTGAGTAATTGTTATAAACCATTTCCATCTGTGATTTACTTTGTGTTTCCTATTGCAGGTGACAGTTAATGTATCTTGTCTGCTGCTATGAAATTTTAAAAAAAATGGTCTGAAAATGCTAAGAACAAATACTTGTAAAGACGGGGGCAGGTAAAAAAAAGCTTTTATGTTTTCAAAAATCATGTGCTTTGAAAATCTCTCAGCCCACAATGCAATCAGTGTTAGGATGCCTAAAGTATCTACTTTCCAAAAAAATGCAAGTGAGGATAAGATAACACTACTTAAAAATTTGTATTTCCACAGTAAATTCCTTCAGCTACGAAAGTGATGTAGTATAGACAGTGAGCAAAGATTTGGTGTTACAGATTTCCACAGACTTTCTAACCTTACTCTGCATTTTGTTTCACTTTTTCCAACTGAAATCTACTGACATCAGAAGAGTTATATCATAAGAAACTTGTTTCACCTAAGGTGAACAACAAAACTTTAAACTGATAAAACTTGATCACCACTGGAAGGACAAAGATAACAAGCAAAGCTAGGGTAGGTAGTGTTAATTCCGAAGACATCCATGGAAGGATTGTTAAAGGATTTCACCAGACTGTGGGTATCTCTAGGCTTGCTTTATTAACAACTCAGAGTTGGGCCATCACCTCAGTGAGTGGCAACAGTAACAAAAAGCGCCCTCTATATATATGATATAACATACAATACAAAGAGTCTTTGGTGATTTTCCAGGAAGTTTCAGCTCTCAATTCATCATCAATTTCAAAAGTCCACTGTATTCCACAGTTTCGACTAGTTCTATTCGTTCCATTCCAATTCCTCTTCGGACACCACTGCTCACTGATGAAGTCTTCGGTCATCATGGTTACTTATCTTCTGAACAATCTTCATCATAATTCACTTTTAGACTTCTGAGAAAAGACTCAAAATGTTCTATTTAACATATACTTAATCTATGTCTAGCTTTTCATTACCTAGCTTTTCTAAGTTGCTTAAACTGTCAGTATTGTTCCTAGAGCACCTGTGCATACTGCATTGAACTGTCAATATTGTTCCTAGAGCACCTGTGCTCTATTAATTAAACCTATAAAACAATATATATTTATTAATTATTCCTGCTAATAATAATATCCTAAGACAAAAGAGTTTTCTAAAGCTTGTTCCTTTTACAACTAGAACTTTGCATCTGGAAGTGGTACAGATCAGGAAGTCATACATCTAGCTCAGAGAGAGAAGAAAACAGTGAGCAACCATGCTGTCTTGGAGAAAATCACATGTTATTGCTAAGTTTTATGCCTACCATAAAATATGCAAGTGTCATCTTCGTTTCTAAATGTGCTGTCTGTGAAAGAGGATGAAATATCTATGCAACCATTTCGCTTTCCAACTGTTGACAGTTTGGTAATATTTAAGAATGAATTTTACCTGTCCCTCAGCTAGTTAATTAGATGTATTTTCCAGTCAAAGGACATTTTGAATTTCACCATGACAGCTTCAAATGCACAGAAAAAAGGTACAGCTCACTCTTTTTAGGTATGATGATAACCACTGTAGACCAAATCAGTGATTGTCAAACCATGGACTACAACAGAAAAAATGACAGTGGCTGCAGTTTTGACAGATAATGTCAAAATGAAACTGTGTAGTAAGAATATAGTTTAAGATGGTGATGACAGAGGAAATGTCTTGTGTACATGCAGATGCCTTGAATGTACATAAGAACTGTGGGTCTAAACTGATCCATACTACAGTATTATACTGATATCAAGCTTTTAGTGCTTCCATGCTTAAGCACCTAGCTTAATCAAAATATTATGAAGAGTATTTTTGGTGGAAAGTCCTTAGGTCTGTACACCTTGAAATGGCTTTTTAATGCACTTGAACACTCAGCAACTTTCAATAAATTATCTTCTCTTTAGGAACAAATATATCATTTGCAGCCTTGCCAAACTCATGCTGTCCTTCTTAAGTCACTTTTTTCTTTCTCTATCTCTTTATATATATTATAGATAATTTTAGATTGTTATGTAGATTATTGCAGATAACTTTAACACATACAAAATAGCAGTTTAGTTCTGTTTCTGTGAGGAAGATTGATTAAGCATTTTGTCAAATCAAATGTCAGTGGAAAGTCTGTGGAAAAGGCTGGTGAAGAAATAAAAAGACTATGCATGTAACTCACTAGGCATAAAGTGTCTTTGTGTTCTAGAACTTAATCCTAGTAGATACTGCTGTGCAGTTCCCATAGACATTGAAAGGGATTTAAGATGTTTAACATGTTACAGTAGGTCCATAACATCTGTCTAGCATCTGCCTCAACTTTCAGTTTTTGGAGACATGCTTAGTCTAACATTTGCTCATCATTTCTTCCTTTCCGTGTCAGATTTTCAGCATTCCTCTAACTAAAGCCTCAGTCATATTGTGATAGTCCCTCACTTTGATGAATAACCCCATTTTTGACAACCCGAACATGCAGTAATAAATAAAACTGCCCAAGTTCTTTCATAGCTGTTCATTTCTGGAATGTAGAATGTTCTCCTGTTATTGTCCAGATGGCCTCTAAACAAGATAAAATTTGCTGTGTAACCTTCCATGTCTTGGATATACCATTATGTCCAGCAGTTTGAGTTCTCTGTGGTTTAATACCGTTTGTGAAGATCCATACATCAGAAGAGTGAAAATGAGAAACTCTTTCCAATAAGACTGAAAACTGCTGCCCTATTTCTCATTTTATAAGATTTGGGAGGTAAAAATAATTTTGGAAAGAATGCATTTAAAAGCTGCATTTATCCCAGTTTCTGTTTCATTTCAGAACAATGTCAGAATGGGACAAATATGCATTCTATAAATATAAATATTTCTTTGTCTTTTCCCCCTACCTTTGTTCAGTATATTTAAGTTATTTATTCTGTAAGTAGCTTTAAAGAAGTGAGTTGCTTTCTTTGGAGGTTTGGCCTCATAAACCATAGCAATTTTTCGTTAATTTTAGAGGTGTTTATGTAAGAAGTGGAGTAGGGCTGCTTTCCCTGAGTATGTTTCAACCATTATTTAAAAATTATAGCAGAGAGTATTACACCTTTGAGATATCCAAAACAAGTAACTGCTCAGTAACTAGAATGACAAAGCTCTAGCTGAGATGATCTCCAGCCTGAAGCTAAAGAGCCATAAAACACTGTAAAAAAGAGCTGTTTTAAGTACCACATTCATACACAGTTCTGACAGAATAAAGGGAGCTTACAGGACTTGTTGAATAACAGAAGCAAAATTAGGACACAGCATTGGTTATTTAGTACTTGTCATTAAAATGATCCTTCATTTATTCAGTCTTATGGAAATAAAAGCATACACTGCACTTTGATAACTTTTTCTCATTTAAGTAAGCCCCCATCGCTGTGCTGTAGGAGGCTTATTTGCAATACATTGTAAGACATTAGTTGTAAAGAGGTAACTTCCAGTTAAGTAGTAACAAATGGCTGAGATTTCTTAGTCCCAGTTAGATCTGTCTACATCATATTATTTCCATTTTGCAGAAGCTTAGTATAAGTTAGAAGATCCAGCGATTTACACAGGGAAACAGACAGCACTCTTGTGAATAAGAGGTTTGAACAACTGAAGTACTTTATTCAAATCACTAGAAAATGATCTCCTATCTTTATCAATGCCTTAAAACTACAACACTACTATTAGCCACACATCTCTTTCTTACCTCATTGTTAATCCATGGACATAACAGTGTATAGCTGAAACTGAAATATAAAACATAAAATTTACCATACTTTAACAGCCCAGTGGTCCACATAATTTGGTGTCCTGTTTCCAGCAACTACCTGGTGTTTAGAGGAAGTGGTAAGTGTAATCAACTCTGTATGTTGATTACTGTGAAGTAACATGCCTGTAGGATTTTTTCATAAAGTCCATTAAGCCAAGACTGGTTTACAATCTGAAGCACTGAACTTGATATCTATATTTTTCAGACCTATGTAATTCAGCTGAAAGGGTTGCCTTAGTGAATTTGGAAAGATCCATTTAATCTATTTCCACTGGTATCTGTTCCTAGGTAAGAAAGCTGTAATTCTGCAAAGCTATTTAGTTCAGTAGCTCTCACTGGTGTGAGCTGGGGGGTCTAAAAACCCAGAGGACAGGAGTCTTTGTCTTCTAAACAACATTGGCTCCTGTCTCCCCGGTAGACCGTCCACCACAGAAAACCTGGACACACTTTTTTAGTTTAGACAAAGCTAAATGCGGCTGTGATATGGAGCAGGAAGGAGTCTTCAAGCCATAAGGCCATGACTCTGTCGTGTCAGGGGAAATGCAACTCTGCCTATGTTGTAATCTGGGGAGACTGCAATTACCTTAAGTCATGTTGGCAGAAATCCATTCCTGGTACAAATTTCCAGTTTGGAAGGTCCGGTTTGACTTTTCTGAGCTATTCAAAATGCCTGCAAAGAATCCATCTTAGAGGAATGTTCTTCAGGAATCTCCAGTTTTAAGCATTAGATTTTATTTTTCATTGTAAAATGTAATTCAGTATACTGCTTAATAATGCTTGCTATTAATCATACATAAAACTGTATTTACATATATTAGCTAAATTCAGTAGCATAATAAATATTTATCCTGATTTTATTTCTCTGACTTTCCCAGTTGTGGAGAGATTAATTGTTCCCTAGGTTCTTATGACATAAATTTAGTTAGGCCTTTTAAAATCAAAGGAAACAGGTATAAGGAAAGGCCTCTGAAAACATCAATTAATGTGTTTAGCACATCAAACTTTGGTGCACAGTCTTGGAATATTCTATGCAATTTTATAAATGTATCTGAAATGACTAGGAGTCCTCGGAGTTAGGAGTTTGATTGTTCTAGGTTCCCTACAGTTGGGAGAAAGAAGGAAAAGAGAGGTACTTTTAGAAGATTAATCAGTCCATCTGTGCTCTATCTTCTTGTACATGTGAATCTCTTTTCACTGACCCAATGCCACTTCAATCCTAACTTAGACCCCTAGGCCAATCGCCTAAAAGTTAGGTAGGATAAATCTTCTGCCCTATATGGCATGTGCTAAACACCTTTCCTGTTACATAAACAGATTTCATCCGGTCTTTGTCAAAGCAAACTCTTGCTGATGTTCCATCAAGTACTTAAAATTAGAGACACGAATCCTTTTCAAAAGCGTAGTTGTTCTATTTATTCTTAAATAATACCCTTGGGGTAGTCTTCTTCATGCTGTTTACAGAACAAATCCCTCATTCATATATAGTGGTGAAGACACATTAATAACAGAATTTTCTTTCAAATAAGACTGAGAATTCACTTCTTAGAAACTATCTAAACACTACTCCTCAAAAACTAGGGACTCCTCCCAAAATGCAAAGCTGATGAAGCTGACCCTCCATCCCAGTTCTGACCCTGGTAGGATTTAGCCCTTAATAAAGTTAGAAATCTATTAATTGATCCATAGTCAACAAAACAATGCACGTAAGCTATAATGAACAATGCCGTCAGCATTGGGTTTCACTACACATAATGTATTTCAAACTAAGTAATTATTTTGGCAGTGACTAGGATATATCAGGTCAGCAGTGCCTCAAATCAACATCAGAAAAGAATATAAAGGCAAACATACTATAAGCACAGAACACAGGAAGAATATGCTCATTACAGACGCCAACATTTTATAGCAGTATGGCATCTACAAAACAAAAGCAAAGCTGAAGAAAAGACAAAAAGTCAAAGGACCAAAGTGAATGGGAAACTATTAATTGAGAATGATATCTGCAAAGTGTAAGCAGCACAATTAAAATATCTAGCAGTGATTAGGGTATAATTTCTGTAACAGTAGCAGATTATGAAAAATTAACCCTGGCTACGGAATAGAATAGCACATTTGAAAGTGTCTCATTAGATGTAAACATTTTGCTTGAGATGAAAAGATATCTGCTTGCTGATTTTTCATAGGACTTTGAAAAGAAAGAAATATATGTAGAGATTGTGTCTCTGCTTCTCTATCTTTTTTTTTTTTTTTTTTTTTTTTAAATTATTGCTGTGGTAAAGGATGGGGAGAACACTGAGAGGAGACAATCTTGAAACAGATAGACTTAAAGGTTAAAAAGTGCAATTTTTTGATTGCAATGATGTTCCACAAATAATACCTGAAGGTTTTCTGATTATTTACTGAAATATTGCTATTCTGTCATCAGCCCCAAATAAAATAAAAGGATATACCTCAACAGCTATGTGTAGCCTTAGTAAATTGTGGAATTTAACCACAGTTTATCTACTTTCCTGTTATTCTGAGGCAATAGCTGAAATAGGAAGAGGGGAAGGAGAAAGGGAGAGTGAAACTCTGGTCCTTGTGAAGAGCTAAAACTCCTCATGGTGTAAGAAAAGTTAGTCTTTCACTCTGCATGTGTCATTTATAGAAGAAATTTTCCTATTCTGGAATGAGCTGATTTTCCCAGGGACACTCCTGAGTAGTGGTTGTGGAACAAGAAGATTTGCCTCAGAAAGAGTCCTGTGGCATATTGCATTACAAATCCGTTTAGTTCTAGAGAACCTCTGTCAGAATTTCACTTTATCATGTCTACACTCCAGTGGTTCATGTCATTCAGGTTCATTGGTCAAGAAGGACTGTTCTTTTCAGTAGGCATTTAGTAATTGTTGTTAGTACTCTGGGACATTTTTGTTCCCCACTGCTCAGCAACCAAAGAAAAGTTTTCCTGCAGGTTTTCAGAGAGGACAGTCTCTGGTGTTGGCTTCCCTTAATATGCCAGTGGTAGTTCAGCAGGTGTTTCATGAGTTATGTTTGCAACAAGGTGCTTCTGAAACAGCAATGGGTTAGACTGGGAGCAGGAAACATGGTACCTAACTCAAGTTAGGCTATGTCCACTCAACAGTCTTGCATAATAATGCCTTTGTTGTTGTTTTGTTTTGTTTTGTTTTGTTTTGTTTTTTTTCCCAGATTAACCTCTAAAAGTTATTTGAAAACAAGTAACTACATTTTCAGTTCTGACAATATAATTTTATGTTACTTTATGTCAACAAATCACTTGAGTCTGCAGATACTCTGCATCATCACCTTCTGCTGACTCTATTTATGTACACAGCTGTGTCAGCTGTATCTCTGTAGCCTTTAGCAAGTGCTCTGGGACCACGTAGAGTGCACCCTGTGGTGGATGGCTTCCTGCCCTGGGTGCCACACAGGCAGCCTCCCCAGGCATTGTACTAAGCCCTCCTCTCAGGGTGCTGTACTAAGCCTTTTCCAGGCCTGCAAAACTGTGTAATCAAGTACACAGGGTCCAGCAGGGTTTTGGGTCAGCATTTCTGTCCCCTGCATGGAGTGTGAGACTGGGCTTTAGAGCAGCCTAAGGGAAACTGGACCACTTGAAAGATGAACTAGGAGACAAATAAGAGTGTGCTTATATTAGGCCAGAAAAAGCTCTACGTAATTTTTGTTTTGAGTCTTCCCATGCAATCTTGGGATGGCTGTTGTTTACTTTTCCACTTCCTAGTCTGTCTACCTAAAAATTTTTGTTAGTTATGTTCTTCTTAGAAGAGTTAAGCAATTGCTGTTAAGGAGAAGCTGTTTTCCTACCATTTTTATTTCTGCTTTTAGGCACTGCAGTCCTCTCTCCTAGTTACTTTACAGGACTTCCTTTCAGTCTACATCCAACATTTATAAGGGAAGTTTCTTTAGAAGCAAGTGAGTTTTCTGGCTTCCTGATCGCCTCTCTTGGCTGTGGATTGCCTCTCTGCCCTGCCTCCCTCCCTTTCCCTAGAAATCTGATGACAGTAACAGGGAAAGAAAGAGTTCTTGACAGCGAGATAAAAAACCCTACAATTTTTTTCTGCTCAAAGTCATGAGCACTTTCTGTTCATTAGGGGATGTAAATGAAGTGTGTTTCTGTCACTACATGGACAGGTGAGAATACAGTGGAATCAAATTTTTGTATCATTTTGTAAACATAAAGGCTGAAATTTAAAATTAGTTTCCTTTAAGTAAAAATGCTGTAGATCTTTATCTGTTCCACATAAGCTTTCTAATTTTGCTATTATATTTACAAATCAGACTAAAACCTGTGGCTTACATGAGATAGATGTGTGGTATAAATTTTAGCTAACCTGTAATTTACAGAAATATCTTGTTATTTGGTTTCAGTAATAATAGGCAGTTTGAATAGTGTCGTCCTAAAAGAAATGTTTTATGGAGAGCATTATAACCATCTTGCCATAGTTTTATTCATCAAGTTTTGTCATGTATCATAAATTGTAATTCTCATCCTACATACAAGCTCAGTATTAGGTAAGGAGGTGGAAAAAATAACCACAGATGTGACAGTGAGTTAAAAAAAAAAAAAAAGTCACAAGTTAGGGATAGGTCTGTAACACCACATAAGATCCTGAGACTACTTCTGTGGAAAAGATTTAAGTTCCACTGGGGGCCAAGTCTCAGACCTTTACAGGAAGAGCAGAGTCGAATAGCTTCACCTTATAGATTTCAAAGTCTCTACCTCACTCTTTAGTTCTTGCTCTGCTTCTTTCAAATGGTTTTCTTAGCTTTGCAAGTTATAAATTTAGTAGTAAAGGAAGACTCATGCTGCACAAATGTTATGGAAATAAAACTTTACTGCAGTGAAACTGACAGAGTTTAGACATCTTGTTATCAAATTAGACATTTTCACGTATCAGTTTCTTTTCAAAGTTCTAACACTTTGAAATATTAAAAAACCTGTAAAGTTTATTTCATTTTTTGATAAATAAATAAAAAAAATTAACCCAGTTAGATTTTTTCACCTTTTGAGCCATAAAATACTTGAGAAGATAAAAATTAAAATTTCAGAAAGACTCATTGTGTTTATAATTGGTTGTCTCAGCAAAGATGTGTTTTTCCATCCCCCAGAGAGAGCAACAATCAGTTCTAACAGCAATAGGTCCAATAAGCCTGCATTTATGTGTACTCATGTAACTCATATCTGAAAGGGTAAAGAATTACAAATCAAAGTTTTTCCCTTCAATATGCTTCCTGACATTCTCAGTTCTGTACTTGAAATCTTTGTGGAGCAAACCAGAATGAAACTCAATAAAAAAAAAAAATTCAAATAATGACTTATTACATCTGAACTGCCAATTTTGGCTCATATCAGGATCTGGAAATAGATCATGCACCTCTCACTTTGATATTTTTGCATGAGAATTTGAATTATAGCTATGTATTTTGAAGTTTGTTGTGTACACTTGGAGAAATTCTCTTGAACAAACTCAATAGTACTTTTTCAGGTGTCTTATCAGTAGAGGGAGCTGAAAACAACAATATATTCAGCTATGATTTTTATCAGCCACAGTGCTATACTTTGATTTCCCAAAATCCACAGCATTTAGCTTACTTTGTGACTGAAGCATCTAATAGAATGTCAGGCAGATGATACTTTTATGTCTCAGCAGTGGTGAAAGCAGTTAATTACAGTTTGGTTTAATGTTTCTTAGATGGATCATAGTATCATAAGATGTACCTTTCACTGTTAATAAGGACTTACAGCTCTGGTATTATGATGGCTCTCACATTATTTTCTTTCCTGACTGTGTGGTGTCAACATTTTATGTCCAGGAGTACTTGAAAGGTTATATGTAATATATGTTTTGGGAATATGGTCTCATCTCACAGAGCAAGATATTGCACTCATAAATACCTACAGATCACAACAATCATATCTTGCCCCAAATATTTTCCTGTACCCAGGCACTTGATACCTTCTTAAATTCACAAGTGTGATAATGGTCTTGTCCCAGCTCCTCATGACCTACACTTAACAATAGCTGATCATTGTGTCTACTGCACTGTTACTGAACATCACTGAGATGGCTATTTTAAAAGTCCCAAACTTATGATTGGCTTCCCTATAGCCTCTTGTTAGAAACTATTAGTGAATGACATTTCTGTTTTTTCAGGTCACAGTTTATTTATGAGAACAATTATTTAGCAATATGTAGCAGCAGCAAACTTTAAATAGATTACACAGTCCATGCTTCATAAATCACATTGGTCACACATTCTTAACTTTTACAGAAAGCTCAGATGTTCTAATATTTTCCACTAACAACAGTGGATGCCCATCTAATAATTACATTAAAACCCAATTATTTAGTTTTTGTAGATTATCTATAGACAGATTGTAAAAGTGAATTTGTATTTAGAAAATCTTTCCCTGAACATTCTTGGAATTAAGTATATCAGAAGTATTTCACACTAGAAAACACTACTATTTTTACAGCAGTATTGCTTTCACAACAGTACTATGTATTCTGCAAAATGTTTGTGTTCTTCACATATTATCTGTTGTGGCTGATGTACTGAAAGTGATATATTATATATTTATTCACACTTCATTTTGGGGCTGACAACTGTAGCATATACTTCTCTTCTCATACTTCACCAATTACCTTAACCCTGACCTGCATGAAAGTAATTTTCTGCATTAATGAGAAGTAGCTGTCTCTGTGAAGAGCCTGAACTGAGTAAACACTGTCAGCTGTGTCAAATGGTGGTGATAAACAGCTTTCACTATTTATTTATGGCTGCTGGTACTGATAGAAGAATTCACACCTATTCAAATGTCTGTTTATTTGTAAGCAAAGGACTACTGTGAAGTTCTGAAGACTGAGGGAACATGTATTCTAAAACCATATTCAATTTGGGGTTATATTGTGACACAGTTACATGAATTTTGTATTGTAGGAAGCTTTCAGCTTTTATGCTGCAGTTTCAGGTTCTGAATGGGCACTGTAGAGCAATAACAAATTTGGAAGTACAAATTTGAGCTTGACAAGCATCTGAAGTTGTACTTGATTCATAAATTAGAACTAGTTAATATTCTAAACTTCTGTACCAATTCTGTTTCCAAAATTGTAATTTAAAACCTAAAAATGTTTAGAACACCTTACAGAACAGAAATTATGGTACTTTTTCCCATTTATAGGTGTTTAAATTTTGAGATGAATAGTCTGAAGGGAAAGGAGACATTGCCTGTGATAAGCCCCCAGGAGTTCTTCATGCTTCTGCAGACTTCCAGGAACCTACATGCTTCTGTGGGAGCAATCTACCACCAAACATGCCCATAACCTGTGTGAGAAATGGAGAGATCAGTTTAAAACAGAAAAAATAAAGTACTTTATGCAGTGGCTGGTGAATTTATGGAACGTGTAGATGGCATAGATGCTTTAAAAAGGACAAATTCATGGACATTGTATCCATAAATGCATAGTGGGAAGAATCTAATATCAAGGATGCAATTTCTAACATACCTAACATGAAGAAAATGGGGAATGGAGTACATGAAGTGGTCAGGCTCTTGTGCTGTCCATGAATAGCCAGTCCTACTGTCATTTTCAAAACCAGAACACTAGTCTAGGTGGACCGTCACTAAGCAACAGGGCATTTCTTGATGCAATTAATAATAAAATTGAATTAATTCTATCAGTTCCTTATTTTGAGGACTGAGAGTTGTATAAAATACTAAAACAAGAAGCACTATGCCTATTCAAGGATAGAAAGAAAGAAAAAAATGCAGTAAGACAAAGTGGTCATTAAAAATAATGTTTGAACATTGCTTGAATGACCTGTGAAAAAAGATTCAACTTGATGGTGTATCCACCCAAAAACACTTGCAGAAAAATAACTGAGAACTGAAATAGTGATTTATGACATGGATGCCAAAGTGGGCAAAAGTTTTGTTGTGTAATATTTATCTATTCATATCACTTTATGTTGGGCAGTGTTCAACTCCAGAAGTCTATGCAAATATTTCTTTGTTGTACTTGGATATTGAAATTGTTAGCCAGTGCAGGATTTGTCCAAAGTCTACTGAAGTACTTTGAAATTCTGCTATTGATCAGGCCTCATACAGAAGAGTTAAATTACATGCTAACAAAACAGGCCAAGCCAAATTTGGGCACCATGTGTATTGGAGTATTGGAACAGCACTCTCAAGCATGTTCCTATGCAAATAATTTCGAGGGAAATATTGACTAAACAGCTTGAATATTTCTGTCTTTTTTTTTTTTTTTTTTTTAATACTTGGAGAAATTATATAAAGGAAACAGCAACTGGAGATTGTAAGTTCAGTGTTTTTCCACTTGGCCTGCTGTTCCCACTACTTGATTAAAAATTCAGCTTCAAAACTGAGCTATTACTCTTCTAATTAGGATACAGACACACAGCTTCAGTGGAAAAGGTGGTAGTTTCTCCCAGCCAGGCTACTTTGATGATGATGTGACCTCTGCTTGACAACTGGGAGCAGTGACTTTGAATTTCTCTAGTCCAAAGTGGAAATTGACCTGAGATGTTTTTGATTTCTTTGGCATTCTATGGTAGGTCACAGAAAGATGAACAGTGGCTCCATCTCAGTATCTACTGACACTGGCATTATCTTGAAAAGTACGTAAAATATGAAATTATAAGATTTCTGAAGATGGCAGAAAAACTTATGTGCCAGGAAAGAGTAGAAGTTCAGATTTGCTTTGGTGCTGAGTGTTTTTATGGGTTCTCTCTTTGTGCCCTTTGTTTTTGATGGGAACTCTGACCCACCTCTGGAAATCCTCGCACTCGCTGTTGACTGTATGGGCTGGGGGGCTTATGCAGCCTCTCTGGGGTTGTATTAATGCAGGAAGGGTAGCTGGATGATGCTTGGAAAGAGGATTATCTTTAAAAATCAGGCTTTTAAAATCTTCATTCTTTTTGACATCCTCATTAGTTAATATTTAAGGGATCTGCCTTTACATGCCAGTTAGATATAAAGCTCTCACTGTAGGCAATGGTGATTCTGTAGCTGAAATGCTTATGACTCACAATGATTGAAACTCTTGTGGGTTGCCTGTTTAGCTTGTATGTCTAAAGAAGGTATATTATGCTAGTGTTCAAAACCCTTGGAAATGTTTTAAACAAATGTATAATTATTGTTAGCTTTGTCTCTAATAATTTTGCTTTGTTAAGCTTTTGAAATACCTTGACTTAGACTTGGTTACTTAACGAATCTAAAGCAGCAGGCAGATGGCTTTTCATCTATTGTTAAATTTAAAGGGCTTACTAGTGCTAATTATTTTGAAATGGATTCCTATGGTATTATACATTATTTCCATGAATAATGCAGAACTGGCAATTTATTGGCAGAACATTCACAGGAGTGCCATAAATCTAGAAATAACATAAAAGCAGAGTGGATACATATTTTAAAAGCACAGCTTGGGGAATCACATTAGTGCAACTCTACAAACCTTCTTATAAGGGTGCATATTTTAAAATATGATCAAATCAAGATATTTTCAGTGAGAGGCTGAGATTTATTTTACATATTATTATGACAGCTAGGAGACTCAGTTATTGAAATTGGAAGTTGTGTACTAGATTCTGTGCAAACTCAGGAGGAAAAAAAGACAATCTCTACTCTTAAGAACTTGCAAACCAAATGTAACCCCAAATGCAGCACCTAGATACAGTCACCCACAGGTGAGTGAAAGGAGTAACAAGAAGACATGCACAACTCATGTCATGGCTGTATTCCCTGGGAAACAGCAGCACACATTTTTTTGCAAACACCTCTTCAGAGGAGGGTGTGTGAAGAAAAATAGCAACAGCTAATGAAATAGCTCTGCAGTTGTTTAAAGTGAGCCCTTTCCAAGCTTGAAGAGCAGTTAGAGAACTCAACAACAGAGAAATACCCTACTAAATACAAAGAGAATAAAATTAAAAAGTCTTTTTATTATTCTATTTAGAATAAAGTATGGTTTTATAAAAGACATTTAAGCCTAGGGATGCTGACACTCACGAAAATACAGCTGCATAGTTTTTTGAGGTTCAAACCTCTGACAAATTAAAGCAGCATCAGCTCTATCTCATGTGCACTGCATTTGGTTGCATTGTATGACACAGGGATTTAGGTAGTTATTTTTACAGTTGCAATAACACTTAAAGATGTTTAAATTGTCTGATAATGGCCACTACTGGAGACAAGGTACTAATATGGGTAAACCTTTACTGTGCTGCAGCAGGACTGTTTCTGTTTCCCTTCCATTAGATTTGCTTGTAGTGTTGATATAAATCCTTTAGAACGATTATTGACAACTTTTAGTGTCAGACAAATCCTATAATACAACAGGAAATATATACAATGGGAAGGACTTCTTAAAATTATCATTTTATAAAGCAAATAAAATTGGCAAGATAACAAAAATCCTCTGGTTGGTATAACAAAACAAAGTTTTAGTTATAGAAAGGTATTGAAAAATTTGGACAATAAATTGAATATCCTATAGCTAATTTAATGAAGTGAACCACTATATTCTTTTGAGATTACTGATTACTATTTCGTATACTTAAGAAATTCAGTGTAAGGTTCACAGTACCTTTCAACACTTGAATTTACCATGAATATGTAGAACCCGTACAGCTGCAATGTATTGTAGCAGCTCAATCAGATTAATGAGTTATAAATCAAAGAGCATGCAAGTAGGACTCTACATTATGGACATTTTTTTTGAAACCAATACTAGCTGAAAAGTAAATAATGAGCATTTAATATATACTGGCATATGCAAGCTCAATATGTTAATGCACATAAGTTTAAGTATGTGAGTAATATATAGTAGATATAAATCACAACTAGTGCAAAATTAAGTATCTGCAATTATTTGCTGTTATAGCTTTGTGAACTCTTCTATATAAGAGGTTTATATTCTTAGATTAAAAAACTTTCTTTATTTTTTAATTACTTTACAAATATACTGATAATTCAAACTGAGAGGCTAACCAAATACTTCCTTGCTGAAATAAATACATTTCTAGAAATGAAGTAAGAAATCATGTATCCAAGGTCACTTTGTGGAAAGGTTGTTAAGTTAGTATTAAGAGACTCCTAAATTAACATTTGATAAAGAAGAATCCAATGATATTTTATTTTATGATCATTGTACATCTGACAGTATAAAGGATCTCTTGCACTTCTGCATAAGGGCCTCAGCCAAGAGCATGGGTCAGTGTCAGAAGCAGTTTATATGTTTTATGCATATAAGCTTCTACCATAAATCAATTGACATATATAGACAAAAGTTTTTAGAAGATAAGCAGTGTTATGACTTCTACCTTAGCAGATCAAGGGAACTATGTTCAAATTTTAGAATACATTAAGGCTCCTAAATTAATTTTTAAGCAGTAAAATAAGTAGACTGTTTTTCTAATACGACAAAGACCCATTCAGCCCTGTTGTTTGTTTGCTATGGAATTGTATGAGTCGTTTTTATGTTAACCATTATGCAGATGCTGAACATGACAAGTTTGCTGAGGAGATGTGATTCTAGCACTGCCAAGTAAAATAGGATTTTCCACATTAATTCGTATAGAAATGCTAGACTGCAATAATATAGGTCATAGGTTATGTCAGGGTAGTAATTAAAGTAATTTAAAAGTTTAACCCTATGAAAATGAAGAGAAAATAGTAAAGCTCATAAAATTAAAGCACCAAAGTAATTCATGAAGTATATATGCTGCTGTCATTGGACCTTTTCAGAGGATTGACTTGGTCTAAATCATTCATAAAAAGCCATATTATGAGCTGTTTTGATTTAATTGTCTTAACTTTCTAGGAGAAATAATTGTAGGTCCACCAACAGATACACTCAAACTAACCTGATGATAACTTGCCTGAGATATGCAGGGCACTGAAAGTGACTACAGAATGTGTTTTGGGTATTAGTCCTTTACATAAAGAGTAGGTCTTTTTTTATTGCAATAGCTTTAAACTATAAAGTTCCTTAAACAATAGACAGGACTCTAAACAGTGTAACCAACTGAAATCAGTGTGCTGAAAAATATAATTTGAAGAAAAGTGTACAAATTTTTCTACACAATAGCTCAAGGCCTATGACCTCTCCAAGGAATAAAACAGTAATTAGTGAGGCAGAATTTTATCAAAGTAAGATAGCAGCAATTAATATATGGAATTATAAAGGTATTTTATTTTTATTAAGTATTAAAGTATTCATGCATGGTTGATGACAATTTACAGAGCATAAATAGCTGAAAATTTAATGCATCTGATTTTAATTAGCTGAACTATACATTATGCACACTAGTAGATGGAAACTGATTGCTAAAATATTCAACAGAAATTTCTATTTGTATTTCCATAATTTTCTGTAGGTTTTGTTTTTCTGTAAATAACTTCATTCAGGCTTGGGGAGGTGTGGCTGGAGAGCTGTCTGGAAGAGAAGGATCTGGGGGTTCTAATTGACAAGCAGATGAACATGAGCCAGCAGTGTGCCCAGGTGGCCAAGAAAGCCAACGGCATCCTGGCTTGTATTTGAAATAGTGTGACCAGCAGAAGTAGGGAGGTGATAGTCCCCCTGTGCTCTGCACTGGTGAGGCCACACCTGGAGTATTGTGTCCAATTTTGGGCACCTCAATATGAGAGAGATATCGAGGTGCTGGAGTGAGTGCAGAGGAGGGCAACGAAGCTGGTGAAGGGCCTGGAGAATAAATCCTATGAGGAGAGATTGAGGGAGCTGGGACTGTTAAGTTTGAGGAAGAGAAGGCTGAGGGGAGACCTCATCACTCTCTACACCTACCTGAAAGGACATTGCAGAGAGGCTGGTGCTGGTCTCTTCTCACAGGTGATTAGTGACAGAACAAGGGGGAACGGCTTTAAACTTCAATGGGGGAGATTCAGACTGGACATTAGGAAAAAATTTTTCCCAGAAAGAGTGGTCAGACAGTGGAATAGGCTGCCCAGGGAGGTGGTGGAGTCACCATCCCTGGATGTGTTTAAGGTTCGTTTAGATGAGATGTTGGGGGATATGGTGTAGGAGAGAACTTTGTAGAGTAGGGCTGATGCTTGGACTCGGTGATCCCAAGGGTCTCTTCCAACCTGAATGATTTTGTGATTCTGTGAAAACATACTACACTTCAGACCGAAGTATTTATAATGGATGTTTATATTCAGGACTATTACTTTGTCCTGATTTACTCAGAGTTTATATAGAGATGCATATACAATATACAAATACGCATATACAATATGCAAATACAATAGAGATTCTATTAGAAAAAGTTAGTATGATCAGTTACCCTGAGTTTTCCTAGTGTCTAGCAAGCCTGAGGTTTTTTGGGGGTAATTGCTGCAAATATTTCAAAAGCAGTTTTGAGACTGACAGGCATAAGACTTCATCAGTTATTAGAATTGGGCAACTCCTTCCAGCTGGTAGAGAAAAGATGTTTGCAGGGATGCTACATTTGTCTTCAGGAGGAAGATGAGGGGTAATTTGCACTATAGTATTCCTCTTATCTTTCAAAAGGTATTTGAAAGGTTAGACTGTATAATGATGACTCAGTCATCCATTTATAAACAGCTAAATGCTTAATCCTAGTGTCAGTTGCACTTCCAAATTAAACACATGCACTCTGAATTAATTACACTGTAAAACAAGTTTTGAGCTCCCGATCAATATATAATTTTTTAGTTGCTCTCCTGAACATATATATGAATAGACAAGACTTCTTTACTTAGAATATAAAGAAAAAATCTGGTTGAATTCTTTGGCATTTGTATTTCTATAACTTTCCCTGAAACTCACTTGTACCCTAGTGATTTTTCTTGATCTTCTGCTTTCTTTTCAACTGAGTTTCATTGTAGGCCTGACAGTATAAAGCTTTTTGGAAAGCCTGCTGTGCTCTGCATGTCCTCATTCAGCACACAGGATAGTGACTGTCATGACCATGATTCTAATAAGACAGTCAAGATGTCCCTGGCAACATTCTGACATCATCCTCTTTGGAGGTGCCACCAACTTCTGGAGGTGACACCTAATCTAGTCACATGGGTGTACAAAATTCAAATATAAAAGAATTGGCAGGTTAGATATATATGAGTAATCAAAATGGCGAAGTACAGAGTTGGAAGTACAATTTTGCAACTTGAGTTGAAAAGCCAAGTTTGGTAGCTGGCAACTATAACACATCCATGTTCCCGGCAGGTTGAGCCCTTTTTTTCAGCAGCACTAGGAAATGGAGAACCTCGGAACTGAAAGTGTGTCAAGACATTCAGTGAAATTCCAGGAGCCAAGAAGAGCTTGAATAGAGTCCCAACACTGCAAACTGCCTCCAGTCTGACACAAAGCCTGGGACCTGGGAGAGGAGGACAGTTTGGCTCCCAGATTCTTGGTGTCTCAGAATCCTAGGTTTACAGGAACAGAACACGCCAATATTTCAGTCAGCACACAGTATCTCTGTAGCTCCTCATGTCCCCGACAACCTGGAAGTAGGTTGCTGAGGTGCCAATGCTATTATGTTCTCAGAAGCTCACCTGATGGTGAGACCAAAGCATCATAGACATTCTGCTCCTTTGAAAGCCAGCATGATGAGTTATCTGGCAACTTTGGCTTGTGCTTTCATTACCAGTTCATACCTAATTGTTACTCTGCTTTTTATTCAACAAATTCCTCCCTGAACCCTTTCTTTGCCAACATTCTGGTATTAGCCCAGAGGATTCTATCCTCTGGAAGTCTGTGAAGAGGGAGATATAGCAGAAACAGTCCCCTAAACTTTTGAACTACGGTGTTTGCTTTCTTAATAAATCTTAAGAATTGAGATTTTGCTTCCAATCAAGACATAATAGAAGTATCAAACACCTGACTTTTCTCAGAGGTGGTTTGTGGCAGGTGCATCTGCCCAATGAAAACAGAGCTTCTTGGCTGCTGAAGTGTAGCAGCTTCTGACTGCCTTTGTTCTCAGGGCTTCGTGGTAACTGGGACCTTTGGCCAATGGAAGCCGCTATTGACTACAGGTCAGATTCGTCCTGGGTATAAATGGAGTCCCCTGGAGCAGCACGCTGCGGTCGAGGACTCTCTCCTTGGGTCAGGATGCTGCCCAAGGAAACTCCTTGAGGTGCCTTGGGTTGGGACGCTGCCCTGAGCAGGTCCTCGAGGTTGAGAGCCCTCACTTGTCAGGTTAGTGATAAAGCGTTTTGGGTTGCCGTTAAACCCTATAGAGTTCTTTGTTATGCGTTTTGGGTTGCCATTAAACCCTATAGAGTTCTTTGTTATGCATTTTGGGTTGCCGTTAAATCCTAGAAATTTGTTCTGTTCCCCTCTCACAGACATTCAAACCTGTAATTTACAGAGAGCTAGTTAATTGTGTTAATAATTAATTTTTACTTTTTGGTGGTTGGTGGTTTATTTGAGAGCCTTCGTAACAATTAGTGTAGTCGGCAGGATGTCAATAAAGGAGTTATTACAGAAGTGTAGTTGTGCCCCTTCTCCCCCAGATGTACAATGGGTGAAGGAGAGGTGGTTTGATCTGGTGGCAGTTGTGAGAAAGTTGGAAAAAAGCCAGGGAAGTTGGTGGATAAGTGGAAGTGAAGGAAAAATGTGCACCATTTTAGGTGCCTGCTTGATTCAGGCACAGGATTATTTTGTAGTAATGGAGAAAGATAGAGGAGCGGTTGCAAATGGATTATTTGAAGACAGAAGTCTTATGAGAAAGAGAGACAAGGCGGTTATTAGAAAAAAAAAAAATGAAGTTATGCTGGCACAAGCAAAAAAGCCTCCTAGTGTTGTTCAGATTCGAAAGTTAATTACCAGTGTAGATCTTGAGGAGTGGGATGGAGATATTTGGGGAGAGTCTGATGAAAGTGGCTTGGAGGAAATAAAGGAATTGGAGGAAAGACATGTGCAACCTCTCATTAAAACGGAAAGGCATACAGGTCCACAAGGTGGGAAACCCTGAACCACCATCCATACAACCCCCTGGACGGGCCCCGAGTTTACTGAACTTCAGGTTAAATATTCGCATAAGCCAGGTGAAACTGAAACCGAGTATTTGTGGAGAGTTTCTTTAACTGGGGGGGATCGAATTCTGTTGAGTGATGACGAGGCGGGAGGTTTCTGGGGTTCTGGAGTGTTTTTAAGTGATGGACCAGCAGGTAACATAGAGCTTAGGGATATGGTGTAGTTGGGAAATGTCAATGTTAGGTTAATGTTTGGACTGGATGATCTTCAAGATCTTTTCCAACCTAGATGATTGTGTGATTCTGTGTAACCAGTCGATAACATCTCGAGTGGCTTACTGGGCTGGGGGTGTGGACCCTAAGGAGAGGGGGGAACCCATTACCATTAAGGTGAAGGGACTGTCGGAGCTGGCAGAAGGAGTACAAAAGGCAGCTGGCATTCAGGCGATGGGTGAGAGGGGGCGGTGTGGAATACCGCTTGCCACACTGGTGGATCCCAGCCACCTTAGACATCTTATTAGAAGGCTCCTGGATGCCTTAAAGATACATGTGAGTCCCTCGGAGAAAGGGTGCAAAGAGCTATTAAATGCAACCAGCGAACCCCCCCCGCCCTTCACATGCACATGTTAAGGTGGGCAGAAGTGTTACATGATCTGGTTGCTGATGGGCAAGAAATGGGCTGGACTGACCCAAGTGGGGGAGAAGGTGGAAGCCGGAGGGTTCAGCAAGTCAGTCGGAAACTCCCCCGAGCAGGCTCCTCGTAGAGAGTTTAAACCGCCCTGGGATAAGTCAGGTCGATTTTACGATTCAGAAAGGAATCATCTTTGGTGGAAGGCGTTGGCACTGGGGGTACCCCGGGCAACATTACATGGGCAATCTACTGGTAACATCTCGAAGTTGGTGCAATTGCTGGAGGGCAGAACTCGAGAACAAAGGAAAAATATTAGGGTTTGATGTTTTGTCAGGTAAACAGTGGTGTTTACCAGATGACAGAGTGTGGAGTTCTGGAGTTAGGGGGACAGAAGTTACCTGTGTCTCTCAATATCCATTGCCAACTGCTGCCAAACAGGGTATTTTTGAGATGATTAATGACACTGAAAAAAGATTATACATTGTACGCATCCCCCTTATAATTGTCTAGTGTGGCCAGTCCACAAACCAAACAAAAGGTGGCAATTAACAGTGGATTATGGGCAGCTGAATGCCCATCCAGGCCTTTTGTTAGCTGGGGGCCTGGCCTGGCTGGGCTGGGTGCAGCCCTGCAGGAACCACCCGCCAGCTCTGGGACAGGCTCTTTGTGGTGCCTTTGCAGAAAGCAGAGATCGCTTTGCTCCCACGTGGGACGGTGTGCAATTCACATTTGCATGTCCTGTCTGGGGATATTGGCACTGGCCGACAATTGCTTGCTATGCACTGACTCAAAATCTCACTAAAACCACACCTGGAGAAGGGGTTAAGATCTCTGGAACTGCCCCCTCCTGTGGTAGTTGGGCAGTGAGAAACTGCGAGGAAGCGCTGTGTGCAGGGAGGTCATTATTGCCACAAACGTCAGATAGAGAAGGAAACACCCAAATCAATTTAATCAGGTAACAGGAGCCACTTTACTGCCGGGGTGGTCCAGGAGTGGGCACACAAGGAGGTTTGCACACCCCATACTATCCTCTGGGTATCCTATCCTATGGGCATTGTCGACATGCTTGGGAAGCCTTAGGGGAAAGTGGAAAAACTGACCGTATTAGTGCCCAATAGATAATTGTTAATTTTTAACTTGATGCTCGGGTTCTGATCCAAGGTCTAGTTCTGGGTTTTTTTTGTTAGGATCTTGGAGGAACAGATGACTTCGACATCCTGATTGGCAATGGTGATCCATATGGACAATCAAGACTCGGATGACAACGTGGTGGCAAGTGAATCTTGTGAAATCGGCAGCATTCAGAAGAGTGTGATTGAACTTGGTGCTATTGTGTTAATGCCACTTTAGGTGTGGAGGTTTGAACTCAGCCGGCAGCCAGATGCCAAGTGGCAGGCTGTTCACCTCCCCCTCCCCCCTCTGGTAAGATAGGGGAGGGACAAAAGAAGAGAATTCGTGAGTTGATTTAAAAGAAAGAATTTACTAAATATAACAAGAGAACAACAGTAACAATAGTAAGTTCAAAAAGAAAACGGGTAAAATGCAGCAGTGGCTTACCAAGCGCGACAACCGCCCACCACCCCCCACCCCCCCCCGCCCCCCCCCAGCAACAATACCACCAGACGAGCCGACGGCATGTGCGAGAGAGAGCGTGAGAGTGCACGCAAGCCCCAGAGAGAGCCCGCCCACCTGGGCATGACATCACATGGTATGAAATATCCCAATGAAAATTAACTCCATCCTGGTCGAAACTAGGACATTAGGTCAAAAAATGAAGAAAGTGGCAAGAGACTTGAGGGAATTGTTGCTATATTAAGCATTAATTGATTAATTGGGTATGTTTGAATCTTCCTTGTTGGAATGGTTAATCAGCTTCCTTCAATTCTGATTGTAATACATTGTATGTTTGGAGAGTAGTTTTTTTTTAAGATTTGATAGTATAATCATCTAGGGATGACAATCCACGAGTATGGAGACTCACCAGGACCGCACTCCCTTTTAACCTTGGAGGCAAGAGGTGACTGCACCACCACTTCAAGGAAACCAGTCGAATCATGACTGTAGTCACGGAGTGGATTGTGGCAGGTGCATCCGCCCAATGAAAGCAGAGCTTCTTGGCTGCTGAAGTGTAACAGCTCCTGACTGCCTTTGTTCTCAGGGCTTCACGGTAATTGGAGCCTTTGGCTAATGGGAGCCGCTATTGACTACAGGTCAGATTCGGCCTGGGTATCAGTGGAGTCCCCTGGGGGAGCCATATGGAGCTTGTCCCCTGGAGCAGCACTCTGCGGGTCGAGGACTCTCCCCTTGGTTTGGGGCTTTGTAAAGCGTTTTGCGTTGCCGTTAAACCCTATAGAGTTCTTTGTTATGTATTTTGGGTCGCCATTAAACCCTAGAAAGTTGTTCTGTTCTCCTCTAACAGACATTCGAACCTGTAATTTACAGAGAGCTAGTTAATTGTGTTAATAATAAATTTTTAATTTTTGGTGGTTGGTGGTTTATTTGAGAGCCTTCATAACATGGTTCAAGGTAGTTCTACTACCAGATAGATGCTGTGGATCACCTAAAAAGTAGCACAGTAAATTACACACTGCTAATCACAAAAATATGAGCAGTACAACACTTCACGTCCCATAAGATCTTATATTTATATAATATCTGTGACAGTTCTATGGCCCAAAACGTATAGAGATGAAAAAGAAGTACTTTCCTGAGCTGAATGGATGTTGTTCTAGTAGTAGCAAAACAAAAGAAAGAGTTAGTAATAGGGCATATGAATGTTTTACAATCTGGAGAGTTAGCAATTCAAAGGGGAATAGGGTGGAAATGAGTAAGAAAAAAAATCAGTTTTATTGTAAGTGTTGCTGCAATTGTACAATCACAGAAACATAGAATGGTTGGGTTGAAAAGGACCTTAAAGATCATGTAGTTCCAACCTCCCTGCCACGGGTAGGGACACCTTCCACTAGACCAGGTTGCTCAAAGCCTCGTCCAACCTGGCCTTGAACACTTTCAGGGAGGGGGCAGCCACAATCTCTCTGGGCAACCTGTTCCTGTGTCTCACCACCCTCACAGTAAAGAATTTCTTCCTTATATCTAATCTAAATCTACCCTCTGTCAGTTTAAAACCATTACCCTGTGTCCTATCACTACACTCCCTGATAAAGAGTCTCTTGGTATATTTGCTGTAGGACCCTTTACATTCTGGAAGGCCACTATAAGGTCTCCTCAGAACTTTCTCTCCTTTAGGCTGAAAAACCCCAACTCTCTCAGCCTGTCCTCATAGGGGAGGTGCTCCAGCCCCCTGATCATCTTTGTGGCCTCCTCTGGACCTGCTTGTGAGAGACTGAGATGTCAAATAATTGTCTCAAATCTTGCTTGTGTGTGTGTTTTGAGTCATGGGGTGGTGTCAGTAATGCCTCAACATTCTTCAAGGACCAGCTGTGGCCTTTGTAATTAGTCTAAGGAATGTCACCCAAGGAAGCAGGAGTGTATGGAAGGATGCACCCTCCAGCTCCCTTGCAGTTGTATTGACAAACTCCTTAGATGAGCCTCAGAAGAGGTGGACTGAGTGAAAACAGGTGTTTCTCATCAAGCACAAGGACTGCTGATCACCAGCTCCGTTGTATATGCCGAGTACTTTGTGGCTCTGTTGTGTATGCCAGACACCATGTATGCATTGCTAATGACTTCGTGCCTTCACCATTGAACTGATAGGAGGCGAGCATTTCTGCCCCAGAAGAAGGATGATTTCTCAAGAAGCATGAAGTCAGCAAAAACCTGTGGGACCAGAGGAAAAACTAAAGGTGGGTAGATATGCTAATCAGCCATTAAGATGACCTTAAAAGGCAACAGAGAAGTTTGCTGTGTGTGCATCCACCACCGAAGAAGACCAACGGGATGCTGCTAGATCCAGGTGCATCCACCACTGAAGCACTGAAGACTGAGGACCAACAGGATGCTGTTGGAACCATGGTGGTGACTATTCTTGCAACTCTATCCTGGATGCTTGCTTGATTTCTGTCTTTTCCTTCCATTCTGTCCTATTGCTACCACTGTTCACTTTTAATAATAAAAGCTGTTTTGGGTGTATGGCATAGCTTGCTAAGGGTTTGATCCTTTGGATACAGTAGTAGCATAGCTTGCTAAGGGTTTGATCCTGCAGTGAGACCCTTTTAGCTGTAAAGACTCAAAAATAAATTCACAAATACTTACAATAAGGTTCCTGAATTCATCTTTAGGTGTAATATGAAGACCATATGTCTGAGATGTGCTTTTTTCCTTCCCATTTACAACAGAAATTACTACTAATATGTAAGTATTTACAGAAACAAGTAATGTCACTTACAAAGTAGAGCACTGATAATTTGAGCAGGACTACTACATGAAGCACATGTTTCATTGTATGACAAGCAATGTATCACTAACATAAACCAATTTTTGTTAACAAATCCTTTATGTTAGTAATATCTGATCTTAAGAAATGTGTATATTTGTAATTTAGAACTGTAATGAGCTATACTCAGTGGAATGGCATAATTGTCTTCATTATACAGTTATGGAAGAAAATGTATGTCTGTTTTTGTTGCTAGGATTCAGACTCTGATCTTGGATTCATTGATACTGATGATAAAACTCCTAGTGATTCAGAGGTGGAAGGATAGGCCCTCAATGGAGTTGTGTAAGTGGCTCATGGAAGCAGATGGTCCTGCATTTAAATGTTCTTTGGCTATTTTTCCTTTCTTTCTTTTTTTGTACTCTTCTGAATCTCTTATTTGATCATTTCAAACGAAAGGAGGGAGAAAAAAAATGCTACAAATCATATCTGATTTCTCCTCAGCATTTTTTATTGAAAATGTGAAATATGACTTGCTCCCTGACATCCCCACCCCCCCACCCCCCCTTTTTCCTTTTTAAGTTCCTGGAAAAGAAAAAAAGAAAAATGAAATAACATGCAAGCGTAGGACTGAATTTTGGACCTCTCTGGATCACAGGATGTACTTATGTTCTTAGTTTTACTCCATTAACAAAGTTTAATCCTTAATTATATTAAGTCTTGAGATGATCCAATTTAGAGTTGTGTCTGTAACCCAAATAATGATTCTCTATAGCATGCAAAATCTGTGTTCGTTATAATGAAGTTACTTGTTCAGATTAAATCCCCAAATAAATATACAGAGTCAAATACCATGGCTCTGCAAATGATAGTCTGACCAATCGGCTAGCTACAGTGAAAATGAACTGTCTCACCCTATATTTTGTGATTACAAATATGAAAACACAGC
Organism: Strix aluco; assembly: GCF_031877795.1. Classification (NCBI taxonomy): domain Eukaryota; kingdom Metazoa; phylum Chordata; class Aves; order Strigiformes; family Strigidae; genus Strix; species Strix aluco. The sequence continues at coordinate 68,531,008 of NC_133935.1, forward strand.
AGTGTACTTAAGCCTAAATGTTAACAGGCTGTTTCAGAGAATGCAAACCCTAAACCTCAACAAGGACATTGGGATGATAGTACTGTATATTTGCCCAGTGCACATGGTAAAATACTTTCCAGTAGATTTAATTCAATCCATTTTGATATCTTCTTTTCAGATGGTCTGATATCTTTCTTGGGAGAGGGAAGAGAAGTAATTACAGTTAATCTTAATCTGTAGTTTTTATTTATTTATTGTGTATTTATTGAAAGACAATGTGTACATCAGCAATCAATATTCATTTTTCTTTACCACAGTAGTGAGCTCTGTTCTGAAAATCGCTTGTGAATTTGTCTATCAACTCGTGTTGGTGTTCAGAGAAGCTGAAAGCTTATTTTTTGTGTAGGACTAAGTCCTTGAGTCCTTTCAAATGAATGTATACAAGCTGCCATATTTTTTTATCTTTTGGTATGTGCTGTACAATGTATTTATTTAATGAAAATTCCTAAAAATCTCTTAGAGGTGATACATGTGCAGAAAAGAATGAATAATCACTTGTGAAGATTAACTTAACAATATAGTGCAAATAAATGCAGACATGCTCTAGTGCAAACAGGTGTCTTCCTGAGTGTAATCAGACTGTTTTCATGAGCTATTATAACCTTATCTGGTTTGAACTGTCTTTTTCCCAAAAACAAGCTTGAATACATATACAAACATACTTGTGCACTCATGTGCACACACGAACCCCATCCCCCCAGATGTAATACCATATGTAATTGTACTGGGCCTGACTGAGCCGGAATTGGTTTTCCCCTGTAGCAGCCCTCATGGTGCTGTGTTTGATGTTGGGAGCTGGCAGGGTGTTGATAACACACTGGTGTTGTGGCTACTGCTGAGTAGTGCTTACACAGCACCAAGGCTCTTTCCGACATTTCCCCCCCAGTGGGACGGGGTGGGCAAGATCTTGGGAGGGGACATAACCAAGACAGCTGACCTGAACTGACCAAAGGGATATTCCATACCATATGACGTCTGGTGGAGGACAAACTGGGAAAAAGGAGGAAGGGGGTGGGATCACCCTTGGTCCTCCGAGGCAACCACTACGGGTATCAGAGCTCTGCTTCCTGAGAAGGCCTGACATCGCCTGTTCATGGGAAGTAGAGAATAAAGTTGTTTTCTTTTTTTGCTTCTGCATGTGGACTTTTTCTTCGCTTTGCTTATATTAAAACTGCTTTTCTTTTACCCACAAGGGTTGGGTTTTTTTTTTCTTATTTTCTTTCCCATCTTTGCCCTGTTGAGAAAAAAGAGGAAAAGGGGTGGGGGGGGAAGTGATAGAGCGACTTGGTGGGTACCTGGCATTTAGCCAAGGTCAAACCACCACAGTAGTATAAATACTTGGTTTCAAATTTATTTGACTATTTATTTCACATAAAAAGGCTAAGTGCTGTGCTTCTATGTGAAGCAAGAGGGTGTGACTAATATCTTATTTCTCATCTTCCACAGGTAATTCAGTTTTCTCTAGAGCCACATCTTAACAATGTAGAAAAAACCACCAATCTTTATGTGTGTGTATTCCTGCATGTGTTCTCCAGAGAAGGAATATTAGGAACATAATACTTTTTTTCTTTTTTTTTTTTTTAATACTGAGAACATTGATTTTAATCTATTTAATGAACAACATTTCCATAAAAGTAGCCACACAATGAAATAATTGTGCTCACATACACTTTAAATACAACTAACACATGCTACTCTGGTGGTAATAATTCTGTCAGATCTCCACAAGTTCCACATTTTAGATGTGGACTAAGTTCTTTTGAAATATTGATTATCATGAAAGAGAATTTTAAAATAAAATGTTAAAGGAAAATATGTTTAGAAACTGGAGTATCAAAGGTAAAAGTTCTCATTCTTCCTTGGTCAAAAATAGGCTGCATTTTCTTGCTTTGCTGGACTTACATTTGTGATATGAAGGGTAGAAATGAGGAAATTAAAATAATTCAGTGGCATCTTTGGGTCAACATATCAGCCTCATTACTTTGACAGAAGTGAGGGAGGTTTCCTTGTTATTCAGCTAAGTTGGAGTAACTTGTTTTTTCCAAGGTAATAATAAGTAGACAGTTATGGTAGCTCTGCTGATTGCTAACTTGTTCAATGGAGGTAACTTGCTTGAAAAAAGAATCTGTGTGCAAGTGTGCAATTCTTTGTTTTCTCCTTTCCTTTTTTTTTTTTTTGTGTATTCTTCAATTCCATTTTTTTATATATGTTCTTTTGAGTAACATTTTTTTTGCTTGATATTCAAAGACACATAATTTGTAAAGTGAATTTATTTCCTACTGTTTGCATACTCCTGGTAGGCATTTGTGAATCAACTCCATCTCTTCTTTGTATTTATTTTGCATTTATAACAAGCTTAAAATTGCACTGTTATCAAACTTTGAGGAAATAAATGAAGTCTGTATCAATATTGTCTACATATACATCTGTAGTTTTCTGCTTTTCAGATTCAACATTTTATTTTCAACATTAGAGTTCTGCCTTTGAACAGCATATAAAATGTAGATAACTATTAGTAAAAATTTTAATAGTGTTCATGTGATCATTGGAAAGGATAGTTATTGATACACATGGCTTACAGCCGCTTATGAATGCTTAGTCTGTATTCAGGAGAGTAGTGGAAATGTACTTCAAAACATCCACTGTGCAACTGGTAATAATTAGAATTATATGTGGATTTAAACATGATAAACACTTTTCTTCTTTTTAGACTTAATCTTAAGAAGAATTGTGCAGAATTGGGACTAGATATTTATGTTTGTCTCTTAAGATGCTGAACCACTTAAGGAAGAACATTGCATTTAGTGGGTAGTTGCAGGACCAGTAGGCTTGGATTGGTTCAATATCTAGCTCTCTAGTAGATTGCCTTCACCAAATTAATAAAATTTCCTTCTGATGATCTTTAATATTTCACTTTTTTTTTCTCAGATGACCTTTCTAATTTCAATGGTACTTCTGCAGTCCTGGAAAGATGATTTAGGCTAGAGGCCACTGTCATAACCACTGCCAGCAATAGTCAGTACTGAGAAATTCCAGTGAAGTTTTCTGGGTCTTGTGTCATCACAAGGTATAAAAACCTTACTGAATTTTGATTTGTAGCTTAAACTTGTTGACAGAGTTCAGTGTTCCATCCCTAAATTATGTCCTCAAATGTTAAAAATCATCAGTGATTCCCTGTATATGGAACATGCATGCATATGCCTTTGCACGGAGACAATAACAGGAACAGGTAGGAAAAAGTATTTCAAATATTTTCTGTAAAGATGGAGATGAAAGATTTGGTTATAATTAAATATTATTATGGGTACCATCATACAACACATGCGGGACAACCAGGTGATCAGGCCCAGTCAGCATGGATTTATGAAAGGCAGGTCCTGCTTGACAAACCTGTTCTCTTTCTATGACAGGGCGACCGGCTTATTGGATGAGGGAAAGGCTGTGGATGTTGTTTATCTTGACTTCAGTAAGGCCTTTGACACCGTTTCCCACAGCATTCTCCTGGAAAAACTGGCTGTTTGTGGCTTGGATGGGCACACACTTGCCTGGATAAAAACTGGTTGGATGGCCGGGCCCAAAGAGTTGTGGTGAATGGAGTTAAATCCAGTTGGCAGCCAGTCACGAGTGGTGTCCCCCAGGGCTCGGTTTTGGGGCCACTCCTATTTAACATCTTTATTGATGATCTAGACAAAGGGATCGAGTGCACCCTCAGTAAATTTGCAGACAACACCAAGTTGGTTGGGAGTGTTGATCTGCTCGAGGGTAGGGAGGCTCTGCAGAGAGATCTGGACAGGCTGGAGCGATGGGCTAAGGCCAACTGCGTGAGTTTCAATAAGGCCAAATGCCGGGTGCTGCACTTCGGCCACAACAACCCCCAGCAGTGCTACAGGCTTGGGGAGGAGTGGCTGGAGAGCTGCCAGTCAGAGAGGGACCTGGGGGTGTTGATTGACAGCCGGCTAAACATGAGCCAGCAGTGTGCCCAGGTGGCCAAGAAGGCCAATGGTATCCTGGCTTATGTCAGAAATAGAGTGGCCAGCAGGGACAGGGAAGTGATTTTACCCCTGTACTTGGCACTGGTGAGGCTGCACCTCGATTACTGTGTTCAGTTTTGGGCCCCTCACTACAAAAAGGACATTGAATTACTCGAGCGTGTCCAGAGAAGGGCAACGAAGCTGGTGAAGGGTCTGGAGCACATGTCGTACGAGGAGCGGCTGAGGGAACTGGGGTTGTTTAGTCTGGAGAAGAGGAGGCTGAGGGGCGACCTCATCACCCTCTACAACTACCTGAAAGGAGGTTGCAGAGAGCTGGGGATGAGTCTCTTTAACCAAGTAATAAGCGATAGGACAAGAGGTAATGGCCTCAAGTTGCTCCAGGGAAGGTTTAGACTAGATATTAGGAAGCATTTCTTTACAGAACGGGTTGTTAAGCATTGGAATGGGCTGCCCAGGGAGGTGGTGGAGTCCCCATCCCTGGAGGTGTTTAAGAGTTGGGTTGACATAGCGCTTAGGGATATGGTGTAGTTGGAAATTGTCAACGTTACGTTAATGGTTGGACTGGATGATCTTCAAGGTCTTTTCCAACCAGACGATTCTGTGATTCTGTGAAAATCATAATCACTCAAATACTTGCCTCACTTTAAAAATTATCCACTTTTTAGAAATTTCTAGCACTCTAGTTCCCTGCTGAAGCACAGTAAGTCAGTGTAGCTTTCCTGCACATTCATAAATTAGGGAGCATGCGTCCAAAATAAGGAATTTGAGAACTGAAGGAATCTTGTCAGGCCCACTTGTGGATGGTTGATTTGGAAAAAGTCAAGGACTGATTTCATATATATAATGATGGACAAGGTAATGAATTTCAAATATGCATCAACTTTTATCACCAAAGAAGATTGTAGAGTTGTTGCTGTGGCAGTTAAGGAGATTTTTAACAGCTGATCCTATCTGGTATTTGTAAACAAGATAAAACTTCTCATAGGAAAAAAAAAAATCCTGTAAAATAAATACTAAGCTATGAAACAATGATTTAGAAATTAATTATCATTTCAGGAAAGCATTCAGGGTTCAATTAGTTATAAACTCTTAATTCCAGCCCATCAGTCCATTTGCCTTTAAGTTCAATGCACACTGTACTGTAGCTAGTTCTAAATGTGCTACATTTTCTGTCAAAACAGGGACTGTACTCTATATACATATGCACAGTTTCAACAAGGGTTTTCTTGAATGTTTGTTTTGATAACTACAGCTGAGGAAGTATTATGGGTAGGCAGTTGAAAATCATCTTAATGTAAAATAAAATCACTTCTCAAGCATCATATTCTCTTACAGGAGAGAGAACAGAGAGGAATATCTCCTCTCTCATTAAAAAGAGGAGAAAGTAATAGTATTCTAAAGACCTGAAAACCATCAGAGAAATGTGAACAGAGCAAATAAGTGCTATCCTGACTGTTCTGTTCATTCAAATATGCTTTTTAGTCCATTTCATAGAGGTTATTTCTATGCTGGCAAAATGATAGATGTCTTTGAAGGAAGGGCCATGCTTTAAGATAGTATTTTAAATTGTATTCTTTCGCCAGCCACTATGTGCAGGTAGAAACATTTTGTGTTTATAATGAATTCTGCTGACAAGTCTTTAAGTCAGTGAGTTGCCCACCAGTCCCTCCCATTTGGTAACAACATCTTGTTCTGCAGCCGCCAAGAAAAATGCATCCTCTTTTTGAAAACAATTTCCACAGACACTCTGTAAAAGCATAATCCTTCTCCTAATGGCCACATCTGTGCATCTGCAAATGGGCTTTTTTAAATGGCATATTATCTAGTTATCACATATGCTTTCTGTCTGATCTTGGAAAGTGTGGTTGTACCACTTGGTGCAATGGTTTTATCAAGTCTCAGGGGCAAGGCAAGTTGGACTGAAGCATGAAGATGACAATTTGCCACTGTAAGGCTGGTATTTCATTATTTGTTATTCTTTCCTACAAGTCATTTCACAAATATAAGCCCACGTCTAGAGTTAGAGAGTAGAAGGTACTGGATCTTTTACTGCACCCTAGGTAAGAAAGAGTGAACAGTGTATTGAACCTGCGGAGATGTGTGCTGTGTTCCTGCAACTGTTGGATGACTTCAAGCTAGACACTGTGCTTCTGTTGGTAATCTGTAAAATAGAGGTGAAGTTTTGGTATCTTCTAGTGGAAAGTCCTACATAAAATAAATCTACTGATAAAATTCTGAACCTTGGCCATGTACATTTTCATGCCATTTTTTAAAGAAATGTTGAACACATCATCCTGGACAATTTTCTAGTCTTTCAATTACTTTCTGCCTTCCAGAATTTTCCCTTAGGTTTTCTTCAAGTCATTTCACATTTCAGTGTGCTGTTCAGTGTTGTGTGTTGTTGTGTTGGTCAGTAGTTCAGGCAGCTGCTGTATTCATCCCTAAAGGTGTTTACATTTCAGTTGCCATATATATTCCCAACCTGAGCTGTGAGACTTAAGAGTTCCTTAGCGTCCCTCTCAAGAACAAAAGACAATGTAAAGGATCTGTCCAGGATGTTATCATGTATATGCTCCCTTCTATTTTCTCTAAAATTAAATACCAGTCCTTTTAAATCTACTTTTTTCACAAAAGATTTTAACTGATATTTAACAAATTCAACCCAAATAGTAACAAAACCCTCTCCTCTCCCCACTGAAAGCTAACCCTATTACATAGATATTAAATAGATAGCTCACATGCTTCCATAGATTCTCTTTTCAGATCTTTTCTCAGTTGTATGTGCTCATTTAATCTCATTTGATGTGAGTGGATCTATTAACCTTAGCTTTACTTTATAATTCCAAAGCTTCCATATATGTTTCTTGTGAATGTAAAGTCCTCTGTAAGGTAGGCGTTCAGCTCTGCATCTCACCTCTCAAGAGTAGCTTTCTTGGTGAAAAATGAATCTGTATACCAACATTCATACCATGACAACTACATTTACTGTACGCTGACAGTGACGGCTGTCCTCGATATGAGTTTAAAATTTCAGTAACCCAGTCACATAAACCTAATGAAATTATGATATCAAGGCTCCTATTCATGAAAACCACACTGAAGCACAAGACTGTGCATAAAATTCTGAATATGGTACCTGTGCTGATAGCTAAGGTGATTAGCTAATGTCCTTTCTGTATTATATATTCTGCATTATGTAATTCTGCATTATCATTACTGTGTAGATTGCAATAAAACACTGAATGTGCTGGACATATTCCAAATGAGGTAGAGAACAGCATCTTGGTCCCAAAGAAAGTAATGACAGACTTTCTTGGGAATTTCAAAGCAGAATCAAAAGTACAATAGTATTTCTACATAGAGGCCCAGCAGCTGTATATGCCTACCTTCCCTCTCTTTGGATACCTACCGCCTGCTGCCCATTTTCATCTCTATGTTTTCATATGAATGCTTCAGTAAACAATGACCAGCTATTGGGAAGAAAAAACTACAATTATTTCTAAAATGTATTGCAGTGCAATATATGATTGATGCTGTCCAAACAGCAAACTTGATGCTCGGTGCTGTACAAACATAGAACATGGTCCATTATACCCATTGCTAGAAGCTGACATGATCAAGTTTATTAAAAAGAGGAAACCCTACTCTGCAACTCTTACTCACTCAGACATTCTTCAGTGAATCAGTAAAGGTTATATCTCTGTTTTGTTATCCATAAGACACAGTTTGAATTTCTTTTTTTTCTAAAAAAGAAAAAGAAATCCCAAGGATTTCCCCTGGGGTAATATTATATGCAACTAAATTTCATATTTTGCTCAAGTAAACTTAAATCTGCTAGTCTGTTAGCTTGGGGGACCAAGTAAACCATACTGATTATTATCTCTGAAGAAAGGCAAAGTTTCTCAATTTTGAAAAGTCTGTTCTGTTGACTGTTGATTAACTCACGGAGTAAGAATTTTTCAAATTACTTTCTGTGGGAACAACAGCACATGAGAAAGTTTTTAGTCCCTTCCCCAAGCCACAAAATACATATTTTTCTTCCTGTCTCAGATACAGAAACGTGCAGTTATATAAAATCTATTGTCTTATATGAAATACATATTTATGATTATTTTTCAGGCAAGCTTAAGTCCCTGTGTACCTTATATACTGAAAAACTGAGAATAAGATGTCATCTGTTTAGCTTGGAGTCATAATTCCCTTAATGGTTTATTGGTACACATCGACCAAATTGCAAAGTTTCATTCTGGAAAATGAACTAAACTGCTCTAGAGCTCTGTATTTGGATGGGATGATATAATATAAGCCACTGAAAGTCCTATGAGAAACTTGGAAAAAAGAGATGCTGAAGATTCAGAAAAATCAGCAATTTTCTGCGCAGTATCTCAATTTAAACATATACACACTTAGTTTAGTAGATTTTAATTACATTCTGAATTTTAGGTGTAAGTTAAACTGCTACCCGAAAACTTGAAAGGAAAGGTTGAAAACATAGGAAAGAAGCTTCTTGAGTGGGATCTCGCAGTGTATTTGAATACAATATTCAAGTTCTGCTTATTAGACTTTGGTGAACTGTTTTGTTATTAAAATTTTTACAAGTCAGAATATGAATTTGCTCACTGTGTAGAAACACAGTTTTTGTTCCTATGTTTATGCTATTCATCAATGTAGTACTGTACAATGCACAACTGGTACAAAACAAAAATTAAAATAAAAATATTTTGCTTTTGCATATTAAAGACAGAATAAAAGATTGGTGCATAACTTGTATCAGTGGTCAAAATTATAATAATTCCCTAAACTTATTTTTTCAAAATAATATGTATTTTCTATTCATTCTAAACTCTGATTGTGGTAAATGCATAAGATAAATGGAGAAAAGCTTCATTTAATAAAAACAAGAAGAGGAGGTAGGTGCAACATTTCATTTTAATATCTTCACAAATAGAGATAGTGAGTTCATTGATGGCACAAACTGCTTTTCATAAAAAAAGGAATGGAGATGAATTACATTAACATAGAGTATTATTTTCTGATCATGTATATTCTAGCAGTCTACCCCCTCTTGGAGACCCCAAATGAGGGACTATGTTTTTGTAAAAGTTAATTATTTCACCAATTAATTACCTCTATGATAAAGTAAGAAACACAGTAGTTTCCTTGTTAGATGGGTACAAATCAAGATAATGGTTGGATGTATTTTGTGAAGTCAGGATAATCCATAGGTACTATATTCTAGTTTATTGAAGACAAGAATATTATTCTCTCTAAGAAACTGAGGGGTAATTGATTCAAGCAAAACAAATCATATCCATTAAAGGACATTTTTAAAGAAGTATTAAAGATTGCTCCAACAGCTGAAAACTGTGGGAAAATCTTATGTTCTTTCTTTCCGTAATAGTTGTCTTTAGAGAGGGTAGTTGAGATATCAGTTTCTAAGGTCTCAGCAAGTTTAGTTGGACCCTGTTTTGGAAGCCAGTGTAAATTCATAAAACTGAACAGTTTTTATGCAGAGGCGAATGGTAAACTGAGACAAAAAACATTTAGTCAAATAGTTTCCAATTAGCTCTAATCTTTTTTGCTTTTCCTAAAGCTATATAACCAGCTGGAATTTCTTAATGTTCACATCTTTATGACATTTAAAGCTGCCAGAAAAAAATTAATCATGTTTGTTTGGTTGTTTGTTTGGGTTTTTTGTTTGTTTGTTTGTTTTTTTTTTTTTTTTGTTTTTGTTTTTGTTTTTTTCTCTACTGTTATGGAATATTTTACATTAGAGATTTTAGAGATGGGCATAACATCCAAATATTGCAGCTTGTAGATGCATACCCTAAAAAACTGTGTGCTTATATGAACCCAGTCTGTGTTCTTTCCACTGAGTTCAAAGGGTTTAGTAATAGAAAAAGTCTGTGGAACTGGTCTGCTTACTGGTTCAGGTGTGTCCAGGAGCAACGGAAAATTCTAACTAAATTGAAGGAAAAGAAAGAAGAAAATACCAGGAAAACTAGACAGTTTTCAGAGCACTCTATTCCTTTCCCTTCTTTTTGGTCTTTCAGTATCTGGGATTCTTTACCTCCATGCCCACCTTAGAAGTTATGGAGGTTTTTCTGGGTGTTATTTTGGTTGTTTTGTTTTAATTCCACCGTGCATCCAGTAATGTGGAAAGTCTAAGTATTTTGCTTCCAGACAGAATTAAGCCCATTCAGTCACATTACTTTGTGGAATTTTTGTTCCATTTTCCATTTCTCCACTTTCCTTTTTAACCTTTGTACTCCAGGACTCAATTGATCAAGGTGCATAATGCTGTCTCCCTCTTATGAAACTTCTGGGTGCCCCATGGGTGCAAAAATGCAGCTTACACCAGAACTGGTCTTTCCATAGAAAGCTTTGATTTTCATGAAACACTGTTTTCAGATGGGTAAGATTTTGTTTGAAGTATGTAAGAACCCTTAATGGCAGGCTTGCAAAACTGTACTGAAAATGTCTCTAATACTGCATTGTTATAGAATTATAAATACTTTCTCCTTCTAGGGCAAATGTTATGGTGTCTTTGGTGATATTTAAAACTTTGGAGCTCAGAAAAATGCAGAAATTAGAAAAAAACTGGTCTAGATGATAATGTTCTGATTTGAAATTATGTCTATTAGCATCTGATTTGAATTTTTAATTAGTATCTGGTTTTTGTTGTGTAGTTTTGTTTGTTTGTTTGTTTTCCTGGGGTTTTCTGGGAACCAGTTCTTGTCTTCTTAGGAATGCATGTTATTGACTTTTTCTTTGCTACACAGATATTATTAAAACAAAAAAGAGAATTCTGCATTTAGATGTATAGACATGTATTTCCTGCTAAAGTCAGCAGGATTTGTATTAATGCAATTGAAAATAGAAGTATGACTGTAATGTCTTGATACACAGAATCTCACAGAATGTTTGGAAAGGACCTCTGGAAGTCACCTGGTCCAAACTTTCTGCTAAGTCAGGGTCACCTAGAGCCGGTTGCCCAGCACTATGACCAGACAATGTACTTGATTAATTTTATTAATTTTAAACAGTTATGGGATCTCAGGAGGAAGGCCTGTATCTGACAGTCTAAAGTCTCATTTCAAGTGGTCATATGGAGATTAAAAGATTAAATTACACAGAATTAAGAAAGAAAAAATTAAAAAAGAGAAACAAAGAAAGAAACTAACCTCAATTTGGTAAAATGTGTAAGAGAAATATTCAAGATTGTGAGGAGGGATTAAGATGGAAGGAAAGAAAAGATATTTTTTTTGAATACATAAAGGAATTGCATATGAAGCACAGAGGAAGAAAATGAGATGGAAAGTACTAAAAGAAATTGTTACAAGTAAGGTCAGAAAGAAGAATTAAAAGCAAAAAGGAAAGTGATGTAAAGAAGTATTTAAAGATGAGAACAAGAAACCTGCATGGAATATGTAATTCAAGGGAAAATTAATGAGCAGATTCGAATAAGTGACTCCTATAATAAGAGCAGACGGTGAGATGGCATTTTTGCTATAGTCTTTTTGGGCGACTGGATGAAGTTAATTAAATGAGGTGCTAGCACTCCATTTCAGCCTCTTATAAGTATTCAATTTTCTGGAACTCATCTAAAATTGTTCTTAAACACCTGTTGTCTGGGAAATTCCTGAAATGTCCTTAAGTATATCACTGCATCAAATTCTTAAACACAGATAATTAAAAACTGTTTTCTGGCAAACAAATTCTTAATTCCTCATCATTAAACTGTAACTAATATGAGTGCCATGATGGTTTTACTCCTCTTATTCTGTGTGATAAATAGAATAGGGTTGTGTTTAAGTATACTTCAATCACATTTCTAATTGCTAGGTGTTCCCCTTTGCTTTCAGCAAGACTTAAGATCCCAAAGTGGAAGACAGACATATTGTTTTTTTCTTTGTTTTTTTCTTTTTAATTTTTAATATAAACTGGTTACTTAAGCTATTCTCAGTGTAGTTAAGCTCTGACTATAGTGGCTTTTAAAACATCTCTCCTTGTTTTTTCCAATCCCTGAACAAAACATGCCTATCTGTATCCTTTCAAATTAAACTCTTTGCAATTTCAGAACATTGTTGTGATAAAATAAGTAGATTGCTAATTATGCTCATTTCAATCTCCAGCTTCCCAGGTTAACTTCACAAAGGATCACAGGATGAAGGCACCTGTCCAGGAGATATTAAATTTATTTGTAAATAACTTTCGTCATGTCTTGCAATGATGTATTTATGCTTATATATCTCTATGGACTTCACTTCCAATGTACCCACATTTTAAATGTTGATCCTTTAAAAGTGTCAGATACTGTAGGGAAACCTCCTAAGAGCAACTGGCAAAAGTTGGGATCTGTTGAATCTGAAGTTTTCCCTTCAGGGGAATCCTGTACATCCATCCCTTATAGAATTTTTCATTGCCTTTGTGAAGTACTTCTGGGGAGAAACTGCCTGTCTGGGCCAAGGAAACCCACTGAGTGCAGGTAAAGACATTTTAGTTAGACATTACTGTGGAGGACCTCCTTAGTCACTGAGACATTCAGGTGACTAACTTCCATCTTCTAATATCAGATCCCAAGTTTAAACCAACCATCTAGGCTGTCTCTAAATCTGTTGGAGAGAAGTGTCTATAAAAGTTAGGGTAGATGAATTACCTACAGAATTTCTTCTCTCCATTAAAAACACACATGCCATTATAACTAATATTTGTTCTCAAAAATTCCAAACTTTCAGACAGATTAGGAGGTGCAATGAATCTAATCTTTCATGCAAAATCCTTTGACACTCTTGAGTTAACCTATAGGCTTCTATTCCAGCTTCTTTTTCTCATGTTGTAAAATTCAGATCAGTTTTCTGGCTTTGTATAGTCTTGCCTTTGTGAACTATTGCAGTCTTCTAGTATTAGAGACATGCATTGAAATGTAGAGAATAATCTCAGGACACTTGCACTTATGCCAGGAGACAGAACTCATAGAATCACAGAATCACAGAAATGTTGAGATTCAAAGGGACCTCTGGAGGTCATCTGGTCCAACTCCCCTGCTCAAATAGGGCCACTTAGAGCCATTTGCCCAGGGACCACATCCAGACAACTCTTGAATATGTCCAAGGATGGAGACTCCACAAACCTCCCTGGGCAACCTGTGCCAGTGCTTGGTCACCCTCACAGTGAAAAAGTGTTTCCTAATGTTCAAGCAGAACCTCCTGTGTTTCAGTTTTTGTCCATTGACTCTGGTCCTGTCACTGGGCACCACAAAAAACAGCCTGGCTCTGCTTTCTTTGCACTCTCCCTTCATATATATATATATATATATGCATTGATAAGATCCTCCCATTAGTAAGAGGGTCAGAACTGGAAGCTGAGTGAAGATGGTGTAAAGCCTTTTACATGTTAGCTCTTGTGCAGTAGGCAGGAATATGTGTCTCTATTTCTGAAGACAAATATGTACAGTTAAAGGCAGAAGCCTCTTCAAACAGGTTTGAAATAAAGCCCTACCAGCAAAGCAGTTTTAATGTTCATTTTTGCTCTCATATCCCTCTACATAAACTACAGACATATTTCTTTCTGCAATCATAGAATGTTTTTTTAATATGCCTTATCCATGGTATTTCTAAGGAGCTTGTTTCTTTTCAAATGCTAGATATATAGACTAGAACAAAATTGTAATAGAATTTACATTTCCAAAAATACAGTATTATTTTTTTCTGTTTTGCTATGAAAAAGGTGTATATATGGAAAAAATTTGTTCTGATTCATTTCTGGCTTCAACCTAGTGTAATCTCAACTGTTGTTATAAAATCCATTTTCCAAATGTCACATGGGTTTTACACATGCAGAAACTAGCATTCACCATTATTTTTTAAAAATTTGCAGTAGATTTCATGTAAATAATTTTTTTTTCTAGTAGCTATTGAAAATTAATTTACCTTAAAAATAGTATTTATTTTATATTTAACATTCCTTCTTTCCCCCTGGATGAAATTCTGATCTTCGCTACATTAAAAGAGCCCCAAAGAAATCAGTGAATATTTCCAGTTGTATAAGTGTATAAGAATAATTCAAATAGATAAGAATTTTTTCCTCTCTCTTCCTAGCTATTTATACAATATATGTATTTTCTCATATTGTTATTCTAGCACTGGTTGAGAAGACATAAACAGTACATCAGGTGTCTACTCCAACAGAAACATCTTCATGAGAACATTTAGCAATGGATTTTATTATTTTGTGGTTTGAAAACTACCTAAAATGCAGCAGCAATGTTAGGCATTTTTTAAAGAAAAATTACCATTTCATTTATATACGGCAATTATCAGAGATACTGTACTAGTTTTTGTGGAGGCAAGCACAGATACGTTACATACATATATTACCTACTCTTTTTACCCTGAAATTGATATAAAGCTACAAATTAACAAAATTGTATTTCTCCAATATATAGTTTTCTCTAATATTTGAAATAAAACTATGATAACACTGTCAATGACTACAGTCTCCAAAATAATTGCTGGATCTGATTCCTAGTATATCTCAAGATAAGAAGTAAACAGATACCTTCCACCCACTAATCTACACTTTCTATCTGCAGTACCCCCTTAAAATCTACCCAATAGCATTTGCAGGGGAAGGTTTTTGTGGCTGTAGATAGTAAACATAATTTCAGTGAAATTTTAAGGAACTTTTGTGCCTGACTTATTTTTTTCTAGTCTTGGACTAAAGGTGAAAGAAATTACCTAAAGTAATTATTTAACCATGGTGAGGCTAGGGAGAGTTTTATACTGCTACAATCTGCAGTAATTTCTAAATTATTTCTATAATTAATGTCAAAGTCAGAAAAGAACTGAGAAATGCAGGATGTATTTCTACTGTCCATGTCACATCAAAGTCAGTGTTAAGTTCTGCTTTCAGAGGTATGAATGCAACTTCTACTGGAATTAATAAGACTACTTGCAGTGGCAAAACCATTACTAGTGCTGCGGAAAGAGAAGAAAATTAGCCATTAAAGAGATTAAATCTTGGTAAATTTTACCTTGCCATCCATGTTTCATCATCCCCTTTATGTGTAAGGAATTGCTGCCTTCTAGACTGCTCAGTACTTAGTACCCATTTTGAACATAAGGTTTAAACTAAGATTGACTTTATGGGCACAGTCAAAAGTAAGGAAAGTAAGGAAAACAATCCACTATCGGAAAACAGTGCATCCCACTGAGGATTTTACTGTAAGTAGCCTCTCCAAAGAAAGAATACTTTACAATGTGAAAAAGTTATTTAGCTAAAGCAGTTGTTTGTAGAACTTTTCTTTAAAAATGCTTTTTTGAGCATTAATACTATTTCTAAATCACATTTTACTAGACCAATTTTATTACTATTATTTTAAATTTCTGGTTTAATGATTAGTCACTAAATATTAAGAACACCATTTTATACATAATTGCAGGACATTATTTTTTTACTACCATTACAGTTGCTTATCCTTTAATGCAATAGCGAATTTGTTTTAATTTGCACAGAGCAGATGCTTCCATTTCTTGATGTGAAAACTAAATCACTTCTGCACTATTGTAAGATTAGAATATTTTCTATATATAAGGAATTAATATCAATCCATATAATTTTCAACCTTGTGAAAATTAATTCTAGAGTAAAAAATATTATTTGAGGCTCACGTTTCTGGCTTTATTTTTAAATGAGATGGAGGGAGTATGTAGGAAAAAAAAAAAAAGTTACAAATTCAGAAAGTACAGAGAGAACAGAGTTTTTCCCAGTTCATCTTTTGGGAGTGAAGCAACAAAATGATTTCTCATTCTTAAAAGGCAAATGTTCCGCTAAGGCTGTGAATGTCCTTTGTATCTGATTTCTTTTCTGTGCTGTTGCTTAGCAGACAAATTGTATTGCAGTTTGTCAAGTGACCATGTTGAATCTGCAAATTATTTCTGTTGTCTCCCAAAGCAAGGGGAAAATAACCACAATCCTATATTAATTCCTGTAGGCTCAGTATACAGTCATTTCTCATCTCATGACTGTTTTGTCAGAGTAACATTACTACTTGTAACTCCAGAAAAAAATTAATGATTGGATCTTTGACTTGCCTTTCTCCATCTCCAAGAACAGTGCTTAATTCCCAGTGGAGATTTTTTAGACAATAGCAGACCTTGGGACTAAAAGTTACCTTTTCTTAGTGATTTTTGGTGGAAACTCCTCATAAATAATGACAACACACAAGAACATTCATTTACTTTCTTTATAGGTGCATTTTTAAGTGAGAATTTCTTAGCAAAGCGGTGTCAATTATCGTATTACTATATTTGAGTTTATAAAAGGAAGTTTCTTCATATTCTGGTAAGAAAGAAATTTATTATAGTGTTCTTCTCATCCAACTGTAGACATCTACAGTGCAGGTGTCTCCATTTCAACTAGTCACTTAGTTATCCGTTGTAGTAACAGAGAGAACTGTAGGACACAGTCCATTCAGCCTATTTTAGACACTCAGTGAGATAAGCCATGCTGTAGAAGTACTTTTTTATTTCACTCTCAGAAAAAGGTTTATTGACCTCAATAAATTGCATCAGATAAATGCTCCCTATAACATCTGGAGTTTAAAGCACAAAATTAAAGACAGAAAGTAATTAGTGTAGAACACCTCCAAATATATTCTTTGTGTCTTAGAAATAGCATTAAAGATTATTACAACCAGTTTTGTCCAACCCTCTCAAGCTCAAGAAAAATCATTCTACACCCTGTTGCCAAAAACCTCTTATTTAATATGTCAGATTTAGGCAATTAATATCATCATTACCTAAAAAAAAAACAACCCTTGTTGATCAGAAGTGTCTCTGTCTTTGGAGAAATTGGTCTGTTCCTTGCAGACTACTAACCACAGTTCAAGCAAATGTAAAGTTCTTAATTTATATATATTTAATTGTAACATTTACTATATTGCTGGATGCATATATTTGATTCTTATTCAGGCTGAGTATTTTGTTTCACTAAATTGCTAAATGCATGATAGTTGTAGCAATACAACCATTAAACTGAAGCATATGGAAAAAAGGACCACTTATTCCATTCCTTACGTCACTTCCTAATGGAAAAAACCCCTATATTTCTTGTTCATTTCATATCTCCAAAATTTCTCTGCAAATCTTTTAAAATGACAAGTTCAGTGGAGAAGAGAAAAACACTTTTGCCATTTATTCCAAGGTCTGGGATCTTGATCTTAACAATCTTTACTTGACATGCTTACCTCTTATAAATTCATTTAAGAACATAGCAAACTGTAGGCCCCATTTTGAGGTTCAGTAAGTCCTTTTAATGTGAACCTTGTGAAGACTAATTCAAATAAAGCTCATTAACTGAAACTAAAATCTTCATGAGCTTCTACAAGTACTGAAACTTCTTATTCTGTATAAGAAAAAAAATCTACTAGACAGGTAAAAGAAATACTATTTATATAGATTAAGCTGAGAGCTATAGAAATAAATAATCACATAAATAAATATGACAAAAAATGTTGATTACCTGTACTATAAACCAGTAAAAGCAAAACATAAGGAAATAGAAAGAACTTATCTTGGAATAGTGTTTTTGTGACTGAAAATTACAGCTTTTCTGCAATTGAGAAGGAATCACATGTGCTACCTCTACCAACATTAAGCAGGTAAAATTTAATTTTTGGGCTACACTACTTGTTTTAAGTTTCTTCTGTTGAGAAGGATAAGAACCTCTAAGAGATGACATATATCTAGCACAGGTGGGAGGACACATTTCTCTTTCTCTTGATTATACAGGGAGCCTACATGATCGGCTGAAACCACCTGCCAATTTTTAGTGACATGTAGTTAGGTGAGATGAAAACCACTGAGAGATCATTATTAAATGGCATACAGTTAAGCAGCTGGTAAGGCTGTGGTATAGAGGAATATTTTTATTTGTGTTTCCTTGATTCTCCCTCTTCCTTATTTGCACATGTAAACTAGTTTTATTGTTACTCTTTATAAGTACATTTTAATTATGTATCTCTTTATTTAAACTAAGATGTATAACTTTATCCAATGCCACCTAATTTTATTAAGAATCTTCCTACCAGCATAAAGAATTGATTTAGAAACATCTTCTGTCATTCTGATGCTGAAAAATAATATAATATGGCAAAATGACAGAAGATTCCTTCCCTTGCAATCCTCAAAAGATTATAAAGTTATCTTCTTTATGCTGGAATTTTTTGGATTGCTTTAACCATATGTAAAGTGTTTTTGTTCTTGGAAACTTTTTATTGAAATTCAATGGCACAATTAGAAACTAGTGGCTTATAAAAAATTTATTAGGCAGAATGTTGACATAATAAATTGTATTCTTTCTAGAGCCACACATGGAGACACCAGAAAGCACATGCTTGGCATAATATATCATAATTGTCCTGAAAGAGTTATGATCATGTATTAGGTCAATCCATAATATGAAGCTATTAAAAAGTTAATATAGATAAACTCTCTAATCCACGATATGCAGAGAAAACCTGCAGAGGCAAAGCAGCTAATTTTTAAATGTTAAATATTATGCTGGGAAAATTTCATTAAAGAAATAAATAGGGCTAGACAGTGCAAGCATGTCAACATACACTGTTGTTCATTTGTGTAAATAATCTGGTTTTTTTGTCACAATGTCATAACCAGAGCAATAGCAAACAATTCTGGAGCAGAAGTGTTGTGCAAAATAAATGTTAAAATAAATAGGTTTTGACTTGATTTTTAAAATCAAGTTTCCACTATAGCAATATGCTCAGCAAAATGCTAATAGTGGGAGGGTTGCATTCATTTTTTGGGACCTTCCACTTTATTTTTCTGTTAAAAAAACCTATTTCAGCATTTGTGTATACACACAATGTGTTGGCACAGTAGGTAAATATCTAAAGCTTACGTAACTCACATTTTGGACAAAGACTTTTTTGTGCAGTATTGACAATGGCATGGGTAAAAATTAATTCTTTTCTGTATCAACATATTCATGAAGCATTTAAGAAAGGCTAGTTATTTAGATCAGTCCATTTTCAGTTCAGTAGTAAGACGTTCCTAGACTTTAATTTCTTGGCATGTAAAAATTCTATCAAGGTTTTCTGTTAAAGTAAGATTATTAAATAAAAATAAGTACATAATTCTTTCAAAGAAAAAGGGTCCCACAAAAACATGTGTAGTATAAGGGAAAGACTGTAAGGATCTGAGGGTTTAAGCACTTCTGTCATCCCTGAATTGAATAACACAGCAGAGCCTTTCATCCCTGAGGTAGTCAGTGTGTCAAGATAGAAAATAATAATTAGTGATATAGATGATTGACTTTCCCTGAAATACAGGCTGGTATTTCCAAGGTCAGAAATAAGGACCCTCTGAAAACTAAAAATTCTGACACAGGAATACTTTTTTGTTATTATTATTTATGTAGGATACCATGCTTGAATGAACAGTTTTGTAACAAAAAGGCAGTCCAGTTCTCTGTTATTCCTATATTCCTGAATAATGTTCTAGTCATAAGCAATGTGAGAAATATTCCATAAATACATTAGAGAAGAAATAATGCATCATGTCTAGTTCCTCTACTCATGGGTAGTTTATATACTTTAATGGGGTATTTGGTTGGACATGTATATAACTATATGTTTTACACTTGAATTCTCTTCCAGTCATTTTTTCAGGATCTATGTTATTGAAGATGGATGCTGGGAAAAATTAATCTCAGCACATGACCCTGTGAAGGTGTATGCAGATCTGAATATTCATTGTTCCCATTGAAGTCAGTGGGAATATGACTGTACCATAAAATACTGAACTGTAAGTGCTGCAATACTCAGACTCAGAAAGGAATTAGAGATCTGTGTCCAGTATGTTGATCTTCAAAATCTCATACTGCACAGAACAGTCATTATGACTGGGCTGAGATGTGATAATTTACCATTTGATACTTGTTAGTTTATAGCATCTCATATTAGAGTAAGAAAACCACTTCAATGATGAAGACAAACGTCAGGTGTCAGGCGACAAAGCACAGCTGTGGGCTATGAATAGGATGAGGGTAGCCCCAGGAAGATTCCTAAATCCAGGAGATGGTGAAGATTTAAGACACAACTTTTCCAATATACCCTGTAAATTCATTTCAGGCTCTTCTCAATATATATTTGTTATAAACCATTTTTCAGGTGACTATGATTTTGCATACTTCCTGTAGAAAACTGGATGCCTAAGTCAGATTTGCTGGGTGCAATAGACAAACAGGTGCCTGGAACTTAGACCTTAACTGTGGTGGCCCTAGAGCTTTTGAGTTGATGAGTGTCCTCCCCTCTGAACAAGGGCCACTGTGCAGAGGCAGAATATTCTGGTCCCGGTTTACACTTAATTTGCCAATATGCTGTGGTGCTGGGTTTGTTGCTGACATGTGCGCCACCCCCATTTACACTTACTGAGAAGAAAATAACTTGGAAAATCTTTATTTAGGCAACCTTTGGTAGAGCTCTGATGGGACAGTTCTTGTGTTCAGACTAAATCTTCAGAAAAAATATCATGCGGAAAAGAAATGATGAGTAGAACTCCATCAGAGAAAGGTGAGACTTCATCAGCAACAGACACAGAGAACATCTTGAACAGAATGAACCTGTGGTGTGACAGATGCAGAATACAGTGAATTTTTATCCACATAATATGAACACAAAAGTCCAAAATCCACTTTTAAGACCAACAAATATGTTTCCTACAGCACACTTATGACAAAAATTATTCTCTGCTATTTGATTAGCACCAGGGACACTTTAAATAGGCAATGTCTTCAAGATTTGTAAACCGAGGTGAAATGAAGCAGACATTCAAACAGGCTCAGATTGTTTTAGTTAAGAAAAATTATCATGGGAAGCCAGATTTATGTCTGCTTCACTCACTGGAAGCTAGTGGATCATACAAGGACAGAGGAATTCTTTCTTTATCTCAGTTACATCTTCTGTTAAATAAAATTCCTACTGACTTTCCTGATGGAATAATCCACAGTGTCTTCAGAAACACTGCATTCTTCAGACTACACTTGCATTATTTTGGTATAAAAACATATTAAGGGCTCCAAACTCCCTGGAAAGTGCTTAGTGTTGAAAATATCTCTGTTCTGTTGAAACATTTTAGAATTTAGTTGTGCAATCTCGGATAATTTTGTGTGGTTACTTGCCATTTTCAAATCAATTTTAGACAGCAAGAGAAAACATTGTTATTTCACCTAATATCAGTAATAGAAGAAATAGTTCCCTAGTGAATGATACAAGTTTAATGGCTTAAATGGCTCATTTTCTGATTGTAGTGTGTGTGGTTCTGTCAGATCAACAGTTATGGCAATGAGCAACACTCAAGCTTATGAACGCCTGTGAGCAAGATCGATAGAAAAATGTGTTACCTTCTCTCTGAATATAGTACTACTTTGCACCAAGATTTCTGTAGAAAGCATTTTTATGAGACAAAAGAGCACTTAGAAGGGAAAAAAGGTGTTTTACAATATTTCTCCATTCAATGTATGACAAATAAGATGTAGAGAATGTGATAACAGAATGGACTTTATCAACCTTAGAATCATGGACCACAAATACCAGTTGTGTGAAATGTTCATAAATCCATGATCATAATGAGATACACTGGTCTCATGGTAGTGTAATACCAATGGTGTATACTGATGAATCAATATGATCACATATTTTACTGTAATTATTTTACATGCCTCTTGTTAACAGTTCACTTTCCTAAATTTGTCTTTCATTTTAGTTGTGCTTGAAGCTGTGAAAATGGAAATCATATTCGACCTTTTATGCCATTTTCATTTTACTTCTTGTTCAATTGCATGAGTCTGGCATCAGTTGCTCATGCAATGCTTCAAAGCCCGTATGTACTTACAGGCCTTCAAGGAGCAGACTCTGATACTGAGAAGTGCTGCTACTTCTTCATAGATATAGTGGTCATTATTAAAATTCAGTGTCTGCAAATCAAGCAGCAAACCAGGGAACTGAACCCACCACTCTGCGTGAACCAAATACGCCAGCCGAAACAAGGAGGCCATATTGTAACTCTACTAAAGAACAACATTAAAGAGGACATGAAAACACACTTCATGTGTTCAGAAATCTACAACCATGCGTTAATTATCGATGTGTGAGAGGGAAGGAGTAGTAGGACCTGGTATGGTTCTTCTCCTCTGACAAACACATTTTGAGGGCTGCAGATGTGATCCCTGAGTGTAAGAGAAGGTTAAATTCCTGAATGAAACTTTGTTTCATGTGTTATGCTGCATTTCACCCAGGGTCCCATAATTTGAAGTGCCAAAAATGAATTAAATAGCTGAATGCTGTATATCCACAGAATCACCAAATCACAGAAAGGCTGAAGTTGGAAGGCAGATCCTGCGATCATCTAGTTCAACCCCCTTACTCAGAGTAGGGTCATCAAGAGCACATAGCCCAAGACCATGTTCAGCTGGGTCCTGTATACCTGCAAGGGTGGAGACTCCACAACCTCTCTGGGCAGCCTGTTCCAGCATTTGACCACTCTCACAGTAAAAAACCTTTTCTTTATGTTTACATTTAATTTTGCATATTTCAGCTTGTGCTTATCGCTTCTTCTCCTCTCACTGGTTACCACTGAGAGAAGTCTAGCTTCATCTCAGTCTTTCCTCTATCCTGTCAGGTATTTATATGCAGACTTTATTCAGGAAGCAGATTTTGTGACAAAAGCAAGGACCAAAGTGGACTTATGTATACCCTTTCATTATAGCACTTGAAAGAGCTACTATATTAATGCTACTGACAGATAGAAAACAAGATTGAATAATAACATCCCAAAGCTTTTGTTTTCTCTGCTGCTCTTGTTCATACAGGTACCTCTAAATTCTTTCCAGCAATATCTGATGAAAACATTTCAAGAGACAGTATCATATTGGAACAGTCAGTTCTTTCACTTGAAGACATACAATAAGACTTGCCCTCCTTTTGCTAGGCAAATTCCCTTTAATGTCAAAATTTAAGTTTGTTTCAGAAATGATCAAGTGACAGCTCTAAGAATTAGAATCTTGCACAAATGTTCATTTACTATTTTAAACAATTGAATTTTTAAATTTACTTTTTAGTGATTGAATTGACTTCTTAAATCCATCTCAAGGATGATTCAAGCAGGTTATTTTGCAACTCTTCAGAAGATAAGACTCAGAAGATGAGACTAAGTGCAGTGTGATCAAGGCTGAAAGAAATAGAATGGGGTGCAATAAAGAAAGTGGTTCATATAAAGAGATACTAATTCAACATGAAGGTGAACTGGATAGCCAAAAATTTCAGAGGGGAGAGTATGGAAATTGCAATATTCATGTAAATAAATACTACTTTGATACAGTACTAAACAATAATAGTAAAAGGCAAATGCTTAATTGGCTTATAATATAAGAGAAATATATTTTAAACAAAGTTGAGGTAACTGCTAAGAAACTTATTCTGGTAGATTCTTGGTTTAGGGAAAAGAAATTTACCTAAGCATTGCTTGGCTCAATGTTTCCCTATGTTCATGGACTGTATTCCATTTCACAGCACATTAGTTTCAGAATATGGCATGTGGAACCATGCTCTAGTTGCCTTTAAAAAAATAAAAAAATAAAAAAATAAAACAAACCAAAACAAACTAGAGAAAGTCCAGAAGGAAAAAATAAAATATGCTGAAAGGCATGCAAATTGGTGTCCATAGGAAAAAAACTAAGAAAAATTATGCATACACAAACTGCTGAAAAGTGTATTGGAATAAGATATGAGGATTGTTCTTCCTTGCTTCTGAGACAACATAAAATAGTCAAAACCAGGTGGAAACGTAGATGTGACTGAGTTTAAGTTTCAGAATAAGTGACCAAAATGATATATTTACTCTACAGGAAGACAAAAATACTAAAAAGTTTTATTCAGATACTGAAAAGTCACAATTGCTTTGCCAAACATGATACATCATTGCACTCCTAGGGGTTATAAATACATTTTCATGAGAAGTCTTAAGAAAACATGAAAATTAAAAGCAGAGCATTGCTTTGTGTCCAAAATTTGGCTGCATGCACTTTGGCTTTTGGAGTTTTCTGGAATTTGAAACCACCTCTGGGCTCTGCCTTGAAGGTGACTTTTAAGGGTGTAATGTTTTGGCCATTTCTATGAAGTCTGGATTCTTGACAGTTGAAAGTGCTGGAACTGTTTATAAAATCAGTATTTCAAGTTTAGTAAGTCACTTTGAATCCTTGGATTCCAACCAAACCATCTAATACCAAGTAGTTCACTGTATCAATTACAGGCTTCAAATGTCCCAACACTGAATCTAGATTTAGATATTTTTTGTTGATTCTCATCTCCATTTCTCATGTTATAAAGTGTGGTATAATGGTTGGAGTCAAAACTGGTCATGTATTCTACTCCTTAGCCTGAAATAACTAAAACCTCTTGTGAATCCTCAGTAAGAACTGTGAATTAATTGGTTGAGGATTCATGTGAATTCAGTCAACAAAACTGAATAGTTCTTCACTGACTTTCTTGACTAGATCTCCTTTGAATATAATGGGAGCTTAGCTATCTAATACACTTGGAGACACCTAAGGAAAAAGTGTCTTAAGCTGTGAGCTCACCTTTCATGGAGCATAAAAGCTTTTATGTGAAAATAGAGTAAAGAGTGAAAGAAAGTACCATCAGAGAAGGTGCATGATATACAAGTCCAACTAGCTATTAACCTCAGTTGTTCAAGAAAAGGGGGTATAGTGCTGATACCTATACAGAGGTTCAGGTAACCAGAAATATTTGAGCACAAGGTGATAAGAGTAGAACAGGGAAAAAAAGATGATAGATGGAAACATTTGACCTTTCTTTGAAGCCTGAGTCTTTTTGCAGAATTGTTTGTATAGTGATAATGGAACAAAATACTATTATTAACACTATCACATCATTAATGCTGTTTCAGCTTATGGTAGTCAGCATTTCTGTTAAAAAATATCTTTTTCTCACAACTTTTCCCCCACTACCTCTCTGCATCAAGCTGACACTTTCCTCTCTCCATTCTTGCAAATCTGATTTCCCTTTGCCTGGAAGTCTGAGGTTTTCTCAATGTTTTGGGACAGCTAGGATCCCCCAATGTGTCTGCAGCCCAGTTCTTCATGGTGGTTACATTGGATGATCATGCTCTCTTGTCACAGAAGAAAGATGCTGAAGTATGGTCTGAGCAGCCATATTTCTATTAGTCAACGTAACTACCCTGTGTAAGGAATTGTCTGGGCCAGCAGCTGACCAATAATCTGAGCTGATAACCACAACTGCTCTGTGAAGTGATTAGCCTTCAAGGAGGTGACAAACACCTATCCTCGGCAAGGGTCATCTTTTGGAACACATCAAGATAGATTTAGTTAGGGTTACTTAAAGGCCTCTGAGGCACATACTGAGGCAAACAGCTGTGGTATGTAAAGCATTGCAGCCTCTAGTTGCGTGTTCTGTCCCTTTGCTGAAGGTTACTGCCATCATAGAAAAAGCTGACAAGTGAATCTGCTCTCATATTTCAACAGTTGCCGTTCACAGGCTGATTTACGAGGGCAAGCTCTACAGCTGAGATATGGATTGACAGCTTGAGTGGTTGAGGTATTGACTGTTGGGATCAGCAACACCTTAAACCATTGCAGCTAAATCCAGGAGTGACTTAACTTCATAAAGCTTAAAGCTATTATTTTGAAATTTATTACACACTATGCCCCTGAATTGTCTTATGAAACTAGAATAATGTGAAACTAGGCATTCACATAATGTCAGGTTTCCAAATTAAAAGGATTTCAACTTTTTAAATTCATCATCTTAACATTGTATTACTATAAAACGGTGCTTATAAGAAAAATTGCAGAAAAGAACAAGAAGAATGAGCGGAGTTCTTGAAAACATGACCTCTGAAGAAAGGATAGGATTTGAAGAAAAAAAATTACTGGAAGGGATATAAAATAGCACTCTTTGATATGCAAAAGGTAGTTACAAAGAGGAAAGGAATAATCTGTTCTCTGTGTCAGCCTTGGATAGAACAAGAAGTAATGGTCTTAAATTAGAGCAAAGGAAATTTAGATTATGTATTAGGAAAAGATTTTCAACCATAAATCATGGAAAAGGACTGTCTAGGGAGCCTGTAGAATTATCATTACTGGAAGTTTTTGAGAACAGACTGGGCAGACAACTTTCAAGGCTGAATAAGGTGGAGGTGATTCTGTCCTGGGAAAGAATGATAAACTCTTGAAGTTCTCTTTGAGATCTATATTCTTTGATGCTGGAATGTCTATTATGACAAATGAACTTAAGTACAATTTAACTGAAAAAAGTCAAACCAGTGGCCAAATAGTGTGAAGAATGAAGGACATACTGGTTTACTGACTAACAGATTATACTGGGTCTGATTTACTACTATGCTGTGAAATGAATGATCTATTAATAGCTTTAGCTTATCCAGCTGGATAACAAACTGAATGATTTAGAAAGGACCAAAGTGTCTTCTCTTCTTCTCTTCTTTTGCCTTTAAAGTTACTTTTAACTCTTTTCTGTATTCATTGGATTGTTATGGTTAATGAAAGAAAATGCTCTCTCCTCTCCCCTCTGTGCTCAGGCCTTAAGTATCAGCAGTCTGTATAGCTTATATACAAGGGCTTCCACCACTCTGGTGGAATTTTTGAATGTTATTTAAAGTAATTTTTGAACGGTATGTAAAAACTATCTGAACTGTCCAATATGTCTTCTTATGTATATGAGTAATCTAACATGGAGCTAGGATCTGATCTATCAGTGTTGATGTTACTTAAGCAAATTAAGATTGGGAATTTCTGGTTTGAGTCACAAACCAGACCTAAGAATGTTAAAAAAATTCTATTTAGGTTTTTAGAAATGGATGGTCATTAGCCTCACGAAAATTTACTCTGAAAGAGCTCTGTCTCTGTGGGAATTTGACAGTTTATAACGACATTGCGTTGTATACCAGATCTGTCTGGTGAAGTCTAAGATATGTCTGTGGTCATCAATAAAAGCTGTCCTTCGCAAGGTGTTCCAGGAGAGGCTCTCACTGTGGTAATACTTAACACTGCACATTTCACTGTGAGATTGTAAAGATAACTGAAATACCTTTACTGTAATTTGGCTCAAATATTGTAAAGGTTAATGGTTTATTAGGATAAGGAACTCCACAAAAGGTCATATCAAGTAAACTCATAAAAGCAAACATCTTGAAATAAAATTATAGAATCACAGAAGCATTGAGGCTGGAAGGAGCCTTTGAAGATCACCTGGTCCAGCTCCCTTGCTCAAAATAAGATCAGCTAGAGCAGGTGACTCAGGACTGTGACCAGTTACATTTTGAATATCTTTAAGGATGGAGGCTGCGCAGCCACTCTGGGCAATTATTCTGATGCTCTGTGCTCAGCCACACCGTAAAGAAGTTTTCTCTTATGATGTCTAAGTGGTATTTTCTGTACTTTGATTTTTGCCTGTTGCCCCTTGACCTTTCACAGATTAACACTGAGAGGATTCTGGATCTATCTTCCTTATTCCCCCGTCAGGTACTCACACATATTGGTAAGATTCCCCCTGAGCTTTCTCTTTTCCAGGCTGAACAGTCCCAGGTCTCTCAATCTCTCCTTGCATGTCAGATGCTACAATCCCCTTATCATCTTCATTACTCTTTGCTGGAGCAGTGTGTCCATACTGCTTTTGTTCCATGGGGAGCCCAGCACTAGAATCAGCACTCCATGTGTCTCACCAGTGCTGAGCAGAGAAGGGTCACCTCCCTTCACCTCCTGGCAATGCTCTGTATAACACAGACCAGAAAGCTGTTGGATTTCTTTGCTCCAAGGATGCATTGCTGACTCAACTTGAACTTGTTGTCCACCAGGACTGCCAGGTCCTTTTCTGCAAAGCAGCTTCTGCTCAGCCCCCAGAATGTACTAGTGTTATTATTCCCTGAGTGCAGGACCTGTCACTTCCCTTTTTAGGTCTTCACTAGGCTCCTCTCTGCCCATTTCTCCAGGCTGGTGAGATCCCTCTGAATGGCAGCACAACCATCTGGTGGGCAGGACTGGACAAACCTTGGCAGTCCTTCCACAAAGTCCTGGACCTGAGTCCCTGACAAGCAGCAAACCTCCCTAAGCAGCAGGTCATATTGGCAGATGGAAGCTTTCATCCCCTGTAGCAGGAGTCCCCCACTGCTATCGCTCACTGCTTCCTTGGGGTGCTGCTGCAGGGCTGAAGGGAAAGCTATCAATTCTCAGGCACTAGGAATTCATATTCCACCTAGAGTACCTCTTGCTGTATTATGTCTTTCCAGTGTACTTCCAGTATATTTTCTCTGTTTCAAGAGCATTTTTTTCCCACCTTGCTATTTAAACTGAGTACATTTTAAAAGATAAGGCTGGAGAAAAAACATAAGTGACTGTCCTGGTTCAGCTAGGATAGGGTTAAGTTTCCCCAGCAGTGGGGAGGGAGCTCTAGCCTGGTTATTCATATACCATGCTGACGTCAGGTCCGTCCGGGCCCCCAAGCGCGGGAAGAGCAGGGACGGCTTTTGTCCGGTTCGGTCCCCTCACTGCTGTATCCGGGCAGTATATCTCTTGTCCTGTTCATTGTTATTACTGTTATTGTTATTGTTGTTGTTCGGTTTGTTGTTGTTACACTTGTATTAAATTTTTCCTTATCTCAACCCCGGGGCTTGTATTTCACTCCCTGCCCTGTCCGGTCCGAGGGTGGGGGAGGGGCAGCGGCAACGTGGTCTTGGGTCCCAGCAGGGCCTAAACCACCACAGTGACTAATGATGATGCACATTAATTGTTTTTAAATAAAAGAAGAAAAAGATTTGTAGTGGTTTGAGATACTTTTGCCTTTTATATGAGGTAAATTTAATTTCTCGGTTATTTTGATATTATAGCTGATATTGTCAGAGTCCTGCATGATCCTGCTTGGAAAAAAGTGAACAGAAGGGAGGAAGTATTTGAGGGCCAAGCAGGGGAAAAAGTTACCCGACCATATCAAGGGTATGGATACTCTGGCTATTTGGCAGAAAAACAAAGTTCAAGAATCATTTAATGTACAATAGAGGGAAATGAAACTAAAAATACATTGTCAGATACTCAAAGAAAAAAAAAAATCATTCAGTGTTGTCACACTGAAGTTCTTTGTGAGTCTAGTTCCAATTCTTTTTAAAACATCAGTAGGAGTTATATGTATTCAAAACTCTCCCTTGGCTTGTCAGAGCTAATCCACACAGAGATTTTAAGTGTTGCTAAAATTCAAAACCACCATGCAGATGCTGCAAATCTAGCAAATAGATCTACCAAAAATGTCTATGCTGGGAAAGGGGTATTAAAAACTGACTAAACATCTCGGTCCAGTAGGTGTTGATCAGTGGCACAAAGTCTAGTTGGAGGCCAACAAGTAGCAGTGTACCCAGTCAATACTGGATCCAACACTGTTCAACATCTTCATTAATTATCTGCATGATGGGGCAGAGTGTAGCCTCAGCAAGTTTACTGATAACACCAAACTCTGAGGAGGGGCTGATACACCAGAGGGACATGCTGCCATCCAGGAGATCTCAACAGGATGGAGAAATGTGCTGACAACAACCTCAGGAAGTTAAACAAGAAGTGTGAATACTTGCAATTGTAAAGGAACAACCTTGGGCACCAGTATATACTGGGGCAAACCCACCAGCTTTGAAGAAATCCTGGGGGAAAGCAGCTTGGCAGAAAAGGACCTGGGGATCCTGGTGGACACCAAGTTGAACATGAGCTAGTAATGTGCCCTTCCCACAAAAAAGGCTAATGGTATCCTGAGCTGCATGAGGAGGGGTGTTGCCAGCAGGTTGAGGGAGGTGATCCTGCCCCTCTCCTCAGCTCTGGTGAGGCCACATGTGGTGTATTGTATCTGGTTCTGGGCTCCCCAGTACCAGAGAGATATGTGGCTACGGGAGACATTTGGAGATACTAGAGACAGTTAAGTGAAGGGCCACAAAAATTATGAAGAGATTGGAGCATGTCTCCTATGAGGAGACACTGAGACAGCTGGCCTGTTCAACTTGGAGAGAAAAAGGCTCAGGCAGAATCTTATATATGTAAATACCTGAAAGGAGCATGTGAATAAGGCAGAGCCAGGCTCTTTTCAGTGGTGCCTGGTGACAGAACCAAAGGCAATGGGCACAAACTGAAACACAGGAGGTTCTGCTTGAACATCAGGAAACACTTTCTCACAGTGAGGGTGACTAAGCACTTGGCACAGGTTGCCCAGGGAGGTTGTGGGTTCTTCATCCTTGCAGATGTTCAAAACATGTCTAAACATCATCCTGAGCAACCTGCTCTAGGTGGCTTTGCTTAAATAGGAGGCTTGGATCAGATGATTTCCCAAGGCCCCTTACAACCTCAACCATTCTGTGATTCTGTAGTTCTGTGATAAAGAAAATTTTCCCTGCTACCAGCTGAGAGCACTTGCTTTGTCCTGATGTTGTATTAGGCTATAGCCCACTCTCATCATGTTTTATTGTAGTTTCCAGTATGAACTCCATAAAGGAATCCTAGTCATGAACGATGTGCTCAGGTGAACTAAATGACTGGATATCACAGTTCATTTGGAACTCAAATTTATGGGACAACTCTGGAAGTTAAATTTTATTTCATTAGCTCATTAGGTAAAGAAATCAAACAAGGTCTCAGTCCCCTTTGTAAAGATTCATCTAACATATGAATTGTGTAAGTAATTGTTTCATTAATTCACAAATTCACCACACATTCTTGAATAACTCACAAGTTTTGCAGTAACTCACAAATTCTCTAATTCATGTATCTATGAGCAAAACACCTAGCCAATGGTGAGAGTGGTCATCCTTCCTCCTCCATTAAGGTATGGGCATCCTCTGTATCATCACACCAGGAAGCACAAAAATGTCACTAGGCTACCTGCTGTTGGATCCTCATCAAAAGCTGTTTGGGCAACCTGATTTATTTATATCTTTCAGCTTCGAAACTTTGGTCTATACTATTTCCATAAGTTAGTGGAATCTGAAGAAACTACCAAGCAGTTAGTATGCAAAAATCTAGGAGATGATGCAGACAGTAAGCTGCAGGGGATAATGGCT
This sequence comes from Strix aluco, assembly GCF_031877795.1. Lineage (NCBI taxonomy): Eukaryota > Metazoa > Chordata > Aves > Strigiformes > Strigidae > Strix > Strix aluco. The sequence goes on from NC_133935.1 coordinate 68,562,203, forward strand.
GCAGAATAGCCCTTATTTCTTCCAGTCTGTGGTGTCCTGTGGGGGTGTTGCTCTCACTTTGACCTAATGGTGCTTCCCCCAGCATACATCAGGCCTTAGCATGAGCTGTCTGTTACGCCAAATCCTGAAAAGAAACTGGGTGAACAGTCACACTGGAGGACCAGGATCATGGAGAATATCATGAAGGATCATCACCTTGTAGTAGCCCAAAATCCTTAAATTCCCCAATTCAGTGTTTAGGCTTTACCTGTGCCTGTCACAATGGTGTGCAGATTTCAGCCCAAAGGCATCACTATATTAGGAAAAAACTAGAAATTGCTGCTAATGTCAGGTTTACTGAGAGATCTTTCTCAGAGGCAATATTTGATGATTACTTCTGCTTAATGATGCACATTTCACAGGATTTTAGTTTGCCATTTTTCTATCTGTCTTTTCATTATCACTTTTTTTTGTCTGTTTTCTGTAGAGCATTTCATATAAAAGTTACTACTGGAAACAAAACCAAAGCTGTATGGAACCAGTAAGAGTAGATATAAAGTCCTTTGTAGCAAAGCTGCACAGAAGACTGAAATAAATTTTAAAGGCAATTACTAGTACATATCTTTCTTCTTATGCCCTATTTATTTGCATGCATTGAATGAAGATGCAACCTGAAATGTGGTTTCAGTGGCCTACCTTAAAGAGTTTCTAAGACAATGACACTAGAAGGGGAAAGGTAGATGATAAAGATAATAAACAAGAAGTTTGATGTTTCCTTTTATGCACATAGTAATCAATATTATGTCCGAAACCAGGACAATACCAAAGTTTCAGATGTGATCATGTAATGGATCTAGAATATGTACTTTGCCAGAATTTCAAATCAGAAATTTGAAATCTGTCTGCAAGTAAGAGAGAGATTTTGAACATCAAATAGGGTTCAGGTTATGGAATTCTGGCAGTCACAAAAACTCACGTAACCTTTGTCGATATGATTTTACCAAATCCCAGAACAGCTTTCACTACCATTACAATTCAGGCAGTGAAGCTTTAAAGGAAATGTCAAATGTTAAGAACATGTCTGGTAGGTTCTGTATTTTTGGTAGCTCATTTCCTATCAATGTTTAAAAACTCACTCATATACAAATTCATTATGCTAAAGAAGAGGCAGATAATGGGTCAGCTTAAACTGTTGAGGTAAATTATTTCCTTTTCTTCTCTTCTTTAGTATATCACTTTCTTTCTTCTTGCCTTCTTCAAGTGATGCCTTTGAACATATGCAATTATTTTTTTCTCCATAGCAGGATTGTGAAGTGCCACTTAATTTGACACATCAAAAGTTGGAGTTTCTCTTCTTTTCAAAATAAATGCTCATAAAAGGAAAGAAAATTTGCTTTAAGATGATTAGAATATTACATGCCGGAACCTTAATGTGTCATTTACATCATCTAAGTTGATCTGTCTGAATTTTAGGCATTGTTCTAGGCATCCAGCAAGTTATTAGTAATTTAAGCACCTTTTCTAATCATTGGGGAGAGACAGATTCCCAACTATAAACTTTAAAGACCGTTCACCTGATCTATTTTAGGCATTTAGCTTAGGATAAAGTAATTCACCCTTCTGGAAGGGTGAATCTCTTTTCCTTTATAGTAGACCAGATTAGGACAAGGTAAGGTTTTTTAGTAATTAAAGTTAAGTGAATAAATTTCATCCAAAAGGCTCATTCAGAACAAATACCTGCTGCTCAATTCCCAGTTTAGCCAACTCTGATATGACTTCAGTGCTTCTAGGTGTCTACTTTCAGGTACTACCTAACTTCTGGATCTGCCTAAAACTACTCACCACTGTTTTGTCCCCTGCTGTGTTCTCAAAGGATTCTGTTTATATAACAGTAATTTGACAAAATGTTTACCACGTACCAGGACCCAACAGACCTACCTCTGCAAAAAGTTACTTTCTTGACAAAACAGAGAGGTCCTTTGAACTTATATTTTCAGTTCCTTGGGTTTTGGACCTGTGGCTTCAGAGTGGTTCAGTTTTAGCAAAGTGGTTCATTTCCAAAGTATTCTGTAACCTGGTGATGATGGTACGCTCTCCTGGAAAGCAGGCAATGAAAGTTCAAACCTCCTCAAGTTACTCAGAGCTTTTTTAAAAAACAAATCCAAAAACACAGTGGATTGCATTTTTAGTATCACAGTCCAGGTATCTCATTAGAGACCTTCTTCTCAGAGGTGAACTGAAAACACTTTGAACAGCTATTGTCTGCTAGACCCTGCACCAGCAGGGCTGCTGTCAGCAGCAGGAATTGCTGCAGATGCTGCTTGGGGAAATAAAGGGCAAAGAGGAGACCCAGCTTTGGAATTTGGATGACTGATATAGGTGATGGACTTGGCCTAAGGACATGATGCCAGAGGTTATTTTAGCTGATGATTTTGAATGCAGGGAGGCAAGTATCTCTGTCCAATCTAAGTTCCCCTTTTCCTCTCACAATTCATGTAATTTCTGGATAATTTAAGCAGCTTCCTACTCAGATCCTGTATCAGCTAATGAAAAGTTTTCCCTCTACCATCTGCACTGTAGAGGAAGATGGAAATCTGATGGAAAATTCCCCTGAATGACAAGCTGTGTACTGAGTCTGCATTGCCACGCTTATATGAGCCATGCACAGACATTTCTGAGAATACAGACCTTCAGGGATGTTGTATTTGCCACCTTTTGTATTCTTTTAACTTGCATGCACAAATACCTCACATGCAAAGATTTGTCTCTTCCCTTCCTCTCCCCTCCCTCATGTCCACTATGCATTTTAATGTCAATATCAGACACATAATCAGGTGACATATTTTTTTGTTTCTCATTAGTAGCAGTGGAACTGCAAATAGGTTTCTGCCACCAGCACCCACAGGTGCTTATCCTGGAAACATCTGTAAGGGCAAGTGTAAAGTTGAAGGACAGACAGGAGATGGGCTATGGAGTTCCAGCCCTGGGAAAGTTTTCTACACAGCACATTCAGCCTTGGATCACCGTTGGGCTTGCTGCAGTATAAACGATAAATAAACAAAGAAAAAAATTATATAAGTGAAATGGATCTACGTTACTTTGGTGTGAAATACAATGAAAAGTCTGTACAACTAATTGAAATACTATGGTAATATCTCATCACTCCTAATATCTCTGTATCACTTACTTTCTTTTTTTGAGTGCCTGTAATTCAGACTCAGTCATGTTCTCTAAACATAAGGAAAAATGCTCATGTGAATTATTTTTGCCTGAAAGGCAGTTATTGTATGTAAGCAATCATCTAAAAAAAAAATCACAAGGAACTTAGTGTATAGATTTAGTGTGTTTATATGGCAGCACAATGACATGATAGATTATAATGATTCTATGGTAAATACTACAGCTTAAAATTAGACTTTAAAAACAATGTAGCTGTCTCAGTTCACCAAGTTAAAATTATCTCATCTCTCATTTGCTTCCATCAAATGTATTTTTCTTTTTTTTGAATTCAGCATTCAGAGGCAGGGAAATCCAGAATTATTTCACAGTAAAATAACATTAGGAGTCTTCATTAAAGTGACATATCAACCTATTTATACCCTGCTCATCAATATGATTTCTGAACCCATAATTGTAATTACATAAATTCACCAAGAAGTCTAGCCTAAGGTTTGCTTTTGATGTCTTCCTTACTAATAGAAAGCGATCTTAAAGCACTAGGTGTTGCATTTCATCCACAAGGACAAAACTACTGTGCGTGCCTGTGGTTTCACAACTGCCTGTGGTTTTACAACTGAGACCAGTGGTAAAGAAGGCTGTGTTTAAATTTTTGCTTCACCTTCAGTACCCTTACATACTTTGTATGATCAAACACCTGATGCTATTACTGACGTTCCTCCTGAATATACTATTTTAAAATGGTTCCCTTGTTAATAAGAATAACTGGTATTTCAAAAAAGAGGCTAATTTCATTAATATTAGCACATTAAACTGTGGAGATGTGGAAAATGTGGAAAAACTGTACAGGATTTTTCTGTCAAAAAAAGAAATATTCTGAAAATCCCAATGATTTAGCACCATATTGTGATTCCAGTGAGACCAGCTCTATCTATTGGATAGACTTAAGCTACTTATGAACGCCACAAGAGAAAAACACTACGGGAAGTCACAGCAGACAGGGAGAGTTTTGGAAATGTTTCATAAATAATTGTGGCCCACTGATCTACTTCACTCTTAGGTTTTTTCTACGTCTATTCATAGAACTGATGGGGTTGGTCTTATGTTGCTGCTCAGCTGTACATGTCAATATGTCCTGTAACACTACAATGTGAGATCTCATGATCTTCTGTCAGGACTTCCTTCCAGATCGAGGATACTGTCGATTTTCCAGGCAGTAGAAGTGGACCCCTTACTGATGATGGGCTTATTAAATCATACTTCTCCCACAAAACATTTAGTGATCTACAGAAGCATTGATGTTCCTATAAGATGTAGAAAAGTGAAGCTGGAGAGTGCCTGCTGGAACTGGGAGCCCTAGAGTACACTGTCCTGTGGAAAGTTCTTTCAAGTTCCTGTTTTCTCTCAATAAATTAATGTTCTTGATCATCACCCATTTTTGTGATATGGAAAAGTTCCTTGTAGCAACTATTTGACTTTTTAATTGCAAATAAAGGTATTTACAGTGTTTCAACATCCTGTGGTGGGTTTTTTTTTGTTTTGTTTGGTCGGGTTTTTTTGCCACTTGGTTGGGTTTTGGTTGGTTGGGGTTTTTTGCCACTTCTAAGACTTGTTAAGTACAGCGCTTTCTTTATGTATTATAAGCAATTTCGGAGCTCAGGCACAAAATGAGTATTTTCTGGTTTGATTAGACTTTTTTTGAAAAAGATTTCTAGTAAAGTTACCTTTTTGTGTTATAGAGTTAAAAAGCTATAACATGTAATGCTGGTGAAGGATAAAATATGAGGTAATTGTACAGGTTTTATTCTCTAACATTTTTTCATAGATATTTAACACTTTTGCTCATTAGAAGTTGTTTATGTTTTAAACCAACCACATTTCCACAGGACTAATTCAAGCAATAAAATCAGCCTCTACTTTTATGGTAAATCAATGTTTGCAATAGTAAATAAAAACAAATCACCTGCCATAGAAATGCCTGTTCTTCCAGCAATCCATTCTACTTCTCCATCGTGAATCTTTAGAATTAAACCCTTTCCTATTTGTTAAGTATTTACATTCACAGTCAAATAATTTTGCTTTTACAGCATTAATTTTTAATATTTGTATTATGAGTAAAGAAGTGTACAAGCCCAGCATATTCACCAGCAAAAAACCTTTGAGCTCCAAGTACACTAATAGAGTAAAACTGCTGTAATAAATTTATTTCATAGTACCAAGATGTATTTATTATTGGTATACTCACAGGTACTACTGTAGACTGGTCTCTGTGATAACTTCTGTTACAAACATAGTGTTATAGCTCAGCTATAAAACTCTGTTCTGGTCTCAAATTTGGCATAAAAATCATAGACTAATTCCATTTTAGAAAAATTCCATAAAAAATTAGACCAATCCCATCTTAAAAAAAAAAAAAAAAAGTGCATGTTGGGGTGTTTGGTTTGAGAGGGTTTTGGTTTTGGTTTTGTTGAAAGGAAAAGGTGCAATCAGAAAAATTTCCATGGTGATAAATATTTTTCTTCTGTAAAGCATTAAAAGAAGATTAACATGAACAAATGAAACTTAACATAATTTAGTTTCCTATTACAGACAAAGAATTTTAAATTTGGCAAAGTGGTTTGTAATCTGTAAGTTAGTTTCTCAGCCATAACCACAATTTGTTGTTTATTACATGCTTTCATTTTTCAAATAGTATACAGAAGGCTAAAGACAAACTTCTGCTACGGCACCTTGCTTTTCTCTTATGTACATTTGAACAACATTTTCATCCTCATGAGCCCATTTCTAATGCTATTACATTGCATGTTATGGAACCTTTGTAATGGGATACCACATAAAGTACAGTATACTCAAATAAAGTAAGTCAGAAACCTCCTCAAATATGGTCCACTAGCACAAGTACTATTTGTATTATTTGCTCTTTTGGTATGAATACTTAGAATCTTGATTTCCTCTAAATTCTGTGCTAATAAAATCTAAACCTGTGATTCTCAAATTGTTTTGTAGTTGTTGTTGTTCTGTTGTTTTGTTGTTCCCTTTCTGAGAGATATACAAAGCCTTTCAAACTTATTTCTGTATCTGTTTCTTGGTATTGGATTTAGTTTGCAACTGGATGTGATTTTTTCTTTTCGTATGACTTATGCCCCTCTGTTAATTAAATCTTTAAGTATCTCTATTTATTGACTCCTTGACACAATCTGTCTTTCTCATGTTTGTTCACCTAAACACCTACTTTGTTCACACCATTATTCTTTGTAGAAAGCAGAGGTTAGAAAACCTGTCGTTCAAACACTATAGCTTCATGCTTTATCAGGATTTTGATATGTTGGGGTTTTTTTCCTGTTGTTACCTTTCTCAGTTTTATACCTTTGCAAATATCTCCATCTACTTTTTACGTATTTTTCAGACATCCTAATATTCTGGCATCAGCCGTTAACCATGCTGATTTTGCTTAGCAAAGGGAATTTAGGTAGCTTGAATTCAGCCTAAAAGGAGTTGTAAAGGGGAATTCTAGCTCTAAATCATGCACCTTCCATCTGCTTGACTACAAAAATATCTTTTTTAAGGGACATTTTGCAAACTACTTCCAGCAATCATTTGGAATAATGGCAGTGTTTGGTGGCTGAGCTTCTCTCTATTTTAAAGCAGTTAGTATTTACATAATTTACTTTTAGTACTTACCTAGTATCTACTGCAGTTAATAATCACCGAACATCACTGCAATCAGGGCCTGTTGTTCCAGAAAAAAACCTGTTCTTTACTCACTGCTCATTCATTCAACCTCAGTGCGATGACTTAAGGCTGACTCACTGCTAGCTTACACAGATTAATCAGACATAGTTGTGTTGCATCAAAGCACTCTAAGGTTTTTGACCATCTGTCTATGAATAGAAAATAAAATGTCTTGGTATAATTCCATTAAATGTTAATCATTAACAGCCTTACATTGATGTTATATTAGTTTCAGGTGCTGTTTATGTCATTTCAAGAAACCATCCTGTAGGGATGACATTGATGTATAGAGAATGAATAGTATCTCTATAGTAGCCTCTATAGGCTGTATAACAATGGTTTTGTTGCCATACAGGCAAGAAGTAAAATTTATAGCTCCCTGTTTTTTACTGAGAAAGGGTGAGTGAAACAAGCCAAAGGTACCAAGCACCATCAACTTCAGGAGCCCCAGTCTCTGAGGATGCTTTGTAGTGGCCAGCCTGGTACCTAGGTCTAGCATAAGGGTAATTTTGCATGTGTGTGTGTCTGAGTGAGTGTATTCCCTTAAATTCTGCTCTTTTTGATTCCTATTTCAATCAGCTGTTCTCCATAAAACTAAATTGATTGTGGCTTATATTAGACTACTTACTGTACGTGACAAATGTATAATGGAGATGAAGAACTCTCACATAGGAATAGCTTCATTCTTCCAATATGCAGTAATTTCTAGCACTCAGTATGGTGCCACAGATATATATATTCATATGTGTGTGCATATATGCATATATGAATAGATTTTTATTTATTTATCTATACATATACAAATCATATGTGAACATAAAGTCATGCTCATGCATCTAAGATCCATGTATGAACAGCATAAACCAGGGGTTAAACATTTTCATAGTCTCCCTGTGGTAGAATTCAAGACAAATTTTAATGTGTTGAAATATAGCACATGTACACTGCACTCTGTTTATACAGAGAATTTGTCTTTTTAAAAGCAGAATTTCAAAATCTTGTTGTAAGTATATCAGGGGGCATTTTTTCCCCCCTTTTTTTACAGCTTTAAATATTTTGTGATATTTCAGCTTTTTCTAGGATTTGAAAATAGAAAATCCACAACAAATAATTCTGTTTCCTGATTATGTAGTGATCATGATTCCTGTTATTCCACTCTTCATATCCATTTGCTTTTTTTATTTTCCCACTTCTTTGTGATTCACTGTCTTTTATACAGTGCAGCTGACAGCAGACTAGTGAAAACTACTGCCTGGTCTGCTAACTAGCACACAGCTATTGTTTAGGTTGGGATTTGCTGTCAGTTTGGCCTGTTCATTTATCCTTGAGACATGCTCCTCTCACACAATCCCTTCTTCTCAGGAGACACAATTTCTTTGGAGCTCAGTTAGCCGCCTTTTTCTGATGAACTGGTGATGCTCCCCTTTCACTCCGGACAGTGAGGTGACATTTCTTGTTCAGAATCATTGTGACAAAGGCTGCAGCAGAATATGCTGGGCAGACAAGGAATGCTCAGATGCTTAACACTGCTGTTCCATCTGCATCATGGGTTGCTACTGAAAGGGATTACAAACTCCTACAAATCAGACACAATCATCCACACAGGAATAATGTGGGATTCCTTTTTTTTTTTTTTCCTGAAGAATTATTTTCTCTGTAACACTAGAAAGCTGGGATACAATGTCATGACTTTACATTAAAAAAAAAAAAAAACAAAACCAGGAGAAATGACAAATATAAGTTGCATGAAAATTTGAATACGTATGTTATACCCTGTAAAAATAAAGCTAGAAGAAAGGCATTCAGTTTGATGTTGCATTGCATTCCAAACCTGATAAAACCATCAATTGTGAGAAAAAAAGGCAGCTGCATATAGATCTGTGGATTTCTTTTTGTATCTGCAAATGCCCTCTTCTCTCTCAAAAAAAAAATTGAATGTTTATAGTAAGATCCAAAGGAGAACAAAATTGCAACAGAGTTTCCATTTACTTCAATGAGAAATCTTTTGTGCTAAAGGTTGGGTAATATAGCCAGTTACAGTGAACAAAAACTTGAGGTTACCACTTATGGGATGTGTTGGAAAGAGATACAGAAATCATGGCTAAAAAGCAGCTGTGAAAATGGAGCCTGTGCACAGGTTTGTGGAAATCACCCAAGAAAAGGCTTAATTGAATGTGAACCATGTTTTCACGTGTTGAGATTCAGACTTTGGACTGTGTTTGAAAAGTTTCTGTTCATTTTGAAGTAGCTGGTACACTCACAGCTCGTTTCTGAAGCAACTGCTAAAGATGAATCCTGAAATGAGTGTTAATAACTGCTTCAGAAATCTCCAGTTCTTCCACCAGCTCCACTTCTCCCAGAAGCTACATATACATCCTTAGCTTGAAGGTGGTTCCTCATCTTCATCCTGCTCCTGGACCCACTGTCATACCACTGCATCCTGCTTCTCATGTGGGTTATTGCTAGTCTACTAAAACAATTCTCATCCACAACTACTCCAGGCAGAATGATCTCAGGAAACCTCTTGATGATGAAAGTGTTGTCTTCTTTTTCTATTTTTTTTCTTTCCTTAAATCTTAAAACCTCCTTCTTAAAAAACTGGAATGTGAAAAATCCTGAAAATCATAGGAGTTGAGAAGGGAGTTATATGCCTAGAGAGTTCAGATTCATAATATTCAGGAATCTTTGCATACAGAACTTTATTTCAAATATATGTAAAAAAGTGTGTCTTATGTATATGTTTGCAAGGAAAATATCCCCCAAAATATGTTGCAGAAGAGTCAATATCTGTCTAGATTTTTTTCTTACTGTATTTAATGCCATTGTGAGACCTTTTTTATTGATGATCTTTCACAACAACAAAACTTTATGGTTAAATAAGACCAGCATAAATTATGATAAGATTACACAAGAAATTCTGGATAATGTACTCTGAACCTGTTAGATATTGTCAAGCTCTCAGGCAAAATATCTGCTTGACAAGTTATTCATCAAATTAGATTATATGTGGAGGACAACTGAATGGAGGCTCTTCAAGATGCCACAATAGATTTTTTTTCTTTTCATAAAATGATGCAAAATAAAAGAGAAATTCCAGGTAATTTTGGAGTAAAGAGTAGCCTTTTTATTTTCAATAGGCTTTTATAAAATGAATCAACATACTATAGATATGAAAATAGTCTTTCTTTGGAATTTTTTAATACTGTGAAACTGCATGGGAAAACACATTAGTCATTAGAGGTAACAGAGACTGGATAACCAAATATGAAAATTTCTGAAGAAAACTGAATCAGACAACTGTAAATGAAAGAGAATATATTAATCAATGTGTAAAATTCAGGCAACATTTTTCCCTGAGGACTACCAGTGAAATTAAAAAGCATATATTCAACAGAAAAAGAGCCATTAAAAAATATATTTTTTTCTTATTTTCTCTCTCTTTGCTGAGAGAATTGCAGTAACAAGTTAACAGGACTCAATAAGTATAGGTCTATTATTATATTAGATTACGATAAAAACAGATTTAGGAAAATATACATATCAGGGTATTAGATAACATCCACTTACTTCACTGTGGTTAGTTCCATCTGTAATGAGAATATTTTTGCACCTTACTCTGGGGACCAGTCACTGACTGGAGTCAAAAACAGGATTCTGTATGTCTCAGGATCTGACTGGCATGCACTAAAATGACAATTTTCTGGCTCTGAACACCAATGAGTGGGGAAGATCGTGAGTGTGATGTGTAGAAAAAAGAGCATGGCTAGAATATAGCTAGTACAATCCAGTGTGCAGAACTGATATGCACAGTAGCTAGGTAGAGTATTCTCATTTGATCCTGCTACCAGCTAAAAGCAGTGGCTTATTCAAGTGTACTTGAGAAATACATTCAGAAAAAAATGAGAGCAGAGGAATACATGAAGCCTAGCTACACACTGAACAGGTTTAGAAGGTTCCCATAAAATATTAACTCTTGCATCCAACAGTTCAGCCTCACATGACATGTAATCAGCACTCTGTTCTCTCCTCCAGAAGCTGATCCACTCACCTTTCTAGACCATGCTTAACAACGCATCCTCCCCAGTAGCCTGCTGTTAGCTCTGTTCTTTTCTCACTGCAGCTTTTCACAATCCTGAAAAACTGACCTGCTAAAATAGCTTCTTCCAGAAGGAAAAGTCTTTTTGGGGGTCCTACTATCATAAAGTTAATGAAATAATTTTCATTTCATTTTGTAAAGATCTGTCTCTTGGCCGAATACATTCCTGGTCTGACTAGTTTTCACCTTCTGGGTCATTCTTTAAAAAAATATTTAACATATATTTATGTGTTAAAATGAGCAAACCATTCTGCGTAAAGGAAGTGACTATTTACAGAGGTGAAGAGGTTGAAGTAGGTAAGTAACTACACTCTTTTGAGTACTGTTAACGTAGGAGTCTCTTTGTATTTACATTAGTCAATTCACAAAGTTTAGGTAAAGGCTTGTGAACCCAATTAAAAACAGATAAATAAAACCTCCTGGCCAGATTTTTCAACCACAGCTTTTACGCAAAGGATGACAATTCCCAAGGGGTGACCTTAATCACCTGACAGTGATGTACTGTATCATGTTCAGTTGTTTACTTATCTGTTTCTGAAACTGATGGATCAGATACAGGAGCTTGTTTATCATGCTCAACTCCTTGTCTGTTTGATTCAGTAAAACTTGTATCAGATTTAACATGGTATGTATTTATCAGGTGATATGTGTGTTTAATGTGCAATGCAATAGATAACAATAGTGCTGTGAGGGCAGGGAATCAGCATTTCCATTATAGACTCCATTTGCCAGGGTTTATCACGGAGCCACAGCTCACTGGTTGTCACCTCAAACCCACTTTTAAAAATAAAATCATATTTATATTGGTTTGACTATTTTGTATTGAGAGAGCTGGTCTTAAGGCATGCCTATTGTTTTAGAGGCTTTGCACGTAATACAGAAAAAATTACTTCCAACAGAAGAAGAAGTGTTTTGTTCCACACTTTTACGCACAGAACTCACATTATCCTTAATGTGTGTTATGTCTATTTCTCATTTGATAGATCTACATCTCTATATCTTCACTAATGGGAAACAGAGCTCTTTTAGCTTAAACATAAATAAGAAAAATGCTTTTGAGATATTTCATGCTTTTAGAATAACTGAGGCTCAAGTAAAAAATAAAATAAATTCTGCTGTTTTTGAATTAGGTGAATAGGTTCTTTCTACCAAAATTTCAGCTAATGTAATGACAAGGTCTTTCCGCTTTGGAGAGGGCTGTAAGAAAATTCTTACAGTGAAAGAGAAGTGCTAGTGTCTGTTAGCCCACATTCCTCATGTGACTGGTTATGGCTGCTTTCCTCAACTTCCTCAAGAACTTAGTGTTTGAATGTATTTAAACCCTGCATTAGTAGGAACATAGATTTCTGCAGAAGCTGTTCTCTAAATTGATCTCTGGCTAACAGGTGTCAAAGAAGACAAGTGCCTGCTGTGTGAGTCCATGTGAGACCGATCAATATACTCAGGATCATGAAGAAGCAGGTGGCATCCTGGACTCACATTTGCATAGAATCACAGAATGATTTGGGTTGGAAGGGACCATAACGATCATGTAGTTCCAACCCCCCTGCCATGGGCAGGGACACCTTCCACTAGATCAGGTTGCTCAAAGCCCCATCCAACCTGGCCTTGAACACTTCCAGGGAGGGGACAGCCACAACTTCTCTGGGCAACCTGTTCCAGTGCCTCATCACTCTCACAGTAAAGAATTTCTTCCCTAGCACAGTTTCCAGGAGGATTGGCTCTATGATCTTGCTGGGCACAGAGGAAAGATTGACTGGCCTGTAGTTCCATAGGTATTCCTTTTTTCCATTTTTAAAAATGGGGGTTATGTTTCCCCTTTTCCAGTTATCAGGAGCTTTGCCAGACTGCCATGACTTCTCAAATACAATGGATAGTGGTTAGCCACTTCATCCACCAGTTCCCTAAGGACCCACAGGTACATCTCATCAGGTCCCATGCACATGTGGACTTTCAGCTTCCTTAGATGGTCTCAAATGTGTTCTCCTACAGTGGGTGGTTCTTCATTCTCCCAGTCCCTGCCATTACCTTCTGTGAATTGGGTGGTGTGGCTGGAGCATTTGCTGGTGAAGACTGAGGCAAAAAAGTCATTAAGCACCTCGGCCTTCTTCATATCACGAGTAACCAGGTCTCCTGTTTCCTTCTGGAGAGGACCCACTTTTTCCCTCATCTTCTTTTTATGACTGATGCACCTGTAGAAGCTTTTCTTGTTGTCCTTGATGTCCCTGGCCAGTTTTAATTCTATCATGGCTTTGTCCAGGACTCAATAAGCTGTACTGATAAGGGCAAAATTTTATCAGTAAGACAACTATGCTTTTTATATATTTATATAAGGAGATGCAAAGGGATATATATGCATTGAGGGATCCAAAGAGCATACACAGATGCATGAAATGTTATCAACTGCAAGATGACAGTTCAGAATGTTCATAAAAAAACATTTCAGTGAGCAGTCAGAATAGCTAAAATTACCAACAGCAGAATAAATGTGTCAGTTGGTCATTATTTCCATGGTTGAAGGTGTGGAACGTCACCCCCAACAGCAGAATATGAGCACTGGCACCAATGGGTGCATTTCCTGCCCTGTGAAAAAGAGATCATGGCAGGTTTAATGTACAATATTCCCAAGCCTTACTGAATGAAATGTCAGCCTATTCATAGCAATACCATTCACAGAATGGAAGGAAGAGTGGGGTTGCAACCTAAATTCTACTTCTGAACTGTAGAGTGTTTTTTAAAACAGATTAATAAATATATAAACCCCTTAGTTTATGGACCTGGCTTTCAAGCTCAGAAAAGAGATCTGTCATTGTAGACCAGGTGTCTCCATAATTCAGGAGTGTTTAGAGTCTGGACTCTGTGCATTGGCCAGACCTTTTGTATTTCACTTTATCTCAATCTCCCAGATGCAAAAGTCATGTTAGCATCAATCTTCTATCTATGATAGGTAGCAGTGAGGTTTTGAAGCTTGACTAGGGTAATCCCGTAAACTTTTGTGGTGGTTTAGTCCCTGCCGGTGTCTGAGACCACGCGGCCGCTGCGCCTCCCCCACAAAGGGAGTGAAATACAAAGCCCCGGGGCTGAGATAAGGAAAGGTTTAATACAACAGTGCAACTGCAACACAACAAACAATAACAATAACAGTAACAGTAATAACAATGAACAGAGCAAAATATCTACCAATACAGCAGTGGGAACTGAGCAATGGTATAACACAGGTGTTAACCTACCGACTCGCTTCGGCGCCAGGATGTGACGGTCCTCATGGTATCTGAATAACCAGGCTGGAGCTCCCCCCCCACTGCTGGGGAAACTTAACCCTATCCTGGCTAAACCAGGACACCTTTGAAGTGTGGGCTTGCATGACCATACTCACAAATCTGTGCACATTATGTTGGAAAGAGTCAACTGACTTACGTACAACCGTGGTTTCTACCATCTGCGTAGTGCTTCATTGCCATGATAACCTTGACTTTTATGCTTACAAGAATATGGTGAGGAAGTAATTGTTGGGGTTTTGTTTGTTTTTCCTATTGCAAAAAGGAGATCTGGAGGTTCAAACAGATGACAACATACTGTCTTCACTGAAGTGAGAATAGATCCTCATCAAACTGCCTCTTTTATAGACTAAATTAAAACACCTTTTAACCTGCTTACTGACCTATACAGTGTATACATTTGTAAAATGAGTTGTGCTTTTAAAGACCTATCTCTCTCCATCAGATATAAAGGGATGTTTTTCTTTCAACTTCAGTGAGACCAGGATTTAAGCCTGAGACTTATCCATATTCAGAAACAAAGTGGTATCTAGTGCAAGTCTTGTTCTAACAACTTTATCACAAAACCATCCTTGCAAAATTTTTGTTTGGTTTTCCTTTGTCCTGTGTCATGTGACAGTTTATGTCTTTGTAAATCTTCCCATTGTAATACGCTAGTCTTACTCACATGGTATGAATTACTGTACAAAGTTCACAGCAGTGGAGAATCAGGCCATTTAAGTGAAAACTATTGCTGCATTTTAATGTGCTTTCACTAAATGGAGGGCTTTGCCACAGCTTCAATGTTCTGATGGAAGTTCTTTTTTACAGTTAATGTCCCTGCCATTTTGCACAATGTTATAAATATTTATTGTGAGCAAAACATCTCTTCAGCATTCTCGGCAAGTATTCACAAACAGCATCCATATGGTATTTTCAATATTTTATGTTAATATTTGAGTTAGTGTTATAATGTCAGCAGGAGCTCTGAGGCTGGTATGATGGAAATCGAAAACTGCTATCAACATTAACACTGCATTCCTGCTGTCTCTTCAATAGCTCATGACAAATGTCAATGCTAATCTTACTCTGCTGATATGAAAAATACCCCCAAAACAAACTGTAATACAGAAGCCATTTGAAAACAAATATAAAATGGTAGAAGTCTTGAGTATTTAAATTAGAAGCAGAAGTTCATACTCATGAATAATGCCATTTCAAAGGAAGGTGGAGTACCATATGTTTGCATAGTCATCGGATGTCAGGAAATAAAATAATAAACAAAAAATTCTGTTTCTGTTGCTGGTTTAATCAGTTATTAGTTGGAACACTGTGGAAATATTTTTCATGAAGTGGAGAATGTGATGAGAATGGAAATCAGAGTCCTTACTCTGGAAAAAAATTAAAAAATGCTTGTTGTGAAATGTTAAGTCAGTGCAAAAACATTGCGTACTTGGTGATAGGAAATGTATTCTTTCAAGAGGTATATAAGGGCAATTTTTTGGCTATCTTCACAGGAATCCAGTTACCAGATGGGAAACACAGTGCTTTGATGAATTCATTCTTCCTTGGTGAAAAATTAAAAGTTATGTTTTCCTAAAGCTGCCTGCATCTTTTCAGATATAAATAAACCAGACTAGATTCAATTTTACATCATTGTACTCTGAGCTTGACTCTGAAAGCAGGTATGGCAGAGCAAAACCAAACAAAATGCCAAGACCACAGAATAGCTTAAAAGCAACTTTCCATCACTTTTCTGAGTGTCAGTATTGTAGTATTTTGGATGGTTGGCCCATCTGCAAGTTAGATTACTTAACGATGAAAATTACATCTCACAGCAGGAGGTAGCTGCTGTAGGTACTATATATATATATATATGCCCGCATGAAGTTTGGATGATAAGTGATCCCAACCAATCCAATTCAACCTATTTTTTCCTCAGTCATGAGGGCTAGCTGCCTCTGGAGCTGGCTGACCACATCCACACAACATAATTTGGATGTGGAGGGTTCTGTGATATAAGTAATGACTTTTTTGTGTAATTGTTATCTTCAAATACCTCCAATACTAAGAAGTCTATATTGCAACTCACTGAAGTAGCGTACAGAGTTTGTTGCATACCATGTTATGTGGCATAATGGTCTATGTCAGAAGGAGGATATTGATGAACTGCAGAGCAGAGTACAAGCTAAGCATGGTGTGATTTTATCCATACTGCTTTAATGTAAAGAGTGTCTGGAATGACCTATATCCCCAGAGCATATCCAGATTTTGTCTTAGACAATAAATCTGGGAGAGAAATATCTTACATAGAGTGTGGGCAAATAGTTAATTTGACCATGTAGACAAAACAACACACAAAATCAACATGATTCACAGCTTTGTTTAGGTTCTGTGGACAAGATACCAGTAATTAATACAAAACAAAGTTTACAGAGTGGAAAATTTGATATATGTATGAGCATATTTTCCTCTCTTTACACACTTACAAATTCAGCTGAGAGAGAATATTAGTACCAGCCTTGTATTGAACAAAGAGGACAACAAGAAAACAGTTGCTTCTTGATAATTTCTTTCCAGAGTTGTGCTAAGGTTACCTAATTTCTCTATGTAATGATCACATACTGCAACACTGAACTGGGAAAAGCAGTTCCACATCTACACATTTCAGAGACACCACTTTCCAGTGATGATGGTAAATTTTGCTGTTCTTAGTGAAAGGCCACAGGCTTTCCACTTGTCTCTGTATATACGATATATTCCCTTTTTCTCATAACAAGATTTTGAGTGTATCAGAGCTTAGGTAAAACTGAAGAAGGGACTCTGAGTAACTTTTTCCCTTCTCTGAGATACCCATCCTTCATAATAGCCATGTTAGTCTCAGTGAAAAGAGAAAGAAATAAAATTCACTGTAGCTATCTTTTAAGTAGGTCTTTACTTCAGAGTTAGCTTGCATTTTTTTTAACAATTACTCCTAGTTGCTGTGCTGTTCACAAGAGGTCATTGTGACTCAAGTGCTACCTGATATGTCTAGGACTGGATTAGAACTCATACGGTGTTTCAGTCAGCTGAAAGCCACATTGCAATTAACCCCTACTACCCAGACTTTAGTGAGGTCCCAGACTCAATTACTCAAGTGCAGATAGTCCTGCCATGATTTCTAGTACTAGATCAAGAAGAGGAAGATACACTCTTTTACAATGAATGGAGAAAAATCATAGAAGAATGGAGCTTGTTCAGTTTAAAAAACCCCAAGGACTTTCAACAAGTATGAACTGAACAAAACAGATTAGGTATATGACTATTCCCCAGTGAAACAGTACCTATAGGAAAGGCCACATGCACCATGTATCTAGATCCTGCTGATTTTCTAACTCCATCATTTTCTTGTTGACTATCTGGAGGCAATCTGCATGAGTGTGTCTGGCATTTAACCAATACAGTGGGCACATGAACGCTAAAGTGTTCTGTGCATGTCTGGGCAAACCCTGTGTCTACTCTCAATAAATGTATCTATATGTAGGCACCGAGAGGGCTTCTCTGTGTGCCTGATGGTGTTTGGACAACGCTGCCTTGAGTGTTCATAGTTGTTGCATTTTGTAGTAAAAACACATTTGGAGGAGTTATGGCCTACTTGCATGCCTTTAAAATACATTTGTCTCCTTCCTCTAATAATCTGGGCATGAAGTTATTCAGTGGACTAAGACTTATCTGCAATGAATTGTTATACCCATGTAAAACTACTCGCTTGATCTTTTGATTCCCCAGCTATCTGTTTTGTGAGGGAAGAAGAGGACTTCTGCCTAAACCCAATGATTAACCTTTATATTTTAATTATGAAATAGACATTTCCATTTGTAATGTTTGCAGGAACTCACTGTCAGTCACTGTGTTCTCTGAGGATCTGCAAGCACAGTGGAGAAGGCTAACTCCCAAATTATTGTATCCACTTCACAGAATCACAGAATCACAGAATCACAGAATCACAGAATCGTCTAGGTTGGAAAAGACCTTAAGATCATGTAGTCCAACCATTAGCCTAACATTGACAGTTCTCAACTACACCATATCCCTAAGCGCTATGTCAACCCAACTCTTAAACACCTCCAGGGATGGGGACTCCACCACCTCCCTGGGCAGCCCATTCCAATGCCTGACTACCCATTCTGTAAAGAAATGTTTCCTAATATCCAGTCTAAACCTTCCCTGGTGCAACTTGAGGCCATTCCCTCTTGTCCTATCACTTATTACTTGGTTAAAGAGACTCATCCCCAGCTCTCTGCAACCTCCTTTCAGGTAGTTGTAGAGGGCGATGAGGTGTCCCCTCAACCTCCTCTTCTCCAGACTAAACAACCCCAGTTCCCTCAGCTGCTCCTTGTACAACATGTGCTCCAGACCCTTCTTCACTTGTGGCAAGATGGAAACTTTTGTCTTACTGTCTGCTTCTGGGACAAGAAGATTTTCTCCACACTGACAGAGGTTATTGGATCATAGATCCTACAAAGTTTTGAGCTCAGCAGAGGCTGGGTAGTTTTGCTTTGCAAAGAAGAAAGATCAGTCTTACTGATCTTGAAATTTTACTGACCTCTGAGCTTCCCTAGAGCTGCTGCAATGCGCTGGCACTAAAGAATCAGTTAGCTAGGAACCATACGCAGAGGCTATATAATACAGATCAGTTGTCTGCAAGTTTGTGAGTTGGTTAGACTTCAGCATCCTCTGTTAAATTCTGTTTCCCCTAACTCTTGGCTCCTGGCTGTCATCATGGGATTCCTCTCAAAGGCTCAAATTTCCTTGAATTCAGTCTGTAGAGCATACTCCATCTCTTAAAAGAAATTTGTTACATCATTTATCTTCCAGCTTCATTAGGATCCCCATTCCTACTGTGCTTGAAACCACCCCCCCACATTTCCTTTTCATTCCTGTGCATGTGGGTAAGTGTCACATCTCTCTAGTTCCTTATGGGGTGGTTGAATCTCACTCTTTCATTTTGGTGTCAAGATATAGCATTGCAACTAGGAAGTACATGAAACCTCAATGAAATGATGCAGGGTAGTGTCTCTGACAATTGCTAAGCACTGATATTTTTGTATTTTGAGAGGACAGGAGATTAATTTGTGTGCTACAGTTTCACCTCAAAAAAAATTTTTGTACCCTTATCTCTTCTTGTCGAGAAGCCAGTCTGTACTTGTAGACACAACAATATACATTTCATTTACTCTGTTTGACATGGTTCATAGTATGAATAATGCTGAACTTCACAGAAACGAGGATGTAAAAGCTATTTGTGAGGATCAGCATGTAGAAAAAAATGAATTATTTGTTAAGAACAACATTTACTTGTGATATCCATTCAAAGTTATATTTTTTCTACAGACTAAAAATTAAAACAAAAGTCTTTCCTGACATTTTGCAGTTGAGAGTCACAGTTGTTTAGCTCTTGTTAAGTGAAAATGTCATAAAGAGTTTGAACTCATATAGTGTATTGAATAGAACTAATACATTAGTGATAATGGATAGTGTATCCTAGAAACTAAATGTTTATCAGTTCTTTTATAAACAGTAATGAATTAAGTCTAATACCACCTCTGAGGTAGATAAGTATTATTAGCCCCTTTTTCTGGGTGGAGATTGAAAGGCTTGGAGAGGTGAAGTGATTTGCCAAAGACCACACTTGAAATAGCAGTAGAATGCAGCATTATTAACTCCAAGGGCCTGTTAACTGTTGCTTATTGCAAAAGCACTATAAATGAATTAATTTAGTTCTTTCATTTATGAAAAAGCAGCTAAATTTTGATTCTAATATGTAACTAACAGGGAACAGATATTACATTTTCTTTTATTAAAATATAATAATAGTAATAATAATAATAGAAACTCAGTGGTTATATGCAGTCATAATGAAAATTTTAGATAAAATCTATCCGTTGAAGTATGGATTCACATAAAATTCCCACCAGAAATGACACTACAGTCAGGTGCAGAGATTAACATGAATCTGACTTAATCCAGAATTAAATAGTTGAAGTGTTTTTTGAGCCAGTACAAATAATGGAACAATTTAATATAGGAATATTGCTGTAGTTTAATGGAAAATGTTGAAAAGATCTGATTATTTTAATTCATTTGGTGGGTGGCTGGAAAGGAACAAAGAAGGTATCAGAATTCCCTAATCACTGTAATTTTTTTCTGCTGGGTAAATGATAATTGCTCTGAGGAAGTAGGAGTGCTTATGAGCTATAGAAAGAACTCCACCCATTACAACTGTGTCCACTGTGCTGCAATTTGTAGTAACACTGGAAGCCCATTCCAATGTTACTGTCTGGCACTTCTTACCAATGTCAATACATTCTATGGAATAGTATTGACATTTTTGCCAAATGTCCTTCTTGGTGCCTGGGGAGGCACTTTTTTAACATTTTAAGGATTTTAAGCATCCTTTTTCTGGCAAAGATTCTGGTACTATTTTTGTGGTAAACAACATCATGTTCAAGGTCAGGATTATTGTTATCACAAACCAAGATTACCATGCAGCTGGATTTCTCAGGTTCTATCCTCTGGTTTTTGTTTTTTTAACGTTAGCTTATGCAGGTGGAATATGAGTATGTTTTTTATTTATCCAGATTTCAGGGCATTAGACAGCCTATAAGGAGCTTCTGGGAGTCACCAGATGGTTTTTCTGTGTCCATGTGAATTCCCAGCAGTGTCAGTTTTACTGCTCACACATTGCATGGTTAGCTCACACACACTAAATTCGACACAGGCCAAAGGCATTGGATCTCTTATGTATGCAATGCAGGCACATGCATTTCTCTCCAGGGAGTACTGGATGGGTATAAGGTAGTTGTACAGTCACCACTTCCATATCTGGAATTTGCAGCTGGCATTTAATTATTTAGTAGATAATTCAAGGCTTTGAACTTCATTTGGTCATAACCTTGTAAGTGATTGTTCTCCTATGACAGTTGTCATAGAATAGTTTGTAAGACTCATCTGACTGGGGAACAATAACTTTTCTGTTGCTATAAGCTCCCTTTGTAATCAGTCAGGGGAGATAGGACAGTTAATCTGATACGAAACTAAATTAATCAACTTTGGATTTTGCAAACTTGCCTTTGCAGGTGGTTCATTATTATAGGGAGACTGGGAATAATTTCTTGTAGAGGAGATTTGGGCTGAACAATGTTGACAGAAGGTTGGAAAAAACCCTGAGGTCCATAGAGAAGAATTGGGTTGTAATCTGTGTCTTGATTGCTATGAATTTGCCCTAATCATTATTCTTAAAACTACTTCCACAGGCTTCTTGAAAGAGTTTCTCCTTAGGAGAGGACCTAATTTCAGATGCACAGAATGTAATCCTCTCTATACAACCTTTTTGCTTACACTGCCTTTATATGTTGTGGGATAAAATTGTCAGTGCATGATTCTTCTTATACATTAAGTGGCTTTGGAAAGCCATGATATTTGCCAGAGAAGTGCCTATTTCTCTCCACTGATTTTAAAAATGTTTGCTAATTAAATCCTCTGTAGAGTTCTATACTGGAAATGTCTATAGTGATAGACATGAGATGAATTTCAACTTTGGGGGGGATCTTCCTCTAAAGGCTTAATGTTTTCATGTATGACAAAACATGAACTAATAAAAAGGCTGAAAAGTGATATTTTGTTTTCTGTATGTTGCCATAGATCTCAAAAGATACAGAGCACAAATTTACTTCTTTTACCACCTACACATAGTTTTTACTCAAATTACTAAGTTTATTCTCTGCAACAATAATTATCTTGACAGATGTACAACTTTTTTTGGAAAAACTTGAACATGTAAATTTAATAAAACTAGAGATTATCCCTCCTTGTTATATGCTGTATAGCTGTAAAAAATACCTTCTACTGAAGCTATTTCTCTCACACTTAATAACTAAACAAGTTTAAATAAAATTTCAGATTTTGGTTGTGCAAGTGTTAAAGTCAGTTGAAATCTGAAGGCAGACAGAATGGTCATTGTACCACTATCTTTCTGAAAAGATAAATGTCCCTCCTAGGGCAGGCCAAGTTGTCAGTACATACAAGTGTTTTCCAAGTAATACAAAAGCACATCAAATCTGCCAAAATAATGTTTTATTACTTGTACTGGGTGTGTACGTACAATTTGTAAACAAAACAAATGTAAACTGCCTAAGCATGGCAGGCTTAATTGATCTTTTAAGTCAATTTACCAAAACCATACATTTCTATGGGTTTAGAAAGTCTTCAGAATCTATGAGATGTCTTAGGTACTATATTTTAGTGGTATCATGTTAAAAATTTCTTCCCAAACTGTGAAGCATGTCTTCTTTTGTAAAGCCAAGAAGTGCTCAAAAGGGAAACCAAAAAGAGCTATACAAATGTTGACATTCGCTTTATATGCCTGAGTTAGTATGTGGTGGTGTGCTGGTCTTAATTGATTAGGGACTCAAATAGACTACACTATTTGGCAAAAATAATGAGGTCTCATCTGAGCTGACACTTCTGAGGGAGATAGAAGGGATAAAATTTTTTCCTTCAAAAGCTTCCATAAAACACAACAGTGTAATCAGTTGCTTTAGAATATTTCTTGTGTTAAGTATAAGGAAAGTCTGGAGGTTTCTACATCATTCTGTGGGATCTGTGATTAAAGATTAAACATATTAAATGTGAGTCATTAAGCTTAGATTTTCTTAAACAAATATTTTTAAAATGTACATCCTCCTACTAACTGTATAATCAGAAGAAAATTAATGGCAATATACTGTGAGATAAAGGCTCTCACATGAGTTTTTATTTTGTTAGTCAGTCATAGGTGAACTCTCCAAGCCATCCTATATGAAGATTAATAATCGCATCACAGTCTCATTAGCTCTGTGTCAGTTATGGAGAAACTAATTAACAAATTCATAGAATCACACAATGGTTTGGGTTGGAAAGGACCTTAAAGATCATGTAGTTCCAACCCCCCTGCCATGGGCAGGGACACCTTCCACTAGATCAGGTTGCTCAAAGCCCCATCCAACCTGGCCTTGAGCACTTCCAGGGAGGGGGCAGCCACAACTTCTCTGGGCAACCTGTTCCAGTGCCTCATCACTCTCACAGTAAAGAATTTCTTCCTTATATCTAATCTAAATCTACCCTCTGTCAGTTTAAAACCATTACCCTGTGTCCTATCACTACACTCCCTGATAAAGAGTCTCTTGCCATATTTCCTGTAGCCCTCTTTAAGTACTGGAAGGCTGCTATTAGGTGTCCTCGGAGCCCTCTCTTCTCTAGGCTGAACAACCCCAACTGTCTTAACCTGTCCTTATAAGGGGGGTGCTCCAGCCCCCTGATCATCTTCGTGGCCTCCTCTGGAATCACTCAAGCAGGTCCATGTCCTTCTTATGTTGGGGGCCCCAGAGCTGAACACAGTACTCCAGGTGGGCTCTCATGAGAGTGGAGTAGAGGTAGAGAATCACCTCCCTCGACCTGCTGGCCACACTTCCTCTGATGCAGTACAGGATACGGTTGGCTTTCAGGGCTGTGAGCACACATTGCCATCTCATATTCATTTTTCCATCCACTAATACCCCCAAGTCCTTCTCCGCATTGAATGTGATGATTTCATTTTAAACCTGTGAAGTTATGTAACCATTTTTACTGACTACACAGTTAATCTAAATCCTGATCTTTATCTATTGTGTGTGTATAACAATAATGACCCAAGGATTTTGCAACTCAAGACCGTCCATATCACAATGAAAAACTGGACATTTTGGTATTCCAAAAATAAAAATCTTGTAAATTACAGTCTGAAGGACTGTGATGTAAAGGAAGATAGATGACCCCTTGTCATCTTTATCCTATACTGTTCCATTTTACAACTGTTAGCATATGTCATCAACCTTCACTGCTGGTACCCTCTACTTCAAACTTGTGAAAATTTGACCAAAAAAGGCATAGCCTCTGCGTGTGGCATTTTTTTTTTCTCTTTTCCTACTAAAATCTGCAACATGTTAATGTAACGACCTTTTCATCACAGCCTGAATATTCTGAAGAATGTTCTATGGGACCTTCCCAAAAGTTTATGGCTCAGCTATAGTTAGAGTTGCTAGAGAAGAATCATCTGTCACAGAAGTCATATGAGTTTCCAGCTCTCAGATTTTGCATACTGGATAATGTATCTGATGGTCATAGAAGCTACAGAAATGTGTCAGAAAGTTTCTTGATTGCCATCAGCAGCTGGTCTAGATAACTAGGATGCAATAATACTTTCATCCCCGCCATTTTTCTGTATGGAGATAATCATGTTTAAGAGCCACATTAAACGGTCTTCCATCCTCTGCTCATCACATGTGCTGCCTCAGCCAGATTCCCTTCATTGCTTAGATCAATATGCTATTGATAGATGACCCTTTCCATGGTTCACTGCTGTGTACCCTGTTCCTAGTAAATGTACATATCTAGAAAGGAGCATGATGTAGTATGGAGCCCTAAACTGGCCTTATCTCTTCTACTTGACATCAAGAGTATTTAGTTATGAGGATGACCCAAATGCATTTTAGTATACTCTGTATGGAAATATGTCTGAGAAAAAGTTTGATCATTGATCAACAATCAGTAAGTCAATGTTATGGATCTTCTCCAAAGCTAGCAAGTAAGTAGGACCAGAGCAAGATTTCAAGTTCAGCTCTGGAAACACCCACTCTCACAGAGCTGAAAAATCATAGATCCAAGTGCTGAAGTACACTTTTTTATATTGAGGTTTCTTTTTGGAGTAGATTTTTCCATGTTTCTTTCATATCAGCTGCTTCAGTCCCTGACAGTTACTAATTTTGACTTGAAAGTCAAATTTGGAGTTGTCCTTTAAGTGGGTTGCAACAACATCCTGCTTTGATAAGCTTCTCTGTAGGTGGGGGTTTTTCTTGACACTACTAGTCTTTCTATTTTCAGGGATGTAGAAACCTAAACTTGGCTACCTTTTACATTTCCTGATTTCTACCTAGAAAATAAAAGTTCCTCTGTCCTTGAGTAACTCTTTTGGAGAATCTGGAAGTGCTATTCTGTAGGAACTGTCTGTAAGGGCTTGTTCTTTGCTAGAGGTCTGTATATGTAAAAAGAAAGCATGAATAAGTGTCATGGTTTAACCCCAGCTGGCGACTAAGTAGCACACAGCCTCTTGCTCACCCTCCTTGGGTGGGATGGGGAGAGACTCAGACCATAAAAGTGAGAAAACTCATGGGTTGAGATAAAGACAGTTTAACAGGTAAAGCAAAAGCCGCTCACACAAGCAAAGCAAAACAAGGAATTCATTCACCACTTCCCACTGGCAGGCAGGTGTTCAGCCATCTCCAGGAAAGCAGGGCTCCATCACGTGTAACAGCTACTTAAGACAACAAATGCCATCACTCTAAATGTCTCTTCCGTCCTTCTTTTTCCCTCCACTTTATATGCTGAGCATGACATCATATGGTATGGAATATCTCTTTAGACAGTTGGGGTCACCTGTCCCAGCTGCGTTCCCTCACAACGTCTTGTGCACCCCCAGCCTCCTCACTGGTAGGGTGGAGTGAGGAGCAGAAAAGGCCTTGACTCTGTGTAAGCACTGCTCAGCGATAATGAAAACATCCCTGAATTATCAACACTGTTTTCAGCACAAATTCAAAACATAACCTCATACTAGCTACTATGAAGAAAATCAACTCTATCCCACCCAAAACCAGCAGAATAAGAAAGAAAGGTGTTTCACCTTAGGCAGCAGTTTTCTCCTAGATTTTTATTACGCATACATATACATGCATGCATGAACACAAACATTAAACATCCTTCTTCTACAGTCAATAGTTATGCACTTGTGTGCTACTGATTTGCTCCGCTGACTCTGGGCTATACTTCTACCAAAGGAGTGGAGTTTGGGTTCTTTGGCAGATGGCAAAGAGCCCCCAGGTCATCACAGTGTGCACTAAACCCTAAAGTTTTTGAGGAAGAAGATATACTGCTCTATGCAGACATTCAGGTGTGACCATAAGAAGCCTTTGGGGAAAATGGGAAAAAAAGTCACCACCCCTTGCTGCATGCTCCACCCCAAGATATTCCACCCTCCTTACCCATCTCTTTCATTTGGCAGGCCTGGTGGATGGTATGAGAATGTAAGTGTGTTTTATATATCTTCTCAATCCAAAGGAAATTTAAAGTTGTTTTTTACCTTTCACAATGCCACATTTCTCTAGGGGCTGAATAGAAAATTTAGACAAACTCCTTGAGCAGAGAGCCTCTGCTTAGCATGTATGCAATCCACATACCTGGAGCAGTGATGACTCTCAGCTTTTCAAGGAGATTGTCTCTGGACTTGCCCCTACGAACCTGAGGTAGGCTTGATAGGTCTCTTGTGCCTTTCCAGCTCTGGAGTCCCTTCCGTCTCCTCAAGCAGACTTATCTGAAACTTCTTTTTCAGATTTAACAATGAAAGTCATACTTGCAACTCAGCAAGCAAATGTCTTTTTGCCTTTTGTCTTTTTTGCTGTCATTTTTCATTGCCTGCTGAGATCTTGACGACAATCTGGGTATCTTTCCCTCCAGCTGCAGCCATCCTGTTGGTGCTTCCATTTGAATGACTCTCAAGTATACTGTGCCTGAGGGATATAGATAACTAGCCTTAGGCCATACTACTGCTTTTGGCAGGAGTGCCAGTTTATGCAGATACTGCTGCCTGAACCTGAATTTCTCATTCCTATTGCTGCTTTTTCATCTGTGATGGTACAAGTGTTTGTGTGGTTGTGGGGTGGACAAACTGTGTACTGAACCAGGGTTAATTATTATACAAAAAGTTTCTTTTTAAAGCAGTGATGCTTAAAATTGTCCCCCTTTTTTTGCATATCGTGTCATGTCTTTGAGGGGATTCAAGGAAGAGCAAGACCAAGAGAAGTAAGGGGAAAAGCTCTTTATGAGGGATGTACCACAAAAATATATGAAAATACTCTCCTAATAGCTACCAGCTTTATAAGTATCACTGAGTATAATAAGAATACATTTACCAATGTAACTGATGCAGGAAACCAAACAAATCTCATACCTTTCATATAGAAAAAGTATTTTTCTTACCATTATATTTTTATGTGGAACTGAAAGGATACTGAAAATGAAATGCATAACAGTGTTATCAGTGTCAAGTACTGGCACTAGAAGGCCTTATTTGTTAGCAGGTTCTTACAAGACCTGAAGAGTTTTGAAGAATCCTGCTGCTACTTATTCTTCTGAACCCCTACATTTCATTAGCTCAATTACTCTGAGCATCCAAAGAGAAAGAATTACCCTTTCTCTGGGTGCTTTACATAATGTAGGTGTGAGAGACTGAAATGTCCTATGAGTGTCTCAAAGCTTGCTTGTGTCTGTGCAAACCTCCAAGACAAGCTGCTGCGCCCTGTGAATTGGTCTGGGGGATGTCGCCCAGAGAAGCGGGAGTGTATTGAAGGATGCACCCCCCCACTTCTTTGCGTTGCATTGTCGGACTCTAGACAAGCCTCAAAGGGACAGAGGTGTACTGAGCTGACCCCATCCTGTAGCCATTTGTGGCTCTATTGTGTACGCCAGACCCCATGCATGCATTGCTAATGAACTGATAAGAGGCAAACGTTTCCACCCAGAAGCCGGATGCAACAAAACCTGTTGGACCAGAGAAAAAAAACCTAAAGGCGAGCAGATATGCTGATCAGCGGATACGATGAACTTAAAAAGGCAGCAGAAAATTTTGCTCAGGGTGCATCCACCGTTGAATCCAGATCCGTGTGCACCCACCACCGAAGAACTGAAGGCTGAGGACCAACGGGACGCCGCTGGATCCGTGGTGGTGACTATTCTTGCAGCCCTATCCCGCATCCTTGCTTTATTTCTATCTTTTCCTTCCATTCTGTCCTATTGCTACCCCTCTTCACTTTTTAATAATAAAAACCTGTTTTGGGTATATGGCATATGACCTCGTTTGTGTCTTAATCTTGGTTTTGGGATTGTATCGAAACCTCCCCCAACATTGGATTGGGACAGTAAGTTAGAATTTGTTACAGTTGAACATGAACATTAAAAATATCCAGTATCCTTAGTAGTAACCTATAGCACCAGGATGATCAGTAATTCTGAATGTTTGTTTATATTCACACAAATACAAAGTGAAAAAAAAAAAAGTGGTACCAACCCCTGTTGTTTCTCCTTGAATTACTTACTATGCTTTTAAAGTCAGTTATGAAATACTATCTCCTTTGCTTGTATACCTCCAAGTCCAGGTATCTGAATCTCTGTCAAAATATTCAGTTTTACTTTATTAAGCTTTACCCTTTGCCTTCAAGCCAAATAAACAGAGTGGGGATGCAGACCCTCTTCCTTCATGTAACTTTCCATAATCATTGCTTCCTTGCCATTAGACCTGTGTATGACATCATGGCAAGATAGACAAATAAATCACTAATTTTGGGAATACAGGACAGCCAATTGTCTGCTTAGATAGGCAACATAGAATCCACATTTAGTATGTCAGCATTCAAACAATATTTTGAATTAGGTTTCTTATTCTTAGGACTAAAGTCTTAGGCTAGGAAAGGTCTAATCAGTATCCATGTCCACTATTATCCCTCTGATAAAGGATCAGAAGGATCCTATATCTATTTCACTTTAATCTATGAAGGGACTTGTATGGAACACCTGCTAGCAAACTCTAAAGATTTAAGAACAATCTCCACAGAAAAATGAGATGCTTCAGTCTTAACAAAGAGCCTTATGAATATGTGTCACATTGCAGCATGACATTAAAATATTCTTAAGTGGGAGAACATTCAGATTTGTATTTTAACATCAGGATTCAGACACACTTCAGATTTTACATTATGCTTTAGTTTTGCAAGCCTATTGCCTCACTTAGTTTTAACCTAATATACTTGCTTCTTGATACAATGGCAACACAGAAGGTATTAACTATTGTAATGAATATTATTAATACTGGGATCACAGGATTTCCTAAAAATCTATTACATCACTTAAGTAGAAAGCTAATACAGTCCCAAATGGTGGTTAACAGTTTAAGTAGTTATTAATTGAAGTTATATATGTAATATATTTATTTTCATGTGAGAATAAAAAAAAGTGTTATTAATAGTATAAACTTCAGACTAGCCAACAGAAAAATTTTGCACGTGATTAAATCTCTTTAAGCATAACTCTACAACAGTCTAATATCAGTAGGCCTACTTCTGCTTTGTGAGAGTCCACTCTAACAGCAGGAATTTCTCACATTTATCTGAGAGGAGTATGCTTCTTTAGCTTTTTAGTTCATAATAACAGAGAGGACCAATGAACTGTTAGGTCTAACTATTAAACAGTAGGGGAGAAAAAACCTCTTTTATGCATTGACCAGGTCAATTCATCTGTATCATTCTCCAGTTTCTGTCATCTCAACACAAGAGCATTTTACGGAAAGGATACTGAGGGATTGTTGTGGTTTTAAGTCAGCCCGCAGCAAGTTGCCACGTGGCCAGTTGTTTACTCCTCCCCCTGCCCCCCTCCCGGTGAAACAGGGGAGGGACAAAAGAAGACTTTTGTAGGTTGAATAAAAAAAAATATTTACTAGTGAAAACAACAGTAATAATAGTAGTCCAAAATGGGTAAAATGCAGTAATGGGTAAAATGCCCGCCTATATGCTGAACATGATGTCACATGACATGGAATGCTTCAATGATCGATCAGGACCCAGCCCTTCAGCTGTGCTCCCTCTCAGCCCAAGGAAAGTTAACTCTATCCTGGCCAAAACCAGGGCAGGGATGAAAGAGAGCACAACTCTAACCAATTAAATGGTTTCATTTAACAGGTGTTTATAGCTACACCAAAAAGGGGGGAAAAAAAGCAATATGGAGAAAAAAATGAAAAAAAAAATATAGTGATAAAGTTAGGTGGCACTTACTACAGTTTTCTCTAAGTTTTCCATAACTGAATCTTTAAGGTATTATTCCTGTCTGATGAATGGATAAAGAGGAAGTTTTTATGATCTGTTGAGGCTGCCTGGAACTTCACAACTGGAAGGTGCTCTCCTTTGTTCTGGGTCCCTGCTTGCCAGGACAAAACAGCTGTCTACATTCGCAAGCACACCAGCTGGTACTGAGGAACTTATAAACTTATTATATTTGTGTGTGTGTCTTTGCTGCTGACTAACTCTAATACAGTCCAATGGACTCAATTCCTGTTAGTGCTTTAGATGAACTCCTGAAGTACTTCTTCACATTGCAAGACTTCTCCACAAACCAAATCAAACTGTGCCAAGTGGAGTAATGAGAAGATTTGCTGCAAAAGCACACTCCAAACAGAATGTTAAATTTTATGAACCTATTTAGCTAACTGCCAATACACCCAATGCCATCCCTACAGCCAAACCTCCCAACATCTAGTTTTACTAATAACTAGTCTTCTAGTACCACATGAAATGTAGATCTTGCAATTCCCTTCTCACATCACTGAAATCAACATAAGTTGTGATATTACTTAACAGGAACAAGATACTGACACAAGAGGTCTCATAGCTCTCTACCTTTGGCAATACAATGTCAGTCCATCCATCCACTGAAAGTGGTTATTGTATTAGTATCAAGTTATGACAATCAGGCTACAGGACTCACAGTTCCATGCTCAGTTTGCTGCATGGATTTACCAAGTATACTTTTCACACTTATATTTCTTAGGATCATTCACTTGTCCTTGAACTACTGTTTCTGGGGTCATAAAATGACCGGACCTTGGCAGCTACCTCACCATTGTATACTAGAGATAAGTATCTGCTGTATCTGGATCTATTTGTCTGTCTTGTGGGTTCTTACTGAGGACTTCAAGGGTTTAAGAAGCAGTAGGAAACACAGCAGCAATTTGTAGCTTCTGAAACAAATGGATGTTTTCCAGTTCATGGCTTTGAGCATGGCTTGAAGCCAGGGTGCCTGTAATATATTACTGATCAACAGCAACCAAATCTCTATGCTTTCAGTACTTTGACAAAATAGCATTACTGGACCCAGAGACAGGATAGTTTGACACGTTCTTTAGTCTTGCCAAAAATGTGCTATAGAAGGAACCTATAACACTGGACACAGTCCTGCTCTCATTAAATTCAGAGATATTTTTCACATCTACCTTGCAACAAAGAGAAAAGACATATCATATGTGTGATAGCAGTCTGACCATTAAGCTATATTTAGCAAGGTCAATATCTGATTTTACATCTGAGTCTTGGACTCAACTAGATTTTTTAGGTGCTAGCCATGCTGCAGCTCCTCTGTTTCTTAATTGCTTTGACAACAAGGCCAGGTGCCTGAAATACTAGTCTGATGAGGTGAAAATACCTTGAGCAAAAGTCATCTAACAAAAAAAAAGCAGCTATTCTCGTTATCTGTGACTAACAATTTTTTGAAGTTGTTAATCTTTCACAAAGTGATGAAATATCTTATTAAATTATTTGCATTTATCCTAGTATTATAAAGGGGAAAAAAATCAATTTCCCCTGTAAAGGAAAGGTGTGGGAGAACAAAGACTGCACAACACTATATGTTTGTAAGAGTGATATCTAGAGAGTAAACAGAATGAATGAACAGGGTTTTAAACCTTTTTTCCACTTAAACCACCCTTATGGTTATTTCAGGCTATAGCACTACTGTAATCCAGCCAAGAGGAAAAAAAGGAAAAAAAAAAAGTATTTTCTTCTGAATGATACTCTCCATGACCAATAATATCAGTGCTTGCAGTTTTCAGTAATTTTTCTTTCTTCTGGTTTTCTTGTGTATGGAACATTAATTTCAGCTTGAAATTTTAAAGTGATGTGACTCAGTCAAAGACTTTTTTTTCCCATGGTCACTTAGACACAGGTAAGTGGATTTCCTGTTTGTGTTGCTTGTCATTTTTTAGATAAGGAAGATGGACTATCTGTAGTTTAATAACTTGAAAGCCTGAAAATGAATACCTGAAAATATTGTAGTAGTGTTCTCACAGAAAAACTGAAAAGGACCTTTTAGGACAAAAATAGTTTGAAAATACATAATCCCGACTGTTAATGGTTCTATTTGATGCCCACTTGAAAACACTTTAATGGCTTTCTCCAAATAGATGTTTCAGTTGTCTTCCTTGCTTTTCTACTTCAGCTTTGTTCAGTACAGCTGTGTGATTTTACTTAGGCACAGCCCTGCTCAATATAGTGATTAGCACCCTAAAGGGAAAGAGTGGCTGTCAAACATCCTAACAACTTCTACATCAAAAAGCAGAAACTTATTTAGTTATGAAAAGAAGTGTAGATTTTTCTAAAATATGAGTTTAAAATTAGACTTCTACATTTGTGCTGATGGATTTATATCAAGCTTGGTCATGAGTTTCCATTAACACAGGGAACTACTGGATGTATGGCACTTGTGAAAAGCAGGTCACTGATCAGCACCCTAGACAACCCAGAGTGGGTAGGATTTAAGCATCTTTTTTTGAAAACCCTGAGTACAACCAAAAACACAATAATAAGTGACAGGTGAGTAGATAGGTGCAAGTGATGTTAATACTGGTTTTTGGACTTTCCTACTATAGGACTTTTCTATTATATCGCTCTCCTAAAATATGAGTAAAAGTCATGACTTCTGACAAAGAGAATTGGCACCTTAGGTCTATTTACAGGATTTTAAACTTATATTTCATTCTTTTGAAAAAAGAAAAACCAAAACCCTTAGGATAACAAATGTAAGGATCATAATATCAGTCAAATTCAAACAAAAACCAATCTGACTGATTTCTTCAGCTAATTAGTTATTAAAGATTGCAAAATTGAATCGATTGTGGGGATGGTTTTTTTGACCCAGATTTGATTGTGATAATTTGTATTTCATGTCATTCTAATTTTGTCAGAAAGTTTGAAAAAATTCCTTTAATTTTCATTGTTATCTTTCTTCCTTGTTTCTATTTTACTTTAGGAATAATAATTCTAAAAAGTAAAGCAAAAACCAAGTCTGCCTTCATATTCTAACATAATGCTATTGAAAATTATAAAATGTTAGTTCTCTCCCACATAACTGTCTTCTGCTTTTAGTTGACAATGACAACAACAAAAGGTTGTGGTATGACACATTCTTAGCTCTGAACCCGCACTTTCAATATGAAAAAGTCAATAGGAACAGATAGCACTTGGATTCTGAGTTGTCTGCAGGCTTCCTAATTAGTTCCAGAATTAATTTAAGATGCCAGTGATAAATTTTAAAGCCTTGTATAGCTTTCTTGCTAGAATCCAGCATGACATTTCAAGTTCACCGAGTCATCTTGTGAATTTAAAACTAGCCTGGCAAGGTAGGCACAACAGTTTTGGGTTCTGTGGCCATATGTCCTTGACTGACTCTGTATGTCATCCATAACTTGAAATTAAAAACTCCTGTGAAACTATAACTTTATTTTCAGAGCATATTTTTTATGATCCCTTTATTAACTAACGTCCCTATGGGAAAGCACTTGCATACATGCACAAACTTATGTCTGTTTTCATATGTATTCCAATATCCACTCAGTATATTGCAGAGAAAAACAATAGTTTTGCTTTTCTTCACAATTTGTAAGTTTTCTCCCTCCAAAAAAAGTAATTTCCTGTGCCAGTAAACAGTCTCTGTAATAAACATATGACATTTATTTCAGCAAATGGAATCACACAAAAGTAGTCACATGAGTGGGCAGAGATAGCTGAAACCAGAATAAAAAGTAAGTTGCTGGAAAAGGCTGAAAAGAACCCTCACATCTGCAATTTCTTAGGTAATTTTCCAGCTGCAGTATTAGCAAGGTTGTGTCATCATTCATAGTACAGATTTTTGCTTGTGCTGGACTATTCATTTATAACATATTACTCATAGTTTTGAAGTTTTGGTTGCCATAGTTTGCTGTGCTGCACATCAAAAGTAATGAAAAAACAAACATGGGATATGTTATGATGCAGTTGTAAAATTTCATACCATTAGCAATTTAATTATTTCTTCTCTTCCTGTAAAATATTATATAATAAATTAGAAAACCATTTGTTCTTTCTTATACTTTCCATGATTTGCCTTCAGTGCCTTCATTCTGTGAATTTCCTAGGCTTTCCACGTCAACAGCATGAGTGATGCTTTCTTCCCAGAGCCACCTAACTACCAGAGTGCACTTTGACAGGAACGCAATTGCTGAATTATTCCAGTTTTGCCCTTTATGAAAAGATCTGGGAGTGGAATGAACCTTGTTAGAAAAGTAGTACCAGAAATAGTACTATCCAAGTCCTTCATTTTGTAATTTGATTTGTGATAATCAGCGGGGGAGATGGGATTTTCATACATATTCTCATTCTTTCATCTTCATGAAAAAAAAATCATTTTTTTCTTAAGTACGTCCACAATTACATTTTTATATTTACCTTCCCTCACATATTGATGGTTTCCAGTTTACTGAAGTGTTTACTCAACTTGACAATTAATCTGATTGTTTTCTAAAACTTCTAGAACCATTCTTAAATTTATGAAAAAAAATACATTTTAATTGTGAAGTGTCTCCCCCTCTTTCTGATATTAAAAGAATTGATAAGAGGTTCTATAAAGTGAAGAAAATATTTCTTATGGCTGACTTATAAACCATACTTTCTGTTTGAGTATGTGTGACAAATGTAGAGGACCAAATTTTTAAAGGAATAGACATCACTGCTGTGCTGAAATCAATAACATCAGCCTCACCCATAATTCTCACTTGAATGTTACATGTGAAGGTGTTTGTCAATAATTCCTGACAGAATAGTAAATTTAGACCTAAGTGGAAGTCTGCTCTTTACAATACCCCAGACCTCCTTGCCAAGCATACATCAGTTTGGATCAAAACAAAGAAAGTGGGGAGGACACAAAGCCACTGTCATCCCTAGGAAACACATTAAAATGTTATTTTTTTTTAGAATTAAAGTTGGTGTAGATTCTTCTTTATAAAACAAGCTGTTATGAAGACTTTCAGCAAGGCTAAACCATCATGCTCAACTCACATGTCCACACAATGCTGGTTCAGTGTTTCCATCCAGTACTAGATGTTCTATTTGTTTTTTTGTATTGCAAACAGTTGGACTTAGGTTCAGCCCATTTAATGTAAACTTAGGAACCTAAATTAGGACCCTAATTATCCTCAGATTTCTTTATAGTCAAAGACAAACACTTTTAATGTTCGATTCAATTCCAAGATGAGCTAATTGCCCTCTGGAGGCATCTTCTATCTCTCCATTCCCTACAGGGAGCTGGAGAAGTGTGTTCCTTATGAAAACACCTTCTGGAGATGGCTAAGTTTAGATGGGATGTACGACTAAATGTCTCTTATCACTTCCTCTCTTCCTTTCTCTCCAGCTTCCTTGTCTATTTTAAATTTCATCTTGTGGTTTTCCAGGAATTGTTCTGGAGAGTGGTAATGCTACACAGAACAAATTTTTAACTATTTCACTGATAAAAAATTTCAAGTTCATGCCCTAGGATTCTTAGAACTAGATGAAAGATTTACTCAAAATCACAAAACACTTGGCCTATAGTTAAAATGTCTCATTTGAAGCAGCTGGGACAGATTCTCAATTAATATATATTAAAATAAATGTGTTGCAGTGATCTGCACACAGCAAATAAAGTTTTAGGACAATTTCAAAACAGAATGGATGTACAGTAATGACCACAGTCCTGTTAATTGTTTTAATCTTAAGTAATGTGAGTAGATATTTTTCTGGAAGCTCTCTCTGTGACTGTTCTGAAAATAAATCCTATCAATCTTGTAAGATCTAAACTTAACATTTTTAAAAGAATGTATATGGGGAAGTTCTTAGACATCCATGTCTTTATTTTAAGCTGTAATTTTTATGCAAACTTGTTATTTTAAAAATGTTATGAGCCACTGGGTTCCCTTAAAGAATTGTTAAAGATCAATAAGTCTCCTGTGGAGCATGTAGTTTACTACTTTTAAAGACAATTTCTTTTTGTATAGTACTGTTTTGGTTTCAGGACTTGCATACATGAAGTATATAAAAATTGAAAACAGCCATTTTTCTAGTGCCATTTCTCCCCTTTTATGGGAAACAACATAAAATGAAATCAAATGTATCATTAAGCAATAACATTAAAATGCCATCTACCACTAGGAGCATATGGATCGTAACTTGCTTCATTGTAACTTTGTGCATTTAAACTTTGTCATTGGCTTCATAACTTTAGGAGCTTTATTTAAGTTTTATCATTGCTAATCTACCATAAATTAAAAATGTCCAATCTTGAATTTTTAGTCACCCTTAGCTGTCATTATGAGCCTGATTTTCTGGAGCTTCTTATCCATCAAATGGAGCTATATTTTTTCAGGAAGATAATGTTTTTCATTGTATTTTTTGAATTGAGTTTATTCAAGAAGGGTTATCCTTTTTTTTACAAAAGCTTTCTAATTTTGTGAGAGGTCTGCTGCATAAATTTACAGAGGCCCAATTATGAAGGAACAAGATAGCAGTTTCTCCTGACAGCACATCATCCTTATGACTGGCAACTGCTGCAGTGTTTCTGTGTTTTTTAAGAGACTGAAGGAGAGAAAATACATAGAAATCTTTAGAAGAAAATATGACATGTCACAACTAGGATTCATATTTCCTAAGACCCTAGCTAAACGTCAACTTAGAGATCAACCTGGAGACTCCTGTAGAGAAGTAGGCATCTTCAGAGGGTGAATCATCATTTCCTAACGCAGGGAGAAGATGAAGTCAGGTGAATAATTTATGAAGATGCCTATTTTTCTTTGTTGAGAAAAGAAAACTGATTAGCACAGCATGCTTTGGATTACCTCTTCAGGGTCATAATATGTGTAACTAAATTTTTTATCGCCTTTAAACTTAGGTGATTGACAAAAAAACCCAAGTACTTTTGAGGAACTTCTGCTGATGAAGATGTGGGATTTTTATAAGCAGGTAAAAACATATTAATTTGCTTCTTCATCAAAATTATTCTAAAATTTCTTTTATTAACAAGGCAGACTGAGGATAATTTGCAAATCCAAGTATTTAATTATCAAATGTCTCTGAACTTTGTAGGTGGTCATGGAACTTACACAACATTTTCTAATTGACTAATCTATCCAAAACACCACTATTTCATACAATCATAGAAGTCCCCCAAAACACGTTTGTTTTTGCATGAAACAAATTTCTGCAAGCAATTGAATGTGGACATTCAACAAATAAAATATAAATAAATATAAATAATGCATGTATACAGAAAAGCAAATATAACTACAATATGAAGGGACCAAGCTGAAGTCCATATTCAAATTTTGCACTTATTTTGCACATTTTTTTTTTTTTTTTTTTCTATCTTAAGTGACTTTTGCTGGTAAGTTCAATATGTCACAGAAACTCTGCATCAGCACACAGAGCAGTTATGAAAAACACCTTATTTTCTTAACAGTTGCCTCATGTCTTGTTTTAGTTTGTTTGATTTTCACTTTAGTCATATAAGCATGGGTTCTTGTTATGTATAACTGGTGTATAACACTTAAAAAAATGTCTACTTGTTGATACATAATGAATGGCTAAATTTGATGCATATAGTGAGATAATCTGTTAAAAATGCTTCTAAACTCCTCCACAGCTCGTAGTTATGAGAGTCATAAAAATCTTATCTCCATATAGTTCCAGTCCATGTGTGATTCACATAGGTTTATTTATGTGTTCAAGGGCAGTATATTATAGACTTTTTGTTGAACTTGAGGAGACCAAAAGACCAAGCAATCAATAAAGACTGATTAATAGGAGTGACAGCAATCTAGACAAAGATAATCCTCTGAAATCCTTTTAGGCTTTTGAGATATATGGAAACAGCTCTGCAAGCAAAATTGTGATCTTCACCTTTTTGTTCTCTCTTCTTTTATAGAGTGGCACTGCATTAGTTCATAGTTATAGGATTGGACTTGTTCAAATACCTGATTTGAGTTTTAAATTTATCAATAACAATGACAATTTTAAGAAATTTATATATATTATGTATGAGATATATATACACACATATAGTTCTGCTAACCTCTGCCTTTAAACTGTGCATTTTTTTTTTAACTTGCATTTTGAAAACTGAGCAGTGAAAGAGGGAAAAGGGATGCATTAACTCAGAATTAGGTGTGGAGCTTAAAATGAGTGTCAGCTGTAGTTTTGTTGGATTTAATTTTATGGTTTTGAAAGTTTTTACAACCCGAATGAATGATATACAATAAGAAAAGAAAGTGGGAACATCAATTTTCAGAAGTCTTGAAATGTAATGAATTTATCACAAAATGTACAAAATGTAAGGTCTTGCATTTAACTTTCTAACTTGGTGGTACTGTCCATTTTTCAGCTGCTGAAGTCTGAACTGCTACTTGTTTCTTGCCAGACACTTTTGTTTATACTCACAACAAGAAAGAGAAAGTACACAACTCACTTATTTTGCCTAACTCCATGCTATCATTATATAGCTTAATTGGAGCTTTATATCTAGGCTGATTTTCCTTAAAAAATGCTTTTTGAACAATGCAAAGCATGTTGTTTCTTAATTATGCACCCAGGGAGTGAAAAAAAATTCAAAAGAGGACTGAGGTTTTGAAGAAAGAGCATTTTTATTTTTGACCTCTAGCATGAAAAGAAGCTTTTTTTAGAAAAGGTTGATTATTTACCAGAGATGCAGGGCATCAGTAACTTACACATCAACAAATTATACAATATTTGATCATCTATTTTGTTTTGCTTTGGCAGAAATTTTCATCTGCCTCTGCTGTATTAAAGGCAGTGGTTTTGAAATAGTGTGTTTGCAATGGCTATTGAAGCCAAGTGAAATCTGCTTGTTTTTTTCTTGTCTTTTGGTTCAGCTTCAGTATTTTCAATGTACAGCAAGGCATTTTCTCAGAGCTAATGATATCTCACTGTAAATATGTCCATCTCTTTCTGGGAGCTGGAAATATTTTTTGACTGTAAGCATTTATTATCAGTAGGACAAACAGGGTAGCTAGCTTGTCACAGTGAGAGCTACTGTGCCTGTTCTGTTATAATTAGTATTTTAACTTTGTAATACATTAAAAAATGGCTTTTGCCTCCTTGAGGAGAGGATCATTTAGCTGTATTTGTTAATGGTATATGTTAAGAACAGACAAATATTTTGTTCCTGGACAGGAACTTCTGCCGTGTCAGACCTTTCTCAGAAAGGTCTGTTCTCAGAAAGGTCTGTCAGGCACAGCTCAGTATTTAGAGAACTGGAGTCTTCTGGAGTGGTGATCAAGGCTCATGGTGAAGCAGTCTGGCCTTTCCTAGGAGGTTCCCAAAGTGAGCAACCACTGAAAGCAGTCACATATGAAGCTATTCAGACTGCTGAGACATAGTTTTGTCTGTGGTATGTTTTTATTCAGCATTCAGTTGTGAACTTCTTTGAGGATCTTAAGAAACTTTAAAGACACTGTCACAGTCTTCTGACAGTGTGTTACACAGGGGTACTCCAAGTGCTGCACGTGAAGTAAAAGAAATAGTGGATGGCAATTATCAGGCAAATTTGAGCTCTTTATCAGAGACACAGATGTTAAAATATTTTATATAGGCAAGTATCCTTTTCCTTCTATTACTAGTGCACTCTCAGATCTACATGACTATTATACTTTACTAGTATTTTACCTACTGAGTTTTGCAGAGACTGCATATATTTGCAAATTGAGGTCAATTCTGGGAGAGTATTGTAAAAAAAAAAATAATTTGGTTTTGCATTCCTAAATGGGAATTGAGTTTTTCAGGGTGATGTTTTCACAGAATCACGAAATGAATGGTTGAGGTTGGAAAGGACCTCTCCAGAGGTTGTCTGATTCAATCTCCCTGCTCAAGCAGGGCCATCCAGAGCAGATTGCCCAGGGCCATGTTCAGACAGCTTGTGAATATCTCTAAGGATGGAGACCCCACAACCTCCCTGGTCAACCTGTGCCTGTGCCTAGTCACCTTCACAATAAAAGGGTGTTTCTTGATGTTCAGAGGAAACCTCCTGAGTTTCAGTTTACTTCCCTGGCCAACTTGTGCCTGTGCCTGGTCACCTTCGCAATAAAAGGGTGTTTCTTGATGTTCAGAGGAAACCTCCTGTGTTTCAGTTTGTGCCCATTGCCCCTGCTTCTGTTACCAGGCATCGCTGAAAAGAGCCCTACTCCAGCTTCTTTGCACCCTCCTACTGGGAACTGATGTACATTGATGAGATCCCCCGAGTCTTCTCTTCTCCAGGCTGAGCAGTCTTTCCTCAAAGGAGAGATGCTTCAGTCCCTTCATCATCTTTCTGACCCTTTACTGGACTCTGTCCAGTAGCTCCATATTTCTCCTTTACTGGGAAGCCCAGAACTGGACACAGTACTCCAGTGTGGCCTCACCAGCACTGAGTAAAGGGGTAGGATCACCTCGCTTGTCCTGCTATCAACACTCCTCCTCATGCAGCCCAGGATACCATTAGCCTTCTTTGTAGCAAGGGTACACTGCTGGCTCATGTTCAACCAGGTGTCCACCAGGACACCCAGGTCCTTTTCTGCCAAGCTGCTCTCCAGCTGGTCAGCCCACAGCATGTACTGGTGCTTGGGACTGTTGCTCCTCAGGTGTGGAACTTTGCACTCCCCCTTGTTGAACTAAATTTTTTATTCTGAAATTTATAACTTTAAAGCAAGGATTTAAAGCTCATAAAGAAAAGGAAATCAGACACTTCATTTGGCTTTATTTGACCTCACATAATCTTTGTCAGTTTATTCATTGTGACAAAAAAAAGAAAAAACCCTTTTGTGACTCATCTAGGGTATTTATCTTTTAACATCTTTCTTCCCTTTCTGATTTTTACAGATTCCTATAGCAAGTCAAATATCAGAAAATGATACAGCAATTTTATAATATGAGACAGCAACTTATTTGACTTGCTAGTAGAGACCAATGAGAAAAATTATTTGCTCTAGGTTTAAGCAGCCTAACCACACAATAGCATATAATTTTCCATAAACTTGATGAAGAGAACAGCTAAACCCATACAGTTGTGCTTAACTGGAGAGCTGCCAGCCATTTTACCACCTGCAGCCTACATGTGATATGCATATTTAATTTAGAAATATTCTCCATATGTTTTATCCCCACAACTTCATTTAAGAATGGATATCATACTGCTGGTATGAAGCTTGCATAGATGTTCCTCAGGTGGGAAACTAAAAGAAGGTATAAAGCAAAATGATACTCAACAGGGAGATGTCTTCTTCCATATTTATGCAGTGGTGTTTGTCAAATCTGCTTCAGCAAAATTCCAACAAAAAGAATAATGACGGAGAGGATGGGGGAGAGTGTCTCAAATGAGGATAGATAAACAAGAAGTCTAACAAAAAATACATCAAATAACAAAAATAACTTCTAAGGACTGAAAGATTATCAGGGTTTTTGTTAAAATTAGAAATTTTATCATGAAAAAAAAAGGAATAATTTTTCTTCCAGTTATTAAACTTTTCTGTAAAATCCATTCTGACTTACAATAAGGGTTTTGAATAACCAGCTTGTCCATAAAATTTATTAATTCTCATAGTCTAGCAAATTTCCACATATGTATAGTAATATAGTAACGCATGTATGATAAACTAAAGCAAAAACGTTTAGAATTCTGAAGATTATTTAGATCTTTATGAAATGTGACATTTTCTTTCTCAATATTTGGTATGTGAGAGGAAGAAATTACTTCAACCTCTGTCTGTATTGTTTTTTATTTATTTCAATGCTATTATAACATTTTTTTCTTTACAAGCAAGGGAAATTTTTTGTTTAAAGAGCTTTTCACCTCTGAACAAATGAAATATCTAGTGACAATTTGGTTTGTGCTCTGAGTTCACAATTATCAAATAAAAGAAAGAGCTGAAAATTAGATCGTTCCTTTGCATAGAAAGCAGACTACTTTTATTACATATCAGGCATTAATTTTAAGGACAAAGCTACTGCACTTTTGATCTCTGGAACACATTTTTTCTTTCTTGAATTTTATAATGTCTGCATGAAGAACTTCTTTCTTGCTTGATGAAATTAGATTTGTTTAATGAAGTACCTATATGTGAGGACAGGAGTTGAGCTGGAACTCTAAAGCAGTGTTTGTGCCTTCATTGAACAATGAATTAACAAGTATTGCACATGTATCAGTTTTGTAGTCTCAGGGATACTTTCATGGTGATAGTTTCATGAGGTTTCTGTCTAATATAAATAAATATTGCTTGACCTTTCCTACTAGTGATGCAGGAATACACAATGGATGGCACTATAAAGCAGACAGCATCTTAAAGGTACATGGGGATCTCTGTTCATGTTTAAATTGATGGACTTTTTTCCTCTTCCTTTGAAGATTGTAAATTGAGTGGCTTAAAATAAGTCATTTAAACTGTATTAGCATAAAATAAATGCAAATCACTGATGACAATGGAAGACTCTGTGAATAACTAATTGTTTGCAGTTCAAAATTATCATGACCTTCAAAAAAATTAAGTCAGCTAAAACTCATGTTTGTCTGGGGGAAGGAGATGGCTTCAAACTGAAAATCTGGAATTAATGTTTGACCTGGAAGGAAAAAAATGGTGCTGAGTCTTTGTAAAAGGAAAGGAGATGAAGTGTAGTTTTACCAATCTGTTAATAGAAAGCAAATCCACAAGCTATTTTGCATATCTCAAGAATTAGCGTTCTCACTGGAAATCTTGTTGCATTTATTTTTATGCATTATTATTTCCTTGATCATTTGCTCAACCTTAAATAATGTGAAATGGCTTTAACAGGACACTAAAAGACATTATACAGGGGGACAGAAGACCTTTGTTTCTCTTTCAGTTAATATTTTATTTCTGATACCAAGAGGACAAACTGAGCATACACTAAGAATGCAAACCCTTGCATGGTCTGCTGATATAAGTTTAATTTTCTCTGATGTTTATCGTGGACCTCTTAGTCTTTATGCCTTCAGAGCTCATTGTACTTGAAAGGAGAATTTAAGGCCAG
Organism: Strix aluco; assembly: GCF_031877795.1. Lineage (NCBI taxonomy): Eukaryota > Metazoa > Chordata > Aves > Strigiformes > Strigidae > Strix > Strix aluco. The sequence goes on from NC_133935.1 coordinate 68,605,468, forward strand.
CACAATCAAGAAAGGAACTGAATTCAGATATCCCATAATCTGAGTGAATAACCACAATGTCATGGACAAAACTGGACTATTACCTCCTTCCCAGGAATCTTTTTTACAACATTGACATAAAACTTAAGTTTTCATCTAGAATATTCAGAAAATTTTCACTGAATTTGGAAATATATTTAGAACAAGAAAAGAGTTATTGTTTATAAAATGTATTATTTCCCAAATAAATGTGTTTGGCTTTAGTTTAATCTGTTCCTGCTGAGATTAAAATCAGGGTCTATATTACAAAATTTTAAAATTTTTAGCATAAATATTATTTTCTATCAGCCCATAATTCATTTTTAAATTTTCTGAGCTGAACTCATTGTTATATATGGAAGTGGTTTGGGTTTTTTTTGCTTGGTGGCTTTTTGTTTGGTTGGTTGGTTGTTTTTTTTTTATAGGTTATATGCTGGATCAATCTTTTAAGAATCTTTTCCTTTATTCATTCCAGTCTCAAAGTTATAGACAGACTTTTCTGGTTTTGTATTTCTCATATTTGATGAGACTAATTTAATGACTTGAGCACCTTTACTTCCTTTCTCCCATCATAAGGCACATGCAGATTTCCCTTCTGCATCTTTTACTCTTTTTGTTTCCAGGAGTTTGACATTTATTAATCTTCATATTCTGTATCACACAGTTGTCTTTGGAGCTCTGATCAGTATTTAGGATTTTACTTACTTTGTGATTCCTGCAACTCAGATGTTGTCATTAGCATAACCTTGGAAATGTCATAACACCTTTTGAAAACAACCTTCATAGTATTTTTGCTGTTGTACTTTGAATATTTCCTGATTTTAATAATAGAAGTTATACTGTGAAGGTAACCTTAGAAATGCCACACAGAATTATAGAGAGAACGTAAATAAAATAAATGTGTCTTTATGGTAAGTCTGGCAATACAGTCTTTTTCTAAAGCATTACATTGTGGAAAAATAAATATACAAGCAAAACAATAGTGACAGAATTTCCTCCACATTTTCCTTTCCTGTTACTTTTTACAGACTTAAGTGCATATCACTGGAGTATTTTTACCCTATTTACAGATAGAAACAACATAAAGATGTGGAGACTTTCTAGGTATTTAATCTCAGACTTCAAATTCTTCTCTACAGAGAGTATTTGATCTAACAAGGAGATACTAATAGCTCTGCCATTACCTTCATATAATGAGCGATTCTACTGGAAGCAAATGACTTCTAAATCGACATTGTGTACAACCAGACTACTCTTCTGCTTTCTGTACATAATGGCTTCTATATGAACAAGACTGATATGTTCAACCCTGAGGTATTCTCTGGAAACCACATCAAAATGTGGAATAGAACTGTTTTAGCACAAAGTCTTGGGTTTGATTCAGATTGTTAGTACTTTCTATAGACCCCAGTCTCCTAGGTTAATAGCAACTAAAGCAAGTTATGGATTATTGCTATTACGCTGTGGTGTATATCATAATTTTGATTCTGATATTTATTGATTAGCATGAATATATCAGTAATATCTAGTGTAAATAAGTACTATTGGAAGCAAGAAGGGAACTGTAATTCCCCAACAAACAGCTCTGAGCATCTTAACATGGGAGCTAAATATATTTCAATGTATCTTTTTCTTTTAATAAATATATATGTTATCTATTTAGAATACACATTTGTGTTTGTGTGTGTTTGTATGCACATATACATATAATGCATATACAGCTATCAAAATAAGGACATGAACAGTGAAACAGGGACATACAGAATACGTGTTTGAGAACATTCTGTCCAACAGGAGTCCCACTAATACTGGAGTGCTTTGTATCTCCCAAATCCAGGTTAAACTAGCTCCTACCACTTTTGTACCAAGATATCATACAAATCATATGACTGTGGGCTTAAAACATGTTTACATGTTACCTTATTTACCTTTTAAATTTGAGGAAACTAAAATTTGTTGAGATTCATAAACCCCCACAGATGTTAGTGTATCAGAAAGTATCTAAGAAGGAAGGCAGTGTAATGATAAAGAAACACAAATTCTTTTCTTTATGCTCCTCAGCTGATATTTATTAAACTTTTGGTGGCTTCTGATAGAACTGAGGCAAAAATCCTACCCAACCTCCTATCCACACCATAGTAACTTAGCCAGTATCAAAAATACGGAAGTTTACACAGCGAAAAGTATGGAAGTTTACACAGTGTTAATATGTTCTTCTCTCTAATATGTTATCACTTATTTAAGAATGAGAAGTTATGTTAATATTTCGCTCCTTTTTTGACCTCCCAAAAGAAAGAGCTCTCCCACCATATACTCCACATATACTCCATGCAAGTGATTTAGTATTATTTTTTTTTAATTCAAAGATAGACTTGTAAAGAGATCAGTTCAGAAATATGTTTCCTTATCAATACTAAAGGAATGTTTTTTTTGTGGAAAAGTGTATTTGGCTGAAAAAAATCTATCTGACTCCATAGTTGTTTCTGTGTTACCCTAGGCTCCCAGAATCATCCATGGAAATGGGATTCTCTAGATATGATTCAAAACAAGAGCCAACTTAGCCATTTTGAATTGCCTTCTGGAGAAATCACTCTCACACACTGATTACAGATGGGGTTTAGGGAAATTAAAGTCTCCAAGATAAGTAAGCTTTTCAAAATATTTCCCAAGGCATTCTTGAAAATGTTAACTCATGACTTTAATGCAATTTATCTTTCCTTCTCATAGATACCTCTGTAATCTTTTGAAATTGTGTTGTGACAAGTAATTCTTTAGTGAGTATTTTCTGTGTCTTGTCTAGCTATAACAGCTTCTACACATAAACTTATTTATTGCTTCTTCAGCCTCTTTTACTCTTTTCACTTGTTACAGAAAGATCATTAAAAAGTCTGGAGACTTCTGATGCCTTTGAATGTTTTCTGAGACATGTCCCATGTATAATCTATCTTTCTACCATCTTGATTGTATAAGAATTAGCAATTTTCTCTTTTAGAATCTCTATAACAGCCCATTCAAAGACAATCTTCTTTGCAACTGGTGGTATATGAAATTACAGTTATGAATGAACTTTAATGATGAATATAATGTCTTCCTAACCCAATCTGCAAACTCCATTCCACTGGCTGTTCTGTATCTGACACTGACAACTGCAATTAGAGTCACTGAAAAAGGCACTTCAGTAGAGGAGTGGTAATGGCAAGGACCATCTCACGCCATATTCACATGGAAGGTTTCTACTCCGAGACCTCTGCCTGTCTTAAGGCAGTGCTGGTAATTTTTTTCTTCTATTGTTAGAAGTTTATTACTTTACTGTCATGTCTGAAACACTTTTTTCTTCAGTAGTAGTGCTGTATCTGTATATTACTGGTTTACAAAATTTAGGAAGTCTTAGAGGTAAGTGTCGTGCTTTGAGCTCAGGAGACAACTGAGCACCACACAGCTGCTCACTCCTCCCTTCTTCCCTAGCGCTGGGAAGGAAAAATTAAAGCAAAAGGCTCCAGAATTGAGATAAGGATAGGGAGAGATGGTTCACCCATTATGGTCACAGGCAAAAGACAGACTCGTTAGGGGAAGAAAAAAGGAACATAAATTTAATTCAGATACTAACAACAACAACACTTAACAGACAGAGAAGGACAATGAGAAGCATTACCACATCTTAAAAACACCTTCCCCTCACCCCTCCCTTCTTCCCATGTTGAGCTCTGCCTCTGATTTCTCTATCTCTTCCCCATGGTGGTGCAGGAGGCAGGGAATGGGGGTGGGGTTCGGTCAGTTCCTCTGCAACTTCCTCCTCGGGGGGTGAGGGGAACTCCTCGCATTCTTCCCTTGCTCCATGTGGCATCTCTCTCATGAGAGACAGTCCTCCACAAGCTTTCTCCAATATGAGTCCCTCCCATGGGCCACAGCATTTCCCATGCTGCTCTGACATGGGTCACCCCTACACGTTGCAGTCCTCCCAGCACGAACAACAACAGCGGGGGCTTCTTCTTCCCACAGAGTCCTGGCTTTCTTTGGGCACAGTCACCTGCTTCAGTGTGGAGTCCTCTAGAGGTTGCAGGTGGATCTGCTATACCATGGACCTCCATGGGTCGCAGGTGGGGGAGCCCCTGCTGTCTCACCATAAGACACAGGGGAGTCTCTGCACCAGTGCATCTCCCCCCAGCTTTCTCCTCCTTCCTTCCACTGACCTCTGTGTTTCTATAAATATCCTCCTTGTAACTCTTCCTCACAACTCCAACTCCTCTTCACAGATCCCCCTTCTTAAATGCGTATCACAGGGGTGCAGCCACCATTGCTATTTGGCTCAGTCTTGGCCAGAGGTGGGTCTGACTTGGAGCTGGGGGAGTTTTGAGATGCTTCTCACAGGGGCCACCCCTGTAGCCCCCACCCATGCTACAAAAACCCCACCACACACACAAACACAGCACAGTGAAGATTTACCAGTCAGTGTTGGTAATGCGATTTTGCAAAAGTGTTTTTCTTTCATTCATTAGAACTAGTCAGGATCGATGGGTAGAGTAATTTTTAATTACTGTAAACAAAACCAGCTTTCTTTGTTTGGGACAAATTTCAGTTGCCCAGAAATGTTTCATTTCTATTCATTCTCAAGGCAGCTTCCTGTGCTGTTTCAACAGTTTCCCAAAGAAACTTTCTTAGATTTCTGTAATACTCTGCCTTTGAGGACATGGCCTGCTAAAATGTTTGGACAACCACACTTAAAAACACAGTTACTAGGGCTGCCAGAAAAAAATTAAAATCCTTTCTGCACCCTCTTTACACTCTACTCTTCCTCTGTTTTACTGATACACAATGCAGATTAAAATGATATTTTTTTTTTTTTTTGGCAATAGTTGTCTTTATAAGGGCACTCACTTTTTTGTCAAAAATAACACACAAAAATTAGAAGTTTTCAGCAAAAATACTGAAAACCAAATATAAATTTATTGATTTATTTAATCTCTAGTTTTTGAGGCATTTTGTCATCAGTCACCTACTCATTGCAAGGTTCTCAGCCAGATATATCTCCAAAGTATGCTTCTGCTAGAAGTTTCTACAGTGAATCACAGTGGCTTATGGAGTTGGAAGACTATAGTTCATTACAGGAGATATAACTTGGCATTATGATTACCATGAAGAGATGACATCTTCTAGGAGGTCAGAGTCACTGTATAGATTGTCATTGCATAGCTTCTGCTGGTTGTCATTGTGCCAAAATTTTCAGAAACTTCCTCTTTTATCGATTTCCTCAGTACCTAGTGCATGTGAGGTTATCTGGGATGAGGTGGAAGAAGATATTTTGGACAAATGAGTGGTGATACCTTAAGGTCTACTATTTTCCAATCTAGAGCTTTCTACTTTGTAATTGAAAATGTTATTGATCCTTATTTCTAAAGATATAAAAAATTGATAGCCATATCATGAATATTGAAAGGATATACAACACAGACTGCTTAACAATTTATGGCGCTTTTGTTAGGTCCTTTTGGGTAAGTTTAGCTCTTATGCTAGCAGATGTGTTGTGGCATAATTATGAATATGATTCTTGGAGTGTTTAGGTTTTTCCTTCAGTAATATTGGAAGTTGTATACACTATCTTTTGGGTTGAATTTAAGAAAAAAATTAACAATGTTTTGTATTTCCTCCTATATGTGAAACATTACCCATTTGTAAATGCATTCTTAGCTTTCAGCCATTAAAAACACATAATTACGTATCTACAGGTTTAGAAATGTTAATTCCCTCTATATAGGAAAACATTTGCTTGAACAAGATGGGTGTCTTCTATGGGCACTGTACAGACAGATATTTTGGGTCAATATATTTGGTAGCTGTTAGCTTCATAGAGGACTCAGAGTACTAAAAGAGTAATATAAAATGGTGGCATTTAAAATCACAGTTAATAATGATAGATGTCCAAATCTTTCTAATGCAGTGCCAACAAAGCTGAGAATTCATTGTTAACAGGAAAAATGAAAAATGTGATTCATTCTTTTGACTGTATCTTTTTTTACAGTCTCTCATAATTCATCTGCAGGTTTTTTGAAATGGTTACTTAAGTGGAGGCTGTTTCATATATTCCTGTCAATGATCATATTAAGTGACTATTCCTGTCAATGTTCATGCTATATTTTAGAGTCAGTTGTCTGCATGTACTATGTAAACACATTAACATCGATATATCTCATGATATATGGCTGTTTTACATCCAAGTGAAAAGTTACTAATTTTCACTCACGTAAGGCTATATATGTGTGTGTGTGTATATATATATATATGTAAATTTAGGGAACAAATATTTTGTCAGTTAATGTGGGGTTGCAAACAGCATTCAGATTCTACCTGCACAAAAGGTCACATATGGCTTATGCATAATACAGAAAATAAAATAAAACTACAAAATATTTAGACTGCAAGAAAAGGCATATGACAATGTGGGCCTGAACACCCATTCCAACTTTCCTTAATGACTTGGAATACTTGTCAAAGCTACAGATATTTCTTGGACCTCAAAATGACATTAATGTTAACATTTCTGATATGTCTGAATTTACATATTTAGTAAAGCAGTATTAATACGTGACATTTATCAAGCATACCCAGGCATCTCAAATTGGATCTCATGCCATATTACTTGTACTGATGAAAAAATGTGCCCTATAGCTTGATTTCAGATGGTACCTCCAAATAGCTTGGTTTTGATAGATCCAATTAACCCATCACAAAGCACAAATCTTTGAAAAAACTGTTTATAATAATTCCATCTTACAGAACAAAGAAGATCTAGAAATGCATGAAGACCACCAGTGTTAATGACACTAATACACAAAGGGAACTCATCTCCTTTTTTAATCTTTTAGCCTTTCTACAATAGAATAGCTGTAATGAAATTAGTTTAGACTATAGATAAAGAATAGCTTCATATATGGTAGATCAGATCATTAGCTGGAGAAAATGTTAATGTTTTAATTCTCTCTGTGGCAGTGTATCTGAACCAAAGCAGAAGATGAACTTGTAACAGATTCAAATATTCGCTCCTTATTAAAAAAAAAGTACTTTAATAATGTTAAGTAGTTTTCTCTCTTGCGATAAATAGTTTCAGAATTATTAAATGTGAGAAACATTTCCAGAGATACAAGGAATCAGACTGTCTCATCAGAAGGTCCAGGGCTGAATGAGTAGCATTGATCTCCTTTAGTGATGGGATCTGACAGAAGCACAAATGTAGGTGATCAGCTGACACCTTCTGAGTCCGAGATAAGAAAAGACTAATTCAGAAGTATGGTCTTGCCTTTGATCTGTCTTTGTTTTTCAGATGATGAGGTTAGACTCTGGTTGAAAATCTGCATTGTTTTAGGGTGAGACAGCTTTAATGTACTTTGAAAATGACAGGAGATTCTGTCAGCCTCAGAAGAGTTTTCCTGAATTTGCTGACAGAACAGTCAGCAAAGTGAATTGAATGGCCCTGGGGAATGTTTTAGATGTTATCTAGTGTTTAGTGTAATTGATAAAATAATTGCATTTTTGTGATAGCATTAAACTTTCAAAACTATCTTTTCCTATGTTCCCATTTTTATAGATTTCTGAAACAAAGCAAAACTAGAAATACTGAGTCAGTTACCTGAGCATGGCTTTCCTTTCTTCTGATATCAATGGAAAATTGTGTCAGGTAAAATATGATCAACTGAACTCTGTTAAACAGTCAATAAAATGAGCACAATCTTGCATTTCCCAGTATGTAAGTGACAAAAGGTTGCACCTGACACAAAGAACCTAAATAGATTGTGCACATTAGTAGTAGCAGAACTTGTTGCACATGTTGAAAAAGCAATCTCATTTTGTTCCAAGAGGTTTATTTATAGTGAATAATATATTTTGAATAGATGTTTTAATAGGCAGTAACAAACAAGATGCACATATATTATAGTATAATATGGATATTTTATAAACATCAAAAGATATTGCTCTTTTATACAGCATATAATATGTCAGACCAGTTTGAAATATAAGCAAAATAGCTATTCTTTTGGTTGCTTGAAAGTTGGGTATATTCTTTCTATTGCGTGTCATGCACAGGTGGTGAACTCTAAACTTATTTAGGAAAATTATTCTTTTTAGTCATAAATATAATTAATTAATTAATTATATTAATTAATATAATTAAACTTAGTTTTAAAAAATGTTTAAATTGTACTAAATGCTGATTTAAACAGTGCATACTAAAATGATCAAACACAAAATACCATTCTAGTTTTTATGTTTGGCAGAGAATGAAGCTTTGGTTTATGTGAAAGCAATATATTTTAGGGACATTACATGACTTTATAAATCTTAACTCAGTTTTGCATACCTATGTTGCATTTCTGTTGAATCCTGCCAGTTCAAAATTCAAATAAGAAGGCTAAATAGATTGTTTACCCAGTTCCTATTCCTGGATTGGTGTCTATGATGGCATTAAAAAATAATTCTTCCTGTCAATTTATATAGTTTCAAAGTGTATTTTTAAAAACTTTCATAAAATGACCTTAACCTGAAATCCAAGTTCACCTATGGAAAGTTAAGCTTTAGCTCCCACATATTAAGAGTTTGACCTAAAGGATTTAGGGGTTTTTGTGTTTGGGTGGTGGTTTGTCTTTTTTTTTTTTTAAACTGTGATGTATTTGAATGTTGTAAGGTGTTAAAAAAGTAAATGATGTTGTATAACCTCTCACAGGATTCCTTGGTCTGCTTACTGAATTTTCATTTACTGAATGGTAAAGGACAAACTGTCATCGAAAGGAGAATAGACTATAGGTCTGAAGAAGGGCTTGTGTGCCTAAAAGCTCATCTATGTCTTTCATTGATATCAGTTGGTTTAATAAACTAGAATTGCTCTCTTCAAACTCTGCCGAGTGCTAAACCCACGCATATGCAAACCAAGCTAGGATTTGAAACATCAAGAATTTCTTAAGAAATTGGTTTTGTGTTCTTTAATTCCAGGGACTATTTTAAGGATAAACAAGAAAAGTTAATATGCAGCTTTAACATTTGAATTACCCAACTGATCATTTTGTAAATACATTTAATAGGTTAAAAAATGTGTTCTGCATATCATATTCTGAATAAAAGTGAGGTTTTGGCAACAGTACTGTTTAATTCCCCGGTGAAGATGTCTGGGAGAGACCGTTCTTGGAAACTGTCCACCATAGGGACTTCAGAGTTTGGAATCAGAACCTGGCAGTGGAATTAGAAATGAAGCCTTGTCTTGAATGAGTTTGTATCTTCTAAACCAAAAGATCTATCTTCATCTTCCAGCCAGCTCCAGGTTTTGTGCATGAGAATCCTCTAGCAATGGACACAGTGGTTCCACTAACATGGGGAGACCACTGGAACCTCAGCTGGGTTCACACCAATTGTGTGATTCTCCTTTGTGAAAATTAGTTGACAGGAATCACTTAAAACTACCCATTTCACATGCTTAATTGCAATCTCTTTCCCAATACAGTGACAGCGTGATTTTGACAGCCTGTTAGTCTTTATAGTGCTGAAGACTAACAGTGTTGAACAACTGACATTGGGTTATTGTGAGATGGAAACAGCAGAAGTCAGTGAAGATTATACAGTTTGATTGTTTGGTAAATGAGCTATGAGAACTGAAAATAATATAATTTTTATTAGCAGTCTAGTGTTACTTAAAAATGTGATGTGAAGAGTGTAAAAAATCATGGAAAAACATCTGTGTTATCAAGAACAAGACTAGAGCATGAACAATTCCACCGATTTAATAGAACGGCCTTGTAAAATATAGATTGCTAATAATAATTCATACTTGATGTGTAATTTCTTTTCTTTGCAGCATGAGGGCTGACAGATCAGTTCAAGACACAACTTGTTCTTGCATTTCTTTAGTAAATGCTGACACAGTTGGTTTTTCCCATATTCAAAAGGATCTACAGTTAGTTGCACTATATTAAATGAAGATAACAGTAATATTAGAAGAAAAAAATATAATGGATATAACTGTAATTCAAAAATTTCCTGGGAGAGTGAAGAAGGTGATGGCCAGATATTAACAGTACTTTTTATTTTGTGAAATTATGGAGAAATTTTATGTCATGAACATCCGTTACATAAAAACCAGTTTGTTATTAACTTACTTTAAATATGTCATTATTATACAAGGGGATATACATACTTGGTGGGCCATAATAGAGAAATACTCTCCAGTCACCTTTCTAATATTAACCATGAACAAACATTAGGAAGATAAACATTTATTTCTTCATTTATTTTTCTCAGACTAAGTTCTCAACTTCGAGCTATATGTATTTATACTCAGAAGAGATAAACTGGCATTCACATATACAAAGTGACTCAGCAAAATTTATTTGTGTTAATAAAGGTTGATGATGATGTTAACGGGCTTAGAAAAAGGAAGCTTACACTGTTTAAGGGAGAAAGCATGTATATATGCATGTCACTGTGACAGACATTTCTGAATGTCTCTCCTTGTCGGTATAATGTAGTGTTTTGTCTTTCGTCCTATCCAGTTTTCCCCTTGAAACAGATTTCAGTTTTACCACTTAAAGTGAATTGATCTGCTTTTATGAGTTACTATAGGCTCTGAGTTTTTAAAGCTGAATTAATAACATTTATTAAGTAGTGATAGAATTCATAAAATGAATGAATATCATGCTATCATGCATAATATTAGTATCATACTTCATTTCAAATATAGCTATTTAAAAAAAACCAAACCTGCCAATATCTCTGCTTTTTGAAGATATAAACTGCTATATATGTAATAACTATTATTATTGCTATTCATATATACAGTAATGGTGACTTCTTAAAGTATGCCATATAAACACTGAGCACCCTAGAGCAGACTGAAAGGTATCACAAAGTCTACTATTAAAGACATTGCAAGGCATTAGCTTTCTAAATTGCTTGGCCTCATACTGTGCTTCTAATATATTTTATGTAGCATATAACCTAAGCATGACATTAGTTGAAATTCAGCTCTCATAGTCCAGTTTATTAAAGCTCAAAGGTAGGTAAATGTTGATTTTCTATCAGAGATAGTCCTGAAATTACACCGGTCTTGATTCAGTATTTACATATCTACCTACCTTTAAATGTGTTTAAATCTTTATTTGCTTAACCAAAACTACTTTTATTTTTTGATGAAAAAAATCAGCCAGAAGATTTCTAGTAAGTAATAGATATGGAATCTTTTATTCTTAGGTTATTTGTTCAGATACATCTTGACTGATAATGACTGAATGTTGTTACAATATGATGGCATCTAAGTGAATTGGTCTCATTGTAGCTGTCAGGGATATGTCCATATCATAAAAATTATTCTCCATGGCCATATAAACAGAAGGATCTGATAGCTAAATGACTCTTTAACTTGTTGAGTATATAAGGTCAGATTTATGGATCCTTAATCATGCTAATCTCTAGTTTTTGGGGTTTTTTTCACTTTATGAAAAAATGCAGCCTTAAAGGAGGCCAACCATTAACTTTCACTCATCAAAACTGTTAATTTTCAGTGTTGTCACTGTTTGCCTCCGCTTCTGTAGGAGTACAAGCAGTGCAAAGGGGTTACTGGCCATCCCTCTGAAGGACATCAATGGGTCCTGGTAGAATAACTTGTTGAGTACTGCCCAGTTTCCATATTTTCCTTTTATCTCTGATTATATGAATAAATAGCATGATGTATCCCTACCTCCTGGTATGATATCTCAAAAGAATTGCAATCTGATGGAAGGGTAGATTTAAATGCAAGGAGGGCTGTATCTTAGGAAACCTGTGAGTAGAGATTGATCTATAGAAATACAGACTGATCTAGAGAAATGTTGTGTAAATACACTTGTTGCCAGCCCTGACCATATCCTTTCAGCATTTGGAATGATCCTATCTAACCCATACTGAGTATTCTAGGGCAGAGAGATTTGCAGTAGTGTTTTGGAGTACAACTGTGGCAGGTGCACCCACCCTGACAAAGATGGGGCTTTCTGACCATTGAAATACGGGGGCTGCTGACTCTTTTTGTGCCCTTGTTTCTGGGTCTTTATGGTAATTGGGGCCCTCAGTCAATAAGAGCTGACATGACCACAGATAAGATTCCACTCGGGTATAAATGGAGTCCTGTTAGAAATAATTTTGAACCAGTCCTCTTTGGTGCAGTGAGGCTGCAGTCAAGGACTTCTCCCCTTGGGTCAGGACACCACCCAAGGTAATTCCTCAAGGTTGAGAGCCCTCATTTGTCAGGTGAGTGATTCTGTATTTTGGATTATCATTTTAAAATTTAGGAATTTCTAAGTTGGCTGTGTAGTAATAGTTTCATCTCACAGACATCCAAACCTGTAGTTTACTGATCTCTTCTGGAGAGCTAAATAATTTTGCTCAAAATAAATCTTATTTTGAGTACTTCTCTTGTTTATTTTGAGAGCTTTTGTAACAATGAATGTGCAAAAACCCTAATTACCACCTTGCACAATAGTACAGTTTTTTAAAACTTGGTCTCATACGATTTTGAAATATCTTCCTCCTTTTTCTTCCCAAATTTCAAACCCCTCTGGAAAAACTAAAGCCATGGTGTCTCTGAATGTAGAACTGTCAGAGTGGCTTGCTGCCTTTAAGTTGTAATTCTTGGAAAAAACTGATTGAAAGTAGCCAATGTCAAAATACATCTGACTGGCAGGATCCCATAGTAGTTTACCTCCAGCTTTCTACTTGTACTGTTGGAGATTGAATTTCCTTTGTGATAAATTTTGATTTTAAAGAATCAACATTCTTCAACATAAAAAAGACAAACAAGCAAATTCTATCCATAAATTTCTAAAACAAGTGGGCTGTAGTCATCCTGCTTTGAAAATGCAACTGCTGAGAAACAATGGTTTGATTAGTGAATACAATATGCTTTATTTAGAACTTAAGATGGGTACTTCTATACATACCATCAGATGAGGACCCTTTCATAGGTCTCAAATCTTTATTAACAGCTACCTAAAGTATCCATGTGATCATAGTAGACAGAGATGTGGATTGCCATATGGCTTGAGATGAGCTCCAAAAGACACTTTATACTGATTCAGAGATCCATTCTTAAGATAAATTCTGCTAAAAACATAATACAATGTAGAATTTTACATAGAACTTTCAAACGCTGATTTTTATCTGACAGTAAACTGGCAACTGGTAAAAAGAAGAGAGCTCAGGTACACTGAGTGAGCGTGCCTTGCTGTGAAAGCTGTGTGTTCTCAAAGATAATATTGCAAACAGACTAGTGTAATACTCTAGCCAAAGGGTAACAAAGATACTTGGGAGGAAGGGGCATGATTTCTTTGTCAGTAGTAAATGAAAGAAGAGAGTTTTGAGAAGACATTATCAGTGCTGAGTCCCAGAAAACCTTGGCATTTCACACCATGTCCACAATGCCCAGACATATATCCACATCTGCAAACTGTTCTGTACCCTGTCACATCTTTCAGCATCACCTTCATCATTTTGATTTGTAAGCCAAATTTGATTATTTCTCTTTTCCTGTACTCTTTCTACCTGCCAAAACAGAAGTAGAGAATGACAATCAATGGTTATTCTAATTGAAAACAGCTGAACTTGTCAAAAGTAATATCTAGCTCTCAAAAGTAAAATCTTATGATACGTGAGGAGTTTATAAACTTGTATCTATGATGAAAATTGTGAGAACAGAAAATAGCAAGACACGAAATTGATCGCTACATTCAGAACTGTATAGGTTTGCGATATAAAAGCCAGCTTCAGTTTCCCACTGCAGTGAGTGTTACTTGTTTAGGTATCCATGGAATGGCATGCCTTAAGTTGGGAGAGTTTCTGCTCCTCAGTACCAAAAGTAATACTGGGCAGAACAAGTCCTCTTTTGTATTCATTGCTCCTGGAAACCACATTCTTAGAACATTGACATCCCTCACCTTAGCAGTTGCCTCATTAATTCCAACTGTTACGTTGGAGATGGCATAACAGGTAATATTTGTCCTTGCAGATTTAACAGCTGAGTAAAGAATTACATATATATGGGCTAATGATGTGTTGAGACTACTGCTTACTGACAGCAAACATTATGTCCTTCGCTAAGGTGGAGTTCACAGGTCTTTGTCTATAGCCACATCTCAATTATCAGTGATCTGTAATCTGATCAATGGTCTGTTACCTCCATATTTTAGCAGTCAACACTGTGATTTTTAATTAAAGTTAGCCATTTGTGTGAAATGATTACTCTGTTCATTATCTTGACAATTTCATTACTGTATCAGGTAAAATAAAACATTTATAGCAAGGGGAAAATATATGAGCTATTGTAAGGTTCAAGGAGGTTCATCACAGCAGTTGGCTGAGGCTGTTATCATTAACATCAATGGAACAGGTCACAGTTCCTAGTATGCCACATGCCAGTTATCTCCTTTTAAATGAATTATACATGTATTCATTAAAATTTCGCAAGTACTCTGGGAACATGAACATTACAGGCATTTGTACACTACTTCTACATTCAGTGTGTAGTGGAGCTTAGAAGGGTGACCAAGAAAGCCAGCAGCATCCTGGCTTGTATTAGAAATAGTGTGACCAGCAGAAGTAGGGAGGTGATAGTCCCCCTGTACTGGTGAGGCCATACCTTGAGTATTATGTCCAGTTTTGGGCACCTCAATACGAGAGAGATATCGAGGTGCTGGAGCGAGTGCAGAGGAGGGCGACAAAGCTGGTGAAGGGCCTGGAGAATAAATCCTATGAGGAGAGATTGAAGGAGCTGGGACTGTTTAATTTGAGGAAGAGAAGGCTGAGGGGAGACCTCATCACTCTCTACACCTACCTGAAAGGACATTGTAGAGAGGTTGGTGCTGGTCTCTTTTCTCACAGGTAATTAGTGACAGAACAAGAGGGAATGGCTTTAAACTGCAACAGGGGAGGTTTAGACTGGACATTAGGAAAAAATTTTTCCCAGAAAGAGTGGTTAGACAGTGGAATAGGCTGCCCAGGGAGGTGGTGGAGTCCCCATCCCTGGATGTGTTTAAGGGTCGTTTAGATGAGATGTTGGGGGATATGGTGTCGGGGAGAACTTTGTAGAGTAGGGCTGATGCTTGGACTCGGTGATCCCAAGGGTCTTTTCCAACCTGAATGATTCTGTGATCCTGTGATTCTGTGACTATGAAAGGCTTTGCATGCATGATAATGCTTCTAGGAGCTCTGTTGAGTGTTCTGCATTCCATATCCAAAAGTTGTTTGTATGACTTTGACCTCACACAAGCTGAGAATTCAAGAACCCAACTTTACTCTGTTTTTTGGAAGTGTACTTCTAGGTACTTCTCATGAATCCCAGGGAGAAAAGAAGTGCATGTCCCAAGGAGCAGCCAAAACTTTTGTTAATATTTGGATCTGGGAGCTTGGGTCGGAGGACAAACAGGAGGGGAATACAGCAGAGGAGCATGACACCCATAGACAACCATCTTGATGAAAAGTTATCTATATGCCATTGTGTGCAACCCACCAAATGAAGTTATATCATCAGGCCCCTTTGGACAGGAATGATTACTATTGTTCTGGTGCTGATATGTCAACATCTTAGCTTGCAAAGACAGTCACAGAGATGTTGAGTAGAATGGAACATTGGCACATGGCCTCTCTGTCACCTTTGCCTTGAGGCTGTTTCTGCACATGGGTCTGATGTCCAATTTTAAGATATCTAGACTGTTGACAGAGGCCATGCATTGGAGTTCAGTTGTCATTTTTCCTAAGAATGAGAGCATAGAAAAAGGAGAGGAACTGGGGAGAGAATGGAAAGCATGTGGAGAGAGTGGGCTGGGTTTCTCAGCATCAGGGAAATGCTATTCTTTCTATTGAAGATTTCAGCTTTAATTTTCTAGAGGACATACTAATAATTTTCTTAGCATTGGATGCTATTTTTCTTTGCAATTATCAATAAGCCAATAGAGCATAGATTTTTTTTTTTTTTTTCTCCACAAGGAAAAACTTCAAAATGATTCAGTGAGCAAATTTCTCAGGAATGATGTTTAGTGATTAGGGCATTAAGAAGAGGTACACCTGTATTCCAGCTCATATTTTCCAGTTAATTTACATTTCAAAGAGGTCCATCATCTTCACACTGAGTTCATTTCATCTCCAACTCTTGTGCTACAAGGTCTGTCTATAGTTTTGTTGTTTTTGAAGTTCAAGCACCTCACCATTCTGAATTTCTGGGTAAGTGTTCTAGTTATCTTCTGGTTGCATAAAAGAAACTTAAGAGCATCTGTTGACCTTGTAATAAAGTGCTGTACTATCAGTGTTAATTAGACATGATCAGACCACAGGTATCAGTTCTGAGCTTGTTCCAGCTCTGCGTTTCTGCATCTGTACCATGAATCAAAATGTAGAAAACTTGTATCTGTGTGTTCACACTGAGTCATTTGTCTGCATGGAACAATTTGTTAGCTCTAGGGAATTCTTCAGACTGCATACAGAGGAGATCTCCCCCCACAGGTTGCTGATGTTCCAACAAACTTCTAAATTGTGGGATTCTAGTCTTTCTCTCACTGAAATGACAAATTCCCAACTAAAGCAAAATCTGGGATGTGTAAAGCATAGCCTAGTCCAAGAAACCATATACTTTAATGACTCTTCTGTGCAGTTTTGGCATAAAAGCTGCAAGGTGAAAGTGGGAACTGCATGAAATGTAGAAAACCTAATTTTTTGATGTTACTTTCCATGCTCTTGAGAAGTTCTCTGTGACAGTCTTTCTCACATCTCCTTTTAAAACTCATCTATGTCTTAGTACACCTAAGCACTTGACAACTGTGATGCTGTACCTGTGTATTTTTGATTTTGATTGTAATTATCTCACTGTTGTCTTGTGTTGTGTGCACTATCCATTATTGTTAAATTTTAATTAATTGCTTAAATTTTAATTCACTTCCATACATACAGGTATTGACTGACATTTGAGATTCCTCATGCCTTTGCCACTTTGCTTGAAATGGCCAGTGCAGGGGGCCATGTATCTCCAACAAATCTTTTGGGTTTGCCATCATTTTGTGGCTATTTTAGGTACCCTACCATTTCACAAATGTGCATGCCTATGTATAGGAAAGTGAATTAAGTCCTCTCTGACTATAAGAGCTCCTTATCAGCAGATTTGTTTCTGTGATCTTATGTGAATGTAGCCTAGATCAATGGAGTCCTGAACCTAGACAGGGACATCCAGATGTCACTTTAGCTCAAATAGCAGTTAAGCCTGTAACAACAGTATCATGAAATTACAGGGGAGTCTGACTCAGGATTAAGAACTGATGTATGTTTTCTTTGTAAGAAAGTAAGTAAGTAAGAAAGACTATGCAATACAGGTATCTAAGACTCCATCATAAACAATAGAAGTTCAACTGAATTGGCCACCCTAAAGTGTCTGAAAAATCTGCATAGGTCTAACAAACACAAAACAAGACCTATGACAGACTTGAGCTCTTCTGTAGCAGCTGTACTTAAGTGGGATAGTGTCAGTAATCACAGATGGCTCTAGGAACTATGTTTCAACTACTGAACAGAGTTGCAAGTGTCTTAATTTCAGACTATCACCTTCTGATCCTGTCCTTAGGCTTCCATACATTTCTACATTATTAGAGGACAGAATTACTTTATTAAAGCAGAGCTGATGACTTAAACTCTCATTTCTTGCTTTGGACTATATCCATTTTTTGCCTTTCTCAACTATTTATGTTGAGGTTTGTTCTTCTGTTTATATCTCAATTCCTACTTTATTTTAACTTTGAAAGAATTGTTTGTGCACTAAGAAAGAGTGATCTGATTTATTTTTTGTCTCAGGAAAATGATCTGGATAAATTATTTTTTTCACTGAGTTTACCGGGGAAGGTTGTTCTTGCTTCTTTCATAAACAATAGTTCAAGATTTTATGAAACTCTCTAAGCAAGAAAACTGTAGGAGTCTGGGCCACGCTGGGAGAAAGTTAGTGCAGACAGAAGAACGCAAGGACGAAGACAAGGCCAGCAAAATAAGGCTGGCAAAAACACACAAGATAGCAGATAAGTGAGAAACACCTGTGGTCAGCAAAAGCACACAAGTCTGAGCAAAACAGGGTATGAGATAAGGGAGTTTTGGCAAGTTTTGGGCTTTACGTGCTAATTGCAATTAACCAATGCAAGTGCTTGTAGAGGCGCGTGAACAGCGCGTGTAGATGACCTGTAGCCTATTAGAAGATAGATGAGTGCGTGTACGGAACTTAGTAGAATATAAATGTAACCAGAAAAGGAATAATAAAAAAAGATGGACGACCTGATCATCACATTGGTGTTGAGTCGTTTCTGTTCCCGCATGGAGAAATAAGGACCCCGGCTAATGGTGACCCCGACAGAAAACCATAGAAAACATAAAAGTGCGGCGTCACCAGACACCTCCCAAACAGGTTATTCTCTCTGCTTTATTTGCACTGATGACAGAATGTTCAAAATACACAAAAAAGTTGTGACCCAATGCTATGCCATTACAGTTTGTAGAAAACTGCACTGGAAAGATGTACAATACAGATACGGGATGTATCACCAAAAATAAAAAACTTCCTGCCACTAAAAAAACACTTCTTTTAGCAGAGGAGAGTTTTTGCCAATTGTAGCAATGACACCAGGAATGCCATTTGGATGTAGAAAATCTTGTAAAATAATAATAAGTCCACAAATAGGTTTCTGCAAAGAACACATGCCACTGAGATTATGTCAAGGAGAAAATAAACAATTCATGAGGGAAAATTGTTTGCCAGAGGAAAATTAGAATGTGAAGCTCTCTACTCCATGTCTGTGTAATAGGGACTCATAATTTGTAATGAACAGAAGGAAAATATTATAATGGCTTAACAACATTACAGAAAGAAACGAACAAAACAATCCAAATCCAAAAACCCAAAGAAAATGACAAGACATCAAAGAAAAACAAACTGAGATGAAAACAAATGTGAACTTACTCTTAGAAGCCTATAAATATAATTTATGGTTTAGAAACAAAGGGAAAGCAAAGAAATGGCATAAAGCTGGTTACTAGGAAATTACATATTAGTTATTTAGTATTCTTATTTTCTTATAACTAAAACACTGGGAGTATGGTAAATGCACAAACATATATTAAAACCCAATAAAACCTCCACATCACTTCTCCAGTGTTAAATAGTTTTCAGAGAAAAAAATCTGTGATGATAAATAAAATTACCTTTGTGAGGGAAGAAGTGATGGAAAGCAAAAATTTCAAGAAGAAAAAAACTAAAACAAAAAAGGAAACACATGGAGCCTAATCCTTACATTCCTTTTCTCATGTCTAGATTGTACTTACTTTCTGAGGATATGAAGAAGCTGTTATCCCTTTGAATTGCATCTGTAGGACCAGGAATAATTAAATTTCTCAAGCCTTTTTGAACACTGAATCTACAGTCTTCCTCCCAAAAGAAATTGAAGAGGGAAATACAGATGGGGAAGAATCAGTACTAAAATTCTACCCAACCACAATGCAGCTAAAGACTTCCACATAATTCAATGCACGGCTGTGTTTTGTGGCTGTATTTTCGCACTTTTACATAGAAGGTGAGCTGTTGGTCTGTTCCTCGTGATTGCCCTGCTGCATATCCAGAGGCTGGAAGGAGTTAGGACGTTTCACGATTATGGATTATATCTTTAAATCTTTCAACAAACAGAAACCAGTATGTCTGTGGACTGCTGCTACTGCGTATATCAAAGAACTGAAGGGCAGAAACAACCAGGTCAGTGAAAAAGACTGTGATGTTATAAGATATAGAAGAGAACTCTAGATATCAGCTTTCAGATTTACTGAATGCATTGTCTACATATTCCTGACCCACTGTTAAAAAGCAGGTTTTGAAATTGCTATAGAATTTATATATTTAGCTTGCAGATGTTATAGTCTCTGGAAATTTTGTAATGGGAGATAGACTCCACATAAAGCTATTGAATCTAATCTGTCAGGCTGGTATTTTTTACAGTCCTTAACAAAGTAAAGAGTGAATTAGCATCGAGTTTACTCAGTACTTACTTACTGACCTTCATTTTTATAAACCTTTTGTCATCCTGGAGAAAATGTTGTGCTTCTGGAGGTTATGTTGCATTTTTGAGAACATTTAACTTGTAAGGTAAAACATGCAATTATTGCATCAACTTCTTTGATATCTTAGTGCGCTAAGACATTAACAATTAACGTCTATCAGAAACTACCTTGTTGTGTTAAAGGACCTGAGCAGGGTTTTGTGTAGTTGAAGACGCTGGGTGAAATTTTTTTTTTTTTTTTGCATTGTAGGCTGAAGGTCTCAAATTATACAAGCATGGATACAATGCAAAGCAAACGCACATCTCTTCAGGAAAAACAGGTCGCAAAAGCAGAAATGTTTTGGTTTGTTCTGTCACTTTTTAAAACATAATACAGAAATAATGAGCAAAACAACAGAATCCCAACTTTACAGATTTTAAGAGACACTATCTCTTGATGTCTCTTGATAGTGATGTATGTTGTAGAAATGTTGGTGAATTTGATGGCAAAAAATTAGTGGATATATACCGAAATGTTATTGCAGCACGAGTCTCCAATGCACCTTAATGGGTTAGCTGGAAGTTTTGTCCACTGAATTTCAGACAGTTTCCATCGTGTGAACTTTAACTGCTGTTAAAGTTACTAACCTGCATTTTATATCAATGTTTTATTGGATGAGGTCTCTGGCTACTTGACTCAGCTGGAATTCAAATGTGTGTGTACAAGTCCCCTTCTAGGAAAAATTAGCCATGAATTATATGGCTTATATGGTATCCAAAGTGGGATTTTATAAGCTGTGTACCATAATTGTTAAATTAAAAGACAAAATTTGATGGTAACTAAGGTTACAGAGATGCACCATATACTTTTGGGATGACAACAAATTTTATGTTGGAAATTGTATAAAATAATTAGCCAAATAGAAAAGTAGCAAGGAGAAATCTGTTAACACATTCATAACTCTTCATCAGTAACACCTCACATATTTAGAAACTATAAGTGGTCAAAGCTTGTCCTTACATTTCAGGTAAAAGAGACACTACTCTCATCTCTGTGTAGAGCAGCATCATGCTGGGGCACTTTTATGAAGCACTTCTACAACAGTGGATTATACATCTGGACTGATTTCAATTTTGTCATTCCAGGTATCAGATAAAACCCAACCGAGTTCAGAAAAAGCTGACAGGATATATCTGAATGATATATTACTCTTAGAAAGATAGGTAAAATATCACATTTGATGAAGACTACATCTTTGCATAGAAGTAGTTCAAATGAGTAAGCAAGAAACATGACTCCATTAAGAGAGTATTGAAAGGAAGTTCCTTCTTTCCATCCTGTATGAGTAAGCCAGAAACAGGCATGTATGTGTAGCCTCATATACAGGGAGATAAAAACCCCTGTGAATGGACATGGTTTCTTGCAAATGAGATTCTCAGCAGCTGGCCTCCTGTAGGCAAAGGAAAACTGGAGAAGCATGGGTCTGAAACTCTCAATCTAAGGATTTGCAGTGATTTGCCTTTGTGAAACTGGGATTCAGATTTGGGATTTGTTATCAAAATGAATAACATTGGGTGGTTATTTAGTTTTGTTTTCCCTGTGTCTATAACAGACCTCTTAGAGTGGAATTCATCTTCTCTCAAAGACATTCAGGCTAGGTGCTCTCCCTGGACTCCTTCCACTATCACAAAATGAGTCATGGGGGACAGTTTTCCTCTGAATTTATCATCATTCATTAAGGAACTTGCCAGTGAAAATTCAAAAAGGACAGTATTTTTGTCTTATTGTAAACAACCACTTTACATTTTAAATTTTCTAACCTTTGTGACATAAATATGTAGTTTCCTGCAGGATGGTCTCTGAGGTTTCATCCTGAACACACTGCACCCATTATAGTCCAGAGCAAACTACTCTCTTGCACTGTGGGATTTGTTTATAAGTGTCAGGGCCCTGAGGGCATGAATAGGACTCACTGCCCCTGTCCATTCCCCAGGGCTTCCCCCACCCTGCCCATGTCTCAGGACCCCACTTCAGCCCCCCCAGGGCCACAGGTGAAACCCTAGCAGGGCTGGTCTCCAGTTTCTCACAGCTCTGATCAGCCATGGGCCCTGCCAAGCTGGGCTCACCCACAGACCCACATCCCAGCCCAGCCTCAGTCCATCCCCAGGGAGGTGCCCTGATGTCTAGGGCTGTATGGATGCAAACCTTCATCGACCAACATATACAAGCCTGTTAAGCACCATACATAACATAACCAAGAGTGGGTGGACAAGAGAGACAAGGTTCTTGGATTATGGTTAACATTTAGATGCATAAACTATGTAAACTGTGATGTAGGCATCTGAGTGAAAACAACAAATCCTCTGCTTTATTTTCACTGTGCATACCAATGTACACATCTAAAGATCTTGTTACCACTGATGTGGATACATCTGTTAAATATGTACTGAACAGCTAATATAAAAATGTTCAGTTTAGACACTAGTCTGCTATCTAAAGCAAGTTGATAAGCTACTTCTTCAGTCTTAGAAAGATCATACAGAGAGAAAAAGTGAAGACACTGAATTTTTTCTCCTTGGACTCATTGACACTGTATATAAATTAAAATACTCTGTATTGCTTTCTGTCAGTAAACAGCTTCAGTTTCTTTCCTCCCAATTTCAGCTACAAAACTGACATAGTTTTATTAGGAATTTTCCTGCCTTTGTCTCACTTTATAGTCAGAGAAGAAAAATAAATATTTTAAGACTAACAGGAACTCAACCCACCCATGATATGAATCATGTGTGAAAAGTCCATTTCTAGCTCTTGCTAAATGAAGTATCTAAGGTGACTGTTATACTTCAGTAGTTACCTCTTTTGAATGTTAATGTAACTAGTACTACTTCTCATCAGCTGTCTTGCCTTCCTCTTAATCATATAAAAGTGTGTTGTTTCATGAGTAACATAAGCAATAACTAACACAGTGGAAGAAAATGTAATTTTAAAAGAATTTTGTAGCTGCTTACTACAACAGAAAAGAGAAAAAATAATTAATAAATTACAATTAATTTATGAAAATAATTAATGAAGAAATTAATGAGAAAAACATTTCTGATTTAAGTGAAAGAATAAAACATAAATTAAAAAATTATCCAGGACTGAATTTTTATAAGTAGTATAAAACAGGCTTTAAGGTGGAAAAAGAATTTAATGAAGCTGATTAAAATATTCAGGGGGATAATATACTTTGCAATGCATTAAAGATCTACTTCTTGAAATAATTTCTACATAATTTTATGAATTAGTTATTCTATTTTAAAGACAGAGGAGAAAGAAAGCAAGACATAGTGTGCTATAAATAATATTTGGAAAGAAAGGGAGTCTTCTTTGATGGAAAAATAATGTGGATTCATTTTACAAGAAATCCTTCACTGAAAGGGAAAACAGGGCTGAAGAACATTGCCGAAGTTTCACTTTGATGGAAATTTTCTATGTCCACAATAGTCTAGGCATATATGCTATTTTTCTACATGACTATAATTTCTTATTTTTTAATGAATTCAGATATCAATTCAGGGTGGTGAAGTTTAGAAAATTATTTTATTTTTCAAGGATTCATGTAAATTCCTGTCTTTGGAATTAAACAATGGTTGTTTTAATACCTTGTAATTGTAGAATTTAAGTAATATGTCATCCACTGTTGGTCAGATTGTATCTTTACCATTATCAATCATTTAGGATTATCTTATTTGTCCACTGTAGTAAGTAATAGCTATGTTAGGGGAACTGTTGCTAAAAATTTTTTAATGGCTAAACTTTCTAAACCTTTTCTCTGTAAGGCAGTGTTAGAAGTATAAGCTATTTATTTTTGCAGTTTTGTAAACAGTAATTTGTAAAATATTTGAAAAGAGAGATATTCTGTTTAATTCAAACATGCCAGATGCTATAGCACTGTTCCTTAAAAAAGCTGTCTGATGGGGCGGGTGGAGTGTGTGTGTGTGTGCGTGTACGCGCGTGTGTGTGTGGTGTTTGATATCAATATAGCCCCTTCACCTCCTAGACAGTGAAGAATCAGTGCATTTCTTTGGACTCTGGAAACATACCTAGAGTCAGCAAATTCATAACCAGGTCAAAATGAAGTAGAATTCTGTTAAAATTACAAGGAGTTTTAAGTGCACACCCGATAAAATCTTATTTAGGATGTGGTAAATTAACCTCTTTTTTGTTCTATTTTATAATATTCTACCTAAATGATATTTAGTGCACAAATGAAAGAGACTGTATTTAAACAGTTTGGTATACAGTGCCCTCCTTGCCAAGGTGACATATGCCATAATATCTAGTAAATGATCTTTTTCGAGAGCACATATGTTGGGTACATATGGATACCAGTAACCTGCAAGATGCCATTAAAAATATTTTTGAGGACTTTATCCTACATATTTATAAATGCTGATTACTTTGAAGCTAAAAACTAGCTGCAGCATTAAGTGCCATGATGATGATGATGATGATGGCGATGATAATAATAATAATAAAAAATACCTTGTCACATGTTTACAAATCCCAATTTAATTTTCATGTCTTAATCTTGTATGGCATTATGAAACTGCACCTTTTTCATCATGTTTACACCTGCCTTCTCTAATGCATTACCAGGTGTGAGATTTATGAGTGGAGCACATGAGACCTGCCACAGTTAATCACATTTGTAACCTTTCAGATACACTGCAGAATTTTTCTTGCTGTGAAACATGTTTTACCTTTTAATCTCTGCTGAGCATAGTTCTAACACAATATTGTAAATTTTTCTTATGTATTTCAAGTTCAGTCATCAAATAATATCCTAATTATTATTCTTTCACATTTCTCTATCAAAGAACTATTGATATTTCAAGGAAATACTGAAGAAGTCAGAGAGAGATAAGCATATATTAACCTTTTCTGGAATGAAAGATACATGTAAATAGATGTGAATGAGGTGGTACTGTCGCTATCATGCATCATAATACTTACAGATAATATATATCATTTTTAGAATAAGAAATAGTTTAGAAGTTTAGGCTTAGTGATTTGCAACTTTGTGTGAAATCTCAAAAGATCACTTGAGAGTATTCTACAAATGGCAGTCAAATCAATGAGATTGTACATATGATTGAAGCTATTCATGTGCTTGTATGTGTCACTGAATCTAGGCAGAAAATATGTATGATTTTTGAAAATTCAGATTAAATATTTTTTACTTCTATAGCTATGTTAAAGGTCTCTGTGTGAATAGATACAACTATTTGTTGATAATTTTTTTTTATTGTACATTTAGGAATGTTGGTCTAAATTCTATTATTAATCACAGGCAAATTTGGAATATATTTAACAGTTTAAACAAAGCTTCTCCTTACTTATTTGCTGTTATAGAAAGAATTTAGGTAAGAAATGTAAATCATGTGATTACTTCTATAGCCTACTATGGCTGGCTTTGCCATTACTAGCAAAAGGCCATAGCCTTTTCATTGACCTCACAATGCAGGCTCCCATGATTTGCTTGGGCTTGTTTAGGTCCAAGCTGATTTTAGCTTGTTTTATCTGTGATAACTATTGTCTAGCAGTCAGGTAATGGCTGCCTAAATTAGTTTTAGCTTTTGTTTAGCTTCGTGCACTTGTATGGTGCAACACCTCCTGCTAATAAATGGATTGTAATTATAAACAGTTATTCTGAGGAGAATGAAAATATGATGTAGAAGAAGAGAGGGAGAGGATGGTATTGACAGCCCTAGATAGTGAAAACTAATAATGATATTCAATAACTGATGAGTTATAACAGAGGAATGTGTGAAAGGCAAGGCACTAACTGCCGTATGACCTGCTTAGAAGAACAAACATACCTGGGACTATGAGCTTTTATGTAACGGTTGACATGATATGAAGACCCAATCTAAGCCAGCTCCCACCGTCTGAGAACACTTCATAACAATGATAAAAAAAGGAGATTTGCTTTAAGAAATCAGGCATATAACCATGACCCAACTGATCATAATCCAGTATAAACCCACTCCTCCTGCACAGGACATCGGTTTAGAACAATAAAAATTAACACACCAACACACCACTGACTATACATCTACACCACCTTCATGGGACAAGCACATATGGGTTATGTGAGCAATCTAACTGATTAGCCTACCTCTTATCACGAGTAATTTGCTTGGTCTACACAACTGTATTGTAACATATATAAACCCTGCCTTCCTCTATATCGGTGTCCTCCATGTATCAGGCTGGGGCACTACTATGTGCATAGCTAATATGAGAGAATACATTCCCCTGGTAATTCTATGCTGACTGTCCTTGTCTTCCTCCTCGACTGGCAAGGGACTGACTGTTGCACATGCAACTTGGTAAACTGGCGCTAGTGATAACAAATAAAAGAAAGAAAACCCCAAGTCTAAGGCAGAACTGAGAATGAATGAAGAAAGAACAAGGAAATAGACTGTTAGAAAATGAAGAAAGTAACTCAAAATGGATACACAACAGGAGGAAGAAACCCCGCTATTAACACCATGCTCCCTCTGTCAAAGACCTCCAGTCTCTGGCAGGTCGCACCTGGAGATGGTGCCACTGACCCTGGGACCCAGCTGAGCATTGTGAGCAGGGAGCACACCACCACAGATAAGCAGTTGAGACTGGACAGTTTGCATGCAACATTTTAACTACTGTTAATGAAGGCTTTTTTTCTGTAATAATTAGAGTATTACTCCAATTGATTTGGACTATAATTGTTGATATCATTGTAAATTGCCTAATAATAATGTGTGTGGTTATTTTTTTAGACTCTAGAACATAAATTAGGCTAACATTAAATTTCTTAGATCAACATATAAAATGTATGCCCTTTAGTTCATAGCAACATTTCTTGAGTGTAATACTTCAATGTCTTTTTTAACCTACAGAGTAATTCATTCTAATATAATAAGTGATTCAGTGTATAGTTACCCCTAATTTATACTTTAAAAACTTAAAGAGTATGTATATGATGCAAATGGATCCATCAGACTGCATACTCATATCAAAATTTTTGTTAAAAATTATTCTCCTAACTTCTATACAATTAGAATTATAATAGCTAATAAACCACCTAAAACAATTTTAAAAGATTATTCATAAATTTTGCAACATAACAGCTGAGGGGTTGGCTGAGGTCTGAAATGCTTAGCTTGCTTATTGTAGGGGAAAATATTTCTTCAGTAATTCCCTCCTTGATGATATATCATGGCATTAGCAGTAAAGTATTGTAGTTTGCATTTTGATGCTATAGTATATTTACAATAAAATACTATAAAATATTTACATAACAATAAGCTAGGCAAGACAGAGGAATAAATTTTCACTGCATCCTAAATATATCAAATAATTTAGACTGGTCTTCTGTTTTCCATAAAATTTTTCTTAAGACACACTTCCACCACAGTATCTATGAGAAGTGAGCTAAAAGACACTTTCACTTCTGATGAAATATTTAATTTTAATGCACGGTCAAAACAAACAAATAACTTTGAATTCAACACTGCTAAAAATGCACCTTTCTGCAAAACATCATGATTTCAGCACTGTGTCTAGTGTAATATTTTACTTATTAAACTGAATATTATATCTATGTGCTCTTTCTTTTCACAGCAGTATCTGTCTCACTGAGTAATGAGAAGTTAGGCAAACAATATAAAACTATGTCTATTCTATGGACTTTCACAGATTTAATTTTGGAAACTGAGTAACAGAAAATGGTTGTAAAATATTTATTGTCTGTATTATATGTACATGAATGGTACTTCTGCTGTTGTAACATGGGCCTGGAAAGTCTACACACACAGAGAAAATTAATTAACTTAGAATTAATTGAAAATATTTTTTAAAAAGGAATGTTGAGCAAATCGTTACTTTTGAAATATATCTAAAAATGTCAGCCTTGCGTGCATCCATCAAAACTTCAATTACATGGCTGACTTCATTGTAAGAACATCCCAAATACTTAGAATCAGTGAGTGTCACCCTAACCTGTCTATATTTTGTACAGAACCACTCAAGAATAGTGCAAAATAAAGCATACATTAAAAAACATGTTATCTCCAAAGAGCTTTAGGAGGCAACAGATTTAAAACACATAATAAGTGCTTAAGTCTAGAGTGATCATACAGAAAGTACTATCTCAGTTGTCCTGAGGAATTTTTAGTGGTCATCATTTCAAACTTATTAATTTTTTGAGCTAACAAAATTAATTCCTTATCCTAAATATAGGAAAGAATAAGTACAACAATAGAAAAATAATTCAGAGCCAAGGTACAACAATAGAGAAATAATTCAGAGCCAAGTCCTCTTGGGCAATTCATGGGTTTAGGAATTGGTATTAAGAAGTGTTTAAAGGAATTTAACATTAGCTTCTAAAAAAAGATCAGCTGAATAACTCAGGGTACACATCTGTAAATATATGATAGTATGTATGATAGATACTTTTCTGCACTGTTACTTAAAAAGATTTGCATTTTTCTTACATATTCTTACATGGCACTTTGTTATACTACTGTGTATAATTTGAATGTGCTATCTGGTAACTTCAGGTATGATCTAAATTAACATTATTTATAGCATATTGGTAAAATACAGTATAAAACATTAACCTTGTTATTGTAAAGTTTCTTCAATTCCACATGTTTGACAGCAGTTGAAAACAGGCTTTTCTAAGTTCCATTTTCTTTAAGGCAAAATACCAAGTAATCAGATGTTCTCAAATACAAATTTTATGGCATTTAGGGGCGAGAAAGTATTTAGGATTTTAATACATTTTTTGTGGGTTTATTTTTCAGTTTATTTCAGTAGAAAATGAGCAGTCTTAGTAGGCATTAGAGGTGGGAGATCACAAGTGCTTAACTAATGACCTCACTTAAATTTCCTGCAAAGTCACTGGACAGATATAGCCGAGTCTGAAGTCTTCCAAAGAGTGTCTGAGTCTAGGACTTAATCACCTTGGACAGATTCTGAAAAATCAACACCTAGCTGGGCTAGTTCAGAATGTGACAGTAGCATGTTCGTTTTGTGTTGTGGTATTAGAACAATCCACCAAGAAATATGGGTCAGGTGTTTGAAATTCTCTTTAATCAGGCATGGCTTTGTGAACGTGATCCCCTGCCCCCCCTGCCCCCAACCTGATTTTTATTTCCCATAACCCTGCTCAAATGATAAATATATGTGTCTGGTCAAAGCAGATTCAGGGGAGACAGATAACAATACAAGAGCCAAGCGCTAATATGAGCAACATGCCCACCTAACCACAGTGCTGGTCAATGTCTGACTCAAGCCAAATTTGGAAGTAACTAACATCTTTAGTCAGTATGCAAGTATGACTATAGGTCAATTATCTTACTCCACAAGTAGTGAACAACCCAGGGTCTGTTGAGCTCTCCTGCACAGCAGCGGACTGCATGCCAGGATCTCCCCTCTCAAGGTTACTCCTTGAGGCTGAGAGATTCCTTGCTGCAACAGATTCTCAGTAAGTAATTAATAGCATGCTAAACTTTGAAATCCTAAGTGATACAAAGGTTTGATTGTGCATACATAATCCTTTAGACATAAACTGTTGACCAAGTCTGGGACTAGTATTGGATCCAGCCACACCTAGGCTCCTCTCTGAGAAGGAGTTTAGGATGCAAGGGGGTCCTCTCTGAACCTTGTGACTCAATGGGAGGGTCTCCCTGACAGTTTTGTCTGATCCTGTCCTCTGTGCAGTAAATATCAAGTGAACCTTGTCATCAAATCTTGTCAAACCACACATTTGTTATCAAACTTTGTTAAATCACTGTTTTATACCAATAAACATATTGGCAATTCTCTCTTGTGAGTGAAGTGCATCACTCCATCTGCGACAGGCTTGAACACACATTCCCACATCAAAAGAGATAGCAGTAGTCATTGTAGCATTGGTATGGGTAGGTACTCACTGTGCATCCTGCAGTGACTCCTGTGCAGTGGGAGTCAGGGACCCGAAGGAGAAAAGAAGCCTGAGACTTGAAATGGAGAAGTCTGAGGTTCCAAACATAGTTCCCAGAATGTGCATAGTTTTTAGAATAGATGTTGAATTGAAGTAAATAGAAGGAAAAGAGAGAAAAAGAGAACTCTCAGACAAAGAAACAAAATCTCAGGTCTTTATATCATCTGGCTGAATTCCCTAGTCAATGCAACAGAACAGTCAGGTTCCCTTTTGCAGTCTCTTTCTGTCTCTATGACTCCTGCCTTCCTGACTGCACAAAGGTCCTATCTGAGAATGTACTTAGGCATAGATAGGGTATGTTTCTGGGACATGGAAGAAACGGTTTCTAATCCGCTCAGTCTCAGGAGCTCCCAGAGACTAAGCTGGTCCATGTCTTGAATGTATGCTCTAATTATCTGGAACCTTACTTCATGTATTAAGGGACCTGTCAAGCAGCCAAGGAGGACCTCAGAGGGCTAGATACCTAGACAATGAAGAAGTGCTGGAAAATGAGTATTATGTCTACCACAAAATATCAAGATACGACTTCTGCCTTTCCTAGTAAAGGGCCAAAGAGCTAAGAGCACTGGTCTCAGGGCTGGCCTGGGCTCACCTTGGCTGGAGCTGGGCTGAGCTGGTTTCAGCTCCTGCCTCAGGGCCAAAATGCCTTTTCCCTCCCCTGCCTGAGCCTGAGCTCCAGCAATGCCTCCATGGGAAGGGTCTGGCAAACCCAGGGAGTCAAACAAGGACTTCTGGGTGAGCTGAGCCTGGGGAGTCTATGGGGAAAGTAGCCAGACAGCAGCAGCCCAGGGTGAGGAAACATATAAAAATAAACCCTACTTGATCCAAGACTGAGCAGTAAGAAAGCATCATCTCTTCCTCCTACCAAACAGAATGAAGAAATACCCACCATCATATTCCTTCTGGTGAAGGCTTCAGGATGCAGACACCTCATTGTAAACTTCTCTCACTCTTTCTGAGGAAAAATGAACTTTTGGTCTTATTACCCACAAGGGCATTGGAAGAATGAACATAACACCAAATAAAAGGGGTAAATGTTAGAAAGTTTTTTTCTTATTATTTTTTTTTTTTCTCCCATAGAGTTGCAGTAGTGCCATTGTAGTTTTTCTGGTTTAGCTTCAACCATTAGAAGATTAAAACTTTAATTAAATGAGCAATGCATTCTTAGCTCCACACGTATGGTGTGTTCGCTTTTGCCTGCAACAAGATTTGGAGTGCAACAGGTGTTCCAAGAAAGTGTTAGATATGGGAGTGCCAAAGTAATAATTTTTAAGGGAGTTTTACTCAACTCCTAAAATCTTTTGAGAGAAAATCCTGTTTGTGTTCTTAATTCTAATTTCTAGATTGAAGTACTCAATTCACCCAATGATGTGCTGCATATCACAATGATTCTTTCTTTGTTGAGCATCCAGAGACAAGATCATGGAAATAAACACAAATCAGTATGCACTTAGGCTCTTCAAGGGCTAATTAGTAGTTTTAAAAAAAACCCATCTTTTTTCCTTGAAAACAGGGCTGTGAAATTACTTTTAGCTTCTTTAGAAATATCATGTGGCATTAAAAAAGTTCAGACATAGTGCCCATTTTCTTTAAAAAAATTGTAAGAAATATTCTAAATATAATGGCAAATGCTAGGTATTATTGACTGCAGATACTTTTTAATACTTCTGAACTTTCATTGGTTTGGAAAATCTACATTTTAACAAGGTTTGTCTAGAAACATTCAGGCCACTCTCATGCTGCAGTATCACATATGCACCCAATGGTAAAACTGTATTTAGACTTGTAAATCTAATTTCGATAGAAATTTCCTATATATAAATCCACAATAAAAAAAAAATTGAGAAAATAGTGGTCAGTTTTACAAAACATGTGAAATGCCTAGGAACATAAGGATAATATGCTTTAAAAAATTACTATTTCCTGTATTCTGTTTTTTTCTAAATCTAAGAAATTACTTTTCAAAAGACCGAATAACAAGAAAACCTGCCTTTAATTAAATTAATAGCACTAGCTGCATTTTATGAACTGAGTTCTACCACATATGCACTGCAATAGCATTTGAACTCACCTTTATAGCTCTGAATAGTACCACTAATATCTGTGCCTAACATAGCATACATGCTTATCTTTATTGACTTCTGCTCCCAACATTTGTCTTACACCGTTGATCCAATGATACAAAGTATAAATATATTTTATAATAATCTTAAACCTATATCTCATCTTGCATTTATTTAATGTTGTATTCTTGTTCAAAGTTCACTGTTCACATACTTTCTATGAATTAAATTCTGGGTCCTCTATCCTTATCTATGGCAATTTATAAGGACCTCAGGGACTGAGCATTCAGGAGTATCTAAAGTCCATAAGTACTCAAGAAAATTTTCATTATTAACATTCCCTGTTTGCCTCAATTTCTAAGTCTAAGCAGTCCTGAAACTTGTCTCATCTCATCAAAGCTGAGAAGCTTCAGAGCTGTATTATGTATAAGTCCTATCAAGATTCACAAACTATGCATTCCTTCATCTAATTCCCCTGAGGGACCTCATGCATCCGATCATACCTACCAGATGGCTTGGTCTTTATGAAACAAAGCAATGGCAACTGCTTTTAGTAAAAACACAGATGGGAAAAATTGAAAACAGCATTCTTCCCTCTGCATAATAACCTTCAAGTTAGAATTCTTACACAGTATGGAAAAACTGGGTCCAGTGCCCTTCACAGCCACTCTTCTATCTTGTGTCTTAACCATCAGGATATAGACTAATCTCCAAAGAAGCTGTTCCAGTGCAGAAAAGAATTTATATATTACTACCATGAAAATAGGCAAAATGAACATAACTTTGAAGTTAATGTAAAACACTCACCTGGAATTCAGGAGAATTCATTATTTTCTTGTTTGAAGAATTATCACTATTAAGTAGCCAGTCTGTGGACTTCACTAGAAGTCATGCTTCATCATGGTGACTCCTGGAATTCCACCAGAGTTGCTCACTTGTTTCTTCTCTCTGATTTCATGTATCTTTGATTCTTTTCTGAATTGCAGAATCAACTGAGTGATGGTCTGTTACTTCTTATTAACAGCAAGCATTACCTTCTTCTAAAGCAATCTAGAAGGTTCTGTCTTGTCTCATAAATATCGTAAGAACCTTTCCATTATTAGTCTGCTATTGAAATAAATAGGAATTTAGGAGTTGAAATAAAATTGAGAATCTAAATGCACTTGTTGGATTTGGAAACATCCACAAAGATAGTTAGGCAATGAAATAGAGCCTGCAGCTATAAATTTGTAAGAGAATTCACAGCATTCAGACTACCATTCAATACCTTGAAGAGTGGTATTTATAAAACTCAGTGAGTGGAATAGGTTAGCTAATTAGCTATTAGCTAATCAGAAGAAAATGAGGAGAGGAAGAAGTTGCAGGTATCCAAAGTCAGGTACAAACAAATCTCAGTTGGATTTTTTGCTCTGAGGATTTATTTTCAGATACGGTCAACTGTTAAATCAAAAACACACAGAAATTGTAACATCTAGTTGTCCCATACTTCTGTCTGATGACAGCCCACTTGCTTCTCACAAGTTCTTAAAGGAAATTAAACTATATCATCCTGTCCTGTTCAATCTAAACAAATCTTCTTACTCTCAGTTTATAGGTGAGTGGAACATTTCAATGTGTGAATAGGCTATTGAGATCTGTACTTACAAGTACAGTACTATATCACTCTCCACCTTCTGTTGCATACCCAGTTTTCCCAAACCAGCTCACTAGCTTCAGCCCGGATTATTTCCCATCTCAAACTCAAATCTAAACTTAAGTTCTATTCCACACTTCTCTAAGATAAAAATGCCTCATTCCTCTCTGCCTTTTTTCCTCACCTGGAGGGTAGATCCTGGCACTACCTTTGGTTCTGTGTACCATGATCCACTGCAGGTGCAGTGCTGTGGGACGAAAGTCTTCTCATAGTATTAGCCATGGATCAGTGGAGCAGATCAAGAAAGAGTCTTGCATACTAAGGGCTCTCCATGGACTGTATGTTGTAGAGAGGGAAATGTCCTTGTCTATGTAAAATATATACACAATGAAGAGGTATCAACAAGTTAACAAGCCCCATCACAGACCATTGATTATCCTGGTGATTGGTAGAAGATCTGTGTGATAGATTCAAACCAGATAGAATAGGGTTTGGATAACAATCCCTAATACATTTCCTTAATGTGTGCCTTTAGCTACTAGAAATAAAGGGACACTAGCACCAGACACTCTCCAAAAGGTTTGTCTGTGACTGTCTTATGTGTAGTGCTTGATTTGGTAGAGTAAGTGTGCTCTCAAATCACTGAAGAGCTGTAGTGGTTTAGCCTCTGCCGGGGTCTGAGACCACGCGGCCGCTACCCCTCCCCCACAAAGTGAGTGAAATACAAAGCCCCAAGACTGAAATAAGGAAAGGTTTAATACAACAGTGCAATAGCAACACAACAAACCACAACAATAACAATAACAGTAATGGTGATACCAATGAACAGAGCAAAATAGCTACCAAATACAGCAGTGGGAAGCACGATGTACAAAACCACGAGTGCACCGCGCTCCCGCCAGGAAAATGTGACCTGCCAGGATGTGACGTCCGCATGGTATCTGAATAACCCGGCTAGAGCTCCCCCCCACTGCTGGGGAAACTTAACCCTATCCTGGTTAAACCAGGACAAGAGCTAAACCTTATTTGCAAAGAAATTTGCCCTAAATCCATGCTGGAAGCTCAGTAGGTATAAGTTAGCACTCCTAGTGTCTTGGTAGCCATGGGCCTTTGCAAAACTTCACAGGTCTGCTGGTAGAACTGTAGAATCCTGTGGAGTTAATTGGCAGCTCATCAGGGGTTTGGAGGTGCTAGGGTGACATATTGGAGTATAGATTTATAAACAGGGTGAGACATATTATGAATGTATGTTATGTCAGCTGATGCATAGTAAGTATGAAGTAATTTGAGATAGTTGGGGAGAGAAGCTTCTACATTTTACTACAGGATAATAGCAGGTATATGGGCAATTACTGCAAGTCCTAAGGTCACACAGGAAATCCCTTAGCAAAGATTTTTAAATCCAGCTTGAAGTCCACATGCATACAATCACCTTTCTTTGCTTCTCTTTTCATTTAAATGTGAATATTTCAGAAAGGTTATTCAGTCCTGCATTAATCAAGCAGTATGTTTCAGCAAGCCTTGTAGGAGTTGCATGAAAGGTGAGGTTACAATGATTATCAGTATTCCCTATACCTTACCTGCAAAGCAAGTCTTGATACACAGACTGTAGGAAAACACGAGCTTGAAGTCAACTACTGTTGATTTCAGGGGGAATTGCTCAGCCCCCAGCCACTCTATTTAAATGGGAGACAACATGGGCTAACTGCATAAGATATGAATGCTGTCAGCTTCCCAAATGGGTGGCTTGTAAGAATGGAGTCAAAGCTTTGCTTTGAGCTCCTGCAACTGCGTATTTCTCTCTCTTCTTATTTTTTCTTTTTTTCCTTTTCTTCCTTTTCTTTTAGTTTGCCAATATTTTCTCCTTATTTTTCTAATTAAATTGGCTGTAGTTCAATAGAAAAACATCCCAGTCCATATGTCACTGTGTTCATTCCAGGCAACTGTGGTAAAAATATACAAACCTCTTCTATGCTTTTTCAGTAGACTGTAAAAGAACTGTGTTTGTTAGTTATGTGATTAAAGCAAAATACAATTTTTGTTTTGTTTTAAAGCAAACTAAAACCGTCTCTTGAATACGTAATCAGGCTTCTTAAACAAATTTAAAAAAAAATTTTGTTATTATTTCTGAGGTTTTTTTCCTCTATCTTTCACAAATGAGGCCACACACCTGAATTTCATTCAGTCAATGAACCGTGAACAGGTAAATGTCTGCTTCACTTCCATTCCCCACTGCACTTCTGGTTAGATATATGCTACTTTTCCAACAGATATAAGTTACCTAGGAAGAAATCTACTACTAATATTATTGCATTTCTGCCATCACTGGGATGATCATGAGACATTTTAAAACTGGAGTAAAGGGGACTGGCTTTAGATTTCCACAGCCAGAGTACTCTGAAGTAAGTCCCAACAGTGAGCCAGGAGTGTTTCTATATTATACCCTCACTCCGAGGTAGTAACAAATTCCCATGGATTTGTAGGAAGTAAAATGTAACAATTTCACATCTTTTCTACTGGTAACAGTTCCACACTGGATTTTAAATGCATTCAGATTAAAGGAATATTTATGCTCATGCATACTCAGATACTTCCTTCTATAGAGGGACCACTTCCTGTAATTCTAACCACTTAATTGTTTAACAGAACTTGTCTTTGTGTTTTTAAAATCTGGTATTGCTTCATGTTTTTCATATTCATATTTCAGCAGCTTTTCTACATCTGGATTCCTAATATTGACACCCAGGCAAATTTGGCTACATATATTTCTGCATAAGTGCAAAACTACTTCCTGGAT
This sequence comes from Strix aluco, assembly GCF_031877795.1. Taxonomy (NCBI): domain Eukaryota; kingdom Metazoa; phylum Chordata; class Aves; order Strigiformes; family Strigidae; genus Strix; species Strix aluco. The sequence goes on from NC_133935.1 coordinate 68,642,049, forward strand.
CTACTTTCTTTGGTTTATCTTTCCTACTCTCCTTAAGAGCATAGGAAAGGCCATACATACCTAAACTTACTGTCCTGGTCAGTAGTCTGTCTCTGTAATAAATTCAGGGAAATAGGGATCATTGTTATTTCCTCAGATATACACTCCCAAATTCTTGCAATCTGAATCAGGGATTATTAGCACATTTTTGCTTTTAATAATCCTTGATGAACAACTTTCCTATGAATTTATCAGCTTTCCTTTTAGAACTCATAAAACTTTGGGTTCCATATCATCCCATGGAAACATTTTTGAAGTTTAATTTATGACAGCTTCCTGTTTCTCTTTTCTGCCTATTTATTGAGATGTGGAAAAAAAGGGAACCTGAACTGCACATAACAGTCAAGATGTCAATTCACCATGGATTTAAGCAGGAGCATATTGACATTCTGTATTTCGCTCTCTACTCGTTTTTTAATAGTTCCTAACATCTTGTTTACTTTTTTGACACCTATTGAAAGCCTAGCTGAAGTTTCATAGTGCCATCCACAGAGTCTTGAATAGCTCCTTCATGAATTGCAGCAGTTGATTTAGAGACTCTGAAATAATAGATGTTATTTATAGTTACTAAGAAATGTAAAAGACTATTTTGTCTGGCTATAAATACAGGTATCACTAGTATTTTGGTTACAGATTACTGTATTTTATTTTATATATTTTATTATATTAATTAAATTGGATCTCTTATTCTCCTAATATCACATTTTTATGTCATCTTGGTAGAGTTCCCTCTTGCTCACTTTTTTTCAGAGAATCTTGGATGTAAATCTCTCCCTAAGAAATCTGTGATTGTTATTTTGCTATGAATGTTATAAATAACTCATTAAACTTCCAGATTATCTCATCTGTTGCCAAAATGGAATCAAGTGGTATAAATTAACTAGCAATTACCATGCAAAACTTCTGATGTACTTCAAGTAACAATTGTTCATATACTTTGCTATTTTATGCATTAATCTGCAAATCTTTCTCTTTGTCCTTATGTCTTGAAATTGAGTCTGTCTTTGCACTCTCAAGTTTCATTCCATACTTAACAACTCCCTATATTAATACTTTTAGCCTTTTTAACCTACTGCACATAAATGAATTCTACATTCTCCACTTCTGTTTGAATATTCAGTGTAGAGATGTAATTAAAATCTATTGAAGAAAAATCTGAATGAGAGGGAATGAGCCTGTATACAACTGGACAGTCTCTGAAATGGAGAAAAGAAACCAAACTGAAATTAGGTCATTTTCCTCCGTCTTCCTTTCTTATCTACTTAATCCAGGTCATATGGTAGGGTACAGTCCACATAGCTCCTTTTATGACTGTAATTCTTTTTTAAATAGTTGGAATTAAGCCTACTGAAACTACCAGAAGATACTATCAGGAACAGGGATGTGTAGTAATGACATGGTTCTGTAGCATCCCAGATTTTTTATTTTGATTATCACAGTGCCTATAAGATGCAGTTGTGGCCCTGTTGAAATTAATGATTTTCTCATTAACCTCTAATGGTGCAGGATATTATACATTTTGTATTCACAGTCTCCACACAGATGAATGGTTCCTTATAGACTGTGCTTCGGACAAAATATAACGATAATGTTCTCTGCCATAAACAACCGTGAGTTTCAGCAAATTTAGATTCTCATAGAAATTTTCAACAGGCTTAACTGTCTTAGTTTCAAGATGCTTAATCCCGATTTGAAATTATTTTGAATCAATGAGATCATAATCAAATCTCTTATGAGGACGTGAATTTGATGGTAAATATAAGCAGAAGTCTAAAGAGTCATTCCAGAAATAGTTCACCTAAGGATTACTTGTCAGTAAAGAATTTAACATTTTTTCTGGGATCATCAATGCTACTGTTTGCTACTATCTGTTAGGATCTCAAGAATTTTTAGTTGCAAAACAACAAAAAATCTGGGCAACAGTTAACAGCACAAACAGCAAGATTAGTAGATCTAGACTCACACAAGCAACTCTATTCCTGAATAACACAGCCTCGTAAAATAATGTAAAACAATTTAAAATAACAAATTAATTGACAGTTTTTGACAAAAGTCTGCAAATGGGATGGCGAGAGATCCATGATAGTCCTGAGGAGCATCAATGTGCAGACTCACAACTTTTTTCTGTTCTGCCATTTGCAGTCACTTCCAAGGGACTGCTCCCTGCATTCAATAGCTCAGACCTCTGTGGGATAGCAATATTCTTTCCTTCAGCATATCCCTGTTGTTTTGGGTATGAGTGATCTGAAGGGATGGGAAGGCACACACCAGGCTCTAAGTAAGTAGAACTGAGGAAGTGGAGTGGCTGATATATCAGCAGGGGACCTATTATATGCTGATTCTGACCTTCAGACAGAAACCTATTCCAGTATTACACATTTGTTTAACTCTTGCAAGCATTCAGAAGAGCACTCATTTTTATCTGATCAGAAACACAAGCTACTTTGTTTCAAAAAGATGCTGTCCTTTTAGCTTGAATTATATCTTTCTGTTCTTGAGTATAGAAGTCAAGGGAACACTAAATACCAAGGACGAAGGATAAAAATCAGAATAGTTTCAGATAAGAGGTAAGCTGAACAAAGACAGCTGTAAAGTAATTTCTATATTTAGGAGAATTTATAAGCAAAGGACCTGATCCTGGAAGATTTAACTGCATAGAGTTGCTAAATTTTAAGTGTTGTTAGAGCATTCTCCAATAAATTTGAAGGCAAGTCCTTAAGAAATCAATCATATACATATGTACACATATGCACAGGCATACACACACATGCTTTTTTCACTGTAATATGCATGCTTTCTGTCAAGAACTTAGAACAAAAAGGATCTTTTTTATAGACACTTCAGGCTCAGTGAGCCTGGGTCTTGATGCAGCTCAGTGAAAGACAGAGGCATTCTTCTGTCGGTTTTGACTCTTTTTAAGTGTTATTTTTATGAATGCCATTTTTGGCACTATGTGAGCAAGCCCCTTTTCAATTAATGGTCCCTCTTTGGCAAGTCATGGTCAGTCACAAAGGCATGTCACATTACATTATAAAATATGTGTAACTTATATTATGAAATACCAGTGCAACTTGGCATGATTCACCATACCAGGGAAAAAAAATTAGGCTTATAACATTCAAAAGGCATCCACTTTGGGTTGTCTGAGTAACTTGGCACTGTTGACAGGAAAAGGAATAGAGATTATTGTGGGTTTATTTAATACTTCTTTAGTACTTTTTAAGACTCCTGGGAACATGATGAAAATAGTTTGGATACGCTCCCACAAATAAAGTATTCCCAAAAGTTGCTCTTCCTAAAATCATGTTTCATATCATTAAACAATTAGAATTCCCAGATGGTTGAAACCTGTGAAAGCAAGCATCAATAGCATTGTTTTTAATTACCCATATTACTATATTGTTTCTAAGCTATGATTGTAGACCATAGATATGGAACAAGGAAAAAGACCTAACCTTCCTCAAAATCTCCTAGGATGATCTGCAATGGTCAAGTTAAGCCCTATAATGTTATTTACATATATTCTTTTAGGTAAGTCCTTACTTAAAAAAAAAAAAAAAAAAGAAAAAGAAAAAAAAAAAGAAAGAGGAAAAAGAAGAAAAGGGGAAAAAAAGACATTGTGCAAGAATAATGCTGTCCTCTACAGCAGCTGTCCAAGGGAAACTACAGATATGTCATTCATTTCAGCTGGGCAGTAATGTACTTCAGTCTTTTGATCAAAGCTATGAGTTTTGACCAAAATTACAAATTATTTTCCTCAGGGGTAAATATTGGCATTAACATTGTTTAATATTTTCATCAATGATCTGGATGTTGAGAAAGAATGCACCCTTGTTAAGTTTGTGGGTGACACCAAATTTCAGGGCAGAGCTGATTGCTGGAGGAGACGTCTGCCTTCCAGAGAGATCTTGACAAGTGTTCCATTCAAGGTGACTAATTAATTTGGTAAGAGATGAATCCCCTTGCGTTCTATCTGGTCCTCAAAGATTACAGGGGCTAGGGGCAGCTGGACTTATCTCTTAACAGGTAGGCCAATTATTGCCAGAGAGGGCTGTCCTGTACAATGCACTCTGATATTTGATGATTGAGATACCCTTGTGCTAAATTAAGGTGATATAATGATCGATTGAAAAATTTATTAGCAGCAGAAGCTATATTTTAACAGAAGCCAATTAAACCTTTTAAAGCTAATGAAACCCTGTTAAAGCTCTGTAAACAGTTAGCAACAGTTGTTGGAAGTGTGGGAAAAGCAAAAAATCTGCAAAGCACACATTTCCTTAACACATGGTGCCCAGAACAAACACAGGATGGGATAGAGAGCCAGTGATTTGTGTTACTATGGCATCAAGGAGGAATGCAAAGTGAGGTGGAGGTTGTGCGGTCCAATTCTTCCACTTTTCTCAAGGAACATTTGACATGACTATGCAGATTTATCTCCTGCTCTTCCCCTTCTCTCAAGGACTGTTTTGCAGTACTCTGCAAACCTTATCTCTCATTCTTCCTCTTTCCCCACAAAAAAACAGAACACACCTTGCACCAAGGAATGTGCTGTGTCGTTACTCAAGAAACAATGGCTTGACCACAGTCCCACCCACTCACACATATATACTTAGATAAATACTACCCCAAGTTTGTATCTAACTCGGAGGGACAATAATCCGATACCAAATCGGAGGGACAGATTGACGGGTTTGTGCTCCTCACCCCCCACCCCAGAAGGAAAGCCTTCTGGTAAGATTTGGGCCCTCGGCTATGCCAAGTGATTACCCAGGAATTAAGTGCATGTGATTGCAATTGGTTTTTTTGTGCGTAGTGCTATATAGCCAACCTGCAGTTTGTGCATTTATTGTAGGCAATCTCAAAGAATCTGTAGATGTTGCATAAGAATAAACCATACTATTTGTGAACCTGACTGCTTCTCTTGAATGCAACCGGACCTACAACATATGGGCTGTTTGTGCATCTGGTGTCAGGCCTGTAATTATGGCCATAATTGGCATACTTATTAAGAGATAAATCTAGCCGTCCCTAGCCTGTCTAATCTCTGAGGACCAGCTAGAACACAAGGGGATTCATCTCTTACCAAATTAATTCATTACCTTAAATGCAACAACAGTGGAAAGTAAATTTATAAAACAGTGGATAATATTTTAAAAAAGGGCTGAACGGTCTGTAACATATAAGAAAGGGTGTCCTGGTTTTGGCCAGGATAGAGTTAACTTTCCTTGGGCTGAGAGGGAGCACAGCTAAAGGGATCATTGGAGTATTTCATATCATGTGACGTCATGCTCAGTATATAGGCGGACACCTCTCGTTCGCATTGTTTTTTGGCTTCTGGGTTGGTGTGGGGGTATTTTCTGGTGCAGTTGGATGGCTGCTGTGGCGGGGTGGGCTGTGTACCTGTTTCCACACTTGGTAAGCCACTGCTGCATTTTACCAGTTTTGGACTTACTATTGTTACTGTTGCTCTACCTCTATACTGACTCATGGATGGTGGCAAATGCGCTGTGGGGGTGGTTACAGCAGTGGAAACGGAGCAACTGGCAGCGCAGAGGCAAACTCATCTGGGATGCTGAATTATGGCAAGATATTGCTGCTCGGTAGAGAATCTGGTTGTGAAAGTACACCACGTAGACACTCATGTACCCAAGAGCCGGGCCACTGAAGAACATCAGAACAACCCACAGGCGGATCAGGCTGCCAAGATTAAGGTGGCTCAAGTAGATCTGAACTGGCAACATAAGGGTGAACAATTTATGTCTCGCTGGGCCCATGACTCCTCAGGCCATCAGGGAAGAGATGCAACATATAGATGGGCCTGTGACCAAGGGGTGGACTTAACCATGGATGTTATTGCACAGGTAATCCATGAATGTGAGATGTGCTACAACTAAGCAAGCCAAACAGTTAAAACCCACTTGGTATGGAGGACGATGGTTAAGATATAAATATGAGGAGGCCTGGCAGATTGATTATATCTTGCTCTGTGAGAGACTGAAATGTCAAATGATTGTCTCAAAGCTTGCTTGTGTCTGTGCAAACCTCAAGGACAAGCTGCAGCCTTTGGATTACAGGAATGTCACCCAAGGAAGCAGGAGTGTATTGCAGTTGCCTTGTCAAACTTGTTAGACAAGCCTCAAAGGGGCAGACATGGACTGAGGGAAACCAAATGTTTTCCATCCTATAGCCATTTGTGGCTTTATCGTTTATGCCAGACACCATGCATGCATTGCTAATGAACTGATAAGAGGCGAGCATTTCTGCCCCAGAAGCCGGATGCAGCAAAAACCTGTGGGACAAGAGAAAGAAAAACTAAAGGTTGGCAGATATGCTAATCAGTTGATATGATGAACTTAAAAAGGCAACAGAAAACTCTGATCCATGTGCACCTACCACCGAAGAACTGAAGACTGACGACCAACGGGACGCCGCTGGATCCATGGTGGTGACTATTCTTGTGATCCTGTCCCTCATGCTTGCTTGATTTCTGTCTTTTCCTTCTATTCTGTCCTATCACTACCCCTCTTCACTTTTTAATAATAAGAATCTGGTTTGGGCGTATGGCATTTGACCTTGTTTGTGGCTTAATCTCACTCTTAGCATCATATCGACACCTGTCTCAACATTGGATCAGGACACACTCCCACAAACTTGACACGGCAAACACTATGTGCTTACAACGGTGGAAGCAGCCACCGGTTGGTTGGAAACTTATGCCATGCCCCATACCACTGCCCAGAACACCATTTTAGGCCTTGAGAAGAAAGTCTTATGGCGGCATGGCATGCCAGAAAGGATTGAGTCAGATAATGGGACACATTTCTGAAACAACCTCATAGACACTTGGGCCAAAGAACATGGAATTGAGTGGATATACCACATTCCTTATCATGCACCAGCCTCTGGGAAAATTGAGCGATACAATGGGTTGCTAAAAAACTACACTGAGAGCAATGGGTGGTGGAACTTTCAAACACTGGGACGTGCATTTAGGAAAAGCCACCTGGTTAGTCAATACCAGAGGATCTGCCAAGCAAGCTGGCCCTGCTCAATCAATCCTCCTACATACTGTAGATGGGGATAAAGCCCCCATAGTGCACATTAAAAATATGCTGGGGAAGACCATCTGGGTTACTCCTGCATTGGGTAAAGGTAAACCCATGCATGGGATTACTTTTGCCCAAGGACCTGGGTGCATTTGGTGGGTAATGCAGAAGGACAGAGAAGTCCAATGTGTGCCTCAAGGAGATTTGATTTTAGGTGAAAATAGCCAACAAATCGAACTGTCAAATAACTCTGTTATTGCAATTGGTGCCTCGCAAGATCCTCCTGACACATCCAAAGCCTCCTGCTCCACTGACTGAGCCAACTCCACTTCATTCCTCCAGCCTTAAAGATTGTCATGACAGATGGAACCCAAAGTTATGGACTAAAGGAACTCAGCAGACATTTTGGAAGGATGGCCCATAGACTAAGAGAATGATATCTGTGAGACCCAGAAAAAGGGGTGGTGATTCCTCAGAATGTATTTAGAACCTGAGCATAGAGTAAATGGTATGGAATAAGGGGTGGAGACTGTCCTGGTTTTGGCCAGGACAGAGTTAACTTTCCTTGGGCTGAGAGGGAGCACAGCTAGAGGGCTGGGTCCGGATCGATCATTGGAGTATTCCATATCATGGGACGTCATGCTCAGTATATAGGCAGACATGTGCTCTCTCACGCCCTGTTTAGGTTTCCGGGTCGGCGTGGTAGGATTTTCTGGTGCGGTCAGATTGCTGCTGGGGGGGGGGCGGGCTGTGTACCTGTTGCCGTGCTCAGTAAGCCACTGCTGCATTTTACCCATTTTGGACTTACTGTTGTTACTGTTGGCTTTTGTTACTATTAGTAATTTTTTTTTTTATTCAACCTATGAATTTCTTCTTTTGTTCCTCTCCTGTTTCACCGGGGAGGGGTGGGGGGGGAAGTAAACAACTGGCCACATGGCGATTGGCTACCAGCTGAGTTCAAACCACAACAAAGGGAGAAAGTTAGAAAAATAGAGGTGGAGGAGACATCTGGATCACCACCCTCAGTTCCAGCAACATTTCTGGTCCAGTTCCTGGTCTTGTTGGCAACGGTGGTAGGCACACACCGAGATATGGCCTGCTGTTCCTTAAATACGTTGGCTCATTTACATATGATGAGGGAGGAGGGCAGGTCCCCTTGTGCTCATTTACATTTAAAGCTAGGAAAAGGGAGGGCTTTTCTGGGCTCATTTACATGTGAAGCGAGGGAGGGAGGTGTTCAGGTACTAGTGCCTGCCTCTAGTCTTGCTTCTTATGCTAATTACAGACACGCCTCTTGAGGACTTATATGGCTCTTGAACACCTGTTCAGCTTATGTAACTCGATCTTTTGTGCAGGCACCACTGGGGGTGGTCGCAAAGCCCCTTCCTCACATAAACTCCGTGAGCTGTTTTGCCCAGCAACGAGGAACCGCACGCCCTCCAGCACGCCCCCCCCGGCAGGCATGAGCTGCCCGCCTGCTACCCCTGCTCACTGTGCTATGCAGACACAATGTTTGAGGCATTAGCTTCTTCAGTCTTTCACAACAAGATGGAAGAATTGGCCTACTAGGAATTTCATGGAGTTCAACAAAGTCCTGCACTTGAAGCAGAATGACCCCATGAAATTGTCCGGGCTGAGCAATAACTCTGAAGAGAGGGAACCTAGGTGTCCTGGTGAACAACAATTTGAATGTAGGTCAGCAGTGTGTTCCTTTGAGATGGTGAAGCTTAATCATATGCTGAGCTACATCAGCAAAGGCATTGCTAACAGGTTGGGGGAAATGATTACTCCCATCTATGCCTCTGCATCAAGAATGATCCACTTTTGGCACAAAAATATCAGCAAATATGACTGTCAAAGTGCTACCAACATGGCTGGAGAATGGAGTGCAAGACATACAAGGAGTGACTGAAGGAATACGGTTTGGTCAGCTTGAGAAGAAATGGATCAGGGGTCTAATAATCTTCAGGTATCTAATGGTGAGAGGTTAAAAATCGGATGGAGGCTGACTATTCTTTAAAGTATACAACAACAAAAAATGACAATGGTCACAACCTGCAACAGGGAAATTCCAACTGTGTATGACGAAAAAACATTTTCTTAATGAGACTGTTTAAGCACAAGAACAGAGAGGCTGTGGAATTTTCATCCATAGAGGCTTTCCTAATTTGTCTGAACTTTTGAAGCTAGCCCTGCTTTGAGCTGGATGTCAAACTTGACAACCCCAGAGGTTCCTTCAAACCTTAGGTTTTCTGATGATGCTGAGATTTTTTTTCCCTAGATCTGGGACACATTGTGGTCTTAAGTCTGAAATTTTAGGTTCAGCACAAGTCATCAGGTTTGCTAGAAGATTTCTGAATAATTTTTCATGGACAATGATATACAGGAGATCATCCTGTAATTAATAATCTACTGTAGCTTAATTTCTAAAACATTGTGAAGGGGAGTGGTTATACAAGACCTACTGTTGGCCAGTATTATTGTGGGGAAAAAAGCCATTAAAATTATCAGTTGGTTGCTTGTTTGCTTGCAATGGAAACTAAAGACTAAAAGACAGATACAATATCACTCTGATTGCATTCATTACATAAAAAAAAATCAGGTACAAAAAGTATGTGAGCTAAGGAGCTAGAGAAACTATATGCCTAACTTAGGTATCTAAAATTAGATAAAATTAAGACAACTCTTCATTTCCAGATAGAAGATCACATGAAAAGACAGTAAGGAATGAGATAATATAATTATTTGTGTGTATACAGTTCATTCTCTTCAGAGGAACAGTTGCCGGTTAATTACAGGCTGTGAACTCTTTATATGCATCATGGAATGATCCATGAGGGCATTTGGGGAAAGATTTCACAGCAAGGGGCAGACAATCAGATTCTCAGATGATGTAAATCAGTCCTTTTACTTCTCTCAGGATACACCATTGCATTCCATCAGAAAATCTAGAGAACAGATACCAAATATACAGCTTCATACAGTTAGAATATGACATATTTGTATTTATCTTTTAAATATTATAGTAAATTTAGTTAATTCTGCCAGTTAAACCAGTTCTACAGGTTTGCAGCATTATGTACAGGACCTGAATTTTGTTTCTTAATGGTGTTATCTCATTCTCCAAGTCTTTGCAGGTACAGCAACAACAACAACAAAAAGGTAGCCTGAAGCTATTCTGTGATCTTGTCAGATCTTATCAGCTCAGAAAAGTTGGTTGTGGTCTGTAGCTGTGGAAGCTTCCGTAGGAAAAAAAATGAGTTTAAGGGATGCCTGTATCTTCTGAGTTTCAGTCTGGTAGTGCTACAGCAAATGGTTTCAACCTTGACTCCATGTTTTCCAGTTGATTTTTTTCCTGATTTAAGTTGTTTCACTTCATGTTCCTGCCTTCCCTGAGTTTGACTGACTTCCAGCTTTCTCTATGGGTAAGAAGACAGAAAGAAGAAGTTCATACTCTGCTTGTCTCCTACACATAGAGAATAGTTTAGCTTTACATGGTTCTATAGCTGCATGCTATACCCATGCAAATAATTTAGCAGATTGTCTTTTTTTAATCTTTAGAAATAACTTTTTGGTAACAAAGATGGACATGAAGATAAAAAGAAGACTAGATGAGGGAAGATTGTATGTAGAGAAGAAATAGAGACAAAGTTAAAAAGGCAAATACATGGAGAAATATATGTGTATCCCGTTAATCTGAATTCTAGTTCATAAATTCAGGGGTTAACTCTTATTTGTGTATTCCTGGCTTCATTACACACATGGTTTGTTGTTCAATGGAGGACCTAATATAGTAGGACATGCTGGGGATTAAGAGGTAAAGAATGAAGGAACTTTATACATGGTTGATAATGTAGGAGGGAAGAAAAGCACACAATGTATAGAAAGAAAAAGAAGAAAATAAAAGTGATGAAAGAAGAAAAATAAAGATGCCAAAGGAGGTGGAGTAAAAGACAAATAAAGAAGGAAAAATTTGAAAAAGAATGAAACAAGACAACTAAATGTAACCATAATGTTAGCTAGGACACTTAGCTGACATGTAGTCACCTACAAACTAGCATCTAACCTCAGGTATCTTAACCTCAAACTGCATCCTAGCCGCAGTGCTTAAAAACATCATTAATACACATATGTTTTCTGTAGCTGGTGTCTACACATCTTTACAGTTTATGTGTTTACAAAGATTTCCTTACTTCTGGTCTTCCTCATGGCTCCTGTTTCTTCCACAAAAATAAAAAAGCCACTTAGCAGAATCAGACTGAAGGTACATCTAGCCCACCTCTTGCCCTTGGTAGCATTCAGAAGTAGATAGTTAAGGAGCAGTATAAGAACTCTTGATATGGAAATATTTATTGAATTCCAAAATAATATGTTCACCATTGTACAGAATAGAGGAATACCTGTATTTTGTTCCTATTCTCATTCCGTCCTGAGGGCAGCTGGGGCGGTTTATTTTATGGGCCAGCTGAGCACTTCACTGTGTAGCTCAGAGGGAAAAGTCTGTTTCCTCAGCACCCTTCTTTATTCATTTCCATCATCCTATGCTTCCTGTGAAAGGGTGTGGGGACAGAAGCAATTTTGTGATAGTGCTAGTTCTCTTCAACAGCAAAGCCTGCAATTTTGCTTGGACTTCACTGTATCGAAGATGTTTAGAATTCATCTGTGTAAGCATGAGACATAATACACTCTTTTTCAGAATGCAGGTAAGTTAAAAGAACATGTTCAGTTTATGTCTAATTTAGAACTCAGCTCTGAAAAAAAAAAATCTTATTTGGGTCCATTATATCAAAGAATAAAAGTAAAGGCAGAAAAGAGAGAGAGACAGCTCTTCAGAATATGGGGGGTCCATCAAGTACAGAAAATACATCACTTAAAAAAAAAAGTATGTGCTTTCTGTAAGCAAGCTTTGATAAAAACAAATTAAATTTCAGATAAATCTAAACTATCAATAGGTATCTGTAAATCCTGGGGAAAAAACCATTAGAATATATGAAAAAAATCTAGATCCTTTTGTCCAGGAGGTTCAGAAACTGCATTGTGAGGGCTGTTCCAGTCCCACTTATGTTGTAAGCCAGGATCCACAGTAAACTTTGAGAGTGCCTCCACAGAGAGAGGGGAAAGCATGCTATAGACTGCTCTCCTGAGGCACACACTACAGTTTCCGTTTTTGGTACAGTACTGTTCTTTTTAGATGTATTTGTTGATAGAGCTCATTGATTTCTGTTGAGATTTCTGTTGAATAGCACCCTGGTAAGTTTATAAGGAGATGCATGAGAGATACTGCTGTTATTATTTCATGACCTGGAAGACCTTTCCGAGATCTAGAAAGTAATCTTAAACAATCAGTGCTCAGACTGCACTGTGATGCATATAAGCCCTTAAAAATGCTGTAGGAGTATCTTTGTAATTCTTTTAAGTACCTGTCATTAATGTTAGCATATCTAATTGACTTGTGCCGCTCAGTACTCTGAGACTTTTTTATTGTTTTGAATATTTGGCACATATATATCAAATCATAATACCTGCCAAGAAGTACTTTCCTTTGTGAAAGGAAAACATCATGATCCCTTTAAGAGTTTGTCTCTGTGATTATGTCTTTAGTACAGCCATCATGAAGAATGAGAAAAAGGAATATCTCTTTTATTGTGTGAAAATTTAAGTTCCTTTGGTTTATTGCAACCACCTTCAAGTGTTACAGTATTGATTATTTAAATATATGTTGCTGCTCTGAGTATTTTCATGCTGACTGACAGATCCCATTACTTTATCTGCTGAGGAATTCAGATTTGTTAAAGTTATGAAAAACAGCACTGTGTACGAACCATCAATCTTGCTCCGTTGTTAGTGCTGAGATGTTATGGAGACAGCTGGCATTTCCTTGACATGTTGTACGATGTCCCCAAAATCTCTCATCTTTCCAGACTTGGCAGAAGAAAATTAATCGCGCAGACAGTGATTTGTCATTTTGAGGATTATCCAGGCAGCCCAGTAACACTGAAAGCAGTAAATGTGCTGTTCGCCATAGTAATTTGTGCACAGGTTCCGCAGTGCCCAGAAGGGCCGCGGCGGCATTTGGCGGGCTGCGCAGGCAGGTTAATGGCTCCAGTGAAGCGGCGGCACGGCCCGCGCCGGCCCTGCGCAGCGCCAGCAGCGCCTGCAGGTGGCAGTAGAGCACCGCGGCGGCGGCATCGGGCCGGGACAAGGACTGCTAAATCTTAATTTTGTGTTTCATCCAACGGTATCCTTGTATTTTTTAGGAGGAAATAGCTACTGTTAAGGTAGGACAGCCTTTTAAATAGCTGAAATAGCCGATGTGATGGAAAGAATGATGCATCAGGAAGGAATTATAAATCACACCTTCAAAAGCTATCTTGTATTTCTTGTCTGGAATGCTGGTTACATTTGCTGTTTCACGTTTAAATAGATACTCAAGGCTTAACACTAGCCTTAATGTGTTGGACACTTGATTTTAAATTGGTATTGTAGAATTAAAGTGAAGGTAATGTAGGAAGACCTGTACCTGTTCAACGACATTCATAAAAGCAGATCAGATCACAGAATCACAGAATCATCTAGGTTAGAAAAGACCTTGAAGATCATCCAGTCCAACCATTAACCTAACACTGACAGTTCCCAACTACACCATATCCCTAAGTGCTATGTCAACCCGACTCTTAAACACCTCCAGGGATGGGGACTCCACCACTGCCCTGGGCAGCCCATTCCAACCCTAACAACCTGTTCTGTAAAGAAATGCTTCCTAATATCCAGTCTAAACCTTCCCTGGCACTACTTGAGGCTATTGCCTCTTGTCCTGTCGGTTATTACTTGATTAAAGAGATTCATCAACCTGGGGAAAAAAAAATAGTGAAAATATTAAAAATAGAGTGAGAAAACTAACTTCATTCTCCACAATTCCCTAAAAAGCTGGTGATGTGTTTGTCAGGTGTGCAAACAGAACCTGACTGTCTATCCAGTAGTAGATACAAAATGTGTGGAGGATTTGTGAAATTTTATGAAGCCTTTTACAATGCCCACTCTCTTCTGTGTTATGTTCTTTAGGGAGACCAAGATTGTGGTCCCATTCCTACCCCTCCGTCACAGTCCCAACAGGTTGTGGCATATAAGTGCTGTAAGACTGAATTTCTGTTTATTTCAAGAAGCAGTCTGTGAAATAACACAGATCCGATGGCTTCTCCTGAAGGAATGGAGAATTATTTCCTATTTTAATTTGTTCAGTAAGCCACAATAGCTCCTAATGTATTTTAAAGCAGGGACTGCAACTGGTATTTTACCTCTGTAAAACTGGAAACTTGATGGTTCTCTGTCTGTTATCTACCATTAAAAAGCAGAGCTCTGCATGTTAGCTTCCTCAGATCTGACTATCTAAGAACAGGCAAAAAATCAGATGTAAAACCTGGTGTTTGTTTTAATTTCAAATGCTTTGGGAGTGGATGAAAACACCTATTATCCCTTTTAAGTTATTTACTTGTTAATTTAATCCATGACATTCATGTCATTTGTGTCAAGTATAAATAATGACATCAAACTATTAGTTTAATGTTTCAATCTGTAATTTGCATACTAGGGATTCAGTCTGTCATTCTTAGATAATGAAATAGGAAGAGGCCTGAGCTACTCAGCACTGATGTAGAGTACTATATAGATTAAAAAAAAAAAAAAAACAAACATTTAAAATGACAAATATATGAACCAGAGCATTGGTTTTGTGTGTTATTCAGCTGACAAAGGCAAAAGAAGGAGTTTGGAGCTAAAACTGTAAATTATAGCTCTGATTTTCTATAGAACTATGCAAAGTCTGCGTCCTGACATCTGTGAATTTCTCACTGCTACCCTGTCTTCCATCTACACCCCAGCAGTTCACTCTTTAAAAGAACCCTATAGAAAATAGTGCGCTGCTAATTTCTTCCTTTCCATTCCTCTCAAAGGAATATGTGTTTGTACATCCAGTATGTGCACATTTTCCTGCACATATAACATATTCCTGATTTGAACAAACAGCTGTCTCAGTCCCTCTTTGGCACTGAGTGCTGAACACTCAACATCCTGTCCTACCTAGCAGTTATGAAGATAAGGATGTGGAGAAAAAGCTAGGGCTAACCTGGCTTATGCAAAATATAAGGTTACACTTGGCAGATCTGCTGCCCAGGATGTAGTGGTGACACAAAGGATCACTATTCTGTGCTTTTGGTATCCATTGTGCCTCAAACCAATTAAACAGGGATGCTCAAATATTTTCTTCTGGAAAGCTTTCACTTTGTACAAGTTAATTAATAAGCAGACTACTAAGCATTAGTGAAACTACACACTACTGTTGCTATTTCGGCACTCAGCTGAGAGATAACTTAGCTAGAGATCTAATCCTGGCTGCAGCTCATTTTTAAACTAGTTATTCAAAGATAATTACCATTAAAAGATCTTTCTCAAAAACACAGTGTCATGAGCAATTTAGTTGAAAGTGAGAGATACTAATTCAAACTCAACTGAGTAAGAGAAAATCCCAAACCAGAATTTCACATACATTGGAGAAGCTGGGGTTACGAGACACAAGGCAGATGGCAAATGGTTCTATGAATCTACATCTATCTTTTCTTGTAAAAATCCCCAAATAAAGCATAGAACTCTGAGTCAACTGAAAGGTGTTTGTAGAAAAAGAGACATTTTTAATGTTGTTTTGCTTGTTTTCAGTGAGAAAAAACCCTGTTTTGTTTTAATTTTATTTCTGTTTCATAGTGTCTTTTTATTTCTTTATCTATTTGCTTGTGTTTTGATTTTGGTTAAGCTGTAAGGGCAGTACCATCACCAGTTATTTTTAGAAATGGACTGCTTTTCCTACACCCAAAATATACCCAGTACTTTTGGAACTGGAGATAGACACTGACATCACACATATAACTCTGCAATGCAAAACGATTTCCACAGATTTATGCTGATTTACCAGATTTTCATGATATTTGTGATATTCATTGGTGTACAGCTGTCAGTGATTCTTAATTTACAGCAATTATGTCAAGGTACTAGCGTGCATTAACATTCATCTGTAGGGTAGTTTGGCAATGCAAAACCAGTATAAGATGAATATCAGACAGTTCTATTTTGGGCTAAACTTCACAGTTTTGTTTTACATTATACTATCAAAATAGTATATTAGGTATTCTGTAGTATGATTTAAACTGAATCTTTATTTCTTTATATAAATGTTTGATAGCCTTAAATGAGTCTGGTTATCTTCTGAATTAGTCCCTGATTGTGTTTCTGAAATTCAGAAGGTTAAAGTACAGTCTGTAAAACCAATGCTTTATTTGTATTGATGAAATGATTGGCAGCCACAGCTAAGCTTCCCAACCTGGCAGTGTATATAAAGGATGTTAAAATGTCTGCATTAAAATGTGAACCAAAGAATGCCACATCAATCTTTCAAAATGCCTTAAATATTGGGAAATAAATATGTGGTAGGCATGGAAATTGCATTTATAGTTAATGAGACTACTGTAGAATAATTCAGTTTGGTAATTGAATATGATTTTCTAAGGGATTGATTTAAATGAGTTAAAGCAAGAGTACTCAGAATAAATGCTAAAGCATGACTAAAACTGTGCATGCTTTCAGTCATTCTACTATTTTGGCATTGTAGAGCTGCATCTAAATTACAAACGAGCTCAAGGGCAGGTTATCAGACCAAAGACTACAGGCAATTTATGTGGGTTAAGAAACACACCCTATACAGAGAATTACTATAACAGCTTATAATGACAGAATTAAAACTGATAAAGAAAAACGTTCTAGTATCAACCCTATTCTCTATGCTTACCCCTGCAATCTGCCCAGGGTGCTAAGGTCAAAGGCACTAGTCTTCCTCAGGAAAAAGATATGGAAGTATAGCGAGTTATCAACATCCTGAATCATTTACCAGGAAACATTTGATGTTGATGGAGGGTTTATTCCCTCTTGCTCTTCAGTTTGCTTAAAACTCTATGTGTTTGCTAACAGTCTGCTTACTTCATCTTTATTCACTGATTCCCACTTTCATACTGTATTCGAGTTTTACTATATATGGGATATTTTACATACATTGCATATTTATTCTTTGCTTTTGTTTTCCTCAAAGACATTTTTTCCCAGTTCACAAGGCAGCATGTCTTTGTTGTGTAGTAACTGAACATTTGTGACACATTTTTGTGGCCCTGGGGTGACCAGTATCATGTGCATATTTTTTCAAGACCTATGCCATGATCTTTGCTCAGGCTCTCTGTTTCAAGCCCTTGATTTTCTTCAACAGCCTTCAAGCTGTGGTTTCCTGATAGCAACCAATATTTTGTTGGCACAACCTAATCAGAAAAACTGCCTTTCTGGAGTGACATTGAATAATTTAGTCTACAAAAAATAGTAATCCATTTCAGAAATATATCCATCCATTCATCTATAGATACATAAAGGTACAGAAATTATACTTTAGTTCCTACTTGCTATTAATATCTAATAATTACAGTGACATCACTGATGTTATCAAAATTTCTTTGCTCCAACATAGTGCTTATTTACTAACTGAAACTACTATTCTAAAATCTGCTACTCTGCTGTGATTTAATGCCAGCAATTCTAAATGTATCTTCAGGTACATCACCATTGTCCTTCCAGTTACCCATATATTCACCCATAAATTCCTGTACAGGCAATTAATCTTTGTATATGCATGTGTGGCAGCGTGTGCTTCCAGAAAATTATGCTGCAAAATATGAATGAAAAACTAGAGACAATAATCTTTGAAACAAGAATCCAAAAGTTCTACTTGTTTGCCAGACTTGTGGAGTAAAATCATAGCCAGTGAAAGTAGAAAGCATGGACAGATGTGTCACTGGTCTCTCCCAAAGGCCTTTGTGTGGGTTCCTCGCAGGCAGCATGTTGCTGCGTTGTGTCGCATCCCTGCCTTTGTGAAACCTTGTCTGCCGTTGAAAATAAAAGTTATTGCCACACATGCACAGTAAGCAACACATCCTCTCTTGAGTGAAGTTCACTGTCAGTGAAACTACTGTTTTAATTCTACGTTTTTACTCTGCTGCATATGATAAGCTTTTACACTGTCAGCAAGGTAATGGAAACAGGATGAATTAACAGTTGCTGATGAAATTTTCAGCTTTACTCTATGTTTTACAATCTTCAGCTTTGACTCTATGAAGTCAAATCTATCCCATCCATGGAATTTGGGGAGCATTAAATGAGTTTCACATGATCACAGATGGGTATGTTGCTTAACCATTGGTGAAGGCAAATCTTTTGAATCTGCATCTCCTGGCTTAGAACCTCCAGGCTACAGGCAGACAAAGAGCTAACACAAACAGCCACATTGAGAATTGTTCTCACAGGATAAAGCACTTTATTTTTAATATCCTAAGATCTTTATGAGAAAAAGAAGTGATGAAGTGATCACAACTAAAAGAAAAAGTTGCTTTGATTTGTAGAGTGAACAAGATCTACCAACAATCTTGTACAATCTTCATTTCAGCTTGGAAGGAAATACCAGCTGGTGACATGTTTTATAATGGAAGTTATATATTTGAAGTTCTACAGTCTTAAGATTTGGTTGTTTCTTTTAAGAATTCTGTTAAAAATTTGTTTGTTTCTTTTTCTTTTCTTCAAAGGTAATCTAAATTGGAACTCTTGATGACCTCCATGGTCAAAAAAAAGACCATGGAATGAAATACTGTAATGACACAACAAGAGGGCAGAGTTAAATATGAAACATTCTGCTGTAAGGAACACAGAGATGGAAATCCGCAAAGCTTGAAGGCAGATTCTACTCCTGCTGCTATGATGCCTGCAGTCTAACTGTGATCAAATAATTTCAATTTTTTGCCATTTTACCCATCTATGCTAGAACAAATGTCCCCAGTTTTCCTTGATGGGATGATATTTCATGACTAGCTCAATACACAAATAGTACTATTGTCTAGTATGCATTGTAAAAGTTTTCCAAGCATATGCATATGTTCAAATATCATGGGACATGTTCTATACTCAGTTTTAAAAGGTTAGTTCTTGATAGTTATAATTTTTTAAATACCAAATAAACACCCTGAAGACTTTTTTGTGGGAATCATAGCAAGAATTAAATATTCTGCACAATCTGTTCTCTCAGAATATAAGTGGAAAACAATTATCTGAAGCTGGTAAATTTATTTTCTTCTTTTTTTTTTAAAAAAAAAAAAAAAAAAAACAAACAACCCACACCAAAAAAAAGTATCCTAGAAACAGTTATATGGAATCTTGGGAGTAGGGATGTGAACAAAGTAAAATAATTTTTACAGCTGAGATTAAGTGTGTTAAGTGTTTTACCTAACGATATTTTAGAATTGATTTATGATTACTGAAAATAGAAGCTTATGAAGACAACTTCAAAGGACCTTTCAATCCAGTTGTAATAGAATTTGCTAAAACACTTAATAATGCATACAGCACTTTACTATGTTGCCATTTTTCTTTACTAGTTAATGGATACTGCTTTCAATTTTGTGTTCAATTACTCTGATTAATTAGGCTTTTTTGTCCCCTATTTCTTTTATCAGATTAAATGTTATAGATGTTTCACTTTGGGGTAATTAAGCATCCTTTTAATAAGGAAAACTGATTTTTGTTTGCTTGTTTAGCTTTATAAATATCCTTCTAATCCTGCTGGTACCTTTTTCTCATGGAAAAAGCCAAGAGGGAGAAATAGTAATGCAAGTGTTTCAGAATTTATCTCCTCATATTTTCTCTGTATGTGAAGTAGAAAGGAAGGAATTAGAGCATGAGGGAAGGGTTGCAGACATTGGGTCTGCTAGGTAATCACAGTCTTACAGCACGGGTTTGTTTTCTCTTTTTCTGGTTGAAAAGTCCAAATAGGCACTGTTTCACTATGCTCCCTTTCCAAACAGTTTACAGTTTGAAGGTCCAATTATCTAAATCCTTACTTTGCTGAACAATGTTGAGCTCTAATGGCACATATGTAACAGACGCTTAAGACACCTCTAGCTGCTCAGATCTTAATGGAAGATCTCATAGAACTTAATTTCCATCTAAGTAACATTAATAAGAGCTAGAAGAGATGATAGGAACCAGGAGGAAAAAAAAAAAACCCAACAAAAATAGAAAGGATCAAATTGACACAAGATTTCCTCACTTACTATTTAAATAGAATAACAGAAAATAGACTAAATGACTAACAGAAGGTCAGTAGGTGACATTGAATTACTCGAGCGTGTCCAAAGAAGGGCAACGAAGCTGGTGAAGGGTCTGGAGCACATGTCGTACGAGGAATGGCTGAGGGAACTGGGGTTGTTTAGTCTGGAGAAGAGGAGGCTGAGGGGAGACCTCATCGCCCTCTACAGCCAACTGAAAGGAGGCTGCAGGGAACTGGGGATGAGTCTCTTTAACCAAGTAACAAGCGATAGGACAAGAGGTAATGGCCTCAAGTTGCACCAGGGAAGGTTTAGACTGGCTATTAGGAAGTATTTCTTTACAGAACGGGTTGTTAGGCATTGGAATGGGCTGCCCAGGGCAGTGGTGGAGTCCCCATCCCTGGAGGTGTTTAAGAGTTGGGTTGACATAGCGCTGAGGGATATGGTGTAGTTGGGAACTGTCAATGTTAGGTTAATGGTTGGACTGGATGATCTTCAAGATCTTTTCCAACCTAGACAATTCTGATTCTGTGACATTGTGGCTGATGTTCTAAGAGACAACTTATCTTTGGCGTGACATCAGCCACATGTATTTGCAGTTTGCCTTCTCTGTAGGCAGAATAACCAGTGTGCCATAGCTGTGGCCCTTTAGTATTCTCATTAAGGAGAATCCTAACATGAGCTGAATACATAGTAATATATTGCTTTGTATAGATGTACAGTGAAGATATAGATGTTACATCTGAAACCTTTCTTGAGTTTATCTTATGAAAATTATTCTATTATTTGCAAAAGAACCAAAGGGGAGATGAGGTGAGATTCAGTGCACAGCTAAAATGGCTAAATTTAGCCCTTTGGCTCACACTAAATAGGCAGATAGTATTCAAATTAAGCGCCTAAACACAAGCACCTAGTGCCATTTGACTTGCCCTAAGGTATTCTGTCTCCAGAAGGACCTGGATCTTTTGCAGGTCCTTTGTAATATGTGATACACTTCTGAGTATCTGTCAGACACCTTAAGATGCTCTAAACTGACAATAGGATACTGTATATAAGTAACTGGATCCCTTCTGTTCTGTCTGATGAGATTAATAACTATATAGAATTATTTGTATTAGGTTTCCATCAGCTAAGGAGGCTTAGACACCTAGCATACAGACAGCTACAAGTCAGTCTCACCTCTGTGCCCGGCAAGATCATGGAGAGGATCCTCCTGGAAACTGTGCTAGGGTACATGGAAAATAAGGAGGTGATTGGTGTCAGCCAACATGGCTTCACTAAGGGCAAATTGTGCCTCACAAATTTGGTAGCCTCCTGCAACAGAGTTACAGCAATGATGGATAAGGGAAGAGCAACTGACGTCATCTACCTGGACTTGTGCAAAGCATTTGACACTGTCGTGCACAACACCCTTGTCTCTAAATTGGAGAGACATGGATTTGATGGGTGAACCACTTGTGGATAAGGATTTGGCTGGATGGTCACCCTCAAAGAGTTGCGGTCAACGGCACAATGTGCAAGTGGAGACGAGTGACAAATGACATTCCTCAGGGGTTGGTATTGGGATTGGAGCAGTTTAACATCTTTGTTGGTGACATGGACAGTGGGATTGAGTGCACCCTCAGCAAGTTTGCTGACGACACCAAGCTGTGTGGTGAAGTCAGTATGCTGGAAAGAAGGGATGCCATTCAGAGGGAGCTTGACAGGCTTGAGAGGTGGGCCTGTGCAAACCTCATGAAGTTCAACAAGGCCAAGTGCCTACACAAGGGAGAGTAGGGATAGGATGACAGGTAAAGGTTTTAAACCAAAAGAGAGTAGATTTATATTAGATATAAGGAAGAAATTATTTACTGTGAGAGTGATGAGACACTGGAACAGGTTGCCCAGAGAAGTGGTGGATGCCCCCTCCCTGGAAATGTTCAAGGCCAGGCTGGATGGGGCTTTGAGCAACCTGATCTAGTGGAAGTGTCCCTGCCCATAGCAGGGGGGTTGGAACTAGATGATCTTTAAGGTTCCTTCCAACCCAAACCATTCTGTGATGCTATGGTTCTAGGCTGACACCTAAATTTACTTATTTTTAATTATGATGCAATTCCTACCTTGCTTCTGGTTTGATACCTTTTGCTACAATGGGATAATTAATTTCCCACTGTTTGCTTGTAGTAAAATATTAGCTAATGCCAAGATAAGTCTAAGTGCCAGGTCTTGCTCTTCGGTCACAACAACTCCATGCAACACTATAGGATTGGAAAAGAGTGGCTGGAAAGCTGCCTGATAGAAAAGGACCTCGGTATGTTGGTTGACAGCTGACTGAATATGAGCTGGCAGTGTGCCCAGGAGGCCAAAAAGGCCAATAACATCCTGGCTTGTATCAGAAATAGTGTGGCCAGCAGGGCTAGGGAAGTGATCGTCCCCCCGTACTCTATGCTGGTGAGGCCGCAACTCAAATACTGTGTTCAGTTTTGGGCCGCTCACTACAAGAAAGACATGGAGGTGCTGGAGTGTGTCCAGAGAAGGGCAATGAAGCTGGTGAAGGGTCTAGAGCACAAATCTTACGGGGAGTAGCTGAGGGAACTGGGGTTGTTTAATCTGGATAAAAGGAGGCTGAGTGGAGACCTTATCACTCTCTACAACTACCTGAAAGGAGGTTGTAATGAGGTGGGTGTTGGTCTCTTCTCCCAAGTAGCAAGTGATAGGACAAGACGAAACAGCCTCGTGTTGTACCAGGGGAGGTTTAGATTGGTTATTAGGAAATATTTCTTCACTGAAACTGTTGTCAGCACTGGAATAGGCTGCTCAGGGAAGTGGTTGAGTCACCATGCCTGGAAATATTTTAAAAAAGTGTAGATGTGGCTCTTAGGAACATGGTTTAGTGGTGGACTTGGTAGTGTTAGGAACAGTTGGATTAGATGATTTTAGGGGTCTTTTCCAACCTGAGTGATTCTATGAGTTTATGATTCTATAATAAGAACAAGGATATGTTTAGGGTCCCAACACAGCACTAGTAATTTTACCCTACTTCTGCAAGAAGAATCTACGTTTAAAACAATATAATTGTGCCTACTGAAGCCACAGTTATCTTCTCATGATCACACCTGAGTAGTGAGTCTTAGAATATAATGACTCAGTAGAATGAAAAACATAATAAGAAAAAATCACAAATCCATTGTCCTTAGCCCATGGTTATTTTAAAACAAAAAATGAGGAATAGAATAAATATGGATTCACTCTCATTAGATTTTTCTTTTTAGGCCAAAGAAAAGGCATAAGACACTGAGGTAAGTTTTAAAATGAGACAAAGATGCAGGACACTAAAGCATTAAAAGGCAGAAAAGAAATGCCCATCTGGACAAATACAGGCAGGTCCCTCTCTGTTGAATGTCATCTGAGTTTTCTTACAATCATACTCACTTTATAGACAGTTGATGCAAAAAAAGCCCTAGAAATCCATAATAACTTCAAGCTTATTCAGCCCTGTGGGCCAACATGCTTCTGTAGCTTCTCAAACAAGCTGTAAACAGCAGAGCAGCTCTGCTGGAAGTCCTGCTGGAGTGGACTTTTAGTAGTGCATTTGATTGCAAAGCATAACATAATGAACTTATGCTGCTGTGCTCCACTTCAGACAAATTGTTACAACAAGCAAGAACATACACTTCAACTTCATTCTTGATGTTGTAAGCTAATACACTAGCTAGATCAGAAGGCAACCATTAAAACTCTTCTGATCTTAAACCACAAATTTACAGATGAAGGTCATTATCACTTTTCTCAATCATCTCTTCTCTTACTCCTCTTCAGAAATATCAGAATAAATCTATGCATGCTGACATTCTGTATTTTTACTCAGAGCACATAGTTCATCTAATTTATTTGTTATTTATAGGCTTAGTTTTTATGATGTTGATATTCCTTTATTTTTGTTAACACTTTTAGGATAGTGCTGTAATAGTAAGCACAGGAAACAGTGTTGTCTGACATTTCCGAGTCACTACTTATCTTGCCCATAACCAGAACAGTACACCAAAACCCTTTTTCACTTGAAATAACAAACATATTAGATCTTCTCCTGGAGTCATCATAAGATCTTCAGAAGAGTTCAAAAAACTTAGGGAATTTGAGCTGCATATAGGCTTCTTAACTCAATCTGATAGCAGATGAGACCTTTTTTTCATGGATTAAGATCTCAGAAAGAGTTCATTTTTTTAATTTGTCCTTACCAACAATTTAAGAAGGCTTATTGTACTGCAAAAGTAAGTAGAATTACAAAATTGCATTAATTCTACATTGATCATAAGGCACCTATTTTTGTTTATTTGTATCATGGAAATTCTAGCATCAGTTTATACTTCTGTTCATGTTGACTTGAAAAAGTAACTTAGTCCTTCAGTCTGCTCCAGAAATCCCTTGTTTATTCAATTTATCTACCATTGATTTCATTCTATAAACAAGCATTAAAAGAAAAATTATGAGTTTCATAGATTGTAAAGATTAAGACGACTTTTGTAGTTCTTCTACATTGAATTTAATGCATATATCAAATTTACTAAAGGAACATCTAGAAATTCTATGCTGAATAAAATGATCTCTTAAAATTCTCTTTAAATGTAACTAGAGAAGAGTGGAAGTTCTGAGACTATATAGATTTTATCTATGAGCCTAATACCATCTTCCCTTTGATTTAATCTTAAATAGGCTCTAGCCTTTCAAGACTTGCTCAACTACTGTTGCTCTAACGTACATTTAAGGTGCTGTCAGTTTAATATGTGATATATGTAATTTATGATGTGTAGTTTGTGACTGCAGCAGGCTAATAAATAATTGTATGATGCCCCTTCCCCCCCAAAACCCCATAGATTTATGCATTCTAATGAACCTCATGTTCCCTGTGAAATAATTCATGCATGTAGCAATATATGCTGAGAAATATATTTCATAAGAATATGTCATTTTGGTAGATCTTACACTATCATTTCTCTACCAAAATGAAGATTCACAAAATAAACTGCTTGACCGTATACAAGCTTCAGAGGACAAAGATTGATATAAATTACCTTTGATTGCAAGAAAAATGATGATATTGATCTTGACCTGTTCACATTTCCTTTTAGTGTTGCTGATAAATGACTGTTAAGTGACCAATTGCTGATAGCAAATCTAGCCATCAAAGAATTTTGTAGGATTTCAGCATAGATTTTTTTTCAGTATTGCTACCTGAAGATTCTACCCTTACTGGGATTTAAAACAATAACTGTCTCAGAAATTACCAGGAGAAGTCCTAGACTCAGAAATTACCAGACATTACCTGGAGAAGTCCTAAAGCAATGAAGAGAGATTTCAGATCCTTGGGGAAACTGATTAAGGGGTCGGGGGCACAAATTGTGTTCTCCTCCATCCATCCCTTCAGTTGTGGGGATGGATGAAGAATACAGGAGAACTCAACAGATGAACTTGTGGCTCCAAGACTGGTGTTACCGTCAGGGCTTCGGATTTTTCAATCTTGGGTTGGTATACAGGATGCCAGACCTTTTGGCATTAGATGGGATGCACCTGTTCCAGAGGGGGAAGAGGATCTTGGGGCAGGAGTTAGCTGGACTCGTTGACAGAGCTTTAAACTACATTTGAAGGGGGAAGGGGACAAAACACCAGCCCATCTGAAGGATATGTATACCAATGCACACAGCATGGGTAACAAACAGGAGGAGCTTGAAGCCATGATGAAACAGGAAAATTATGATGTGTGGCTCTCACAGAAATATGGTGGGATGTCTCCCATGACCCGAGTGCGCCAATTGATGGCTACAAGCTCTTTAGGAGGGATAGACAAGGAAGGAGAGGTGGTGGGGTGGCGCTGTATGTTAGGGACTGTTATGATTGCTTTGAGTACATGTGTAGTGAAGACAGGGTGGAGTGTCTTTGCATTAGAATCAGGGGGAAGGCCAACAGGGCAGATGTTGTAGTGGGAGTCTACTATAGGCCACCCACCCAGGACAGAGAGGTGGATGAAATATTCTATAGTCATTTAGGTGAAATCTCACGATAACTTGCCCTTGTTCTTGTGGGAGACTTCAACTTCCCAGACATCTGCTGGAAATACAACACAGCAGAGCGGGACCAGTCCTGGAGATTCCTGGAATGTGTGGGAGATAACTTCCTGACACAGCTGGTGAGTGAACCAGAGAAGGTGCCCTGCTGGACTTCCTCTTTGTGAACAGAGAAGGACTGGTGGATGATGTGGTGGTCGGAGGCCGACTAGGGCACAGAGATCATGAAATACTAGAGTTCTCTATTCTTAGAGAGGCCAGGAGAGGGGTCAGCAGAACTGCCATCCTGGACTTCCAAAGGGCTGACTTTGTCTTGTTTGGGCACCTGCTTGACAGGATCCCTTGGGAGATGGTCCTGAAGGGTATAGGGGTCCAGGAAGGCTGGGCACCCTTTAAGAAGGAAGTGTTAATGGCTCAGGAGCAGGCAGTCCCCAGGTGCTGTAAGAGAGGCCGGCAGCAGAGAAGACCACCCTGGCTGAACAGGGAGCTTTGGCTGGAACTCAGGGAGAAAAAGAGAGTTTGTGGCCTTTGGAAGAAGGGGCTAGCCACTCACAATGATTACAAAGATGCTGTGAGGCTATGCAGGGCAGAAATCAGGAGGTCTAAAGCCCAGCTGGAAATTAATCTGGCTTCAGCAATCAAGGACAACAAGAAATGTTTCTATAAGTACTGCAACAGCAAGAGAAAGACCAGAGAGAGCCTCCATCCCCTGCTAGACGCAGGAAGAAACATGGTAACAAGTGATGAGGAAAAGGCTGAGGTGCTTAATGCCTTCTTTGCCTCAGTCTTTAATAGCAAGACTAGTTGTATTGAGGGAATCCAGCCTCCTCAGGCAGAAGACAGAGACTGGGAGAACGACCCCCCTGCAATCCAGGAGGAGATAGTCACCTACTGCATCACATAGACATACACACGTTTATGGGACCAGATATGATACAGCCGAGGGTGCTGAAGGAGCTGGCTGGGCTGCTTGCCAAGCCGCTTTCCATCATTTACCAGCAGTCCTGGCTGACCAGGGAGGTCCTGACAGATTGGAAACTGGCCAATGTGACGCCCATATATAAGAAGGGTCGGAAGAATGATCCAGGAACATACAGGCCTGTCAGCTTGATGTTGGTGCCTGGGAAGCTGATGAAGCCGCTCATCCTGAGTACCATCACACAACACATGCAGGACAAACAGATGATCAGGCCCAGTCAGCATGGGTTTATGAAAGGCAGGTCCTGCTTGAAAAACCTGATCTCCTATGACAGGGCGACCTGCTTATTGGATGAGGGAAAGGCTGTGGATGTTGTCTACCTGGAATTTAGTAAGGCCTTTGACACCATTTCCCACAGCATTCTCCTGGCAAAACTGACTGCTCGTGGCTTGGATGGGCACACACTTTGCTGGGTAAAAAACTGTCTGGATGGCCGGGCCCAAAGAGTTGTGGTGAACAGAGTTAAATCCGGTTGGCGGCCTGTCACGAGTGGTGTCCCCCAGGGCTCGGTTTTGGGGACACTCCTGTTTAACATCTTTATTGATGATCTAGACAAGGGGATCAAGTGCACCCTCAGTGAGTTTGCAGCTGACACCAAGTTGGGTGGGAGTGTTGATCTGCTCGAGGGTAGGGAGGCTCTGCAGAGAGATCTGGACTGGCTGGAGCGATGGGCTAAGGCCAACTGTAGGAGTTTCAATAAGGCCAAATGCCGGCTGCTGCACTTGGGCCACAACAACCCCCAGCAGCACTACAGGCTTGGGGAGGAGTGGCTGGAGAGCTGCCAGTCAGAGAGGGACCTGGGAGTGTTGGTTGGTAGCCAGCACTGAACATGAGCCAGCAGTGTGCCCAGGTGGCCAAGAAGGCCAATGATATCCTGGCTTGCATCAGAAATAGTGTGGCCAGCAGGGACAGGGAAGTGATCTTACCCCTGTACTCGGCACTGGTGAGGCCACACCTCGATTACTGTGTTCAGTTTTGGGCCCCTCACTACAAAAAGGACATTGAATTACTCGAGCGTGTCCAGAGAAGGGCAACGAAGCTGGTGAAGGGCCTGGAGCACATGTCATACGAGGAGCGGCTGAGGGAACTGGGGTTGTTTAGTCTGGAGAAGAGGAGGCTGAGGGGAGACCCCATTTCCCTCTACAACTACCTGAAAGGAGGTTGCAGAGAGCTGGGGATGAGTCTCTTTAACCAAGTAACAAGCGATAAGACAAGAGGTAATGGCCTCAAGTTGCCCCAGGGAAGGTTTAGACTGGCTATTAGGAAGTATTTCTTTACAGAACGGGTTGTTAGGCATTGGAATGGGCTGCCCAGGGCAGTGGTGGAGTCCCCATCCCTGGAGGTGTTTAAGAGTTGGGTTGACATAGCGCTGAGGGATATGGTGTAGTTGGGAACTGTCAGTGTTAGGTTAATGGTTGGACTGGATGATCTTCAAGGTCTTTTCCAACCTATATGATTCTGTGATTCTGTGAAATGCTCTTGATTAG
This sequence comes from Strix aluco, assembly GCF_031877795.1. Lineage (NCBI taxonomy): Eukaryota > Metazoa > Chordata > Aves > Strigiformes > Strigidae > Strix > Strix aluco. The sequence goes on from NC_133935.1 coordinate 68,670,816, forward strand.
CCAGATTTTTCTTTTTTCTGCCGAGAAAGGGAGAAGTGATGGTCTTTGCAGTGTGTAAAAAAGATCTTGTATGATATTTAAAGGAAAATGGAGATGGTCATTTACTAGTCCTAACCTGATTGTACTGCATGGTAGAAAGATTGGTTTTGAACTTGAGTTACTCAAAAAAGTTAGAACTGAACAGGAGACAGAATAACGGTAGAAATCAAGAGGAAGCCATCTCAGGAAAGCCAGGTGCTCCAGAATCAGAAAGTTCTTTTTGAAAAGATAGCAAAACATACACCAAAAGGTAATAGAAGGCTTTGCCTGGTCTCTAAAGCTAGCTAGAAAAAAGTGTTATACTGGGGATCTGTCTGATTCTTAGATTTCAGGCCTGATTTTTACCTCAGGCTGTCCACAAGACCAAGGAAGAATTTGTTCCACTCATCCTCCATTCCCTGTTTTTCTTGAATACCTTGCTTTTTCTTATTTTATATCTATTCTTTCTTTTTTATACTTCTCTTCAGGCTCTGAAAGTCTGCTTATATGAATAAGAGCTCCATGAAGTCTTCCTACGGAAACAGATAAAACCCTAAAAGTATTAATCTGAGATTGATACCTATTTGGAAATCTTGGGAGATTTACAACTGCTTTCAGTAATGTCTACCAAACCTTGTGTGACAAATGTTCACTTATGAAAAAATTTTTATTAAAGCTGGTATTACACTATTTCTCCTATGGGTGATGAAAGGGAATTGGAAGGATTAACAACTATTAGCAATTACTGCAACAAATAGTATTTTAAGAAGGAAGATTTTAATTGATACAGGAACTGCATTGATAACTATTTCTAATCCCAAGCCATAGTTTGACTGATATTCACACAGTTCTGCAGTGTTTCTAACCAGGCCAACATCTTCTACCACACTATTTCTTACTTTTTAACATCTTATTTCCAGTGTGTAAGGTGTTATTGTTCTGGTGTTAATGTATGATTTATTTTATTTTACATTTGACCTAGGTTTCTCAGATGCATTGCCTTAGTCTTTGTTTACTTCAATATTATCAATAATAGCTTAGCCTTTTCTGATATACATCTCTTTATTTTTGCTTTTTCAAAAAAATAGAATAGAAATGCATGATGTTGGTACTAGGTTCTATTTGTTTTAAGTAGTAACCCTGATTCAGGACATTTGAGGACCTTAGTGATTGTCAGATAGGAGATAAATAGCCTGGATGAAATCTCCTTATATAGTTTTGTTTTCTGAAAAGATGCTATAGGGCAGGCTAATACAATTCACTGTCCAAATGACAAAATATGCCTAAACTACAGCTTTATTTTTTATACGATATAGTGTTTATTTGAAAGAAAATTATTTTTGTCAAAATCTTTTGAAATTGCCCGTGTTCAGAGGCTTTCAGAGGAGAAGAAAATAGGCTGTGATTACCAATTCCTAAATGTATAGAAAATGAAGTTGGTAACAAACATAAAAAAAATTACTGTTGTCTTCAGTACAGCTCTCAGAACAAGGCTGAAGGGAGCTGGTGAATTTTTTAAAAGACATTTTTTAAAATGTTCTGAGTCAGTCAAGAGGAGGAAAATCATTAGGGTCCAGACCAAGGCAGTAAGCTAGCTAACCCACCTGAACCCTAACATTTCCTAACCTAGATGAACTCTCAGAAGCTGATACTGATGAGTGGAGGACCCTTACAGCGAACACCTTTGGAAACAGTCCCTTTCAGTGGTGCTTTCTGAATGTGGAGATAAATGACAGTGGCAATATCTTCCTGTTTAATGTTATTTTTCCTTTTCTGTTGCCCTATATCTAATAATGCTTCACCAAGAAGGAGAAGGAAAAATCATTTTCTATGTGACAAGTTTCTCTAGCATTTAATGTCACTACCTTATTCTGTATTTTTTAACCAAAATTAGGGCACTTCAGGTCTTGTCTTCTCTATTGATGTACGCACTGGATTTGAGACTCTTCTATACAATTACACTGAAACTGGGCAAGGGATGTGCAGACCTACTTTTTGTGAGAAGCCAAGGTGAAAGCAAATTGCATGTTGCATTCTCAGAATATGCAGTGCACTGTGAATTGTTTTAGAAATTCTTTACAGGCAATGACTGAAAAAGGCATTATTTCTGGATCTTTCTGTGATTCCTGATGCTGTGTCTGTCAGCAGCATCCATCTGCTTGACAGTACTGAGACTACCCCCTCTTCCTAAGGAGGTGAAGATACAAAGCTTTATCATACACTATTCATGGTCATCTCTTGGCTACACTTTAAATTACTTTCATGGTGTAAGACTATCCCCTGAACATGCTTGTGGCAGCATCAAGGTTTTTACAACTTCTTTTCTTTAAGTAGCTGTGAAATTACAGAAGCATATGCTCATGTATGAAGCTCCATTTAAAATCTTAATCTTTCCATTTATAAATAAATTGAAATGACATTATGTTTATCTTCTTTTGTCATGGCAGGCACTTTCACAATGGAAATGATTGTTGACTCAAAGACAAACCCCGCAGCAAGTGAAAGAAATTGAGTGAGACTCTGAAAATGTGCAAATCAATTCAAAATCCATAACATCATCTTCACATGGCCAATATTAGAAGATCTCACATATACCAGTATGCCTTATGACAATACAGAGTTGTTTGGGAATACAATAGCTGGACATAGTTACTCTGCTTAGGTAGATAATATCTGTGGGATTAGTGACTAAATGCATTTTATGTATATTAACATCCTATTATTTAAGCATATCAAAGAATAACATACAATAGTTATATTGAGAATAACCAATATTAAAGTTCTATTAATTATTTAAATATAAAACTGAGAAGTGGAATTGAATTTCATGACCACCATTTAAATTAAATATATATTTTGATATAATTTTAAAGTTACCTTTTCCCTATGTGGTGGGCTGACCCCAGCCCAGTTGCTCACTCACTTCTCCAGAGGCTTGACAGAGAGAATCAGAAAGGCAAAAGAGACAAAAACTCATGGGTCAAGATAAAGACAGTTTAATAATTGGGATAAAAACTTAAACCCCAAAGTGATACCAAGGTAATCACTCACCACCTCCCATAAACCAGGCAATGCCCAGCCAGTCTCTGAGCAATGTCTACTTTGGAACATCCCAACTTTGCCCGCCCCCCCCCCCCCGCCTTTATTGCCGAGCATTACTTTTATGGTATGGAAAATCTCCTTCATCAGTTTAGGTCAGCTGTCCTGACTGTGTGAGTTTAATGCAGCCAGGTTTAATGCAGACAGGATTGTGGACCATGCTGTAGAAACACCTTTGTCTTCTGATACTGAAATCTTGCATTTAAAATTAACATTCCCTTGAAAGTTTACAGCTGGATCAATGGATACTCTGAAACAGATGTGAATCATTATGAAGATCTAAGACTTCTTTATTTTTTTTTTTTTCTTTCTGATAAATTAATAAAGAAATCCAAATATATAAATTAGGGAAGAAATAAGGCACTCTTTGTAGTGCTGTAAACAGACTGTGACCTAAAACATTTGTTCAGCACTCCATTTTGTTAACAACATCAGATTCACATCATTGGCTCATATTACCTGGAGACAGAAAGAAAATTGGTTGAACTAATTAGGAAATTTGCAAGACAGGTAATTCATGTTTAAGACTCCAGAAAACACACCATGTTTCATAATAGGAGCTGATTTGCTTAGCTGATATACAGACAATGTGCAGATATAACTTTTATTTACACAATAGAGGTACAAAACAAATCCAGATGGAAATGAGAAATCTCATCTATCAAATCAAAGACTATTCACAGGCAAAATTTCATTTGTCGGGGCTTAACATGCATGCAATTTACATAAACCACTGTTTTTTTCATAAAAACAAGGGAGCTGACAGGAAAAATCTCTTATGAACATTAGGAAACAAGTAGGTGAAGAATTTTTACTACATTGACTAAATTTGTCTCTAGATTTAACTTAATTTACTGTAGTGGAATTATGCCAAAGAAGAACTTGAACATTCTGATTATGAAGCATGATAATGGTCACTTTAGGTCAGTCTTCTAAAATGAAAACCTTTTAATTTGAAGGGAACTTTATATACCTTTCATGTGATTTCATGGTAATATGAGATAAGGAATGACTATAACATCTGATAGCTGTACCCCTTCATGAAACTAAAAAATTATGGAAGTCAACCATGAACCTAACCAACTTTCAGTAAAGCTATTATCTTCGCTCATCCCAAAGTCAGAATTTTCACTGATGTAAGGGAAAGTTAGATAAAGTTCCAGCAATCAGCTCTGCTAAACTGCATTCAAGAGCCCAGTGTGAATCACATTATTTCTAAAATATGCTATAAATATCAAATACATTTGTGCATTGGGTGAAAAAAACATAGCACTGCATTAATACTTATTTTGATCCACTATGGAAATAGTATTGTGTTGATATAGAAAAATCATTATTTTCAATTATTCTTCTTCAATGCCTCTGAATTTCCTATTACCTATTGCCTTTCTCCTCTGAGGTAGTTTTTGTCTGTTTTTCTAAATTCTACAAGTCTACACTTGGTAATGGAAGAAAGAAAACCAAGTAGTGATGGATCATTTATAGATATTTTAAGATAATACTGCTTTCTTCAGCCTTAATTTTTCTGACATATTTATTAATTTATTATTATAATAAAAATGGTCAGATCTGCAGCAGGCTTATAGAGTAGCTTATTGATCTGAGGTTTGACTGACAAATCACTGAAGAACCACTTTATGCCATCACTGAAATTATTCTTTGTTACCTTTTCACTTCGAAGAATGTGGTCACTTATACATTATATTTAATCAGGAAGATGGAAAACCATTTCAATATAGAAAACACTCATAAAGCAAAACCAGGTATGTAAAATGAAGGTATGTAAAAACTGAAACTGCAGTACTTAAGATACATTGGCCTAAAGGGTATATTAGTTCTATTAACATCTCCAGGAGAAGGGTTGATTTTGAGCTTTCCGCCCTTAAAAATTCTGCAGAGTGTTTCCATCATCTTAACTTTCCTTTACATGATTTAATAATTCCTGATTCATAGGATTAGATGGATGGACAGCCATTCCTGATAAAGCTAATACAGGTGCTCGTGTAATAATCTTTTATCTGGTATTTTCACAGAGCCGTAATATCCTACCCAATACATCTGTTTATACAGATAAGTAAAATTAGGATGTTCTGTTTCTCTGTACCTGACAAAAAAGTGCAGCTCACAAGACCATAAGTTTGTGATCTTGTCCGTCTATAGCCTTGTTTATTTTACTGATATAGATGTAGCCAGTAGGATTATTTCCCAGTAGGATCCATTTTCCAAAATAAGGAAACAAATACACATATATCCTACCTAAAAATGCTAATAACAGCAGTGGAGGTTCTACAGCTGCCACAAACTTGTTTCAATGTTCAATTTTTTTTACCATCAGAAAATTTTCTTTAGTATCTATTAGATGTCCCCTGCTTAATTTTAAGCTTAGTGGTTGGACATGAGAAATGCAGTATATTCTCTCCTTTTGTCACAGTATGCATTTGAAGATATCCATGCTTACATTAAGAAAATATCATGAAAAGATCATCAGCAGAGCAAAGGAAGTCTTCTTAGGTGAAGTTATCTGTATGATTTCTTCTGCATCTTTATTCTTCCTCACTGTTGCTCATCTTAAAGAGAAATTAGATTGATATGTGTGTTGGGTTTGTGTGTGGCAGGGTTTTGGTAGAGGGGAAAGTGGCTACAGAGGTGGCTTCTGTGAGAAGCTTCTCAAAGCTCCCCCAGCTTCAAGTCAGACCCACTTCTGGCCAAGGCCAAGCCAATTAGAGATGGCGGCCACACCTCTGTGATAACTGTGAGAGATTGAAATGTCATATGACTGTCTCAAAGCTTGCTTGTGTCTGTGCAAACCTCAAGGACAAGCTGCTTCGGCCTGTGGATTGTTCTGGGGAATGTCACCCATGGAAGCAGGAGTGTATTGAAGGATTCACCCTCCCACTCCTTTGGGTTGCATTGTCGGACTCCTTAGACAAGCCTCAAAGGGGCAGATGTGTACTGAGTTGCCCCATCCTATAGCCATTTGTGGTTCTACTGTGTAGGCCAGACACCATGCCTGCATTGCTAATGAACTGATAAGAGGCAAACCAAACGTTCCTGCCCTGAAGCCAGATGCAACAAAAACCTGTGGGACCAGAGGAAAAAAAAACCCTAAAGGTAGGCAGATATGCTAATCAGTGCATATGATAAACTTAAAAAGGCAACAGAAAACTTTGCTCAGTGTGCATCTACCATCGTAGCCAGGTCCGTGTGCACCCACCACCAAAGAACTGAAGACTGAGGACCAACAGGACGCTGCTGAATCCATGGTGGTGACTATTCTTCTGACCGTATCCCACATCCTTGCTTGATTTCTGTCTTTTCCTTCCATTCTGTCCTGTTGCTACCTCTCTTCACCTTTTTAATCATAAAAAACCACGTTTGGTTGTATGGCATTTGACCTTGTTTGCATCTTAATCTTGCTCTTGGGATCATATAAAAACCTACCCCAGTATTGGATTGGGACAATAACATATTTAAGAGGGGGAACCTGGGAGGATGAGGAGTTGTGAGGGAGACACCTATGCAAACACTGAGGTCAGTGGAAGAAAGGAGGAGGAGGGGGAGATGTGCGCCAGAGCACAGACCCCTGCAGCCCATGGTGAGAGGGCAGGCTGTCCCCTGCAGCCCACGGAGGTCACCAGTGGAGCACATGCTGACCTGCAGCCTGTGGAGGACACTTCGGAGGAGCAGGTGGATGTGCCTGAAGAAGGCTGAGACTCTGTGGGAAGAAGCCCCTGCTGTTATAGTTCGGCACTGGGAGGACTGCAACACGCAGGAAGGAACCACATTGGAGCAGCTCATGAAGAGCTGTAGCCTGTGGGTGGGACTCAAGTTGGAGAAAGTTCATGGAGGACTGCCTCCCTTGAGAGTGACCCACCAGTGGAGCAGGGGAAGAGTGTGAAGAGTCCTCCCCCTGAGGAGGAAGGAGCAGTATTTCTCACTGTCCTGCTCTGTTTGATTTGTAAATTAGTGGTGGTGGTGTTCAAATTAAATTGATGTTCTTTTTCTTCCCCAATCGAGTCTGTCTCTTGCCCAGGACCATAACTGGTGTGTTATTCCTCCCCCCCCCCCCCCCCCTCTCCTTCTTGTCTCAATCTCCAAGCCTTTTGTTGTATTTTCTCCTCCCCATCCCTGAGGGGGAAGGATTGAGGGAGGGACTGCGTGGTGCTCAGTTGCACCACAACAATATAACAGTTATTCCCAGAAAATTAATGCTGACCATTACTTGTGTACAAGTTTTCATAAGTTTCTAACCTTAGAAATAGTTTGATTCATGTGCCAAATTGAAATAGAACTGAGTGGTCAATAATTTTCCACTTATTCTTGTAACTCAAAAATAGTTTAGCATTTGTCCTTACCCAGTGTTTTGAAATCTCATACATTGTTCATGGAAGCTCTAGGACAAATTTAATTTATTTAAAACATTTCAAAATCATCTAGAAAGCTTGCAGTACCTTTACACATCCTTTGCTTGTTTTCTTTTTCTTGCTAAAACCAATCTCTTTCACCCATTAGTTTCTAATCATCACCAAACTGCATGCAGCGATATCAGTTTACCAATGTAAAATTTACAGCACTAAATAAGTCACATCTGGTCTTGGTGTGATGATAAAATTCTGTCTCATTAATGTAAGGAACAGTAATCTTTCCTAGTGAGTTCAGAGAGACCAAGATTTGGCATTCTCTCTTCATGCTTAATTTTTTAGGATGAAAGTATTTCTTAATGCTCTCTTTACCAAACAATTTGGGTACTCATTCATTCTCACTGAATTTCCAATAGCGCTTTGTTGCAGCTTGAGTAGTTAATCTGTATAGTTTAATCTTCTATTGCTCAATCCATTAAACTTTTTTTGCATTAGTATGTTGCTTCTCAGTGTTTGCCACAGTGTAATTGATTGAGCAGCTTTAGATACTGTGTACAAAAGGGTAAGCGTATTGGACTAAAATTACACAAATCCTTGTCTGTTATTTTTGGGGTGGAGGACAAAGGTTGCTTGAAAGACAAACTTTATAGAAAAGCAGAATGATTCACTTCATGTAACCCAGATCTACAGTTTCATAAAGTTAAAATCCCAGGTACTACACAGAAGAGAAGAAGTTAAAACTTTGTTAGGTGTTTGCTCTTATGAAGCCATGTGAACGTACTCTTACAATAGGTCTGCGTGTTTCCAGCAGACATGAATCCTGGGTGAAAGAACTGTTTATTAACCTTGGAAACAGAAAAAAAGGGCTTCAACCTGAATGCTCAAAAGTATTCAGGTACTTGCCTAACTTCACTGGTATCAAGATAATTAGGATCTAAATCTTTTGGAAGAACTGAGCCTTACTGTGCGCTCACTCTTGGGTTTATGTCCTCCAGTTTATATGTTAGAAGCATACTCTAATTTAGGTCTCTACATTGTCTCCAGGATCAATGAAAAAGAGACGCCTCCAGAATACATTTCTTTCTACTTATGTTATGTACCTCTTTAATGAGATTATAAATCAGTCTTTCAAAGTGCTTATCCCTCTTCATTGACTACAGAGAAAAGCCTAGGTGATTAGCTTAAAAGAGATGACAAATCTTCACCTCTACTAAAGTTTGTTGAGGCTAAACTCAGCCTGTAGACTAAATCATGGGCCTACAAGACCACTGTAGTCAAGGCAGAAAGGTGCTGGAGAAAAAAGGCCAGTAGCTAAGCCCCACACAGCCACTCATTTATTCCCCTGCCAGTGGAATGGGGAGAAAATAGTGAGAAAAACTCATGGATGAGGATAAAGACAATGTAATAAGTGAAACAAAACTGTGTGTGCAAGCAAAGCAAAATAAGGCCTTTATTCCCTACTTCTTGTCAGCAGTCAGATGTTTAGCCACTTTCTGGAAAGCAGTGCTTCAGCATGTGTAATGGTAACTTGGGAAGATGAACACCATAAACAAGGATGTCCCTCCTTCTTTCTCTTTTTGCTGAGGTTTTATTGTTGTGCACAATGTGATAGGATATAGAATACCCTTTTGGTCAATTTGGGTCAGGTGTGTCCCTTCCAGACTACCCACTGAAGAGGTAGAGTGAGAAACAGATACCACACCAAACACACTGGTATGTTATCAACACTATCTTAGTCACAACTTAAATTCACAGCACCATACATGCTGCTATGAAGAAAATTAGCTTCATCACAGCCAGATCTAGTACAATCTCCACACCTCATGCCATATCATTTACATCATGCTCAGCTCCTACACTGTCTAATATATCCTCATTAAGCACCACCCTGGTTCCTGTCCTTTCATATATACACAGGGAACCACAGCAGCTGCATCTAGCAGGCTGGAACTGTGGCCACCCAGATCCTTCCCAGATCCCAAGTCCACCAGTCCTTAACACTTAGGAATAACATTTTCACAAAAAACAACTTTCCACTTCCATTGTTCAGAAGTGGAATCCTTTGTTTGTGATAAACTGTAAAATCAGTGCATGGAGGTTTTAAAACAAAAAAGCTGATTTCCTTTTATTTTTTCTTTATATATAAAAATACTTATGCACTTGTACAACAAACTATATTCAATGTGTAAAATGGGAAAATGTTCAGTGAACACAATGAAGAGATTATTCATTTATCTCAGTTTATGAGATACTCACTAGCTCAAATGAAAGTCACAAGTCTCAGAACAGTGCTGTAAATAGAGCTCTCTTTTAGTAATACATACAAAATTAATTTGAACTTCAAGTCATCTTATCTGTTTCAGCAACTGGCTTAGGTATCTAAGGTCTAAATTCCACTACAGAGATGTCCCTCCCTCTGTTTCAACTGTACCCTTGGCAAGACAAACCTGAGTCAAAGTGGCCAATAAGCTACGCTAGTTGAAACAATGAAAGCTCATTCTCAGAATTCTGTTATTAAAAGAGTGAGATTTTTTACTTCTGCTGAAGTTATTTTCATTCTTTTACACTCAAGAGATTGAGAAATGGCATGTTCTTCATTTTATTTTTCTCCTTAGCCATTGGCTTACTGGTTTCAGTCCATCTCAAGGTCACAGTAAAGGTTACCACTACTTGATGGTGAATTATCCTAAATGAAATCAATAGGTAACCTCAATCTAACCCCTGATGTGTTTGTCTTCATCACAGTTCAGCAGAATGAAGACACACTAAATGGACCCAGAATTTGAACTCAAGAGATGTTTCCTCCAAGCCTCAGTTAAGCATACTGCACAGTAACACAAAGAAACTTCTTTTGGATTATTTCTTTGTGTAGAGAGTATTATTTTCCTATCATCAGCATGAAATGCACTTTATATATTTTAAGAGGAAGAAATTTTTTAGAGTAATGGATCTTCATGAGTTTCCATATTTAGTTTTCATTTTTTCATATTGTTCTCTGAATAAGACCTTCAGATGAAATATCAAATGCAATGAATACATAACTTCCTCAGGGATAATGGGTTACTTTTCATTATCTAGATGGCATTATTTGGAATAAAGACTTTTAAAAATATTTATGTATTGTGTTTAACATGGTGAAGAGCATTTCTTCACTGTGGTTAATAACTGTTGCTACAATGCAAAGAAATAAAGAAGTGAAGCAATTTTCATGCCATAGTTCTAATGTCATCGTATGACTATGGTAACCACACTTTGTAATCATTTATGTCCTTGCTTTGTTGTGCCAATTCAAATCTTGTGTCCAAAGAAGTTAGCAATAAAGCAATCTTTGATAACAGCAGTTCCACAGATATTTAAAACCAATTAAGACTATTTACCAATCTATGAGACACATGAAAATTAACACTCATACCAGTAACTATAATAGCACAGTGATAAATCTTGTAACTCACTAAGATCTTCCTTTCACTACTCTATGTCTAATCAATGTTGTATGTATATCTAACTTCTCAATTATTCACCAGACTAACACTAGGAGATGTTATTGCTGACACTAGTCTGTGAAAATACAACATTTATGTAACTGAACATGCTCTAAAACTATAGCCTACAATTTCTGCATAAAGGACATTATACCAAATGATATCACATGGAAGCATCCTCCTCCAGTGTTGGGTACAAAAGCTATTATACTCCACTCTTTCCTTAATGAGAACTTATTGACAATTTTTTTCCTCTTTCTTACATAATTATTTGATAAACAGTCATATATGCCCCCTACTTATATGTATGCATATGAAAACATACACAACCCTATACATTTGACATGCATAACACGTAGGCTGAACAGCTAGAACAATTTGAAGTATTACATTGACCTTTGATGTACAGAAAATAGTTGATGTTATTATATTGTCAATTTCATTGCTTATTATATTTTAAATATCCTTGCCTCAGATTTATCCCTTTTCCCATTTTCTAGAATATAAAAATGTGTATTAGTTATTCTTAAATATTTGTTAATGAATTTCACAGGCATCCTGGATACAACTTGTATAAACAGGCCAGAAAATTTGAAGCCAGAGCCAAGGCAAACCCGTGCCAAAACATTAGTCGATCCATTGGAACTGATTATACACATATAAAAGGGAGAATGTGTGAAGTGATATATAAGGTCACTGTGACAGCCAGAAGGTAATGCCAAAATATTCCTACTGGCTTGGCTCATTCTCATGTATGGGCACAGAGCTGATTCAGAGCCAAACACTCTGCATGAGCCAAACTTAACTTCCTTGGCTTGCCCACCTCCAAAGCACAGCTGTCATGGCAAAAACAACCCATCAGACATGAATTCATTTTGCTAGCTTTCATCTGCCATGACTTTGTAAGATGCAGCCACCAAGGGCAGAGTGCTTTGCTGCTGCTGCTGTTCTGAGAATAATCTGCACTACTGAAAAAACCTATTGGACTCATATCGCCTGTTACAATGAGGTGTCAGCTTCTGAATAATAAACATGTTCCTAATGAGGTCTAGGCACCTCTAACCAAGATTTTGAAAATGTGACTAGTGATTTTGATTGTGCTACGTGCTGGGGCCCATCTGGAAGCACCTGAGTGGCCTGATTTGCAAAAACCACAGTCATTTTTGCAAAGGACCAATTAACCCCAGTCTTGAATGGGACCTTCCAAAACTGGGGTCATCAAAACCATTAGTAGCTTTTTAGCTAGCTTAGCCTAACTGGTTTGAGTAAAGGAGAGCAGAAACACATTGACAAAAGATATTCCAAAGTTATAATAGTTATTTTCTATTTAACTACAGTAGAAACTATGACCAGTTTGCCTTTGCTTGACATCCATAAATTGGCCTCCTTCCTCAAGCCACAAAATGTTATTTGGAGTTTCTTCCCATCTATGGTTATATTCAAGTTTGTGATCCTAAATTACATTAATTCAACTGAGATCAGTTCACACATATACACATCTGAATTAGATGGGGTAAACCCCAATAAATTCAGTGATAAACCTTGGATTTCTACTCATTGCCTGACTTTTTAGATGTTTGTATGGTTGTCACATCCCAGTTTCTCAGGATGACGACTCAGATTCACTGATTCCCAGGTCAGGATTAAGGCGAAATAACACCAGGGATTCTTCAGTTCACAAAACTCAATTTTTATTTGCTCACAACAGATAATTGGCATGAAACTTTGTCAGTAATCTTTGCAACCTCTGCAACAGGCATTAAATTTACATTGACTAGTGGCAGATGTTATAACATACCCTGATAAGCCTTATACATGCCCAAACAAGCCTTAAACATTCCCTGACAAGCCTTGCATTATATGCGGGAATACAGAATAAGAATGGGAGAGAAAAGGGGAGGGAGGAAAAGAGAGAGAGAGAAAGACAAAAAGGAAGATTTCACCAGTCCTGGTTCCATCATTGGTCCAGCCAGCCCAGGGGTCCAGTTCTGGTGGGGTGCAGCCACCCGGGGCTTTGACTTGTGTCCTTTTATAATTCCTTGCCCCTCCTCCATGTGGGCACTTGGACTCATTAGACTAATTAGGCATCATGCACAGTTTATGCTTTTAGAATTCTCCTTGCTTTTGGTACATGCACAGTTTGTACCTTCAGATTCTTCTGGAAATGAGTCGGTGGGCTCGGGGGTCATTGGGGAGTTACTCCCCCCTCCTTGCAGGTGCGACCATTGTTTGACCTTTCGTGAAAATGGCTTCTCTATCGGCGGTTCACAGAGTCACTCAGGATAGGGAAGTTCAGCCTCTGAAAAGTGTGGTCCCACCTCTGCAGGACCCTCTCCTCTCACCGCGCCTCCCTGCCATCACCTGCACAGCCCCGGCCTTTCCATAGAAACAGTTTCCTTTTTCAATGTTCTTTACCGGATGGTTGAGACATTGACTATGGTTTCATCAGGCTGTCTCAATGGTTAATATGAAAATGAAATGATAAGCACAAGAGTTTGGCATAAACTTACAGTTAAGTATAGATACAGATATTTCTCTTAATTGTCACTTTTTCCCACTACACAAAATAGTAATAATTTTATGTGAAAATTTACATTATGATTGTATGAAGAGAATAGAACACTTTTCCAACCAGGTAAACTACTAAAATCTGCTGGCCAAGCAACATGCTCTTAAGTTGATCTAGGTTTTCTTGGCTTTATCCTTCTACACCAATTTTATGGAGGTTTCTATAGGGGTTCTGAGAACATTTTCTGGATGGAAAGAAAAAGCACATCACTTCTCTTAATACATCACATAGTTTTCTGCAAGCACACATTTTTCCTTTTCTTCAAGGAAAAAATGAAGGGTCAATTTATTATAGGATATGATTCAATTTAATGCCTTTAATTAATTTTTGGTTTATGTTTAATTGATTAGTATTTTTCTTATATATGCAAGACTCCTGAAACGTTAACAGATTCTCTACAACCAATTCATTTTCAGACTCTTATCTGAAGCAAACCCTTCAATAATGATTGAAGTTAACACTTGACTACTTCAGGTTTTTTTCTTGAAATCAAAAAAATAAACTCAGGTACACGAAAACTATCACATAGGACTTTGTGAAATTTTTTTTGGTTAGATGTTATAACATTATTTAGATAGTTTATCATCAAGGTTTTTTCAATTTATCTTACAGTTGCTGTATTATTTTAGTAAAGTAAAAATAGTGGCAAAAGTTCATACATTATCAAATTTAGAAACATTTTTTAAATTTATATTTTCATACATTCTGAATGCAGTTTCATTGGTATATCCAGAAAAAATCTAACAGATAATCATGAAATCATAGAGTGGTTTGGGCTGGAAAGGACCTTTAAAGGTCTACTCCAACCCCTTGTCATGCACAGGGACATCTTTCACTAGATAAGGTTACTCAAGGCCCCATCCACCCTGACCTTGAACACTTTCAAGGATGGGGCATCCACAGCTTCTCTGGGCAACCTGTTCCAGTGTCTCACCATCCTCTCGGTGTGAATTTCTTCCTTCTATCTAATCTAAATCTGCCCACTTTTAGTTTAAAACCATTACCCGTTGTCTGTTACTACAGGCCTTGGTAAAAAGTCTTCATCTCTCTATAAGCCCACTTTAAGTATTGAAAAGCCACAGTACGGTCTCCCCAGAGCCTTCTTTTCTCCAGGTTAAACAGCCCCAATCTTCTCAGCCATTCTTCATAGGAGAGGTGTTCCTAGTTACCATATGTGTAATAGCAAACAATGATTTGAAATAATTTGGTATTTCAATGATATTAGATATCCATGTTCAAAGGGGAAAAAAATGTCCCCTTAAAGAGAACCTGTGTTTTCTTAATTGAAACAGGAAATGTACAAATATTTCTTATTATTGACATGTATTGCTTTAGGTTTAGGTAAATCTTGGAAAACAACTGTTTTTAGTTTGTTATAGCAATCAAAACAGCTTTATAAACACTATGAATAAAACTGTTGGTGTTTCTACAGTACCTGCCCTGTCATTTTCTGTGATTGTTTTAATTCTTAGATAAAAATAAATAAAATTTTTGATGTCATAATGGAATTATTTTTATGATTTGCTCATTATTTGCAGCTTTGTACCTACCTGTCCACCATGAGTAAGTGAGAAATTTCTGCATAAACTTCAGTAGATCTACTGGAAATTGTTAGCTTTTGCTAAGCCATATAGTAATTTATTTACTTATTGCAACTATTGCAAAACCTCCACTTTAGAGTGCACATGTCTTTAATTGTGGATAGAATAAGACTGCTTTAAAAAGTACCCCAGTCATAAAAAACTAAGCTGCTTAAGCAATATTTACATTTCTTCTTAGATAATAATCTTTGCCTTGGACCTTATATATTGGGCCAATGGATATTGTGTGCTGTTACATATGCCAACTAGACTTCCTTCTTATTTTAGAGTTAAATTCTAATTATATTTTAATGCAAATTTAAAGAGTTTGCATACAAAATTTATGCAAGATATTGTGTTTTAAAGCCATGCACGTGTATAAACTAATTTTTCAGACTGAGTACACCACAGGATTAAAGGATGGGAAGGTGAGATAACCTTCATAAAAGTTAGCTCAGATTCTGTCCTCAGTTGTCTGTTGGGATGCATGAGGAGTTATACTTCCAGAGTAATTTCCTAGTCTGGCCAAATTCTTTAGCTGGGGTCTCATTAAAAGCTCCCGGCCAGTCTATGATCCATTTATTTCTCTGGCAGATCTTCAGATACCTACAAGATACCTTATTTCAAGGTATTGTCTAAATTCAAAAAGACAATTTCTTTTTAATGCCATGACATGACCTGAAATGTTCCTTCCTCCTGTAATGTCTTCATCAGCTCATTAATATACAAAGGGCACAATATATCAACACTCACTCAGGTCTGGATTCTTCCAGTAGTTTACCGGGGTCTAACTGTGTATGAAACTATGACCTCTGTTAAGGCAGTTCCCAGGAAACTCGAGGTCCTACTAGATGGACTTGGCATTGTCATGATATCTGAAAATCCATCCTTAAAGACAACATTCACTAAATTTGCAGTAAAACACATTCTGATTCTGATGTGTTCAACATTTACTGTTGTGAGAGATGACAAACCAGGCCTGTGAGAAACTAAGAAAAACAGTCTGAGAAAGCAAAAGTAGAGGCTGATCGAAGAAATGCCTCAAACACTCGCAAGACAAAACTATGAGTCACAGGGTAGATAGTGTGGAGGTCCAAGCTGATAAGGCTGCCCGAATAACACAGGATGCAGCTGGAGGAGGGAGCCCTGTGGAGACAGGACGGTTCTGCTCTGGTGCAGCTCGCCAAAACTTCAAGGGCCATCTGTCCGGTGAATGACCTTTGCTTCATTATCCATGAAATGCATATTAAAGTTAACACCCCTCAATATGCTAACGAGGGCTAACAGGATCATGCTAATTACATCATCCCATGAAACACCTTACCCCTCCCCATACATGGGATACATAGGTATGTGGGTCGACCTAAGGGACGGACCCAAGAAAGTGGGTATAAATCAAGAGGAAGCGGGGAGGGGGGGGGAGGCCGGGCCCGGGACAGTACAGTGAAGCGAAGAAGACGGATGCCTCCTGGAACCCTTGCTGGCAGGATCAGCGCAGAAACCCAGACTGGTGATCTGTATTTCCCTATTCCCTCTATCTTCCTCTTTTCCCTTTCCTATTAAGAAATGCAAGGCATATTATATTGCTTGCCACAACTTGCTATATACTGAGCCAAATATCGTGTGTTCAATTAGTACATTGTGGGTAGTTAATAATTGTTTAGACTTGGAGACTTGTTGTCCGCTCCATTGGTGATTTGCGAATCTGAGTCACTGGTCTCCCTCGTCTGAGTGGGTCATGACAACTGTTCATGTTTCTAATGGACTTTTCCAAAAAATTTCCTCTTTGAAATTTTCTTACTTGTGATAAAAGTGGAAAAATAAAGATCCAACATTGGGTAAAGTTTTAATAAAGCCTCAAATCACCTGAAACCCATCCATATTTTTCCTCTGCATACAGTCACAGAAGAACTCTGAAGAATTTTTAAAGCTTTGCTTTTAGATAAAAACCAAATTCTTCAGGGTAATTTCTACACTGAAAATGTGTCTTAACAAAAAATTATTACTGTAGAAAGGTTTGACTGATGGATTCCACTGTCTGCTTACTGTGAAACAAAGGGATGAAAGAGAGGATGATGCTCAAATAGAGCACAGATGATTATTAAGGACATATCAAAGACAGAAAAGATAGGTTTTAAATCTAACTTCATCCAAGGTTCAGACACTTTGGTCACTGGATTAGCTAAATTAGAATATACTCCTATACCTGATATTGTTTCCTTCTTCCCTCCACTTGGAGGCCATGCTGGCCCTGTTGTCTTTGGACTCATACCACGACAGATCCCTCATTTTGACATATTGTATACTAGCAAAAGAAAACGGTCAAACTTCAAGTATGACTCTTTCAGTATGGAGCATAATTATGAAGAAAAGGAATTATGCTTCAGAATTTAATTTAGTTTCCTAAAAGGGAACTGGAATCCTTTGGCAGTTTAGCTCCAGACAGAAATTCTCAACAACTCCAAAGCTCTTTCCCAGTAAGTGAAAGTTTGAAATAGGTTTTTATGTAAAATATTTTAATCAGCAGTGATCAGCAGTAACCTCATAGTAATTAGTGTTTAAATTAACAGAGAACTAATTTGAAGATACTGTCTGAGGATGGCTAGCCATGCTTTTGAACTTTCTCCTAGTTTCTGTAAGGAAAATCCTTTAAACATTTTTCTGGAATAAGAGTGTATTCTGAAACTTGGCTAAATAAATCTGAATTGCCGTTGTCCTGTATGTATTGAATAAATGTATCTTTGAACAGGTGAAACTTTATTTCCCTGGCTTCATATGAAATGATGGTTTCTGTTTCTCAATATAAGTGCAGCCACTGAACATACATATGAGCAAAAGATTCAAGTCTGATGGGTTTTTACTAGGTGACTAAAGATCTTGCATTATATTTTTATTTCTACTATGGCTGCACTGCCTCTGTGAACATATTCCCTAGGTTTTCACAAAGGGGCAAAATGGAGCTTTTAGTGTTGGTTTATTATTTTTTTTATTATTATTATTGTTGTTGTTGTTGCATTGTTATTGTTATTATAGACATCTACTGTAATTTCTAAGAATGCAATCAAAACTGCATTCCAACTAATATCATTGTGCTGTCCAACTAGCTTAAGTCCAATCAAAAGTGAGTCTTCATCAGAAATAAATAAGTAATGATATTCAAAGATCAACACTTAACATCATAGCATTTAATCCTTTTTTTTTTTCAAATGCCTAGGAAAATGGGTGTATTTTTGGGTATACCAGGAAAATCAACAGGCTAAACTGCTAGGCAATTTCTGAGTGCCTCACAGTAGAAATGACTGCAGATTTCTGTCTGAAAGAGTTTTTCTAAGTAACTTTTTCAAGTTATCAACAGAAGTGAGGGTGATTTTTGCAAGGTTTTAATCATCACAGAAAAAAATACGATGAACTACTCTCATGACCTGAAGTGTAAGGTAACCTTAAGAAAATTGCAAAAAATAATGACACCTTGTCATGAAAAACCAGGCTGTTATGTACAGGCTCATCAAGTGACAAAGGTGCATACAACAAGTGTTTGAAATAAGTATGTTCAGTTGATTAAGACCAGTACAAGAATTAGTGATCAAGAATGTTCTTGGTCTTGAACCAAGATTTACATGTGCATGCTTGGGGTAACCCCACTTCAGCCCTGTTTGTCAATTTTGAGAACCTTTCTGTTCACATAACTCCCGTCCACTGCTGCCTTACTTGATTACTGATCATTTTCTCCCTTCCCCTCTGACTGTCTTGAAAAGTGGCAAACCTCTCTAGATGACAGGTCACGTCATCAGATAGGGGCCTCCATCCTCTGCAGCAGAAAGTCTTCCACTGGCATCGTTGGCTGCTTCTCTTTATGCTCTTGTGTAGTTCAGACTTAACCAGTATAGATGCTTCATTTGACAACATTCCCTTACAACTTCAGTCTTGCAGAGCTGCTCTCTGAGCCACACTATGGGTCAAAAGCCTCAAAATTTCAGGGACAGATGTTCTAACAACTAATGGTGACTGTGCCCTGTGGTACATCACTGCCATAGCTGAGGATGCATATATCAGTCTGAGCAGACTTGCCTTTTTTTCTTTATTCTTTTTTTCCCACATTTATGTACAAACTGGTCACTACCTCTGTTAGCTATGCTAAAGGTGTGGGACCCTTCCTAATCATAGGTCAGCTAAGACAAAAGCTTCAAGCACTCTGTTTTCAAGGACAGCAGGCAGCTTGTTAGATACTTCTAGAGCTTGCTATGAAGGTTGACAGAAGTCAAGACTCCTGTGACTATCCTTACCTGGAAGCAGTAGCACTACTTCAGGTTCTTCAGAGGGTTTTTGGGAGCCTCTCAAGAATCTCAGATAAAGTCCATAGAAGATCAAGAAAATCTCAAAACAGAGCCCAGAAAATCCAGTGCAAACTGCTGTGTCTGTTTTGTGCTATAACTAACTCTTTTTCAGGGAACAAGTATGAAATACAATAAAATGTAGATTACACTGAAAAGAAATCAATATAAGCTGATTTACCTTCTCAGCTCTGCAGTTGTAGAGAAATGTTATAGTTCTAGGCAGAGGTACAAAAGGATTGGATTTCTACTTAATTTGTTATTCTGATTATGTTTTATTCTTATAGCAGAATATTGTCACAATACCTGTTTTATATGAACAGATTTTGTTTGAGCTTTTTTGGAGTGGTATGAAAAGGTGAATTTGGAAATGTCCTGTGAATTGAACATATATAAGCATTTACATATGCAAGCAGTCTTACCTCGTTTAGCCAATTTTTGACCAGAATGGAGCATTCTCATGCATTTACTAGAAACCAAATACTCATATTGGTTTACTGAAATTACATTAATCAGTGTCTTCTATTTGTACATTGAAGCTATATTTCTCTTTCATACATTGCTATGAAAGCAACAAAAGATAAAGATAATAGCTTGAGAAGATAGGGGGGTTCTTAGTCGTCATTATTCTTGAGGGAATGCATCTGATGGTTGGCCTAGAGGAATGAGCAAGTAGTGCTTTGCCAAAACTTCTAGCAGTGACTTCTGAATCAGAAGAAAACACTGTTACATACACAATTCTTTTGCTTGGGAAGACAATGAGAGCATGGATTATATATGACAGGTACATAGATTCATTGCTTAATTGTCTTGAGGGTGCTCAGAGACAGCAATGATAAGAACGAACACAGGCACTTACATAACATAGACTTTCATCACAACCTGATATCTGAATAGTTAATGACTCTTAAATACAGAGAAAGGAGTGAAGTCTATATACTAGGAAATAAGGTTCCATGAAGACAAATGAAAGCAGTATTCATGATGAAAAAAGTGAAAACCAGACTGATTTGTATTTTATGCACAACTACAAAAAAAGAAACTACAGAAAATGAAAGAAGACACATTAGAAAGAGAAAATAGAATTTGTAAAGAATTTACAGTAGTGTAAACAAAATGAGATAGGCATTACCATTCTTTCTTTTCCAATATATTTTCCATGTAATTAAAGCATAGTGTGTGATTGAAAGCAAGTTTACACTTATTTTTGAAATATCTATTATATTTCTAGTCCCACAACAAATATGTGTAACCCACAACAAATATATATATTTAAAAATAGAGAGTGAGAGTTAAACTTTTCTAATGAACCTCCATTATGCATATGTTATGACAGTAAAATCAATTCATTTAAATTGCATCTGTTAGAACTATTAAATGGGAAGTGTCTACAGGTTTTTCTGAGAGGAAAGAGTGCAGTACTGATATGTTTAATTTACAGAAAAGAGTATGCAAACTCTGTAACAGTTAAAGATGTTTTTTCATAGCTCTTTTATTATGAAATCAAGTGTTGTTATTGAGATCTGAAAGGTCACCTGTTAACAACGTTAGTAACTTACAGCAATTATTGTGGTAAAAGTGAATTTCTTATCTAATGAATTAAAATTACAAATGGCTCAGGGCTGAGCCTAAAAGGAAATGTAGTGCCTACAATTGCAAAATGTAGGAGGGTATTCTGGGAAAGGAGCTTATATAATTAAATTCAGTTTCCTATTTACATTTTTTCACACCAAATGGGAAGAGGAAGGTACATCAAAAGTCAGTTCAGGGCATCCTGAGTCCTGTAGATGGAGATGCCAAAATCAGCCTGATACAAGAATACAAGTGTGGCTGAAACCTTGTTTCCCAGTTGTGGGACCTCACTTGTGGCTGCAAACTGAAGACTGGGGTTTAAAGAATAAAACCTCTTCCTGTATCTACACACCTAAGCTTCAGTTTAGAAACAGGTTTATGCTTTAATTCAGAAAGTTAGTGGGAAAAGGAGGTGTAAGCTTCCATACAATAGCTTCATAGTTACAGAAGTAGGGAAACCTACTTTCAGTTTACTTCTTGGACCAAAAGGGATGACCACCTTTCCTGCAGTATGCTTTAACAAAATCTGGAAATAGTGCAGTCTAGATTTGTGCATCCCTCCTGCCAAAAATATCGCTCTGCAACAAAGAATGGGAAGATCTTAAAAATGTTGAAGAAGTGGTCTATGTTTTATAGCCTGATGGTTAAGGTGTATTGTTAAAGCAGAGAGATCATGGTTTGGGACAACATTTCTGTAGAATATATCTGGTTTTATTTTGCAGCCTTAAAAATAATTAGAGCAAAGAGCAAGCATCAGATGCCATTTTTCCTCCTCTCCACCCAAGCTGGAATTTTGTTTTACTCTTCATAAACTTGAATGTCATTCAGAATCCATCATCATGGCCTCCAAATATTCAGTTATCTGCTGTTTCATAACCAGGTTCTTCAGTTAGTTGATTCTTGTTTTTTAAAATCCATATTAGCAGTTCACCTCTTCACTTTTGCCATCCAAATCCATTCCTTGAGCATCAGCACATCTTC
Organism: Strix aluco; assembly: GCF_031877795.1. NCBI lineage: Eukaryota > Metazoa > Chordata > Aves > Strigiformes > Strigidae > Strix > Strix aluco. Next base: position 68,692,809 of record NC_133935.1, read on the forward strand.
TTTATCAATAACTACACCAATTTTTTTATTCACACAGTTTTTTTCACAGTCCATCAGTTTTACATTCTGCTTTACACTGGGAGTCCAGCTGTAGTGTGTTTAGCTTACAGTACCAGTGCAGAAGTATTTCATTCCCCCCAGAGTGTTCTTTTATGTCCACCAATACATCGGTAACTTGTCTATCCAGGAAATCTTTCTAAGTTATATCATCTTTAAAGTCTCAGACTTTAAAAAAAAACCCCAATGGCTCATGAATTTTGACTTTCTTTGAAGAAAATTAATTCAGTAGCAAACAACAAGAATACGAAGTCCAAAAGTGTCCAGTTGCAGTAGATCAATGAATTGCTATAAGTAAATGGTTCTTAGCTTCCCACTCCTTTTTCCCAATTATGAAGCAAATTCACATAGCATAAATAATCAAAAATCCTTATTATGAGACAAGATAACTGTGAGCGTGGCTTAAAATCAACATTTTAATTTACAGCTGGGAGAGGACCAAGGGGTTGCACTCTGTTTATAGTTCAATGTGAGAATAATGATTCATTAAACTGTAGTAACTCAAAGTTTTTCTAGTTTGTGATCCTATGCCTAATGCTCAAAACACACTGGCTTTGACAAGAACATACTGTAACATTAACTCTGCATCAATTGGCCTTCAAATGTTTAAAACGCTGGACTAGAACCAGGTCTTCTTTCTTCTGAAATGATGGAGGCTCAGATCTTACTGTTCTGATGAAAGCTGATATATACGTATACTGATCTTTGGCTTTCAGGAAACAGCATCAGACACCATGATAATCACAAAAAATTCATTATACTTGAGAGCAAATGTATAAACATTAGTTTTAAAAATCAGCTAAGGGCATAATGTTTTCAGTAGTAGTTGCATTGAAAGCAGTTCATGATGGCACCTGACTCACAAGGTATGCTGTCTTGGAGTGTACCTCCATGAAAATATATAAAGAAATCACAACCAATTTTCTCCTGAGGCTTTGTGATCTGAGAGGTTAATTGGCAATGCCTTTGGTCTGTAAATATGTACCAAGCTACAGGACTGCAAGGTCATGGATGTCACCGTATTTTGAAAATACATATACATGAAAAAGTTGCTTCAAAAGCTGGTGTGTAGGCTATTACTCTTCAAGCACTAAAGAAACATCAAAGCACAGAGTGGATCTGGAAAGTTATTCTATATTCACATTAAACTTGCAGACATCAGAGATTTCAGATGAGAATCTGCTGCTTTCCTGTTGTAGTAAAATTAACAAAAAATTTAGAGCTTTCAGGTGATAAATATTCAATGACAACACCTTTAAAACATCAAAACAATGTATGGAACAATGAGCAGTTTTCTGAAAGGGAAGAGCAGAAAACATTTGCTTAATTAATTGTATTCTAACCTGTATTGCTCCACACAGTACAATAAATGAGTAAATAGTAAGAGGAGAAAGTTTTGTTTGTTTGTTTTTTAAATGTTTGTAAGAATGGCATTCAATTTCTCTAATATTTTTTAAAATCAAGTTATACTAGAAATTAAATACTTTTCTTCACACTGATGGCTAGAAAAAAGAAGAAATAATATACTGTTAATATAACAAATGGCGTAAAAAGACACCCAAAACGGTATTCTTAAAAATAAGGTTCAAAATTGCTAAATTTTTAACAGGGGAAAGATTTCTGAATTCAAATATTTTCAGTATTATTTCTTCTATACCCCAATTTCCATATGCAAAGTTATTCCTTTTTTGCAATTAATCTTGACAAAACTCAGACTGTTTTCTAAATCACATATTTTTTTTATAATCTTAAATTCATTATTATATAGTGAAGATGAATGTTGTATACAATTTGTCTAGAAGTTTTTCATAGTATCCTCTTAAGCACTTGAAAGTCTTTGTAAAAATCCCATTTAAAATTTGTTTAACTAAAGTTATGGGTTCCTATGTCCTCCCATCTCAAAGCTCTATTTTGCAGGTCAGTAAAATTGGTCAGACTGCACTCTCTGGTCCTGAGGCCAACTTGTCATTCATGATCACCAAAATTGCCTACCCCCAGAGAGGGTGGCCATTTCCGAGCTGGCCACAGGAATTGGTTCCTGGGCTCTCTGAATTCTGCCACCATGCTCAGACATTGTCTAGAAGTATTGTATCTGAGTCAGAGTTAAGCCAGGTAGTGTGCTGATAGCTGAGCAGTACCATCACGTACCAGGGCGTGAGCACATCCTGGCTCTGCTTCATTTACTAAGATGAAGACAGTAGAAAAGAGTTTGCCATCATCCCAGATTCCCACAACTCTTTGTGGTGTTGACACTCAGGTGACATCAGAGTCCTCTGTCAGCCTTGACAAAGTGTCAGAAATACCTACTCTGCTCTGAGTATATAATAGTAGTTCTTCATTGATGCTTCTGGCTTAGAAGTGAACATTCTACAAGGGCACTAAGAAGCAAAATCCATCTGTTCTGAATCCTTGAGTTTTATCACATCATTTAAAAGCTAGCTTCACACAACTGTTTCCCATACTATAAGCTCATATATACTACTTAGAATTCTATATAGTATCATATGGGAATAACAGTATTTATCCACTGAAAGGACTTATGATTCACATTTGATTATTTGCCATAAGATATAAATTTTAACAAGACCATCATATTTGTTAGGATATCAGCCTGATAACAGAATTAAGAATCATAATAATTTTTAAAGAACTACAAATTTTATTCATAATGACTTTTTAAAGAATATTAACTTCAGGAAATTATCCAGTTAATAGATATTTACTGTTACTTTATTATATTTAATTCAACAAACTGTCTCAGGGTATATTATGAAGCTTTCTAAAAGTGTATTTTTTTATATTTTCTTGAAAAGAATCAGGCTCTTCAGCATGCAAAGAGCTAATCACATCCTAAAGTAAAATAAAAGCTCTATTGCTATTTCAAAAACATATTGAAAACTGCTGATGTTTCACTTTGTTACCTGTTAAAACACAAAGCTTTACCTTATGGCAATTAAAAATAATTTCTTCATAATCTCTGTAGCCATATTACTTAAAACAGATGCCATTTTTTGCAATACAAGTTTAATTGCAGTGGTGTATGTTGTAAAACTACAACATTTAAGATACTTAGAATGTAATTGATAAGACAGCATAGTCTTTCCACAAAACCTTTTTTCAGTTTCTTTTGTAAGCTCAGACCTTGAGAAATCTGAAGCAGGAGAGCTCAAAAAGAGAAATGGGAAGACAAAAAGCATGTTCCATGGGTTTATTACTTACTTAACTAAGCATCTGCATTATAGAACTTTCATTATGTTTAGCTATTTTGGATGTTATCCAAAGCCCACTAAAACAAGTGGGACAAATCCCCAGTGTTTAAAATGTTTTCTAGATAAGATATTCATCTTTGATTCAAAAAATGTTTATGCAAATACACTTTAAGTGCTAGTATACTTTAGTTTAATGGCACTTAAGCTTCAAATGAAAAAAAAGGATATTTTACTACTGTTATTATTGCATTTATTTTATTGTGGTATGTTCTTGAACAACCAGAAGGTTACATTTTATATTTATTTGCAGAAATGTAAATGATTGTATTGGTTTCAAGGTAATAGAGAATAATAAATCTTCCTCCTGAAAATTCGAAGAAAAAAGTCTCAGTTCATATGTCAGAATCATGGCTATATTCCCAGGGGTGGGACAGGTGGGGAGAATGACACTTAGCTTAAGTGCCTAGGTACTTATATTCAGCATTTTGGACGCACTAGAATTCACAAAATGGAACTGCTATCCATAAGCCTCCTGTTTCCATCTCAACACACACAATTAATCGCCTAATCCACATATTTCACAACAACCTGAAAATAAACAATCAAAATAATACACATCTACCACTGCTGAAAGGACAGATGAGAACACCTGATCTCACAAAAGAGGAGGTGCTATTCCTTCTTTCATTTATTGAAACACTGCTGAGAGCACCGAGATGCTGTTTTGGCAGTAAGAAGCAGGTGACAGTTATGGGAGCCACTTTGCTTGCAGGACCATGATGCAAGTGCACACTAGAATGTGCATATTTGCATATTTTTGACACCTCAGAGGATCTACAACTTTTTGTGATTGAATAGATGTTAAATAGAGTTTTCTGCTCAGTATGAAAAGTAGGATCCCACAACACAGGTTATCAGTTATCTATGTGCTTCTCAGGCAGCCATCATTTCAGTAGCTCAGCACCAGCCAAAGCAAACTTTTTTCTGACAAAATGATCACAGATGTTTTATTAAATTCTATTGTACTGTCTAGTTTTCTTAGTCATCAACATAGAAAAATAATTTTATTTAAGGATTTCAAGGATACATATAGAATGCTTTTTCATTGGCATGACAGTTACTGTCTGAGTAAAGAATTACCCAGAATTTGGAGCAGTCTGGCAATGCCATCTATACAAACATTGAAAGGAAAATGTTCTTGACATTTAAAAGACATGTAAACTATCATATTCTGTTTGCCTGAAAATTAAATCAGTTATTCTGGGGAAAATTGTATACAGTTGGCATTTACATTTTGTCCTTTAAATATTCCTTTTCCTGAAATGGTGGTGGTGGTGAAATATTGCAGTAATGTTATATTGAAACTTTAGCATCTCTTGAACAAACTCTACTAATATGCAGAATCTTCACTGAATTACAATATGGATTTTGTCTCCTATGAGTAAAGAAAGCAGCAAAACCTTCCAGATCACTGTTACATACTGAATAGTCCCTTCATAGGAGTGCATTAGAACAAATTGTATCTGTCGGTCACAGTTAATACCCACAGAGCAACCTAATGTACCAGTCACTACACTATTCTGTATGATCTCTGCAGGTTCATTTTACAGCAGTTCAGGGAGGACAGTTAAAGGCATGAAAAATATAATGTGTAATCCCGAGACAACTGAGTGATGATGAGCACGATAGCATGCTTGACTACAAGGATCATACCTGATGACAGCTAAAGGCAATGGGCTGTAACTTCAGTTTATAATCCTTTCTTATGGTCTTGTGACAGGCTCAAAACTAAGCTGCACACTTTTAAATGGTATAGTTTGTTGTGTAGGGTTTTTTCTTGAAGGTGTTTTTTAGCTGTAATCATTTCTTCTCATTACCTAAATCCTAGAAAGACTGTAAACTGTCAATCCCTTACTCTTCAACTTTTTTTGATTTTAATAACTGATAGACCTAAACAAGATGGATTATAAGCATATTGCAAACTTTTTATTCATGTCACCCTTGCGCAGTGGTGGTGGCTACACTGTAGTACAAAGAATACATCAGATTATCAGGTAATGAAAGCTTCCCAATTTCCACTGATTTCATCAGTGATTCTATTTTTGATTTATATTAATGATCCAATAATCTTCTTTCAGTGACATTAAATCTTCTTTTCCTCCTGAGAAATATGGATAAAATGGATTTTACTTCATCAGAGAAGTGTGATTTCAGCTGTTTCTGTGTCAGCTCTTGCTGTTGTGGGTTTTATATTGGTTGTCCCCACTGCAAACAGGAAACATAGCAGGCAGAATCCCAATTAATATATGTCATCTTTTTACTAAAGGAAAGTTTAACATGGTTGAGTATATTGAGTATAGCTCAATGATACAGAAGCCATCATATTTAAAATGAGTTTCAAAGACAGTTAAATACAGGATGCGTGTGTTAGAATTGAACCAGCAGTCAGAAAGAGAAAAAGGGTCTCAGGAAAAGTATGGTGACAGACATCTTCAGTGAGAAACCAGTGCTGTGTATAGATGATCTACAAGAGCTGGGAATTTCCGAAGATTTACAGGATAAAACAATGGAGAATACTAAAATGTCTGTTTTCCTCTGAACTCACATATTCTAGGAACAAACACCAGTGATGCTGTCAGTGATGGGTGTGCTTGATGGAGAGAGAGGATTGCAGCAATTTTGTCCAACATCTGTTAGGCTGTGCCTGTGATTCATCTACACAAGTAACAATCCTAACTCCAAGGGTCTATCAGTGGCCACCACTAAATGTTGTGTTATGATTCCTAGAAGATCAACATATGGGCTTAGACTCTTCTTATACCTTTTGTTCTTTACTTTCCACCTTCATGTGTGGCATGTGCTGCTCTTAAACAAGAGCTTTTAGGGTTGCTAAGCCTGAGGATATCTAGGGATAATGCTTAAGGTCATATCACCACACAATAAGAAGCAGATCAGGCCAAGGACACCTCTGGGATTTTTAATTCCACTGGGCAGAAGCTATGACCTTTCATCTGATTATTCACTCCTCTGGGACACAGAAGTCCACCTCCATATGTGAAGTACATGAAAAATGCTACTGATTCATCTGTTTTTCCTCACACTGGTAACTTACATTAATTTAGTGCATATGTAAATGACTGAGACAGAGAAGACAAGGATCTTCCAACCTTACATTGTTGGGGGATTTGGCTTATGAGAATTTTGCATCAAATCAGTGTTTCTGTCTCCCAGTGAGCTTCCCTTCAACAATTCATTTGTTCCAGAATTTTTGGCTGAAGAACTACTTCTGTGTCCTACATATGTGAATGGATTGAATAAGTAATTTCTGCCACAGCACCTGGGAGTGGGCAAAAACTGTCAGATATAGAGCGTGGATACAGCTTTGTTCTGGATAGCTCATTAGAGAGGTCCTGCCACTCCCTGAATGCACAGATTTAACTAGATTAAAAATGGGAACTAATTTGGTCTGCAGATCTTAAGCCTCTTACACAAATTCATGCACGATATCCAGTTTGTCTGTATAAAGAAAGAAGCAAATGAATAAAAGGTGTTAATTTAATTAATCAGATATTTCAGTCAGACACTCTCAAAATTTGTGTCTTCCCTTTAATTCAAACAAATTACCTCTTTTTTATATGTTCTGTCTTTGATGCTGCATTACTCTGTGAATTTGTGCTTCCTCACTTCCATCTGTCCATGATCAAGGCTCTTTTCTGACAGTAAGCGGGTTGTCACCTGAGACAACAAGATGGATTTTGGTTTGATAAGGCTAGTGTTTTCTCTTCACAGTAGCTAAGGTAAAATCTTAAATTGCCTAAGAAGAGGTCAGAAGAATTCTGGTTTTGTCCATCCATGGTTCTATACCAGGAATTCACAATGACTAGAGCTCTGTATGCCTTGCAAAGTACTTTTACTATGATATTACTCCATAGATTTAGAAAGTCGTATGGACATTAAAGCACTAGAAATCTACTAGATTACACTGTTTTATTAAATCTTCCTTCCCCCCCCCATTAGCTACATTGCAGGAGATTCTGAGATGTTACTGAAGTTCAGTCAAACTGAATGTTGCCGATTCGATTACAAACGTATGTACTAATGTGCTCAGTTTCAGTCATATCCTTAGAGCATCATAGTGCTGGATTTTGTCCTGTGTGAATAAATGTTTGGGATTGGATGATATCAGTGAAGGAATGCATCTAAAGCTGTCAGAAAATATTAAGTTAATAGTAGGAGGCCAGCTTCTCCACAATCCAGTGGGAAAACATTAATCAAAAATGAGTTTCACCTCTTTTTAACACAGTTTTCACATGGTATTTGCCCATTCATGTTTAAATTAAACATCTTTGAAGAAGTAATCTTTTAAGAATAGTAGTGGTATTTGGTGGACAATAAAAAGATTGCATTATTGCAAAATTCAAAATACATCTAAACAAATCATTATATAGAGATAGATTCTGCAGTAACAGATCTTTGAACTTTAATAGAAGATTTTGCAGTAAATCGTAAAGACGTGCTGTGACCCTTTAAATTTTAGAAGTCAGAAATTTGATCTAATGGGGAATAGGGAATGGGACATTTCAAATGAACAGACGGAAATGTGTAAAAAGCTAATTTCATAATAAGCTAGAGAAAAAAACATAGATGCTGGGAAGAAAGAAACTCAAAGCAACAAAACTGCTACAAGAAACCCAACAAGAACATTTCAAATAAATGCACATAAGCTACAATGTTTTCAAAAAAGATAATTGTTTGCAGTTCCCACAACAGTGAATGGGCTGGGAAAACCTGGGTATTTTGTTGACTCTTTTGTAGCTATAACCTAACCCTGTCAGCTAAGCTTACAAGTTTGGCAATCAAAATTGGTATCTATAAGTTAGTAAATATTTAGACAGCATCTTCAAGTACTTTATTGCATTAATAGGAATAATTTTTTCCTATATATTTAAATATTATGGCAGTGCTTTAACTTTCTCTTTAAACTGAACAGGAACAATAAAGATATAAACTCCACTTGGCTCTGTTCTCTTCCCAAGGTATAACTTTGTCATCGTACATTTATTTGCAAGTTCTGCTTTCCATAACTTTAATAGGTTCCCCTGGTTCAATCCTCTTTGGGAAAAAACAAAACAGAACAGCAGCAGAAAGAAACAAAAACATAATTTCTTCTTTTGACGGAAAGTACAAGGTATCAGTACAGGAGCTGCTTAAGCTCAGCAGAGACTCTCAAGAGACAATAGTAGTTTAAATCTCTCAGCTTTTTGCACATTTCACTAAAGGCTTGTAGATGGTAGCTGAGGGACTGTGATGCAGAAGGCAGGGTATTACTTTGATGGAAAGATATAACCTTGTGAAAGATTTATGTGAATGTTGGTGTATGCTCTATATTGTATTCTACTGGTAAGGATGTGGATATATGATTTCCACCTTCCTAGAATGGTGAGAGTTCAAAGAGTTAAGATGGAGGCCATCAGTGGTCAATTTGTCATAGGATTTTATGAACTGGATAGGGGTAGAAGAAGCCATCTCTCTACAGCCTAGTTTAATCTCACACTATCTATATTCTTCTAGTAGAAAGTTTTGGTGAGATAGTGATAGGGATGAGATATCTTTTCCATTATTTGGATGATCTGAAGAAATGCACTAGAGAGGATCACAGTGTCAGCTACATTGATTTGTCTTTGAGAGACTTTTTGAATGATATGGTATGGGGAAAGCAGGAAGGGGAATAATACAGAAAAGGAGGAGAAGGAAATGTTTTATCTTTTTGTTTCAAAGGAGGGCTTTGTGTTTCTCAAATTCTCTACCAAACTAACTACCAAAGGTTATAAATTACAGCAAGTACAACAAGTTAGAACAGCAGAGGAGTCCTTAAATTATCACAGTGGTAAAACTTGTAGAAATCTTTGGGTTGAATAGCTTGATCCATTTTCTAAAATTGTATTTTCTTCAGTCAAAAGAAATGCTAAGTCTTCAGGAATGCTCCTGATTATATTGGGATCTCAGAAAGATTATCTTGGAGGCAGGTAACTTCTAGTCCATTTTCTTGTTTTACTTAGCATGTCTCCTTCTTTTTCTCAATTTCCAGTAGCCTTAAGCAGTTGACTAGGACTTTAACCCCCCCCCCCTCCTTTTTAACAGCATACATGTAGTTTCTGGCAACCGATAACACAGTTTAGAATTCCCTCCCATTCATCACTCTATATGCACAACTTTCCTTCTAGGTCTTTAGAAAGCTATGACCATTTTACAAAGACATTCTAAATATATTTCTAAAAATCACCTACTCTGTTTCTCTGTGGACAGTTTCGCATGTTTTTATAGCTTCCCTAGAAAACTCTAAGGACCTGGAAAAGTTCTTTGACTTGGTCAGAGTTCTGATTTACATTATCATGCTTAAGTTATATGATACATGCAAGACTTTGATTACAAATACCACAGGTAAAATCAAAGCTTTTTATCGATCCTATGCTTCTTAGAAATGTGTAATGTGTACTGACCATGGATTGATAGTGTATGGATTATCAGTTGCATTTTGATGATTTGGTAGTGAAGTTATTAACTCAGAACCACAGAATCACAGAATCATCTAGGTTGGAAAAGACCTTGAAGATCATCCAGTCCAACCATTGACCTAACACTGACAGTTCCTAACTACACCATATCCCTAAGCGCTAAGTCGACCCGACTCTTAAACACCTCCAGGGATGGGGACTCCACCACTGCCCTGGGCAGCCCATTCCAACGCCTAACAACGCATTCTGTAAATAAATGCTTCCTAATGTCTAGTCTAAACCTTCCCTGGTGCAATTTGAGGCCATTACCTCTTGTCCTATCGCGTGTTACTCAACTCATTTCCTCTTCTGATAACTGGACTATTTTATTTCACTGTTTGTGATTAAAATGATGTCTCTTTCAATTCTGAAGGGCTGAAAAAAAATGGAGTGCATTTTATTCTGACCTCTCTATTTGTGCCCATTTTATTTCCTGTTTACACACATTTTAAAAGCTGGACTAAGGGAAGGATATTTCCTTTCCTTTACTGCAGCTCCTGGAGGAGTCAGATGCTGGAGCGTGACCTGAAACTGACTCACTCCAAAAATCTATATTTAATGTTGTGTCTCTATTTTCTTCACTAGAATTACTTACTGTAGAAAATGTAAGTAGTGGTATGGATATTTTCAGAATCAAGCACTGAGTGAATTGGAACTTTTACAGATTATAGACTAAAATGGCTTTTTGTTGTTATTTTGATACCAAAAGATGCAGATAGTTTCTGATAAGAAACATTGAGATACTTATTTCATGTGGATACCAGTGATAATTAGCCAGCCATATCCAGATCCTCAAAGAATTTCAAGGATTTGCATCAGCACTGTCTGCTTACAGAATCAGAGAATCACAGAATAATCTATGTTGGAAAAGACCTTGAAGATAATCTAGTTCAACCATTAACCTAACACTGACAGTTCCCAACTACACCATATCCCTAAGCGCTATGCCAACCCGACTCTTAAACACCTCCAGGGATGGGGACTCCACCACCTCCCTGGGCAGCCCATTCCAATGCCTAACAACCCGTTCTGTAAATAAATACTTCCTAATATCCAGTCTAAACCTTCCCTGGCACAACTTGAGGCCATTACCTCTTGTCCTATTGCTTGTTACTTGGTTAAAGAGACTCATCCCCAGCTCTCTGCAACCTCCTTTCAGGTAGTTGTAGAGGGCGATGAGGTGTCCCCTCAGCCTCCTCTTCTCCAGACTAAACAACCCCAGTTCCCTCAGCCGCTCCTCGTACGACATGTGCTCCAGACCCTTCACCAGCTTCGTTGCCCTTCTCTGGACACGCTCGAGTAATTCAATGTCCTTTTTGTAGTGAGGGGCCCAAAACTGAACACAGTAATCGAGGTGCGGCCTCACCAGTGCCGAGTACAGGGGTAAGATCACTTCCCTGTCCCTGCTGGCCACGCTATTTCTGATACAAGCCAGGATACCATTGGCCTTCTTGGCCACCTGGACACACTGCTGGCTCATGTTCAGCCGGCTGTCAATCAACACCCCCAGGTCTCTCTCTGACTGGCAGCGCTCCAGCCACTCCTCCCCAGCAGTGACTTAGTGACTTTAGAAAATATGACCAGTCATCTGCTATATCTTTAGGCACCGAAATACGTGCAAATATCTGTCCCTCACCTGGATTTTAAAAGTGGCTTGATGTATTCAATAACATTTAAACATCCTAATCAGATCAAAAGCTTTTGAAAACCCAGCCTCTTTGGATTCACTTATACCTTTGAAAACCAGAAGGAAAATTGCTATATAAAATTATTTCAGGGTAAAATATGATTACAAGCTGTACATGACAGTAATTTTGTTTTGATTTTAAAAAAACAAATAAAATAGAAGAACCTGCAAGACATGAAGTATTTCTTCTTCAATAGTTACTGACAAGGTTTCAGTTCAAACACTGTTTCCTCTCTATGAGTTCTACTTAATTAGAGATGTAGAATACTGGTGATAGTCTGGAAAAAAAAAAAAAACAACAACAAAAAAAACCAAACCAAAAAAACCCCAGAACATGAATGATTAAAAGTCCAGCAAGCATGAAAGAATAAGAATATTAGAATATTTAGAGACAAGAAGAGAAAGGAAAATTGAACATGATGACAACTTTCAAATACCTGAACACTACCATAGACAGGAGAGTCATAATCTGTGTTCCATCCTTGTGAAAGACAGAGCAAGTAGCACTGACCTTAAATTTCAATAAGACAGATTTATTTTAGACAGGGGGTAAAACTTCTAATGTTATCAAAGATAATGAAGTGCTGGAATAGATTGCCTACACAGCTGTGGGTCTCTATTGTTCTGGAAGACATAAGAAAAACTTCTCTGATTAATGATCTAGTTAGAGTGACACCTGCCTTGAGACAGAAGGTGAACTAGGTGACCTTCTGAGGTATGTCCCAGTCCTACAGGAAAACTCAACACCCGCTCTTCCCTGCATAGACTCTAGGCATTGACAGTGATTGAAAACCAGTAGAGAATTAACAAAATGGAATTCATAAATCTTGGAGATGTAACTCACAAATTCTCTAATGATTTCACTGAAAGACTACTTTATAACTTTATGCAAATACACAACAAATATTTCTGTTAAACTGGTTTAAAAGAAAAGTAAGGAAGCTGCTAATAGTGACCATTGGTTTTGAACTCAGGGAAACAGGCATGATAGGTATTTGTATCCTGCAGTGTGTGAATGGAGAGTGGATAGAAACAATTTTCTCTAAGAGGTGTTAATCCCAGTAGAAACAATAGCTCTGGTATAGATAACTCTCAATAGCAGAGAAACATCACTCAAAAGAAACATAAGTGCATGAGTAAAAGGGTAATTAGAATCCAAGTTAAAATGTTTGTTTATGCTCAAGCTGAATAAAGTATGTGGTAAATTAGAGCCTAGTACTCTCTTAACAAAATTCTAATTAGTAAAAACAACAGCATGCGATTCTATCCTGGAGGAATCTTCCCTTAATTACTGAAAGTAATGATCCTTCATGTTTCAGAATAAGCTTTTTCTTTTTTATAACTGTTGAATGCATTCCATGCATTTTGGGGGTTTTTAAAGCTCATTGCTCAATTAACTCATCTTGACAAAAGTCCCAGCAGTGAGAAGACTTTGTAGAAATATTAATAGTTACCAAGTATAAGACTGAACAACTCAGAAGTTAGATTTACCAGACAGTTAAATTCTCATATTTTGTTATACAATCACTTTTTTTTTAAATACTAACTTCACTATCAAGAATATGAGAACAATGCGGCAGTTCATTGAGTTCTGCAACTAATACTTGTCACTTCTTCACTTTCCATTTCAGAGTGTGCAGAACACTTGCAGAACTTTGTGTGACGTATCTTATTAATCCAGAGTTTTTAGGTTTTCTTAAAGTGTATAGGCTGCAGTCTACACTAAAGAGAGTTAGTTAAAGAAAGGAAGGTGATAAGACAATTGTTTATATTTCCCAATAAGTGTAAAATTGCAACCTGTGTGAAAGAAAACATATTGGTTAAGTACAATGTCATCTTACCACTCAAATTCAGAAGTAGTCCACATGTATTTTTGCATGATTGAATCAGAACTAATAACATCTACCCCATAAGACTAGTAGTTCGGGTTCAGTAACACGTGAATAAAATTAAATTGCTGCAAGCTGAAGTATGCAAGCTAAGTAGATGCTTACAGATCTTCTCTCTCATCCCTGCTTCTGCATTTCTCAATTACTTAACTTTGAAGATTGCCTGTAGAAATAGGTTATTCTATTTCAAATAAATAAGGGTGTAATCAACTCATCTCTATTTGTATTTTATAGTGAAGACATCTGTCTCACAAAGAATGAATTATATATTTACAACAGAAAGTTCCTTTGTAATGAAATTGCATGTTTGTCAGCCAAAATCTGAATCCTAAGGTGTTAAGTGATTTTTTTTTTTTTAAGTATGAGCATATAGCATTGTGCCTTATGTAAATTTCTGAGATACAATATGGCAGAAAATTCATACAGTATACTTCAGTTCTAAGACTGGGGGCTGAGCAAAAACATATGAATGGGGTGTGTAATACAACTGCTCTTTTTTTAAAAAAAGATGTAGTAGTCACATAAAACCAGTTATTAAGAAAAATATATAATAATGAGACATAAAGAATGATATAACCAATTTCTGACCAGTTGTGACTTAGGGACTACTTGAACAAGAGTTTGTTTCTCCTTTTTGTGTTTAACAATACTTGGTGTCTTTTTCCAACATGAATTTGTTTTTTTAATTTATATTTAGGTGTATATAATGTGGTGACCAACGAAGGTCTATAAACGAGGGTCTGTCTGTGAGGGTTTCTTTTGTTCAGTTCTGTATGTCATGAGAAATAGTGAAAACTAGCAAAAGCACTGTACAGCTTCCAAAAAATCATGGGTACTACTGTCACTGAAAAAATGAGGAGAAAATGGGCCAGCAACTTTGCAGTTAGAATCATGGGAAATGCTGAGCATTAACAACTGTGTGGGTGCTAGTAGATCTAGAACCAATAAAAACCCAACCATAAATGTCTTCACAACTGATACCAAGGAGTCTAATAGAATTGTTCCTAATTAATCACTGCCTAGGCTTGCTTTATTCTGCCTTAACAAAGCTGAATTTGATTATGTTCTGTGGAAATCATCTTTAAAAATCCTTGCCAGTTGTGGGAGCAGGCAGGTTAGGGAACAGACAATGCCCCACTCATTTAGAAATTTTATGTCTCATCTTCATGGTGGAGTTAATCAGATAATTTGATCTAAGTGATATAATAAGATTGAAGCATAGTAATAGTGAATCCTGTTGATTATACAGGGGATTTATTGTGTATATGATATTAAAATTGAAATCCATTACATATCTATTACTGACTGAAAATTCAAACTGGCTCCTCTAGAGTGTAACATTTTTAATGGCATTCACTTTTTTTATTCTTGTAAGATTTAGACTAAATGGAATTTGTATTGGTAGTTCATTGTATTCTTACTCAGGTCTATTAGGTAGGAAACTATTCTAACTCCTCTTTTGACATTATTATTCAATGTCTAATTTACAGGATTTTTTTTTTTTTCTGTACAGTTTTCCCCAGGAAGCTTATATCTTCTGTTTAACTCTTCGCAGTCAAACCTTATTAATGACTAAATGTTGATTGAGATGTATGAAAGCTAGGTATATTATCTGGAAACATTTTATATATCTTCAGTGAAAATCTCCCTATCTCTCAATCTTATAGAGATTTTATTGACTATACTCCTTACTACTTTCAGCTTTTTGACACTATATTTTAATAATGAAAGACTTGAAGAAATAACAAATAAAGTAGCTTTTTGAGCTAAAAGGACTCTTTATAATGCATTTTTTTTCTCTGCAATTTGACAGCTTTCTGAAGATAGAGTAAAAATTGTAATATCTCATCTCACAAGACTTATTCCCTTGAAAGATAAGTGTTGCAAAGCTTGGTTACTATTTTAAGAAAAAAATCAGAACAATAGTTTTGTTAGCCAAGCTGATTAGAACCATAAACACTAATTATTGAAAGAAATGGCTGTACAGCCCTCAGATAATACTAAAAGAGATTCAAAATCTTAAGGTCTGTGCCCTGGTGAGCAAAAAGCATTTCAGTGAGTTGCCAAAATGAGTCAGATGATAATCAGGTGTTCCTGCCTCAGTAAGGTAATAACACACACAATATGTAAAACATTTAAAAAAATCCACAGTAGTCTGCCATCTAACAGTGATAATCCATGAGCTGTCCATCAACATAATTTTTTCACTGTACTAATAAAATTATGGAGCAAAGTGACACAATAGCCAATTTCTCTGTCGTGAAAGGGCTGTATACTTTCCTATATATGTTAAATGTACAGCCATGGTAGATTAAATAATCTCATGTTACCTGATACAGTGCTATATTGAAATGGAGTGGGAAACTGCCTATGGAATGCACAATGCCTTTTTATTGAGCAAGGTTCAAGGAAGGTGGAATAACTTTTGCTGTTCACCATTTATTATTCTGTTCCTTGCTTT
The DNA here is from genome assembly GCF_031877795.1 of Strix aluco. NCBI lineage: Eukaryota > Metazoa > Chordata > Aves > Strigiformes > Strigidae > Strix > Strix aluco. The sequence continues at coordinate 68,708,666 of NC_133935.1, forward strand.
GCAAACAGAAGAAACCACCTATAAATTCTCTGATAAATGAGCTGAATGGATGCCTTGTTTCACCATAGCTTCCACATCTATCACCATGTCATGTTCTGAGTTATGTTATGTCATCAATTACTATAGCAGTAAATCTTGACAAATTTTAACAGATAGGGTTATGTCTCATAACAAGAACATGCTAGTAAAAAAATGTCTTTTGCTGCTCTTTGGAAACAATCCAGTGATGCTCTAGAATCCCTGAAATCTTTGTGAGGAAATATGAACCAAACCAGAATATTTAATTGTCTTTCTTCTCTTAACTCTTTAAGAATAATGGCAATGACTAAATTGGGTACTCCACCACTTTGCAGTCTACAGCTGAGTTAAGGGAATTTTAAAAAAATAATGAATAGTATCTTTCCATCATGTAGAAAATTTGAATGTTATGAAATCGTTAAGATATGTCTTGATGTCTGACCTGAAGACCATGGAAGAATCTGTAAGCCATTTATTGAATTGAGTAAAGTTTTATATCACAGGACTTCTTAGAATTTGGATTTTTAAATTATTTCATCATCAGGAATATATATAGGTGTTTATATATATTTATAGGTATACATACACACTAGTTTTGTAACAATGCAGCAAAGGTAGCATCAGGGAAATAATTAGGGAAGCAGATCTAGCAATAATGTAATTTTCAGTCACTGACCTGAGAAACAGCACTTCATTGATCAGTCAGATTGCCTACTTCAGGCATTTAAAGCAGGTGCAGAAGTTGTCACAGACTGCTTCTCTTCATTGAAAACAGAGCGAATTTAGAGTTCTAAATTGAGATATTGACAACTAGAGTCCAAAATACATGATAGAACCTCCTGCTAGCCCCTTCCATCTAAATCTTTAGAGTTTTCTGGATGGCTAGAACTAGAAATTGTGCTGTCTCCACATGCAGCTGTACATCCTGATTCCTGGGCACAAGTGTAAATCCCACATCCTTTAGACTCACCTACTCTCCAGACAAAGCAGAAAATTAAATAGTCCAATAGATGGATGGTATTAAAGGGCAAAGCTTACCAGTGTGAACTACAATATGGGGCAAAAAGTTATGTTAGATACAATCTATTGTGACAACTCACCAGGTTGAAATTTGCATCTATATGAGAGAGCTTTGTGATAAAAATGCTTAATTGTGTGTTTCTACATCATTGTCTTCACCTTGTGAAGACAAAGAAAAGCACCTTCACAATTGCTGAATATTGAGAAGCTCCAAATAAAGATCCATGTTACTAACATTGGTTAGTTTGTTGTATATCCAAATAGTTTAATTCAAGCTCATCTTTAATTGACTGTGTTTTAGCTGTGTCAGTGTGGCAATGGATGATGGCTGTCACTGATAAATATATAACCAGCAATTCTTAAAAAGAGAGGAGAGGTACACAATCAAGAATAAGCATTTGTTCTTATATACACATATTTATGTAGTACGTGATATGAAGTAGTTTATAAGAAGTCATAGTGGTTTCGTACAATATGTTTTGAAGATGAATATTTTTACAAGAACAACAGTATTTATTACATCAACAAAAATGTATTCGACTTATGCTTCTGATATCCAGGAAAAGGTCTGTTCTGAAGAAGTATTTGTTCTCATTTCCCAGTAACAGTAAAATTTAGTGTAAAGTCAAACTTTTTTGATATATTTATCTTAGAGGAAAAGAATGTCAAAATGACAAAAAGCAACAGTCTGAGGATTGTTTGTATGTTTGATTGTTTGTTATAATGTCTGTGCCACATCGGTTTAAATGATGTGGAATAAAAAATGGACTGGAATAGTGCAATACATAACAAGGAAACAGCAACTATGCTTGAACTTATACTTAGGACAGTTATTAACTTTTCCCTTCATTTTGTCATTTTGTCCTTATTTTTAAGGTCTAACAAATACCAGCCACTCCCCTATCTGCCTGTGTCTCCCCCCACCATGTCATCCAGTTTCATTCCATGCTTCCGACTTCACTACAAATAAGCTGCATGACTAGTCATCCTCTAGTCAGCCCCTTTCTTGCTTCATGACATTTAAACTTCTCTACATGGTGTTTTATGTCTGGAATAGATTCCCTTTGTCAGCCTGATATACCTCCCCCAGTTCCTCAAGTTCTTTATTAAATCATTTTTCCAAAATAAGGTTCCTTTCAGCTCTCGCTCCATCTCCCATAGTAACATCTGCAGGGAGACGACTCAAATTCATTAGTGTTAAACATAAACTGATAAGCCTCATAAGTACTTAGATCTATTGACTGCAGCTGAGTCTCATAACACCGTAATGGTTTTTGTTCATATTGTCCAAAGGAAGGTCTTCTGTGAAGTGACATCAAAGGCAATTTTCTTCAAAACAATTCAGTAAATTGTTATTTAATTGAAAGGTGTGATGGATTTGAGTCTTTGCATAATAAATATAGTGGAGCAGACTGTAGATGACTTCTCCCTGCCATCACAGTTCCTGGCCCACCCATACTATGGGATGCTCTTGAATTGCACTATTGTCCTGCTTTTGGCTGGGATAGAGTTAATTTTCATCATAGTAGCTAGTATGGGGCTATATTTTGGATTTGTGATGAAAATGATGTTGATAATTCAGAGATGTTCTCATTATTACTGAGCAGTGCTTACAGAGAGTCAAGGCATTTTCTGCTTCTCACACCACCCCACCAGCGAGTAGGCTGGGGGTGCACAAGGATTTGGGAAGTGACACAGCTGGGACAGCTGACCCCAACTGACCAAAGGGATATTCCATACCATATGATGTCATGCTCAGCATATAAAGCTGGGGGCTAGAAGAAGAAGGAAGGCAGGGAGGTTTGGAGTGATGGCATTTGTCTTCCCATGTAACCATTATGCATGATGAAGCCCTGCTTTCCTGGAGATGGTTGAACATGTGCCTGCTGATAAGAAGTGGTGAATGAATTCATTATTTTGCTCTCATTTACCTATTAAACTGTCTTTATTTCAACCTATGAGTTTTCTCACTTTTAGTCTTCTGATTCTCTTCCCCATCCCACTGCAGGGGAGTGAGCAAGAAGCTGCGTGGGGCTTAGTTGCTGGCTGGGGTTAAAACATGACAACTATATATGCAAAGAATAGCCATGCTGTTGCTCGCAGTTTATGTTCCTCACCCCTCACTCTCCAAAATTATTATAATCTTTAGGACATAGCCCCAGTAAGATTACCCACAGAAACAGATCCCAGTATGTATGCAGAAACCACTTGAATTCAACAAACTTCTTGGCTCATGTGTGTTTAGCACATAGTCAGGGGCTAAGCTTATATGTCTGAGGGATCAGTAAGATTGTCTTCGTATATATTGAGGAGGAAACACACTCTACTCAAGTGATGGATATAATAGAGATTTTCTGGGGGAAGGGTTGTGTTAAAGTTATTGAAATTTAAATCAAAACAGTTGTCTCTTCATAAAGTACATAAGAAGATGTTGAATTATACTATTATAGAATACACAAGTATGTATTTAATTTAGTTGTGTACTGTAGCCTTTAGACCAATTGGATATTAGATCAAATTACTTGTGCTGAAGTACTTTTGTGATATGGACCTATAGATTTTATATGTTTTTTTATTCATGCTATTCCGCTACTTGGTATCTTTTAAAGAAATATAAGGTTATTTTATTTTATATAAGTTCAATTTCTTCGCGATACTATCCAAGATAAACTTCATGAAGTTTTCTGTTACAGAAATGAGACTTCTTACAGAAATGAGTGTACTACAAATTTCTTTTGTGTTTTCTTACTGAAACAAAATAACTATATAGTTCAGAAGTTTGACTTCAAGAACATGAATCATTCACTGGGTTATTAGTGGGACTATTTATGTGTTTAGAGTTAAGAGTATGAACACAAAATTGCTGAATGTGGGACAATATAATTCATGAGTGATATGTGATTTGTTATTTCCACTACAAGAAAACAAAATATGAAGCAAATTGTTTATCCTATAGTTTAAATGTTGAGATGCAGCCTCTATTTGTGTATTCAGATGTTCAAATTAATGCAAGCAAGATCACCAGTTTGAAAAAATCAATTTATCTCACTTCCTGGATTTTCTTTGCAGTAAATCCAGATTATAAGAATAGCTATTTTTTCAAAGCCTCACATTATGACATTATTTTTCTTTATTCCTAATGAAAATGCTTTTCTGTACTTAGCATTTTTATTTGTACCTGAATCCATTTCACAGCACTGTGTTAACAGGGGTTTTTCTTTATTGCTGATTATAAAAGATTTTGAAGTACCTGTGCTTTTCTTTTCTTTTTAGCTTTGAAATAATATGTCCTTATTTCATCAAGTTCGAATATCTTCAAGTAGTGTAATCTGAGCCCAAGAATGTTTGGTCTTATGAAAGTAAGTTCTTTGATCAAATATACATTTTAATGTTGTTTGCGTTCTGATTTCAGAATTTTTTTAAATGTAACAAAATGAAGTTAAACTGCATACAACAGCTTCATGAACTATATATTCCAATTCTCATATAACACATTACAGCATACCTAAGAATTAATGGATCATTTTCCAGGAAAGGCATGAAGGAAGAAACAAACTGAGGAGGACAATGTATGTGATGCTCATAAGATACTTTCTGTAGTAAAATGACTGCAGACATGTAAAGAAAAAATGGGTCTAGATGAAAAATGGAGCAACAATGGTTTCTTTAAAGAATTTTGTTGGTATTTTAAGGTAATTTCTATACTGAAAAATTACTTTGGAGCTGACACAGTAACACTACAGCTTATATTAAAGGATAATTGAAGGGAATCTCATTTATTGTTCTGATAAAGCTAGTTCCAAGGTCCAAACTTTGATATACATGAGAGTAATATTCCCTAGGGCTAGAGAATGAATTTTGTTCCCAGTGAGAAAGGTGCAAATGGATCTAGGACATCCACAGCCTTTGGGTCACTGACATAGTTTGTACAATTTAAAGTTTTGAAAGAAAATTTAGCAGGTTCAAAAGCAGTAACTATCTTTGAAGTCTGAAAGCAATGTCTTCCCATAGGAGTATGCGAAATACATCAAGTAATTAATATTGTATGACATAAAAATCCAATGCCACTATACATAGATTTCTGATGTATTTAACACGTTATGGCATAATCATTTACTTTTTACAGATTCTGTGTAGCTATTTAAGGGGACAAAATAATTTTTAATTGTTTTTCAAGAAATTTTGATAAAAACATGTTGCAAAGTTGTGTTGAAATATGGATCCCCTAATAACCTCAGTGTTTATATGACTCCCAAGAATTACTACATGATCACAAAATTAACATTTTTGAAACAACAGATTAAGAAAGAGCCATTCTTCAACACTGTACATACTAGTGATTAGAGCTTCTCACAAAGCAGCAGGTGATCCGTGATCAAACTCTGCTTTCATTTAGGTAGATGAGTAATTTTGTATCTCAGCTCTGAAGTTTTTATCTGCCCTGTGAAATAATTGTCTTGTATTAGGGTAAACATCAAGGAAAAGTCATGCCCGTGAATTCTGAATAGAGAGTGTGGACTTTTCTGGACCACAGTGGTCTAAATTAAGTCCATTCGCAAATTAAGGAATGTGCCTCATCCTTAACTCATTATTTCCAAGTGTGTAGTTTAGGGAGATTTCTGTTCTAGGTAAGGAACTGTGGTAGAGAGTCCTTGTTTAGGTGCCTAACTCATGATGTGCCTTTCAGGTACTATAGGTGCACACTTCCAGCCTGTGATGCCTCCCTGTTGGCCTTTTTGCTGCTCTACCTGTGAGACAAACACTGGGATGCCCAAGGGTGAAGTTGGAGTGTCACTGGTAACACTATCGCATTTCTTTAATCTTGGTTGTTTTTTCATGTCATGTTAAGTCAGAAAGAAATGATGGCACCTATATATTTTTAGAGTTGAATAATTACTGATAGTACTTCCATTTCTCTGTCCTTTCAGCAAAAGCATAATGTTTCCGGTCTCTGTGAAGTACAGTGTAATTAGTTGCTTTTTCTGCTAGATCTTCTTTTAACATTTCTTATTTAATAAAACAGCAGATAATACACAATCATATTCAGGGAGCCACTGCCCTCACTTCAACTATTACTTCAAAGAAGAAGCTAGCACCTTTATGTCTTTCACCTAAGATTCACTGAACTCTGAAAATAGCTATTGAAAGAAAACTACATATCCATTATTTCACCACAGTGCATACTAAGTGATACTTAAAAGACACATGCAGTTGCATAGTACCATTAGCCCAAAAGAAATGTATAATTAAGACATAATTTAATTTATATATGCATTCATACACATGAATATGATAATCCAAAAAGCAGATTTGGTAAAACTTCTTAGTAAGTGCATTTTTCCCCTTTGATATTGCAGACTAGTTTTGGAGTGGGATATGGTGTGTTCTGGTCACTGTAAATCAGCTGCATTTATGTAATGTCTGTTTGTCTATAGCTTCCTCACTTTATAATTTTGTTTTAGGATTTGGATAATAAAGTTGCAAATAAATTTTCCAACTGACTTGTCAAGTTCTATTTCTGCATCAACAGCAGAGAGGTTTTTTTCCTTTTTTGCTATTCCATGAACTATATAGAGGTACTGAAATTATTCCAGTGTTCCTGTATTTCCCTTTAAATAAAAAGAATATATGAAAAAAATCTCGTTTGTCATGTTCCTAGTTCATATCTGAATTTAATTTCGTCACTGTCTTTAAATCTGTTTAATCAGCTAGTAAAGAATCAATATTCTGTGGCATCTGCCTACTCCATTGTCTTGACAACAGTTCTGCAGGTAGTCTTCAAATATAATTAAAACAATGCACATAAGGTGTGAGTATAATACAATGACTATGATACAGCTTCAGTCTGCGTTTCAGGTTTTGAGCAAATGGATAATGAGCCAGACTGAATGTCCACAGCTTCTGCACAAAGAATGTGACTGTTGTACAGCGTTTTGTCTCAGCACTAACAAGCTTCCTCCTACCTTCTCACTATTTCCAGCTAATGTTGTTGGAAAAAAAAAATAATGCACTCCTGACCTTACTATCATAATCTTTGTTATCTAGGTAGATTGCATAATCTCCATAGCTTGCTTTGGAGCTGTCACATTGCACAAACTCTCACTTTCCATTGTTCAAGTTGACAGCCTGAAAACTGAGCATCCTTCATCCAGATTCACAAAGTAGTCTTCATGTTTTGTTGCAATAGTACTCAGCATGAAAATTGTAGGGGAATGGAATGTTTTTCACCAGTAGCAAATTTAGAGGGAAAATGAGTAAAATTTATTGGATAGTTTCAACCAAATGAAAAAAGTGTAAGAATTGTGAAAGATTATGATGTCTTATTTTAATGGTCTGTAAATGGAAAGTTAATTTGTATTGGAAACAAACAAGCAAATTCTCTGATTTTTATTTCAGAACAATCACTTTTTGGTGATTTAATGTAATTTAAGGTATGACATTTTCCTCTTAAGTGTGAGAACTGTATTATGATACATGTGTCATTTAGGCTACATGAAGCTTTTGTTTTTTCCACAATCTAAAAAAATTCTGGTTATTTACAAGTTGAAAATTATATAGAAAAGATGCTTCTCCCTTCTGCCATCCCTGATGGAAAAGCAAAATTGCTGTCCAAACCAGGAATGTAAAAACCCCTCAAAACCCTATGCCCTTTTCCCATACATCTGTGACTGTCCCACAAACTGTTATTTTGCTGTAAACATAACAATTTCTTGTTCACATGTTAGGTGAAAATTGATGTGCATTTATGGAAGTACATAAAGGAAAAGGGTGAGTTGTTGAGCTGTTTGATTATTTCAGTATTTTACATTAATGTAAAAATGGGCTGCCACTCACTGTAAAAATTAGTCATCATTTTGACTCAGAACAGATTTCTATGACCTTTTTATCTGACAGAAAATATAAATAATAGTTCATTATAGCTGTCATCTTGTCCTGATTTCTCTTAAACAGATTTTATATGATGGGTTAAACTTTTGCAGAGAAATCTCTTATTTTCATGTATGACCTATTCTGTAGCTACATTTGCCACAGATTATTGATTTTTTCATGAGGCAAGGGCAATATAAGACACTACTATGTAGTCAGAGTAATAGATCTAACCCTTTGAGACTTACTGACATGGACGGTCTATACTAATGTTACATTTAATATTGAAGCTGAGTTGTTGTAGTATTTTATTTGTGCATTTTCAAGAGCTACATATCTCTCAGGGTCTTTCCTGCTCATGAAAATCCTGTGAATTCACTTGGAACTACTGTAAGAGGTGAAAAAGTGTTCCCACTTCCTGCAGATGAATCAATGATGTCATTTTGAATGCATGAATTTGAAAGAGGCAGCCTGTGGGTAAATATTTTGGCATTTTAAAAAAATGTTAGAACAGTTGTACTTCCTCTTTGTAAGTGGCAGTGAGAAGTCCAGAATCTAAGAGAGTTTTCTTTTCCTTCCATAACCATATTTACAGAAATTCTTCACAAGGGAAAGAGAGAAATCAAGTAAATAATCTCAGGCTCAGCTGTCAGACTGAAGGTTTGATTTGAGGACTTAGTTGGTACAAATAGATGCCCAGTGCAATAGATGTCCAGCAATAGATACCCAGAGCCTGGAAAGGGATCACAGGTCAGCAGGAGAGCACCTGGAGAGAAACACAAAGGAGTTCCAGCCAGTAAGTCAGCTTCATTGGGGGCCCAACTTAAATACCTCTATTGAAACACACATAACATGGGGAATAAACAAGAGGAGCTAGAGACATTGCCTGCAGGGCTACGATCTTATTGACATCAGAGAGACAGAGACAGTGGTTGGAATACTCCTAGGACTGAAGTGTTGGAATGGAAAGATACAGGCTCTTTAGGAAGGATAGGCAGGGAACACAAAGAGGGGGTGTTGCCCTAGCTGGAGTGCATGGAGCTCTGCCTGGGGATGGATGAGAAGCTTATGGGTCAGGATTAAAGGGAGGGCAGGGACAGGTGACATTATGGTGGGGGTCTGCTACAGGTCACTCAACCAGGAAGACCAAGTGGATGAGGCCCTCTATAGATACATAGAAGTAGCCTCATGTTCACAAGCCCTGGTCCTCATGGGGGACTGCAACCACCCAATTATCTGTTGGAGAGACAACACAGCAAGGCATAAGCAATCCAAGAGGTTCCTGGATTGTGTTCATGATAACTTCCTTCTCCAAGTGATAGAGGAGGAAAAGAGGAGAGGTGCTGGGTCTTGTTCTCACCAACAAGGAGGGGTTGGTGGACACTGTGATGCTCAAGGGCAGTCTTAGCTGCAGTGACCGTGAAATGGTGGAGTTCAAGATCCTTAGAGCAGCGAAGAGAGAGCACAGCAAGTTCACTACCCTGGACTTCAGGAGAGCAGACTTTGACCTCTTCTGGGATCTGCTTGGCAGAGTAGCATGGGATAAAGCCCTGGAGAGAAAAGGGGTCCAAGAAAGCTGGTTGATATTCAAGGATAACCTTCTCCAAGCTCAGGAACAATGCATCCCAACAAAGTCAGGTAAGACCACCAGGAGGCCTGCATGGATGAACAAGTTGCTCCTGGACAAGCTCAAACACAAAAAGAAAGCCTAGAGAGGGTGGAAACAAAGACAGATAACCTGGGAGGAATACAGAGAAACTGTCTGAGCAGTCAGGGATCAGTTTAGAAAAGCCAAAGCCCTGATAGAAATAAATCTGGCCAGGGGTGTTAATGGCAACAATGAAAGCTTCTGTAGGTACATTGGTCCTCAAAGAAAAACTAGTGAAAATGTGGGCCTTCTCCAGAAGGGAACAGGAGATCTGGGAGAAGGTTGAGGTACTCAATGACTTTTTTCCCTTGGTCCTCACCAGCAAGTGCTCCAGCCACACCACCCAAGACAAAGAAGACAAAGGTGGGGACTGGGAGAAGGAAGAACCGCCCACTGTACAAGAAGATCAAGTTCAGGACCATCTAAAGAAACTGAAGGTCCACAAGTCCATGGGTCCTGATGAGATGCATCTGTGAGTTCTGAAGGAATTGGTGGATGAAGTGGTTAAGCCATTATCTATCATATTTGAGAAGTCATGGCAGTCCAATGAAGCTCCTGCTGACTGGAAAAGGGGAAAAATTATATCCATTTTTAAAAAAGGCAAAAAAGGGGACCCAGGGGACTACAGGCCAGTCAGTCTCATCCTTGTGCCCGGCAAGATCATGGAGTGGATCCTCCTGGAAACCATGTTAGAGAACATGGAAAATAAGGAGGTGATTGGTGACTGCCCACATGGCTTCACTAAGGGCAAATTGTGCCTGACAAATTTGGTGGCCTCCTGCAACAGGGTTACAGCAATGATGGATAAGGGAAGAGAAACTGACGTCATCTACTTGGACTTGTGCAAAGTATCTGACACTGTCCTGTACAACATCCTTGTCTCTAAGTTGGAGAGACATGGATTTCACAGATGGACTAGTTGGTGGATAAGGAATTGGCTGGATGGTTGCACTCAAAGGGTTGTGGTCAATGGCTCAATGTCCAAGTGGAGACCAGTGACAGGTGGCATTCCTCAGGGGTCAGTACTGGGACCAGTGCTGTATAACGTCTTTGTTGGTGACAGGGACAGTGGGATTGAGTGCACCCTCGGCAAGTTTGCTGACGACACCAAGCTGTGTGGTGTGGTTAACACGCTGGAGGGAAGGGATGTGCCATCCAGAGGGACCTGGACAGGCTTGAGAGGTGGGCCCGTGCAAACCTCATGAAGTTCAACAAGGCCAAGTGCAGGGTCCTGCACATTGGTCGGGGCAATCCTAAGCACAAATACAGGCTGGGCAATGAGTCAATTGAGAGCAGCCCTGCAGAGAAGGACTTGGGGGTAGCAGTGAATGGAAAACTGACTATGAGCCAGCAATGTGTGTTCACAGTCCAGAAAGCCAACTGTATCCTGGGCTGCATCAAGAGATGTGTGGGCAGCAGGTCGAGGGAGGTGATTCTCACCCTCTGCTCAGCTCTCGTGCAACTCCACCTGGAGTACTGTGTCCAGCTCTGGGGCCCCCAGCATAAGAAGGACATGGACCTGCTTGAGCAGGTCCAGAGGAGGGCCACAGTGGGCTGGAGCACCTCCCCTATGAGGACAGGTTGAGAGAATTTGGGTTATTTATCTTAGAGAAGACTCCCCAAAGACCTTATAGCGGCCTTCCAGTACTTGAAGGGGGCCTACAGACAAGAAGGGGAGGGACTCTTTATCAGGCATTGTAGTGATAGGATGAGGGGTAACGGTTTTAACCTGAAAGAGGACAGATTTAGATTAGATATAAGGAAGAAATTCTCTACTGTGATGGTGGAGAGACACTGGAACGGGTTGCCCAGAGAAGCTGTGGATGTGTTCAAGGCCAGTTTGGATGGGGCTTTGAGCAATCTGATCTAATAGAAGGTATCCCTGCCCATGGCAGGGTGCTTGGAACTAGATGATCTTTAAGGTCCCTTCCAACTCAAACTATTCTATGATATGTTAGAGTTGCTTCCATGTTTACTGTACCTTGGTATCATCCACATCAATATAGTCTCTTTAAACATAAAATGATACTTCACTAATTGCTTCTTCCATCAATTTCTGTGTTGTTTGACAGTGAAACCAAGATTCTTCTTGTTCATGTATCATTGACAACACAGCTCAAATTATGCCTGTGGTGTCACCTATGCAACTTCATAGCTTTCATATTTTCCATTTAGTGACACTTATGAAGCACCTTTTCACCTGTGCTAAATAAACCATTCTGTTGGAATAAGAAATACATTGCTTGCTCTCAGCTTTTTGTTCTGAAATACAGCAGAAATATTAATGTCCTGTGATGCCCTGATATAAACACTACTTTAAAAAAGGTAATTAATATTTTATAGAATCTGAATAAGAGTGACAAAATGAATTTACCTAATTAAAAAAGTGTCAGATGTACTTTTAATATTAACATGAGCAGTTTTGAGGCTGAATACACGTTATAAATGATGAGATGCTGGTTTTATGAGACTGAATTTAAGGACAAAAGTATATTTTATATTGTAATATACTCCAGGATTGTGGAGAAGTTTATGTACAAAGCAAATTCATAGTTTCTTTAGAAGTCAAGATGAGGAAGTAATTTGCATTTTCCCCCCATTCAAATAACTGTAACTGACTGCCTTTCCAAGTTCATAGACCTGACACTTGAATTTCATATTGACAGTAAGTTACAGAACAATAGAAATCATTATACATTGTGATACTTATCAAATGGCTTATGAGATTTTGGTTCAATAAACCAATTCTATGAAAGCAAATAAACACAGGACATATCAAGCTATATTTTCAAACCGCAGACAAAAGACTCAATTTTTCTTTGACAATTTAAATGTCAAAATAATGGATTTACTTATTTCTGTTGTATGAAATATAAATCTATGTAACACTAGACTCAAAATTCAGCTATAAGGGAGGCAACTTAAAAAAAAATTTCATATAATGCAAGACTGAATCTGATTTACTAACAGATTTATTTGTGAATATAGGTACCACTAAACATGTACTGTATGCAGGCAATTTCTGAAACCATCCCATTGCTGGATCACAATGCAGGGAACAAATTTCAATAATTTGTTTAAAAAAAAAAAAAAAGAAAAAGGGAAATATGGCCATTAAAAGTCATAAAAGAAAAGACTAATAAAGGTCAAAAAGGAATACAAAACCCACACTGGCTTTTGTGTGTCTTTTGTGAAACTGATTTCTCTCTCAGATATTAGAGTAACACGCATAATATTGGTAGAAAAATGTTGAGGGCTGTCCAGTGGTGGAGCCAATCAGATCAATTTGATTGAAGTTCGATGTTTGGAGACACTGAAGAACTGTCAATCCTAACATACAAAAGAACAGGTCCTTTCAAAACTAGTCACACTGAGTACTAAGAATTACAGCTTATTCAGCCTGTGGTAAAGTTTCAAAATTGCATAGAGATAATGGTATAAGGATAAACTGAAGCAGTTTTGACTGTTGCCTATTAAAAAAAAAAAAAAAAAGACCTTTAAACCTCTTACCAAAGACATTGCACTACTGTGCTATAGAGTCTTTTCCAAATACTTTCTACTTGCCTTTCATTAATTTATTTTCATTGCTGAAGCTCCTTCTGACTTATTTAAATCCTCACTGCCTACTGAGATGAAGCATGTGATTGGAATAAAAATGACAGTTGAATGTGGAGCTGGGTTTATTTTTTCTGGTTTAATCAAGCACAGGTCTAAAGTTATTATTTTAGATAAAATAAATTTGAAGATTGCACATTTTCCTGCAAAGTAAATCTTAAAAAAGGGTATATTTTCGAGTGTTACTATCTGGAAAACTAGTTTTTGTGACAGAGGAAATGCAAAATATTCCCTTTCACCATCATCAGGTACAAATTCTGCCATCAGTTCTAACCACATTTAATTAACAGTGGTAGAAAAAAGGGCAAAAGTTGTTGGTTTATAATTGTCTGTTTCTGCTTAATGAAGCAGAATGATTAATGAAAGCAAGAATCATGTCAACATTAAAATTTTGTATAAAACACCTGCAAGCAATGCTTATCTGGATGCTGAAACCAGGGTGAAGTCTTTTCATTCTTATTTTGCAATTGCCCAGGTGAGTTGCAGAAAATTAAAATAATGAAAAGGCATGTCTTAATTTAGCTTTGTGGATATTTTTTGCTTATTTACTTGCCCATAGACACCTGGAGGGAAACCCAAGATTGTCAAAGCTAGTAATTTTTATTGGTGGCTTTTCTGGGCCTGGTACTGGTGAATGTCTTTATTAATTAATCATTATAATAACCAGATTTTATACCTGCTTCAGTAGAAGCCATTTTATTCATAGTATTAATTTTACCAATGGTGTGATACAATGTGGCTTTAATGTAATTCTTAACTTCCACCCTCAGGGAGAAAAAAACCAAGAAAATAATGTTGGACATCAATAAAAAAGAAGTATGAGAGAAAATCTCTCACTAAACAAACGTAGAGTCCAAAATGTAGACATATAGAATGTTGTTTACAGACTAGTTTTTATGTTGTGTTTTTGCTTAAAATCACAAAGAAACAGTAAGACAGAATAAAAAGCTCTGTTGTTCTTTGCTAGGAATATAGGGTAAATATACTTAATCACTAAAATAACTTTATTGTTGAAAATGAAACAGACCAGGGCAGGATTTACCAAAAACCTTCACTATTGACAGAACATTGAAACAAGTGCTTAATATAGACTTGTATTCGTAACTCTAGTAAACATAAACTTAGTACTATCTGAATAATTGGGAAAATTTAACTCACTATGAACTTCACTTATTCAAAAGGGGACAAAAACAAGGGGAGAACTGGATTATGTGCAACAGCAAGAAATATTTCAAATCTTCTGAGCTATTGTAACAAGAAAAGAAAATGTCTTTACGGGGCACAAGGCATTTCAGCATTTCTGTTTGTAACAGTGTGAACAAGGAGGCTGGCAGTGGTTGTAAAGTCCAGCAGCTATGCACATTGACTTACTAGGAATCCTGAGAGTTTGTATCATGTTAGAAAACTGCAGTGTGTCTATGAAGATATTTGATAGGGTCCTGTTTGATAGATATTTAAGAGTGAAACTACATTACTAACCTCCTCACCTTGCCTTGTTTACTCAGGCATGACACACAGTGAGGATAGCATCCCTGTTTCAGGGGGAATTTTCCTCTTACTGTGGTTTTATCTGAGAATATGTTTTACTTTCCAAATTTTCTCTTCAGCAAGCTATTCCCAAAGATTCACATGCAGAAATCAGCAAAAGGCTTAAGAATTAGACAGTATGTATTATGTTACATGTGATATTCTTCTAACTCTATTTTTTACTTTTAGTGTGATATAACTGGAACCAATTTCATATAGTACAAATACTAAACAATTACTTTGTTATGCAGAATATTTTGGTATTAGAATGTTATTTACTGTTAGGTTGCCACAAGTTTTAAAAGCTGGGATGAAACAAAGTCACTGTCAAGAACATTTTCAGCTGTTACACAAGGATGCTATGAAGTTAATTGGCAATGGAAAGAAATCTTACAAAATCCAAATATCATTTTATCATTGAAACCAAAATGACTTCAGCATGACCCTGTAAAACAGTGTATTGATTTTCAACTTCTATTATTACTGTGCTTTACCTGTCTATGATTCCAGGTCAGCTCAATTTTCAGAAAGGTCTGAGGTCAAATACAGATTTACTCTTCCCACAAAAGCAAAAAAAGAAGGTTTAGATGTGTACACACAAATACTAAATGCATAAAAGAAATTATTATGTCACCATTTGTGTTTGTTTTTTATTCTTATGGTATAATTTTATTGCCAATTATTGGACTAGAGTAGGGGTATTGGAGTGCAAACAGGGAAAAGCATGTGATCCACTGATCTTTACATCATTGTAACTTTGTAAAGCATCCTTTAACCCCCATAGGTGCCTGAAGATACAGAGAGAAAGAGAGGTGCTCTGCTAGGTTGGGAAGATATTTTCAGTAGAAGTGCGAGAAATGGGATTTATTATGGGAAAAGTGAAAAATAAAGAGATTTTACCAATTCCCAGAAATTTATGATTGTATTACAATTTCAGTGTTTGGTTTAGAATTCTGTTTATACTGAAGATATTGTTATGTTACATTGGAACCTAGAGGCCTTAATTAAAGCCAAGGTCCCACTGGGCTAAATACAAATACACATACTTGAAGACATTATAAAGGATAGGACAAATTAAGTATCAATACTTACAGTTTACAAAGTAGAAGTTACTGGAAAGTTCCAATATTTCTCTGAAAGGTAGGCCTTGAAAAGATTTCAACAAGTCAACAGTGAACTTGAATAACAGAAGAGGTTCTGCAACCTTTATTCATAAATAATAAGTCTATTTTATGTGTAAAAGTCTGTTTTTGCTATAAGCATGACCAGGTGAATCTATTGTGTTATAAATTGTTAAACATTTTTTTCACTGTCTCCTAAGTTCAAAATATCCAAACTAATTTTTCTTGCATGCAGAAATATAGGATCATCTTGAGACTGAGACCAAATCCAGTCAATTTTAATCCCACAAATAATTTACAAAGTTAGAACGTATGAAAAACACTGTCATTTTAAAGTTTGTATTTTACTGCAATAACTGCATGGGTAATCCAAGCAAACCATTATTGTTGAAGTGAACATGTGTCAACAATTATCAGTAATGCCAATGAGGGATTTATGATGTAGCACAAAATTAGTATTTCATATGCCTCAATTGCATACGAGTAAAAGAGGTAAGAATATTCCCCTATGGAATAATCATAAAGTCTGTCTTCTCATGTCCATGAACAGGGATTGTTTACATGCTGTGTTCTCCTACTGTTGTCAAAATGTCACCTAACCTAAAGGAAACTTACGTGACAAGCCAGTAAGCACATGAACCCCTTTAGGATTAACATATAGGTAAAAAGATGTGCTGTGGCAGCTCTAAAGGAACACAGTTTGCTGTCCTGGTGTTACAAAGGCTCTCAAATAAACAACCAACCACCAAAAATTTAAAAAATTATTATTAACACAATTAACTAGCTCTCCGTAAATTACAGGTTCGAATGTCTGTGAGAGGAGAACAGAACAACTTTTTAGGGTTTAACAGCAACCCAAAATGCTTTACAAAGCACCACTACCCAGGGTTTAACGGCAACCCAAAACACTTTATCACTCACCTGACAAGTGAGGGCTCTCAACCTCGAGGACCTGCTCAGGGCAGCGTCCCAACCCAAGGCACCTCCAGGAGTTTCCTTGGGCAGCGTCCTGACCCAAGGGGAGAGTCCTCGACCGCAGCGTGCTGCTCCAAGGGACGAGCTCAAAATGGCACCTCAGGGGACTCCATTTATACCCAGGCCGAATCTGACCTGTAGTCAATAGCGGCTCCCATTGGCCAAAGGTCCCAGTTACCACGAAGCCCTGAGAACAAAGGCAGTCAGGAGCTGCTACACTTCAGCAGCCAAGAAGCTCTGTTTTCATTGGGTGGGTGCACCTGCCACACCTGGATATTCCTCTAGAACAGAGCATGCACATGCTGCTCTACAGTTTATCTATTCACAAAACCCCCCTAAAATACTTGTGGAAAATTCCATGTGATTTAAAACTGACTATAATAAGTCCAGCTTTACATCTATAAATGGTGTTTCACATAGACAAGTTCAATTTAGGAATGTGTTGGGGTCTGGATCAGGGCGGAGTCATACTAAAGTATCAGCTGCTGAATCACCTGTACCACTGCTTATGAAGGTAAAAGCACCCACTGGCACTGACCTTTCTTCAGCTTGTGAGACTGAGCTGGCAGGACTGCCGACTGTATTAGAAAATGTCAATAGATACCTTGCTGTTAGATTCAGAGTCTATTTGCGCAACCTTTAATCGGTATTAGACATGACATAGGTCAATTCAGTATCTTTGGCACTCAGATTCAAAAGCTTTACTTCGAAAACATTACAACACAAATCATACATCTAAATGATTATCATTCTAAACATGAGGCAACCATACTTTGAAAATGTCAGAAGGCTCTATATCTTGTTTTCTTTCTGTTTCTTTGAAAGTTCTAGCTGCAATGATTTCTCATGAATGATTTTTTGGGGTATATCTTACACATGCACAAATATAGCTGTTATGTTTTCGAAACCAATGTATGTTGTTTTGTTACTTTTGTCCTTATAAAACTCATAAAATAAAAATACATTAATTCCTTAAAGAGGTTGTTGTTTCTGATAGGTCTATCTTTTCAGGCATTTGGAGCATCAGATAGATACTTCAAGTTTTATAAGAATTACTTTAAAGAAATCACAACACTGAGTATAGATGAAAAGTTCTTCCACTTCAAATATACACTGTGTATTGTAATTCAGGTACTTATATTGCAGACAATATATAGATTTAGGTGAAGCGTTTAGGAAATGAAATATCTAGTAGAAAATTGTAATACAATCATTATCAAGAAAAGAGAATATTATGTTTCCATGCCTGTCCCAAAAGTTCATGATTCGTTTACTATTGCTTCTTTCCAAACTCTGTCCATATAATGAGGGATAATTATGTGTACAATTTCCTTAAGAGCTCTTGAAAATCTGTTTGTCTAGTGAAGTTCATTATTTCTCTTAGAATGAAGGTGAAAAACATTAACACCTATTTCTGTTTATTAAAATTTCTTTGCCTTTGAGTAAGGAGAGCATAGACCGCGCCGTCTGTAAGCTAAGGACATCAATAAAGAGACTTCTTTTTCAGGAATCTAACATTATAACCCAGATGTAGTTACTGTGGCAGTCAGAAATAGAAGTGGAATTTTTTAAGTCTGATGCTGATCTCAGTTCTTTCACTGACATCTGTGTAGTGCTTAGGGAGTATAATCGGTACCAAATCCACTGTGAAGACTGCAGTATTAAAGCAGGAATTGCAAATATCAGCTTAGAACATTTTCCTAATGTTTAACCACTAAGATTTGTTATAATTTTCTTGTTGTTGTTGTGCTTGTCATGCCTGTTTCTTTACTGGGTCAAGTGCAGTGTTCCTTTGAAGAAGGATGACTGGCAAAAAAGACATAGGAACATTGCAGACATAAAGGATATCATATAAAGTCTTTTCTGACTAGGCATCTTCAATGTAGATGTCTGCTTTGGAGCTTTTACTCAGTGAAGAGAAAAAGGTACTCTTAGGATGTAGTTCATCTGACTTATTTTAGATGTCTATTTTAGGATAAAATAGATTACTCCTCAGAAGAGCCTCTTTCTCCATATCAGCTATAAAGGAAAGCTAGACAGTTATTTCAGAAGCATAAATCTACATTATAGATGCCTATGTTTTGTCAGATGAATCCCACTGATTGTCTACAGTGAAAAGAAAGAACGAGAAATTGATTTTATTTTAATAAACCCCTGTGTTCAGTGTTAGAGCAACATGTCTCTGAAACAAATGATAATTTAGATTGAGTCTTTTTGCACTGTTAAACATAATGGAAGACAAGTGGCATAAGACAAAAACAAAGAAAGGTTGGTGTAATATTAAGCATGCAATTGGTCCTACACAAACCAACAATGCAATCAACTGAGTGCATCTGGGAGGATTTTTTTCTTATGCCATCTCCATAGGGGTTTTCACTGTTGCAGAAAAGAGGTGGCTTCAAAAGGGATGATGAAGGAGTGGGGACTCTGTAAGGGATGATAACCCAACGTGTATCACAGCTCACACACTACGATGGTATAGGATGTTGTTTTTCTTTAGTGTGCAATGTAGCATGGTGCAGAGATTCCCGAGATGACTGTGCTCAGTGCAAGCCAGGCGATAGGCGATGTGTGTCACATCAGGCAGTGGCTTGTTTACACAGCTCTGACTCTTTAGGAACCTGAGCCTGCACTTAGCACTGAACACATGTGCCAGCACTGGGGTGGTTAGGTCAGGGATCTCTGCTCTGCGTCATGATATCATATAAATATAGTCACAAAATAGCAACAAATGGCTGTGATGCCCCATCTCTCTGCAATGCTACAGGTTGGACTGCAATTTGTAAGGAAGGCCCAAGTGTTGGACAAGAAAGTCCAGACAAAAAAGTTAAAAAGCCCCGATTACTGTAAAACTCTATAAAAGAAACTTCATAATTCTTTATTTCTAGTATAAATGCATGTCAGTATTAAGAGATCAAATTTTCTGGACTGGAAGACTTTTGACAGTCAAATTATACGACTCTGCTCAAAACTAGATATGTCTGAGAAATTTAGACATGATTTAAAGTACACTAGTTACATATTTCTGCATTCTGAATGAATCTTGTTAACTCAGAGGAATTCCAAATTCTGTGCACAAAAGTAAGAACAGAAGGAAGAATATTTTTTACATACATATAGGGATTTTTATCAATTGTTATATTATATACATTATAACATATATATAAAATATACACTTGCCATGGTTTAACCCCAGCCACCAACCAAGAACCACACAGCTGCTCACTCACCCCCCCAGCCAGTAGGACAAGGGAGAAAATTGGGAAAAAAAACCTTGTGGGTTGAGATAAAGACAGTTTAATAGGACAAAAAAGGAAAAAAAAATAATAAAGGAATGAGAATATACAGAACAAGTGATGCACGATGCAATTGCTTACCACCTGCTGACTGATGCCCAGACAGTCCCTGAGCAGCGACCCACCAGTCCTGGCCAGCTCCCCCCAGTTTATATACTGGGCATGACATCGTATGGTATGGAATATTTCTTTGGTCAGTTTGGGTCAGCTGTCCTGGCTGCGTCCCTTCCCAGCTTCTTGTGTGTACCTCCAGCCTTCTTGCTGACAGGGCATATGCCTAAAAATCCTTGACTTAGTATAAATACTACTTAGCAACAACTAAAAATACCAGTGTGTTATCAACATTATTCTTATACTGTCACATCCCAATTTCTCAGGACGACAACTCAGATTCGCCTTCACGGGTCAGGATTAAAGTGAAAAGACACCAAGGATTCTTCAATTCACAAAACTCAATTTTTATTTGTTCACAACAGATATTGGCATGAAAAACTTTGTCATAAGCCTTACAACCTCTAAAACAAGTGGTAAGCTTCATAACATACATCAACTAGCAGCAGATCTTATAACATGCCCCAACAAGCCTTGCTTTATACGCAAGGGATACAGTGATAAAGAATGAGAGAAAAAAGGGAGAGAAAGAGAGAATAAGCAAGAGAAGCAGGGAGGGAGAGAGAAAGAAAAAAAGAGAAAAATTTCACCAGTCCTGGTTCCAGCATGTGTCCAGCCAGCAGAGGCGTCCAGTTCTGGAGGGGCACCACCACCTGGCGCTTTAACATGTGTCCTTTCATAATTCCTCGCCTCTCCTCCAGGTGGGCACTTCGACTCATAAGGCTAATTAAGCATCATGCACAGTCTGTGCTTCTAGAATTCTCCTTGCTTTGGTGCATGCGTGGTTTGTATCTTCAGAGTTGTCGGGAAATGAGTCAGTGGGCTTGGGGGTCGTTGAGGAGTTACTCCCCTCTCCCTGTGGGTGTGACTATTGTCTGACCTTTCTTCTTGGTGCATGTGTCATGAAAACAGCTTCTCTATTGGCACTTCACAGAGTCACTCAAGATAGGGAAGTTCAGCCTTAGAAAAGTGTGGTCCCACCTCCACAGGACCTCCGCCTCTCACTGCTTCTTGTCATTACTTGCACAACCCCAGCATTTCTATAGAGACAGTTTTATTTACTGAAGTTCTTTATCAGATATTTGAGACATTAACTATGGTTTCATGGGACCGTCACACATATTAAATCCAAAACTCAATGCTATACCAGCTACTAGGAATAAGATTAACTCTATCCCAGCTGAAACCAGGATAATACTATAATCATATTTATATAGATATATGTCTGAATATACCTCTCTGGAGATACTCAAAACACAACTGGATACAGTCCTGCAGACCTTGTTCTAGCTGACCCTTCTTTAGCAGGAGAGTTGGGCTAAATGATCTTGAGAGATCCCTTCCAACCTAAATAATTCTGTGATTATGTGATATTAATGAGTTTAAATAGGTTTTAGACAAAGGAAAATAGAAGAATATCTGGACTAAATCTTCATTGGGTTTCAATTGTTTTCCCTGAAGAATGATTCAGAAATATTATGGTAGAAGCAAAGAAATACAAAAAAATCTGCATACAAAACTTCAATGAAAATTCCAGATGTCATCATAAACCACAGATTTCTAATGTGAGACTTTGGATCAAGTTTGCACTTACATTTCATTTTAATGATAAAATTGAGTCAGAACTTTGCTTTACATGACAGCCAAGATGTGTTGTCTTTTGAATCTCCATGATCTTTCTCAACTTTGGCAGTATCCAGTTGTCATGTTGTAATTCATTTTATTTATTAGGTCAAGGGAAAACATTTGCAAAGACTACTGTGAAAACAAAAGCCTAAAATACAGCCATGGATTGTATAAAATCATGCAAAAAAAATCTGATAGGGTCTAGAAAGACATCTGTGATTAATACTGAGTTCCATTGGAAGTTCTTTTGTAAAATTCACCAACAATGATAGCTGATGACCTTATCAGGCCCTACTCTTCTGATGAAACCATCTCCTCGTCACTTCCCTGCTGAAGTTGTGTGTCAGTCTGCTGTGAGAGTCTGTGTGATCACATGGAAGTTACTGCTCTTTCTTGCTTTTGAATTCTAATAAGAAAGGAAATCAGACAAGTCAGTTATGGATCATTGTGGATGCTACAGAAGATGGAAACTGCAGAATTTCACAGTTTAAAAGTATGCAAGATCAGACTGGGCTTGCCACTGTGGGTGAACAGAGATAAGAGAGTATAAGAATTGTCTCCTTCCAAATGCACATAGTTACTCCGTGCTAGAGCTGCTATCAGATCTGTGGCTGATGTAAATCGACACAGTACTAGAAATTCAGCAGCTTCACTTACTGATATCAGATAAGAATGAGTTCCAAAGGAGCACAGGAGACTGAAAGTTAACACCGCTGGCAGTTCTTGACTCTGCAAAAGTTAAAAAAGGCTAATTCCAGACTGAGACATAATATTGCAATTCCTTACTGGGTTTGCTATTGTTTTTAAATGATAAATAAAACCACAGTTTATCCCAGGCAGCAGTTTCTTTAAGTAATTTTCATATGCAATGTATAATGTAGAGGAAGAAATGTACACTACCTTTACTGTTATTATTTATAAGCACTTTCCTAATTATCACAGTTCCAATTTATTTCAGTTCTCATAAAGTTATTTTTCAAGTCACAGTTGAAGCTATGAGTGGTCATTGAATTCTGTATGTAAGATCCACATATGCAAATCTTGTGATAGTCATAAATAACTGTTTAGCCCTATTATTGAGTAGTATCTAAGACACTACAGACTCTTCTCTCTGTTTACAGGGAGTAACCATTTTATAACATGAAAATAAGTTCTTTACTACTGCCCAGTGTACAGTATTGCTAAATTCCTAAAGAGGAAAGGACTATAAGACTTTAGTACCTTAAATATAACTTAGAGCTGAGATGCCCAATGCTCTGAATCAGTTGCCATTATCAAAAGCATCTAAATTTATTTCAAAAAAATCCCACAACACTCACTGATCCCCCTCCAATAAAAACCAAAGCCAAAACACCACAAAAACCAAAAGCTTGTTGACTTTGAAAGGTTTCCAAGTACTTCCAGTATTTTCTCAGAACGGTCCAAAATTGTCAGGTGTGATAACTCAGTGAGGAACAGGATTGATCCAGAAACCCTGGATTCCCCTTTATGAAGACTGCCTGGCTATCCAAGCAGTTTCCTTGCAGGTCCTCACATTAACTACATAAAATTGGGGATATTTTTCTATTGCTGATTATGTATTTCATTTGCACTCATATTTTTTTCTCATTTCACACTGTTTGGGTTTCTTTTTGTTTGTTTTGTTGTTTTATTTTAACATGACTGCACCATGCACTGCTCTAACAGGTTTAATACAGTT
This sequence comes from Strix aluco, assembly GCF_031877795.1. NCBI lineage: Eukaryota > Metazoa > Chordata > Aves > Strigiformes > Strigidae > Strix > Strix aluco. Next base: position 68,732,189 of record NC_133935.1, read on the forward strand.
GGGCATTTTTTTTTTGTTTGGTATTTTTATAACATGATTGCAACATGCACTGCTCTAACAGGTCTAATAGAGTTAGGTATTTTTTCTGTTTGTTTGTTTGGTTGGTTTGTTTCTGTCAGGTAGAACTGGAAGCATTTAATTATTAGTCATATAAAATCTGCATAAAACTAATTAGATTTGATAGCATTTTAAAATAACTTCTATATTCATCTATAGAGAAGTTTGATGTAGGGTTATAATTCCTTTTACAAAGCTTTGTATTATTTTAATAGTGCATATGGGCCCTAAATGAATGTCCTATGGTATTCATGTCTTGCTTTGTTGTCACAAACTAATATTTAATGCCAAAATTAAGATTTATTAAATGACCTTATAATTAATTAGTGTTAATTCAGACAATTCCCCATTAATAAATGAAGTGGACAAAGAGACCCTGAATTCTGATTTGTATCTCTTGAGGATTTTAATTCAAACTACTTGCAAAGAAGAACAAAAATACTGTACTAAACCAATGGTACATTTTGGTGATGAGTAGACAAATGCTGCAGGTGACATAAAAGAAATACATCAGCTGAGTATTAACATGCCTGGGGAAAGTCCTCCTGTAAAATGTAAAGCTTAATATTTGTTGTATTTTCTAAAAAATAATTATTGTTAAGGATTATGATTTACTATTTTAAATACAACTCCCAGAAAACCAACATTCATAGGTCTAATATTTAGTTACCAGTGTTTCTTATCTGGGTCATACAGCCTATGAGAGCTCCTAGGATTGACGTTCCGTGTATTAGCTCCTGACTGAGTTAGGACAAAAATAAATCTCATGAACACAATTATTGGAATATATAATCCCTCTAACTCTCATTAGATAGCCAAAACAAGTAGCAGGGAAGAACTCTACTGCTCAAACATCTTCTGGGAGGAAAAAATTTGTTATTGGAAATGGTAAGTCCCTTATCCTGTGTTTCTAATGCAGATCAAAAATGTAGGGTCATGTAAGTATATTTTAGATACTTTCCCTATGGAAGAAATATGGTTATACTAAAATGAACATCTATAGTTAAAGCCAAAGCTGTGATAATAATAGATCTTCCTGAAAACCTTTCTAGGTTAGTGCTCCAGCAGGAGGCTGGGGTTGCAAAAGATCATAGAAGCATAGAATAGTTTGGGTTGGAAGGGACCATAAAGATCATATAGTACCAACCCCCCTGACATGGGCAGGGACACCTTCCACTATAACAGGTTGCTTAAAGCCCCGTCCAACCTGGCCTTGAACGCTTCCAGGGAGGGGGCATCCACAGCTTCTCTGGGCAACCTGTTCCAGTGCCTCACCACCTTCACAGTAAAGAATTTCTTCCTTATATCTAGATCTACCCTCTTTCAGTTTAAAAACATCACCCTGCGTGCTATCACTACACTCCTTGATAAAGAGTCCCTCCCCATCTTTCCTGTAGGCCCCCTTTAAGTACTAGAAGGTGACTATAAGGTCTCCCTGGAGACTTCTCTTCCCTAGGACAAAGAACCTGAATTTTCTCAGCCTGTCCTCATAGGGGAGGTGCTCCAGTCCCCTGATCATGTTTGTGGCCTCCTCTGGACCTGCCCAAGCAGGTCCATGTCCTTCTTACGTTGGGGGCCCCAGAGCTGGACACAGTACTCCAGGTGGGGTCGCACGGGAGCTGAGCAGAGGGTGAGAATCACCTCCCTCGACCTGCTGCCCACACATCTCTTGATGAAGCCCAGGATACAGTGGACTGTGAACACACATTGCTGGCTCATAGTCAGTTTTCCATTCACTGCTACCCCCAAGTCCTTCTCTGCAGGGCTGCTCTCAATTGACTCATTGCCCAGCCTGTATTTGTGCTTAGGATTGCCCCGACCAATGTGCAGGACCCTGCACTTGGCCTTGTTGAACTTCATGAGGTTTGCACGGGCCCACCTCTCAAGCCTGTCCAGGTCCCTCTGGATGGCACATCCCTTCCCTCCAGCGTGTTAACCACACCACACAGCTTGGTGTCGTCAGCAAACTTGCCGAGGGTGCACTCAATCCCACTGTCCCTGTCACCAACAAAGACGTTATACAGCACTGGTCCCAGTACTGACCCCTGAGGAATGCCACCTGTCACTGGTCTCCACTTGGACATTGAGCCATTGACCACAACCCTTTGAGTGCAACCATCCAGCCAATTCCTTATCCACCACTAGTCCATCTGTGAAATCCATGTCTCTCCAATTTAGAGACAAGGATGTTGTACAGGACAGTGTCAGATACTTTGCACAAGTCCAAGTAGATGATGTCAGTTTCTCTTCCCTTATCCATCATTGCTGTAACCCTGTTGCAGGAGGCCACCAAATTTGTCAGGCACAATTTGCTCTTAATGAAACCATGTTGGCTGTCACCAGTCACCTCCTTGATTTTCATGTGCCCTAGCATGGTTTCCAGGAGGATCCACTCCATGATCTTGCCGGGCACAAGGATGAGACTGACTGGCCTGTAGTCCCCTGGGTCCTGTTTATTTCCCTTTTTAAAAATGGGTGTTATATTTCTCCTGTTCCAGTCATCAGGAACTTTGTCAGACTGCCACAACTTCTTAAATATGATAGACAGAGGCTTAGCTCCTTCATCTGCCAGTTCCCTCAGGATCCTCAGATGCATCTCATCATCTCCCATGAACTTTGCACCTTCAGGTTCCTTAGATGGTCTCATCTTTTATCTTCTTGTACAGTGGGAGGTTCTTCCTTCTCCCAGTCCCTGTCTTTGCTTTCTGTGTCTTGGACAGTGTGGCAGGAACACTTGCCAGTCAAGACTGAAGCAAAAATGTTGTTTAGTATGTCAGTCTTCTCCATATCCCATGTAACCAGGTCTCCTGTTTCCTTCCAGAGAGGGACTGCATTTTCCCTAGTCTTCCTTTTATCACTGATGTACCTGTAGAAGCTTTCATTGTTGCCATTAACACCCCTGGACAGATTTAATTCTATCAGGGCTTTGGCTTTCCTAACCTGATCTGTGGCTGCTTGGACAGTTTCTCTGTATTCCTCCCAGGCTATTTGTCCTTGCTTCCACCATCTGCAGGCTTGAAAACTGCAATATAAATTCAAACACAGCTGAGATACAATAAGTTAATTTAAGGAAAAGCATAGACTTAGGCTGGAATGGCCTAAGATATTAGTTCATTAATTTTTTTTAATATATTGAAAATTGCATATTTGGTTTGCTCTTGATAATTTTATTGTATTAATAATGCTGATTTTCAGTCTGGAATAATGTTACTATTCATCTCGTGTGATCTGATTTTTATTCAGTCTTGTCTTTGAGGAAGCAATGGTGACAATCAAAACTCAGCTTTAGTTTGTGAGACAAAACCTTTCTCATTCTTTTGTTCAGGAAGAGAAAGTGCCTGAAGTATATTTCACATGAGAATACTGACATTATCAGAAAAACTCAACTATATGATGAAATATACCTAAACATTCTTCATGAATATTCATTCACTCAATGTCAGAAGGAAAATTAGGGCAAAATGTTCAGTCAGAACAAGGAACTTAAGAGTGTAACAAAGTTACAGAAATTATGGGTTTATGTCTCTGGACCAGACTGAAGCTATAAAATATATATTAGCATGGTGAATTTCATCAAATCCGTTTGGGAACAACTCCTGTTTTCAGTTGTTTGCTTACTTGGCAGTTGTTACCCATTTCAGTGGCAGTGAAAATTGGCTAGATTTTGGGATTTGGTCTAGCTGTTGGCTTCACTTAGGAGGAGAGCATTCATTGTTCAATATTTATGCTTTTTTCCTAGACTCTTGCAGTGCAGGAATATTATGAGTGGAGAAAACCACTTTTTTTTTCTATCCCATTTATCCCCAGGAAAACATTTAGCTTCTGTGTGGTGTTTATACACAAACCAGACATCTGGTTCTCATGTTGAGTAGCTTTCAGAAGTGTCAGGTAATGATCAGGTCACTGTTTTTTATTTTGCACTGAGGTAGCACCTCTAATTAAAAGACCTCCAAGAGTTTGAATATATCCATTAGCTGTTTCTGTAACTTTTTTATGCTTGTCAGTTTTAGGAATCGAAAAAAAAAAACAGTTTACATCTGTTTCTGTCTCTTTTCTTATTCATCCTGTTGTGGGATAACAGACCTTTAATCCTGTTAACCTACGTAAAAATAACAGTAAAAACAGGAGTATTAAATTCATCTAGTATACATACCTACTGTGGATGTTGGCTATTCAGTTAGGGTGTTGGATTCATTGACTTGACTATATTAACTCGAATTTTGGCCTGTAGGATATCAGTCTTTCATTCCTGCTGCTGCTGAGTTTGTAGTATGTGAACTTTGAACCCTGCAAATTATTGATTTGCATTAGAAATCTCAAAGTCCTGATCCTTCTGTCCAGGTTTTGCTATGATCACAGTGGCAGTGTTTATGTCAGCCTGGTTTGCTCTGTGGTACAGGTCTTCCGCAATCAATGCCGAGCTCCAGCTAATCTATAGCCAGTGAATAAATGCTCCTTGAAACTGTGTCTCCTGGCACTTGGAATAAATAAAGATTAACTGTGAGTTACTGAGAACCAGGACCCTTAATATTTTAAGCCCCTAAATTTGAAGCACTGATACTTGAAAATATTGTCTGCTATTGACCAAGATTAGTTAAGCTTCAATCACTTTTATTCTCTTACAAACATGGACTATTACATATTTTTCTTCCAGATGGGTATGTAAGCATGGTGGCAGTTACTTGCTGAAAGGCACGCAGAGCTGGTGGAAGGGCCTATAGCCCAACCCAGGTATTAAAACAGTGAGTTCTCCAAGCTTTAGGACTCCTCGTAGTACACTCAGAAACTCCATTTGAATTTAGCCATTGGCAAAAACATTTGCAGATGTGGAAATTACATTTTAATTAGTTTGTATGACTACACAAGGTAGGTTTGTTGCAGGAGTTACCATAATTACTAGCAGCAAAATTGATATAATAATGACCATATGGGTATTTTTCTGTGATTATCATTATTATCTAATCAGCTTCTAAACACTTCCCTGGCTTCTGAATGGTCAGAGATGAATTCTGGGGCTAGATTGTTCTCTTGTTGTGAGATAAATGAATGGAAATACACTGAGGGTATTCTTCCCTAGACCATTTTGATTAACAGCAGACACTGTTCTCATTAGTGCTTTGAGCAATTGATATTTGGAAAAAAAACCCCAAAACCAATGTTGCCCAACTTCTTTCATTGCTGCTGCTCCTTTTTGCTACTCAGTAAAAGAGGAACAGCTGCTTCTTTTGGAGAGGGGTCAGCTTCTCTGAACCGTGCTGCACAGAGCCTAGGGCGATGTGGACCACAGGTCACTTCTTCGGAATCTGCGTTCTTGGGTGAGCTGAGATATCAGCTGAGTCCTCAATGCAGGCCAGGAAGGAAAAGAATGCTGCAGAGGGAGCTCGATGTACAGCATGTCACCTCTCCACATACATCTCCTGGAGATGATTCAGGCCCATGAAATTACCTGACAGCTGCCGATATAGTTAGGATGATCCTTTAAGGCTCTGCTTCACTCTCTCCACCTGTCAGCTTCCTCTGAACATGATATGCCTGTAAGAAGAAATGTACCATCTCCCCAGAAACCAATTAATACACAGCTTCTTTTGCCTTTGATGTAAAGATGTCACTATTACTTCAGAAAGTGCTATTTTCTAAAGTACTTTCAAATGCATGTTAAATTTTTATTAAGGAAGACATGGTTTTGAAATAAGAGATGTAAAAAAGAAAAATTCTATTTCTTTTCCCCTGATATTTGCTTCTTCGTAAAATCCATCCTTTCTGAGTTCAGTTTTATTCATTATTCCTTAATGAAATAAATTCTGTCTGTTAATAAAATCCTCGTATGGACCTGAGATTTTCTTTGCTTCATTGAGATCTGTTACTTAGCTTTCCTCAGAATCTTTGTAGGTTTGGGATTAATATTAAAAGGGCCACTATGGAGACAGCATCCCATACTGTTCCATAAATATCCAAAGAAATGTAGTCTCCTATACTTTTTCTAAACTAGACTAGCTTATAGGACAAGAGGCCGATTTCTTTTTTTACATCTTCAGCATCTATTCACCATTGAACCTCTGCATTTTTTGTAGGTTTGATTTCTTGATGGGTGTATGCCTGGGAGATCTAGCAGAAATTCACATCTGGGTTTTTTTCTGACAGTGTATTTGCCTGAGAAATCAAGTGGAAATACACATCTGGGATTTTTGTAACGGATCTTATTATGTCTGCAAGTGTTTCCAACAAAGAAATCCAAAACAGTAATTAAAAGGATACTACCAGACTAAAAAAAAAAATTAAAAAAGTACTTGAGAATCTTTACCTGTGTTCCTAAGAAAGCTGGTTTTGGTTTTGGTTTTAATTCCTTTCATATGCAACACTTCTGTTTACTTTTATCCTTATTGATTAACATTATTGATTAACATTAATTTTCTTCATTCCTTTTCTCAAAAAGAAACAAAAATCTCCTTCACATGCGTCTGTTTGTAATTCTTAATTTTTATACAGGCTATAAGCATTGTTCTTCTGAAAACAGAAATATTTGCAGTGAGATTTATGAATACTGATTTATTATGCAGGTTTTTGTAAAATTGTAAAACTGCAAAATTTAAATTCAAATGAAATGGTAAATTAATCTTCTTAATTACAAAGGGCTGTTTGAGATGGGTGAGTATATTTTTTTCACTTTCATTTAGTCATCTCATGTGAACAGTCAAAGCTACAAGCCTTAAGTTAGTAGCTTCCATTATACAAGTGGTGCAGAGCTGGAGCCTCCAAAATTAGAGTTGTCTAGGTGGCACTATTCCTGTTTAAAAGACATAAAAGCTTCCGATGTGCGAAGGCTTAGTAACTTCAATAGAATTTTACAAGCAATAAAAGTCTCCTCAGTGTGATGAATGAGCTGAAAGAGAAATTAAGGTAACACACTTGAGTCCCAATGCTGCAAAGTTTTACGTATGTACTGTGAACAGATATATCCACCTCTGTGAGAATGAATAGCCCATGAAGTTACTATGTGTAGTGTTTTGCAGATCTGGTACTACAGATATACAGACACATTTTTTAGATGCTCATTTACAGTTATAAACTTTCATTCCATTTAAAATAATTTTAATACTGTATTATTGTAACTTTAATCCTGCTCAAGAGGAGTAACTTTTGTGTTTAATCAAATAACAAATAATAATCAAATTAATATAGATGTCATTAAGTGTCACTGTCCCCTGGTGTAATAGATCATGGTATTTTCAGACTTACAGCCCTTTCAGTATGAGAAAAAGGCATAAATAAAATAATCACTTCATATAAGCACATGGATCGTGAATTAAGAAGAGACAGAAGAACTTATAAGCATCTATTAAATCTGATAGACACGACAGAAGATGCTTGCTATTAAGCATTTACTGTGTATATGCTCACAGTACTTTATATTTTGAGTCTATATTTTGGCACATGATATCAAGAAATAAATTTTGCTACATGCAGGCAATTAACAGATTATCTTCTTGCAAGAGGACCACTTTACTATACAAAATGGAAAGAACAAATCACTGTACACAGTAAGAAGTTGTCCAGCTATGCAATTATTAAATCAGTTTTTATCTTCCACTGAAGTGTAACTACAGCACAACTATATAAGAGTGTATGGGAGATGAGCTACCACAATGCAGAATGCCAGCAAGAAACCACAAATATTCTATGACATCCTGGTACATTAACATTATCTTTTAAAATATTTGAAACAAACTCAGAAAAAAACAGTGCTATAGATCTTCCTGAGGGTGCAATTTACACACATTAGTTTTCTTTCAGCTTTTCTCTTGACTGACATATATGGAAGAAAGCTTAATGTGTTTACACAGTAGCATAGATGGTTTATAGGACAGACTTGGTCCAAATTCTTCATGAGAATTCCCTGTAAAGAGCTGAAGAGATCAAAGGGTAACAAGAAGCTTTGGCCTGTTAAATTACCATATAACTGTATAAAAAATCAGCCACTGCTGTTGGGCAAAGGGCCACATTCTTTATGTGGCTATGTCATTGCTACCACATCCATGACTGGATTCTACATTCATGATCACTGGCTTCTTGACCATGTTTCTCTCATTCAACCTCACTAGAGTAAAACAGCGACACATCACATTGTGTGTGGTTTGGATAAGCAGATTATACTCTTTCTCTATCATGTTACGAGTGTCATGACAGAGAAATAAAAGTGAACCTTTACTTTAACACAATTCAATCACAGATTTGAGCATCGCTAACATAAATATGAAATTTCCCACTAACTTAAAATACATTCTGGTTCATGACCTTATGTACTGAAAAGAACATTTTCTCACACTCCTGTAATAAACTCCCCTATTAGAATAGGTTAAATTAAGGTCAAATTCTGAATTTGATAATACATTACTATGTATTAAGTCAGTTTGTAATACCTGAAACAGATGTCAACGGTCCAAATTCATCTTTTAAAGAAAACATCTTTATAAATCTGTATTCTATGTCTAATGTAACCTCAAGTGCTTGCTTCCACATTTACTACAAGCAAGCCACAGAAAATTTTATATTTTTTCAACACTATGTATTTTTCATGCCAATGACTGGCAATTGTTACACGAGAAATACACATTTTTTTCTTATGACTTCAGACAAATGAAACTGATGGAAAAGTATCACTGCGGTATGTTTTGAAAATTGGAAAAATATAGAGATTCATATTTTCAGGGAGAATACAAATTTAGGATGAAATAAAGATATCCCACATCTGTATGGACCTCCAGTGTTTGCTGCATTTATCTAACAGCTGCATAATACAGCTGGGTGTCAGCGTAGGCTAAGCAAAGAGAAGCAAAGAACTGAGCATTAAGAGAATAGACATGAAAATCATGTAAAAAACATGGGGGAATGGATATAGAGTAGAGCAGCACAAGGGTGGATATGATTTTAGAATAGGACTGGAGAGAAATCAGAGAGCTATGCATTAGATACACCAAGGGATGATCAAAAAAGAAACAAGGTTTTATGGGCATGTAAGCAATGTCCTAAAAATAAAAAAAACATTTTACTTAGTATTCATTAGACATCGTAAGATTGACATGTATAGGAAAGAAAAGGTGTTGTGATTTGACCTTGGCTGGACACCAGGTGCCTACCAAGCTACACTATCACTCCCTGTCCTCAACTGGAAAATATTGTGAAAGGCTCATGGGTTGAGATGAGGAAGGCAGATTGCTCACCAGTTACTGGCATGGGCAAAATAGACTTGATTTGGGGAAATTAATTTAATATATTGCCAATCAAAAGTCAGACTAGGATAATGAGAAATAAAAACAAATCTGAAAACACCTTTTCCCCACCCATCTCTTCTTCCCAGGCTCAACTTCACTCCTGATTTCTCTAATGGGATTTGTGGTCATTTTATCACATCTTATCTCTGCCACTCCTTCCTCCTCACACTCTTCCCCTTCCCCAGCATGGGGTCCCATCCATGGGAGACAGTCCTCCAAAAACTTCTCCAATATGGGCTCTTCCCACAGGCTATAGTTCTTCACAAAATGCTCTTGCATGGGTCTTTTTCCACAGGGTGCAGTCCTTCAGGAACAGACTGCACCAGTGCGGGTCCCCCACAGGGTCACAAGTCCTGCCAGCAAACCTGCTCCAACGTGGGCTCCTCTCTCCATGGGGCCACAGGTCCTATCAGGAGCCTGCTCCAACATGGGCTTCCCATGGGGTCACAGCGTCCTGTAGGCACATCTACCTGCGCTGGCATGGGGTTGTCCACAGGCTGCAGGTGGAGAGCTGCTCCACCATTAACCTCCCTGGGTGCAGGGCACAGCTGCCTCACCATGGGCTGCACCACGGGCTGCAGGGGAATCTCTGCTCTGTCACCTGGACCACCTTCTCCCCCTCCTGCTTCACTGACCTTAGTGTCTGCAGAGTTGTTTCCCTCATGTATTCTCACTCCTCTCTCCCAGCTGCTGCTGCGCAACACTTTTTTTCCTCTTCTTAAATATGTCATCAGAGAGGCACTACCACTGTTGCTGATGAACTCAGCCTTGGCCAGCAGTGGGTCTGTCTTAGAGTTGGCTGGCTTTGGCTCTATTGGACATGAAGGAAGCTCATGGCATCTTCTCACAGAAGTTATCCCTGTAGCCCCCCAGCTACAAAAACTTTGCCACACAAACCCAATACAAAAGTGTACGAATAAACAAATCTGAAGTGGAAGAGAAACTCACCTCTAGAGAAAGAAATATTCAAAGAGCTCCATATTCTTATGGGGTGCAGGAGATGGGAAAGAAGACTAAGAGATTTCAGTTTGTCCCAGACTTCTGAAACAGCTAGTACACGGAATTGCAGACACAGTAAAGTGTTCTTAATGAATCAAACACACCAGAAGTAATATAATTTAAGAATATAATATTACTTAGAAATTGTTAATCCAACAGCTCAAATTAATAATGGGGTGTCATGGTTTGAGCCCAGAGGGCAACTGAGCACCACACAGTTGCTTGTTCACCCCTTCCCCCTCAGGAATGAGAAGGAGAAAATAAAACAAAAGGCTGGGGAATTGAGATAAGGACAGGGAGAGAAGAGTCAACCATTATGGTCATGGGCAAAAGACAGATTTGTTAGGGGAAGAAAAAGAACATCAATTTAATTCAGACACTAACAACAACACTTAACAGAGTGGGACAGTGAGAAGCATTACCACATCTTAAAAACACCTTACCCCCACCCATCCCTTCTTCCCATGCTCAGCTTTGCTTCTGATTTCTCTAACTCCTTCCCCACAGAGGCACAGCGGGGGAGGGAATGGGGTTACAGTCAGTTCATCACCCGTTGCTTCTGCTACTCCTTCTTCCTCAGGGGGAGGACTCCTCAGATTCTTCCCCTGCTCCAGTGTAGGGTCCCTCTCAAGGGAGACAGTGTTCCATGAATTTTCTCCAACATGAGTCCCTCCCACAGGCTGCAGCTCTTCCTGAGATGCTCCAGCGTGGGTCCCTCCCACATGTTGCAGTCTGACTTGGAGCCAGGGGAGCTTCGAGAAGCTTCTCATAGGGGGCCACCACTGTAGCCCCCTCCCTCACTACATGCACAAACCCAACACGCAGGGGTTGTATTTAGCCACTATAGGTCTGTTAATCTGACCTCAGCCACAAGAAAGGCTTTAGAACAAATGATAATAAAAATAATTAAGCTTTCTAAGGAAATAGAAATATGTGCTGAAATTGATAATGAAAAGATTCAGGCTTTATTCAAGATCTGGTATATCATACAGGAAAAACATGACCATTCTGAGGGCTATAGAAAGAAGATGATTCAAGTACCATGTGATTAGGAATATTGGATATTTACTAGTCTCCAAAACCTGTGATCTGATATTGGCTGAAAAGGACTTTGGAGATAATAAGATTAATATGAGGTTCCAAAGTATTAAGCTGTGGAAAACAGAATCTCAAAATATATCAGAAATGGTGTTTTTAGGAGATATAGTTAGATGTATATGCCGTCACACCTGTTGTTAGCAAAACCTCATGTGGAACAGTGTGCTCAGTTATGGGTACCTATTTGCAAGAGGGAAAACTCAAACTGAAAGATCATTTATTACAAAGAGTTGAATGGAAAGTTTGACTTATGGGAGTCAGAAGAATTAGAATTTTAAATAAAACAAGGATAAGAGAAACATGACTGTTTTTGAATATATCAAAGCAGGTGCAAACTGGGAAGAGAGAAAAGCTAGATTATCATCCTAGTTCAGGAAAAATTTGTATGTAATCAAGTTGGATTCACTTGAGTAAATTTTGACTGGTATTTGTAAAATAATTTCTTAACAGAGATTCTGGAACAACCCTTAAGTTAGAAGAAGGGATGGGTACATGACATGCTAATTCAAGAGGGAACTTCCTAGATTTGTAACAGGGATTATGTCATAAAGTTGCTTCAGCAGAAAAATATGTGATTAGAAAGAACATAGTTTACAGCCTTATATTTCATTACAAATGTTCTTCTAAAGGAACTGGATGTGCTCAGGATTTCTGAAGCTCCTAATTTCTCTGCAGGGTGGAAAAAACTCATAACTGATGGAGGTAAGATACATTTTTTTCCTGTCCTTTTAAGATTGATCTGTGCTGGGTAATGGACTTCTGTCTATTATCTTTTGGGTCAAGTAGTGTAGATGTGTATTCTGGATTTGAATGTTCCCATGTTCGGTCCTCTCGATGGCAGAGGTAATGTGTTAAACTTGACATAGAAGTTAAGAAAAGCAAATGTCACTCCTACCTTCAATAAGAGCAAAAAGGATATCCAAGTTTCTACAGGCCAGGCAGCCTCAAATCAATCCTTCAGAAGGTGATGGAGCAACTAAACCTGGAAACCATTTCCAGGCACATGAAAAGTAAGAAGGTGATTGGGAGTAGTCAGCATGGATTTACAAAGGGGAAACCATTCTTAACCAACCTGACAGCCTTCTACAATGAGAAGAGAAGATGGCAGGGCAAGAACCAGTGGTCACAAATGAAGACATTAAATTCCAGTCAAATACTGGAATACATTACCCAGAGATGTTGTGGAGTTTTCGTCTCTAGGGATATTTGAGGCCCAAATAGACATGGCCTTGAGCAACCCATTCTAGATGACCCTGCTTTGAGCAGGAGGATTGGACTAGATGACCTCCAGAGGTATCTGCCAACATCAATGATTTTGTGATTTGATGAAAACTTAGATTTGTTCAAACTTTCAGAAAGCCTTCAGAAAATGTGAAAGATGCTATAAGTAAGAACATTATTACAGGATGACATAGTACATTTTCCTGTTTCTTTCTTCTTTATTTAATCTTTTTTGATGGATGATGTTCAGTGGATGCATAAACTCTGGTCTTCACAGGACCTTTATTAATTCGTTAAGAAAACTGAATAACATGGTTTGAATTCGGTTGGTCTAAAACTAGAATTATCATTCTATAGAAAGTTTTGATTTTCTATTTTAAATTTGTATCTTTGTAACCTGAATACACTATTATTTCCACCATAATTTCCCCCTAAAAAAAATATTTTAAAAAAAATTGTATACATTAATGGATGAAAGTTACATGAAAGCTTTTCTTAGAAAAAAAAATCTTTTTCCTTTTTGAACAAAATGGGAAAGTCAAAACAATATGCTTTGACTTTTCATTTTTAAATTTCCATGTTACCATAAAACCTTTAAATTTATTCCTGAAAGAAATGGAAAGTCTTCTGTTGATTTTTTTTAAGACTTTTTTTTTTAATCTTCTTCATTAGCAAACTGGAAAGATATATTCACAAATCCAGTAGTAAATGAGACAAGGAATCATAAAGAAAAGGTCTATGAGTATGATCAGCCAAACACATTGAAGGAAATGCAATTCTATTTCTGTTTGTCAGTAATGTTAGAAAAATATATCAAACTTTTATATATATATGTATAAAGTTTCATATATATATATATATACACGAAACGTACATCAAATTTTTCACTGACACTCAGTAATGGCAGTGCCCTCATCCTTCTTTATACACATTCTGTGATACATGGCAACTGCTAAAACCTCATTCTTGTAACTGAAATGAGTGGTGATATGAGTTATAAAACTATGAATACCCTGAATAATCAGACAGATCTATCAATAAATGGAGGGAACATATGGGAATGGAAGCTCAATGCAGACTTTTGACAGTTTGCAACTTAGTCTCCATTCTTTAATTTTCCATCTGCAAATGGTGATATCAAATCTGCATACCTTCATGAGCCACATGAATAAGAAAATAATTGATTATTTCAGTGATATGATAATGACTCTCCTAGTAAGGTGTATAAATGTTGTGGTTTAGGCCTGGCTAGCAACTAAGCACCATGCAGCCCCTTGCTCACTCCTCCCACCCCCAGTGGGATGGAGAGGAGAACTGGAAAAAAAAGTAAAACTCACAGGTTGAGATAAAAAAATCCACCACCAAACAATAATAATAATAATAGCAATGAAAAGGGTTATAACAAAAAGAGAGAAAAATAAAACCAAAGGAAAAAAAAAAAAAAAGAGATGCACTGCACAATTGCTCACCACCTGCTGGCTGATGCCCAGCCAGTCCCTGAGCAGTGACCGTCCCCTCCTGGCCAACTCCACCAGTTTACATAGTGTACATGACACCCTATGGTATGGAATATCCCTTTGGTTAGTTCGGGTCAGCTGTCCTGGCCACACTCTCTCCCAGCTTCTTGTGCACCTGCTTGCAGGCAGAGCATGGGAAACTGAAAAGTACTTAACTTAGGATAAGCTCTACTTAGCAACAACTAAAACATCAGTGTGTTTTCAACATTATTCCCACATTAAATCCAAAATGCGATGTACCAGCTACTAAAAGAAAATTAACTCCATCCCAGCCAAATGAGGACAATAAGGAAATGTATCATTTTTATTTGGTTCAGGGCTTAGAGGTTGTGCTGTAAATAAGGCAACATTTTAATTAGGAAGATAAAAAAGGACATTGATTAGTTGTGACCCATGAAGAAACCAGCATCCATCCTATGTATTGATTGAGGAAAGGGTCTAATATTAAAAACAACAAACCACAAAAGCAGTCAGTCATGTGATTAAGGATTGCATCATCATACCTGCACACAAAGATAAAATTGTAGGTGTTTTTATTATTATTTTTTAATAAAAATTTTCCTTTCAACCTAAACATTCATTGTCATGATTTTAAGGAAAAAAGAAATGCAAGATTATATTTGCCAAGACTCCCGCATTATTTACTTTTTACTCTAGCATAGCAGAAATAATTCACTCATAGATGTCCAAAGTCTGAAAAAGGCAAAGGCTGAAGATAGGTAGTTTCTGAAGAAGTTCAGACCATAAATCATTTGTTCTTCCCTTTCTTTGAATCAGTAAATGGAATGCCAACTCTGGTACAAAGTCACGAGAGACACCGGTTTGTAACACAGACTGAACACGATAAGAGGCTGGAAAGAGGCTTTGGTAGGTCATGTTTTGGGAAGTGGGGTGGTTATGGAGGTGGCTTTCAGCTATGTTGTGTCTTCTTCAAAGACCAAGCCCTGCCAGCTGGCACACACAGAGCACTGTAGTCTCTCTTACTCCATGACTCCATCTGCAGTGAAAGATGATAGTCGAAGTTTCAATTCACAGACCAAGGTAAAAGCCACATGAACATTATATAAGATAGCCCTGAAAGAGCATGAGTTGAGGCCAATTGTGTATTCCACTCATGGTGTGGGACTCAGCAGGTTTCTTGTGCTCATGATAAGCTTTAGTGGCAAAAATCCAAAAGACATCCTTCAAGCTTGTGATGCTGTGCATTAGAAAGGCTGAGCTATGGAACTCAGCTCTGCCAAGGAAGTACAGAGCAGTAACTGACATCTAAAGAGACTTAGATACAAAACACAAAGGAGTTAGGCATCTACTAGATTAGAATTTAGCAGTTCCACAACAGGGAGTTTATTCTGGAAGCTGTGGGTGCCAAAGATGTCACAAACATAAGCAAATGATGCAGCATTTTTTTGAAAGATACTCATGATTATTTCACCTCAGCTAAATGGCAATTGGATGACAGATACTCAAGGGATTTCATACACATACTGACAATAGGTGAAAAACATACAATTCCTTATTTTTCTTAGTAGAGCCATGTTTAGGAATAATTTCTGTAATTTTAAAACCAGAAACAGTTAACACTGTATTTTCCAACTTTTTCTCTAAAGAATTTAAATGCAAAAAACCCCAACAGCACCCTTTCTTGAAGGTAAGCATGCATTGCTCTGCAGATACCTTGAGCAGAGTTTAATTTTTGTTGTTATCTGTAGTCTTATTGAGGTATCTATCTGCAGGCTGATCCTGGAAACCTTTGTAATGTGTCTGCTCTTGGTCCAAATATATTCATTGATATTCTCTTTAGATCTCAAACATTGTTTTAAATCATATTCCCAGGGAAATTCTTGTTTCTTTCGCCTGGAATTTCACTTCACAATTTCATACTGAAGATGATGCTACATTTATTAAAATATTACTGTGGTAGAAGAAGGGATTTATACTCACTCACCCTCACAAGTCTGGCATAAAGGGGAGCTGCTGAGATGAGCAGGACAGACTATACACAAATCCAGTTCATCTGCTTCTTGTAAGTAGCACACTAATGTGGATTCCTCTGCCAGCAGAGGATTATGATAGAAATTGGATATCAAAATCAGAAATAGTAATCTTGACCTTTCTTTTCAAGGGAACTGAGGAGTCAACTGGGGGCCCCACTGTACGTTATTAAAATTACTTGCACTAAAGCACTGAGCAGAAAAGATAAATAGGATTAATTTAAGTAATATGAATGGTATAAATGCCTAACAAGGTACAGAATAATAAATGGTTAAACATCTTATTCAGACTATTTATCTTGGCAACTAGAGCATTTATGTTCAAGAAAACTGTAAGCAATTCAGACCAGCTGCTCTTGAGATTTTCTAAACGTCAGCTCCTACATAACCAAGACAGAAGTAGTTGCAGTAATCTATTTAGACAGTGAAAACATTATTTCAATAATATTAAGCTTTAAAAAAAAGGGAAAAAAAGACAAAAAGAAAAAACCCTAAGTCATGGACTGGAAGGAAGCCAAAGTAAATGTCTCTGTTTCTGGAATTTCTCAGGGTCATTTTAGATGCAAGAGATTTATATTTGGAAGGAAACCTTTTAGTAGGACTGTAGAGGAAGGGTTAACACAAGATAAGGCATTTATTTAGTGATGTTATATTTGTAGCTGCAAGACTAGTTGCTTGGAAGGGTCACAGTTGGGGAAATCAGAAAAAGAAAACCTGTCTCCACTGAACTGCACTTGTTGATTTCAGGCCAGCAGGTCAGCCGGATAAATAGGGAAAGTTTAGAAGAATGGAAGGAAATAAATAGATTACAGACATGTTTCTTGTTTTAAAAGCTTTTTTTTTTTTAATTTATTTGACATAACCTTGAGTGTTTTCTTGAGTGCTTTCTTGAACACGCTTCTCCTGAGCCAGTTTAATGAACCTGCTGCAATGGTGGTTTTCATGGTATCACAAGAAACCTGGCTTCAAACAGCTTTCCCACCATGTAGTTATGGGGATTTCAAAGAAATATGGAAGCAGCACAGCCAGTTTCATTTATAGACAGGGAAGTAATACATCTTGCACTTCCTTCTGCACCTCATTGATATGCAGAATTTATTGCCTTACTCTATTCCCTTTTCAATTCCATCACTGAAAAATTAAACTCCAAGAAAAAAGTAACCTATGTGGGTATCACAGGACATTATGATTTTGATTAAGATGCCAGACAGGAGACAGGAGAAATAAAAAAATATTCTTACCTCACTCAGGTTTAGACACAAATAAGAAAAGACAGTGTCTTTTTATTATTTCATAGATAGCAGGTTTAGGTTCACATATATCTTACATACTCTTACGACACCAAACCATTTTTTTTCCTTCAGTCTGAAATGGACATCTTAATCAAATGTTTTGATGTCACTACCCTTTACAGTGATTCATCTGATGATGCCTCTGCTCATAACAGATCTAACTTGTGATCCCCAGACTGCAGAAATGCTTATAGAAAAGCCATTGTCTGGAAATCTTTCCTAAGAAAATAATTTTACATAGGTTATTTTGAAGTAATTATTTGTGGAAAAAATAATAATCTTTTAGGAAAAACTGGGGAAAAGGCAAACAGCATTCAATATGAATCATTGGTACAGATCAAGAAAGATGAAGAGCATAGTAACACTCCTAATTGAATTTCAATTTATTTAAATGGGAATAAGCCACCTAACTTGCTTAGGAATTTTTGCTTAAAGCATTAGTCATTGATCTGTTTCTTTAGGCACCTGAAAATCTGTTCTAAAATCTTGATGAAAACATTTATTACTAGTGGTTTTTCACAACTGCTGAAGATGTGCAACTCCTTTTTCCTACAGCAGTATTGACTAGCACTGAAAGGTAGAATAGTTACATCCTGGTTCAACATTGAATATTCTTTTATATATATTTGATTCTATGATTACAGAATTCTGACCAGGGTTGTGTGGCTTTTTGTTTGGGTTACTCCCCTCATTTCGCCCTTGTTTTTGATAATTATTGTATTCGATAATTATTTTATGCAGACAGGTAAAGCCATTAAAATAAGGAATCAGTGCTAAACTTCTTATGTCTTTTATTCAAAGAAAAACAAAACCTGAAAGCAAAAATTTCAAAACCATCTAAAGCTTTTTTTGGGAGGAACTGGGAGTTAAACTGATTAAAGGCTATAGATAGACCTACAGACGCTTAGCAAAAGAGTGGCACATACAGCACTGCAAAAGACATCTAAATTCTCCCATTCATTGCACTGGGAGAGCTTAGCATCACAGTATAATGTTGACAATTACCAGCTTCTTGAATAGCAAACAGGCTAAATCCAATGATAGACTGTACTGTGATCACATAGCAAAACATAGCACCATAGGAGTTGCTATGAAGAAAATTAATTCTATTTCAGCCAAAACCAGCACACCCTTGTGCAGGCAGAGCTGAGCATCTTATCTCCCTTACATACATTTTCCACATAGATAGAGATAGCTCTGAAGATAGGTCCTTCAGAAATCTTACCAGAGAAAATGCAGTGTATTATGTAATTTATGGGTTGTAGATATATCTAAACCCTGTTAGGAGTAGTGGTACCACCCTCATAAGAGCTCAGATGTGCCTGGCTTTCAATAAGTCTTATGCTAATAAGACAGTTCTGCATTTCTGAACAGGCTTTCAAAATACCATGGCCCTTTCAAAAATCTTTGTTTTGCTCCTGAACCTACACCTCTCACTTATATGCTTGAACCTATTAAAGGATTATTTGCTTGAATGTGAATTACAAGGTCAGTTTCTACATTCCATCTCACATCTAACCTCCACAAAACTATGTGTGCTGTTGCATTCATCCTTGTAAATCATCTGGTCCACAGTCATGCCTTACCTGGAGTACACAGGAAATCTACTGTGTCTAAAATGTCAGGAGATGCTGGTATAGGCAATCTTAGTACTTCTAAATTAGACTGGGTGAACAGTAACTGTTATTGAAAATGTTCTACCTGTAAAGTATTTATTCATTTTAGGAAGCAATCCACATGCTGAGTGGCTGCCTCAGGTAACTGATTGGAACAATACTATATTTCCAGCTTAAACAAAGAGCACATTTTATTTCTTTGCAGCACAAGCATCTTCATTGTGTTTGCCAGCTGATGCAGTGATCTAATGCACTCCTTTTCAGCAGTAAAAGCAAAGATTCAGAATCTACTTATGCTATGAATGAAATGGTGATCATATTGTTTTCTAAACGTTATTTATTCATATATTCCAACTATTCTCTAGTTCATCATATACAGAAATTTCTGTTGTATAAAGCATAATGAACAGGCTGCTAAGAGTACTACATATTAGAAAGTTGTGTGGTGAAAGAATTGGACAAGGCAGTTTGCATTCAACTTCCCATCTTTATGCATAGATCAATCCAGCACATTAAGACATTTAAAAATTATATAGAAAGGCTTGCATTGCCAAATTTTAATGTAAAATGACTAACCGAAGTTATATAGATGTAAAAACAGGTGTGTAGAAGGCTCTCTTGAATTATAAAGCAGCTCTGCTTCATAGAGCGTTTCACTGGGACATGACTGGATAAATATAGTAAGTTTGAGAACTTTTAAAACATCGCTTTCCATCAGCAGGTTTTGCAGAGGCAAGACATCCAGATGGCACTCGAAAAACACAATGATGAATCAAGCCTTTAGAATGCAATATTCATCACATTATCAGATATAGCAAGTTTTGCCAACACCTGGTAATCAGCAAATTATTCTTGCAGTAGAGCCATTAAATAGACTAAATAGAAACTGTGGGATACCTGTTAACAAGGTCTTCAGCTGAGGAGAACGTCTGGTTTTCTCTTCTTCCAAGGTTTATAAATCACAGCATGCAAAACCATCAGAATATTAATTTTGAGAGAAAGGGCTTAAAAAGCACTATTTAATAGAACAATTTATGAAGAGAAAATAAAATTTCAGGGGAAAAAAGTGTTTATTACAAGAAAGTCTTTCAGGTGAATATTTCCGAACACACAAATAAAAAGTAAGTAAATGTTCAGTTCTCATTGGTTTATGTTTATGTTCCTTGAAAAAATGTTCCTTTTGCCTTTAAAAATTCCTTATTAATTTTTCTATTGTAATCTATATGAACACAATAGTTCAAGAGAATATTTCTATCAAATGCAAAACAGTAAAGAAGCTTTGGTACCAATATGAAAATGTTTTTTACAGTTCTCAACTCTCATGTCATATAAAATATTTTAAATTCATATTGCAATCTACTACCATTGTCATTTCTTTTCAAAAACTAACAATATTATTTAGACCTCTTTTTATGGAATGTTATTTGAAACATTGTGAAAGTTCTCTAGTTGCTAAATATAACTAAGGAAAAAACCCTATGGTTAAAAAAACCCAGCATATTTTAGATTAGATTGATTAGTTTATTGTAGTCACACAGTATATAGAAGAATACTTGTGGACAAAACTGCTGGATGTTGTGGATTTTCTCAGTGTCTCATAATTGAATGTGAATTTCAGCTCTCAGAACTTTATCAAGATACCAATTTTCCATTACAGAAAAATAACTGCTGCTGTTAAGTAAAAAGTTGCACCTCAGTTGTAGACACAGTACAGCCAGCAATCTGATTTCCATCATATGAGTCTACCCACAGCCCATTTCAAGAGACCATCAGAGCAGGGTGACCTCCCATCAAGGTAGATACAATTTAAAGCATCCAGTATGTAGGAGTTAGAAGGCAAGTGACTCCATACAAGCTTCTCCATAGTGTCTTCAAGTCTAGTATATCCTCTGAACAGAGAAAACATAGAAGACATATAGTAAGAGGCAAAGGAGGAATTCTAAGCAGTGTGTACAATGAGGTTATATTCTTGGGAAAGTACAAGTTCATTCATACCCAATGACCCAGGCCAAATAATTTTGCACCCTTAAAAAAGATGTAAGGAAGCTTTTATAACCCTGTATAAAAGGAAAGTTTTGCTCTCCTCAGTGTGGTATTCAATTGTAGCCACTAGTAGAACTCTTAGCCTTCATTTTAGTTCTTAAAGGTATGTTTTATCAGAGTTTTTCTCCTTGTAAGATTTCCCAGCAGGGACACACAATTCCTAACTGATTTGCTTTATTGACATGGATGAAAAGCTATCAGTGTTTATCATAGCCACATTTCCTTCATATTTCAGCTATGGAAACAAAATAACAAAAATGAAGAAAAAATCATGATGACCTACAGCCAAAATTTGTTTTATCTTTTTCCTCTGCTTTTTATTAGACATTAGTTCATCCAGTTAAACACTGTTAATTCAACTTGTTGACAGATTTGTAGAATGACTGTTCTGCTCCAAACAACCCAAAATGTCTTTCTTTTAAATGATGTTTTTCAGCTGTGGGATACCTTTTTCCACGTTTATAGTCAGGATCTGTGAAAGTCAACATGCCCATTTGTACCAAGTAATATTAGGAATCTAAATATTAGGAAGCCTAAATCAGGACTACATTACAGTCAGGTTTTCTTTATAATTTGTGTAGAAAGATGAATTATTTCAGAAGAAAATTCAGAGAATCTGGATTACTGTAAACTTCTAAATCACTGTCTCCCTCTAGTCATTCACTAGTCAGGGAAATATGTGGAACTGGCACCTAAACATGGACCTAAAGCTTATTATATGCTTGCAGTCCCAGAGAAGTATTGTCTGAAAAGATGTTCAGCTGTTGAAGTTTAAGCCCACAGGGCAACTGAGCACCATGCAGCCGCTCCAAGTTATCCTTCCACCTCAGGGATGGGGAGGAGAAGATATAACAAAAGGCTTGGAAATCGAGACAAGGATAGAAAGGGATGACTCATTATGGTCAAGGGCAAAAACCAGACTCAACTGGGGAAGAAAAAGAACATCAATTTAATTTAAGCACCACTACCACCACCACCACTTAATCTAACAACTGCTAATTGGCTTGGCCTTGGCCAGAGGTGAGTCTGACTTGGAGCTGGGGTAGCTTTGAGAAGCTCCTTGAGGAGCCACCTCTGTAGTCCCCTCGCCTGCTACCAAAACCCCTCCACACACAAACCCAACAATTTAAAACCCATCAATTTAACACCACCACCAACAACGAAAAACCCCAGCTAGGCAATTCCAAGAAGATAAAAATGTGGTTGTGCTTTCCTTTCAGTGTCCTTCTGTTGTGATTTAAACCCAGTCAGCAGCCAAACACTGCACAGCCACTCACACACCCCTCCCCATGCAAGAATGGGGAAAGGTTGGAGAGGTGCAGGGAGACTTGTAGGTTGAGATAACAACATTTTGATAGGTGAAATAAAATAAAACAATAACAATACTAGAAACTACAAATGGATAATGCACAATGCATTTGCCCACCACCCACCAACCGAAACCCAGCCAGTTCCCAGCTAGTGATCCTGAAAGATAAAGATCCCACAATTGCAATCCTGGAAGTGAGAGACAACCCCCCTGCTTCCCAGCCACCCCTCCTTTATATACTGATCATGACGTTGTATGATATGGAATATTTAATTGGCAAATCTGGGTCTGTTGCTCTGGCTTTGCTCCCTCCCAGCTTCTTGTACACCTGTGCACAGGCAGACATGGGGAGTTGGAAAGTCCTTGATCTCTTAGCAACAGCTGAAAACATCAGTGTATTATCACATTCTTCTCATACTAAATCCCATATTGAATCCAAAACACAGCATTGTTTTAGCTACTAAGATGGAAAATTAACCCTATCCCCGTTGAAACCAGGACACCTTCCAGCTTGCTGAGGGAAATGGAGCATGCATGTTCTTTTACTAATGCAGCTTCTCACTTACTTTAAATTGATTTGCTTGAAGATGAGAATCAACTTTTTTTTTTTTCCTTGTTAAACCAGATTTAATTAACACTTCTGAATTCTGTTTCATTTATGTCCAGCCATCCTTCTCTCTTTCTTAACCACAGCTTTCTTAGTGGAGAGAAGACTACAGATCTTGTCAAATCTTTTGCAGCTAAGGCCTTTTGTGCAAATTGAGAGACATGAATACACTGGAATCTTGTATCTGAAAGAAGGTAAATTTAGTCCACACATAGAATAACTAAAGTAATCTGAATTGACATTTTACTGTGGCTGTTGGTTTTTGCTTTACATTCTGATTAGAGATTACAATAAAAGGAATACTCTATTACACATAATACAAAGGTGTGTTATTCCATACCTCACTGTTAATCTGAAGTTTTCTTCATTTGCTTTCTAAATTAACATAATTGTTTTGAGGACTGTTTTGTTATCCATGAAATAAGCATCCAGTCCCTTAATATATCAGCAGCCATTAGGTTTCTATTTCTCTTCCTTTCAACTAACCATGCTGTAACTGAAATAATTTGAATAATTCACACACTTAAATATCATCCTATCTGTAAGGTGGTTTAGTTTAAGACAGGCACCCTTTATAGACAATTAGTTCATTTTTATTTTTGAACAAAAGGTATCAACCTCTAAATGCCAGTTCTCTCAACTGATTATTAAAGGAATTTAGATGAAAAGCTAAGGAAAAATGTCTAAACTTCTGAGCTCTAACAGTACATAAATTATATTCCACCTTAAATCTTTGGGATAGAGGTCGAGCTAAAAAAGAAATAATAAAATTAGCAATATACTAAGAAAGAACAATAATGAGATACTGTCAAATACTGTCATCATAAGGAGCCCTCATATATCTTACTTCAGTTATTTAATTCAACTCTGAATTCAACTCAAGGTAGCATATTAGAAATAGAATATATCTATGTGCTCTCAAGTACACTGTTACTATGATTAGAACATTAGGCAGGCAGAATTTTTCTTTTTGACAGGAGACTTATACAGAATTATTTTAAATAGTCTAGAAGAAACACTTCACTTTACAAAAGAGTAAGTGTCATGGTTTAACCCGAACCACCCCCAGGTGGTGTAGTTGTGTGGAATTACTGATCATCAAAACCAGCTCAGATCAGGTCACTGCTGCACTTGCACTGCTTCTTGTAAGGTTTGTCCTCCATTGGTTCAGGTGGTTCCTGCTATAATAATTCCTATATCATGCAACTCAAATCATGAGTTACAACAATTTAAAGGTATTTCTATTACAATCTCCACCCCAGTCCCTTTGGGCCAGACCATAGGGTTTAACATTGCAATGAACTCCTCCCCCTCTTCCTGCTGCAGCATGGAGTTATCCACAGCCACAGATGCTTTGAGGTGTACCTTTTCCAGTGTGGACTTATCCTTGGGCCACGATCCTTTCAGAGGAATACTTGCTGTGGGACAGACATAACTATGGCTGCAGACGCTTCAAGGTGTACCTGCTCTGGCATGGGTTTATCCATGGCCACAGATGCTTTGGGGTGTCTTGCTCCCATGTGGACTCATCCAGAGGTCACAGTCCCTTCAACTTGAGTTCCAACCTGTCCAGCACAGCAGCACAGAAACAGCACTGATGCCTTGGCCATCTGCCAGCCCAGGCGCATGGCCATTGCTTTTATCAAAATGTTCCCAGGCACAGCAGAGTAGTAAGATGATATGCAGTACAATAGTACAGCAAGCAGCAAAAGCAAAAAGCAGCCACTAACAAGCACTAGACTCTAATTTACAGTAAGGTGAGCAAGCCCCATGGCAAACACAGGAGCCTGCCAATTAATAGCTAAGCAGCAGTAACAGCTATAAATTTTATCTATTACATTCCAATCAAATCTGTCGTTATCTCAAACCCTTGGAGCCCCACGTTGGGCACCAAAAAGGACTGTTGTGGTTTAATCTCAGCCAGCAACTAAGCCCCACACAGCCATCACTCAATCCCCCACAGTGGGTTGATAGAGAGAATCAGGAAGGTAAAGGTCAGAAAACTTGTAGGTTGAAATAAAGACAGTTTAATAGGTAAAGAAAAGCCATGCACAAGCAAAGCAAAACAAGGAATTAACTATTTCTAATTGGCAGGCAGGTATTCAGCCATCTCCAGGAAAGCAGGGCTCCATCATGTGTAACAGTTACTTAGGAAGACAAGCACCATCACTCCAAATGTCCCTCCCTTCCTTCTTCTTCCCCCAGCTTTATATGCTGAGCGTGACATCATATGGTATGGAATATCCCTTTGGTTAGCTGGGGTCAGCTGTCCCAGCTGTGTCCCCTCTCAACTTCTTGCGCACCACCAGCCTACTAGCTGATGGGGTGGTATGAGGAGCAGAAAATGACTTGATGCTGTGTAATCACTGCTCAGCAGTAATGAAAACATCTCTGAATTATCAACACTGTTTTCATCACAAATCCAAAACATAGCCCCATACTAGCTACTATGATGAAAATTAATTCTATCCTAGCCAAAACCAGCACAGTAAGAAAAGCTATAGATATATGGGTATAGATAACAGAGAGGAGACATAGAATTACAGCTAGGTGATTCTAGCTCTCTCCTGGTAATTGCAATAACAAAAAAAAACCCCAACATATAGATAATTTAATCTGAATCAGATACAGTGACAAAAATTTTGCCACCAACTTCAAATGGGTTACATTACACATCCTGTAGGAATGAAATGATGTTTGATTTTATGTAGCTGCTCAGGAAACTTACACAGATTACTAATTCTCAAGATGTTAACTAATAATTTTCAAGGTTAAGAATTCCCCACTTCCCTCATATTGTACTACTGCTCAACTGGAAGAATTTCAAGTCCCTCTGCAGCTTCTGGTGCTAACTGTTGCTAGACAGAATATTGGACTGGTAGAGCATTGGTTTGTTCTGCTGTAGCCACCTATATATTTAGCTAACAGCTAAAACATACAAGTAATCAATTCAAGAAAATAGCTTAAGAAAAGGATTGCTGAATTTCTAACTGAAATGAACTTACTGTAAAAATACAGCTTAAGTAAGTGTTTGCATGCTCTGTTGCCTTCTGGTCTCTAATCTGACTGAGAAGTGAGAAAGACCCAATGTATTATTTAAATAAAGAAAGCAGGTACAGTAACAAACAATACTGCAGCATGTTTAATTTGTTTCTGTGAATCATTAAAATCACAATATAGCACCTGGTGTTCATTTCAATTGAGACTGAAAATTCTCCACCTACCCTCTTTGCCATTTCAGTTATACAGTCCACTGACTCTTAAATTTTAGAAGATCAATCACTGAGGTATTGATTTAAAAGAGGTATAAAAATCAAAGCTGAATGAACACATCTGACTTGTTCATAATGCATGGTCAGCTTTGGGGAAGAGAAATTGTGAAATAACGTGGTGGAGGAGAAACAGTTAGACTGTGACTTGAATAAAGCAGATTATGCTGGCAACAAATCAATGATAGAGCGGAGCGTTCCATTTCATGCCTTTTGCAATAGACAGATGCAGAAAGGTAGTGTGGATGATACAGTCCCATCAACATTTCATTTTCTAAGCTGGGTAGGAGAATAAAAATGCATGAAGGCTCCGAGAGAAAATGACATGTTTAGATATGGAGCTGCAATAGTTTTCCATCTTCAAAACCAAGTTTTGCTTGGAATTGTACACTGCTGTCCACTATATTTGATGAAGATGTATTTTCACAGTAGGAAGACTGTACAAGTAGTAAAATAGTTGCCAGAATTAATTGCCTACAGATAATAAGAAATTACCTGCTTCACTAGCATGCTACATTTCTTTATTAAACTGGAAAAAAGTCAGACTGATTTTTCTTTATTGTATTCCCTCTCTCTTTACTGCCACCCCTCTGCTTTAAAATTTTGTACAAAGATAAGCTTTGGGCAGGATTTTATGCAGAAAGTAAGATATGAGTTGGAAATGAGGCAATAAAAGCTGAACATAACATCTTAGAACACATGATCCATTCCTGCCCTAAAGACAGCTTCATCTATTCCAGCTCCACAAGTGTGGCAAAATGAGAAAAAGAAGAAATTGTGTGTTCTGACAGAAAGAAGAAAAAGAAAAATGTTTGGTCTGATTTAAGTTTGTGGCTGTCCCTTTAAAACAACTGCATATGAAGTAAATAAAAATGGAGGGATATGATTAACAACACATCTGCTATAAGTGATATAAATTTATTATTTAAAGCATAATAATCTGAATAGAGAGACAAGCAATTCTGTGTATGGATTTTTTTTTTTTTTAATAGAACAAGCTTTCTTACATGGCCTAGTGTATTGCAGAGAAATTAGCAATATTTTATTGCTAACTAACATGTGCCAAATAGTTTGAGAAGTGCTCAACAGTTAGCTTTTTAAAGGGAAGAACTGACTTATTTGTTTTCTTTTTTTTACTTTGGTAAATGAACAAAAGTCCCTATAAAGTTCATAAGATTAAAAATATTTTTTATCTCGAACAAAGGAGTAAAACAGTCTCCTGAAATCCTGTGTACTCCAAGGATTTCCTTAAAATAGAGTGTGGTCATATGGGAAGCCTTTACTACAAAAATGAATCTGAGATGAGCTTGCAGAATCTCTTCTAAAACATGCTTTAGAGACAAAGTGAGGAGTGACAAAAATATGTGAAGAATAAGCCATTCAAGAAAATTCTGGGGTTTTTTTATTGTTGGGTGCCTTTTTGTTTGTTTTTTGCATGTGTGTGTGTGTGTGTGTGTGTGTGTGTGTCTTTTTTTCCCTCAAGCAAGAGAAAAAGAAGGAAAATTTCTCAATTAGTAGAAATAATGGGTGTGAATTGAGAGCTTGGCACACGATCTAATTTTATTCTGACCCAAAGGCAGCAACATATGGAGAATATCTTTAGTATTAGAGACATTTCCTCTCAGAGACTTATAACCTTGGATATGAAAGTAAAAATCCTCAGCTGGCTCAACTTCAGCTAAAATGATGGGAATTAGGCCTGTCACATTCATTGTCTATTTTAAAAAGCTTGGTCATCAGTATTTCTCTCTGATTCTAGAAAACGTCACAGTGATTGTTGTCTTTAGGAAAATACGAACCAAGAGTTTAAATCTGTTAGATTTTCTATTTGGTTTTGGCAATAACTTCTGATTTACAGTGTCTATAATAAGAATAGAATAAGAATTCCCACTAAATTATAGGCATAACATGAGGGGCAAATAAAGTTCCATTCTGAGCAACGTATATATCAAATACAATAACTTAAAATTCTTGCAGTTCAGGAATTTAAGCTGTACTTCTCTAAACTGAATTTTTTCAAAGGGAAAGCAAAAGGCTGTTCCTGTAAAATCAAGGTTTTTAATTCAAATGGAAGAGAAATCCCCAAATCAAAGATCTTTTCTTGAGACTTTTCTATTGCAGTTCTGCTGTAGAGCATGAATAATCTCTGCTTTGAACATAACTACTATCACAAAGCAGTATTATACAGTAAGAAAACCTCTCAAGGTAGTATTCATGGTTTTTAGAATAATCATACAGTCGTGTAATTAGTAAGAAGCATGCTTATCACTGCCCTGGTTATGTTGCTGATTTTTTTTTTTAGCTATAATTTGTGAAACCTTTCAGGTTTTACATTCTTTAGCAGGGATGGGCATTTCTCTTATAAAGCAGCTAATGTATTTCCAATGGTACATAAATTTAAAAAAAAAAAAAAAAAACACAAGCAAATTTAAAAAGCATAATATTTGAGTTGTCAAAGTCAAACATTCAAAAAAATTAGGAAGTGGAAAACTTAAAATCCACTCCTTCCAGAAACAAAAAACGAAAACCAAAAACCCCAAACCCCACCCAAAACCTCTGGATTGTATTCTGTTTGCATGTAGTGAGAGGAGAGATATAGGGAAACTGCAGGTCTCTACTAAAATCAACTGGCAAATGCATGTTTCCTGTCACATGACGGAGCATATCTGTGTTATTGCAAAGTACCATTCCCTCTCTTCTCAGTCCAAGACCTGAGATCACACATTCAGACTTCCATTCCCACACTTCCATCTCTCTTGCTTGCAGATGGAGGACACATCACTACTTTGGATGACACAGGCAACAGCTACTTATTAAATATTTTTTTTAAATCATTATTCAGAATTTTATAACCCAAGTAATTCATCTAGTGCAGAATTATTTGTTTCCTTAATGGCTTTTCTGGTTCTTCTTTCTTGGAAAACACCAGTGTATGATTTTTTGCAGTACTTCCCTGAAGAGCAGGATTCTCAGGGTACATAAACTTTATAGCACTTCATACACTCACAGCAGACTTCTCATCACTGCTACTTCCCGCTGTGAGTTCACAGAACCTGTGCAAACTGGGTGGAAGTCTTGACTAGCGTGAGAACAGTTTCTGTTAGTTACCACACATTCCTGGATAAGTTTCAAGTGGCTATGTGTCAGGTACAGGAAGATGCCTGGTTTTGTTGAAGCTTACAAAATAATAAATAAATAAATAAAGTAGATAGATAAATAAATGAATAAATAAATAAAGTAGCTCAAGGCAGCTCATATGCTTGAAGCTTGGCAAAACTATAAGCAACTGAAAGCAGAGTTTTGTAACGGGAAAGTGTCAGACAAACATAACTGTAGGCATCACTACCTGGGTCACCTATAAGAATAAGAACATAAAAAATAAAAGCTGTTACTTCGATTTCCATCTAGAAATCATTCCCTAGTGAATAACATTATATAACACTGCTTACTATTTTTTATTTCACATGGAACCCAGTATAACAATCTGGCTGACATAATCTGTTTTATTAAATTTGACAGTTTGCAAGGGCAAGTAAGTCCTGTACTTGCTCACAGCTCCATACTGGAATCTGAAACAGGGTATAGGCAGCCTCAGCCTGAGAAGTGGGAGCTACACAGCAGTGAAGCGCTTAATCATACTTTGATAGCATGTGGGAAAGTGTGCTGTTCTTCGGGAAGTCTTTGTGGCTATAATGTCTTTTCTTCTCCCTCCTTCTGTAAATCATGACCTATATATTGTTCTGTGAGAACTAGTTAAAACAGAAGAAGCTCTAGACTTGCTTTTCCTGTGAATTGTGCAAACCAAGGTGATTACAGAAAAAGAGGGAAAAATTCTCTGTCCTGCAGGATCTTCAGAAGTAAGAACACTGATATTGTGATAGAGGTGTTGAGTTAGTTTTACATTCAGATTATTGTAATGTTTTTTAATAATACATATGACCACTGTGGACTTTTGATGAGCTAATTAAATAAAAATGAACATTAGAAAATAGATAATAATGTTCTTACAGCAGTTCTGAAATTCTATTGATCGTTTCCATCTTGTTCCACCAGATAACTCTTTCCCTGTCATTGCAACAATTTCCACCATACAAACTGCACATCTTTTTTTACCCCAGGTATGTGCTAATATTATCACTTCTGTAGTTTAGATCCTATTCATTGGTTACCTCTCCAGAAAACATATTCAAAAAAGAAGATATACTGCAACTTTTTTTTTTACTATTTAGTATTTTTACTATTCATATAGCATTTGTCTTATTTCTTACCTGTAGAAAAAAATATATATATTTAAATACCTTTAAGTGATATTTTAATGGAGTTAATTTAGAAAATAAACACGGAGATAGTCCTACACTCAGAAGGCTTGATTCAAAGATTAGTTTGCTCATTTATCTATTATTCCTTTAGTGGATTCTCTAACTTATATCTGATTGCATTTACTTTTACTGGTTTGAATGACTTTCTGACATTCAGGGGAACACAGAAAAAGGGTAAATAAATGCTGTTCAGAAAGGCTTTAGCCATTAGCAAAGAGTTTCCCCCTGCTTTTCTGGCTGACAGGAGAAGTAGAAATGTCAACAGTAGGGAAAAGAGTGCTAAGAATAGAACTGAAGTCATTACAAGTTATACTTCTCAAACATGAAAATGAAAAATGGATTGACTATACTGGAATTCAATGCAGTACCTAAATAACACATAACTACTTTGAATTTCAAGGATATCTCTGTTCAGGGCATGAAGGTGCAAGCATTTATAACATGGACAAGAAGAGTTAATCTTTCGAAGAAAAAAAACCTTCAGGAGTTCATATTTCTAAGTAAGATACACTAACCGCTGTGTGAGTGAGAGAGAAGGGCAAAAGAGAGAGAAATCTACTTGAGGGAGGAGCAGGCTGAATGAGACCAGAGGAGAATGTAAAAATGAGACAGATTTGAGGAGGAGAAAAGAGTTGACTGGTGAGACAGAAATAGTCAAGGTCTCAGATAAGAAAGGCCTTGTGCCGTAACACTTTGCAGCACATCTGTTGAATTCTTAAGCTCCTATTTTCCACAGCTGAATCTGCCCAAACAGAAGATAGGACAGTGAGTGATAGGTGTGCAAAAGACCACAAAGAGTGGGGAGGAAATAAAAAAAGTTAAGAAAACAGTATTTCTTAAAATCTCAACCCATTCTGGATTTGACTCCTTGAAGCTTTTCCTGAAGACTTGGGACTAAGTCCTTCCGCAAGATAATCTTATCTTGTTATTTCTACCAAAAAAACAAAACAAGAGGTTGTTATGCAAGACCTCAGCAGAGAGAACATTCAACCCCTACAGCCTTCAGAACTTACTGCTCCATACAGTGCTGAACAATCCAGCTGCTCTCTACTCTGTGCTGAAAAGACCTGAGCAGGAGAGGATTCAGTACAATGTCTATGCTGAATGGTTAGTGGCTGGAGACTCAGAACAGGTGGGAGTCTAGAAACCTGTGACTTCTGGCAGTAGAAGGGAGGATCCTTCTTTGTCGGATGATTTGCATCAGAGAAAGAGATATACACATTGGCACTGAGAGGAAGCAGTGGGTAGTAGGGTAGTAGGGGCTGGGACTCTCTTCTTCAGGGAGTGGAGACATGCATCTTCTTGTTTGACTTGTCTCTTGAGGTTTATTGCTTACTATGACTCAGATCCTAGAAGGTGTGAAGGGATTGCTGAAGCCGTCTTGACCTCAGACTATGCACCTTTGCCCTTCATTCACATGGGAACCAAAGATGCTGCTCTGAGTGCATCAAGAGTGACTACAGAGCTCTGGGGGCCGGATAAAGGGCATGAGACCCCACATATATTTTCCTCTAGTCTCTTGGAACAGAAGAAAGGCTCATGTAAGAGCACATACTTCTTGAGAGTCCATATGTGTCTGACAGTGTAGACAGCACTTTGCTTTTTATGACTACAAGACACTTTATGAGGATTTGGGAGTAGTGGAAAGAGATAGGATACACTCAATTAAGTGAGGAAAGAACATCTGTGCCAACACACTTACTATCCTAAGTGAGAATGGCATCAAACTAGGTTCTGTGGGGGATGGTGACCAGAGGCTGAAGTTGAAGCAGGGAAGGCAGTGAGAAAATGTGTGGAAGTGTGATGGACACAGCTCTCGTATTTCCATTCTGAAAGCAGCGTGACTAGGCATCTAGCTCAAACACCTCTACACAACACATGCAGCATGGGAAACAAATAGGAATTAGAAGCCTGTGCACAGTGACAGAGCTACAATTTTACTGGATTTATGGAGACATGTTGGAATAGCTGGCATGGCTGGAGTGTGGCAATGGACAGATAGAGGGAGGACAGGTCCTGGGCAGCAAGGTCCCAGCCCTGCTGGCTGTGCTACCACACTTGGCTCCTGGCTCCCTGTCCCTTAGGGAACAATGCCTAGCTTGGTGACTCTCTGACAGACATTGGCATGAAAAGGATAGAAATGTAAAGATGCAAAAAAGGGAAGAACAAGAAAGGGCAGAGATGAAGATGTTGGTATGGAGAGAGAATAGGGAAAGAAGTTAAGAGTGAAAAGAGGAAAGTTTCAGAAAAAGACAAACAAAAGGAGATAATAGAAGTTTTGATTAATTGAATTAGCACATCTCTATGAATGTAAGAAGCTGTTCTGTTAAACTGCTGATTTGAGAATAGAGCAGCAAGGCTGGAAGCTGGAGATGTGGCAGCTAGTGAATACTTGATTTTAATCTTTAAAATTTGTGGCTGAATGGAAAAATCAGTTTTATACACTCTTAAATATAATTTCTCATATAGATAAAAATAACATTTGAATTTAAATCTGTGTGTATTACTTTTAACTTATGCTCAAACTTCCTTTTTGGTATCAGCTGTGAACATATACTTCCTTTTCATATGGGAGCAAGTTAGTAATTTCTCTTTTTTTTTTTGGTATTGTATAAGAGGATACGATTGTGTTAGATCTTGTCTAAATGAAAAGATGTTTTTAAAACAGCTCCATGGCTTTTATCTGTAAGATATATAAGCTAAACAGATATTCAGGATGTCAAATTATTATACACAGACTTGCAGCAATATTTGATTATGAATCTTTGTCACTACAAATCAAATTCCTCCACAGATAGCCATGTTGCAAATTTATAGTCTGGCTTGACTTAATAATCACAGAGGCATTATTTCTTTATCCAGAATTTCAAGTTGTGTATATTTATTCTGAAAAGGCAAGAACTGTACAAGACATCTATCTTAGACTATTTGAAAGGTATCAACTGTTTAAATGACATTTTCACCTTCAGCAAATACATCTTTGCCTGATAGAAATGGTGATGCTATCATGCTGCAGGCAATCTATGATACAGTCATGTCACAAATAGGTGTCAGCTCTCATTACATTCTCAAGTATAAATTCCACTTATCAGTTCCCACATAGTTGCAGATGTTTTAACAATCCCATTTTACCATGATTGCACCAAGGCTCAACCTCAAATGCTTTATAATATATTTGTAGGAGCTACTGTAGATGCACCAGATTTGGAAGCATTATGTGTAGTTGGTAACCACATGGGAACTTTTATTTCCAAAAAGTATTGAATATACTAGTAATTTATTGTCCAGCTACCTCAACAAACAAGAGAAGTAATTTGTAATTTTCCATTACTTCTTTCTCCACAGTCTGGTTTAAAGTATTACAATGATATTATTCGCTGTTTGAAACTCAGACCTAAATTTTTGTTTTCTGAAATAATTTTTCAGGAATATTTATCAGTCAACTCATGCTCTGATGATTAGCAAAATTCCTGGGTTTTGGTATTAGCCAAAACCCATAGGACTTATTAGAAATGGGTTTTTAAAATAAATCATTTGAAAATTAATAATTATGACAGGGTTTTTGTACATACAACTTTTAAAATCAGAACCACATTGCTATGAGAAAAGTCACCATCTGTTGAAGACATCCATGTTACCTTTCTGATTCCTATATAGATTATTTCTGGTGCAAAGCTAGCTTCTATTTTTCTTAGCTAAGTGAATTTTGAGAACTCCTCAGTGCGGTAATGCACTACTGCATGAAAACAAGCCAGACAATGACCCACTATGGTTCTAAAATGTCTCACTTTACTGCTATTGTGTGCTAATTTTACAGTCAGGTACTATCTAACACCTGACAATTGTAAACCAGCTAGTAATATATAAAATACTGAAAATAAACATCATATGCAGTAGGTATCAAAGACAATTTTAGAAAAATAAATGTCGCCTTTATTTAGTGGGATATCATTCTTCTGACTGCTACATGTTTATGTAACAGAGTGTAACAGGTGTAACAGAGAGAATCTGAAGCAAATCTGAAAAACAAAGACAGCCTTTTACCACACAGGTCATAGTTTGTTCTTCTAGCAGTTACATTGCAGGGCCATTTCATTCCATGTTAATTTACCTGCAAAAACATTTTTAGCTCAGTAATTTATATTTCTTTCTAGGCATTGTGCATTTATCTTGATATCTTTCTAGTCTCTAACCTTATTTTCTAATTAGTAAAATACACTGAATATTATGATATGCTCATTTTAGAACTTAACTTTATTGCTAACTCAAATTTTAATAATCTAAAGTGGATGGGAGGGGTGAGAGGAAGTCTAACTTAAATGTCTACTTTCCCTAGAAAGTCAACAGAAAGAAAAATGAACTTCTGAATAGTGGAAGACTATGCTTAAGATAGCTGTGAACCTGTTCTATAGGGATGTAGAGAATCAATAGGAAGTGATAAATATGATTCTTCCAATAGTGTGCTACTTGCTTGACCCTCCCCTGAACAAACTCTACTGTAGACATTATCTATCTCTTGCTTAATAATCTAATAATGGGGTCACATGAAATGTCCTAGGATTTTCTCAATTTGAGGTGACTGAATGCACCTTTTCCACAGATCAGACAAATACCAAAAAAACAAACCACAAGCAAAGGTGAAACAGGTATCTTTTCTCAGTGCATCCTCTTCTGAACCACAGTGTAACCACTCAAGCAAGAATCTTAGTCTGAAAAGGAAGCAGACAGAAAGATTTTTTTACTTTTTTTTTTTTTTTTTTTTTTTTTAGTTTTCTGGGGAGCAAACCTCTCATCTGGCTGGTGCTAGGACTTCAGTTTAGCTCCAGGTAAATCTGTAGGCATTTCATATTTTATCTTGACTGGATGAAAAATAAAAATAATATTTGTAATAAGGAGCAGAACCCCTGTTTGACTGAAGGGACTACTCATCTGCTCAGATGTTTCCGTTTTGCCTTTTTATTTTCCCTGCCTCAGCACATACATAGAGACACACAAAGCAGCCCCAAATGGCATTAATCCTTTTCACTATCTACAAGAACCAGAGGGGAAAAAAGGTCACTTTAACAGTATGACTCTTCATAGGTAGTAAAGTAGCTTGAGCGTAGTAAAAAGTGTGCGTTCTCTTTCAAGACAGTAAATGCCACCTTCAGGATGATTCCAGGTCATGGCTGTTTGAGGAGAGTGAGAAAGCTTGGAGGATATTGCTGAACCAATATCTCTGCATCTTCTGCCATCAAACTAGAATAACCAAGAAATTACATTTCTGCAATATATCCAGATACTGTCAGCACAATTCAGTGTTGTACAAAAAAATGAGCTCTAAACTTCCAATGTTGCAGCATGATATATAATGTTTCTATAATGTACCATGATTATCATTAATACTTAATTATTGTAACACTGTATTTGTCATGTCACAATGATTATTCTTCAGGGTTTTTTTTTTCACTGTCCTTGAAAAAAATTACCTCATTCTAGATAAATTTAAAAATACTCAACATTCTGTGTTTGAACAAAATATCGATGATTACCTGCATCTAAGATTTAAACATCATTATATGATTAATAATGTTAAATGTGATCAATGCAACTGGCACTAACAGGTATCATTTGTTCATATAATAGATGGAAAAATTATTGTGTGCTAAATCAGATATTTGTAGTGATCAGACAAGTTAAATTTAGACTAGAAGTCAGCATTCAGGTTTTATATAGAAGCAGAGTTTGAATAGCAGTGAAATCTCACACTGTCTCTAATTATTTTCACAAGATTTTATGCTCAGATAACTAGAAGGGTCACAATTATTATCAGATAATGTTAATTCTTCCTTTTTTTTCCTCAGTGAGTAGACAAATTCCTGAAAGATCAGGGTGCATCTGCAGTGGAACAGAAAAAAAGTCCCTTATTACAAGGAAAAATATTAGGCCACATCTTAGATTAGTAATTCTAATTCATTCTTCTAAAACACAAATACCTTCATAAGACACAGGTTTGAAGTTCCATTGTATAGTTTTGCTAATCTTCATAATTCACATATTTTCTCATAACTTTATTTTCCTGCATTTAAATATTTTATTATAAAACTTGAAAAAAAATGTGAAATATTGTTATAATAAAATGAAACAGAAAGAAAGCAGTAAAATATCCGAGCTGTGATTCTCATTTGTTTTTTATTATTCAGAAATTTACTAGAAGTCTCTTGGTCCTATAAGGAGATGAGTTTAACGCATATGCAACTCTCAGAGAGAACAGTCCTTATCTCAAGCAGATTTCCTTAATAATGGAAGATATCAGGATGTGACGTGCTTCATGATCTGCATCGATATATGTGAGGGGAAGGAAATGTTTCTCTCTTCACAGAGCCTGTGTAGAGGCAAGAGACCCAGACGTACATTGCACGGGAGTGCAGCAGGAAGATGAACTCTTACCATAATAGATACTGGAGGCTTATAATAGCCTCTGGAGGCTTGTGACTTCTGGCAACAGATTTCCCCACTTGCAGATGTTCATTTTTAGACAAGCTACAGACATAGCAACAGAAGATGTGAAAGAGTCTGTTAGGGATTGTGTCTACCTGGACCAGTTGTGCTTAATCCATGTCTGAAGCAGTGCCACATAGAGAAAGCAATGGACAATGGTAGTCAGAGGTCCCCTTCTGCAGGGGAAGAAGGCTTCCAAAGCCTCCTCTTTTTCAGCCTGCCAAAGAGTAACATAGAAATATCGCATGGGCATATAGGAAAAAACCAAAGCTTGATGGAAGTGTGAAGGTCAAAAAGAAGGACATCGAGAGGTACCTCAGCTGTAAAAGGAAGTCCAAGAAAAAAATCTTGTCTTGCTGCCAAAGGAGGTGGTGACCTAGTGGCAAAGGATATAGAAAATGTAGAGGTGTTCAGTGCCCTTTTTACCACAGATTTAATTGCAAGGTCTTCTCAGGCTGTCAGGCAGCAGCAAGAGCTGCTCCATGAGGAAAGACCAGCTGGTAGCCAAGGACATAGGCAAGACACTGCCTTCACTGATGGGGTGCAGTTCAGTGTACCCAAGCAGGGCTGGATTGGTGACTAACGAGTTCTGGTGACAGTGTGATAATCATCAGACAAAACAAGGTGACAGGGCTGAATGCACCTGCAGTATAGTCCAGACAAACACTGGGGGTTCCGGACTGAGCCTAAATGGCCAAGGGTACATGGCAGGTGAGACTGGTCAGAACAGTAAAGCCTATTTTTGCACTTCAGGTT
The DNA here is from genome assembly GCF_031877795.1 of Strix aluco. Lineage (NCBI taxonomy): Eukaryota > Metazoa > Chordata > Aves > Strigiformes > Strigidae > Strix > Strix aluco. The sequence continues at coordinate 68,770,032 of NC_133935.1, forward strand.
TGATACAGGCATTCCAGACCTCTATGCTTTGGTAACAAAGTTTGGGGGAGAAAAGTACAGTCCACCATAAAGAATGACCAAGTTAAGGTCTACTTGCTTATACTGCACATGCACACATCCATCAGACTGGACAGGATGTATCTGAATGCAGTCTGGTTAACATAATTTTGATGCCACACCCTCTAACCTTTGAGAAAAAGCTAACGGATAGACTAAGAGCTAAACTCTTCTCAAGGGTTCACAGTAAAAGGAAAAGAGACGATGTGTGCAAGTTGCAGCAGGGGAAATTACAAACTGGATTTCATGAAAACAGTCTTCATAGTTGGAGTGCCTAACTGCCGAAGCGGGTTGCCCAGAGAGGTTGTGAAATCTCCAACCTTGGGCAAGACCCTGAACAACCTGGTCTTACTTTGGAATTAGCTGTGTTCTGAGCCAGAGGTTAGACAAAATGACCCCTGGAAATTCTTTCCAAACTAATTGTCTATGATTCTAATACAGAAGGATTTTATTGACTTTCTGGCAAACATTTCCTTTATAAAGTTCTGTTCATAATCCTTATCCCAGCACAAAAACTGAGAAAAGGAAAATAATACTTATGAAAGTTGTCTGGATGACTTCTTCATATACTTATTCAAAAGTGTAAAACAATACTGATCCATAATTTTAAGTCAGTTGAGCTTATCAGAATCTTGTCAGGAAAAAGCAATATTGTAGCACAGACTAAGAAAATACTATTGCTCATTATCCAAAAACTTCAACTGCAACAAATATTTCAAAGTTCAAGTAAAAACAGTGACAATATGGTTAAATGAAGAAAAGTGCTTTTTGCATCTGTAGGGTCTCCACAGTTAGTCTCACTATTTTGGTCCTGAAGTTTAACTTCAAAAAAGATACTGTAAAATAAAAACCCATTTAAATTTAGCATCTGTAAGAATGTGGTGAACTAGGAATAGACCACTTTCCATGTAGAAAGATTAAAGATCTTTTTAGGCTTTTTTTTTCATTGATACAACTGGAATAAAACAGAAACAAACTAATTCAGATACACTCATTCTTCTTCAAAATAATTTGTCATTTAAACTCTTACTGAAATGCTTCATAAACTTTTCTCCTATTTCTGCATGCTTAAACATAGATTACGAACTTTAGTAGGCAGACATAATCTGAAATGTTTAGCTTTTTCCTATCAGTCTGTGTTTCCAGAAGCTTTATCTCTAATTTACCCTCCCCAATAATGTACTTTGAGATAGACACATTGGCTATGAAATATGAATGTTTTAGCAAAAGGCTGTATTGACTTCTTGAAATTATAAGGAATATGGGATATTTGAAATGCCTGTTGCACGTGTCTTATTTATCAATACCTACATAAAAACTCTTTCTATGTAGATATTGATATCAGAACATTGACAGGACTAGAAGGTAGATGTGAAAAGAAGAAATTCTTTTATAAGACATATTTCTTGTTGAAGAAGATGATGGATGGATGGATGGATGAAATTAGTGGTTTTATCCCAATTACAGTGGGAAATTTCTTTCCTTGACTTTGATCCACAGCTGATGGCAGGTTCTTTAATACAGCTCTTACAAACAACTTTCAGAGATGTGGAGATTGGCAGAATAATATCTCTGTCTGCCTTACACACTGCTTTCAAAAGTAACTCTGAATTGACAAGAGATTGAAAGGTTTCTTTGATAGCTTTCTTTTTTCTTTGGAGGCAGTCAGATGGTACTTGAGGAAAAACCAATAAGAAAGGAAAATTATTTAAATATTAAATACTATACAGAGAAGAATTACTGAATGTACTTACTAACTTTAACAGTATATACCCATAATTCATCCATGAATATAGGTAATCTTTTGCACTCCATCACATTTGTATTTTGATTTTAATATGTCAAAATACTTAGCATATATAAAATCAAATGTATTATAAGTTAAATAGTATCTTCAGTGTTTAGAAAGTAGGAAAATCTCATGAGAAAAATTTATACAGACGTTCATAGAAAAGGAAATACATGTTAAGCTTATACCGAATTCATAGTGGCTGTTTTAGCATCATCCTTACTGACTGAAAGGTAGTTATTCTAATCTCACAGACACATATGTAAAATTAATGTAAATACACAATATTACTAGAACAAAAATACTTTCTGCAGAGCAAATAAATCTCATCTTAAAATAGTCAGATCAAGATAGACAGACACTGGCTTGAAGTATATGGTAATAATTAACTCAGCAAATTTCCTAGAAAAATGTCATGTTCAGTCTTATTTAATTTAGATTTTTTAGCTGTTTGGGAAACATAGAAAATAGTGACAGTACTGTTTTATATGAAGATAGGGAAGCTTACTAGAGTGGATTAGGTATGGACACACAAATAAGATTTTTTTAAAAAAAAGTTCTGAATAAGCAACCTGTCTTATTATGTATTGCTGAGGCCAATATACAAACATTCAGCATGGGAATTTAGATACCATTAAACATTACAACTGTCCCCACTCTGTCATAACTGTACCAGCACCTGCTGCAAAACTACTTTGTGCTGATCTGCTATGAAAATGCAGTATTACCAGGTCTCACATTGATTTATGTAGTTCACACCTGCAGAAATGGTAGTTGCACATTAAAGTACATCAAAGACTATGTCAAGAAAAGAGGTTTAACACTTCTTATAGAATAACTTTTAACACTGCTTGCTGGGTAGAACTGTACTTTCTGTTAATGTGCAATATTTTGTATTGATTCTTAAGCTAATATAGGGGAACAGAAATTCATTTTCCTGTATACAAATCAGAAATGTGAGAAGTATGAGCCTTTAGCTGATCCAGCATCCTATAAGAATCAATCACAACAATGTCCATATAATCTCTTTTACTTTAAACACAGCTCCCAGCCAAATACACTTCTCCACTTCTCTCTTGCCTAGTCAGCAATGCTACTGAAAATACCATTCTTACCATAGCCAGAATAAGGATAATTTTACTTTTTAGAGAACTTTTTCAGCTGTGTTATTGCCTGTCTTTTGAGTCCATTAACCACCTTATGTTTCCTTTACAGGTCTAGAGTTGCTAACAACTAACTTCAGACTTCAGAGCTCCATGGTTAATTCATGCAACCTTTTGGTTTTTTTTTCTGTCAACTCACTGTTACAGAGCGAAATTTAAAAATATCAGAAAGCAAGGAACGGTGAGCATGACTCTTTGCTTGAACATTCATGTTGTACTAGCCATTAGAAACCATTTTAAAATGAAAGTTTTGGGATTTGTGTGTTTTGGATTGAATATGAACCTAAAAGATTAGCACTGCACAGCTTGCTAAATTATTTACACTTATTGAATTTCAAGTTAGGGCTTCTAAACACTTTGCCTTCTGTAAATTTCTTGGATGAACTGGGTTTCAATCTTCTTACTTTGTTGGTTGCTCCATACTATTGATCAGAGTTTCTCAGAATGATTTTTTGTTGTGGAGCTCAACCAGGATCAGTTTGAAAAATCCTAAACAATCCAGAATTAACTTTTAAAAGTCCTCACTTTTTTTCCTTTCATTTTACCTCAAATTTCTCTTAGAAGTCTTCTCTTATTTTGTCAGAATTCTACTTCCTACAACCCTATGGACAAGGACGAAGCATACAAAACAGATCAGTTTAAAATCAGGTCTAACTTGCAAAACTGGTAGTTGCTTTCTCTAATGATACTATATTAGCATGGACATTTTTCTTCCTCAAAATGGCAATTTTAATAGAAGTATTCCTCTTAAGGCTTCTTCTTCTGGAGTCATTAGTGAATATAGGTTTACATGCATGAGTCTACTTTTCTCTTTATTTTTTGCTCTTTTTTAAGCAACTAAGTTAAGGGTTTCCTACTTTCAGCATTCTGACTGAAACAATAGACTCCATGACATGAACACAAAAGGAACAAGCACAGACTACCTCCGTAAATTTATTGCATATATATCAAATCTTTTGCTACTTGGGACATAACAAATTCTTTGAGAAAATAAATGTAACTTTTAGGAATGTTTATATGAAATAAGGACAAATGTCCATCTAATAAAGCATTCTGTGCTTACTGTTGCAAGTGGTAGATACTTAGACAAAGTATACAAAAATGGGTTGTGTATAGAGTCAGCTTCTATACAGTATACTCTCAGCTTCCAATGGTTTGCAGTACTGGCATCTCCTGAGTTAAAATTTCTATTTATATCTTGGTGTTTAAAAGGTCTGGAAGGAGTTTAGAGCCATAGATATCTCTAATTGCATTCTGATTTAATTCATACTTTTGAATTTCATCCTGTGGCAATTGAATTCTGCAGTTTAATTGAGATTTTAATAGTGGGATGGGCTTCAGCAAAATATTCCCTAAATTCCATTCTGAGATCTCCCTCAGCATGTTTCACTCACCTGTAAAGAGATGGTTGATGCCCTGTGATAGCATAATGAGCTTCCTTCTGCCAGTAGGTAGATCAGAAGCCTGACATTTGAAGTTAACCTGTTTGTAGAAATTATTTTATGTATCAATATAATCAGGACTAGATGAAGGTAGCTTGGAAATAGAGCTGGTCAGAATTTTTATGACAAAAATTTCATGGTAGGGGATTTTAATTCCAGAATGACATTGTTGGGTTTGGTCAAAAAAGGGAGAGAGCACTTTAAGAAAATATCAAGTGCTCACACCTGAGATTAGGTATTATTGCCTTTAATACCTTGCTTCCAATCATGGTGAAGATTGAAGCAAAGTCTCATCCTAGGTGAGTACAATAACCATCAAGCAATTTCTCTTTAACCTATTTAATAATTTATTTTTATTTGATAGACTCCCAAGTGTCCTAGATCAGTGCCTGGTTTGTTCTTTTAGAGATTAATATGCAACCTTTCCATTCTAATGGTTTCACGAATTAGAAAATTAAGCTCTATATTGATGATTTGCTAGTAAAAAATATAGACTGAAGATGTTAACTGCTGAAGACTTCTTAATCATTAAGTTTTAATCCTTAAGGACTGCAGTTTTTTTATTTACTGCAGAACCAGTGTTGAAGAATTAGTGCTGGAGATGGATTTTTTTAAATGGAAAACAGAAAATAAAAATGAAAATTAAATAACTGCATGGAAATAATGCTGTTCCAAATCATTCTTGCAAAAAACAGACGTTGATTCTAGTAGCAAGACAGTGCATGAAACTTAATAATGAAACCGATTTTTTTTTTTATAGTTTCAATATAATGGATTTAGTGACAAAATTAACTGTTGGAGCATGCTGGTAAGTTTTGTGCAAAATCCCAGTAAATTTTCTTTTTCTTTACATAAACCCCACATTTTTTTGTGTTGTCCCTGTTCCCCTTCTATTTCACCTTAAATTAACTTCTCTAAAGTCAACTTCCATTCTCACTATTTTTAAACTCTAAGTTGTGGGGTATTTTGGTGACATATCAATCATTTTTAAGGAAAGAAGACAGGTTTTATGACAACTTTCACTTGATTAAAAAAGCTATTTTTTTCTGTCAGAAAAATAAAATTCAACAGAATATCACTTTACTGCAGTAACTGCTTATATAAAAGAAAAGCTTAAGATTATTTACAGCTTGGTTGTGCTGGATTCAAAGTCAGTGTACATTAGAAATGACTGGATATAGGTAGATTTATTTATTCACATTCTCTAAAGCCTATCTGCATCCCAGTAACAATGACTTCTGCAATTCCTAGCACAGGGCTCTGCAGAGCACAGGGCTGGCCAGATGGTTTCAGCTCCTGCATCGGGGCCAAATACCTGTTGCTTCCCTTGCCTGAGCCTGAGCAGCACCAGTGCCTCCATGGGAGGGCTCTGGCAAACCCAGGGAGTCACTGTCAGAAAACAAGATCGCCTGGGGAGTCTGTGGGGACATGGTCACACTCATTTGGTTGTGTGTAACCAAGTAGACCCCAATATTGCAGATGAGGGGACACCCAACATCAGCACTGAACTTCTGCCAGGAAGGGACTCAGGATGTCGATGACTCGCTGTGACAGCCCAACACCACTTGGCTGGTGGAAGGATGCCTCCATTGGCCTTATGAGTTGTAGGAACACTGGGAAGGTGAGCACAGCAACAACAAAAAGAGGTAAATATTAGAAAGGTTTTTCTGTATAAGAATTCTAAGGGTATTAATATTATATAGTTTTTCCTATACTAATTTGTACTGATTGTTAATGTCATTGTAATTGGACTGTTTGTTGCATTTCAGTTAGATTTTAAAGCTTTTAATGAGGCTAACAATAAACTCTTGGCTCCATAAATGTGCTGTTTTCTTTCACCTGTAACACAGTTTTGAATGTAAATCAACTCCTTAAAAAATCAGAGAGCAACCTGGGCAGTCATACAAAGTGCTCAGAAGTATGCCAGGATACATTAACATAGATGCAGGCTCTGACATTAGACTCTTAATATATTTATTTAAAGTTAATTTTGTTATGTTTTACTACATTTCTAGTACTTCAGACCTCAAAATAATTGAATCTCGAGAAGGAAAGTTCTACTTTAAAATGAGGAAAAGGTCTCCAAACATGGAATTGAATATTATTGTCATTAATAATTTTTCTTTCTTTCTTATTCTAATTTCTTTGAGAAATTTACTGAAAAGTTACTTTTGAAAATATAAATAATTTAGACATGGAAAGTGTTTGAAGGATATTAGGTTTTTTGGAGTGGATTTTATTGTGCTTTTAACTACCAGAAACTTTGAGATGAGTTCTCTGCAAGGAAGGAACTTTCACTTATGGAAAATACAGGCATGAAATCTGATCAAATTTTATTTTTGTTTCACCTTCTAGTGTCTATAATGACACAGCAAAAAGGGAAGTAAACACTGGAAAATATTTATCTTAAAAATAGTAATACAAAGAAGCGTATCCTAATGGTAATGAAAACTGTGAAAGATCTTTATCTGCTATAGCATTGCAGGATGTCAATAAGAAATGAATGCACTGCAGTTGCTGTTTTAAAAATATGAAATTTTGTAAACCTCATCACTGTGTGTGTTATCAGAAAATGCATCTGCTGAGAACTACAGCATGCCTCTCACAGTTTCTATTCATTGAAAATGTTTTTTATTTTAATAGAAAACAATCCTGAACTGCCTACAGAAATTTCTGACTGCCACATAAATAGCTGAATGGAAACCTGGAATATTTCCAGTTAGAATTTACTAGGCAGTGTCACACAGAATAAAATACAAGGGATTTATTCTGGTAATTAGTATAACTGTGGAGGTACTGATCAGGAAGAATGACATAGAATGACAACATTAATGAGCACATGAATTCTGTGAGCTGGTTTTCTTACAGATCATACAAATGCCAAAACTATGTAGAAAGTTGACCCTTCTAATTGTTATTTTTAAATTATTTTTAATTTATATTCTACACAATAGTAAAATAAAAGTCTTAGATTTTAGGTTTCCTTTCCTTTGAAGACTTTTTCTGCTGAAACATTCTCCAGCCTTGCCCAAAGACACATCAGTGACATTCTAACAGAGCTAGCCCATAGTTCAGTGCTAGTTAGACTGAATCTTAATGAAGGGTTTTAACACCTAAGCCCCTCTGCAATTCTACTTCATTTGGGTTCTGGGGACAGATTTTCCAAAGAACATGTCTCAAAAATTATTTGACAATTACAAACACAAAACTATTTAGGAGAATATAAATACATTCTGAGAGACTGGGATGGACATTTTTAACTTAAATATGCTAAAACTCTTCTACTTGCTAATGGTATTGAACAATGTGTGTGCTTTTTCCTCACAAAAGGTGACTGCATGAGATTAATGCTAGAGCTCAGACTACTTTTCATTCTTAGATGATTTCTATTCTGCACCTTGTAAGTTGTGACCTCAAAGTTCAGAACTTGAGAAAACATTGTCCTGCATACAGGAAAGCCTCATGAAAAATTCCACTCTTCTAGGGAAAAGCAGTCAGGAATGCCATCTCTGTCCTAGATCTCAGTCATATGATGTGTTCCTGAAAAGGTACCTCACTGCTTTTTCCATTAATTGGTTGAACTACATCCATAAGTACTAATAACTTTGTATATAGATGTAGTCTACACAGTAAGAAATAGGGGACTTACTCTTGCCCAAGAGAATTTATACAGTAACTGGTGTCACAAAGGGCATTTAGGAATAGTTTGATTATGAATTGGAAGGTGATGGAGATATCATAATTAAAAGAGATGGAAACCAGGACTGACTCTTCAGTCCTTAAAAAAATGTTGCCTTTTTCTCAGTGGCACAGAGAATCAGGCACCTAATTTTAGGCCAGAAAAACACAGACTCCACACCTTCAGTTTTACTGTTGTGGTGATTCTTGAAATAGATGAGGTTCCCCTCACCAAATCAGGTGTTGTTATTTTAAAAGATAAGAATCAGGACTGGTTCCCCTCATGATATTTAGTGCTTAATTTAAAGCATGGTGAGGTGTCTCTACACCATGCTTTACTGCAAAGTACAAACATCTCTCTGTTCCCTAGGCTTTTCCTAAAATTTCCATTTGATTTTTTCACAAAAGGGAAAAAAGGGGGGGGGAAAAAGAAAGAAAATTAAAACCTGAGAAATGAAGGTAAATTGAACTGATATCATTTGGTTAATGTACACAGAAAAGTTTTAAATCTACCCATCTCATATAAGAAATTAATACACTAAACTTCATTGATTTTTCAAGCAGTTAATTCTAATCTAGAAAGAATTCTCATGTGAATTGCACCTATAGTATCAAATTTTAGTTACTGTTCAGCCAGGTAAGTATAATCTAAAAAGAAGTATTTAATGCATATATATGGTCATATATACATACAGATACAACACAGGTATGCATAGTCATACATACAGCCTCTAAATAATATTTAATGCTGTCTTTCAGGAAATCTAGACGTTTGTTGGTCTGCACCTCTTCTCTATTTCAAGCTTGTGAAAGCTGTCAAATCCCTGTAAAAATGGGGACTAGTTTACCTTTTTTTATTCAATTGCCTAGTTTAGCCAATTATTTAATCAATTCATGTATTACACACTTGAGTTAAGGAATAATACTACTTCAGTAATTGCAGCACATTGCCAAAAAAACCAATGTTGGTTTCCTCCTTGAGGATCTAAATGGATCTGTGCTTACAAACCATAAGTTAACAGTGTCTGAGGAACATGGCGAAAGGTTCTTCAGAAGGCAGGATGCATGCCACATGCACACCATCCACTGTTCATGTAGGCTTTGGTTTAACTGGTTCTGAGCCAAGTAGCTGACACATTCACAAGTCCATCAGAGTATAATTACTGATTAATGCTTTTTCATAAGATCTCTTCAGGACTCCATTGAGAGTAAAATCTGATATGATCAGAAACAAGAAATATTCACGTATGTATAGAAAATAAATCCATGTTTTCTCTACCTCAAATGCTAGCATATTTGCAAATTAAACTACAGAACAAAAAATGTAGCTCAAAATAGCCATTTTAGTGGCAGTATCTCCTGTGGTACACTAGTGGACCAGCTTCCATATATAGAATACTTTCTCAAGAAAATAATTTTCCTCAAAAAGGTGTGATATTCCAGACTTACAAAAATATAACCACAACAGAAAGATCAGTGGGTATATTCTGAGAAGTATACAGAGCCAGAAATTTACTGTGAGGATTTACATTGTGTAACGAATAAGTCACTTATCTTTTACCTGTGGGATGGTATAGAAAAGAAATTAATGTCTCAAGATAAATTAATTTTGGGTAGCTGACTCATCAGTTAATAATTTGTTCACTTGCAAAATGGACATAATCAGAAAGTCTAGATTTTGGTCACCAGAGATAAAATTAATTGATGTATTTTGCTATTAAATTAAGTAAAGCAAATAAAATAATATATAGAGTGCAATATGACAGCAGGAAAAACCCTCAAAAGACAAATCTGAGACAAGTCTGTATTATTCATGCTAATAGCACCTATACTGAATGTTCCCTAAAGGCTGTTTTTTAACACAATGTTTTTAAGTTTATTATTTCTAATTGCTCAATCTAAAATTTCATACTACAAGTCAGTTTCAGAAAAAAATGTTTTGCTACTTGTCAGAATTAAATTTGATTCTACAAATATATTTTTAGCTCCATTTTTTTTTTTTTTAAATACATTTATTTTGTTAATTGGTTTGGTGACTTTCGAAACATTTTTCACTAGGAAGATGTGGGGGAACAAAAGCATGAATATTTAGCTAAGCGATAAAAACTTAAGAAAAATCTGATTTTATACACCACATGATTATTCAAGACTTGTTAAATTTTGACAGGGAAATCATCTGCAGATTCCACCTGTCTCCTGATTCCATTCCAGGTAGGAAGATCTGAGCATGAATTCTTGTGGAAGAGATGTTCTGTCTGCTGTGGATCTCTACTGTACAATCCCCTTATCCATCTAATAGCAGAGGAGAATATCTCACCACATCTCACATCTGTCTCTTAAGAGCATAACATTGGTGAGATTTTTTTAAAAATGTATGATTAATTATTGGTAATAAATATAGTATTTCATGCCTAGGAGGTAGGAATCCATAGTACAAATGGAGTATGATAGATGAATAGCAAGATCAAAGACAAAGATGTACAGAACAGTGTGTGCAAAATAGCAAAGTGATGGCTTGTGACTCTTAACATTGCTCACAGTCTTGCTTGTAGTGATCAAGGTTGGGGGGTTCTTTTCAATTCTAGAGATACACTGGGGTCAAGAAGGAATTGCACAATAGGGCCATTTGGGATCCTGTACCGATAAATAAGGTAGGCCTACCTATACTTCCACAGCTAAACTAGAGTAAGTATTAGAGGTAAACTTTTTGCAGCACTTAAAATTTCTTGTTTAGAGGATCTTGGCACTCTGTACACTTGAATGTGCAGCATAAGAACTTCCAAATGATGAAAACACAGCATTTTGAAGAAAACAGTGCTAGAAAAATTGGTCAGGAGCAGGGAGAGAAAGACAAAAAGAATGGGAACATGGTGGACAGATGGCACAAAGGCTGAGGTGGCAAACTGACACACAATATAAAAGACACTTAATAGTAAGCTTTTTTTACAACTATACATAAATATACAAATCATAAGAGAATATCACGAAATACTAGTTACGTTGCCTTTTGAAATACTGGTGCAGTCTCCAGACTGTCTTCCACTTCATACTGGCTCCCCTTCTTTTTTTAATCCTATATGCTTATGAGGAAGATAACCTACAAGGCAATTCAACTCTTTGCTCTTGTAAATTGGTTTACTAGGAAAATGATTCATCAGGTATGTTAGGTTGATTTCTTTATACACACAGTCTCAGGTTCAAGAGATGGTGCTCCAGAAAATAAGCATAAGGGGCTTTAATTTGCTACCAAGGATGGATTCTAGAGATTTCTTCCGCAAATTTTATCTTTTTTAAATACCCAATTGGCATGCATTGATTTCTCTTTCATAAAGCCTTAGAGTCTGATAATGACTAGTCTAATCAAAGTAGGTCTTCGATTTATACATTTTCTACTACAAGAAAAAGGAAATCTAAAAGGGAGATACTAAACATTAGTTACCATAATCTATTTATTTTCAAGGACCTCAAAAATGCCAAATGAAGATCCAGTCTGTTTATATATATATATATAAATATACTAAGAAGAAACTACTATGGTCTAGTTTAACCCTTTACAATATTAACCAAGATGAACAGAAATTTGTATCTTTCTCCTTTCTATCTTCTGAATGTGAAAAGGGTTGTTTTTTTAAAAAATAATATATGACATTCTGCTTACCTAAGAAGAAGCAAAAAAAGAATCACTGAATTAGACATTAGGAATCATTAGCATGGTTCACTGTCACAAGTCTGAAGTTGCTTTAAATATGCAAGTTATTTCCAGGAACAATTCAAGAGTACCCTTAGAACCAGAGCAAAATTAATGATGTTACACAGAGGAGCAACAACAATTATGTCCAGTGGCTCAGCATGATTACAGTTTCCCAGTGCCTTCACAGCTTTATACAAGTTACTTAGCAACACTTAACAGTGGAGAACATATAGCAGCACATCTTAAAGGCCTGTTTAAAAATAATTAACAACATTATTTCACATGCAGATTTTGAAAAATAGCTTTACTATATCTTGCAAAACACTAAAAGCTACCTAATCTTGTTTTTATCTGAGCTTCAGAATAGTCTTTTCAGCATAGCTCTAAAGAAAAAGAAGTTTATGCATTTTTGATACCCATACTACCTCCTAAAACCTGAGGGAGTGTATTTAGGAGTAGACTTACACAGTGTAACATTAGGAAGTAGTACACCTTAGTGGTGGGCACTGACATTCAGAAATGAAATTTATTTCTTGAATTGGACTCCAAAATCATTAGTCTGTCTGCTAACAACCCCCTTGGGAAGCACAGGTACCAAATAGCTTTAATTTTCAGTCTTCATAATCCTGCACTGTAAGTGTAGTATCATCACTGTTTCACCTTCGTTCCCATGGTTGCAACGTTACATGCATGCAAGACTACTCCAAGAAGTCTTTCCTGTAAGACTTCTTGTCTAGGATCAATATTCATATAAAAGATTCTTTAGATACTGTCTAAATATCTTAGGCCCAAAGAGATGCCAGAAAAAAGACTCAGGCCTTTGTGACAGCATGCCTCGAGTTATTCTGGACTGAGGGTATAATTGCAAGAATTTAGCCTGGTCTTCTGGTAGTGCTTCAAAACCCCAGGCAGCTCCACTCAGAAAAAGCAAAACATAACAGAATAAAACAAAACAAAACGCAAGTATTCTAAAAGCTGACTATGTTAAGGATTATGAGAAGAACCAATACAGAATGAGGGTGGTTAGGCACCATGACAGTGGGATGAGTACTGAATTAGGTGATGTGACCATTGTTACACATCAGTCTAAATTTGAGCAGTAAGGATTTAAGTCTCTTTGTGCAAGTTGGCACAAGTCTATTTTCCCACAACTGGACAAAAAGACAAAATACTTTCTCCTTTTTTTAACATAATAAAGTTTGACTCAGAGCAGTAACTCCTCACCTGAAGGTGGCTGCTTCCACTTCAGGGTTTGTGTGCCCAAAAGATTGACTATTTTCTCTGTCTCCTCCCAAAATACAGCTGGCTTTTAAAAGTGACATTTTTATAGCTTTACCTAAAACTGGCTTTGTATTTTACCCAGTGTTTTGCTAATTGCAAAATTCATAAATAGCACTAGGAGCAGAACCCAGGATTCCTCTCTTGCAGGTCAAACCTGCATCAGTGTGTTAAAACATAGCAATATGTGCTTGCTTGTTTTTCCTTTCCAGCCTCACTAATTTCACACTTCTATCTGCACAGATGAAATAGTTAACGTGTGTAGTCTGATTAGTCTGTGGTTTTATGGTTAGAGTATTCTCCCAGAAAGAAGAAAAATAGGTTTGATTTCTTTCTGGCTGAAAATGCCATAACATGTTTTTAAACAATTTTTAACCTCTCTTGTGTATCTGAATAAATCCAACTATTTCCTGTGCATGTCGTGTCTGAAACAATTCTTTAATATGCCTGATCAATCAAGTCACCGAGACATTTTAGGAAAGACTTTCAACAGAGACCCTGGTTTAGGCAGCTTTTCCCACAGTTCTTTTTCATTCCTGAACATCCCTACAAACAGTATGAGTCCATTCTTCTGGAGCCATATGATGACCCAGAAAGGACAACTTGCCTGGATTAAAAATGGGGGAAGGGCAGTGTTTCCTTATGTTTTATCTGATTTAATTTTAAAACAGATTAAATCCCAGTCTAGTTCATGACATGTAGAGGTAGTGACAGTACTGATGGCATATCACAGATTTAGGAAGGAATGGTAAGGGAAGGTAGCGCAGCAAGAACTGAAAAGTAATTAACCAAGCATGCCCTCAGTCCCAGTTTAGATCATACTTAGGTGGTTCCAACCTTCAATACACTTCTTATGAAGTGCAAAATGGGGAAAAGCTATTGTATATTATCTATATACGAGATGCATCCATGGGTCCTGAGAGAACTGGCAGATGAAGTGGCTAAACCACTATCCATCATATTTGAAAAATCATGGCAGTCCGGTAAAGTTCCCACTGACTGGAAAAGGAGAACCATAACACCCAATTTCTAAAAAGGGAAAAAAACGAAGACCCAGGGAACTACAGGCCAATCAGTCTCACATCTGTGCCTGGCAAGATCAAGGAGAAGATCCTTCTGGAAACTCTGCTAGGGCACATGGAAAATAAAGAGGTGATTGGTGACAGCCAACATGGCTTCACTAAGGACAAATTGTGGCTGAGAAATTTGGTGGCCTTCTACAACAGTGTTACAATGCTGGGGGATAAGGGAAGAGAAACTGACATCATCTACCTGGATTTGTGCAAAGCATTTGACACTGTCCTGCACAACATCCTTGTCACTAAATTGGAGAGAATCTATGACCTTTGGAAGAGGGGCCAGGTCTCTCAGGGAGACTATAAAGATGTAGTGAAGTTATGCAGGGAGAACATTAGGAGAGACAAAGCACAGCTAGAGCTCAACTTGGCTACAGCTGTTAAGGATAATAAAAAATGTTTCTATAAATTCATTAACAGCAAAAGGAGGAGTAGGGAAAATCTCCCTCCTTTATTGGATGCAGAGGGAAACATAGTAACTAAGGATGAGGAAAAGGCTGAGGTGCTCAACGCCTACTTTGCCTCAGTCTTTAGCAGTGGAACTGGCTGTTCCGTGGACACCCAGCCTCATGAGCTGGGAGATGGGGAGGGGAAGCAGACTGATGTCAGCACAGTTGAAGAGGAGGTGGTCAGAGACCTGCTACACCACTTGGATGCACACAAGTCTGTGGGACCGGATGGGTTCCACCCAAAGGTGCTGAAAGAGCTGGCAGATGTGCTCACCAAGCCGCTTTCCATGATTTACCTGAAGTCATGGCTGACTGGGGAGGTCCCATTGGACTGGAGGGTGGCAAATGTGACACCCATCTACAAGAGAGGCAGAAAGGAAGATCCAGGAAACTATAGACCTGTCAGTCTGACCTCAGTGCCAGGGAAGGTCATGGAGCAGGTCATCTCGGGTGCCATTAAAAGTCCTATAATGGACAACCAGGGGATCAGGCCTAGTCAGCATGGGTTTATGAAAGACAGGTCCTGCCTGACAAACCTGATCTCCTTCTATGACCAAATGACCTGACTATTGGACGAGGGAAAAGCTGTGGATATTATCTACCTGGATTTTCAAAAAGCATTCAACACAGTTCCCCATAAGATTCTCATAGAAAAACTGGCTGCCCATGGCCTAGATAAGCGAATGGTCTGCTGGGTCAAGCACTGGCTGGATGGACGGTCCCAGAGAGTGGTGGTCAATGGAGCTAAATCCAGCTGGCGGCCGGTCACAAGTGGTGTTCCTCGGGGCTTGGTGTTGGGACCATTTCTGTTCAACATCTTTATTGATGATCTTGATAAGGACATAGAGTGCATTATCAGTAAATTCGCAGATGACACCAAGTTAAGCGGGAGTGTCGATCTGCATGAGGATTTGGAGGCTCTACAGAGAGACTTGGATAGGTTGGATCAGTGGGCCAATGTTAATGGGATGAGCTTCAACAAGGCCAAGTGCCAGGTCCTGCACTTGGGCCACAACAACCCCATGCATTGCTACAGGCTTGGGGAGGTGTGGCTGGAGAGCTGTGTGGAAGAGAAGGATCTGGGGGTTCTAATTGACAAGCAGATGAACATGAGCCAGCAGTGTGCCCAGGTGGCCAAGAAAGCCAACGGCATCCTGGCTTGTATTAGAAATAGTGTGACCAGCAGAAGTAGGGAGGTGATAGTCCCCCTGTACTCTGCACTGGTGAGGCCAACCTGGAGTATTGTGTCCAATTTTGGGCACCTCAATATAAGAGAGATATCGAGGTGCTGGAGCGAGTGCAGAGGAGGGCGACAAAGCTGGTGAAGGGCCTGGAGAACAAATCCTATGAAGGGAGATTGAAGGAGCTGGGACTGTTCAGTTTGAGGAAGAGAAGGCTGAGGGGAGACCTCATCACTCTCTACACCTACCTGAAAGGACATTGTAGAGAGGTTGGTGCTGGTCTCTTCTCACAGGTGATTAGTGACAGAACAAGAGGGAATGGTTTTAAACTGCAACAGGGGAGGTTTAGACTGGACATTAGGAAAAAATTTTTCACAGAAAGAGTGGTTAGACAGTGGAATAGGCTGCCCAGGGAGGTGGTGGAGTCACCATCCCTGGATGTGTTTAAGGTTTGTTTAGATGAGATGTTGGGGGATATGGTGTAGGGGAGAACTTTGTAGAGTAGGGCTGATGGTTGGACTCAATGATCTCAAGGGTCTTTTCCAACCTAAATGATTCTATGATTCTACGATTCTATGATTTGATGGATGGGCCACTTGGTGGATAAGGAATTGGCTGGATGGTCACACTCAAAGTGTTGAGGTCAACAGCTCAATATCCAAGTAGAGACCAGTGACAAGTGTCATTCCTCAGGGGTTGATATTGGGACCAGTGATGTTTAACATCTTTGTTGGTGACAGGGAAAGTGGAATTGAATGAACTCTCACCAAGTTTGCTGATGACACCAAGCTGTGTGGTGCGGTAGACACGCTGGGGGTAATGGATGCCATCCAGTGGGACTGTGACAGGCTTGAGAGGTGGGCCCATGCAAACCTCATGAAGTTCAACAAGGCCAAGTGCAAGATCCTGCACATGGACCAAGAAAATCTCAAGCACAAATACAGGCTGGGCAATGAGTGGATTGAGAGCAGCTCTGCAGAGAAGGACTCGGGGGTATTAGTGGATGGAAAACTGACTATGAGCCAGCAATGTGCACTCGCGGTCCAGAAAGCCAACCGTATCCTGGGCTGCATCAAGAGAAGTGTGGCCAGCAGGTCAAGGAAGGTGATTCTCCACCTCTACTCCGCTCTTATGAGACCCCACCTGGAATACTGGGGCCCCGACCATAAGAAGGACAGGACATGCTTGAGCAGCTCCAGAAGAGGGTCACAAAGGTGATCAGGGGCTGAAGCACCTTCCCTATGAGGACAGGCTGAGAGAGCTGGGGTTGTTCAGCCTGGAGAAGGAAAGGCTCTGGGGAGACCTTATAGTGGCCTTCAAGTACTTGAAGGGAGCTACAGAAAAGATGTGTAGTGATAGCACGTAGGGTGATTTTTTTAAACTGAAAGAGGGTAGATTTAGATTTGATATAAAGAAGAAATTCTTTACTGTGAGGATGGTGAGAAGTTGTGGAAGCCTCCTCCCTGGCAGTGTTCAAGACCAGTGTCCTGGTTTAACCAGGATAGGGTTAAGTTTCCCCAGCAGTGAGGGGGGGAGCTCTAGCCGGGTTATTCAGATACCATGCGGATGTCACATCCTGGCGCGTCACATTTCCTGGTGCGGGAGCGCGGTGCACGCGGGGTTTTGTACATCTGCTCCTCTCACTGCTGTATTTGGTAGCTATTTTGCTCTGTTCATTGCTACCACTATTACTGTTATTGTTATTGTTGTTGTTTGTTGTGTTGCTATTGCACTGTTGTATTAAACCTTTCCTTATTTCAGTCTTGGGGCTTTGTATTTCACTCCCTTTGTGGGGGAGGGGCAGCGGCCGCGTGGTCTCACACCCCAGCAGGGGCTAAACCACCACAACCAGGTTGGATGGGGCTTTGAGCAACCTATCTAGTGGAAGTTGTCCCTGATCATAGCAGAGTGATTGGAACTAGATGATCTTTAAAGGTCCCTTCCAACCCAAACCATTCTATGATTTTATATTTAAGTTGAAGGTGATGTGAGTAACTCAAATTTAAATATAGCTCTTTGCCAAAATAAAAATACAGTATATTTTATTAATATATATGTTGATTGGAATGTGAAAAAATGGACTAATTCACAGTCAACAAGGATGAGTTCCTAAAGGAAATCAATAGTTTTCAATTTGAAAGAGTAAACAAACATGCCTCTGTACTTCTGGGTGTAAACCTGAGGGGATAGTATAAATTAATTTACTGTGGAGCTTATTATATTAACAAATTCAATCTATGCATTTCCTTCACTGCACTAAGTTGTTTGACTCAAGTTCCAAGAGCTATCATGACAGCTTTGTACCTTAAGTTTTTTGTTGGTTTGTTTTTTTTTTTTTCACTATGTTAGTATCTTTAAAGTAAATTATTCCAACTCTCTACAGATATCCTAGGGCAAAGCACCATTGTGAACATTGGTCCTAAGTAAGATTTGGATCCACATTCACATAATCTAAGCACAGTATCAATTACTTCATTCTGCAGTTCCATTCATGTTGTTATTTAGTATTAGAAACCAATAAAACACTTCCATGGATGGAAATTTAGCAACTTCAGAAAATACTTGGAGGTTAGTGTGGAGGCTGCAGAAAGAAAGAACCAATGCAATGCTTCATTTCTGAATATAATCGATTTTTTTTTTTTTTTTTTTTTTTTTACCCATGAGCTACAGTATTGTGATCAGAACCATAGTAGTTTATGTTTTTTTCCTGGGTTTGAGTGAGTGGCTGGGGTTTTTGATAGTGGGCCCCCTGTAAGAAGCTTCCCAAAAGCTCCCTGTGAGAGACTGAAATGTCAAACGACTGTCTCAAAGCTTGCTTGTGCCTGTGCAGACCTCAAGGACAAGCTGCAGCCTTTGGATTACAGGAATGTCACCCAAGGAAGCAGGAGTGTATCAAAGGATACACCCCCCACTCCCTTGCAGTTGCATTGTCAGACTCCTTAGATAAGCCTCAAAGGGACTGAGCGAAACTAAATGTTTATCAAGTGGCTCCATCCTGTAGTTATTTGTGACTCTATTGTGTACGCCAAACACCATGCATGCATTGCTAATGAACTGACAAGAGGCAAGCATTTCTGCCCCAGAAGCCAGATGCAGCAAAAATGTGTGGGACCAGAGAAAAAAAAAAAAACTAAAGGTGGGCAGATATGCTAATCAGCTGATACGATGAACTTAAAAAGGCAACAGAAAACTTTGCTCAGTGTGCATCCACCACCAAAGAACTGAAGATTGGGGACCAACGGGATGCTGCTGGATCCGTGGTGGTGACTATTCTTGCACCTCTATCCCACATGGTTGCTTGATTTCTCCCTTTTCCTTCCATTCTGTCCTATCGCTACAACTCTTCACTTTTTAATAATAAAAAACTGGTTTGTGTGTATGGTATTTGACCTCGTTTGTGTCTTAATCTCGCTCTTGGGATCATATTGAAACCTTCCTCTACATTGGATCAGAACGCTCTCCCAGCTACAAGTAGGACCTGCCTTTACACCATGGCCGGGCCGATTATCTGTGCCTCTGTGATAACGTATTTAAGAAGGGGAACCTGTCAGGAGTTGGGGTTGTGAGGAGTTGCGAGAAGAACATTTGTGCAAACACCGAGGTCAGTGGAAGAAAGGAGGAGAAGCGGGGGAGGTGCACCAGTGCAGAGCCTCCCTGTATCTTGTGGTGAGATGGCAGGGCTGCCCCTCCTGCCACCCATGGGGGTCTACGGTGGAGCATATTCCAACCTGCAGCCTGTGGAAGACCCCACACTAGAGCAGGTGACTGCACCTGAAGAAGACTGGGACTCAGTGGGAAGAAGCTCCCAATGTTGTAGATCGGCACTGGGAGGACTGCAACACATGGGGGTGGCCCATGCTGGAGCAGCATGGGAAACTGCAGCCTGTGGGAGTAACTCATGTCAGAGTTAGTTTGTGGAGGACTCTCTCCTGTGAGAGGAGGACTGCACTGGAACAGGGAAGAATGCTAGAAGTTCGCCCCCATTCACCCCAGGTGGAAGAAGCGGCAGGACTGACCGCATCCCCCATTCCCTGCCCTCTGCACCACTGTAAGCAAGCACATGCAGCAACACACAACAATTCCTAATAAAAATATAGGGAAAATAAAACACATCTCCATGCTGTGGAGCTCATGACATTTTCAAAAGACAGATCATGATAAGCACTAAGAGTTTTTAAATAGTTCTGACAAAAAAAAAAAAAAAAAATCCCAGTTTTCCATTTTATATCTCATATCTTTGGTATGACTAGAAGTATTTCCTTGTTTTCCTCCTGTACTTCTCTAAAACTCTCTGGTCCTCCTGGTTTGGAATGCACTTAGAAATAAAAGTGAAGTTAGAATGAGGAAAGTTATCTTCATCTGTGCTCATTTTCACATCAAAACAATTAATTTATTATATATATAGATGTAAAGTAGTGTTTTCATATTTTAAGATTCTGAACTTGATGCAATGTGCCATTTATTAATCAAAATAGGCAGAAATATTTATGGATAAAACTTCCAAAGGTGCTCAGTGGAAGCCTGATTTTGAGAGCTTTTTTTTGAAGCCAGGTAACAGTATTTAATTTGTCATTATATATTCATGAAGTAATAGACTTTGCTCTGCCAAACTAATTTCTTCAATCAGACAAGAGCAATTCACAAGAAAGGCATATTACAGGTAGCTTAACAGCTGCTGCTCAATGTATATTATTCCTTAGAGACTTTCCAGTGATATATAAGAACGTTATTTCATTTTAAAGCTACCAAACTGTTTTGCTAACAACAAAATAAAACAAGCATTATACAGTTTCCTTTTCCATTTGCTGACTGCATGAAAGAGAAATGTATTATAGCAAAACCACCTTATGTGCATGTGCATACAGTTTTAACATCTGCTCTTGATCTATTGTGCATCTCTCACAAATGTACAGGTGAATAGATGTTCCAGTAAGGATCTATTTTTACTGGGGTTTCAGATCTTAGAGAATTTTTAACTGTGGCTGTGTTTGTTAAGATTTACACTTCTTAGAAAGTAATGTCTTCAAAATTATATAGTCACAAATATTTCTATGAACAAAACCACAATAATATCTAATATTTCCATACAAATGGAAAACCATACAAATAAAACATATGTGGAGAGGAATGTGACTTTACATTTTAAATAGAAAGACTTAAAACTTTAGAATGACCACAGTTCGTCTAACATTATATGAAAAAATTTATATATAAAAATACCCCAAAGATAAAGCAATCTAAAATACATCATTACATTGTTTTCTGTACATATTTCTCAAGCAGAATCATTTTGATTTACATTGTTCTCATGGATTTTCTCTGAAGGCTCTCAGATTTTTGATCATCTTTCCCTAAATTACGCATCTGAGCTGAACATAGATTTCCATACCTCAGATAAAAGGGTAAACCATCCTTTTGATAATTCCATTTTGTTCGCTGAAAGCCTGCATCAGCTCCTAGAAAATAATGTTACAGAGAAAGCCTGCTTTTGAAGCTACACTGGAGTTAACAAACCATTATATCTTTCCTTACAATATTTCCCAGGATCCCAGTAAGATTCCAATTCTACAGAAATTAATGCCATTTCAGCTTCATACTTTTCAGTTTGCTTGTATTGAATATGCATAGCTTTTTCCAGTTCATTAAATGATTCTCTGCTTATATAGCATTATTTTTTCAGTCCAGTTTTATATCATTTGTGAATTCCATAAGTGTCCGGGTTTTGTTTTGTTTTCAGAAATTTTTTTAAAGCACAGAGGGAAAAAAAAAAAAGAAACACAACTCAGCAAGACTTCGCAAGTAACACAAGGTAAATGTTTCTCATTCTGAGTCCTCTTGGAAATCAAGCCTTAATCTATTTAAGTTGAATTGCATTTACTATGGATCCTTCCAGTTAGTCAAAGCGTGCATATATACAAAACTTATAAAATTGATCAAGTATCTGGCACAGAATGATAGAGGATTTTACAAAATTAGCCATGAATAAAAATACAAGTCTTTAGAACTTCAACTACATACATAGAGAAAGCACACATGTGCACGTGCACACACAGGCACACACAAAGGACTGAGTTTCATCTGCGTTGTGGGTTTTAGTCGGGGTTTTTTTGTTTCTTCCTTTTTTTTTCCCTTTTTTTTTTTTAACTAATTGTAATGAATTGCCTTAATTACTTGGAATTACTCATCCACTATGCTGAAATTCACAGTTGTGAATATCTATAGATGCTTTCTTTTTAGTGTGGATATCCTCCAAGAAAATGCACAACAGAGAAAAATTAGCACTGTTATATAGTTTGTATTATTTAAATCTTTTTTTCATTTATTCCACAAAATTTTACATTATAGGAAATAATATATTAAGATTTTCAAAATGATGCCGTTCTACTTGTGGGTACAGAGACATGTTACATAATCAACCCAACACTCAGGAAATCCAAAGAACAACAAACCCTTCAAACCACACACAATAACAATTAAAAATTCTATCAGCTTTCCTTCTAATTAGTTTTAACTATTTCGGTCAGGTGGGATTACCTGAAAATACATTTAAAGAAATGTCACCAGACAAAACATATCTTATGCCATATTTTACCATAAAATGGCAGTTCAGCAAAAGATTTCATTTTGTTACATAAAGTTTCATTTTATTTTTTATTATTATCTTTACTAGCTAAAGCAACTTACAATGATATACTTTTTCTTTCAACATCATTCACAGATACATCAATAGGACCAAAAGTGGCTCTGCCTGTGGTTATGGTTGTGAATGGATTCTGATTTTCCTCAACTGCTTTTCATAGGATACTCTTCCTCTGTAACAAAAATCATATGCAGTTATCTCTTACTCTCCTGTATCTCCAAACAAGGCTGAGTGCAGTGGATTCTACTTCTAGTGTACATCTGTGCAAATCCGATAGGCTTATTAGAAATATTTACAAGTTCAGGTAAACTATCAATCAAATCCAAAGTCTCCAAATGCTACAAAATAGTCCCTAGTTACCTTAGCTTTTAGCATTCTGTTTTAAAATAACCAATCAGAGACTGTTTAGTTTGTTGGTTTTGGTGAATTCTCTTGCCCAGTTACTTATCAGGTGCATAATTTCATTTACATTCATTCAATTTGCTGATATTTATAACTACAGTATTATATTTGGGTTTCTTTAAAAGAGGAAAAATGTTAGATTTATATTAAATACATGTAAATCAAACTGTATTGCAAATAATAAAATTATCTGACTTGTCCATCCATTCTTTAGCACTTTGATGCCAGAGATAAGAATTTTTCTTCATTCCTATTTTTGCATAAATTGTTACATGAATAACACATAAAGTTTTGAAAGTATAGAATGTAAAAAGTCTTTTATAAATGAAGACTCGTGGATATATTGCTGCACTCTATACAACACAATAAACTACTTAACAGAAAATGATTTTCAGAAGAAAATTTTTTGAAAATGCATGATTTATATATTATCAGAGGTTTTTTTCTTTTTTTTTAAAAAAATAAATTCTCCATGAAGGATATACTTTCTTTTGTACATTTATTTCGTTTTCAAAAAGAAATAGACCTTGCTGGAATTTTTATTTTGTTTTTTTTTTAAATATGCTGTGAACCTGATCTCAAATATCTTATTATAAAATAATTCTGTTAGCTTCAAGATATGTACTCTTTTTACTTGTTTTGCTTAAGTGAGAATAACATAAGATTCTATACAACTGACACCTGTGAGCTTTATGTGAACTTTTGCCAAGCCATATAATTCATATAAAATATTTTTTTTTCCTTTTAAGAATAGTAAACTTACTTGAATACCTTATGATGGAAAAATAAGTTCTAAAAGAAGAAAGAAAAAAGTACCCTAAATAAGACAGTTGAATATATTAGGAGTTCCCACCCAAAATCTAAATGTATGAAGTTGCCAGAGCTGAATGATCTCAGCTGCTGCTCCAAGATGCATTAAGATCTAATAATAAGTTTGGGAGTAGACTGATTTGGTTACAGATAGACTCTTGGCAAAGAGAGAAGGAGCTCAGGTTTACAAAGTCATGAAGATGGTGAATAAGACAAATGAATAATGTACTAACTGAATATCACAACACTAAAGCTTTCAGGGCACTTTTTAAAACTATTAGGAGGTAAGAAAAATATACTTTGTTATATAAAAGGTCGTGAATTTCTATGATTTGTTGCCATTGGAGTTTGTGAAGGCAGATTGAATTCCCTGGTTCAAAAAAAGATTAGTCAAATTAATGGATAACAGGGATTAGGCAGGGATGTTCTGCTGTGTACTGTTGAGGATGCAGGAAAAGTCCTGGAGGAATGGACTGCAGAAAGTGGCCAACCTTGTTTGTCTTTACTGTGTATTATATCTTTGTTACTGTGTGAGGCAAACAACAGCTCAACTGAGTAGAGCAATTTTACATCCTTATGAGCAAAAAGTTAAGGAAAAAAAAAAACCCAGAGATGACCCAGTGAGGTGTGAGTGCTTCTATGCTACAGATCGGTTGCAAAGTCAGCACACGGCTGGACCTTTTTCTAATCACAATCTTCTGATCAACCAATGCTGCCCACAACAGTTGCAATAGGCACTGTTAAATCAGTATTTACCAGAACAGACTATGAGAGATAATATATTATTGTGAATGGAAGAGATGCAGTATATTTTTTTAAACTACCAAGATTTGGAGAGATTAAATATATACATATTATTTTTTTTCAACACACTGATTACATGAATATGCTATATTCAATTTTTTTTACCTTTTCAGTATTTACCACTAAAAAATGTTATTTGTAATTTGCTAAATATATTTAACTACTGCTTGATTGCTATTTAAAGGAATTTGATTTCCAATTTTTTTGTAAACTGCTACACTCAGCTTGCCACCGAATCTCAAATAAAAGACAATAATATATTACCATCAAATTACACAAATGTGATAAATAATATACACATTCAAATGAAGGAGGCTGCAAAATGTTACAAATATGCTTGCCCCTTATAAATAAAACATTACAGTTTAAGAAGAGAACAGCACAAATAACAGATCATCCATCCAATTTTCATTGTGGCTCAGTTTTTGAAACCTGGCCACCTAAAGTTAGTGGTAATTAGCTGCTGTCCTATACCAAGCACTCAAACAAATAAAACAGTCAGCATTCATAGGTGCTAAATAGTTTCAACTTCTTTTTAGTTCATACAACTGCATAAATTTGGCACCATTAATATTTGGTCCACAGCTATGTAAGTAGTTTCCTTAGAAATCTTCTTTTGTTAAGTGTGAGATGGAGAACACAGTTCTGCCTACAGTGCTGGAAGTAAGCCTGCAAGACTCTGACCAAGATCACCCTCATAAGAGATAAAAATAAACCTGGATATTGAAGAACATAATACTTGTTGTTTGTTGTTTATTTTTCCCTTTTCAAAATAACTTTCAGTAGGCTCTATCTCCAAAGAATTAAACAAAGTGTGTTTCAAATTCCAAATGCATTTGAAATCTGCTTAGCCTTATAAAAAGTCAGGCTTTTGTTGGATGCATTTACATTAAGACATCAGATGGGAGTTCATCATTTTCCTAAGATCTTTGAAATTAGTCTCTCATTCTGTATACACATCATTCAGCTAGGAAATTTTCTTCAGGAAAATTGCTTTAGAATGATATTTATCATTTTTTACACATAGGCATACTGTCACCTATCAGCATGTCTTTTTTCATCAAAAAGTGTTAATCAAATCCCTCATGATGACTAACTTAGTCTTATGATGCAGAGTATTTGTATCATCCTCATCTACCAAACATTTAAAAATATTTTTACTGTGAATTGCTTGGCAAAAAAGTAGCGCGCTCTTCATGTTATGTTTCTGCTCATGTGTCTCTTCAACTTAATTTTTTTTTTTTTTTTGCTTGTGGGAAAAAACAGCCTTTACAGAAAAAAAAAAAAAAAAAAAAAGATAAAGCTTCTAGAAATAACCTTTTAATTTTTAACAGAGCAAAACTTAATTTACATGAATGTTAAAACTTTATTCTTCAAGAAATCTTTGAGCTACCAAAGTAATTTTTTGCAAACATATATGTATGTATTATTCCTCTTAACTCTGTTTTTATTCAAAAGATTACTGTTGATTCAGAACTTATGCACATAAATAAAAAAATTGAAATAGTTTAGACTAATTAAAGTATTTTAATATCAACAGACCCTTGACATCAGCTGCTTTTGGAACTGCCTGTGCCATAACATACACATGAAGATGACTGAAGTAGACCAGACAGACTTTTTCCACACAGCTATATTCCAAGTTGCTGTTTAACAACTCCTTCCTCCTTTTTCCTCATGTTGAAGCAGTTCAGTCCCATGACATCTCATGCTAAAACCGAAACCAAACACCTAAGGGCTTGTTATTTGCAGCTCTGTAACCCTTCCCTGCTGAGGCAGTGTGTTCCAGAGACTCTCTAGCAATATTTTCCCTTGCTGTTGTGATTGTGTTGTCATTCTCACGGCCTAGTAGCTGCAAATCCCTGATAGTGCCATTTTGGTGGGTTCTCATGAGGGTTATACCAGTGGCAGGAGAATTATACATCTTACCCACCTCTCTTTAGCTCTTGCTTTGTAGTTTTTAGTTTATATTAGAGAAAATCAAAGATAGGGCGCAACAAAATAAGTCACAAATATTTGACAGGTACTGTTAAAATGTTTATGTGCAGAGATGCTGAACAACCAAAGTGCAATAGTTGCCTCTGTTTGCATACTCCAGTTGGCACCAATAACATGAGAAACAGGCACAACCAAGGATAGGAGAGAGAGTGGGGGAAGTCCTGATAAAAAGCACACAGTACAAGCAGAAAGCATGATGACATACCATCATGACTTACTGCACTGAAGAGAGCCCCGTCACTGTTCTTTCCAGATGACCACAGGGTAGTTTTCCCTTTCCTTTTCTCCTTTTCTCTTTTTCTCTTTCCTTTTTTCGATATTTTTTCCCAGAAGGAACTAGCAGTGTTGAAGTCTATTTATGCTATAAACTAGAGAACCCAGCAATAGATCTTTGTGCATTTAAACCCACCTCAGTATCCTTCATGAAACTTTAGCATTCAGAAACTCCCTCATAAGTGATTGGCTTATCATGTTTAGAGGTGATGTCAGCAAGCACTATTCATCTTCTTGACACCAATCTGGGACACTGGAATAACGTGTCTTGAAGAGCAGTCATATTTATTATGTATCCTCGTCAGAACATAAAGGAAGAGACCAAGTTAAGAGACATGACTGCATGCCCACAAGAAAACAAACAAACAAACAAAAAAAAAGGTGATGGGGAAGAAAAGTTTCTAAATATGTTCAATATGTTGTCAGATATTAAAAACTATAGGGCAAATATGAAGCTAATAGTTCTAAATCTGGTGAGATCTTTGTTCACTGAATACATATTATAACATGCTATTGCATAATGTGGTAACAATCTTGAAAATGCTTTAAACTGCATGACACCAACTTCAAAAGAACATAATAATGAAGGAAAATGATAGAAATATAAATTCAGAGAAACCCGGAAGGAGCACAGGTAAATTCAGTCACTGGGTGTGAGCAAGTAGAGAGTAAAAATGAAGAGGATACTCAGCTGGAAAGATCAGAAAAGATAAAAACCCATCAAAATTTTCACAAACCTACTTTATACAGATTCTAAATCTGAATTTCTTTAAGAAAAAGAACCAGGGAAGAAAGTAAGAATAAAGGCAGAGGAAAGGGGAGGAGGAGCTGTCCCACACAAAGAAAGAGGATGTGTTATGAAAACCTTTGTATTAAGGCAGAAGAGAAGGGGAAGGAATGGGAGCTTTCGGAGAGAGATGAAAGACAGAAACAGCTAAAGATTGTTTAACACAGAAGTCCTTTCTTGGAACTGAGTTTTATATTTTCCTTTTGTAATTGTATTTCTGAATTTTTAATCAAGACCTTATCCTTTAATTTTATTCACATTGAACTGTTTTTATTTTAAGCTTGTCCAGTGTGTAACAGGAATTTCTGAGTCAGGCAGGCGTAAGTGATGTTCAGTGAAAGAAATTACTCAATTTAAGTTAGTTGAATAAAGAGAGATACTGGCATGAGTAAACTCAAGAGAAAGATAAGAATCCCAGAGGTTGTCAAATATTAAACACTCACATACAGAAAGGCCAGAAAAGTCAATAAAACATTTTTCATCAATACTGAGGTAGAAGTGTAAGAGACTCGAGACTGCCTTTTCCTTTTACAAAAAATGAAGGAAGTAAAAGGTTTTCTAGGAAACATATAGAGACCATCTGCAACAGGCCAATGTCAATCAGTGGCCTAACTGTCTGAATGGCAAGAAATTTTAATTTCTTAACTTAGACCTCTGTATCTTATTTCATATTTCTGACTGCGCACAGTGCTAATAATAATATTGAATGCCAATGTTCAGGATGGCTGTGCAACCACAATGTGCAAGCACCATTCAAATCAAAATCCAATTCTGAATATAAACTGGAAGAGCAGACATAAGCATGTGTAGTATTCCTGTAAATCAGATCCTGGTTAAAGAGTGGGAAAATTATGGAGTTTCATTCCAGTGTCTTACTGATAGAATTGTACATCTCAATTACCAACTTGAAGTGAAAAGCAAGGGACAGGGCAGTCTATGTTACATGTGGACAGGTAGATAAAAGAGTTTCCAACTGAATCAAGACATGCAGCTTGGCTTCTGGAAAACAGCAGATGAGAGTTCAGTTTCCTGGAGACAGTCCAGGAAATGACCACTATTTTATCAGATAATTCTACCCAACTAGACTGAATTCCCCTCAGCACAGACATCTGTGAGAGGAGAAGGGGAAGAGCCTTCTACATGAGGACAGACCCACAAACAGGGAGCTACTGCAATACATCCAGCAAGAGCTCATATAATACACTAGATCTTTCGCGAGTGGTGCTCTGTGCATTTCTAATGGAGTTGATATGACCATATCAATTTACGTCAGTTGGATTTCTGAATCATTGACCATAACTGCCTCAAATTCAGTCAGGAAATGGTAACCTTTTACTGTTACTGCTTCATCTATGCTCATGTATGTGTTGCCTCTTTCAGATTCATTTGGTATTTCTTGAAAAGTTGGGGGGTTTTTTAAGTCTTGTCCAGTGCTGAGCACAATTGGCTCAGATTAAATAAATAACGTTAGCTATTGTCTAAGAATGAAAAATTACAAATTTGTAGCCATGATGTATTTGTAAATTAAGATATTAAAAATTTTTACATCACCATGAAATTGGAATGCCACATTAGTAGAAGAAATCTTGACATGTATTGGCCTACACCTGCCTGTTCACACACTCAGAAGCAAAAATATTTTCAAAAACCAGCACTGTGTCAGTAGAGACTATAAAGCTTTCATGACTCTGGTAAAGATCATTGTGGGGATAGCTTTGGTATAGCAAGCTGGAGAGAGACTGTTGTGATAAAGTATCATAGCTGGAATTAAAGAGGCCATCACAGAAAAAAAGGTAATATTAATACTATATGAAACACTTTAAGGAGACAGAAAACAACAGGAGTGTATACAGTGCTATCATATCAAGGACAACATTACCTAACTATTCAGAAACTTCTGAATAAATGCTGTGCCTTGCAGCAAAAGGAAGTATTAAAATATCCAGGTACATCAAAAGGAAGTGAGATAAGTGATAGAAATGAGATTGCCACTGTCTGAAACTTCAAACATTTCCACTGAACAAAGTCAAAGAAGATCTTAGAGCTCAAGGTACATGAAAAGTTGCAAAATATTGCAAGAGAAGTTACAAGAGAAAAATATTAAAATATTTTGGCCCTTCCAGCTTAAAGGTAGATAATAATAAGGAAACATAAAATTAGGACCGTGTATGTGTGAAGTTATTAAAGATCCATTATTATCAAAAGTAGCAGAATCACACAGAATCATCTAGGTTGGAAAAGACCTTGAAGATCATCCGGTCCAACCATTAACCTAACACTGACAGTTCCCAACTACACCATATCCCTAAGCGCTATGTCGACCCAACTCTTAAACACCTCCAGGGATGGGGACTCCACCACCTCCCTGGGCAGCCCATTCCAATGCTTAACAACCCGTTCTGTAAAGAAATGCTTCCTAATATCTAGTCTAAACCTTCCCTGGCGCAACTTGAGGCCATTCCCTCTTGTTCTATCGCTTATTACCTGGTTGAAGAGACTCATCCCAAGTTCTCTGCAACCTCCTTTCAGGTAGTTGTAGAGGGCGATGAGGTCTCCCCTCAGCCTCCTCTTCTCCAGACTAAACAACCCCAGTTCCCTCAACCACTCCTCGTACGACATGTGCTCCAGACCCTTCACCAGCTTTGTTGCCCTTCTTTGGACACGCTCGAGTAATTCAATGTCCTTTTTGTAGTGAGGGGCCCAAAACTGAACACAGTAATCGAGGTGCAGCCTCACCAGTGCCGAGTCCAGGGGTAAAATCACTTCCCTGTCCCTGCTGGCCACGCTATTTCTGATGCAAGCCAGGATGCCATTGGCCTTCTTGGCCACCTGGGCACACTGCTGGCTCATGTTCAGCCGGCTGTCAATCAACACCCCCAGGTCCCTCTCTGACTGGCAGCTCTCCAGCCACTCCTCCCCAAGCCTGTAGCGCTGCTGGGGGTTGTTGTGGCCCAAGTGCAGCACCCGGCATTTGGCCTTATTGAAACTCCTACAGTTGGCCTTAGCCCATCGCTCCAGCCTGTCCAAATCCCTCTGCAGAGCCTCCCTATCCTCGAGCAGATCAACACAAACAATACACAAAGCTAAAATTAAATGATCCAACCATCATCATAGTAGACCCTATAATCTAGAGCCTACATGACCCACAGATTCATTCTGCTTGAAGATGCTAGCTGTGTGTTAAAAAAAAAAAAAAAAAAGTAAAACCAAACAACTCTCCCACCACTTTTGCTCATTTCATAGAGAAAATTTTTCACTTTTCTGTCACTGCATTAGAGTAACTCCTATTGAAATGCCAGTACTGGTTACCTGTGTCCTGAACCACAGGAGGCCTGAATAAAATCATACTTCATACTTTTATCCTTCAGTTGAAACTTGGATTTTCTCTGATTCTTTCTGAGATTTTTCATTAATGTCTTGCAATCATATAAAACACCTGCTGGACAAAACTGACTTCAGAGTCTTTTGAAAATGTAGCAGTAGGCTTGTTCCCTCCCCATTCTGCACGACCCAAATGGCATTTCAGCATAACGTTTCTCTTTTTCCATTCAGCCTTTTATGCCCAGTGGCAGGGGCCTGCGTGTACTCTCCTCACTCCTGGGCAT
Source organism: Strix aluco (assembly GCF_031877795.1). NCBI lineage: Eukaryota > Metazoa > Chordata > Aves > Strigiformes > Strigidae > Strix > Strix aluco. Next base: position 68,801,155 of record NC_133935.1, read on the forward strand.
TTGGCTGCTGGGACCCAGGCACCAAGTAAGCACATCTGGTGATGTGGGGAGAGGCTCACAGATGCCACGGGGTGGCCATGGTCAAGGCTGACACCTGGCCCAGGGGAGCCACTTTCAGCTGAGACTCTTGCCATGGCACCACTGGAGCTCCTGCTGCCCTGCAGCTGAGTTCCTGACCATGGGTGCTGCTAAGCCAGGCCCAGATGCAGGCCAACATCCCAACCTGGTCTTAGCCCATCCATACCCAGGGAGGTCTCAGATCTGCCTCAGCACCATGGACTGGCCAAGTCATCTGAGCTCTCAGCTGACCCTGGTGGCTGTCTCCCCAGACCTTTCCTGTTTTCTCTCTCAGGGGCTGTTGGATGGGGTCCGACTGGTGAGGTCACCGATCTCTGACACCCCAGTTGTTTTAGTGAAATCTGTTTAACTCTTTATCCTTGATTATTCTCAAAGTGCTCATGAAATCTCACTTCTGCAGCACATTTTTTCTCCCCTGACTGAGGAAAAAAATGCCTTCCATTGAGTCCTATGGCTGCTAAACCTAACTGTACATTCCTGTCGTGATATTCTTCCCTTTCTTCAATTTTTTTTTAATATGCTAATCATGCCTAAAAGATCTAATAAGAAATTTGAAAACATGTATGAAAGGAATGGCATTTGGGAATCCAGACTAACTTCGGATGTACAGCACTTGGCCATCTGAACTATTAGAGCAAGATGAATTGCCTGTGGGCTATGCTCATTTCTCTTTCTTGTCTACATGGAAATTGGTATGACTATCTGTGGTGGTTTGAGCCCAGAGGGAAACTGAGCACCATGCAGCCGCTTACACACCCCTTCCCCCTCAGGAATGGGAAGGAGAAAACAAAGCAAAAGGCTCAGGAATCAAGATAAGGACAGGGAGGGATGACTGATCCATTATGGTCAGGAGCAAAAGACAGAATTCCTTAGGGGAAGAAAAAGAACAGCAATTTAATTCAAGCACTAACAACAACCTTAACACACAGAGTAGGACAGTGAGAAGCATTACCACATTTTAAAAACACCTTCCCCCCACCCCTCCCTTCTTCCCGGGTGCAGCTTTACTCTCAATTTCTTTACCTTCTCCCCCCTAGTGGTGCAGGGGAGGCAGTGAAGGGGGGGTGCAGTCAGTCCCACTGGTCCTTCCTCTCAGGGGGAGGACTCCTCACATTCTTCCCCTGTTCCACCGTGGAGTCCCTCTCATGGGATACAGTCCTCCATGAACTTTCTCCAGTGTGACTCCTTCTCACAGGCTGCAGCCTTTCCCAAGCTGCTCCAGCACAGATCCCCCTGCATGCTGCAGTCCTCCCAGCACTGAACTGCAACAGTAGGGTCTTCCCACAGAGTCCCGGCCTTCTTCAGGTGCAGCCACCTGCTCCCCCGTGAGGTCCTCCACAGGCTGCAGGTGGGCATCTGCTCCACTGGTGACCTCCATGGGCTGCAGGGCACAGCCTGCCCTCTTACCATGACCTGCAGGGGAGTCTCTGCTCTGGTGGACCTCCTCCTCTTCCTCCTCTTCCTCCTCTTCCTTCTTTCTTCCACTGACCTCAGTGTTTGCATAGGTGTTCTCCTCACAACTCCTACTCCTCCTCCCAGGTACCCCATCTTAAATATGTTATCACAGAGGTGTGGCCACCATCACTAATTGGCTCGGCCTTGGCATAGAGGCGGGTCCGACTTAGAGCTGGGGGAGCTTCAGGAAGTTTCTCACAGGAGCCACCCCTGTAGCCCACTCCCCCGCTACCAAAAACTCCACCACACACACAAACCCAGCACACAGTCTTAGACACAAATATCTAGAGTCGGGCAAGAGAAATCTCTCTTTTTTTTTTTTTTTTTTCTCAATGCAGCCAGTGATTTTGGTTTTAGCGTAAATCTGAAAAAAGTACATAAAGTATTTGCTTTTTTTTAAAAAAAAATAATTTGTCTCACCTGGCATTGCAAACTATCAAGTGTTTTTTTCCTGAACTGAGGCTCTGTTGCCTACAGATTAAATGGTCAGAGAACACTGACAATCTCTTTACATAGCCAGGACCACCTTATAAAAAATGCCATAAGTAAGAAGATATACAGGTCTGCAACTAAACTTAATGTCCAGTGTAGTAGTCATGCTCACAAGACACCGTATAGTAGTAAGACAAATACGGCTGCTGTATCCTGTCTATCCATCAGCTGAAGGACAGGTATACATAACTTGCTATCCTTTGCATGGCTGCAGACATTTTACGTGGAGTGCTATATATGAGGAAGCGCAACAACAGGCTTCCAGGAAAGCCATAAAACTTTCACAAAAATTAACAGTGATATTCAGGAATGTGGCCAGCACACATAAATCATAATTTTGATCATACTTTGAAATCTAGCAGGTAAGCATATGTTGTTGCAGAGTCCGGCTTTCTTCCATTTTTTTCTCACTTTTCATGAGAAAAAAGGAGTGGAAGAGATACAAATATTCTTCTAGCTATAACTGAAATGCTTTTTATGAGTTTCTTGTCATTAGCTAATTGCTTGATTAAGGGAATATAGATTAGCTACAAAAATAAATATTAGTGATGTTGAAAGACTGAAAGAAAACAACAAGTAGTGATCAAACATTTATGTCAATTACAATCTCAGAAATTTGTGTGTGGTTATACAGTAAAATGTGATTCTCATATCTTCCTTCCAGATCTTGTGAATGAATTAGGAAGGAAAAAGGGGCCATTATGAATTATGTTATCCTATAGAATATTCAGACAACTCAGATATAAAATGTCCCCCTCTCATTTTTCCTGTGGAGCAAAGCTACATGTAGAATAAAAAACTTTCTTCTGCATTTAATGAAACAGAACCTGAATGGAAGACTGTATTCTAGACAGGAAAAATAATATTGTTATGAAAAAATATGGGGCACGTAAATTGAAGCTGGGTTACACACGCCTGATGTTGTTACATGATGAAATGAAATCAATACTATAAAGGTGAAACTTACAATACAACAAATGTGTACTCACCGGAAGTATTCTAGTATTCTTGTTTTGAATAATGATCAGTAGAAGTTACTTGTGAAAAAAGAAGTAAGACTCAAGATTAAATATATGAAGCTAACTACAAGGCTTAAATACGCTTTCTTGCTGGAGGGAATTGTTATTAAAAAGTAGAGTGTGGCCTATAAATCTTTGTCAATACATAATCTTTGTTTTCTCACTGAAAAAACTTTTGTCCACAAAAAGTAAATATTGCCTGCACTTGTTTTGGAAGTCCACAACTGGAAATCTTTCATTAACACAAGAGCAACTCTAATCCATTTTATATAACAGATCTGTGATCATCTTCTTTGCTTTGACACTATCCAGAAACTAATTTCTAGATACCAGTTGATTTTAATGAATACTATTAACTAGTAGTTTAATTCAATCATATTTTAACAAGAATACCTTTTCAACATACATAACAAGATTATTATCAAAAGCAACTTATCCCCAGGATAATTAGAATAATTTTTCCTTTTTTAATCAAATGGTGTTATTTTTGATTGTTGTTTTTTTAGTTTTTCTATTGCTTTTCTATTTTTTTCTAATTGGTTGTATTTCTCTATTTCAGCAATAACTGTCACTGTAATTTTCTATAAGCCTAAAAAAGAAAAAAATATCACTAAACATACATTAACTCTTCAAATGTCAGTTCAATGTTATAAATCCACTTAACTTTATACTACTGTAAACTGCCTAGACTTGCTGATCATTACATGCAGCAAGTGCCATGAAAACCTCAGTCTGTTTATGAATCCATCTGGCAATCAGAACACTCAGATAAACAGGACAAAAACAATAAGCAAATATCTCTCCAAAATTACTTCCTTTCCCCCCCCTCCTACAATCATCTTTTTTTTTTTTCTTCCTAGAGAGATGATTAACTGTCTCCATACATGTACTGTAGACAATAGTCATTTGACATCTTCACACCTTAAAGTCTAATCAGCTTTGGGTTATTATAACCCCTGATGTTTTCTGCACAATAGATAAAATATTCTAAAAATGCAAACTCAAAAACATTTTGCTGTGTAATTACAACATCTGTAATGAATGAAGACAAATGATAGGAAAAATAGAAACAGGATCTCATTCACAACAAGCTGGTTCCTAGGGAATATTAGTAATTTAAGAAGAAAAGAATGCACTTGAATTCTTATCCACTGAGCACAATTATGCATTCTATTTACTCAGTATGATTTCCTTTGTCTAAAAGACTGCCTAGAATTGATTATAAACTATTCCTCTGAAGACTAACACCAGAAAGCACAGCCAAAACATAACATTTTAGCAAAGCCCATACTGTCAATCCTGCTATAAACTGAAAAAATATTAAAGCAACTACAAACAAAAAATTATCATCATCCTTATTACTGGGAAAGTAAATAAGAATACATCCTTTAAAGATATACAGAAAAAAACCCAGTATAAGTTGTTTAAGGTTTAGAGGAAAATACAAGCTTGAATAATCCCATCTTTAACATATTTTCATTCAGGCTGGCTAGAAAATAAATGCCACTACAGGAAAGAACTTTGACATTTTGCAATTTTTTTTAGGTTTGTACTAGATCAGTGGGTTATGCTCAACTGCCTTTGGGAAATTGAGGTAAAAACCATTTCTCTATTTGGCTGACAATAAAATTGATTGTTTCAGGAGGAAATACCCTACTTCGTAGAAATAAGAGTGCAACACAGTTAGTCTCTATAAACCATTGATTAGGGACTGACTTAATGTAGGTTAACAATTATGCACACTGCCTGGGAAGTGGAAGGCCATATACAACCCCATCCTTTCAATAACACTAGTCTTGAATGCAGTTTTCATACAGTATAAATAAAAATTCTAAATTTCTGGATTTCACATTTTTTCTTAGCTTTTTAGTTTTTGCCCATGAAGAGAATATACTGGGATGTGTCCTTAGAAACATGAGAGAAGGTCAGAAAAGTCTCTACCTCTTTGCCTTAATTCCATGTCTCAGAAATCTCCTTCAACTAGAAACCCTGTACTCAGCTGAGACTTCTGAAAGTACTCTGTTACTATGCTGGCCCATAAATAGTTGCCAGTGGCATACAATGCAGGAAATTAGCAGCAATCCATTTTTATATCAGTTGGCAAAATGTGTCAACCATGTGGTCCTACAAAATAATATAGCCCCCACATTACTCCTACATTAGACATTTCAGAGAAAAACTGGGTCTCTGAGGTTTAATCTTTAAAAATCTTAGTTAGGAGCAGTTTTTGCACTGTCCGCTTGCTGCAAAGGAGTTTACATAAACTGTACACACTAGAACATTTTAGAGAAAGCAAAAATAGGCTGAAGACTGTAGTAAAATCTTAAAAAGAGACAGTTTTACTTCTTGGTAACTCTACAATGAAGATAATTACTAATTTCAACAAAAAATCTGTTAAAAAATTACATTTGACCACATATAAAAATGGTTCATATATGTCATTCATGAAATAAGAATGCACAAATTCCTTTTTGCAAAGGAGAAGCAGTAGAAATGAAGATGTGTGCATATAACAATTTAACATGCATGATTCTTTCTCTGAAACATTCAGATCTGGACTAATAATAATTATATTGCTATTATTTCAATTATACTAACAAACATTTATTGGGTTTGCACATCTATGTATCCATACAGCTTTTTATACATATTCTTTGCTTTACAAGTCTATATAGATATTTCTATCTATCCATATGGTATGCTTTCTTTTTGCCCATAAACAAGATTTTGACTATAAAAAATAAACAAGTTCATTTGCAATTAGATATGGCTGAAGTATAATTAAAAATGTGTGCCAGCTGGAGACACTGAGTTGCTTTGATTTTTAATAGTGTCTGGTAACAAAGAACTTTCTTATTTGCTCTAGCTTTGTTATCTGTGTAGTCCACACTTTGTTTATAGCTAAGTAACTGTGGCTATCGAGGAATACTTTTAATTATTTTTCCTGCTGTAACACTGAAGAGTTGTAAGCATGGATTTGGGACCTGTTGAATACATTCAACGTAAAGACATAAGAAAATTATTCTTCCCAAGAGAATTCACAAAATAAGTCAGGAGGTAGATGCAGGGATACAGGCAGTCAAGAGAGTACCAGACTAACAATGGCAATAATGGTCAGTAAGACAGAAAATGATCATAGGGATACTTAAGAGAATATCTAAGTGATACATTAGGAGAGTGATATTTGATGTAGTATTCTGGTGAGCTGCATTAGGGACACAACCTTTTTTTTTTTCAGTTTTAGGGAAAATGTTTCATAATTCCAACTATAAACTGCTTGAGAGCCTGGATGCTTCTCTGTGCAAGGTTATATGCCAAAACTGTGTGTTACTGAGGTTACAGAAAAAGAGAGGCAATATTCAGACAAAGTTTCAGTAATGAAAGATCCAAGGTGAAGATGGTGCCTTGGTTATTGACTGGACTATTAGATAGGTTACTGATTTTGTCCACACTGACCAGGAAAAAAGAGAGGAGGATGAGTTTCAGGATGGAGGGAAGAAATTATTTCTAAACATATTGGTCTTTGGTTACGTGTCAGTAGCAAACTGAGTGTTTGCATTATAGTTCTTCTCTTCACACTTATTCAGTGCAGGGATTCATCACAGAATGATGAAATCTGTTCTGTTGTAGCACGATGGGAGTGAGACAACTTGACTATTGGATTTTACATATATTTAAATGTTTTTTACAATATGTTACCAAGTCCTTTTTCTGTTTGCAATGTTCAAGAAGCATCAGATACTCTTTTCAATTAAATAACTGAAAACTGTAAATGCTTTGACCTTTGCTTTTTTTCTTCCATAAAAAGGAATGTGGACATGAAATATTACAGAACAAATACTCTCTCAACAATTTCTGTAATAAGCAAACAGACCTCAAAGTATCCATAAACACTTCAAACTTCTCAGAACCCGTAATATGATAATTTATAATAGGATAGCTATTGCAGATTTTTTATTCTAAAGTGGAAAGAATAAAATGAAAGAGTAGATCCTTCTTGTTTCATATAACTGTAAATTTGAAGGTAAAGGACTGATTTGGGATTCAGATTATGTTAAAGTATATTTATATGAGATATATCTAGAAATGAATCTATTTCCCTAGAAAAAATTAGTTACAACAACACAGATTATGGCTGGTGTCATATACCCTATCTATTCAGTTCTGCAGGTTAACACTTGAATAAAAAAATCCAGTTAAAAATTAAGCTTTCTAATTTATATTAAGGTCTGTTCTACATTCCATAAGAGTTAATTTCTTTCCTCTTAAAGATGTTAAACAGGATCTCTCACAGTAGTTACACAACACCACAGATAAAAAACTGACAAGCATGAGCAAATTTTGAAGAGGAAACTTCAAAGATGTGCGATGCAGTTGACACACTGGGGGGGAAGGGATGGGACCTGGACAGGCTTGAGAGGTGGGCCCATGAAAAGCTCACGAAGTTCAACAAGGACAAGTGCAAGGTCCTACACATGGGTCGGGGCAATTCCAAGCACAAATACAATCCGGGCAATGAGTGGATTGCAAGCAGCCCTGTAGAGAAGGACTTGGGGGTAGCAGTGGATGGAAAACTGACTATGAGCCAGCAATATGCACTTGCAGCCAAGAAATCCAACCATATCCTGGGCTGCTTCAAGAGAAGTGTGGCCAGCAGGTCGAGGGAGGTGATTCTCTGCCTCTACTCTGCTCTCGTGAAACCCCACCTGGAGTACTGTGTCCAGCTCTGGGGCCCAGAACATAAGAAGGTCATGGACCTACTTGAGCAGGTCCAGAGGAGGGCCATGAAGATGAACAGGGAACTGGAGCAACTCCCTTATGAGGACAGGCTGAGAGAGTTGGGGTTGTTCAGCCTAGAGAAGCAAAGGCTCCAGGGAGACCTTATAGCAGCCTTCCAGTACTTGAAGGGGGCCTAAAAGAAAGATGGAGAAGGACTCTTTATCAGAGAGTGTAGTGGTAGCATGTGGGGTAACAGTTTTCAACTGAAACAGGATAGATTGAGATTAGATATTAGGAAAAACTTCTTTACTGTGAGGGTGGTGAAACACTGGAACTGGTTGCCCAAAGAAGTTGTGGGTGCCCCCTCCCTGGCAGTGTTCAAGGCCAGGTTGGATGGGGCTTTGAGCAACCTGATCTAGTGGAAGGTGTCCCTGCCCATGGCAGGGGGGTTGGAACTAGATAACCTTTAAAGGTCCCTTCCAACCCAAACTGTTCTATGATTCTATGATTTTATAGGAGGTGGACTTACACTGCAGAATTTATCTCTGCAAAAACTGAAAGTGAGGGTGAACACTGTTCCACTGGAAAGTAGTACAACACTCATTGTATTTGATTTAATTTTTCTACCAGTTGCTTTCAGTCAAATGCGTACAACTTTGGAACTGATCCATTCACTCAGATGCAAAATCCCAAATCCTATAAACTGGTTCTACTATTTTTCATAGTCTAGAAAAGAACAAGAGATAGGAGAGTGAAGGACAGAAGAACACTACCGTATGCTTCAGGCTGTTCACAGAACACACCTCCATATATATATAAGCTTTAAAAAGGCAAAATTCTTGCTAACAAGGATTGCCAGCTTGGCCTGCACAACGTGTTTTTTTTTTTTTTCCTAATTCTGTATTTCTGGAATGTATAGTTATATTGTAGCATCAAAAATTGATGCAGAGTACACTTTGTTTGTTTTAAAGTCTAAGTTATATCTTTTACTTTTTGTGGCTTATTTCCAGGAAGAAACCTACTCTACTTAAAATCACTGTCATCAAAACTAGCTGTCAGCTCTTCACACAGTACTTTATATTGGAATGAAAATTTAGTGAATGATGAAAATGCAGCATTTCTTTTATACAAGCTCTGAAGGTGATCTAGCAAATACTCTCATAATCTATATCACAACCATTTCCAAACAGCAGCTGAGACATGAAGGATAACAACAAACAGAACAGAAAGGCCAGGAGAGTTGAAAGAATGAAAACTAGGACTACAAAGAGAATGAGGAAAGTCCAGACAGAATTCAGTTCCACAGATAAAATTTCCTTCAGTTGCTTTAGTGTTCTAATAGTACATTCAAGTCATTCAAAAGGGAGATAAAAGAAGGATTTTGTAGAGGGAGACACAGAATTAAAATAACTTAATACTTGGGAATTTCCGCTCAGTAGATAAGGATTAAACCTGAAAGGTAGAATTAGAGATGGAAAACAGAAAAATGCAAAAGAAAACAGAGGCTGTGAAAGTTAACAGCAAAACAGATATACCAATAACCTGTTGGATAAAACAAGAGATAAACATGACTGAGAAAAAAAAAAAAAAAGATAAAAAAGGCAGCAGTGTGCCTGCAGGTACATCAAGAATCAATAAAATGTTCCTTTAGTATTATATCACAATTCTTAAAGTAAATGAAATTGAATCATGCTCACAAGAACTTAATGAAACTGTGAAAGGTGCAGGACTCCACAGACAGCACTCTATAACACAAATTTCTTTAATCCCAGAACTGTCTGACAGACCTGTGTCTACTGACACTCTTATCCAATATTACCTAGTTACATTTCACCTTGAAACCTTTACCTGTAAGGCAATTAGTCATAAGAAATCTTAGGGGTATTACATCATTGAAAGAAGAAGAGAAAAAAAAAACCCACCAAACTAGAAAGAAACCTAAAACAGTGAATACACAGACATTTACTAAGCTTTGGTGTCAAAACCAAGCAGCATGCTACTATTAAGACTCAACATATTTGACTGGTCCTGAACACTATTAAAATGCCTTTTTTTTTTTTTTTTTTTATTAAGTGGACAAGTAAAGAGGAAATGAGCAGAAACCACTGATAACAAACAATTTGAAAAGATGGTGGTTTTGTTTTTTCTTTTTTTTCCTACAGGATTCATCACTATTCAATACAACTTAGACAACTAATGCCAGCTGGAAGCTAATTATATTCAGCTGAACCTAATTATTCAAAACCCCTTAAGAGGGGAAGCTATTGCTATTAAGGACAGACAAGTGTATTGAGCTGAAAAGAGGATAGGATATTTTAAAGCCATATAGGTGTTGACCTACATTTGTTATGTGTTGTTACTATTCTTTCTCATTCTGAATGTGCTGTTAAAACCATGCTATGTTCATTATTTCCACATTTAAAAAAAAAAAAGTTACAGGATTTCCTTATAGACTCAGATTTAGCCATGATTTAAGTAGTGATTTGAAATAGGGATGTTAAAAGCAGCTTCATCTTCCAGCAGTTCTGGGCCTCCCTCCTGCCCAGCTGCTGGAGCCCAACCTGGGGACCTAGGGTCTCTACCTAGGCTGAGGGACACAGCTGCTGCTTTCCTGTTTGTAGGTACAACTAGTAGCAAATCTCAGCACATATTGCAGAGACACACAGAGACGTGCATGTGGGAGACTGCCACAGCCAGTCACACAGACTGCTGCAGACAAGGCACTGCCTTCAACAGCACCTATGTAGAGAACTCACACAGACACAGACAGACAAATCTCCCCTCCTCTTGGGCTGGCAGAGGCAGGAGATCACTAGTGCAGTTGCACACATGACACTCTTCAGGTTCACAAGCAGGTGCACGTTCATGGATTCCCCAAGGCACGTATGTCTGCTCAGCACCCCTGTCTATGACCCCTACTCACAGCCTGATCCAGTTTGGCGTTTGCTGCACACACAAAACATTTACACACTGCCCTCATCCCACAGACACCCCACACTTGTGGGTCCCCCAGATACCCGCATGGACCCCGTGCCTGCCTGATACTCTGGCCTGGACCTATGGCCCCCTACTCTCCAGCAGGTCCAGCTAAAGGTTTGTGAGTGACTCCACACATGCACCCTATGCACACCTGATCTGGGGAAGATACAAGCACTTGGCACCTGGGCTGTGTCCCATGATCCTGCTTCAGCTGCCAGTGTTGAGCCCCTTACTGGCTCACACCAGTCCCCTTAGTAGCTGATTTTTGGGACATGCACTGTTCCCGCCTCATGGCTGGAGGTTGAAGACCCCCATTGGCTCCAGTGGTCACTTGCTCTGAACCTCATAGTCACTACTCTGAACCTCATGAGCACATCATCCTTGCTATTATACTGGGTTTATGTTTGGTAGTGGCAGGGTTGCAAGGCCAGCCTCTGTGAGGAGAGGCCAGGGCTGCCTCGTGAACAGACACAGCTGGTTCCAGCCTGTTCCCAGGGCACAGCTGAGACTCTCAGCCAAGATGGAAGCTCCTCTGGGAAAATGTATTTTTAAAAGGGCAGACTGCTGCACTGCAGTGAAGAGTGAGAGGAAAAAAGTGTGAGAAAAAACGCTGCAAACACCAAGGTCAGAATAAAGGGGGTGGAGGAGGTGCTCCAGGCACCGGAGCAGGGATTGCCCTGCAGCCCATGGAAGAGACTGCGGTGGAGCAGGTATTTCATGGAAGTCTATGGAAGAAAATCCACCAAGAGCAGGTGTATATTCCCTGAAGTATCTGTGCCCATTAAAAACCCATGCTGGAGCAGGGCTATCCTGCAGGACCGCAGCTCATGGGGAGGACCCACTGTGGAGTAGGGGAAAAGTGTGAGGAGGAAGGAACAGCAGAGAGGAACTGTTATGGACTGACTACATCCCCTATTCTCCATCCACCTGCAGTGTTTGTGGGTGGAGGTGAGGATGTGGGAATAAAGGAGGGAAGTTGAGCTTGTGAAAAAGGGGGGAGTGGGAGAAAGCACTGTTAAATTTTCTTTGTTTCTCACTAGACAAATCTATTTTAATGGGCAATAAACCAATTTTCCCAAAGTTGAGTCTATTTTGCCTGTGAAGGTAATTGGTAATCAAACTCCCAGTCCTTATCTTTACCCATGAGCTTTTTCCATCTTATTTTTTCCCTGTCTTGTTGAGGAAGAGGAGTGAGGGAGTGGCTGGGTGGGCATATGGCAGCCAGCCAAGGTAACCCACGACAGTCATTAGGATGCTCCAGCACTGAAATGGAGTTTATGTTGTCTCTGTCCATCCTTGGAGTTTTTCGAGACCAAACAGGATAAAGCCTTGTGCAACCTGGCCTGACCTCATGGCTGATATTTAAGCAGGAAGTTGGACAAGGGGACTCCCTTTAGTCCGTTTCAACTTGAATTATTCCATATTTCTATGATAATCCATATTCTTCCTGATCAAAGCAAGCATCTGGTCAGGAAACATTAATAATAAGAGCAGAAATCACCCACAATTTAAGGAAAGTTCTGAAATCATTCAGTCATCCATGCCAGAAAAGCAAGAAGTATCTATAAGATTTGGCTGGAGATACAATTTTGTTAGAGGAATGTTTAAATCTTAGAATTTAATTTAAATCTGAGCTACAGGTTGTCTACCTACTACTCCAAAAAGGTGTCAAAAATACATCCGTAGTAGGAAAATGTGACTTCAGTGGCTCATCATGCCAGGCTACCAGTTTTATGGCTGGAATAGATATTATCTAGAAGGAAGAACACAAAGACAATTACAGACTATACTGAGTTTGTGTGGTGGAGTTTTTGGTAGTGGCAGAAGGGGCTACAGCGGTGGCCCCCTGAGTGAAGCTTCTCGAAAAGCTCTTCCAGCTCCAAGTTGGACCCACCTCTGGCCAAGGCCAAGCCAATTAGGGATGGTGGCCACGCCTCTGCGATAACATATTTAAGAAGGAAAACAGGAGAGGGGGGTTGGGACTTTGAGGATGAGTTATGAGAAGGACACCTATGAAAACACCGGGGTCAGTGGAAGGAAGGAGGAGGAAGGTGGGGAGTGTGTGTGCTGAACCAAAGACTCCTCTGTATCCCATGGTGAGAGGGCAGGGCTGCCCCCCTTGCTAACCATGGAGGTCACAGAACGAGCAGAGATTCACCTGCAGCCCGTGGAGGACCCCCGGGACTCTGTGGGATGAAGAGCCCCCGCTGTTGTAGCTCAGCGCTCGGAGGACTGCAACATGTGGAGGAGGTCCATGCCAGAGCATCTTGAGAAGAATGCATCCTGTGGGGAGAACTCATGACAGAGAAAGTTTGTGGAGGACTGTATCCTATAAGAGGGATGCCATGTAGAGCAGAGGGAAGAATGTAGAAGAGTGCTTTTTCCCTCCTTGATGGGAAGAAGTGGCAGAATGACTGCATCCCCCATCCCCTGCCCCTGTGCTGCTGAGGGAGGAGGTAGAGATTTGGGAACAAAACTGAGCCCAGGAAGAAGGGAGGGGTGGAGGTGGTGTTTTTAAGATACGGTAATGCTTCTCACCTTCCCATTCTGTCTGTTAGTGTTGTTGTTAGTGTTCTGAATTAAAGTGATGTCTTTTTTTTCTTCCTTTAACGAGCCTGTCTTTTGCCTGTGACCATAATCAATGAGATACCCCTCTCTGTCCTTATCTCCATTCCTGAGCCTTTTGTTTAATTTTTCTTCTTCCCAGTGCTGGGGAGGGAAGGGGTGAGTCAATGGCTGTGTGGTACTCAGTGGCCCTCTGGGGTAAAACCACAACACAAACCCAAACATAACACAAGCCACAGAAAATCTGCATACCCTCTAACAAAAGACATTTGATGTCACTGGGACCTCTGCATGGATGTTTGCAGAGAAGGACTGTCAGCTTCCAAAGCCCTTTTCTAAAACATAGTTGTCATAAATTGGGAAACCAACTAAACAAACACATCACAACAACCTACAGATCTTTGCTAGTCTGATATGTGAAAAAAATGCTTCTTGATCCTAGCTCTGAGGATCTAGGAAGGGTCTAAAGAGTTAATCCTCTACACAGTGCAGTTTCACATAGTTTTTAAAGTTACATAAAACAACTGTCTTCAGTGGCCTTTCCCAAGTGCTATGTAAAAGCTCTGCTATACCATGTTTTGAAGCCTTTCTGCCATCAGCTGTGCAGCATGTTCTGTACTGCTTCATCTTGTATCATATTAGTGTTCTTATATTTTTCTGATGCCAAGCAGTAGAAGACTGTATTTTTCAATCATTTTATATAAGAGAGCACTGCTCTACATGAACCTAGGTTCAGGACAGGGCTATATTCGAAGTAATATAAGGAGATCAAAGAAAGGTGATCTGATGCTTGATCTTATCTAGGCCTCATAATTATTTTTCATGTCTGGAAACTGTAGCTTACTTGAAATTGTAATGCTGATTTCACAGTTCAGTAAAAAAGGATATGCAAATTCTGGTAATAAAAGTTGCAGTAGAAAATTGCCACATCCTCCTAGTGTGTTAAAATCTTCTGGAATAAAATGGGAGGCATAAGTCAATGCAAGATGCACAAAGAACAGAAGGTTTATCTTAAATTGGTCTGAAAAAGTAATGATTAACTGCAATAGTCATCTATGAGACCTCTATTACCAGAAATTCATAAAAGAAGAAAAGGGAATTGTATTATTAGTTCAGTTATATGTTTTTCAGGTTTAAATTAATTTTCTGAATAATGTTAGAGAACTGAAGTTAAGCCTGCACTGAGACTCCTCTGAATTGTCAAGAATGCAAGGAGTTGACTTCAGCAGCAGCCAGCTATGTCCAGACCACACAGCCTTTTTACAGAGCTAAGTGACTTGGCTTGAAGAAGCACAGTCAAGCCTAGGAAAAGCATTCTTAACATGAATTAAATTGTAAATTTTTTACTCCATTACCATAAACTCTGAATATATACAGTAATGTTAACAAAATTCAGAGACTGCTTACTTGAGGGAAGGCAGTGGAGCTGCTTTCAGCATTACCTTGAAGATTTGTCATCACCAGAGCAGTCAAGAGCTATATGTGGTCCATCACATTCTTTTCTTGGATAGATTGTGAATGTCTGTGCTACTTTCTTCCTCTGAAAAATTAAAATGAGGGAGCTTAAACATGTTCAACTTAATATAGACAATTATGTATTATGTCTGATAAGGTATGGAAAATTTCTGTCAGACATGTTCATCAGAAGTATCTACATGGAAATTATCAAAGTTATATTAAGAAAAAAAAATGGGAGGCACAATAAATATAGTCTTCTCTGCAAGAATTTTTACATGGATGATATTGTGGCCTTATAAAAGAAAATAGATCTTTCTTACCTTACCCCCTTTCTTGATATAAAAACAATTTTAAGATTCCTTATCTTCTTTCACAAGTATCCTTGAGAATATGCAAAATAAAATGCATGGTACTTGCTATCAGAGAGTCATTCATGTGTGTTATCAATCAGCTGTTTCAGTGCCTTGCAGTGTGGCAGTTAATAACAGTCCGTAAATGTAGAGTCAGTAAATATAGGCATGAAATATAAAACTGCCTATAAATATGTAAATTGTCTCAAAAATTTAAAGTTGTTTGGCACCAAGGAGTTTTCAGTATGATGTTTCTGTTATTGCCCCTTCAGTTTAAAAGATCTAGTTTTTATCAAGGCTGTCAGACAGTAATATGGTTTTGTTAAATCTGTAAAATTACCAATTGCTGAAGTTAGGCATCTGAAATCTTAAACACTGAAAACAAATGTTAGAATACACAAAACTTTACAGTAAAACTAACAACATATTTCTTAAATATGAATTGGGGAATTTTGTATTAAAAAGTAAAATGCAGAGGATTTTAAAATACTGATAAGTAGCAAGCATAATGCTGATTCTCTGTACATCTCACCATGACATTGTCCTTCAGCCACTGCAAGAAATCCTACAAGCTCTTGTGGTTTTGTCCTTGTTCGTCAGGATTTACTGTGAAGATATCACCTGCATGACTGACAACAAAGCCACAAAATTTTCTAATGGAGGTATCTAATTTCTGAGATTTGAATATTCACAATCATTTTAACATAAATCTATGCTGAAAAGGTTGTACTTTGTGCTCTAGGTAGTAAGAGACAATGTCTCTTACTTCACTGAAATTTTGTGATAGTCCACCAAGAGATTCATACTAGAAAGTGAAATTCAATGGAGAGTCAGGTATATGACACTACCCTTCTCCCAAGTATACATCCACACTACTACATTAGGTTATTGTTTGGGCAATAGACAAAGATGTTTTTAATAATGATTCAAATCTGCATGTTTACAAAAAGAAAGAATTCTTTATTCTTTTCCCACCTTCAGATCACCCACATTGATGGGGACCTCATTATTCCTTCCATTTCATTTAAATTTACCCTCTAGTCATAATACCCATATCAATTACAAGAAGTGCCTGTGATGCTTTCAAGACCATTTAAGGCCCTTCTTTGGTAGAGTGGTGACATTCAACTTGTATGGGAAGCTGCTGCTTCTAAGGTCTGCCTTTTCTTGGTTGATATAAAAGGGCAGCAGAGGACTTGCTATTTAAAATTGTTTAAACAATCAGCAATAATAACTATAACATAGGTATATAATAGATATAGAAAACAGAGAAAAAGATCTCAGATTGGAGGGAAAAAGACCTGAGATTGGTCATACACTGAAACAATTATTAATAAGTGTGAAGATAGCTAGGAAAATCAAAAATCTTTTTTTATGACATAGAAAAAGCTTTTATACAGGAAGGAAGTGTCCAAACATGAGGTGCTCGATACATGTTGGTGAGATAAGCTTGCTACCCCATTCCGTTCTATTTTAGAGGAGAGTTTAGCATGGAGTTTCTTAAAGAAAACAACCACAGAGCTAGGAAAACAAGCAACATCAGAATGAGAAGAGAAATCTCTCTTATCCAGATCTGAATTATTCATTGCCTGCCGTTTGCTATTCTCCTTTAAAAATACTTCAGTCACTCTACTCTCACAGCCAGAAACACGGTGATTTAGCATCATATATGAGTGACTGAATAGAACCATAGATTTTAATAATGGATTATGCAAACTAACTAGTTCTTATCTATTAGCATAAAAATAATTCCTCTCAATCTCCAACTGTATTTCTTAAAAAAATAGAAAAATCCATGCGAAAACTGTTAACTTGAAAATCCATTATTTTAAATAAATGTTTCATGTGACAAACAGCTAAAATAGAGAGAAAATACAAGATAAAAGAGATTCAGGCTACTTGCTACAGGGTTCTATAAAATACTGCATGGGGTGACTCTGTATAGAACAGTTGCTTCATAGGTTTTGCTGGATCAGTTTTTTGGAGCAGACAACATCTGCCTTCTCAGTTCTTCAACTGTATAGTAACAATTCACCTAGAAACAATCCCTTAAGCTGCCCCAGATCTGATTGTCTTCATAAAGGTTTCCTTTGCATCATATCATTCTTCTACACGTTGCCGACTTCATGAGTGTGCAAATGTCAGTCATTGCATACACAGAACAACAGTTTTCAGCCAAATATGAACAGTGTCCTTCATATTCTCTATAGTCTTATTGTATCCAGATAGTGAATTAACACTATCTGGAGTAAAAACAGAGGTGAACTTCATTTAGAGCTACTTTGGTAAGAAAATATTTTTTCAAAAAATATTTAATATTCTATGGTCATACTGTCACCTATGGAAAACACTACATTGTTTCAGTAACCTCCAGGCTAAATAAAGTTTACTCAAGGTCATGGCCTTTAATGAGTTCCCTGGATATCCTTATTGAATATATTGAAATGTGTGCCTTACCTACAAACATAAATACTTCGTTATGAAGTAGAATTCCTCTTCTTAAATGATAAGGAAGGAAATTTAAGATCATCTTAAAATTTTTATAGTACACCATTCAGTTTTTTAGATTCTACCATCTTTTGTCTGATATTAAAGATCAAAAAACCAGAACAGTGCAATTGGGAATACAAATAATCTTTTTTTAATGAAGGGGCGATGCCTGAGGTGAAAAAATCAATCTCTACATTAAAACAGGAATTTTAACTCGTACTTTCATAAATATTTGACAGAAGAAAGCTTTTGCTATAAAGCAAAATACTGTTCAGTGGAATATTTAAATCTTTATAATGCATCATGAAATGTAGCAGTAGTCTCATAGCTTATACTTCATAAATATTTTGTTGAGTTCTTGAAATGTGGAAATATTAACTAAAATGAATGTCTAGAACTAAACTCCACCTTGACATTTAAGCGTTTTCTGGAAAAACTATTTCTGTTGCCGACTCTCCAGAAGTCTCAGGAAAACTCATAGATGTAATTTCTAGCTGTTGAAATTAAGCAGACAGTAATTTTTGTAATTGTAAGAGTTGATTTTTATGTCTATTAATGTTTCCAATGTTAACAGCCATCAAAAGTTTTGAATATTAGTCAGTACAATGGAGATGATCAAATGGAAATTAGATTACTAAATATGTAGAAATTACTTATTAGTAATGTAAAAAATAATGATCAGTGTGGTCACATCTGACCTCGGTAGCAATTATATTGAATCAAAATGTACATCAGTGTTGCAATGCTTGATATTACAGGCAGCCTTTTTTTTTTTTCCTCAAGGAAAATATAAGGTTTTTTTCTCCTCTTATTTAGTATTTATTTTTCTGGTATCTTATAATCTTTTGCTACTAATTATTAACAATAATCCAAATCTAGCTTGTTAAACATGCACTGTAAAATGTTATATTCTACTTTGTTGTCAAATGCCCCAACAGAATGTTTCAGCCCATAACTATAAAATATCTAATGTTTCCAAATACGGTTATTTTCTGCTACCAGCATGTACAGTAGAAATTATCATCATCACTTCTTCCTTCAGGGATGCTGAACCTGTCCTAAAAATCAAACTTCTGAACATTGATATCTTCACTGGGATATTGCATTAAAATCAACAATGGAGTTGCCCCACAATGGTAACTTTTCCTTTAGTTTAGCGAGCTATAAAGATGTATTTAAAATCATGCCTATATTCTTAGGTCTTATAAATGACAGAATAGAAATGGTCACCATCCAGTTATTTATTGTATATCCTTTGCACTGGTTGCAGCCTGTTATAAGGTTTTTCAATCACTTGCTGGCTGAGGAGGCAATGCTCATTCCCTCTTGTGTGATAAATGTAACTAAAATTGAGAGAAAGGCAAAAGAAATGCTTTGAAACGATCAGGAAAAAAGGGAACTTTGTTTCTAAATGTCTACTTCTGCAGACAATAGATGTTGGAATGTGAGGATTATAAACCCCAGAAGCATTATGCTTTTTTTATTTTGGTCTTTTAATTTCCCTTAATTTTTGTTCTATCATGCAGGAAGAAGAGTGGAAAACTTGGAGATATGTGTATTAGGGTGACGTCCATGGGGGATTCTTATCTTTTATCAATATGTTAAGAATTCTAATTCAGTACCGTTATTAAGACTTGTCTTAAAAAAACCCAAAACAATTCAAAACTAAACCAAAAAAACCAACCAAGCAAAAAACTCAGGCTATTCTTTTTGCTAGGAAGTACCAGAAGCAAAGTTCTTCCCTTCCCTGAATCCACTGCAAAGAACTGTCCAGCCATTTGCTTTTAAATTTACCAGCACTATAGCTGATTTTAGGTTGGAGAAACTCATATATGGGATCTTTCAATTAACATGAACAGCACACTGTGAAAATCTTTAATTTGTTTAGTGTTCTATAGCATTTCCTGATTTGTCTAAAGTCTTCTGAAAAGAAAATGAAGATAGGAGCCACGGATACTCTATATTTTTTTTATTGCAATTTTCTGTGACACACCTTTTTGAAAGCTTCTTGTTTATTTCAGTTACCAGTTTCCAAACCAGATGAAGTTCAGAGTTCAAATTTCTCTGACACTTAGACTGTTAGTTCATTTCTTTATTTGTGCTTCTTTTTTTTTTTTTTTTTTTTATGCCCTCAGAGGCAAAGTTGATTCCCTAAAAAAATGCTTGTCTAGCTCTACTTCTTGGAAAAATATTTGGAACTCTTCATGAGATTATCAATTTTTTTATTTCTTATTTATTTTTAGCAGCATTCCTAATGAAGTATGTTTTCTAAACTTTCAGAACTTGGTCCTACATCAGTAAGTTGACATGTTAATAAGAACAAAAATACTCTCTGTTAAATGTGAGTTTGTTTTCCTTCCTTCCTTCCTTCCTTCCTTCCTTCCTTCCTTCCTTCCTTCCTTCCTTCCTTCCTTCCTTCCTTCCTTCCTTCCTTCCTTCCTTCCTTCCTTCCCTTCCTTCCTTCCTTCCTCTTTCTTTCTTTCTTTCTTCCTTTCTTTCTTTCTTTCTTTCTTTCTTTCTTTCTTTCTTTCTTCTTTCTTTCTTTCTTTCTTTCTTTCTTTCTTTCTTTCTTTCTTTCTTTCTTCTTTCTTTCTTTCTTTCTTTTCTTCTTTCTTTCTTCTTTCTTTCTTCTTTCTTTCTTTCTTTCTTTCTTTCTTTCTTTCTTTCTTTCTTTCTTTCTTTCTTTCTTTTTCTAAAAAAATGACATTCTGTGTCCAAACCAACACCACATTTAGCAATTACATATACTTACCTGTGTCTGCTCTACTTTAAATTCTTTTTTTGATAATGTCTGCCAGGGTCTTCACAGTACAGGAGAGATGAAGAAAAGTCAATGCATAAACAGTCTGCATGTGACTATCGTATTGTTACCGTAAAAGCCAGCAGAGGAACTCTCTAAGACTCATTTTGGAATTTTAGAAAGCAGGCATTCTTTATTGCAGCACTGGGCGCACACACGAATAGCTTCGCAAAGGTGAGCGTGCCCCAGACCTATAAGCGGCAGCTCAGATACAGTGAGATTATGCATATTCATAACTTTTCCAAGAAATGAGTTACATATGCATTAGACTTCCTGGAACTAATTACAATATCTGCATCTTAATTACGCATGCACTTTCTTGCTGGGTGGTGGTCTCAAGGGGTCGCTGGTGGTCATTGGTAGTCTTCCTCACTGTGTCTGCTGGTTGACCTCAGTGCTCATGCATGCTCACAAAGGTCTGTTTAGGAGGTGTTGTGCAGCTGTGTTGTGTCTTGAGCTGGTTTGTTTTAATTTGTCCCGTCCTTGTTCCTGTTATCTTCAAGATTAGATCCCAACTGTCTTATTTATTATTGTCTTATCTTCAACCCCCTTCCTTCTTCACGAAAGCACCAACCTTCATCTGTGTCTGCACATACAAGAAGCTACATTAACACTGACCTAATTTATTCTCAGTAAAAAATGTTTAGCAAGATGAAAAAGCAAAATGAAAAAAAAATGTTAGCAAGATGTTCTGGCTTACAGTATTAAGTGTGTTAAGAGACATAGCGCTTAGGGATATGGTGTAGTTGGGAACTGTCAGTGCTAGGTTAATGGTTGGACTAGATGATCTTCAAGGTCCTTTCCAACCTAGATGATTCTGTGATTCTGTAAGAGAGGAGGGAAGTTGCATTGGCAAGCAGTGCCATGTGCTGGCATGAAATTACGTTCCTGGATTTGCACCACCACTGGAAGGAATGTAAACCTTGGTACACTGCTTGTCGTGATACAACAAAGGATTACTGAGGAAGAGACTGGGCTTCAGTTACCCTTGTAAGGTGAATATGTCTTCAACAATTTCTGCACTTCTTCCCAGCAAGGCTCCTGCAAGAGTTCTGTGAAGATGCTCTCATTTTCCCCTTTTCTTGCTTATAGGTAGCCTACATTGACCAGTCTCTTAGTTATACTATCAGACTTGGCAGGGTTAATAGATTTCCGTTGTGTTTGGGGTTTCAATGCAGTTTATTCTATGTCAAAATTTGATTCACTTTTGTGCATGGAAATCTACAGCTTCTAGTATCAATCTAATATCAATCATGTGCTTTGACACAAGTTTACGGAGGGAAGAAAGTCATATAAGAACATATCTAGAAAAGTCAGGGATAAGGTCTAAGATGAAACTGAAAATTCAAATATCTATATCTAAAGGTATACAACATATTTACTTCTTTGGAACAGCACTTAGACATAAGTAACATCACAACCATCAGTGAAACTTCATTGGTTCCTGCAGATGAAATTTAAGAATATTTATCTGATATTTTATTAAATTAGTGTGAGATAAACATTTCAAAATACCTGTTTCTTAGGTTTGAGTGAAGCAGAAATCCTGCATAAGCAGCCTTTTCCATTTATCAGTTTCCTGACTGTGCAAAAAAAAAAAAAAAAAAAAAAATCAGATTTGAAAGAGTATAACCAAAACAATTTCAGACTGAACTGGAGTATTATTAATTCATTCATCAATTTTTATATAAGAAACTTTCCGGTACTCATTCAGCGAATAGTTTTAATGATTTTAATGACTACAATGAGAAATTTGAAATTTCAGATAAGCTTTTGAATTATTATCAAGATTTATCAATGTCTTTCAGCTAGTTGTATTTCAATAGGCTATGTCAACCAGTTGGTATACCAGCTGAAGATATTTGACTCACTGAGGATCTAGGTTATTGATTGGGCCAGAGCAAATACATCTATCTTCTTCTGATGTAGGTTGACTAGAAGAGAATTTTGAAATTCCAGACAAAACAAACTATCTTAAATTTGGAAAAATACGCACAAACACACACACAAAACCCAACTCCACTCCCACCCCCCAATTCTTATATTTAAAGGGGAGAGGACAGAAATAAACATTCCATAACAAATTTGTCCAGAAGTTGGGTCTTGAATTGAATCACAACTGAAGTGAGTCATCACAGTAAAAATGAAAACAGGAAGATGAAATATATGATTGTAAGATATCTTCCTGATGGACATTTTTCCCTCATTTGTGAGAACACATGAAGGATAAGGAAAATCAGAATGTTTTGTTTCCTGGAATTTCCTAAGGAATGGCCTTAGGAAAATGCTGGTAGGAGCTATGTCTCTGTCTATTCACAGAATAGGTTTCAGATATGGCCTTTCAAAGTTGTAGATGACTGAAATTGTTGCTGAAATGTATTCCTTGTTATTATTAAGAAAGTGTTATTTAGAGCTCCATGAATAGATGAGAACAAGAGAAAAAAGCCCTAAGGACAGATTCTAGGCACATGTAAATTAGTATATTTCCATTGTCCTTAATGAGATTAGACCAATTTACACCAGCTGAGGATCTGTTCAACGTTACATTAACATAAACTGATGATGCATTTACAAGTTTAGTAAGTTTAATACTGCTTCAGAGTTAAATTTTCTTCTTGTTCACTAGCATGTTTCCTATGTTCTTTAAGAGAGAATAATTTTTATTCTTATTTCCAGACTTGTTCAACCCCAGAGCCTTTCTTACTATAGATGTATGTATTTTTAGTATGATATTGAAGCCGAGGGGCTTAACTTAATTACATGATCATGTGCTAGGTCATTGTCCTTTTCCTTTAGCGTAATCGTATTTTCATAACTAATTTACACTAGCAACTGTGTAGCTGCATACATGTTAAAGATTGACTGTTTTGTAAGTGAATTTCTTAATACCTAAAAGAAAGACAAAAAGCTGTTAAAGTATAAATCATTAAATTTGTTGACTTCTTTGTGTCTACAGGGGCAAGACAATCTCTTTTCAATTGCCTTGCAGATCACCATGGGAGGACATCTTATGCTTTGGACAGTAGAATATTGCACAAGAGATTTTTGATATTGCTATAGGAGAAAAGCAAATAGATATATTTTAAAAATGGCCAGACATAGAAAGAATAGGTAATCTCACTCTAAATATGGATAACAGTCTTGTCTGTACATTTAAAAACAGAAAGAAAGACTACCAATTTTATGTAGATTCCCAGATTTAAAGTGTCCTGCCAAACCTATTTCCTAAGTGAGCCAGGGATCACTTAGGTAATTTCAATATGTGAATAGCACTGCGGGGTGGTCTATGAAAAGCTATATTTATTTTATACTCTGAGATTACCAAAGACTTCCAATGTTTACAGCACGTCGTGTAAATTATTGTTTCTTGCCTGTGGCTTTCAATCTTTCTAATGGTTTAGAGAACAATTGAAGCATAATCTATTTTTGAAAACATTAGTAACAGAGTTAAGATTCAGAATATATATCTTATATTCAACTGACTGTACTGATTGAGAAATAATGCTTATAAACATTTTGTCAGTGTAAATAAACAAATGTTTAATCAAAAGCAATTGCTGTGTTGTGCAGTTAAAAACATCACATAAGCTTTTCTCAAGTTGTATTATATATCCATATATAAAAAAACTGACAAATTTAAATTTGTGGCACACTTTGAATTCCTAAGCATCTTCTCTTTCAAAACCTTTGTTCAAACTGCATGCTGTGCAATTCCTCCAATGTCTCTGTACTCTCAGAAGAATGAACAGGATAAATACATAGATCAAAAAGGGGGCACACTGCTCTCCAGAGAGCAATTAGTGATCATTTGCATAGTCTCTACAATTCAAATGCGAAATAAAAGCCATGTGTCCCAACTGATGGTTGAATTCTGCTCTATCATTTCACAGAGGAAATGATAGCAAAACACGATTTCCCAGAAGAAGAGAAAGCCTTACTTTGAACAGCTTCACATTTGAGCATATTACTTCTAATATTCTATGCATACCTGCATTTCAGGGATATCGTAGTTTTCAACACTTTATTAGTGACAACAGACAAGTTTCCACTTGCATCTGTTTTTAACCTTTACATTTCCTTACAGGGCAGCCTGGCTCCTGATTCTTCCTAACAGTGAAATTATTCATATTTTAATAAAAAGATTTTATATCTTAAGATTCCAGTTTAAAAAGCATCAATATTAGACAGGGAGTAGGAACATTTTTAGAAGATGAGCAAATGAGTTTTACATTTCAGGAAAATTTATAGGATTGTGTGTTGTGGTATTTGCATATTTTGTGATGAAGAAAAGACTGAACACAAATCATGGTATGCAGGCAGCAATTTTTATATATTTGCTTGAAACTGAGCTCCAGTGTAAACTCAACATTAAAATCGTGTCTGCTTCATGAAGTGACATACTGAATATGTAATTTTCATAAGATGAATTATTTTTACCAGTCCATAGGAAATTTTAAATTATAACATCTGATCTGCCATCTAGATCAGGTATTTGAGATAACTTTAAAGAATCTGCATTTTAAATAGAAAGGTACACCGTAAGTCTGATTTACTTTTAATTTACTGCAGAAGATACTAATCCAGTATATTACATGACTTCATTTTTACCAATACAAGATTTTTTGTGTGCTGATTTTGGCTAGGACAGAATTAATTTTCTTTATAGTAGCTAGTATGGGGCTATGGTTTGGATTTGTGATGAAAACACTGTTGACAATACAGAGATGTTTTTGTTACTGCTGAGCAGTGATTACACAGCGTCAAGGCCTTTTCTGCTTCTCACACCACCCCACCAGCAAGTAGGTTGGGGGTGCACAAGAAATTTGGAGGGGACATAGCTGGGACAGCTGACTCCAACTGACCAAAGGGATATTCCATACCATAGGACACCATGCTCAGCATATAAACCTGGGGGAAGAAGGAGATGTTCCGAGCGCTGGTGTTTTGTCAAGTGACCATTATGCGTGATGGAGCCCTGCTTTTGGAGGTGGCTGAACACCTGCCTGGTTATGGGAATTAGTGAATTAATGCATTCTTTTGCTTTGCTTGCGTGTGTAGCTTTTGCTTTATCTATTAAACTGTCTTTATCTCAACCCATGACTTTTCTTACTTTTACTCTTCCAAATCTCTCCTCCAATCCACTGTGGGGGAGTGAGCAAGTGGCTGTGTGGGGCTTAGTTGCCGCCAGGGGTTAAACCACGGCATATGTAAATGAGGTATATGTTATAAAGATAAAACTCAATGTCAAGAAGCACGGTTTCTAGATTAGTCTATTCTGATAAAAGAAAAATAATTTTCAAAACTAAAACTGCCAGTCTTTGTTGGAAGAAAATTCCAGTTTTATTTCAGGTGTCCAGTTCACTGACAATTATATAACTAGTGCCTTGACTACAGATGCTTGGTGTTTATGTTTCCTGAACAAGATCCAATTAAAAGCTTACCATCTGCCATAAATCTTTGTCTCCATACAGCTTTCAATGCAAGTGACATGCATTAGCATTCAGTCTTAGCCTATCTTTCATTCACTGTTGTCAAGTTTTCCAGACATTCCTTTACTAGGAATTTTTCAAATACCCCAAGAGTTTGTTTGTCTCTTTGGTTGGTTAGTTTGTTTGGTCGGGGTTTTTTTGCTATAGACAGAGGTTTTGGAATATAAATCAGTTACTATCAAGAAACATTGATAATCCCACTGTAAATTTAGCAGATTTGGGGGCCAGCTCAGGGAACACTTAGTGATGTAGAAAATTTTGACATTTATTTTCTTTCTGTCTGTTTGACATCTTTTTCTATCTGTTTGACACTTCAGATATGGAAGTGTGGAAGATGTTTTGTAAATAATTTTAATACTCAGGGAACACTTAGTGATGTAGAAAAGTTTGACATAAATTCCAAAAGCTGGAGCATTCATTCTTTTTCTACAAATATTTTTTTTTGTTGTTTGAAATCAGGGTATGAATTTATATTTGGTCTCCGGAGTAAACTAGATTCTTTTGGTTAAGTTAAACACATCAAAGATTCTAGTGTCATCCTATGGTGTCTGTAGGACTGACAGATATCTCAGAGGAGCTACAAGAGTTCAAAACCCTTCTTGGAAGGCAGCTGGAATGAGACAGCTTCCCTTTTGACATCCATGTAGCACCAGATGCCCACCCACAGAAAATGGAATCATTTTGTAGGTGATGCTTCAGGGTGATCACAAACCCTAAGGTAGAGCTGACTATGTTGTCTGAACTCCATTGACTGTAATGGGTATTACGCTGTGATTTCTGCTCAGATTGGAGATTCATAAATTGTAACCTCTAGAATGAGTAGACACTTTCAGGTATTTTCTTTGGTGAACTTGAGTAAAATATATTGGGTTTTTTCTATGTTGGCCGACAAATTGTAATATTCTTCACAATCTAAAATTTTTTTCCTGTAAATGCCGGGAAGGCTTGAATTATTCTTTTCTTGGAGAACGGTTTGTAATTTCCTTCTTCCATACCCCCATGTTATTTGCCTCAAAGAAAAGACAGATAATGCAATATAAACCAAAGCCATGACTGCAAGAGTGTTTAATTGTAAGTCAACTCTTAAGAATAAATTGTGTTCCTAGGATAGTACTTAATTACTGAAATTTAAATTTAAAAGAAACAAGACCAGAATGAATGAAATGAGTAAGAAATGCATATCCACTCTGAATCTGAATATGTGTCCACTTATTAATATTACTAAGCATACCAAAGCATCTTAGATGTTTCAGAAGAAAATATCTTAACACAGAGGTATGGCTGGATGCAAAAAAAGACATTGAAAGTTCAAGGGCTCAAGTCTACAAAACACATTATTTAGGTTCCTGGATCATGGAGTAGAATCCCAAATCTGTTATCAGCAGTACTATTTCTAAAATGACAAAATTAGTATTAGACATTCCAAAGAAGATCTCAAATAATATCCTGGGAGAGGGATGACTGCAGGGACTTTTCTTCCTTAACACCTTGAGGATGAGGCCGTGGCTTGCCCAGAATAGTCCTTCATTGCTCATGAACATTGGTTATGGAACTTTGATTAGCCTGAGCATCCTTCACTGGTCAGTTCTGCTGGCCTAACGAAAAGCAGTCCCAACTAGGCAAAGGCTCCAGTCCTAAAACTATTATCACATATAAATGTACTATAAAGAATCATGTCCTGTGGCAGAAAGGTACAGAGTAGATGACCCAACACATGTTTCCTGTCCCTAATTTCTTTACTTCTATAATACAGATAGTGAGCACTGTGTGAAAAAAAAATAAAAATGTTTAGCTGTAACAAATCATTGAGAAGAAAAATCTGAAGGTATAGCTCCACAAACACTTTTATTCACTTATGGTTCTTCTGACATGCTGAGAAATGTTGATAGATATGTGTGCACACATATATACACTCCTCCCCCCATCCCTTAGTACTTGATTTCCATAAAAGTGCAATGAGACTGAATATTTCCAGAGCAATTCACCTGATTGGCATCTGAAATTTTGGGAATTTTACTTTCTTAGAAATGTAAGGCACCTGGCTTAGAAAGTAAAGAGGTAATCATACTTTTTAAAGTGCATTTAGTAAAGACTGTTAGTGTAAAATAGGCTAGAAAGTTATTCTTCACGATTAGCTATTCAGTACACAAGGTCTTGCTTCATATGTCCTGAAGGTAGCATGCACAGTGTGACTCCATTTGTTTTTAATAAATCCAAATTATAATTTTGTAATTATTCACACTGAGATCAAATCTTGGGATGGAGTAATTTTTCTCTGTGTCCTTTACTAAATTTGATGGCTAAGTTTTTTTGCCTTCCTCAAACCTCAAATATTACTCCAACTGACATATGCTTTCCTTCAGTGCTTTGCCTGTAGCAGAAATATATAGTATTGCCCTGGCCTTGGCAATTTAATTGTCAGAAATCTATTTTCTTAGTCTGTGTTGCTGTAGTTTTATTTCCCATAAATACAAACCTTTATCTGGAGTAATGTACATAACTTCTTTAGTATGCTGCTAGGATACCCTATTGGTATAATTCATAATAGCTGTAAGCAAGTTTAATTCTCAAGGTAATCTCCAATGCTATTTGACTTACATGACACACTAAATCACTAATTTATTTCTATACTGTTATTTATATATTTTTTAAGTGCATCTGCTCATATATTTTAGAAATTTTATATTCAGTTGGAATAATTTTACCCCTGTTCTATAGAAACTAAACACTAAAATGTGACTAAATTGACCTAAATTACTCTTTAAATTGTATGCAGAAAGCTTTGATGCTCTGACAGAAATGTTTAATATAAAAATGTTTTACTTGTTAATTTAAACAGCAATAATCTTGAACTAAGAATATTCAAGTTGCCTGATTTTTTTTCACATGGTATTCTTCTGTCCAATTTAAACCTTATATTTAGTTCCACTTTTTAGTGAGTAAAGTGGAAAGGACTCTCTGCAAGACAATAGCTAGATAAGAGTACCCTGCTGAGAGCGTAATAGAGAGACAAAAAATTGCTACAATGTATTTTCAGTACCTATCTTTTTTCTTAGAATTAAGGGCTAGAGTGGCATAATGGATCTTTAATCCCGAAATTTGACAAAGAATTCCCTAGCTGCAAAAGAGCAGACAACTGTTGCCCTCTGGGTCTCCCCTGTAATAAGCTAGTCTTTTCCACTGAAGTACTGTACCATACAACTGTAAAAAATGTTTTATTGAACTCTCAGTTTCTGATCCTTCCTCCTCAAAAGTCCATCTACTTTGTTTAGTTGTTTACTTTTATTTAACCATGGCCCATTACAAATATAAAATATTTGCATATACAAATATGTAAAATATATAAATATATGTGTGTGCATAACATACATAAATGGTACTAGGAGCTAAACATTAGGTCTGCTTCTCATCCATCTATATGCCTAACCATTGGGCTATGAAGTTAGACCCCTATTAACTGAAATAACCTTATTAAATTATTTTAATGTACATAGCATTATTTTTTCTGTCATAGTTTGCTTTCATATTTGAGAATATTGACTTTGTAATTATAATTTCCTAATCTGTATGTTTACCTTTGTTTACAATGCCTTTTTTCTATTTTTTCCAATTACTTTTTTTTTCTGCTATATAGGTGAACTTTCTTGCATAATTTCAATCAGCAGTTCTTTCGAATTACTATAGATAGGTAATATGTTCCATTGAATTCTAGTGAAAAATGTAGATGTGCAGTTTTGGTTATTGCATGCTTATTTTACAATAAGAATGTGAAGTTGGAAAAATCAAAAAATCACACAATGCCTTAGTAAGGAAAATACTATAGTGACTTTTACATTATTTGCTATAATGCAGATTATATCAAACAACTCCAAGGTACAATCTTCTCCCTAGCTGCTTTTTTTGAATAATCAAGTTTTTTTAAAATAAACTTATAGACATGCTCCTAATGACACACAGTCCAAATGTATAAAACATGCTTTGCAAGACTCTTCATTTTCATCTATTCCTTCTCAAGTGATCTGTAGTCATTTTGATCATATTTATACAATCACCATAACTCACCCAATCTATGTCTTTTCTTTTTTACTTCATTTATTTCATCTGCAATTTTTTCCTTACTTTCTCCTCATTTCTGTTTTATGACTTTTTTAACACCTGATAAATGAATGCTTGTGCAATTGTGTGCAGATTGGTAGTCTATTGATTCTGCTGAATGAGGATAGTACTGATGAGGAACTAAGTATGGGTGTTTGCAACTCTTTAAGATTTCCCAAAACATGTGACAAATACGGGTTCTGGAATGATTCTGTTCAAGATGTCAATTTCTGCATTGAAAAGTCAGTTGGTCTTCATTGCTTTTTCATATTGCAGATGAGGACCACAAAGTCTGTAGAAAGGCATCATCTAACAGTTCTCTTTGGAAGAAGACATTTTATTTAGTCTTGGTTCTTGTTTTGTTTTGTTTTGTTTTGTTTTGTTTTGTTTTGTTTTGTTTTTTTCCTTCATGTTTTCTCCTCCCTCTCCCAGACAGGGTTTTGCAGAAAGAAAGAAAAAAATGTGTAGTAAAAAATGAACTGTAGTGAAAAGAGAAACAAACTCCAGGAATGACCAAAAATGAATACAACAATAGCTTTCAATGAAAGGATAAAAATTCCAGACAGGGAAAACAAGCTCATTTAAAAGTATGGCTACACAGAATGTGTGTTCCTATACACGGTAGAGATGAAAACTGCATAGTTCTAGAGATTAAATAAAAACCAATTTAGATTAAGAAGTAGGTTAAATACAGACACAGGTAGGAAATAAAAGAAGGAAGGAATCTTTAAGTTAGAATTTTAAAAATATTTCAGATGCACAAACTTTCAGTGTTTTATCTTAAATTTCTTTCACTGCATATATTTCTTTTGGTAAAAGTCTAATACCAGGAAATTTTATTGGATCAATTCGGCCTTTAATGCCATGCCACATCCATCTCATACATACAGATGATTTATATTCTACCTAATCTGAGACCTTAAAGGCTCACAGACTTCTGTAGTAACTTTTAATCAGCCAATTCTATTCTTGGATTTTAAGGACTTTTTCTTATGCACAGTCACAAACATCAAATGCAAGGAAGTTTTAAATTTAAAAAAAGTTTTCAGGGTCATGTGACACTTTAAGACATAACTAGATTAAAAAAACCCAACAAACAAACACCTCCCTACTTTTCCCTGAGAAAAGTCAAGGGATAGCAAAGATATTTCAACCTATGCCCATATCAGCATCTGTCATCACTGGCAAATGGGCACATGGGCTGAATACTCAAATGAAGTTTTATCTGCATTGCAGATGGCACTTTCTTATACAGTGGAACACATGTAACTTAATTCCAACAGTCTCAGAGAATTAAACTGAATGGAGCACAATGTTGCCACCTTGTTAGTTATTATTTGCTCTTCAACACTGAAAATTTGATGAAGATGTAGACACAGCAAGTGTGCTTGGCTAATAGGTGTATCTTCAGATCTCCTAACAGATGCAGTGAGATATTTAGTTTCTGCCTGAACATTCTGAGACAAAGAGAAAGGATGCTGGAAAAGTTCTCCAAAACATAAAACTCCAGTGACTTTCTGGCCTACAGTGAATCTTACCATCTGGCCTATATGGACATTCATCTGCATGTACCACCTCTCTTTTGGACACACAGCTTTATATCATGTTATTATTCTGTTTAACTCTGTCAAATTTGTAGAAAGAGTTCACAGAAAGAAAGGCTTTCTTATGTATTTTTCCTATAGCCATCTTAATGTTGGCATTTTTTATTGGTTTTGAAACACAGCCAATGATTGTCAATATATTTTGATTTTATAGAGGTAATTTTTTATACTTAACCTCCTCTGTTTAATGATTGCATGCACTGAGATTGAAAAGTACTTTGTCATAATTAGCAGCTAGTGTCTCTGCCAGAGTGGGAAGTCCATGTACCAGGAAAATAGAGACATTAATGAAAAAAATCAGGACCTCTTAGGAAAGAAGAATGAGTTGGACACTACAGAAAAATACATAGCTCATCATTGTTCTGCAACTGGACTGAATTAATTTTCTAATTAGAAGTCAAAAACATTGTTTGAAGCAAATACTCTTGGAAGTACCATTGCATAATTATGATTAGATTCTTAGAAGTACTTAAGCTGAATTTTGTGACACTTGATGACAAACACCTTTGAAAATTCAGTTTATCCATGAAATGGAAAAGTAGTCTGCAGTGACCATGAGACATTTTCATGTACCTAGAATACCTTGAAACCACAGAAGACTATTATTTCCCTAATCTGCACAAGTTGTTGGGTGGAATCTCTAGGAAAGCAAGGCGATTATCCATGAAGAAACATAGTTTATAAGTTTTCCTCTGGAATATGCATATATGAAGTACAAGTTAAACATTGTTTTCATGTATGAAACCAGTAATTTGGGTTATTTATATCAATGATGGAAGTACTTAACTGATATAATTCCAAAGACAATGGAAAATGTTCCATTTTTTTACACTTTGACCTTTTCATGGCATGTTGACACTACTGTAGGGGCTTCTGACCTTTGCATATATCCCTATTTTTTTAATAATTACTATTTACTATCTTTAACTCTTAAAGAAAAAAGTTAATAAGTGATTTTACTTTTACACCTAATTTAAAGAAAATTTTATTAAGATCCACCTAGTTTAATACTGTAAACTATAGATAAATTTCAATCAAAAGAGCAGTTAATCACAAATGCTAAAAGTGGAGATGACATTACAGCCATTAATAAATTACTCAAATACTTCACATCAACATAAATATGCTAAAATTTTGAGCCATAATTAGACATGAGAATGCAATTTATGACAAGGCTACGCCAAGTTAAAAAGTTTTCATTCCAACCAGACCTACTGTCTTGTATCCTAAATCCAAAATGTCACTATAAATTAGTTACTGTTGCAACATAAAATAGAAGATTCTAGCTTCAGGTGAACCATTAAATATGCATCTTCCAACTTTAAAAAAGACATTTCAAAATGAAAAATTGTTGGCTCCAACTTTTTCAATTTTTATGTTGTATTAGGTGCCAGAAATGTCTTTGAAAATGATAGCCTCTGGGTAAAGCAGAATGTATACAAACTGCTTCATTTTACATCTCAGTAGACTAAGCTGACTGCATTAATCGACTGGAGGCAGTCATCATGTAGTCAAATAGACACCTTCTAGCTGACCTTGCATATTTTTGTTACTAATGGACTTAAGGTTTTCTGAAATGATGTTAATCCTCGTTAAGAGTGATGCAGGTCATACTGTACAGCATTGCAAGTCTGCATCCCAGGTTGCAAAGTCAGGGGAAAAAGGAAAATAGTATCTCAAATTATTAACATCTCTAGGTTTTACTGTAGGCAGAAGACGTTTCATTGGTATTCTTTGTCTCATCAGTCCTAGAATCAGCGCACATTTCAAGTTTATTTCTACTCCCTCTCAGAAAACAACACCTGTAGCAAAGTAAGGAAATATGCACTGCTTTTCCACCTGTCAGAATAAATGAATGACATAAAATTAATATTTCAAGAGGCATTCAGTGGCTTACCCATGTATATTTATATGGTGTTTCCCATTGTTGATGAGATGAATAAACAATTGTCCCCTTCATTCTTGTTTCTTGCCAAATACATGCTTCAAGCACCTGAACTCCCTAAATTTTGGGGGACTGCCTTAAATTTATCTTTTTCCAGGTTTTATTTTTGCATATATCCATAACTATGCCATCCACCAAACACTTAAATTTGATGGTTTCCTTTTTTTTTTCTGTATTTCTTTGTGTTTGCACTGCTTTTTTACATTTCTTTCTTTTTTCCTTGTGTCATCTTTCTCTATTTTTAGTCTGACTTTATCTGTTTTTGTAATTCTCTTTCTATACATTCTTCGCTATTGGCTGTTTTTCCTCTTTCTTATACTTGTCTCTATTCTTAAATTTTTATTTTTTTATTTCTTTTGTTGTTAGATATTCTGCCGTATTATTTTTTCTCTATATATCTTTCTTTATCTCCCCTTTTAGTATTTTTTTTTACTTTACATGTGGTGCTATTCTAACAACAATAAATCATTGCCATACTTTATTTCACATAAATTAAAAAAACTTTAAAAATGCATTGCTTTCAGAAGAAGAATGCTAGGCCTATTGGCAATATTATGCAATTTTTCGGAGAGTTACTGGTCAAGGAAAATTATTAGAATAATCTAAGATACTGTGTGCTTTAGTACATTTTGTATCTCTTCACTGTCATTGCTGCCAGAAAGACGAATTAAAACCAATAAAATCTAAATGTTAATATATACTCATAGTTTAGCTAGAGAATTTAAGAGCTGTCCAGAAAACTTGGATAACACTAAAATGTTTAAAGGTGGAAAATGAACCAGATTTTACTGTCCTTGTCGGTCTGGTGCTGAACTATTGTGACTTATGTTAAGATTCAGCTATACGAATAATGATATTTCTTTGTTGTCTGTTTTGACAGGTCTTCTGAAGGACTATCTAATTTCTTTTTCTTATTAATATAATGTGATACTTTCATTATGAAACCAATTTTCAAAAAGATTATCAAACTTTTGCTTCTTTCTGTAACTTCTATCAACTGCTTCATTTTTGTTAATTAGACCAAGAGAAACCAGTTGTAGTAATATTCATTATTTTATTTTTGGTTATCAGTGATGTTCCTTACAAAATTCTAACCCATGTGTAGGTATCTTCTTTATTTGTGAAATCCTAGCTCCGCTGACATCAACTTGACCTCAAAGAAGCCAGAATTATACCCATTTTGTTTGGGTGTTTGAAGAACATCACTCATACACCAGTGCTGGCAACACTTTCTAATGTATGCTTTCCATATATCTGCATTGTTTTCTCATTATATCCTCTAAGAGAAAACTCTAAAACATCATCAGTTCAACAAAAATAATCTGGTTTGGGTTGAGAAATAAATCAGATTCAAACTTTTGCGGGTGTTTCTAAATTGTTTTGAAGTTTTCATGTATAAGTTTTGCTTACATTACAGTCAAGTACCAGAGAGTTTATAATTTTTTGCCCACTTCTTGAGGTGCAGCTGTTGACCTTATGCATGCCCTTCATTTCTTGCAAATACAAAGTAAACCAGGGTATTTTAAATGGCAAACTGTGTGCTAAAGCGTGCTAAAGCACCAGGTTTCATTTCACACTGGCAATAATCAAAGTGTGTTCACATGGTTAGTTACCATCACTAAGACTGTGTTAATTTATTTTGCCACAGAAAACTGTTAGAATTCATGCAGGAATTTTTTTACATTTAAAAACTTCAAGTCTACCAAGAAGGAATTTTTCTTGTGGATAAGCAAAAAAATTACAAATCAGAAGAAAAATTAGTCAAAATTCTAATTGAATATTGGTTAATCATGTACAACACATTGTACACTCATTTCCTTGTGCAACCATACTCCACCCTATTTAATTTATTAACAGATTCATAGTCACAGAGAGGAAAGACAAAAAATGTTTATTTTTGAATCATGTGAACTGTTCTACAGAATAGATTGAAGAAATTGATACATGAAAATAAACATATGCTTATTGCTTGTCAAGTTTAGATCTTGGTCATGGTATGATGGGAGATTTCCTAGTGCAGTTCTGTGCTCCAGTTAAATAACACATACATACTTTGTATATGTCTAAACTTGCTGTTTAAGAAAATGTCCAAATATTTTGATTTATCCAAGATAGCTTTATTTAATCCCTTCATGAATACATGAATAGTGCATGAATAATTATCAGAGCTGAGGCTCAACCTAAGAGTATTTAATCCACAAATTCATCTCCCTGTGGAAAGAAATTACCTTATGCAGCACCTAGGGTAATTTCTTTGCCATGGTACATCAATTCTGACCTTTTCCCTATATTCACTCCCAAAGTATATGAGAAGATCCTCAGCATGTATGGCTCCTTCAGGACACACCATAATTTTCTCAGTTAGCTATGAATTCTGTGAATTCCAGTGTGTGTTTGAACTCTGAAGACTTACATTTCTGCCTTCAAACTTTTACAGCATTTTGAACTCTATGAAGAGAAACTCACTTCATAAGATCAAGTGAAATACAACAGGCAAGCAAAGAATAGTACTGTTTTCCATTTGAAATATGGAAACAGCAAATTATATCAGTATAAAATACATTATAAGTTTGTACAAACAAGAGTCTCGATCTAACATACCTGTTTCCATATAAAGAAACCAAGGTCTTCAATGCTTTCTGTGGGGTACAGTGTTTCATTTGTTTCACCTAATCCAGTTTCACCACTACAGCTCATGCCTGCCTTTTCCCAACCTGTATACTGTGGTTTACGAATCCCTTCAACCTATAGGCTTTTGTACTCTTCCACTATAGTTACACCACCTGAACTCACAACTCCCATTCCTCAAGAAATTGTCTCAACAGTGAAGATATAAGCTATCATCAGGCCTGGAGAAAGGTTAGAAAAAGGGAGCACCCTTTATCTCTCTTAGTAAAATACTGTTCAGCAAGAGATTCAATATTCCAGAAAGCCAGATTCTGTAATTTCATGGCAAGTAAAAATTTCTCTGTGAAGGAAGGTGACGCCAAGCATTTTCTTTTAAATTATTTCTACTTTGTTTCCAGTGTCCACTTAGCATGACATTCCCCACGAGTTTTAGGAGCAGAACCCAGCAGTCTCTTGCCCTGCCTGACCTGCTAGAGTACAGACTGCTAGAGTACAGTCTCTCTTCCCGTTGGCTGGCACCCATTAATCCTTTTTGTTCAGCTGCACAACAGGATAGTCCTGCCAGACTGGGACTTTCTGAGCAGAGGGAAGGGAGGGGAAGCTGGTTAACTAACACTTCAACTAATTTACTCAAAAATTTAATCTGAAGTACAGAAGCTTGTGACAATAGCTGTATTAGCAAAGCCCTCTAGTGGAGATACAGTTTAAACTGGTAGCATCTTTTTTTCCCACTGATCACTTAATGTTACCAAACAGCATCAGAAAGATTCATCAGCTTTAATTGTATCAGCACGGATAGGATGTTTTTCTTCCACATTTCTAACTGTCCATCTGTAACAGCAAATTTTGACAGTGAACACTTAACACTTAATAAGGAACTTGGGTTTTAGATTTAAAATTGATAAATCTTTATGATCACAAGTGGAAGAGGGATGATAAAGTGAGAAACTGGGGGAAGAAAGCTTGTCTCCTCAAATAAACAGAATAGCTTACATTTTTATTCTACTGCAAAATGACCTACAAAAAAGAGTTTTTCACTATCAGAGCTCTCAAATTTACATATTAAATATAAAAGAGGGTCTAAGCCTGAAGCAGCTACTTTCAACACAGTTCCTAAAGATCTGTCAGCTGCTTGTATATCTTTGCCCAGTTTATTCACTTGTGATCCAGGAGCCTAAATACCGTTTTTCATTCTTGAAACTCTCGCCTCTAGGAAGGTTTTTTGCAACTTACAAAGAACCTCTGCATAATAAACTATTAAACATGTGTACTAAACATAAATATATTATATTTGCATTGCAACATAATATATTAATTTAAGAACAAGTGTTCCAAATGTTAATTCTTTTAGCAGATAAACAGCAGTTTTGGACCAGATAGTTTTGTGTTCTATGCTAGCTGTTTTCATCTGAAACCTTATTGGGGCACTCTGGGAATGCAACAGGGCACTTCTCCATGTACTTGCCAACACCAGTACCTTAAGGCACAACTGGTTTCAGTTGTCAGGTGTCAGAAGATGTTTTTCTGCATCATCTCATAGTTACTTTCTGGCTTCAGGTCTAGCAATGTTTCACATTAACATCCACAATTTGTCATTTCTGTTATTATTTAGGGTTTTCCCTCCGCTCGCCTCAAGTTCAGTGTAGAGCTGAATGAGTAAACATTTAAATGAGAATGGAGAAAAGATTTACTGTCCAAAAACATATTTAAAAAATATAGACATTTTTCCTCAGAGAAAAATACCAGAAGTCACTTAAAAAAGAATACCACATTATGCACCCATGCAGTGTATTCAA
This sequence comes from Strix aluco, assembly GCF_031877795.1. Classification (NCBI taxonomy): domain Eukaryota; kingdom Metazoa; phylum Chordata; class Aves; order Strigiformes; family Strigidae; genus Strix; species Strix aluco. The sequence goes on from NC_133935.1 coordinate 68,839,117, forward strand.
GGATTAGGCTGGTAACATGGATTTTCTGTAGTAAAGGTTAGTCCTTATCTGCAATCACCTTCCACATATCAGAAATAGTGATGGACTCTGGTAATAGGTACCTTTTAGAGTGTCATGTATAGAGTCTTACCTTAGACATTACACTTCCTTATGTGGTGTCACAGAGCACATTACTTCAGGGAGTAGCAAGGGCAGACTGCACTGCAAGGGAAGAGAAGCCAGGAGTGACAAGACTGGCAGGGCAGTGACCCCACCAACAAAGGACACCATCCCACAGTAAGTATGCAAGAATAGCAGAGGTTTTTCTGGCAGCAACCAGCCAACAGCCCTGTGATTGCCAGTCATGTCCATGCAGGTCTGAGAACAGGACAGGAAGCCAAGTCGGCGAGGCCAGGTCAGGGACAGCAAGGTGCAGTGCTGGGCAGAGATACAGCTGCCACAAAGCTCACACAAGGACCTAGAGCAAGCGCCTGAGCTTAAATGCAGCTCCCAAGCCAACAGGAAAGAGACCCCACAGCTCCATCTCACAGCTCAACTGTTTTCACAGCAGTCTGATCCCAGGTTACACAAGCTAAGCAAAATCAGAGCTGACATTGAACATAGGCAGCCAAGCATCCATGGAGAGGAGGATGTTACAAAGCCTCTTGGTCCATGCAGGGCCCTGACACAGTCTCCTAACTGCACAATCTGTTTAGTGATTTAGATTATTGTTTTGGAAAAATATCTAGGTAGTCTAAGTATCAGGAAGAGTGTTGGCAGAGTGAGCTTACCAGGTCACATGTTCAAAATCAGAGTTGAAGTTTTGGAAGACAGCAAAAAACATCAGAGCTGGTAGCTCATTAGCTACAGAGAGAAAAGAAAAGGAAATTGTTGTTTTAAGTTCTGGTCTGTGGAAAAATTATAAATAGAAAGAAATGAACTTAATGAAAACAAATAACAAATATATTTCAGAGAATTAGATGCTCAAAATATGGTTTCTGTGTAACAATCTTTCCACAAGAGGTGATTTCTAAAGAAAATATGGTCGACAAAAGCACATAAAATATTTGTGTTTCAGTACTGATTTGTCTTCATCTCTGTCATAATTGAGTCCCCAAAAGACAAACATGTTCCTCCTGACAGCACTCCAGTAAAAAATGTTATTCTATCCATTATGAACAGAAACCATAAACATGGGAAGACTTACTTGTTCAGTGATGGAAAAGAAATCAAGGGCAGAGTCAGACACAGTCTAGTCCCCTAAGTCTCAGACACTGTGAGCACTGCAGGACTCCCTGGAGTTAACAGCACTGTCAGTTAACTACCATACTTTTGTCAGAAAATACCATCTATTATTATAAGATTATTACATATAAAATAGTGTAGGGAAAGAAATATTTTGTTTCACCAGTTTACTCCCTTCCTGAATTCCCATATTCCCAGTGTAGGGGCAATTAGGGATTTATCTGATCAGACATACAGAGCTGCAGTAAAGTTAGTCACTTAGATACTTAGACAAAACCGAACATTCCTCACTACTGCTATTTGCCACAAGCTATCAACAATTCCCAAAACAGGTCAGGTGATCACGCCCTTACTATGCCTATTCCTCTCTATTGACTTCAAAGAGTCTAGCGTGGATGTAGATCTCTAACATTAGCAGGTAAATGTCATGGTGAATATCCCCATTTATTTCTGTTCCTCTCAGAAACGCAGGGCAGAAAACATGTTTGTACAACCATAAAAACTGCAATTAGTTTTAACAGAGCTGTACTTTTAAAACAGTTCACAAAAATTAGCGACCAGATTGTGTGAGGTACTTGGCAAGCTGGGTGCTTGGGTTTTATGAAAATCCAGACTCTTTTTAATTGCTGAAGCAAGAGATAATTTCTTCTGAAAATCTGGTCTGTAGTCTATGTGCATATTGATAGAGTAATTTAAACATTGATGTACAAACTTAAGCAGTGGCAATGATCAGATAAAGTTCTATATAAACATTCTCACTATTTTCATAGATTTTAGGGCCAGGGAGGACAATTTATAACCTACCAACTTTTGCTTCATACATAATGTCAAGAAATTCATCCACTAATTTTTATATTGATCCCATAAATTCTATTTGAGCTATAGCATATCTTTTAGTTATGCTTTACCAGCATTACCAGTGATTCCAATATAAAGGCAAGGCAGATAATACTAGAACATGAATCATGGTGACTTAGGAGCTTGAGATACTGCCATAGAACAGGTAGAGTTCAAAAGATTGTTTTATGACAAAGGAAGAAGACCCAACAAATTTAAGGGAATCTGCAACAATTTCTTGACTGAGTATGAAAAGAAAGAATCTTTTATTATTGGTCTAGAGGTTATTAACATTATGAAGAGAGAGAACACACATTTCTCTTACAGGAGTGTTACATTTGTGAACAGAATATGACTGCTGTGCAAATGACCAAAACAATGTAGTTTTTCCTTTTTATGCAATAGGGACCCAATCCTGGCACAGTTAATGGCATTTTGCTACTGTGTTCTGAGACACCTAGGGCAGATCTTAATTAAAAATACATATAAGCACATATTATTGTCATGGAAAAGTACAGTCATTCATCTGAAAATATTATAACTTGTTCAGAGCTCCAGGTTGGATGAGCTGTCAGAGGGTTACAAAGGTTATTATAACACAAATGCCACCTTCTGTAACATCTTTAGATTTGCAATGAAACTGCTAGTTAAATCAGCTGCAAAAGGAGAGCAGAGACCCATTAATGAGTACAGGGGTCATGCTACCATTCTGCAAGGGCACATGTCAATGATTTAGCAATTACAGCAGAAACAGTAGTTCAGACCAGGTGGATAATTTCTGTATTAGAGAAACTGATGAAGCAAGGCATAGATGAATTTTGGGCCTGGGAAATCTCAAAATTCTTGTAAAGGGAAATGATCCTGAAAATTTTACACTGAATTTAATGTGGGATATTGCCACCTGCAACTTGTGAAGAATTTTTGCTAAGTGGTACAACACAAGGCTATGATGTTCTGAAATAGTTCAACAGGAAAATAGTAGGAATTTTTTTCCAAATAAAACCAGTAAGTCTCAAAATAAATTCTCACTGCATTCACTACATTCTACTTTTACTATTATGGCTTATATGGATAATAGATGTGACAACTTTCATAAAACATGTGGTAGGAATATGCAAAAGTTTAGAGGCATCACATTTTCAAAAATTAGTCCTCTCATTAGACAACACCACTAAATCCTATTGTACAGGATGCTTTGACAGAACTAACCATTATGTCCCCTTCCACCACCAATCTCACTTCCAAAGCTACTGTTTACATACTGTTCACATTGGTCCATAATGCAAATCTGTGAATTTTTCACTGTCATATAATCAATAGCGAATGTTTTATGTTTCCCTGGACATTTTTTAAGATTTCTCTGTTTACCTTAACCTCTGCCTCTTTACCTTGTGGTTATAGTTGAAGGCATAAAAGCCTAGCATAAGCTAGCTTCAACCTACCATTCTAATAATTATTGTCTCATACAAATGTTTAAAAACCAAAACCAGTGTAACTTCTTTCTACTTGAATTCAGCTCTTGAATCTATAGACCTTTTTCCTACATTACATACAAACACCAAAACATCTACTGTACCTGCAAAGCAAATCCTGAAGTAGAAAGGTACAAAAAGAAGTACTGCAGTGAAATTAAAGTTGAGTATAAAACCTTGAAATAATTGACGATTAACAGGGACACTGTAATAACACTCAACTAAAAGAACTCTGGAAGGCTGAAATTCAGAAGGGCAGGATTAGGAGAAGCCTGAAGAGTTTAAGAGATGGAAATCTTCAACTGGAGATCCCAAAGCCATCCCAGTTCCTCACTGCAGTCTCAGTTTGCAGTCATGTAATGAATACTGGTAAACAATAATGCTTTTAATGTCAGATTTAAGTCTTTTTTAAAAAACATGTATTAAAACCTAAAGTACTTTTCCAATGGTTGTGTCTGTAGAGTGAAGTTCAGTTCATTTGAGAGATATATAGTCAGGGATGGGTGGCAAGTAGCACCTGTTTTTTCTGAGAAAAAAAATCTAGATCTTGATACTTGTTTTCATTCCCTCTGAAAGAGACATAGAGATCTCAGCATCTTTTTTCTTAAAAAAAAATCACTTGCCTTTAATATTTAATATTGTGGAAGAAAGATTTCTATGAGGTGTTTAAGACATTTAAAAATTACTGTTGGGTAATGTCTTACTGTTCCTAGCGTGTGTTCCTTAATTAAATGTCTAAGGTGAAGAGAATACATTTTGATGTAAGGATCCACCTAGATATAGAAAATACAGGTTTTCACCTCTCACATGCTTTATTTAAAGTGGAAAATTTAAGGTATGTTTTCTGTATCTCAGCTACAGAGTTAGGCTTTTTCACTCAATGAATAACTACCTGCCTCAAGTGACAAAGATCCAATAAAAAGGCGTTACTCTGAGTCATAGTGCATAGCTAATATAAATATCTCTCAAGCCAGCTCACATTCAGAAAAGGACTAAATATGAAAACAAATTTCCATGTTTGATACTGATCTTAGATCTACGTTTTCAAAAGGTTGGTCTGGTAACATGTTCATGTATAAAGTGCTTGTCAGCTGTGTCAGTGCTCTGTCACCAAGACAGAGCTGTAGTTCAAAGCTTCCTGCTTTCCAAAAGAAACAGAAATCAAAGACAGCAGAGTCAAATCCAAGGATGTTGAAATAATTCAGAATTTCAGTAGTCTCTAAATACAGTGTTGCTTGCAGCTGAGAGAAGAGAGTAAATAAGTGTATCCATGCATAGGCTAAGAGAACAGCTGCTATTACCAGCAAATTAGGATGTCAAAACCCAAAACAATGCAAACATTGATTTAAAGCAAGACTAAAGCAGTGGAAAGTGACTCCCAAAGCAGGCTTATGTTCATTAGGGATTTACTTTGCTTTACTTTTCTGCTATTAGGGAAATAATATATCAGGTATGAGAAGATAGCTCATATGCCAGTTAGATATGAAAAGGTAAGATCTGCAGGGATGTTTGCCAGAAAACAGTAAATGAAGCTGAGTATTGTTGAACTGCAGAGATGATAAGAACAAGTGTTGTTTATTGGTTTATTTATCTGATTATAGCTGGCAAGAGAGAAATCAATATAGTTAGTGAGGGATAAATTGAAGGCTTGTTACCTAGTATAACTTGAACAGCTTGTGCAGAGATAATTAGCACAACCTGTCTTAACCAAATTAGTGTTTAAAAGTGAAAGGTGATAGAACCAATTTTCTGAACATTTATTATATGTCATGGTAGCACATGAAGAGAAGGCTTGCTAACTTGGATAGATGTTGCAGTTCTTATTTATTTTAAAAAACCCCATACACTTCCAGTTGTGTGTGTGAATGAGTATATATAAACAAACATTGGAATGCATTGCAAACCACAACAAATGAAAACATGATTAAAAAGAAATATATTCTCCATCATTATTTGTATATATTCAGCCAAAGGAACAAAGTTGTTTTGAGAAATTTCTTTAAATTTTTTCTTTATTTTTTAATTGAAAGTAGAAAAGTGAAGTTTCCTTCTAGCTAAAAACAGAAATTATACAATATACAAGTTTCAGTTCATCCACAGACATAAAGAAACACTGTGGACTAATATCTTATAAGAGGAGACTGGCTGTTACTGTGAAGGAGAATCAGGGTCAAAGCAGATATTTCATGTGCATTTTCATGTAGTAAAATGATCCTTCATGATCAAAAGAATTGTGGTCATACGAGAAAAGGCTCAAAGTAGAAGATAATTCATACAGGGTCTCATGCACAGGAGAAGAGGAGAGGTTCTTCATCTTAGCAAACCCCTATGGTTGAAATGACATTATAGATCTTCCCTAGTTAAACTGTGCTGGTCCTAAGAGAATTCGCAGAAGAATTCTTGTATAAATATAGTGCAATAAGATATAAACAACAACAGAAAGAATTTTTTAACATACATTGGGATGATGGAGGTTTATGTTTTTATTGCCTTGGAATTTTTTTGATTGCTTCAATTTTCAGAAAGAGAGATTAAAAAAAAACCCAGAAGAATTTCCTTCCTATCCACACATGCTCAGAATGTAATATCACAAAAGAATCAAGAAGAAGAATATTGAAAATAAATTCACAAAAGTATGGGAGATGTAAACAACAGTGAGAAAAAGATGTCCAGTGGAAAAAAATATGAGTTTTAACCTTCAAAAAATAAACAAGAGCTGCTGCTTTGGGTTGGTTTTTTCCCCATGCTTCAGTAACTATTGCTAGACTCTCCTTGTCTTCTTGAGGTAGATATCTTTGACCCAACTCTATTCATCTGCAGATTACTTTAGTTCAGTGTTTATCAGCATTCTCTCTGAGAACCAAGTGTCTCCAAAGTGATTAATCATTCTTCTAAGAATTCTAAATATACTCTCTACCTGAAGCTATGACAACTGGTTGCAAAAAAAATCCTAAGGGAAAAGCTTACCATGAACCTGGAAAACTGTTTCAAATGGCAGTATAAATATTTCTGGCATCACATTTGGAAGGACTGTGAATGAACAAGACTGTGAATGAACAAGACTGTGAATGACTGTGAATGCAAGAACTGGAATTTACTGTGAACTGTTTTAATAGGTTGATTTTTCCAAATATTCCAAAAACTGTCATTTAGAAATTCTATATCACAGAACAGTTGAAGAAATAATTCTGTCAAAATGTACCAGTCTATGAGCTTTTCATTACAGACATTGAAAGTTTTCAAAAACTATTTATAATTCTTGAAATAAAACCATAATTTGGAATAGTTAATAATTCCAAAATTGCATTAACAATGACTTATGTGCAAAAATAATTCAGGCTTAATCAAAGGAGAATGATTCTTCTCCATGTTTTCTACAAAGAATTCACGGCTGTGAGTATTGAGAAGTCCTTGAAAAAAACCTCATTCAGTCGTATTTCAGGATTACTACAAAATCTCATCATATTACACTTTTTGGAATAAAATGAAGGGACCAGGCAGAAGAACTCATTTCATGATGAAACTGACAACATCTTGAGGACGTCATTTCAGTAAACTGATCTACAAGTGGAAGATTACATTCAAATTTGGAAAGAATTGTAATGACTTTTAGTTACAAACAGCTCATAAAGATGACATTTTTAAATCAGAGGAAATAACTATTAAATAAAAAATGTGTTCTTTATAACATTACATTTTGTTAAAGGTTAAATAACATATAGTATATATTGCTAGGTAAAAGCTTTACTATAAACACTTTTTACATGTATTTTAGAGATTTCTTAAATTAATATAGTTAGGATTTAAAAAAAAAAAAGATAACACTTTGTAAGCATTGTTGAAATAAATCTGTCTTTATAAATGTCACTCAGTGTTTTATCTTCCTAGGATTTTCCCCATGTCTTCATTGTTATATTAGGTTTGTAATTTCTAAATATTTTGGGCACAAAAAGCTGTAAAGGAAATTTCAGTACTTTATTAGATCTTGAGATGACTCTTATTATATGAGCGCAATCAATACCATACCCGTGTTTAAAATAATGGAATTAGATTGCCATCCTGTTTCTCAAGTCTTATACTTTACATGTCTAATAGAATAAATTCTCTTTTCCAGGCTCATTGTTATTTGATACAAAAATGCCCAGGCAGAGTTCTTATCTTACTCATGTCACTTTGCACTGTGTCAGTGTAAGAAACACAAAATGATCCTAGTTAGTCACCTAGCTATGTGAATTCTGCACTGATGAATAAGGAATGTGATGTCTATGCATAATACCCAGGTTAGTATCTTCATTCTTCTGTTTCATCTGACTGAGAATAACAGAAATGACATAATTTTGTGGAAGCTTTATAACGAGGCTACTTTTAAAATGACCTAATAATGTAAACATTGTAATATAAACTGTGGCACTGTATCATGCTTTATGGATGATTTTAAATAGAAATTTTAAATGATGCTTAGAGGCTGACCTGTGACAATGTGAGACTTGAATGCCATATGGAAAAGAATATATTTATCCTAGTTTCTAACTTTAAAATGTTATGATCACTACTGTTGTCTTTTTACAGAACCTATGAAGGAAGAAGCAGAGGAAGACATTCCCTTGAAAGTCTTGGTATGAGTATGGAAGGTATGTAAGGAAGATGCTCCTCTGTGGTACAGAAATACTGAGCAATATGCTATATTGAGAAATGCTTATTTAAAGACAGGTGTCTATAAAGTAACCAACTACTTATTTTTTCTTAGATAGTGTTAGGGAGATACAGTGGTACCTACATATAAAACACAATTATGCTGTCATTAAAATAAGTGACTAGAAATTTTTTCTACTCAATGGGAGAAGGATAGTAAATAGGTGCATACAAAATTAGAAAATTTAAATGGTGATATAATCACGGTGAGTTGTCTGCTTTTATCACTTCAGGGAGGATGTAAGGGACAGGCATTACTCGTCATTACAGTTATGTGAAGCACGGACTTGTAAAAACCAACATGAACAGAAGCATCAGGTTTAATGCAAAGTTAAATGCAAAGTTCCTTTTGTATCCAAAGGAAGAGCCCCATAATATGTTCTCCTGGTTAAAACAAACAAACAGACAAACTTCCAGATTTCCCTTCTTTCTGGCTGCAATTTCATCTGGAAGAAAAATGTGACAGCAACAGACAGAGTCTAATCAAAAAATACGCCATATTAAATGTCAATGGCAGGAAACACTTTTCATCTTAAACGGATGAGTACATATATAAGAATGGCTACTACTATTTGACAATGTCTTTTCTGGGGATGGCCATATTTTGTTTCAGTTTACCACTTTCAGAAGCTCTTTCTTGTTCCAAGGTGATTTTTCTTCCAAAGATCCAGAAACTTCTGACATCAGTCCACCTTAATAAAATCAATTTTTATAGTCTGAAATTATAGGATTTATTTAGGGGGAGAATAGTCCCTAAGTGACAAAATATTTCTCATTTCATAATATTATCCTTGTTTCCAACTTCAGAATATGATCTTTATGATTACAGTATGTTTTCTGCAATTAATATTTAGACTGAAGTTAATGACTCTTTAAAGAATCAGATACAGGCTGTTGGCAGCAAGGAGGAATTATCACAGTGCAGGACATTTATTCAGTGCGAAGGTACTGAAAAAAAGTAAAAGCATGAAATGGAGGGATTATCTCCTTCCATCTCAAAACACTAAGCATATAAAAAGTGTCAAGCAGCAACATCTACCGATTTACAGCAGAGGAAATGTTACATACTTACCTGCTCAAGATTCAAAGATGGAAAAAGCAATTGGATTCTCATCAACGGGATGCTGGAAAAGATGATAATTTCAGCATCTGAAGTACTTGTAAATAATAAAATTACATAGTGATACCCTAACCTCTTACTGCAGTGGAAAGAAAAATTAAGTCTACGGTCTAAATCAACTACAGACAATGATCACAGGATAGATTCAGTAAAAATACTTTTTACTTTATAAATAACAGCTTCTGCATGTCACATTAGTACACAAAAAGGAAAGAAACTTCCTGCAGAAATAGGTTTGTTCAGTTATTTTGTTTCCCTTGCAGCTATTACAATATGCTTATCAGGGGAGAGGTCATTAGTGTTTTTCTCTTTTTTATGATTGCCTAGTAAATACTATCCCATGGCAACTGCAATGTGAGCTATAAAAGACATTAGCCATGCCTTTAGAAATTTACAGGCTAAATGGACAAAAAGCAAGGGATCAATAAGAAATCCAGAAAATGGCACTAATAGGTGGTTTGGTTTTAATGGGATTATGACAGCTTTTCTTAGAATAATTTAGCAGTTATATGCCTCCAGGAAAAGAAAATATTCAGTAGGATTAACAGTGAAGAATACTTGGAGTTCCTTTGCTTTGTATTGTTTCAGCTCATATAACAGCCATAGTGGATTTCCTGGAGGTTGTTGTGAGGTTCTGCCCTACAGATCTGAAAAAACTTTCAGAAATATGGAGCAGTATGGGGAAGACACAGAGATTATATGATGAAGGAAATAAAAAGGCTGTATTGGTATTGTTATACAAAACAGGAACAAGGAGTAATTTGGAAAGGTGACAAGAACCTTTGAGACATAGTCATAATAAAAAATGAGGCAGTCTGAAAAAACTTATGCAGACACGTAACAGTGAATAGATTTTTTTCAGGCTCAAGCAAATATGAATTTTTCATTTCTCATCGCCTATTTTGTTTTCTTTTTACTAACGTTAAATAATATCATAGACAAAGCTTGTACAATTGACATTATTTTGTATATTTTAATTCTCTCCCGCATCCACTAAAAGCCTTTAATACTTTTATGTGAATGCACGTTGAACTAGATGTTCTTCTCAAAACCATTGTGATTATTTATGACCAATGAAGTCTGAGTTGCTTTTGTGGCATACATGGTCACATAGTTCACATATGTGTCCTTACTGTAAAGCTCTTAGAATGAAATTTCTTTTGTACACTTGGCTATGTGTTCAGTCTTCTGTTCCTGTGAACTTCTTTGAATTTGTCTATTCAAACACACATTCAAAAAGTAAGATAAAAAAGATTGTAGAATATATTTCCTTGTAAGCATATCATCACAGAAAACATCAAAATTTTAAATACTGAGATATTATACTGAAGATCTCAGACTAAAGGAAATTATTTAGGAGGGTTCATTTCTCACAATATTTTGCCTTGTGCATTTATTAAAAGCTCTGATACCATTTTTCAAATAAAGGAGTCTAATTGAGCACTCCTTTCAACAGTTTTTAAGGAATCTAATCTGTAAATAGACAAAGGTTTACAAAGAAACTGATTATGTTAGTAAATATGTTGCAATAAAATTGGGTCTGAAGAATGAAAAAGTTAGTGTCGAGCAGCTGCCAACCTAAATACACTTCAGTAGCATTTACTTCCAGTCATCTCCAGTCTTGTCCTGCAGATGCAGTGCTAGTTCCTGGCTGGAGCACAGCAGGGCCATTCCTGGGGTGCATCTTGCAGTTTAAATTAATATGAAAGGAATCCAGCCTCTGTGCTTTGAAACAACTTTATGAGCATATCAAAGTATGATTACTGAAGCTGATGGAAGATTTGCTTCCCAAACATACATGACTTTAACTAAAAATTCAATAAAGTGAATCAATTATATGCCTCACTATATCTCTTATAGAATAAGAAAGGGATGAGTTTTAGTAATAAATCCTGTAAACTGTAGTGTGTATTGTGATCTACATAGAGCATCTTTAAAATAGTAAGAAAAAATATTTTTAATTATTTTAATGATAATTAATTGGAAAAATCAAGAAGGTATCACATTGCACATGCTGAAGCAAAGAGAAATTCTGAATGCAATCTGTACTTCAGCATCACACTTTCCTGCGTACTTAGTTGTTCAGTCTGTAAGTGCAAAACAGAATTTTTTAGCAAATGCAAGCAATATTTTCCTTAACCATGTCATGAAAAGCAACAAAGTCTTTTCTCCATAAAAAAGTAAGAAAACAAATCAACCTGAAGTAGACACCCAGCATAGAAAACTGAAGCTCAGGTTCTTCAAGTTTAAAAATGTTAAAACCAACTGGAAATAGGGTCATATAACAAAACACTGGACTACAATCGTTATTGCTTACTAGCACAGATTTTATTCTGCATTATCATTTAAGGAAAAGAAGCAGAAGTTCATGTATGTATATAAAGTTTCTGACTATGTGTGCATATGTGCAGCTATTACTATCAAGAATGGATCTAGACATGATGGAGAAGGGTAGAAGGCTGTGCACATTATATACTAGTCTTTCTCACACGGCACAAAACTTGGTACTGCACCACACAAACCAAGGCAGGTTCCTTTTTTGCTCTCTCAGTAAATCCATGCTTGTTTTTGAAGCATCAGTATCATGTATACAAGTCCTTCTAATGTCAACATTATCATAATTCCTAATAAAATATAAATAAACATAACCAAAGAAAAACAAACCAAAAAAACCCTTACCATGCTTTGATATGTTTTTAGAGGCAAGAATGTTTCCCACCACCTTGCTACTCTTGAAGTAGTGATTATACCTGAAATTCACTCTCATCATTGCTTTAAATGTGTTTTCCAGTTGAAACAGAATGGCTTACATGTTCTTCTGCTCCAATGATTTGCATTTCTCACTTAAAGAAAATTTGCTTTGCATGAATTTAATATTTGGGAAAGTGAAGGAATAACACCACTATTAAGAACCAGATATGAGGCAGGCTTTTATTGTGCCATCTCAGTCCTCGCATACAAATTTTGCAGCTCTATGTGTCTTGGCTTATGAAGCAGAAGCTGCCAGTGGTCTTGGGTTATGCCAATCTGCAAAGCGTAAATGAACAAACAACTTTTGTTTTTAATTATTACTGTGTATTTCAGTTTTAGATGAAGATTGATTTTTAGACGTATCTGTGGCATTAATTTGTGTCTCTAATTAGAACTGTATCTTGTCACATTACCATTGCTGATTATTTTATGTTAGAAACAAATATAGTTAAAGGCAACAATAAATCTTTTTAATTTCTAAAATAAAGCAAGCATTGACTAAGAAGCAGTGCTCCTGAGACTTGAAAACAATTAAATTGATGCAGAAACAAACCAGATTATAAAAATATAAAAGATCCTTCCAAAATTATTTAGAATTTGAATTAACAAAGGTTGCCAAAACATTTTCATTTTAAAATATGCATATATTTTTCATTAAGAATGACATTTTTACTTTAATATTATATGAAATTATGGTTTTAGCTTTGACAAGCAGTAGAAAGTTCAGAACTACAGTTGGTAAGGATAGCTTTATAATATTTCTAGCCAAATGAAAAGCTAACAGAAGAAATCTTTGCAGAAAACATGTTCTCTTGTAATTCTACAGCCCAATTTTCCTGAATCAGGAAGTTCAAATATATCAGAAGAACATCCACATTTCTGAGTTTTTATTTGAAAACTGGGCTTTGAAGGCTTGCCCACATATACCAGCCACAAATTTATTAAGTCTTCATCTTACTTCTCATGCATAAATGGCTGCATTCAGTGTCATAACTGCAAAGAAAAACAAACCACCTGTTTAAAAGCAGTGATTCTTCAGACTTGCAGCGATGCATTCAGTAAAGTTTGTAGCTGTAGTGTATTGACAGACATGAAATATCTTTGAGAAGTATTTCCCCTATATGGCACTCAATAGCCACAGACCATACCGTGGAATGGAAAGGAATTAAATAAAAACTTAAGTTTGAAGAAGAACAAAATTTATTCCACAGTTTGGAACGCATATAAAAAGGCACTTAATTTCATTGTTATTAGTGCTAAGTGAAAAATATTGTGTTCTAGCTACTTGCGGATTTGTACATGGGCATATTGTATTTTCTCTGCCAGCTGTGTCTTCAATTTATTCCTTTCATTGAGCAGGTACATTATTGGAAATATTGTCAGAGTGATAATTTTTCTGAGTTGGAACATCCTGTATATGACTAAACATATGGGTTTCTAGATAACTAAAAGCTGCAAAAATATATTTATTCTTTTAAAATAGAAAAAAACAGTTTTCCATTTGTACTCTGAACATTTTGAAACTTGAGTTATTTAACCCCAGAAAACTAGATAGGAAATTAAAGTAATTCAGAATTAAAAACATAGTACATTCATTTAAAAAATGTCAACATGAAATATTTTAACTTGGGGACATTTTTCCTGTAGAAAACAATTCATTATATCTGTACAAAATAAGCAAAATACCTGAACCTAAAAAAAATCCAGGAAAAAAAAAAATCAATTTTTTTTTAAATTGTTTTCAGTAGCAGGAAGCAGATGGATGGAGAAATCTGGAATACTATATGTTTTCTTTCTTCATCCTAAGTGTCTGAGGAAATGATATGAGCACAATGTATATGAGTGAGTATTCAGTTAAGCATACCGCTATCCCTAATAACCTGTAGTTGTTAGAAAATCTCTACCAAATTCAGCAAAGATACCTGAAAGAAATGTTTATAAAAGGTTTGTGAAAACAAGCAGCCAGATAAAGAAGTATTGCTTTACTGCAAGCTTGAATCCATTTAAGAGCCAACATAAATTTTCTCTGAAGTAAACATTCAACAGTGAACATTTACTACACCATGTAGTGTAGCTTTTTACTATTTTATAGTATCAGATATCAGAGCATCTACTGCGTCTTCAGCCGTTGACAAATGTAGGTATATTAGTGTACTTAGCATAAGCTGAGTATGGTAAGTGTATTGTGGGCCTGACGTGTTATTGATGAAATCATGAAAGTAAAAAAAATGTGGGCCTGACAGGTTATCAACGCTACATTCAGAAACATTGTTTAGAACAAGTTTTAGAGAAATTTTGAGTGTTGAGATAAAACAGCTGAGCCACACTAGCTCTAATTTACACCACCTAAAAATTAAGCATTTGGCCCCACCAGTACCCTAACTTGCCAAGGTAGGATATATAGTTAATGAACATTTCCTGGTATAAAAGGCACTATATTATTTAAACTTAATTAGAATATTGTTAAAATAGACTCTTATATCCCTTTTTCCTGAAGGACTCTTTCTGGAAATTTCATAATGAAGATTTATAGTTTCTGGTCTTCTACTGGCTGACATGTTTTCAACACAGTTTGCACCTGAACACCACAGTTTTCTTCCCCATCTTGGTCCACCTTAATAACAGCTTTGATGGAATGTGATTGATGTAGAAAAACAGTACATTTTTTTAAAACATGCTAAAAAGTAAGTTTTAATGTATAAATATAGGCAATGGCTGATTTTATTTTTATTTCATGAATCAATTATATGAAAGCTAAACCAGTCACCACTAAACATCAATATTTCAAGGAAAGGAGTCTTTGGGGTAACACAAAAGTTTTGGGGATTAAGGATTTATTTGACCCACTAATACCTAGTAAATAAACTGCCTTCCAAGTTTTGAAAATATTTTTAATAACTTAAAAGGACCTTTTTGCTAATGTTTTAAAATGAAAAGACTGAATATAAATACATTTATTTTACTAATATGAACAATTTTTGTTGTAGACTGAACGAGTTCAAGCTAACCAACCAGAATTTTGCAATGCGACTTCCCAAGGTGCCTAGATATTTGCTGTTGTTGCTGTTGCTGGTTTTGACCAACATCATTATCATCAGATAAACATGGAGAGGCCTTAGGACTGTCCATTTAAGTTATCTGGGTATTAGTTTCCAGGATCTCTGTATCTTCAGGGATCTAAAGTAGTAAACATTTGTTATTTATTGCCACTAAAGAAGGAAAAAAAAAGCGATACCTGTTTACAGTTTAAAAATGCTATTAGAAACAGCTCATCTGCATTGCTTTGAACTTTATCAAATAAGGTCAAGTTAAGAAACACAAATATTCAGGTGTTTGGTTGAATAGCTTATGAACGACATAACAAAATTAGAGCTCTAAGATCTGTTCCCATTCACATGATGTCATTGACTCCTCTAAAACTGGAAACTTTTTTCTAAAGATATGCCTAATAATAGTCTCTTCTAAATTAAATTATATTGAAGAGTAAAATCGAATTATGACTTAATTTGTATTAAATTTGTAAATTGTGTAAAACTCCAATAGTTGTATAAAACAAGATTTTTAATGGAAAAAATTCTGATTTAAGAGAAATAAATTTAGCATATTCTGAATATTACCAGTAGTGAAAAGGTTATTAACAACACCTTTTTCTTTAATTTAAGCAGTGTTAGACCTGTTTTCAATGTTTAGCATAATTAATAAAACAGTAGAATGTTGATAGTTCCATGGTAATTCTTATATTTTGATTTCCCATATAAAGGAGTTAACTGAGTCTAGTAAAACAACATGTTCTCATTTAAATAAACTGGACTTTAAATTTATTTTTAATTTAAGAACAAATTATTATATAACAAACATCCAACAGCTAGTCCCAGTGGAAAATTTACTTTCATGATTTCAGCTGGTAAAATAATTATTGTCATAATTGCAACATCTCTGATATCTGAGCTCTGGTCTCTGATCCCAACAGTGGCATGTAAAAGCTACTCTAAGAGAAAGATAATTATCGCACAGAAAATAGTTTAAGAATTAAGATGTCTATCAAAGAAATATTTCATGTTGGTAGAAAAAAAATCCTACAATCTTTTATTATTGGAATTGTATAATTCTTTGTAAACTAAAAATTTGAATTCAGAATTTAGTATTATGCTAAAAAAATGGAAATGCATTAAGATATGGAAATGCATAGGTGAACAGCCACATGACCTTAACGTACTGAGCTCTCTGCAAAGCTCTCTACATGTTTCTGATACCATTGGGAATACGTTTCCACAGACAATTTGCATTTCTGACACTCTCTTCAATCATTGTCTTTATCAACTCGAGATACAGTATATAACAGATGCCTTCATCTTCTTCTCCCTAAGATCTTAAATGTTATAGCATATAGTGAATGTTTGACATGTCTGTCTAAAATTATTTAGATAGCGTCTCAGGCAAAAACTGCTCAGTTCACATGATTTAAATCAAAACAGGATTGAAGGGTTTATTGATTTACTAACAACATGTAATTAACCAGCAATCGGTGAACTGCACATTCGGGATCAACGTCCCCAACACAACAGCTAAACTGTATTAAATGAACATAGTAAACGCCCTTCTGAGACTAAGCCCAGACCCTTCCTCCACGGCACCCCCCTCCGCCCCGGCGCCGCGGTCGCCCCTCGCACCCCCCGGGCAGCCGCCCCCGGCGCGAGGCGGTCCCGGCGTTGCCGGGCGCACACGGGGGCGGGGCCCTGCCCGCGGGGGGCAGCGCCCCGGGGTCCCCCGGGGGAGGGAGCGCCCGCCCGCCTGCCCGCCCCTGCCCCCCCCCCCGGGCTCCCCCCCTTACAGAGGGCGTTCCTTTCACACGGTTTTTCCAAATGACTCCTCTGTTTCAAATGCTCGTTAATCCCTTGGTAACCACGTAATCCGGGTGATTTCTGTAGTCCTCTTTAGCACTCTCAGTTCTGGGGCAAACACCGACTCCCAACAGGCAGTTTGGGGTGCTTCGTCCACACGTTTGACTCACCACCCAATCTTTTTATTCAAGCTATTTCACCAAGGCATGTGGACACCCCCACTTGCAGTATGCTGACAAATATTCCTGAGTGAATATTTATTAACACCCCACAAAAATGACCGGGAGCGGGAAGGCATGTTCTCTGTCCACCCTGGTACAGCCCACTCTATATAGCAGAACATATAGCCCACTATACATTCTGCTCCTCTCCTGTTGAGTATTTGCCTTTTTGAGTACTGTGGTGGGTTGACTGTGGCTGGATGTCAGGTGTCCACTAAACTGCTCTATCATTCCCCTCCTCAGCTGGACAGGGGAGAGAAACGACAACAAAAGACTTGCGGGTCAAGATAGGAGAGGGAGATCGCTCTCCAATTACTGTCATGGGCAAAACAGACTCGACTTGGAGAAATTAATTTATTACCAATCAAATCAGAGTAGGGTAATGAGAATTAAATCTTAAAATATCTTCCCCCCACCCATCCCTTCCTCCCAGGTTCAACTTCACTCCTGATTACCTCCTCCCCTGCAGCAGCACGGGGAGTGGAGGTTGTGGTCAGTTCTTCACACGCTGTTTCTGCCACTCCTTCCTCCTCACTCTCTTTCCCTGCTCCAGCGTGGAGTCCCACCCATGGGAGACTGTCCTCCATGAACTTCTTCAACATGAGTCCTTCTCACGGGCTGCAGTTCTTCATGAACTGCTCCAGTGTGGGTCCCTTCCATGAGGTTCAGTCCTTCAGGAACAGACTGCTCCAGCGTGGGTCCCCCACGGGGTCTCAAGTCCTGCCAGCAAACCTGCTCCAGCGTGGGCTCCTCTCTCCACCAGGCCACAGGTCCTACCAGGAGCCTGTTTCAGCACAGGCTTCCCATGGGGTCACAGCTTTCTTCAGGCACATCCACCTGCTCCAGGTGGAGATCTGCTCCACCATTAACCTCCATGGGTGCAGGGGCAAAGTTGCCTCACCATGGGCTGCACCACGGGCTGCAGGGGAATCTCTGCTTCGGCACCTGGAGCTCCTCCTCCCCCTC
The DNA here is from genome assembly GCF_031877795.1 of Strix aluco. NCBI lineage: Eukaryota > Metazoa > Chordata > Aves > Strigiformes > Strigidae > Strix > Strix aluco. The sequence goes on from NC_133935.1 coordinate 68,857,241, forward strand.
CTTGTTCACTAACCCTGGTGTCTGCAGAGTTGTTTCTCCCACATATTCTCACTCCTCTCTCTGGCTGCTGTTCTGCAGCAGTTTTTTTCCCCTTCTTAAATACATTATCCCAGAGGCACTACTACTGTCACTGATGGGCTCAGCCTTGGTCAGCAGCGGGTCCATCTTGGAGCTGGCTGGCTTTGGCTCTATCAGACATAGGGGAAGCTTCTAGCAGCTTCTCACAGAATCCTCCCCCTGTATCCCCCCTGCTACCAAAACCTTGCCAGGCAAACCCAATAGAAGTACCCTCTTTCAAGGTGCTTCCTAACAAAGTAAATTAATGAGTAGAAAAGATGGATTTTCTGCCTCAGAACCACTTTGCTAAACAGAAATTCTAGTCCAATGTCAGTTTGCTTTCACTCCAAATACTGTGTTCTACTTGTTATGGGCTCTACCAACAGTATTCATGAATATCCTCAAGTCAGCTTTTCTTCTTTGCTCTAGATTTCCTATGATATTTAATTAATCTCAAACTCACCATTTGATGTTGGAATGGGATCCAGTTTGTGTTACCCTTTCTTAAACGGAGACATAAGAACTCAAAGGAATAGTAATATGGTCAATTTAGCCTTCAGGATTTCTTCAGCCTGTGGGAATTTGAATCTATTTGATAAGTCCCTTTAGCCTGAAAGTTCATTGGACACGATAAGACAGAAGAGAACCCATAACTTTCTTCTGTAGTGAATGTCCTGAGATAGAGCCGAGACAGATATAAACAAAGTTTCCTTATATCTTCATGGGAGTGGATTATTCAATCTTATCAGAGTGGGTATGTTCTGAAGGGCCCTAAAGTCCCTCAGCAGAAAGATCTTTATTCAGCCAAAACTGTTCTCTATTTTCAGGATATTTCAACAAAGTTTGGTGAACATAAGCCATATTTTTTATTATATTTGCTCTTTGATGATTGAAGATGGTTTCTATACTGACCTGGTCGTGTGTACCTCCATCTTGTCTCCTGCTGGCTGCAATCAGCCCCTTGTTAAATTTGAGTTTCTGTTAAAATTATGACAACTACAACTATTTCTGTTGCATGAGGATAACGGTACATGTCAACTGGTGTCAGTCCCCACAGTGCAAATTTATATTAACTCTTAATTTAACAGTCAAAACTCTGTCTATTTTCTTGTACTTTCAAGACTGAGGACATATGGCAATAATGAGATAGTTTAAAATATTGCAGCACATTTATGGAAGGTCACGTTTCACTTTTTAAAAAAAATCTAGTTTCTCCCAGCATGAGAATACCTGTGATTTGACAGTGAATGGCACCATGGGTTTTAATAGTTTTAATAGGCTTAAGGATATGTAGTATGAAACCAGACTTGAAAGTGTTTGTAAGAAGAGGTGTGTACTGCATCCCATGTAATGTCTGAGTGGTGAAGTACAGAATAATCGTGGGCTCTGTTTTAGTGTAAGTCAGATAAAGTGGGTAAGACTCCCTCATTTGCTTGTTAAGTTATTGTTTGTCTTAACACAACACACTATGGGACACTTTAAATTGGGGATTCTCTTATTTCTGCTACGGGAAGTGAACATATACTATATTTGCAGAAAACCTCTTTCCAGATCTTTTAAATTTTGATCTACATTTGAAGAGCAGCACAAGCTTCTCTCAGTGCTTACTTTATCATACTATTTGTCACACTGTGCAGCTCATAGCAGTCTGATGGTCCATTCATATTTCTCCGTTAGCTCTGGAGTGACTCTGATTGTCATTCAGGGACAGAGGTGATACTCCAGTCGTTTTACAAGGCTATGTGTCTCCCATCCATCATACTTTCTGGATACATTTATGGAGCTTTGTTTCATGTCTCCTCTGCCCTATGTCTGTTCCTTGCTTTTTGCTTACTATATATAGTTCCTCTATACTCTTCAGCTGTGCTTCCTTATCTTTCTGTGGACTGAACAACGATACTGACATTCAATTAATATTGGAAGAATAAAATTTATGCCTAATGTACAGTTATCCTATGATGTGTCAATGTTAGCACCAAATAGATTTATCTCCAGAAATGTATGGAACTTATTTTCATGTACACTCAGTGAGAACAGGGACCCACTGCCAAAGAGTTCCTTTAACATGTTAAATGATGTCCAGTTAAAATCAAATAAACACTAATGTACAGTACATGAAGATAAGAACAGTTTAGCTAAAATAGGAAAAGTAGTCTTTATGATGATCGCTGCTGTGACTTACACAACAAATGAGCCACACTGGGGAAACAAATGTTCAGAAGGGTTAAATCTGTGGAGCCAGCTGTTTTACAAACTATCCTCATCCCCCCCATCTTAATAGTGAGCTGTGAAACCATGTTTCTTTTCCAGACCTCAGTCCCACTGGTTAAATGAGTTGCACAGTATTTGATTACAGAGTGTAATCAACGTGTTGCAAAACTGAGTGAATAATTCATAATGTGTCATTTATCTGACAAATTTTGCCTCTGTTTCTGTTTGCCAGTTGTCAGTGAGCAGATTATTATGTTCTCAAATGCATCCCTTATTTGAATTTATTTGCTGAATAATTTCCGCAAATGATTCTTATTCTGTGCCTCATCCACAGGCAGTTTGTTATGAGTGTTCAACACTGGAAGATGCAGTTATTTTTATTTATTTGGCATATGGATCATGCAATATTCCTCTTTCCTGAACAGATGACACCTAGAACAAAATGAAACTTCAGTATCAAAACTCTACATTCGTATACCAGTATACACCTAAAATTCTTGGGTAAAAGCCAGCATGCCCCACTAGACTGCAAGCTCCAGGCACAGTCTAAGAACAGGAGACTGATCCATTCCTTCTCAGATCACCTAAAGTCACATACATACTGCCAAGGAGATTTGAATGTGCTAAATCTATGAGCAGCCAGTGTGGTGTGCAGAGAAACTACGGCTATTGGGGATCTCATCCTCTCAGTTCTCATCTGAAATTAATCGGGGTTAACGTTGCCGCTCAAAAAAGAGAATTATTTCAGCCTCTTCAGAATTATTTCAGCCTCTCTTTGCAAAACAGCCTTATGGACAGATAACTCTCAGCTGGGAGGCTGCATTCTAGGGGAATTTGCTTGGAGACAGGAATTAATCTATATCCTGTAAAAGCAGCCAAATCATTAGGCTTTACTGTTAGAGAGAATACTTACTTTCTTGTCTCCTAGTTCTTTTATTTCTGGTTGTGTAGTGGCCCAGTTTCTATAGAAGAGCTTCTTACTCTCCTCCCAGAATGCTTTAGGGACTCTACTAACTTTTCAGGTTCCCTCTTAGGATTTGTCATATGGATGGCAAAACAGTTCTTAAAAGGATAAGAACCTTGTTGTGTCACTGAATATTTCTGAGTGATTATAGCTACCCAGCCAGCAAGCATCTAGCTCAGTGGGATTGTGCCCATTGAAGCTAGGTTTCTACATAGTTGGGCATTTCTGTGCAAGACTTAATGTGTATAAGACAAAGAGCCTTATTTGGTGTCTTAAAGGAAGGTACGTAAAAGAGGATGTCAAAGATTTGACTAAAAATGTAATTGGACATTTCTGAAAGCAAGTCATCCATCTTTACAGTTTTGTAAGGACTTTTGTAATTGCAGTGGATCGCATAAAAATCTTCACTATAGGAATAAAATTCCTATGCCACATTTTTTATTATTATTTTCTATGTATATCTCAACACATAAGTGCAGTTCTGCACACTACTTGTGCTGGTGGCACTTACCCCTTGGATTAAATCTAAGACTCGAGTAATGTTTCCCATGTAAAAAGAAATGTCTTTAAGAATAACTTTAGCAGAATTGGACAATGTTGTGATGCATATAAAATGCTTTTAATATTTTTGGGTTATATTGTGATCTTTGTCTTCATTCTTCCTTAATTGCAAATTCTGGGGACTTCCATGGTGTGGGATCTCATACTGATCTGAAACTTGTGACTGACATTTATATAATAGGACAGACTACTCAAGGCTGGAATTTTAACATTTCTGAAAGATAAACAGAAATCGTTTGCAGTTCTGCATGGAACAGGTTCAAAAAAGAATGTTGTCTTAACATGTTGCGTGCATTTTGCCATAGAGATCCACAACTTTCTTTTGTAAAAAAATACATCATTCATTAAAGGGTCATCACCAGGAGCTGCTGTAGAAGTATGCCCTTTCTCACAGAGCCTGTGCCCTCTGAATTTTCCATCACTGTACCTACAACTCATCCCTAACTGTCTGTTCTGTCAGAATCTTAATCGGTCAAATCAATCAATCAGTGAATAAATCTTGTACCTTGCTTTGCATGGACACACTTGATCTTGTTTTGTGCAAGCATTATCAGTGAGGCTCTGGCCCCAAGTGAGGCATAGAAGCCATTACAATAAATCAGATTATGCCACTGCTTTATAAATTAATTGATTTTTTTGAGCATGTAATTCTTACCAGAATTTTATTTTATTTACATTTGTCTATAGAAAGTGATATATTTTACCTGACCTAAAATGAATCTTTCAATAATTTTCAGCTTTGTAAGACTGCATTCATAGGCCTATTTGTGACCACTTTGGATAGTAAAACCACAAACCAATTTCATATTGCCAGCTTTTAATTTCCTTTGTGTTGGAACATTCTTTCTTTTATATTCATTGCTTTGCTAATTTGCACCTCAACTAGTTTTCACTGCTTCTCATATCAAAATTAGTGATAGTCAGCATAAGTCCTAGGAAGAGCTCTACTCTGTCATTGTATTGATAGCAGTGTAGTTTAAATACAGTAGCATAAATAGGGATTGTCAGGAATTAATAAGTTTAAATTACTTTGGAACATCATTCCATTTAAATGTAATTGGGATAACATTCTACTTCTGGAAATCCCTCCTTTTTCCTAAAATTAGTAAAATTCTGGAAGACAGTATCTGTTGGTTGGGTTTAATCTCAGCTCAAAACAAAGCTGCAGGCAGGTCAAGAAAAGTTCAGAAAAAGAAAGTCTGAGGCCTTGCAAATTCAATATTGGTACTAGCAATGGCAACTTTGCAGGGCTATAACGTTACAGCATGAGCACAAGGTGAGGACCAAGACATTTCCTGAAATATTCAAAGTGTAACTGTGTAGACCTGGACTGTATTACCATTGCTAGTAACATGTCACAAGCTTTGTATTGTTTGCTAGAACTGAAGATTGTCAGGCTTGCTCTCTCTGAACTTTTCTTGACATGCCTCTAGTTTCATTTTTCCTGGTTTAACTGTGACAGCAATTTCTTTAACTGACCAGATGTCAAAGGCTGATTTGTTTTCCCTCAGTTTATCTTTGTGTGGTATGACCACAGCTTTACATGGATAGTAGTAACAAGCAGTTATTCAATGCAGAATGAGATATTCACAAATATAAATACCAGTGTGTTGAGGTATACACGTACAGCACCAGCAGCCTGAGGATGGGAGCCTCAGTATGTGAGGTAGAGAGGGGGAAATCAGTTTTGGGGTGATAAGAGATGGGGCACAGGGTCGATATTGAAGAGCCCACAGCAATAAACAAGAATTGGAGCTGGACAAAGCATGTTCTATGGTTAAAAAAGATAACAAAGAAATAGTATCTAACATATGTAAAAAGTGCCACATATAGTTTGAATGTAACATGGAGCTTCACACCAAAAAAGAAAGAGGAAAGGTTTAAAGGAGTGTTAGCAAACATATAAAAGCTACCTGGTGTGGATATCTGAAGGAAAAATTAAAAAACATCGACATGAACATCATATTCCTTTTGGTGAAGGAATGAAAACTGGTACTGAAAACACACCATAACCCTCCCCTGCCACCACCACCGTCACCACCAGATTGAAACCATCACTTTTAGGATTCTCAAATAATTCTGTCTGGACTTGTGTAACAGAAGACAGAGGCTTAAATGGTTAACTTTTGTAACAAAGCAAAAGCTACTTTACTTCAGTACCACAAGTGAAAATTTTGAAAGGTAAAACTGAAAGGTTAAAGAGATACTAGTTCATTCTTTACAATAGTTTCCTAGAAACAATCTGCATTAAATTCCAAGGGCAAAACTTAAAATACTTCTGCCACAGTGATGGGAATAAAGATAAACTTGTTCATAATCATTTAAATGGCTTCTTTGTGCCCTGGTAGATATACAGATGATATGAGGGGTCTATTTCCAAGTTATAAAGTATGCATAAATTATTTAGAGTGCTGAATAGTATCACAGATTTTAGCTTTATGTGATCACAAAAAAATTATAAGAGGAGATTTCTTCAGACACCAGATAGGTCTTTTTCTAGTTCCAGGATATGGAGCTTAAAGTGGCTGGTAAGAAATAACTGAGGATCAGGTCCATTTTACTTGTAAGACTTAACATTGACAACAAAGAAGAAAATGCATATGAATAGCTGATTATTTTTTTTTTTATATTACAGGCAATGGAAAATAAATTTTTAAGATTACATTCCCCAGTTTACATTAGAATCAGCATGGAACAAATTTGATCCTCATTGCTATGGCACCCAATTTAGTGGGGTCCTGTTCTTAACTATGATGTTTTAATATCACTATGGTGAAAATAATAATTCATCACAAGAGCAGTCCATGCTCAAAGAACTGCTATATTTTGAATACCACTATGTAGAGTTTCTCAATAAATTAGCACAGACAATTAAGCACAGGTGTTTTGAAAGGATCATGTTAGTTGTCCAAGATACCAGAATATATGAATAGAATGCTTTTCTCTCCCTAGGAGAATTTCCATTTAAAAAAAAAATCCAAAATGCTTTCCAACTAATGATAAGTAACTGATATAACAAGAATTCACAGGTCACAACTTGATCCTTCACCCTAATTCAAAGCTGTAGATTTCATAAAGTTTTAAATGTGTTTAAATATGCAAAAACTCAACAGGAAATTCCTGGTTTAAAGCACCTGCTATCTTCACGTGAACATTCAAAATATTAAAGAAATTAACTTTTAAAGTGCATCTCTTGAACCGTACTGATAACTGATATTCTGCAAAAGTCTAGCTAAAGCATATTTTTAATATGTAGTAATTTTATTTCTCAGATAAGATTACATGGTATTTCATAATTCAAAAGTATTGTTATAAACATTTTAGAACACAAAATTGAACTTCTTAAAATATATGCTAACACTGTATTTGCAAAAAGAAAAACAAGGTAAAATACACTTTTTTTTAGTAAAGAAGGAGTGCAAGTGAAAAAAAGTCTCCATAAATACTGCAAAGTTATTACTGCAAAAACACATTATACTCTATGAACAGTCATCTAAGTATTTCAGAACATTTAGTAATGATTTAATACTATTTGTTTTCTCTAACAATTTTAACAACTAAGATTACAGGAAGGGGTGATGGCTAAAATACCAAATTTTCAGCAATCCTGAAGAGCACCCAAAAAATGTTAATTTTATTAGTACTTAAGTTTTCAGCTTTGATTGTCTCCCTCATAATACTTTTAATTATTTTTATCATGCAACAGAATATTAAGGAAATAAAAGAAATATCTCCAATTCATATTTCTTAGAAACATAAACAAACTCTTTTTTATAAACCTAGTTATATTCATGCTTATACATTATAAATAGTTTCAATAGAATCCTTCTCACTTCTGAACAATCTTCAGAAAGGCTTTTAAGAAGTCCTGCAGGTGAACAAGCTTCAACAAGTTTCTGATGTCTGGCAGTCAAGGAGAACTGTATCTGTTACCTGCATTGTTCTGCTAATAATTTAAAGTAGGATTTGATTTTAAATGATCTTTGTAAAAATTTAGTGCTAATATTTGACTGTTATTCTGTACAAGCTAGGTGTCACAGTGTCACCTGTTGCTCTATTCTAGCTGAGTGAAAATCAAAGTAAAAAGGGATGATTTCTCCATACACCAAAAATATATTTTTTCTTTATTTTACCATCATGTTCAAGCCTGTAACTTTCAGCTGGGAGAATAATTAAAAAAAAAAAAAAAGTTCTTTCTCTTTCTTGAAATTATATTTGTCAATAAAGTGTATTTGTGGGGTTCTTGGGTTTAGGCAAAACATAGAGTGTTCCTTGATATTATATGATAGTAATCTTTGAGACCCCTATCATGAAAACAGTCTAAAGGAGCACTAAATTCAGCTGGCTAACTAATATTCATTAAATAACTTTTCTCTATATAATATATGTATCTATATCTGTGTTTATCTTTCTGTATGTGTTTGAACACATGTACAGTTGTGTCTTTTCATGTTTGGACCATGAGGGAAAGATAACTGATAACAATAGATCCTCCAGAAGCTGTATACCTCTATTACATTTTCCAATAGATAATCTGAGTTTAAATGAGAGTTTGAGATGGTTGCTAATGTAGAACAATATTCAATATCAATCAAGAGTTTGTACTATTCAATATCGCACACTCAGCACTCAATATGAATTAACAGTTAACTGCTGTGAGTTTAGAATCTCATACAGAAATCAATGGGCTACAGTCTTCTGCTTTCTGAGTACTTTATTCCCCTGCCAATCATTAGATGTTATGAATGTCAACACCTTGACCATGGAAACTGGACAAAGTCCTAGCATAGACATCTGAGTTTACAAATTATTAAAATAATTGGATTTAAAAAATTATGATTTAATAATGTTCGTCTTTACTAGCCTATTCATCCACTATAAAATTTAGAATGATACTTGCATTTTTTTTTCTGATATCAGTTTTATCTTTTTCTTGTGTTCACTTTAATGTGTGACTGACTCCTTAGGGGTACAGAGGTTGCTGCATGCAAAATTCTAATCTCTAAATGACTGTATTTATATTGCCAGTAGAGAGCAGTAAGTGGCTGTCTTCTTTTAAATTTAGACACAAAATCTTTTAGATAGCAGAAGAAATTCAAACCTTTTGGTCAGAAAGAAGCCTACCTTCAAAGTGATTGGCTGAGAATACAGCTAAGATATACCAACTCTACTAAATAGCATGTTAAATTGTATGTTCTTTTGTTCTTAACAATTCCTCACATTTATAAGTCTATCACAATAGCTGCTGAATATCTATCATTTAGAATCTGTTTTATAATGTAGTGAAAATGTGTCTTTTTGATACTTTCTCTTTTCACCGACCTTCTCTTCTTGCATCACAATCATATTGCCATCAGCAGATTCCATGTTACATGCTCCATTGCATCTCACTGTCCGAAACTGCACACAGATTCAAATATTCTGAGCAACCCTGTGTAGAAAGGTATGTTTTTCTCTCACATGTTGAATGATATTTTCATAAGAAATATAAAGCCAGCATAGGAAGTTTAGCGCTTGATCAGAACCTCTGTACAATCTTTTTAGCCAACCTTTTATGCAGATATATCTCTGCATATTAAATTCTGTTTCATTTCATTAGACAGCAAATGAATATTCTAATATTCAGTTAAAGTCAGTTAAAAAATCTGATATTGAATAGTTTAGAAACGCATACATTCTCTAAGTATTTACATGCATGTCTGCTGTTATGTGATACAATAAGTTATATCTCATGTACTAAGAAACTTTGGGTTTCAATATCAAAATGAAGGTCTTTGTGGATAACTGATGTTTCAGCACAGCCAAGTCCTAACTGAAGAAAAATCCATTAAACTCCCTCTGAACTAGGCATATATTAGTCCTTCTTACATAATTAAAATCAGGGGGGAAAAAAGCAGTCCAAAGAGAAAGTATGTTTTCCAACACTTAAAAAAGCACGTGGAAAATCAAGAAAATTAGTCCTGTATTTTTCTAATGGTTTCCACAGGTACTCCAAAAGCAATATTGCTGCCTTTTGGTCAGACACCTTAGCGCTTACAACACTCACTAAAGTTGTTGGAGACGTAAGACAGCTAAGGTCTGGTTTGGGTTCACTTCTACATCTCCTGTCCCACAGAAAAGTAAACAGTTTCAAACTGTTGAAGTAGCATATATTTTTATATATATAAAAAAATAGTATATCTATCAGTATGTATATATATATAATAGAATTGGGTAACATGAAAATACAAGTACCTCTTTCAAGCTGAAAGTATTTAATCAACCTAGAATGACAGACCTTGTGCTTGTCAATGAACTTAATTCTTTCAAAATAAATGCATGTTCACCTTTGGACTTTATAGGAAATTACTTAAAGTTCATCCTTGGAGAGTTTTGGTAACAATGTATGTAAAATTTCAATAGGTTTCATTGAAGAAGCATCTTTCAGAAAGGCATGTTTATTCTCATCTTATGTTTTCTTATAGAAATTTATCTTCCTGTTTCTTTTTTTTTTTTTTCCCCTGGATTTTATTTTAATCTCATTTATTTTGCATATAAAAAAATTTAACTGAACATGACTTTCTTCTTAAAGGCATATGTTCCTTCATGTTTTTTATTGTTTGGATTCTCTTATAGTGTTAGAACAGTAACTTTAAAGGTGTTTTAAAGAGGCTATGTTATAATTTGGAAGCTATTTTTAATGATTCCTTTAAAAGGATCAGTCAGTGCAATATAAAAGATAAAATGGTTTAATAACATTTTTATTTTATACTCCTTAGTGCTACTTTTAAGCTGAATGTCCATTCGTTACAAAGAACCAGACAACATTTCCAATTGAAAAAGACAAGTGATATAAAAAGACCCGTGTGGCTTGCTACAGACAGTTCTTTATGGATCAGTAGTTTGTTCACAACCATGCTTCTAATGGGCCATCACAGAGGAATGTGTTTAACTGTATTACAGTCTAATCAGATGTGGCATGTGACAAACGTGCCTGATTTAACTCTAACAACTGCTAGACTACATATCAGGATACAGGTTGACCAGTTAACAACAAAATGAAGTCCAAATAGTACTGTATACTGAAGATAGACGCAAATACTTGGAGAGAGTTGTAATGTCTGAAAACACAGTTATTTATAAAAGTACAAAGTTTTTATTATTTTGATGGTAAAAAATTCAGACTACTAGCTTAACTTTATGTTAATACCATTAGTCTACTCCCTGAAGGGAAGAATGTTTCCTCCTGCATGGCTTGCTGAGGGCATACAAACAAGACATAGGGAAAGAAAACTGGGAAACTACACTTGAGTGACTGTTCTGTAAGAATCAAACTATTAGTGTCAGCCCAAAAGAACAAGCCTACTATCTGGAATGTCTTTTTATTTTCCATTTTTGATTAAAAAAAAGAGAATGCATTTAGGAAAGCCTATTAAAAAGATAATTGAATAGACAGATTAATTCTGCAGAAAAATTACTGGTGAGATTTATTTTTGTCAATACTGTTCTGAGACCCTCCCAACATCTCTGTGTTTGTTAGACCAGGAGTCATTCTGTATATGTGAATCTTTCTGCATCTACCGAAGAATGATTTGTTAACAACCTATGGAAATAAATAGATATATTGGAATGTATCTGTAATGGTAATTTTCTGTGTAACTGGGGTGTAATTATAATGTGTCTCATAAAAACAGCTCTCTGACTATCATATTCTGCCAATAGACCTTAATCCTGACTGTGACTGACCATCTCCAGAGAGGAGATGTCTTTTTAAGTCTTCAAGAACATTTAGGCATTGGCCTCTCTGCTTGTATTACTACACAAGGATGCCAATTAATGTCATTTGCAATGTGGATTCTTGTCCATTAGAAATGGGACTAAACCCAGTAAATCATTTTGCACAGGCCATTGAATAGCTGTCAGAGGGTAACACTTTCTGTCACTACTGATCTGGTACAGATGTGAAGAAGTGACCTACAGGTGTAATGCTCTATCTTATTACCAGCTATATGGACCGTCCATCCTATTTATCTTTAATTATTTACTTTTGTATTTTATTTGTTTCTCTTTGTTCAGGAAGAAATGTCCTCAGTCTTCAGCAATGCTCAAAGACAATTGGGTTCTTTTATTTTTAAATGTAACATTGGGCCTGTATGTTAGGGGAAAGAAAGCAAAGATAAGCATTCTTCTTCCACATGTAAATATAAGGTACCGATTTCCTCTTTTATTCTGTTTCATTCTGTTACGTTTTCTTTTTCCCACTCTCAAGATATGAGAAATCTTTCTAAGTGTCAGGATAAAAATCTTATAGCATCTAAGAGGATGAGACCATTTGATTGGGGGCGTTGTAGCTCAGGATTCTGACTTTATCTGAAGGGAGACTGACATCTTGATCTTCTGGTGTAATACTCTAGGAAAAGAACAAGAATGTGGGTATTGTGTGTGAAAATTTCTGGGATAAGATGGCTAATTCTAGTCACAATGCTTTCAAATAATGAGCTTATTCTTCACCTATTACCACTGTAGCAAGTCATCCCATGTGTTTCAGCACTTCAGCATCTCTGGACACATCCTATCCATTTAAAGCATCTGCAAAACTCCTTTTAGTTAAAACTCTACTGAGTATTGATTAAAACTCTAAAAGACAGAGAGACAGATGAGGAGGGGAGAGAGAAGAGGGGAGGGGAGGGGGAGGGAGAGGGAACTTGTAAGAACCAAATTTGACACAAAACCAGGGAAATGTGTCAGGTTTTGAGTTGCATCACATTGATATATTTTTGAATTGACTACATTAGAATTGGAGCGGGTTAATCTTTACTTTATGTAGTAAATATTGCAGAAATGTTAAACTGAAGGTTGATTTCCTGGAGCTCAGCTCAGCAAAGACTGGTTTATACATAGATTTTAGATAGGGTAGAGGAGTTCATCTATGATTACTACTTGCCTAACTTCCGCCTCCATGTATCTTTAGAGTAATTGATACACTCATCTTTCTTATGGTCTTCACAGTTGTTCCCAGAAGCCCTAGGGACACAGATAAGCAATATAGTTCCAAATCTTGTATTAAGAATGGCAAGGATTCTTGGATCATGTTAATTTGCATTGACTACAGGACTTGGAGAATACATGCATTCAAAAAGTCTTTTGGTTTCTCCAAACCAAGAGTTATGTACTTATCCAGGGCCTAAAGAGTCAGGAGCAGGATTTAGACCTGCCCAAAGGATTTAGATCTGCCAACAGGATGTTGTAAGTTTGTCATATTAAACACAAACATTAAGAGTTTAGGACCACCTTGCCATTTCTTGTAAAATGATTTTGATTTGCTAATGATAAGGAATAAATAAATAGTAATTAGCAGTTATCAAAGCTGGTTTTCCTTCTGTCATGTCTTTCAGTCTTTCCTTGTGAGCCATTTCTGTTAAATTATTCTTATTTTTGCAAAGTGAAAAAGGATGCAAGTGTGACTAGGTTGTACTGATGAAACTAGTCGCATCACCGTAACCATGAAGCCACATCTTCAACATCTTTGAAGAAAAACAGGAGCCTACAGCAAAAGTACAAGGAGATACTTTGAAAGAAAAAGCACAGGATAATTTCAGAGACCGCAGAGGTATAGATGTAAATTGCAAATGCATAACTACTAATAAATGCAACTGACAGCTGGGGAGAGTCCATTTAGGGCATAATTTAAGCATTTATAGAATTGTGGCACAGCCTATTGCAGATACCTCTGCAGATAGCATAGGTGGAATAATCTTTAGATTGCTTACAACACAGAAAACCAAACTGAATGCAGATCTACCTCTTTTCTTCAGAACTGTATATGCAAAACTGATCAGTACTGATACTAACTATCACTTTGTGATCACAAAAGAGAAATGTACCTCTGTTTCTTGTACTGGTACCCCACCTCTGAGACTCAGTTGTAACTGGCATATGACTCAATCTATGTCATGCTCTTATGGCAGGAATATCTTCATCAGCCTTTTAGGCAGAGTTTATTGTATTTGACAGTGAAGCAAAGCGAACCAGAATAGAGCCTGGTCAAAGCTCTTATTCTGTTTAAATTTTATTTTCCACATCTAAAAAGTACAAATTAATCTATCTACATTACAATGAATATTTGTTTGTTTAATATGCACAGAAATATATTGCATTTGTAACAGAAATATAGAAAAGAAAAAATTAATCAAATGTATTACTGTGGTTTAACAAGTTATTCAATAAGTCATCTACTATATGTGCATTTCTCAGACTGTAGCAATAGAAAATAACGTGACTTTGCTTACCAGTAAGCCTTTTGTTATTTGATATTTAGCAGTGCTTCTTAATTTACATATACTGCACACCGTGAAAGTACAGACAGATATTACAACTGATGAATGGTGACCTGTTAAGCAATAATAATTTTACAACTATCTGAGTCCTATCTTATATTTAGATAATATAATTAAGATTTACCACCTCAGAAAGAAATGGGGTTGTTAAAAGCACAAACATAGTGAAAGTTTATTTCTGCTTTTTTTGAAGGCAGTTTAGACAGAAACATAGAGAATGTAAACATATCTATTTTGATTTTGCATAAGATAGAGGTGTCATGATTTTCAGTTGTTTAAGATTCCTACTGAGTTTTATGAGACCTCTGAATGTCAAAGTATTTCTATGAACGGAAAAACAATTCCTCTTTTGACAAGTCCTCCAAATCTGGCTTTCCTACAATTTGACCATCTGTTTGTGCTGGACCTGGATTCCTGTACTACTGGCAATGGCCAGTATTGTCTCAGGTGGTGAATGGAAGAGAAGAAATGGTGACATATGGTAGCAGAATGCTTAATCCAGCTAGGCAAAAACAAATTGTACTACATAAAAGCAATTACAGTTTATCTTTTATACACTGAACAGACAGAATGACATTTTAAAGATTTTAGTTACTTACATTTTTTAAGGACTTTGTAAAAATTACTTAAATGTCTTTAGGCTAAACCAGATAATAACAATTTTGCAACCTTCATTTTGAGTTGGGGGAGTAAGAAAGTGTTTATGCTATCAGTTTAGGTGATGAATTTAGGTCTAATAAAGACCGTAAAAATTTTCCCTTCATAGTCAACAGAGGTACCTCAAAAAGGACATTTAGAACACCTAAATGAATTTACAGGTGCCTTCCTTATGTGCTTTAAAATACTCTCCATAGTCTTTAAAGTAGAGAACTGAAAATTTGTTAGATATTCTTATCTTCTTATAAGAAGATCCAGTTGTTTTTAAATCTATACTTTTTGACTATCCACAGTTTTGGGGAACAGGATATGAAAACAGGCTTTTCAAACAACTAGAATGGACAGCTAGTGTCATGAAATTGCAGAGAAACAGTTTTACTTCCCATGTCCTGTAAAGCTGACAAATTCTGCACAGTAATGCAGATCAAGAACATCTCTTTGTGGTGGAGCACTGTGCTCTGTTCTACTCAAGATAAATGGTCTTTCTTTGTATGAAATCTTCACTCTGACACTCCATCAGTCAAAACAAACCCTATCCAGAGACTGATGTGGCCATTTATTTTTGTATATTCTACAATCTAAATAATGTGCAGAGAAGTCACACACCTTGTGAGGCAGGCACAAAAAAAAAGGAAAAAGAAAAAGGAAATAAAGAATTCATGCATAAAGAAAAGCAAAAGCTTTTCTCCACCCCCCCCCCTCCGCCACCCCCAACCCCCACATAAAGCCATGGATAAAAGATCTGTTTAAGGTACAATCTCTTTTCCATAAATAACCTCTGAAAAGGTTAATCTGCTTAACGCATAAGCGCTGTAACTAACACATAATTATGTTTTCCACTTAATATATTTTGTATAGTGTTCTGCATTTAGGTTTTCTGAAGAAATGGCCCTATGGATACAACAGATTCCAATACCTACAACATTTTAAGGGTTGGGTTTAGGGCTCAGTACAATGAAGTGGAATGACATTTAATTACTGATGTGCAGCCATTCAGTTCAGCTAATTATGATCCCTGGAGTTTAGTCATCATATGTAATTAACTTTTACTTTCATAAAAGCTTAATGTGCTGCAAAAGCAGCAATGGCTATGAATGTTACACTTCAGGATTGCTGTCAGAATTCAAAATGAATTCTAAAAGACAATTTTTCTCACTAAGTGTTAATATAGCCATCTGCTCTTAAACAATGTAAATTTGTTTTAATAGGAGCATAGATATCATTATCTATGTTGGGTTTTTTTTTAATTTCATGGTCACAGTAACCACAGTATAAGCAAGCAGGAGAATAATTCAGCCCCAGACAAGCAATCATAATCTACTGAAATAAAACTAGCAAAAAGACTGATGAGCAGTATTTGAAAGGCCAGCTGGGTTTTCTTCTGCTTTGTTTTGTGGGATATTTTTAAAGAACATCTTTCAAACCATTGCAATTACTAAAACTTAATTTGATTTGTATTTCTAGAGCATCTTAGTAGTAACTATGAAATATAAAGGTCCATATACACCTATTTACAAAAAATAATGGTTTTTTTAGAAAGTGGGTTCACTTCCTTGTGTGTGTTTAGTCAGCTTTTACTGATCTTTGTTACAGAAAAGGGAAAATAGATCAAAGCGCTTTCTTAAGAAAAGAGAAGAACTGTATCTATCCAGTTACACCAAAATCTTGAGTTATGCTTAGCAAGTCAGTTATAGTGCATCTGTATGATACAATACAGTCAAGTGCAGGGATATACCAACTAGCTCTGAGTGAATGGATGGGGGTACCAAAGAACTGTCAGAGTTTGGTGAAATATTCCAATCAGGGTCAAATAATCCATTGCTCAATAGAATTAGATTACCTATTAACAGCATGCTATTGCATACCTGCTGAACAGGTGTATTCAGTATAACCCTGGAGAATCCAAAACACATACCCATATTCTTTATTTATGATATTTGTGAGGATTACTGCTGAACAAGACAATTATTTTAACAATGTTGATGGCACTGGCAGAGCTCAAGCTCAGGCAGGGAGACAACAGGAACTTTGTCACAAGGCAGGAGATGAAATCAGCTCAGCCCAGCTCTGTCTAAGGTGAGCCCAGGCCAGCCCTAAGACTATACTCTCAGGTCAGGAGTACAGATCCTTATATAAAAAATGGCAAAATAATTTTTACTGGGCTACGATGTAGTAGCTGCATTACCTCACTATGTGAGGAATTGTAGAGTGACAGAAGAGATTAGCCCTAGCTAAAGAAAAAAAAAAAAATAAAGAAGGTGGTAATCAAAATTATATACTTTTATGAACCTTTAATAAGACATTGAACACCTTTTACAAATACAAGAGAACATAAATTTGGCCAATAACCAGGAGGAGTTACCAATGGCAGCAATATAATGGAAATTATAAAAGTTGTAAAGTTTCTGAAATACTCTGACACTCTCTAAGTAGTCTAGCCATAGCACAGAAAATCAGCATAATTCAAGAAACCACAGGATAACAGGGTTAGACTAAATTAGGTCTCATATACCTGTAAAAATGTTCCTTGCATATTTGTACTAGTGTAGAATTACCTTAGAGATGAACTAAAATTCTATTAAGAATAAACTAAAATTCTGCTTTGGGATGTTTTCCCTTTCATAGCAGAATCTCATTCATGTTGAAATTCCTATTTGTAGATGCAATGGAGGAATTTAACTGAAAATTGGGCAAGGTTTCCTGCTATCCTGGCTACCTCATAGAATTTCCTTTAAAAATGAAAACTTACACATTTTCCATAGTAGGATTCCTTTCTCTGTTAAGTTGATAATATTATACTGCATACACATGCATTTATTTAAAACTATATTGCATTATTTTTATAGTCTTTGTGTATTTCAATGGAATTACTTAAAACTCACTTCTGAAATTTATTTTTGTGTCATCACAGCAAGTCTTTCAACGTTTTTCTAGAGGGCAGAACATGTGTGTCAGTCAGTTGGATTGAATCTTACACCGCAATACTTCAAATTCAAAATTAGGGACACCATTTTAATAAGTAAATATTGGAACAAGCATCCAGTCTCGTCCATGTATCTATAGTGATTTTGCATGTCTGGATTACTATAGAGAAGTACAGTTGTCTTTTACAAACAAGACCTCCTTCAGCCAAGTTGCATTGTTTTGTTAACGTTAAACCCTAAGATATCAGGTTCGGTACAGCTATAAACTGACAGTAATAGATGGCCTTAGGCAAGTAAGAAGTCAGTCAAATCATTCTTGTTTCCCTCTAGTCATAAGTGCAAAGAATCTGTGCAACTATGATTTGGCCCTTATAAAGACTCGGTAAATATTTTGTTTTTCTCATGTGTCATGCTGCAAGACCTCACTAAAATTAAGTAGTCAGTTAGTACCAATCACACACCTTTACTGTTGGCAACCCCAGGTACATACAAGTTCAAATGTGGGTTTTAGTGAATAGGATGCTCTAATTTCAGACACATGCAAATTTAACAAGTACAGATTTCAATTAATATTTTCTTTGCATTGATTAGGGGACTTTTGCTTCATTGACCCCTGAAAACCAATTACTGAATTCCAAATACAGACAGGATGTAGAGTTAGGCTGGTATATCTCATATAAAATCAATTGTAGTATTTCAAATAGTGTATGTGCTGATACTTGTTTCAGCTCTTTGAAAATTATTTTTCTTATTTATCTATCTAATTTCAATAATGAGCTTCTTAAATAGAGCAAAGTAGTTCAAGGACAGATGTATCTGATCCTCAGAGAAACAGACTGTTAGTCTTCGCCCCATGGTATATGCAGATCAATGTATCTCCACTCTTTTTTGTTTCCCTATTCCTTTACAAGTGTTGTGTCCAATTCATGATTGTATTGAAATAATTTTCAGCATTCTACTTTTCGGGATTTACATCCTTCTACTAAATGTGTATGTTTCACATAAACTTATCCCCAGTGTATTGATCTGCGTTTTCCAAGGGGAATGTCATGTTCCTTTTTTTCCTGAAGCCAGTTTAAATCATTCTTTTTTTGTACAACATCTCACCTGCACGAGCACGTGAGATGTTGTACAAAGATGTCCTTCCAATCTGTGCTGGGTTTGTATGGCAGGTTTTTGGTATGGAGGCAGAGGTTACAGGGTTGTCCTCCTGTGAGAAGCTTCTTAAAAGCTCCCCTGGCTCCAAGTCAGACCCTGCTCTGACTAAGGCGAAGTCACTTAGTGATGGTGGCTGCACCTCTGTGATAACGTATTTAAGAAGGGGAACCTGGAAGGGGGTTGGAGGACTTTGAGGAGGAGTTACAAGAAGGACACCTATGAGAACACTGAGGTCAGTGGAAGGAAGGAGGAGGAAGGGGGGAAGGTGCACTGGAGCAGAGACTCCCCTGTGTCCTGTGGTGAGATGTCATGGCCACTCCCCAGCCACCCATGGAGGTCATGGGAGGAGCAGGGATCTGCCTGAAGCCTGTGGAGGACCCCTGGACTCTATGGGAAGAAGAAGCCCCCGCTGTTATAGGTCAGTGCTGGGAGGGCTGCAGCATGTGGGGGTGACCTATGACAGAATATCTTGAGAATAATGCATCCTATGGGGAGCACTCACAACAGAGAGAGTTTGTGGAGGACTGTATCCCGTGAAAGGGACGCCATGTAGAGTAGGGGGAAGAATGGAGAAGAGTGCTTCTCCCCTCCTTGGCATGAAGAACCAGCAGACTGACTGCAATCCCCATCCCCTGCCTCTGTGCAGCTGAGGGTCAAGGTAGAAAAGTCAGGAACAAAACTGAGCTGGGAAGAAGGGAGGGGTGGGGGGAAGTGTTTTTAAGATATGGTAATACTTCTCACTGTCCCATTCTGTCTGTTAAGTGTTGTTATCCTTAGTGTTTTGAATTAAAGTGATTTTTTTTTCTTTCCCCTAACAAGACTGTCTTTTGCCTGTGACCATAATGGGTGAGCTACCCCTCCCTTCCATATCTCCATTCCTAAGCCTTTTGTTTCATTTTTCTCCCTCCCAGCGCTGAGGGGGAAGGGGTAAGTGAATGGCTGTTTGGTGCTCAGTTGCCCTCAGGGCTCAAACCACCACACCAGCTTGAATTCTTTATTAAATTACTCATTACTTCAAGATTCTGAATGGCAATACTAGTTTATTTGTGACGTAAGTTTGGAATAGTGGCTGTGGCTACTAAGGGAAACTTCTATTTCTTATCTCATTGCAGAACTAACACTTGGGCACACATACATATTATGGATGTGTGAAGTGCTTATGAAGCACTCCTGAACTTCATAGGTTTAATGGTAGAGGTTTTAGGGCTTAAAACTCAATTTCCATTTAGCATCTGTTGAATCTTAATATCTATCAATCCCACTCTAAATGGCTATTTTATCTATTTCAACTGGTCATATGACATCATCAGTTGTGATGTTGACCACATCCTGATATGACTTAGCCTTGCCAGCTTGTTGAGTTTTAGTGGACCTTCAATATTAAACCTGAGGAAACTCTGAAAGTGCTCAAATACTGTATTCATATAATGACTGTACAAGACATAAAGTATTTATTCTACTCCAGTCACTGCCATTCAATGTCCAGTTATTCTTATATAGGACAGCGTACTACCTAATGCAAGACTTGGTACATCCATCTCATCACATTCAGTAAACAAAATATATTGGCTTGTTTAGTTTCTGTTTTATTAAATGAATTGTTATCTAATAAACTTAATAACTGTCTTATGGCTGTATTAAAAATGGAAATAATATTGAGTAATTCTAGAATTATCACTGGGAAGTGGTACTTTAATGTTGACCGCTGTTATATCAGTCACTATAGTAATAAAAAAAATCCTGAACTGCATTTTTCTCTATTGTTCAATATCTATCTGTTAAGGTAGTTCCCATATGATATTTACTATCCTTAATGTCTTACCCCTTCCACCAGTAATATATGTTCTCAGACCCTTTCTAACTTTTCCATGAGTGCTACTAATTTCTGTACTCTTCTTTATGATTGCAGAAATTTATTTTCTGTATTTTCACTAATATTTGCCAAATGCCTTTTTTTAAAAAAAAAAAAAAAAAAAAAAATCAGGATTGAATCTTAGGTACTTAACAAGACTATGCTTTGAAAAGAGGAAAAATATAAAACAAAGTTTATTTTGGGCTGATTTTCTTAACTTATACCATTTTCACAGAATCACAAAATCACAGAATCATCTAGGTTGGAAAAGACCTTGAAGATCATCTAGTCCAACCATTGACCTAACACTGACACTTCCCAGCTGCACCATATCCCTAAGCGCTATGTCAACCCGACTCTTAAACACCTCCAGGGATGGGGACTCCACCACCTCCCTGGGCAGCCCATTCCAATGCCTAACAACCCGTTCTGTAAAGAAATACTTCCTAATATCTAGTCTAAACCTTCCCTGGCGCAACTTGAGGCCATTCCCTCTTGTTCTATCGCTTATTACCTGGTTGAAGAGACTCATCCCAAGTTCTCTGCAACCTCCTTTCAGGTAGTTGTAGAGGGCGATGAGTTCTCCCCTCAGCCTCCTCTTCTCCAGACTAAACAACCCCAGTTCCCTCAGCCGCTCCTCGTACAACATGTGCTCCAGACCCTTCACCAGCTTCATTGCCCTTCTCTGGACACGCTTGAGTAATTCAATGTCCTTTTTGTAGTGAGGGGCCCAAAACTGAACACAGTAATAGACGTGCGGCCTCACCAGTGCCGAGTCCAGGGGTAAGATCACTTCCCTGTCCCTGCTGGCCACGCTATTTCTGATGCAAGCCAGGATACCATTGGCCTTCTTGGCCACCTGGGCACACTGCCGGCTCATGTTCAGTGCTGGCTACCAACCAACACTCCCAGGTCCCTCTCTGACTGGCAGCTCTCCAGCCACTCCTCCCCAAGTCTGTAGCTCTGCTGGGGGTTGTTGTGGCCGAAGTGCAGCACCCGGCATTTGGCCTTATTGAAACTCCTACAGTTGGCCTTAGTCCATCACTCCAGCCTGTCCTGATCTCTCTGCAGAGCCTCCCTACCCTCGAGCAGATCAACACTCCCACCCAACTTGGTGTCATCTGCAAACTTGTTGAGGGTGCACTCAATTCCTTTGTCTAGATCATCAGTAAAGATGTTAAACAGGAGTGGCCCCAACACCGAGCCCTGGGGGACACCACTCGTGACCGGCCACCAACCGGATTTAACTGCGTTCACCACAACTCTTTGGGTCCGGCCATCCAGACAGTTCTTTACCCAGCAAAGCGTGTGCCCATCCAAGCCACGAGCAGCCAGTTTCGTCAGGAGAATGCTGTGGGAAACGGTGTCAAAGGCCTTTTAAAAGTCAATGTAAACAACATCCACAGCCTTTCCCTCATCCAATAAACAGGTTGCCCTGTTGTAGAAGGAGATCAGGTTTGTCAAGCAGGACCTGCCTTTCATAAACCCATGCTGACTGGGCCTGATCATCTGGTTGTCCCACATGTGTTGTGTGATGGTACTCAGGATGAGCTGCTCCATCAGCTTCCTGGACATCGAAGTCAAGCTGACAGGCCTGTAATTTCCCGGATCATCCTTCCAACCCTTCTTATAGATGGGCATCACATTGGCCAGTTTCCAATGTGTCGGGACCTCCCTGGTCATCCAGGACTGCTGGTAAATGATGGAAAGCGGCTTGGTGAGCACCCCAGCCAGCTCCTTCAGCACCCTCGGGTGTATCCTATCCTGTCCCATAGACTTGTGTATGTCTTTGTGATGCAGTAGGTCACTATCTCCTCCTGGAATGTGGGGAAGTCGCTCTCCCAGTCTCTGTGTTGTGGCTGAGGAGGCTGGATTCCCTCAGTACAACTAGTCTTGTTATTAAAGACTGAGGCAAGAAGGCATTAAGCACCTCAGCCTTTTCCTCATCACTTGTTACCATGTTTCCTCGTGCATCTAGCAGGGGATGGAGGCTCTACCTGGTCTTTCTTTTGCTGTTGCAGTACTTATAGAAACATTTCTTGTTGTCCTTGATTGCTGAAGCCAGATTAATTTCTAGCTGGGCTTTAGACCTCCTGATTTCTGCCCTGCATAGCCTCACAGCCTCATTTTAAACGTAAATATCTTATCTGCCTACTTGGCTGGGACAGAATTGATCATATTTCAGGGCATCAGATATGCTTACTATCTTTCTGCACCACACTGCTACTGTTATGCATTGTTTGTATGTGTGCAGTCTTGTTTACAGGCTTGTCTTCTGTGTCTCCAGAGGTGTCTGAAGTCCTAAATGACAAAATTTGAGGTCACACTTTTTTGAATAAATCTCTGCTAATTACCTCCAGTAGACCACTTGCATCAGCAACCATCAACAGCCTAATGAGCTTAGTTATGATGAAAGGTCCCACGCCAATGCAAAGGAGAAAATTTGGGGCTAATTTGTTATATTTACTAATTAAAAGTGATTGTTTTTCCTTAGTCTCAAATAAAACCAGTACCTTAATACAAATATATTCGACTTTAACTAAGATCTGGGATTAACAAGAATAGTCTTTATCAGTTTCCACAATAGTATTTTAAATTAAAGTTGATGGAAGAACTGTACAGAACTCTTTTATCTAACCAAACCTGTTATCAGGGAGTTGAAGTGTGTAAATGAATACTAACACTGGTACAGAAATGATAGGACTGGATGAGTGACAATATTATGTAAATTATATTTTAAAAAGCCTTTATCTTTTATTTGGTGAGTACTACGTCAAATGAAGTCAGTCCTGGTCATTTGTATTGGGTTTGGATGGGATGGCGTTAACTTTCTCCATATCAGCCCTCATAGTGTTGAGCTTTGTGTTTGTAGATAGAACATTTTTGATAACACACCAGTGTTTTGGATACCACAGAGCATTTTTCACACAGCATCAAAGATGTGTCTCCAACGTTCCTCCTCCCTAAAAGGCTGTTAGGTTGGGTGTGGGCAAGAGACTGGGAAGGGACATAGCCAGGACATCCAATCCAAACTGACCAAAGGGATATTCCATACCAATGATGTCATGCTCAGCAACAAGAGCTAAGAGAAAGGGAGGCAGGAAGCATTCATTATTAAGGCCTTTGTCTTCTGAAGCAACCACTATACGTACTGAGGCCCTGCTTCGTGGGAAGTGACAGACTTCACCTACTGATGGGAAGTAGAGAATAAATCTTTTTGTTTTTCTCTGCTTCCACACAATGGTCTTTGCTTTTCTTTATTAAACTGCCTTTATCTCAATCCATGAGGTTTTAATCTTATTTTCTCCCCTGTCCTTCTGAGGAGGTGGAGTGAGAGAACAGCTTGGTGGGCACCTGGCAGCCAGCCATAGTAAACCCACCACAGCATTTCATAAGCACAACCCTCCCTGTTGACCAGATATTAAACTGATTACATGGATATTGCTGTATTGACGATACCATCTGTCCAGTAAGGTGCAAAACCAAATACATGAGGAAAAGTGATCTTTAGAGATCCAAAGGAAATTTCAGTGAGAACAAAATTCTACATTCTGGCAAAACTCCATCCCAGGCAATTATGTCTGAACTGTTTAAATTCCCCCTATAATTTTAACTGCATATAAAATTCTACTTTAGTTTCCATCTGCATCATTACTGTGTATTAAGGGGCAAACACTTTATTTTACCCAGTGGCAAGTGGAATGATAAAGGAACCTACCATATCATAATGCTATATCGTTATTAATGAGTATTAAAATCTTGAATAAGTTCAAATCAGTAGACTGCTTAGAAGTACAAAATATTCCCAATGGCCCTGAAGAACATTGACTAAAATATGTTTTTATGTGGATAACACTTAATTAGAGTCTTTCAATCTCTGCAATGTTAAGATGCTGTTCAGGAGCCAGCCAATACAGCGATAGGACCCTGACACTGTTACCCCTGCAGGAGCAGCCCTCAGGGTTAGACTGACCCCTGCTCCGTACAGAAAGCTTGTGAGGGCAAACTCACAAGGTGGAGATGCAGAGCTCACAGTATCCTCTGGGCTTGAGCGCTCAGTCCATGCTAGCACAAGTATAAGTAATCTGAAAGACAGCTGTGTGCACAGGAGGTAGGAGGAACAAACAGTGAACTATTCCTGGTTGCCTCAGAGCAGCATACGTGTTAGGATAATACACTTATTTCATATCCGTTGCAGTGACATTTACACAACCTTTACTTGCAAGCACAGATAAGTGAAAACTTCTTAGTCCTACACTTGGTTATACTCTAACTCTGGCCATGAGAATATAGATACTGCCTTATTTACTAGCAAAGGGAAGAGCATGCCATCCCATTGCTACATCTTCCCCCAGAGGTTTCATTGCAAAAGCTGGACAGGTGACTATGTTGCAAAGTAATGCTTATTCCTTCAAGATATTTCTAAAACAGAAAAAAGTCTGTGATACTTTGAATTACTGTCCACTACTGGAGTACTTATTCCAGATTGAAAAACATTTTGAAAAACTAAGCATCATCACATATATCTCAACATATAAAAATTCCAACTAGGTTAAGAAGAATATGTTAATATCTGTTTGCCTTAGAAATAATTCAGATTTCCAACATTTGGTGTATTTGAATTTTATTCATCTTTAGCTCAATTACAGCAAAAACCAAGAAGACACAATGAAGGTAGTTGAACATGGAAATATGTTACCCAGAGGTGTTGTAAAGTCTTCATCCTTAAAGAAATTCAAGACCTGACTGGACAGGGCCCTGGACAACCTCCTCTGGCTGACCCTACTCTGAACACAACTTTGACTGAACCATCTCCTAAAGTCCTGGCCAACCTCAGTAATTCTGTGATGTAGGTAAGGCAAGGACTGGGCCCAAGCTTCAGTTCCTTAATCATCTTAGTGGCCTTTTGCTGGACTTGGAGGGACACTAGAGGGATGAGCACAACACCGGAAAAAATGGGTAGATAACAGGAAGATTTGTATATCATTTTATCATTGGCGATAGAAGAAAAAGTGCCAGAAAAACTTTGACCCTGGGTATGGCGAGGACAGACTTCAGGCTGCTGAAGCAGCTAGCTTGTAAGGTCCCCTGGGAATCTGCTTTTGAAGTTATCGAGGTCTACAAATACTGGTCGATTTTTAAGAGTCATCTCTTAAGAGTACAGGAGCAGGCAATTCCAAAGGCAGAAAAGGTCTTCCAACACAGGGCTTTGGGGGTCCCTTGGCCCTTTTTGTTGTCCTTCACAGTGCTGGTCAACTTATACTCTAATTGAGCTTTGGCCACACAAATTCTCTCCCTACAGTGACAAAGAGCATCTTTGTATTCCTTCCATGATGCCTGCCTTTGCTTCTAATGTCCATTCACTTTCCTTTTCTGCCTAAGTTCTAGAAGAAGATCCTTGGTCAGCCAAGATGGACTTCTGCCCCACTTGCTTGACTTCCAACACTTTGGAAGTGCCTGCTACTTTGGTTCGTCCGTCACAGGATTCATCCCACCAGGTTTCACTTATGCCAATGATGTCATAGCTCTGGGACTGGGCCAAAGCTCTTGTTTATTCCTCATGCTGCACACATTAGTATAAAGACATTTCAAATGTGCTCCAGTGTACTCAGCCCATCATGGGGCAGACTGAAGGACCTCTCTAGCACACCATTTCTCAAACATTGGTGTGACACCCCCAGGCTTATCTCTAGCGAGCCTGGTTTTATCCCTTTCTCTCTTCAAATCTAGTTTAAAACTCTTTCAGGGAGTCCTGCTAACTCCTACACAAAGATCCTTTTCCCCCTTTGATACAGGTGTACCCCATCTGTTGCTAGCTGGCCTGGTGTCATGTAAACTGACCCATAAACAAAATCCCCAAAATTCTGCCAGTGACACCAGTCACGGAGCCAGATATTGATCTACTGGGTCTTCCTGTTTCTTCCCTCATCATTCCCTGCAACTGGAAAGATAGAGAAAAACACTACTTGTGCTCCTGATCCCTTAACCAGTTGTTCCATGGCCCTGAAGTCTCTCTTGATTGCCCTTGGACTTCTTATTGCAACTTCATTACTTCCTACAATAATGAATAATAATCCGAGAACCATACCAGGGTAGGAAGTTTTCTCATCACATCTTTAACCTGAGCTCCAGGGAGGCAACAGACTTCCCTAAGAAGTGGGTCTGGTCTGCATATTGAGCCTTCTATTCCCCTCAGGATAGGGTCTCCTATTACAATGACCTGTCCTTTTTCTTTGTGGAAGTGGTTTTGATGCAGGGCATAGGCCGACTTAACCTTGGCAACACGTCCAAGCTAGATGAACCATCGTCCTCATTGTTGTTTGGTTCCAATTGCAGAGCCTTGTACCTATTATGCAAGGGCACCTGGGAAGGTGGGGTAGTTGTGGAGGAGATGCATCTGCTGCGCCAGGCAGAAACTTGTCGCCATTGTCCCTATCCCTTAAATTACCATGTTCTTTCAGGTGGAAAGAGGATAGGAAATCCTCCATAATATGGGTCTGCCTGACAGGCTTGTCCCAGGGGTGGTAGGGTGCAGTTCCAGTAATCTATCTTTCTTCTGGACTCCTTGATACTCCTCAACTTACTCACCTCATTCCAGAGTTATGCCACTAAGTTGAGGAGTTCCTCTACCTGGTCACACCTCCCACAGGTGTTCTCACTACTGCAGTCTGGTGTATGAGTAGGGCACACCTGCAGCCTGGCACCTGGGTAACAGAATGTTCCCATCAGAGCTCTGTCTGTGAAGCTGCATCAGTCATGGCGGGTGCAGAGTTTAGAGAGGATATGACCTTCTGCTGGGTGGATACCATTGTTCCCTGGTCGAGCTGGCAGAGTTACAGTGCCCTTCCTGTGCACTCTTCCGCATGAACTGCCACACAAACTGCTGTGCCATGCCCTTACTGACATGCCATGCCCTGTTTGCTTGCCCTGTTTACAGCATTCCTGGTCACTAGCATTCCCCAGGGGCTTCTTTTATAGGTGTGGGAGCTTGGCTGCCATTGATCCTGGCCCTGCCCAGTTCTCATCAGCCACTGTCACATGAGCTGTGGGCTCCTAGCAGCTCTCTCTGCTGTCCTGAGGTTCTCCCAGTTCAGGAAACCCTCATGTACACTGTGCTAGAGTGCTCTGCTATAGATTGTGCCAGGACCAGAGCTGCTTGCCTTGGCAACTGAGTGCTAATTTTGATACTAAACTAGGAGGAGCTGTGGACTCCCTTGAGGGTAGAGAGGACTTACAGAGAGATCTGGATAGACTGGAGAGCTGAGCAATCACCAACTGTATGAAATTTAACAAAAGCAAATGCAGGATTCTCCACCTGGGATGGGATAATCCTGGTTGTACGTACAAATTGGGGGATGAGAGGCTGGAGAGCAACCCCATGGAAAGAGGGCTGGGTGTTTGGGTTGATGCAGACTTGAATATCAGTCAGCTGTGTGCCCTGACATCCAAAAGGGCCAACCATGTCCTGGGGTGCATCAAGCACAGCACAGCTAGCTGGTTGAGGGAGGTGATTGTCCCACTCTACACTGCACTGGTGTGGCCCCACCTTGAGTACTGTGCCTCAGTATAAGAAGGACATCAAACTATTCGAGTGTGTCCAGAGGAGGGTGTCCAAGAGGGTGAGAGGCCTGCAGGACTTATGAGGAGCAGCTGAGGTCACTTGGTTTGTTCAGCTTGGGGAAGAGAAGGCTGAGGGGTTACCTCATCACAGTCTACAACTTCCTTGAGGGGGGCAGTGGAGGGGGATGTGCTGATCTCCTCTCTGGGGACCAGTGATAGTAACACGAGGAATGGAATGAAGCTGCATCAGGGGAAGTTCAGATGGGACATTAGGAAAGGGTTCTTCACTGGGACGGTGGCTGGTTACTGGAACAGGCTCCCCAGGGAAGTGGTCAGGGCACCAAGGCTGCCAGAGTTCAAGGAGTGTCTGGATGATGCTCCTAGTCATATGGTTTCCTTTTAGGTAGTCCTGCAAGGAGTGGGACTCAATGATCCTTATGGGTCCCTTCCAACTTGAGATGTTCTATGATTCTATAATTAATGAGACTATTCTGTAATAGAGAACTTGGACTGTTAGACTGTTAAAACATTAATCAACCATAAATACTTATTTCCACACATAAGATGTGTTCCCTTTTTCCCATAACAAAATTTGGAGTGTAACAGCATAGACATCTATAACAACTGTAGCTTTATCCCTGGCAATCCTTTCACTTAGATCTCTCGTGTCTTAAGTCATGTCAATCCAGAAGTAATTTTCAGTCATTGCTGTTTCAGTTTACTAAAATTGGTCATCTCAAGACTCTGTTATCCTCCACTCTTTTTTCTGATTTTCCTGAGGTCAGTGTTTAACAGTTATTCTCCCATTTGTCAGTTCCTGTACCTTTTCTTCAGCCTCAGCAATGAATTCCAGTTTCCCCACTGTATTGCACAATCTGTGCATTAGATTATAAACATAGTATTATCTTATTTGGATATAGATATCTTTAATCATATCATATCAAGCTCTTAGTCAATGTTCCTTTCACATACGGCTTTCACTTATTCTTTTTTTCACAGTTAAATCTGGATTTGCCTGGTTTCCGTACCACTAATATACTAGATGTGGAAAAAATCCTAATATTGTGCTCTGACTTCCTAATATAAATTTTCTTTTATTAATTGTGTTCATTCAACTCTCAGAAGGCTATTTACTTAATTATTTAAATGGACTCAGTTCCTCAAATACACTTCTCAAACCAAGAACAGCATCCTGTAACAATGGGTTTGATAGCATCTTTCTCTGAACCAGATATTTTCAAAATCTTGCTCTGCCTTTACCTTCTGTAGGAACAGAAGGCATCACATTAGATGCTTTCAGAGCCTGCATTTCTCTGGTCTTTCTATGATTCTGTATTATCAATTTTTATCCAATTTTGTTATTTTCTATTGAGAATTATTTTCATTGCAAGTGCTTCATACCTAGATGATTTGTGAGACTAATAAGATCCTGTCTCAAAAGAGGAGAAAATATGAACTGAATCAAAATGAAGTTTAATCTAGAAAAGAAAACAACAAAAATAATGAAAATAATTTAATTCTTATGGCATTCAGGCATCTAGTGCCATTGACAGCAGTCACAGTGTAGCCAGCATGGAAAAACAGATTATAAAGTAATGTCATAATTTAGATGGCTTCAAACAAACGAGATGCACCAAAATTAATCTTGAAATACTTAGAAGAGGACTTGCAGCAGAGATGTAAACAGTTATTTCTGAAGAAATGATGAAGAATGGGTGAGATTCTAGAAAATAGTGCTTGTTGCTAAAATAGGAAGAGACTTTGAATTATAAACTCATATTTTTTTCTTACATCCTCAGAAATATATGGAAAAAAATGTGCCCATACACAGGAAATACATTCAGTATCAGCCAGTATAGATTCTTCAGGAACAAATCATGTCAATACAATTTAATTTTGTTCTGTGGCAGACTGGCAAGTTTGAGGGTTGAGAGGGAATTAGGAAATACTATATGCTGTGACCAGAGAAAAGCTTTTGACACAGCCATACTTGATATCTGTAAGAAAACTAAGAGAAAATAGTGGGATGCACATTCAAATATAGGTACAAGATTAGTTGGAAAAACATACCATACTATTATCAAAGGGTTCTTTGTCATCTGAGGATGAGTAATGTGACATTTTCTGCTTGTCTATCTTGGACAACAGTTCCTAAGTATTTTCATTAATAACCTAGGAAATTAAATAAGTAGTCCTTTTATTTTGCAGATTACTTACCTCTCTAAACTTGAAAGGCTGAAAACCACAGAGGATAGGGTAAGAATTGAAAACCATCCTGATCATTTGGAAAGATTTGAACAAAAAATATAAAATCAATAAATACATTTAGGTAGAAATAATCACAGAAATACAAGATGAGGAAGGACAAAATCAGCTAATAGTTCTGTTCTGAAGACAGGTCATGATACATAAAATGCAAATATGACAGTGAGGTGTATAAATAGGAATAGTCTAGTATGAGCGGCAGCATTAAGTCCACAGCAGCAATACTGAACCCATTTATGGGTGCTACACTTCCTGAAAGGTGTGGGCTAACTGGGGAAAGACCATGATAATTACATGTATCTAGAATAGATAAATATTTATTGAATTTGACTTACAAAGTAAGTTTGAAGATTGGGTTTGTTTATTTTTGAACATAGAAATCTAAGGAAGAAATAATAACAGGTTTTACACTTGTCACGACCCAATTTCTAGGGACAATGACTCACATTTGCCACTTCCCAGGTCAGGATTAAGGTGAAATGACACCACGGATTCTTCAATTCACAAATCTCAATTTTATTTACTCACAACAGATATTGGCATGAAACTTTGTCAGTAAGCCTTGCAATCTCTGCAACACGCAGTAAATCTCATAACATAGACCAACAAACTGCAGACCTTATAACATATGCTGACAAGTGGCAGATCTTATAATGTGCTGCTACAAGTGGCAAACGTGCCCCGACAAGCCTTGCCTTATACGCAGGGACACAGAATAAGAGGAAAAAGGAGAGGAAGAAAGAAGAAGAGAGCAAGAGAGGCAGGGAGGGAGAAAGAAAGACAAAAAAATAAAGCATTGGTCCAGCCAGCCTAGGGGTCCATTTCTGGAGACATGCAGACACCCAGGGCTTTGATTCGTGTCCTTTTACAATTCCTTTCCCCTCCTCCGGGTGGGCACTTGGACTCATTGGGCTAATTAAGCATCATGCGCAGTAATTCTCCTTGCTTTGGTGCGTGCATAGTTTGTACCTTCAGATTCTTCTGGAAATGGGTCTGTGGGCTTGGGGGTCATTGGGGAGTTACTACCCCCTCCCTGCAGGTGTGTCCATTGCCTGACCTTTCTTCTTGGCGCACGCATCATGAAAACAGTTTTTCTATTGGCTCTTTACAGAATTGCTCAAAATAGGGAAGTTCAGTCTCAGAAAAGTGTGGTCCCACCTCCTCAGGACCCCCCCTCTCACCGCATCTTCCTGCCATTACATGCACAGCCCTGGCATTTCCGTAGAAACCATTTTCTTTATCAAAGTTCTTTATCAGATGTTTGAGACATTAACTATGGTTTCATTGGACCATCACAACACTGTTCAAGATTTCTTCGAGGAGAATGGTAATTGTTCCTTACATCTGCTAAAAAGAGGTTATAAAGTAAAGGGCTGCTTCATCAGGAAAGATTGTCTTAAAAATTTCCAAATACAACTAGAATGTGGTGGATACTTCTCATCAGAGGGGTTTATGAGAACAAGCATCTGTCAGGAATGTAATAGACACACTGATTCTGCCTTGAGGCAAGGGTAGACTTGAAGACCTGTTAGGTTCATGCCAAACTTCTTTTTATGTGGTTCAATTATTTTTAATGCTTGAGTCACTATACTTTTGTATAGTATCATTTTGTTTGTAGAAATATACATCTAAGACATACAAACTCAGCCTAAGTGCAGTACTTTCTATAGTCAAAACTTTCATCCTAGACCCTTCTATAAGACAAGCTATTCATAAGATTCCTCAAGGCCATGCACTTCTATTAAGAGAAGTATGAACCTTCCTTGCTGCATAAGACTCGTACACAGTTTTATGGGGTTGCTGTGTCAAGAATCTCAATAAATTCTAATTAGCTGTTTAAAAGTTATCAAGACTTTTGACATATAATCCCTATGGACTTCCCAGGAGCCTACTAGAATATGATGAATTGTCAACTACTCTGCTGGAATGGAAGCAGACTAATAAACTTGGTTGTCACTAGGAGATATTACTCATGACACCACTACCAGACAGGCAGGTTAAAGGGAGAGGGCAGATGGTATCCTTTCTGATCTTGAAAACTTATAAAGACACCTACAATGTCAAAATGAAGGTACTTCTTTGGAATTAAGACTCAGCCATGTAAACTCACATGATAGAGAGAATGAGTGGCAGAGAAATGTTTTAATCAAATGATAAGACCATATCTGAAAGCTCTGCATATTTTAACATTGTTCAGATACAATCAGATTTCTAAAGACTTCCTATTGTTGATTATCCATTAATCTATGGAGACCAGAGGCTAGCAATCATGTAAAGGTGACTTGCTAACCTACCAGCTAGGTTGGTTGTGGGAGACATTGGCCTGTCAGCCCTGCACAGCCTCTGAGAAGCATCTAGGCTTTGATGAGAAACAGGCCTTGCGAGAAAGATAAGAAACTGCCGAGTTGTGCCAAGGTGTCAGGGAAAAACAACGGACAGCTGCAACACTGAACTGTGGAAAAGTACTGAATTGTGAGAAGTTACCGCCGCATGAACAGCGCGTGAACGAGAAGTTGATTGGTCTGCACAGCGTGTGTTAGAGTAGTCTTATGCTGATAGGAGAAAAGGTTGATAACTGTCTAATTGCTGATTTGCTAATTATGAAGTAAGCGCTTTGGTGAGAGCATAAGTATGTACTATTGGAAAAATAAACAGCTTTGCTTGATATAACTCTCATAGAGTTGTGCAAGTCCGATATTCTCCCGCAACAGTTGGTTTTATGAAATGCAAATGAACTCTGAATTTCAGTTTCTCATTTATAAATGAAGCAGTAGAGTATTTACAACCTTGCATAAAAAGCTACAATAAAATTGAAATTGAAGCTGCAGTGTGACCTGTCAGTAGCTAGCACTAGACTAGATAAGTACAGAAAAACAAGTGTCAGGGATGACAAAGGTTATGGGCCCAGTTTTGCTGACTGCCAGCTGCTGGGGATTTCACAGTTAATTTGGAGAATATCTGCATTTTTCTGCATGCTATGATGTCAGACAGAGTCTGCTACTGAATGTTGCTGCTGAGTATGTCAGCATTGGTATCAAAATAGAATCTTCTGTTTCTCAAAGTCTGCTTGATGGAAGTACTTTTTTTGATTAACTGTTAAGAGCAAGGGCCTGGTTTTGGTATTTTCTACACCTCTCAATTTCATTATTTTTGAAGTTTTATGAACCAACCTAGTTGGTCATTTAGAAGTATTTACATAATATTGTCATGCTAAACTTCAGACTCAGTCTTCTCTGCTTTATTAATTTGAACAGAATTTTGCACAGGGTGTTGCTATTTATTGATTAGTGTTCCCTGTGTGGGGCTCATCTCATTTACCTTCAGTAACATAAAAGTTAGATATTTAGTGTCAGCTAGTCATTTAGGCGCTGTCTTTGCATTGTCAATGGAAAATAAGTCAGCATCCTCAAAAGACAATTAAGTTTAACTTTGAAGAGTTTTTAAAGAGAAAGAAAGTGGCTTGTCTTCTGGAAACATGAAAAATATTTTAGGTTTGATCCTATCTTCATGCATAAAATGAAATTAGATTAATTTGATTAGATTAGATGAGAAGAAGCAAGCTAACTTGAATATTGAGATAAAAACAAATAATTAAAATAATGATTGTTGCTATTTCTCCCAATATCAGCCTTGATCAGAAATCTTTATATATTCTTTATTGGGGACAAACAAACAGAAAACAGATATAATGCCTTGCAGGTTTAGCACATAATGTGATAGGGAGGACAATTACAGGGGAAAACAGTTACTTTCTAAATGTAAATCGGTTTGTTTCAGTTAGTCCTAGAAGAGAGTTCTGATGGTAAATAAAAGGAAAATGTTGTTTTCCCTCAAATCTTAGTGAAAACATACTTCTTGTTCTTGGGAATCAATTCTGCCTAAAGAATCAATAATTGGAGACCAAAGATGGGTTTCATACTGTCTAACCCTGGCCACCTAAACAGCCACTGATTGTGATTCACTTACTGAAGCATTAGTTTCCTGTGCTCTTCAAGATTCCATACAGTACCTGTAGAGCTGGCAGATATGAAGCACAATAAAACCCTACAGACAATCCATACCTTTTTGGAGTTGTAGGCCTGCAAGACTATCTGGGTACATATCAAAAACTACTACATGTCTCTGCCTGGGAAGTTAAATATCTGAGGTTGTGATTTAATGTGATACAAAGACATTTAGATGCACATGTCTAGACATAAGTATCCAGAGACATGTTAGAGGTCTAAGCTTCCATGTATAGTCAGTACAAATGTATCCAAGGGAGTTTAGAGAGGTGTTTAGCTGGCCACCTGGCCTTTAAATTGTGTTGAACCTCTGTCTACACCTGTGGAATATATTGACCAGTAGTGGGGGCTTGGAAATATGTAGGCAGCTAAATTTAGAAGATTTAATCCTGCACTCATCTCAACCTCTAAGCTTTAATTAATTTTAACTTAGAGAGGTAGATATTTACTGAGAAACACTAACTATCACAGAAGAGGAAAATATTCTGTCAAGATATTTGCAGAAAAAAAATACCCAGATGTCCAAATATACACTGACAGCTAAAAGGTTAGCTAGTGTCATGGACATTGCTCTAAAAGAATCCAGTACAGAACCAGACAAGAATAACTAACTTGGAACAGAGTAAGGAGAGGAAGAGAGATTAATTTGTTTTTCACTGTCATGGTGCCAATGACTGTACTGGAGTGGAACTACATTTTGGCTAAAATAGGTCATCTTAGAAAGAAGGTTTGGATAATAACTTAGTAACAGTGATTCATAAGTTAAAAATAATTCAAGAAAATTGTCCTAGGACTAATCTGTCCTCAGGAAAAGAATTTGCTACATGCAACACTTCAATTTTGCCTTCCTCCATGTATAATCTTCAAAAAACCCCATATTAAATACATGTGTCCTAAAGTTTCAGTGTTTATTTCCAAGATAAGAAAAATAACTTGAAACAATATCTGCACAACTTCATGATATTTTTAAAACAGATAGATTTCTTT
The DNA here is from genome assembly GCF_031877795.1 of Strix aluco. Taxonomy (NCBI): domain Eukaryota; kingdom Metazoa; phylum Chordata; class Aves; order Strigiformes; family Strigidae; genus Strix; species Strix aluco. The sequence goes on from NC_133935.1 coordinate 68,892,757, forward strand.
GTGTATACTCCAGTCAGTGAGAGTACATGAACTTGCCCTAATCCTGAAGTGATTTCTTCACGATAGTAAGTCATGATGGTAAGAATGTTGGATCACTCATGTTACCATATAACATCTCAACATCTTGACTACTAGTTTAAGGATAGTTCATGTCCAGCCACGTTGGAAGGAGGATATAATTATCAATATTTGCCTAGAAAATAAAACACAACTATACCCTCAGTATAACAAAGGAACCTGATAACGTGCTACATATTGCTTTTTAATTTGAAGCTTTTTATACCAAGGATTCATCTTCATAAATCTCATAGTTTGTAGATTATAACCACTTGCTCTAGCCATTCTTCTCCCTCAGTGACAAGCAGCAGCCAAGCAGATGGCTGGACTGCATAAAAATCTTTTTGCAAGAAACTGTACTGGCATTTCCTAACCCAGTACTATACTTCAGGCTCACACCAATGGTAGCATTTATCACAGAGTTTAGCTGGGCAGTATGTATTTCGAGAGGTCTCTGGACATGTGCAAAATCCCTGTAAAATGGAAACTTAGAGATCTAATTTCTAGCAAATCTTATTTCATACTGAATGTGAAAAACAATTTTATGGTTGTTTATTTAACACTGATTATTGTGCTGTACTTGCTTTATGCAATCTAAAAGTTGCATCTAGGCTGCACACATGCAAAGATGCAAAAAATCACTGTTTTTACAAGAGCAAATATTATTAGCGAACATTTAGAATTATTTATCCGAAGTTGGTGGATTTACTCAATACTTGAACTTTTAAATGAGGATTTCTAGAATTGTGGTCATCCGAATGACAGAAGCTGTCTGAATGTCATGGAAATAGATAAAAGTTAACACATTTCTGTTAGACACTTGAAAGCATTCTGCAAACCTATGTGCTTTTGGCTGATTATCTACAGCTCAGTGGATAATGATAAAACTGTTCTCTCTCAAAGGGAACTTTTAGAAATAAGGTTTCTTCATGAGATGATGAATTTGTTAAAATAAACTTGTGTGGAAATAGGGAGTTTCTACAGAGCTTTACAATAAATTTTGTTTTCTTTAATTTAAACATAAATTGATGGAGTAAATTTGTATTATTGAAGACAGTACCAAACATTAATTTCCTGGGTTCAATTTCATTCTAAACTAGCAAGCACTTAACACTGTCAGCCCCTTGTGCTTTTAACCGAATAAAGGTCAGATAATCAGACATCTGAAAGGACAGCTCATTTATCATCCTTTGATAAATGTGTCAGTAGCTAATCTTTAGGATAACACCACACAATGAAAAGTTAATGGATTCAAAGCACTGAATTTACCACAACAAGGACGTAATGATGCTGTAGAGCAGAAAGTTCAATTTTGTTCCATATTTTATATGAAATTATACTTGTGGCTGAAAGCATTAATTACCACAATCTAAACATTATTCTGATAAATTGTGTTTCACAGAGGTCAAGACTGTTCTTGATAAGCAATTCTAATTATAGAGCTGGTTGAAGTATTATTTCAGCAAACAATTGTAGGATTTCTAGCCTATCAAGCTAATTGCTAAAGCCTCACCAGTTTAAAAATTATTGTTAAATATTTCTTGCTACAAGTTCATATATACCATTTTAGTAGCACATATTCTGATTTATATATCATTTATCATTCATCTAAAATAAAGACTAGTCTAGTCACCCTAGAACTATATCTCAGGTTGAGAGTAAATGCATCTTCCTTATGTTGTATCTTGTCAGACCCACACAGGTCTTTCTGATATTCTAAGGCATCTCAAATGACTGGACGCATCTGTTTAGAAGATTGTTTATTTATTTTCTCAAAATTTTAAGAATTGCTTTTTATATATTTTTTAAAATCTAATTTTGTAAGTATTGTAAAACATAAGAAAGAGTAGTGCTGAAGATAGGATATAAAGACAAATGATACACAGGAGTCATTAATGTATTCCTTGAACTGATGCCAGAAGAAAAATGTCTAACATAAGTTTATATTACTTGAGGAACACAGAAGGCAGGTCTCTACCTCTTTTTGCCTTCATCTTCTCTCTTTCTCTCCAAAAGTCCATGAAGGAATCACATGAACAGATATAGCTGATTATTTTTTGCTACAACTCAGATTATGGCAATTATGGTTAAAACCATTAAAGTTTATTGGCCTACTATTCAGGCTGAAGGGCCTTAGAAACCAGAGCCAGAGCAGATGCAGACGACTTCAAGCAAGTATCTGGTATTCCCTTGGATTCTGTTGGGATTTACAAGTTTTGGGAAGATCCCATGCAGTACAAAGAAGATGATACAGAAAATATCCTACACTTCAGAGATAAAAAACACACAGAGAGAAGTCTGGAGAAAACTGTCAAGGTACTTTACCTCTTCACAGTCACATTTTTCTACAGAAGGAAACAATCTAGATCCAAATAGTTTATATTCTGGGTTACAGTATGCAAAAACAAATTTTGGATTTGTTATTTCAGTTAAGAAAGGACAAAGAAAATACATGTCTTATTAATTTGGTGTTTAATTAGGTTTATTTAATTATTTCTAAAGAAGTTTCAGGTAATTATGTATTTACCTTATAAAGCAGTTTTGTCATAAAGTAATTCACAAAGGAGAGAAGAATGTGGCTAGAGTTCATATCTAAAGTTTTAAATACACTAATAACCACTTTTATCTAATTTTCAAGTATATTTTTCATTCTAGTAGTTCATGAATGTATTATGGAAATCAGAAATATCATCTCCTTGCAGTATAATTTTGCAGGTATTATTTTCATAACAAAATTAAGTAGATTTGTTGCATACTCTATCAGTTTTTCAAACTCACTCATGATATTTAAGTCAAGCAACAGAACAGCAAATTTTTAACAAAAAAAAAAAAAACTTTCAAGAAATAGTAAAAAAAGGAAGAAAAGGTTATGAGTGATCATATTATTTTCCAACCAGGTACCCTAACTCAAACCTTTAATGTGTGTAGAAAAGCAGGCTCAATACTATTTACAATAAAGTCAATGAAATGAATGACAACAAATATTTTCTTACAGTAGCATGCTGTTATTATTCAAGGGTCAATGTTTCAAACACTTCACCATAGTAGCTATTAGACAAAATAATAAAGTTCTATAATTTTAGACTAAACATTTATATAACAATCTGTACCTAATATCTGGAGCTACTCACAGAATCACAAAATCCCAGAATCATCTAGGTTGGAAAAGACCATGAAGATCATCTAGTCCAACCATTGACCTAACACTGACAGTTCCCAACTACACCATATCCCTAAGCGCTATGTCAACACGACTTTTAAACACCTCCAGGGATGGGGACTCCACCACTGCCCTGGGCAGCCCATTCCAACACCTAACAACCCGTTCTGTAAAGAAATACTTCCTAATATCCAGTCCAAACATGCACAACTTGAGGCCATTACTTCTTGTCCTATCGTTTGTACCTTGGTTAAAAAGAATCATCCCAAGTTCTCTGCAGCCTCCCTTCAGGTAGCTGTAGAGGGCGATGAGGTCTCTCCTCAGCCTCCTCTTCTCCAGACTTAACAACCCCAGTTCCCTCAGCCGCTCCTCGTACGACATGTGCTCCAGACCCTTCACCAGCTTCGTTGCCCTTCTCTGGACACGCTTGAGTAACTCAATGTCCTTTTTGTAGTGAGGGGCCCAAAACTGAACACAGTAATCGAGGTGCGGCCTCACCAGTGCCGAGTACAGGGGTAAGATCACTTCCCTGTCCCTGCTGGCCACGCTATTTCTGATGCAAGCCAGGATACCATTGGCCTTCTTGGCCACCTGGGCACACTGCTGGCTCATGTTTAGCCAGCTGTCAATCAACACCCCCAGGTCCCTCTCTGACTGGCAGCTCTCCAGCCTGCTGGGGGTAGTTGTGGCCAAAGTGCAGCACCCGGCATTTGGCCTTATTGAAACTCCTACAGTTGGCCTTAGCCCATCACTCCAGCCTGTCCAGATCTCTTTGCAGAGCCTCCCTACCCTCGAGCAGATCAACACTCCCACCCAACTTGGTGTCATCTGCAAACTTACTGAGGGTGCACTCAATTCCTTTGTCTAGATCGTCAATAAAGATGTTAAACAAGATTGGACCCAACACTGAGCCCTGGGGGACTCCACTCGTGACCGGCCACCAACCGGATTTAACTCCGTTCACCACAACTCTTTGGGCCCGGCCATCCAGCTAGTTTTTTACCCAGCAAAGCGTGTGCCCATCCAAGCCACGAGCAGCCAGTTTTGCCCGGAGAATGCTGTGGGAAACGGTGTCAAAGGCCTTTTAAAAGTCAATGTAAACAACATCCACAGCCTTTCCCTCATCCAATAAGCAGGTTGCCCTGTTGTAGAAGGAGATCAGGTTTGTCAAGCAGGACCTGCCTTTCATAAACCCATGCTGACTGGGCCTGATCATCTGGTTGTCCCGCATGTGTTGTGTGATGGTACTCAGGATGAGCTGCTCCATCAGCTTCCTGGACACCAAAGTCAAGCTGACAGGCCTGTAATTTCCCTGATCATCCTTCCAACCCTTCTTATAGATGGGCGTCACATTGGCCAATTTCTAATCTGTCGGGACCTCCCTGGTTATACAGGACTGCTGGTAAATGATGGAAAGCAGTTTGGTGAGCACCCCAGCCAGCTCCTTCAGCACCCTCGGGTGTATCCCATCTGGTCCCATAGACCTGTGTGCAGTAGGTCACTGATTATCTCCTCCTGGAATGTGGGGAAGTCGCTCTCCCAGTCTCTGTGTTGTGGCTGAGGAGGCTGGATTCCCTCAGTACAACTAGTCTTGTTATTAAAGACCGAGGCAAAGAAGGCATTAAGCACCTCAGCCTTTTCCTCATCACTTGTTACCATGTTTCTTCCTGCGTCTAGCAGGGGATGGAGGCTCTCCCTGGTCTTTTTTTTGCTGTTGCAGTACTTATAGAAACATTTCTTGTTGTCCTTGATTGGTGATGTCAGATTAATTTCTAGCTGGGCTTTAGACCTCCTGATTTTTGCCCTGCATAGCCTCACGGCATCTTTGTAATTACTGTGAGTGGCTAACCCCTTCTTCCAAAAACAGTAAACTCACCTTTTGTCCATGAGTTGCAGCCAAAGCTCCTTGTTTAGGCAGCGTGGTCTTCTCTGGCACTGGCTTCTCTTACAGCAGCTGTGGACAGCGTGCTCCTGTGTCATTAAGACGTCCTTCTTAAAGAGTGTCCAGCATTCCTGGACCCCTGTACCCTTCAGGACCGTCTCCCAAGGGATTCTGTCAAGCAGGTGCTCAAACAAGACAAAGTCAGCCCTTTGGAAGTCCAGGATGTCAGTTCTGCTGACCCCTCTCCTGGCCTCTCTAAGAATAGAGAACTCTATTATTTCATGATCTCTGTGCCCTAGTCGGCCTCCAACCACCACATCATCCACCATTCCTTCTCTGTTCACAAAGAGGAGATCCAGCAGGGCACCTTCTCTGGTTGGTTCTCTCACCAGTTGCGTCAGGAAGTTATCTCCCACACATTCCAGGAATCTCTGGGACTGGTCCCGCTCTGCTGTGTTGTATTTCCAGCAGATGCCCACGAATTTAAAGTCTCCCACAAGAACAAGGGCAAATGATCGTGAGATTTCTCCTAAGTATGTGTAGTATATTTCATCCCCCTCTCTGTCCTGGTTGGGTGGCCTATAGTAGACTCCTACTACAACATCTGCCCTGTTGGCCTTCCCCCTGATTCTAACGCAAAGACACTCCACCCTGTCTTCACTATACTCGCGCTCAAAGCAATCATAGCCGTCCCTAACATACAACTCCACCCACCACCTCTCTTTCCTTGTCTATCCTCTCTAAAGAGCTCGTAGCCATCAATTAGCACACTCCAGTCATGGGAGACATCCCAGCGTGTTTCTGTGAGAGCCACTACATCATAATTTTCCTGTTTCATCATGGTTTCAAGCTCCTCCTGTTTGTTACCCATGCTGTGTGCATTGGTATACATGCACTTCAGATGGGCTGATGTTTTGCCCCCTTCCCCCTTCAAATCTAGTTTAAAGCTCTGTCAATGAGCCCAGCTAACTCCTGCCCCAAGATCCTTTTCCCCCTCTGGGACAGGTGCATCCCATCTAATGCCAAAAGGTCTGGCATCCTGTATACCAACCCATGATTGAAAAATCCAAAGCCCTGCCGGTAACACCAGTCTCGGAGCCACAAGTTCATCTGTTGAGTTCTCCTGTATTCTTCTTCATCCATTCCTGCAACGGAAGGGATGGAGAACACAATTTGTACCCCTGACCACTTAACCAGATTCCCCAAGGCCCTGAAATCTCTCTTCATTGATTTAGGACTTCTCCTAAATTCTGTGATTCCTGGTAATATTATCTCTACCTACCTGAAATATCAAGAAAGGGTAGTAGTCCTTGCGTCTCACTAGAGTGGGGAGTTTTGCCATGAGGTCCTTCACTCAGGCCCCAGGGAGGCAACAGACTTCCCTATGAAACAGGTCCGGTCTGCATATTGGGCCTTCGACACCCCTCAGAATGGAGTCACCCACTACAATGACCCTTCTGGGGTTCTTTTTAGAATTGGTTTTAATATGGTCTGGAGCGACCCGGCCTTGGTGGACCTTGGTCTTCCTCTTTGTTTGACTCATTTTCTTCATCCTTCTCTACTTCATTCACAAGTTCCAGAGCCCAATATCTGTTGTGAAGGGACACCATGGAAGGTGAGGGAGGTCAGGAGGGGATTTTCCTGCCCCCCTGAGCAGGGACGTGTTTCCAGCCTCCCCCATCTCTTAGGTCCCCTCCTTCTGCCTGGTAGCAAGAGGATGAGAGATTGCCTGCCTCGTTTGGAGCCTCCATTTGCTCCTGTTGCTTCAGAGATGTTAAGGTGCTACTCCACGTATCAATTTCCCTTTTGCACTCCCTAATATTTCTTAATCTTTCAACCTCTTCTTTGAGTTCTACCACCAGGCTGAGCAGGTCATCCAGCTGATCACAGCACACACAGGTGTTGTCACTGCTGCCCTCTGACAGGGTTGACATGTTCAGGCACTCCCTGCAGCCTGGGACCCGGACCGCTGCGTTTACTCATTAAGATTGAGTGGGCTGCATTGGATTAAAGAAATAATACAAAAAAAACCCACGTAATTTATAATCACATATATACTCTTCTTCAAAAAGCTTTTGAAGAACAAAACAAAATGCTTGCGTATGGATTTTTCTTTCATGAGTATTATGTAGTCTTTATCTCAATTACTTAAGTAATAAGGAAATTTTCTTTGAAGTATTCTTAGATAATAAGAATATATCATTCAACTGGGAATAGTTTTATATTATGACTGAATATGAACTCTGAGTATTTTCCTTATGATGCTATCTGCCTATAATATAATCCTATATGAAATTTACAATTATTGTTTTCATCAACTGATAAGATTTCTATTCTCTTAAAGATTTATCAAACTGACATTGAATTTGTGACATACAAAATCAACTGAAGTACTTAAACTCAATGATAAATGTATTAAAGAATCAAAATATATCAAAATATACAAAACCCACAAAAATAATGTAGATTAATTGAAACTTACATGTTTGCTTCAATGCTTTTACTTCCTGTATGGGATTATATGAAAGTCCACAAAAATATTAGTGAGAGATTTGCTGGGAAAACTACGAATTGAAGAAAGCTTTTTCACACTTGAAATAGGACCAGACAGAATAACTTTAGTGGGACTGCTCTGAAAACAGTCAAGGTGATTCAGTATGAACAGCAGACAGAGAATGAAACTTTTGATATTGAAAACTTGGTTAAAAATCATTAGAGAAGGTATGTTTTAAGGAGCATATATATACGAAGCTAAACATAAATTTTCTGAGCATTTTAAACAAAACATTTTAAACAAAGAGTTAGAAATTTTAGAAAACATATTCCTAGTTTTAGACGCAGTGCTGGATGCTTGGAAGTTTTATTTCTATTTTGCTACACATTTGTCATACTCCACACAGGAGGTCCATTAAAGCTTACAAAGGTGACAGTTGTGAAACGTATAGAGATGTGTTTATGTAACTACTGCGTGATTCTATGTGCATCACATGAAATTCAAGCAAACGGTCAAATTCTGTTTCTATCGGTTCAGTCTCAAAACTTTTTAATATATGATTATTGCCACCTCACAAGCAATTGCTTTACTCTTGCTTTAAGGTACAGTTTTGCAATATATCCAGGAGGGCTTTACGGCTGATTGGTCTGATCTGAAAAGTCCTTCAAAAAGTTTAAGACATAATGCATCCACTGATGTATAACCAAGCCAAAGTACACCAAAATCTCAGTCTTCTACTAGTGTATATCATTGATCATCTAGAAAGCAGAAATAAAAAGAAAAAGAAAAAAGAGACGGAAAAGCAGAGTGGTTTAAAATTATATAGTCTTATATGAGAGGTGCCAGGTGCAAACTTCTACTTTGTTTTTGTAGATCTTCTATCCCCATGGGGCTTCAGTCTGACTCAGAAGCCTAACGATCATTATAATAATGATGCTTAGCACTCAGTGAAGAAACAGACGGTTTAAAAATACTTTTAAGTAAATTGGTCTGGGATTGGAAAATAATAGGAACTGTGGGATAATGTGAAAATGAACAAAGCTGATAAGAGGTGCTTATTAGAGACTTGGAAAACATACCATATTTTATGGTTGCTTGTTTTCTTTACAATGAACAAATTATAAAGACTCCATTCTTTATGTTGACTTGTTTCAGATGGATTCTCCCACACATTATTACTGTCATTATTGTTATTATTTTTATTATTACTACTCCTGCTATTGTTCTGCAGATAATGTACTGTAAGATGAAAAACCTGAGAGGTTTGGAGGTATGCAAAATAAAATCTCAGACCATACTGTCTTTGAAAATAATGTATAACACCCCTGTGAAACTATGAAGTGAATAAATTGCAACGCTGTAATGAGAGGAGCTAGCCTCCTAGCCCAAAGTCAGATTAATCTCTCCACATCTTCCTTGAAAATTATTTAAAGGAAAACTAAATTATCTCTGTAGCAAATTTATCTTCACCCCTAGGTGTTGAACTGTATGCGTCTGCTGTGACAATGCTTACTGTAGACAGCAATGAGAAAATCTGTGGGTTTTTTATATTGTCTGAACATTACACTTTTGTCTTCAAATTCATACTACAATGTTAAAAATTTGTATTTCTGTTCTCCAGTTCTTCTGTTCTTCAACTATTCTGATCTTGAAGAATTCTTTCTGGTTTCAGTTTTTATTTCAATCTCTGCTCCTCTAAGTGTATCTGGCATGATTTTCCATCCCTTTAAATTCTGTGGAATGGAAGTCACAGCTTTGAATAGAAGGTAGTCATCTTAAAATTTTCCAAGAGATACTCTCTTTTCAGCTCTTATCTACTTGGCTCTTAATCTCAGAATCACAGAATGGCTGAGATTGGAAGAGAACTTTGAAGGTCTTGTTGTCCAATCCCCCTGTTCAAGCAGGGTCACCTAGAGCCAGCCAGCTCCCAGGTATTGTGGGTGCATCCCATCAGGGCCCATGGAGTATTAAGTACTCCCTGACCTCATCCTCTTCCACCAAGGGTAAGTCTTTGCTCCAGAATTTCCTCTCATCTCCAGGTCCTTGGATTAAAAAAAAAAAAAAAAAAGTTTTAACATAGTGGGATTGAGTGCACCCTCAGAAAGTTATCTGATGACATCTGATGCAGTTGATTCTTTTGAGGGAAGGGAAGCCATCCAGAAGGACCTTGACAAGCTTGAGGAAAAGGCCTGTGGGAACATCATGAAGTTCAACAAGGCCAAGTTCAAGGTCCTGCATCTGGGTCAGGACAATCCCCAATATCAATACAGACTGAGGGATGAATAGATTGAGAGCAGCCCTGTGGAGAAGGACTTGGATATACTGTTGGACAAAAAATTGGACATGAGCCAGCAATGTGCTCTTGTAGCCCAGGAAGGCCATCATATCCTGGGCTGCATAAAAATAAGTGTGGCTAGCAGGTCAAGGGACGTGATTCTCCTCCTCTACTCCACTCTTATAAGACCCCAACCTGGAGTATTGTGTCTGCCTCTGGGGCCCCCAGCACAAGAGAGACATTGACCTGTATGGGGGCAAACATTCCAGAAGGACCTGTTGCAATAGAACAAGGGGTAATAGTTTTAAAATAAAAGAGGGTAGATTCAGGCTAGATATAAGGATGAAATTTTTTACAGTGAGGGTGATGAAACACTGAAACAGGTTGCCCAGAGGTGATAGTTGCCCCATGACTGGAAACATTTAAGGTCAGGTTAGACAGGGCTCTGAACAACCTGAGCTAGTTGAAGATGTCCCTGCTCACTGCAAGGGGGTTGGACTAGATGACCTTTAAATGTCTCTTCCAATCCAAACTATTCTATAATTCTATGACTTTTTAGGTCCAGAAGAGAGTGACAAAAATGGTCAGAGGGCTGGAACACCTCTTCTATGAAGAAAGGCTGAAAGAGTTGGTTTTTACCAGCCTGGAAAAGAGAAGGTTCCAGACACACCTTATTGAGCCAGCAACTATGCACCATGGAGCTGTTTAGTCTCTCCTCCCCCCTTCTCAGTGGGATGGGGAGAAGGATCAAAAAAAAAAAGTAAAACTCACAGGTTGAGATAAGAACAGTTTAATAACTAAAATACAATAATAATAATTAATAATAATAATAGTGAAAAGGAATATAACAAAAAGAGAGAGAAATAAAACCCAAGAAAAGACAAGTGATGCACAATGCAATTGCTCACCACTCACTGACCAACGTCCACCCCTCCTGGCCACCTCCCCCCAGTTTATGTGTTGAGCATGACACCCTATGGTATGGAATATCCCTTTGGTTAGTTTGCGTCAGCTGTCCTGGCCATGGTCCCTCCCAGCTTCTTGTGCACCTGCTTGCTGGTAGAGCATGGGAAACTGAAAAAAACTTAACTTAGGATAGGTGCTACTTAGAAACAACTTCAGTGTGTTATCAACATTATTCTCATACTGAATCCAAAACACAGCATTGTACCTACTACTAGGAAGAAAATTAACTCTATCAAAGCCAAACCCAGGAAATTAAGGGGGTCTTTTTATAAGAAAGGAAGAAAGAGACTTTTTACCAAGGCCTGTAGCGACAGGACAAGGGGCAATGGTGTTAAACTGAAAGAGGATAAATTTAGATTTTAAATCTAAATTTAAATTTTTTACTATGAGGGTGATGAGACACCAGAACTGTGCCCAGAGAAGTTGTGGATGTGCCACCATTGGAAGTGTTGATCTAGTGAATAATCCCCCTGCAGTTTGGACAAGATGATCTTTAAAGCTCCTTCCAACCCAACTGATTCTATGATTCCTGAAGGCTGGTCTACCTAGTGAAGACAGAATTGAAAAAGACATTCAGTACTCCAGTCTTTGCCATGTCCTGTGTCATCAGGACCCCTGCCCCATTGAGCAGTGGACCCACATTTTCCCCTAGTCTCCCTTTTGCAAGTTATGTACTTACAGAAACACTTCTTGTTGCCTTCGACATCCCTTACCAGATTCAATCCAGATGGTCTTTGGCTTTCTGAACCACACCTCTGCATGCTCACTGTCTCTATATTCCTCCCAAGTTACCTATCCCTGCTTCCACCTTCTGTATATTACATTTTTACATGTGAATTTTGCTAGGAGATCCTTGTTCATCCATGCAGTCGCCCTGGCATTTGTGCTGATTCCCTGCTCATTGGGATGGACTGGTCTTAAGCTTGGAGAAGGTGATCCTTGAATATCAACCAGCTTCCTTGGGCCTTTCTTCCCTCTAAGACTTTATCCCATGAGACTCTTCCAAGCAGATCCTTGAAGAAGACAAAATCTGTTCTCCTGAAGTCCAGGGCTATGATCTTTTTTCATTTTTTTTTTCCCTGCTCCCTCCTATCAGGATTCTGAACTCCACCATCTCATGATCATAGCAACAGATATCAAGGTGGTTGAAATCTCCCATGAGAACCAGGTACTGCAATTGTGAGGTTATTACTTGTCTGTAGAAGGTTTCATCCACTTATTCTTCCTGGTCAGGCAGTCTGTAGCAGACACCCACTACAATGTCACCCATACTGGTCTGTTCTTTAACCCTTACCTGTACAGTCTCAATTGTTTCATCATCCATGCCCAGGTACAATTGCATGCATTCCAGCTGCTGTTTCCCATAGGGCAATTCCACTCCTCACCTTTTAGACCTTTTAGGTCTGTCCTTCCTAAATAGTCTGTATCCCTCCATTACAGCACTCTAGTCATCTAAGCCATCCCATCACACGTCCATGATCCCAACAAGATGATAACCCTGCAACTGCACACAGATCTCTAATTATTTGTGTTTATTCCCCATGTATGTGTGGGAGCATACAAGCACTTCATAGAGGCATCTCAGCATGCTGATTTTTCAGAAAGGGTCCGATGCCTTCTAGGTACTTTCTTGCTTACATGCAAATACTTGAGATGACCAAACTTAAGCCCTTCTTTGTTCCCTTTTGTTCACATCATCCCAGGTCCTTTGCTTGTCAGCCCTATCCATCACTCCATCACAGACCTGCTGAAAACTTTCTCCCTCCACTATCTTTCCTACTGTAAAGCCCTTCTCTTAGATGATGGCTAGCCATCCTATTGGCGAAGATACCTTTGCCCCACTTAGTGAGATGGAGCCTATCTCTCCCAAACAGATGTTGATCCTCAGATGGAATCCCCTAATCATAGAAACCAAACCCCTGTTGCTGACACCAGCTCTGCAACCAGTGGTTGACATGCAGTACCAGCCCCATCTTCCTCACCCCCTGTCCCCTCACCAGCAGGACTGAGGACAACACCACCTGGGACTTCATATCACTGGCTATCACCCCCAGACGTCTGTAGTCACTTTTGATACTCTCCAGGTTGCCCCTAGCAGTACCATTGGTACCCATATGGAAGAACAGCAGGGGGTAATAATCATTCAAGCTTTGGCACAACATCCCAGATTTGGGCCCTCAGCAGGCAGGAAACTTCTCCAGATGACAAGTCAGGGTGGCAGATGGGTGTCTTCACCTCCCTCCAACAGAGATTTACTACTGATATCACTTGCCATTTCCACTTGCTGCTCCTGTTTGGCTCCGGGTCAGTCAGCCCAGATGCTTTGGTTGAAAGCACCTCCTCCTCCAGCTCCTCTTCCTCAGCTTTGAGGGCAATGAACCTGTTTCAGAGTTGCAAACCTTCAGGCAGAGCAGGAGCCCTCTTGGTGCCAGAAGTCACCAGCTTCCAGCATTTGCTTTCCCCCAAGTTTCCACTTACCATTCTGCTAGAGGTCAACTCTGCCTGTGTCTCTACTGCAGTTAGGGTTCTGGACTCTGAAGCTGTGGAGTCTCTGAGAAGATCCTGTCTCTCTTTTATTCATCTTCTTTGATGCTGCACAGCCTGCTCCCTTCCTCCCATAACTCCTCCACTTGGTGACACAACTCTTCAACAACAGGTCACCTCCTGAAGGAGAGGGGACCACCTCTCTAGTCTCAGGGAGAAGACCCAGGTACTCCCTGAAGCCTGGGACTTGTACCCACCATCTGAAGGTCTCTCTGTCTGGGTTTAAACCTCTGCCCTAGCAGGGATAGTGGCTCCAACACCTGCTGGGGAATATGCCCTGTGGTGTATCACCACCAAACACGAGAATGTTTATATGTTGCTGTGACCTGAAAGCCCCTTCTTTGCACTCTGCTGTGTAAACTACTGCATTTGTGGGCTGCACCCTGGCAACTGTGCTCTAGGCCTGGCTTTTATATAGGCCTCTCCCTACCAAGCACCAGCTTAAAAATTGCCTGACTTTCCCTAATCAGAGATTAAGTTCTTTAGAGGGTTTCCAGACCCCTGACAAAGTTCCCAGAAGCTCAGGAAGATCTCAAAGAAACAGAGTCCAGAAACTGCTGTGCAAATGGCTGCCTCTGTCAGCTGCATTCTCATTTAACTAAAGTACCTCTCCTGTTACCCAGCTATGTCGCCCACCTCTCCTGTTACCATCGTATTACCCATGTATGGTTAGAAGACCCTGTTCTGGTAAAAGATATATTCTTTCCTAAAGTTTCATTGTAGCTTATGTTTTGATAGAAAACCACCTGAAATATCCAAATCCTTAACTTACCTGAAACCCCCCCAAAAAGCCTGAAGAGATAGTCATGGATATTTAGACATAGCAGTGCCTGAATTAAGTGTTTAAATTAGATTGATTTGGCTTCACCCTATTTGTGGAACTAATTGAAATAAAGTGAGAAGGATGTTTATCACCCTGTGCTTTATGCAGGCTTTTCATGTTTATTATTCTCTGATACACAGGAGCTCTACAGACTCTACTATCTCTTGAAGGTATTCTTTTATGAAAGGACGTTGCAAGACAAAGAAAGTTGAAAAATTCTGATTCCTCCCAGGTGAAGGAAGCATAGAACTGAGGCCTCTCCCTTATTGGGACTATCACAGGAGTAGGCTGTTGCATGGTGAGAAAGCAACACTTTCTATCACAATGTTTTTTCTTGAGAGAATAGTTATGGCAGATATGCTGCTATTGAGTGTGGTTTTGATGTAGGTTAAATATGGATTGACTTGAGTTCTGCAAAGAAATGCAAACACAGGCAGGTGGTTTGGAATTTCCAAATAGCAGCTAAATCAATGCAGGCAGCAATCTCTGGTAGAACTCAAAGCCTAAGACCATACACACTGTGACCCAGAAGCAGCTTTATGGGTGAAGGCCAGTCACTACCAGACTTTCAACTGGCTAAAGAATAGCTTTTCATCCCTTGTACTCCTGGTCTTTGATGTTCCATGGGTACTTTATGTTGCATTTTTTGATTCCTCAGTGCTTTTGTGAATCTAAATCTAAGGACTTAATTTTTACTGCATTTCTATTCTGGGCTGTTAAGGAAGCAATTTGGACTCTAGAAGTTTCTAGCTTGTTTTTTCATGGCTTCTGCTACTGCATTTCCATTAGCAAGGATAAAAGAAGGAAGTATACACAAAAAGTGATGACTAAACCTTTTTGCTATAATTTTAAGTCACATTTGATATAGCTGTTAAAGATGTGATAATTTCACTTGAGGAGCATTTTGTTTGTTTCTAGCTTTGTCAGCTAGTTTTATCATTGCCATAATTTATATATAATTTAAGTGGGATGTCAGTTGTAGCAAAATGATTTACCTCGAACATTTTATCTGTCACTTTGTGCTGTGCCCAAATAATCTACATTTCAGAAAGCTTTTGGTATGCATGTGATTACTCATACAAAATCCTTCTTATCCTCCAGATATGTGTCTCACACCTCAGTTTGCTGATAAACAGCATAATTGTCATTGTCAGTATCTTTCAGTCAGTTATTGGGCTATTTAACCATTTAACAAAACTGGAAAATATTTTATTGAGTATAGATTTCTTTTACACTGCAGATGTGCTTATAATGTTTAACAAATAGAATCTATTTATTTCTATTATGATGAATTTCATAAAGTGAGCTTCAAGTTGAGAACATAACGTAAGCTGAATTAAATCAGAAAGTATCCCTAATTGTCCATGACTAGATCTATATAGTTATACTTATCCCTTGTTTATCTTAATAGCACAGACATTCTGGCAATTAATTCATTTAACCTACTAACTCATTAGTGATACCCACTAAATTTTGAATTATCATGATCAGCCTAAGAGACACACTTGAAAATATGGAAGATTGAGGCAACTATAAGATATCTACTGGTTCCAGCCAACTCAGAATATGCTAATTAGAATTATTGTTGGAAAATTATAATTGTGACATGTAGGAGAATATTTAGCAAAGCTACTCAGGAACTGATCTGTTGGTCTGTGGAAAGTTTATCGCTATATGAAGAGAGTACATAGAGGTTTAGGGAACATAGGTCTTAATGATTCAAAGCCATTTTGATCAGGAAGAGAAGTGCTCTCCCTCCTTTTTTTTGGCAAAAGACAGAGGTATTTATAACACAGATGTAACAAGGATATGCAGTGGATATTTGCCTTTAACTGAAAATAAACTACTTTTTTTTTTTAATTATTTCTTCTATCATATTCTTATTAACTCTTAAATACTACATGGATTTATTTTCCAAATATAAATTTTATAAACCTTTACAGACATATGAATAAATGGCTTTTGCATTGCTGACTGTCTGATGAATAATGAAGATAATGCCAAAGAATATATAACATTCATAACAGAGTGAGATGTGGCAAAATAAAGAAAAAGATATTTTGCATTTTCTTAGTTGTAACCAAAAAGAGTTTCAAAGCTACTTTGAGGCTGCTGTGGATAAAATCTATTATGTAAGCAGTCACCTGTGAACAGTTTCTACAAAATTTGGTGAAGGGCATTTATCATTCTTCAATTAAAATGTCAAATCTAATTAGACTTCCCCTCAACACACTGTACCTTACCACAATGGTACAATGAGAGAGACTTTTCCTTGAATTACTAAAAGGCAAAGAAGGTATCTGTGAAAGCTCCATGAGAAACAGGGGAGCCATTCTGCAGGATTTTTCAAGTGCAAGGGAGTTAATCCATCAGCTGTTTACAGCCCATAAAGTATCTATGGATTTGATACTGTAACTGGATGAAGGAGAGGTTCATTCTCATAAGACTCCAGACAAAGTAGTTATATGATTAAGGGAGATGTGTCCAAGACTTACAGGTTGTTTTAATAGTGACTGACATGGTATATTGGCTGTTTGGCAGAGTGGAGATTTCACTATTCATATTTTGGTACTTGTTTTTAATCTGATATGACACTGCTTAACACAGCTAAACACCAGATGATGAACAAGATATTTCAAAATAAAGGTTTCGAGCAATGCCATCTTGTGTTTTCAAGTAAGGGATTGCTAGTCCAGCCTGCAGGTCTGATTTACAGAAAACACAGTGGTAAGCAAAATGTTAAATATTAACAGTAACCTAAACATTTTCAGACAAACACAAGTATTTCAAAAAAATTAGAAGCTCTGTTTCATTAAATCTACCACAGATAGCTATCAGAAATAAACTACAAGATATGAAATCAGTAAATATTTTCTTCTCACTGGTTTCCTGAAAAACTAGATGTGTCATACACAGACATGTAAGTAATGCAGTCCAAAAATTTGAAAACATGGATCACCATACTAATACCACTCTATAGGCTGATCAAATTGTATCTGGACATAAACAGAATTATTCACTTCCCTAAACTGAGTTAAAATCCAAAATTTAAAGAGTCATATAATGCTTTTATAGTAATGGACAAGCCAGAGTAGTTATAAGTCTATAACTATTTTACTCCCTTTTTCCACCTTCCAATCATTCCAAATACAATAACGGGGTTTGTTCTTTTTTCCTCTTGTCATTTATAGAAACACTGTTTTACCTTTGAGATTTTTTTTTCCAGATTGACTCTCATTTTTATATTTATGAATTATTGTAAATTGTCAAAATCCAGTACTCTTTGCTCGTGTTCTTTTAGATATTCCACACAAGCATGGTTTAATGCTTAATATATAATTTATTTATTTGTGAATATTTGACCTTACATGGGATTTTGTTTTTGCAGAATGATACAGCAATATAATGAAATCACAACAAAAACACAGTATAATGATTGCAATGTACAGTTGGATCACAATACAGACATGATTCCTATTACTGATCTCTGTAAACTCGCTATCATGGTGCTGGGGTCCTCAGTCTTCAGGAAAGAATTTCTGAGTTAAAGCCAGCTCAAGCCCATTGCTCTCTTCAGACTTTTGTTGGTTTTTCAATTTTTATGAGAGCCACATATTCACTTTCCTATGCAGGTCTGGCTGGCTAGGAAGATAATACTTTCTATTGACTACTTTAGGGAAGGCCATTTACATAACTGCTTGACACAGTCAACTGATACAGCAATTTATCTAAATAATAATCTCTGGTCCCCTTTTTGTTGTGCTTCCTTTGTCATACCTGTTCTTACTATATTGTTTTCTGAAATTCATGAGCACACCATCCTTGCTATAGTATTGGGTTTATGTGTCCACGTTTTGATAGCAGGGGGGCTGTGAGGAGACTGGGGTGCCCCATGCTGGACATAGCCGGTTCCAGATAGCTCAAATGGACCCACCACGAGACACATCTGAGCCTGTCAGGCAAGCTGGTGGTGCCTCTGTAATAACATGTGTAAGAAGGGATAAAAACTGCTATACAGCAGATGAGAGAGTGAGGAGTGAGAAAAAATGTGAGAGAAACAACCTTGCAGACACCAAGGTCAGTGAAGAAGGAGCTGGGGGAGATGCTCCAGGTACCAGAACGTATTCCCCTGTAGCCCGTGGAGAAGACTGTGGTGTAAGAGACTGTGTTGGACTGTGTTTGTCTCGACATTGCTGCTGCATGACTACCACTTTCTGGCCTCAACATCCTGTCGCTGTGGAGGAGTATGCTCTGAAGGAGACTATATATCCCCGAAGAAACCACTGTATCTGCCCAAAGCTGGAACAGCAACAACCTTCGTAGTGCCTACCAAGCTGTGCTTGCTTGTGAGGCCTGGTGGAGAGGAAATCAGGGTAAGGAAGACGTGCGGAAGCTGAAGGCACCGCAGGTCAACCCCACCCCCCGCCATGACCAACATAAACACCTGGGCATGCGCGCATGGAGGAACACAGGGAAACGCGTATGACAATGAGCTCTGTGGAAATGGACGGACTCTTCAAAGAAATTGTGGGGACTGGGACAATAAAAAGATTGCGTACTCCTCTCTTGGCAGAACTCAACATCGCCTGAAAGAACTGAGTACTCTTCTCTCAGAATTCCCCATCACCTGCACTGAGACCGAGCCAACGGGACATCACTGGATTCGTGGTGGTGGTAACTGATCTTGCTGCATCTCTTCCATTTGCCTGCTTAGTTGTTCTGACCTTTTCTTCTTCTCTCTGTCCTATCACTATTACCACTTGTTACAGGAATAAAGTTTAAAAGGTTGTATGGCATCTGACCTCATTTGTGTCTTAATTTCACTCCTGGGATCATACAAGAACCCACCCTGATATTGGATCGGGACATGTGGTGACACAGGTTGTCCTCCCTGCTGTCCATGGAGGACTACTCTTCAGCAGATATCCACCCTGCAGCCCGTGGAGAACCTCAAGCCACAGCAGGTGGAGATGACCTGAAGGAAGCTGCAAACTGTGGAGATCCCATGCAGGACCAGGCTCCTGGCAGGAGCTGCAGCCCACAGTGGACCCATGCTGTAGCCGTCTGTAATTGATGGACTGTTCTTCATGGAGAGGACCCATGCTGTAGCAGTTCTTGAAGAACTGCAGCCCATGGGAAGGAGCCACATTGGAGCAGTTAATGAAGGACTGCATCCTTCATGAGGGACGCCATGTTGGAGCAGGGAAAAAGTGTAAGGAAGATGGAGTGGCAGAGGCAAAGTGGTATGAGCTGACTGCAATCCCCATTCCCCATCCCCCATGCCACTCAGGGGGAAGAGGTAGAAGAGCCAGAAATGGAGCAATGAAATTGAACCTGGGAAGAAGGAGGGGTAGAAAAAAGTTATTTTTAGTTTTGTCTTTGTTTCTTACCATCTTACTCTATTTTGTTGGCAAAAAATATAGTTGCTCTTTCTCCAACTTGAGTCGCCTTTGCCTATGATGGTAATTGCTGTGTGATGTCCCTGTTCGTATCTTGACCCATAAGCTTTTCCATCATGTTTTCTCCTCTGTCCTGTTGAGGAGGGAGAGTGAGAGAGCGGCTCAGCGGGCATCTGACAGCCAGCTAAGCTTAATCCACCACACCTATCTTCTCTGAGCCTTCTTCCATTGTAGAGATTAGTTGATTGGTCACACAAATAAAATGGAGATTGATATCCTTGCCATGATGTTCCACATAATTTTTGTCTGTAACTAGAAGATTGTTTGGTAGTGACTGTTCCTTCTCTGTTAATAGTACAGTTTCTCTAGCAAATGCATATAAAGAGATACAGTAGGTAGCAAAGTCCAGACCTAAAAAACTCTCCTACTCAGAAATAGTTGGTTCTATCATGGATGAGACAGAACCAAATGTCAAAGAGGGAAGAACTGACAAGAACACAGGAATATGGGAAACCATTTACTTTCATAATTTCATAATTTCATAACAGCATATAGTCACTGAAAATATAAAATATATGTCAGAAAGTTAATAGAAATTCTCCACACATTAAGCGTGCACATCAGTTGGGAGCCTTCGGTGTGCTAACTCAAAAAGCAAGATAGCATATGTAGGAAAATTCTCAGCAAAATCATTCTCTACTACTTCCCCTTCACCAAACTAAAGATGCTTTCAAGTTAAATTTTGACTTATGGTGATGTTCTTGAATTGCAAGTACATCTATTCTGTTGCTAACTGTTTTCAGCTCCTGGTTCTGTTTACATTTACAGCTCAGATGCTTAGCTGGAAGTTGCTAAAATTTCAATGTACTTCCATCCCATTAAAACAGCTGGGGTTCTGCTTAGCAATAAATCTTAGAAATTATTCATTTTCAGGGGGTATATTCTCTGTGTCACGATTATATTTTATGGGTGTTATCTAGTAAGGATTCTAAGCTAATTGTTTAGAAACAGTATTAAAGTTTACATTCATGATAGTTTTGAACAGATGAAATACTGATTTCCATTAGTGAGTACACACACAGCAGCAGACACGTGGAATTATCAGCCAATAATTCAAATGACCACAACAATCATCAGTCCCCAAAGGAATATAAATTATTTTAAAATACAAGCACTTTTAGAACAGTTTAACATAAAAAGTATCAAAAGTTATAAAACAGATAGCAAAGTCAATTCTGTCAAATGTATGCAACTTCAGTTGAATTTCTTTGAAACTCTGTCAGAGTATGAGACTATTCCAAATTGGGTCAGGTGTAAATGAAACTGTTCTAATTTTTGATGTATAAATCTGTATCAATGGTTATTTCTATGTGAAAAGTCTTTGTGCATCTGTCTTAGCACATTTCCTTGATTCATGTACTCATGCAAATACGTAAGTGTAGATCCTGATGATTCCTCTTCCCTCCAGTCCCCTATGTAAGTTTTAGAAGTTCTTTGATAATTTAGACCCTGATAACAAAATAATGGACAAATATTAATGCTAGCATCAAAGTGCACAGCCTGGTTTTGGTGATATTACTATGTTCATCAAAGGTCATGTTTTGTTTTGTTCTCACAGAGTGTTTTTTCCCTAAAAATAAAATGAAAAATATTCATACTGAAACTTCATTCATGGAAGGGTGAAGAGTTAATAATTGCCCTTAGCATTAGGCAGCATTAGTGCAATCGTGTCTGCAAATGACTTTTGGAAACTGATTGAGGAGTACCAAGAAGCGACCTTAAAATATCATCCCACAAATGATCTGTTGTTACTGTTCTAATAAATCTTGCCTTCTATAGGTATACACCACAGAAGTTTACTGTGTCTGTAAGACCTTTTATTTCATTAGTTTTCATGCAAGCCACTTCCCTTTTCATTCTATCCTTTGCTTTTCATTTTTTATTCTTTCAGTAGAGCTTTTTGTTGTGTGAAGTGATCATTCACTACTTCAATGCATGTGTCTCTGGGGTGTAGCACAGTAGTTATCCTTTATAACAAAATTTCTGTAAAAAAAACAACCAACAAACAACCCTCCCCCCCCCCCCCCCCAAAAAAAAAAAAAAAAAGACTGTGGAGAAGGGAAATGGTTCATAAGCTCTCCAGAGAGAAGTATAAGGGTGTTTCACACAGAATCAACTTAATCAGACTAGATTTTCACCAGCAAAATGGGATTAATACCCTTATCCTTATAAAAATGCCTTGGGATCTCTTAACTGGGCATTGATATCAATTTCAATTCCTAAAGTAATTTCTATCTCTCAAACACAGTTGTCATTTTGATAAAACATGATACTACTTTTTGCTGAGAAAGCACAGCATTGTTTGCAATGTGCAGACAAATCACTTTGGTGTTAAAGAATAAAAGTTCTCTTCAGAGAAACTGGTACTGATTAAAAATCTTGTTGCCACCAGTCTTTATGGCTAAACTCTATTATATGGAAACATTGCCACATCCTTTAAAAATTCAGATCAAACTAAAACCTGTATGCTGCTAAATAAAATGTTACAAGAGACAAGAAAGATGTTGTGCAACTTATTTAAATGGGATTTTATTAAACCACACAGCTATTTTAACAACCATTGAAGTAATTCAATACTGTACTAATTACAGCAAGTAGGTGTGATAACATTACTCACTATAAGGTTTCCTAATGTTTCTGAGAATAACACCTTTTTTCTACCTGTCTTATTACTTAACCAAAATTAGCTAAACTGTGATCATCTGAACACTCAGCTTTTAAACATTGTGTGTGCCTGGTTTAAAAAAAAAAAAAATAAAAAATCAAGTCCAAATAAGCTAGACCTTTCTCTGAAAGAGGCTGAAGGTGAATACCTGGGATTTTATCCATGTTAATGACATCTAGAAACTTCTTAAAAGTTCTTTGTGCCTCATACTTTGAATTGTGGAGATTAAATTTGTCAGGGAACACGGATTTTTTGCCACATTTGTGAAAAAACACAGAGTTTAGTCAAATTACACATCTTTAAAAAAATTGGAATTCATACGTATTTAATTGAAAAGAAGAATTTCACAACTCCATTCCCTAAACACTCCAACTGCACTGAGCATGTTCTGGCCAGGTGTCAGCAGATACTCATGCATTATGATAACTCTATATCTAAGAGTTATAAGCAATAGCAAAAGGATTGTTCTTCTTGCACAACAGTCAACAACTCTGTATTTGTGCCCAGTCAGCAAGAGAAAGTGGATAGAGGAGATGAGGGTGCAAACTATCCTATTTTAATTCAATCAAGATAAAAGATATTTTTGGAGCTGGATGACTAGACAGAGAATAAGGGGGCATAGGAGGTTCAGTTTCAAGGAAAACACAGAGTAAACTGAGACTTATTGAAAAAAAATGTCAGCAGGATATAACTTCAGGAGAATGGTTCAGAAATCTGTGATTAGAAGTGAAGGGAAATTAGAAGTGCCTGGAAAGACTAGACAAATGTGCATGGATATAGTCTGGTAAGAATCCATAGCATTGTTGCAGACCTGAGGCAGTCTATACAAAATAAAAGGGTTAATATGGTGGAAAAGAAGAAGCGAGATTAGATGTAGAGCCGAGAAATGAAGACTTTTATTAGAAAGCATTTGAGCACTAATGGAAAGACACAAGTGAAATCAGAAGACAAGGGAGACAGGCTGAATGAAGAACCATGAGGAGAGGAAGTGGAATTTAATTGGCAAGCTGTTAGCAGGATAGCCTTCAGCAGCATGCAGAGGTTTTATCCAGCAAGGAAAGAGATTAATGACATGAGGAGGTATGTATGATATTTAATAGCTTTCGTTGATTGGAAGCTTATGTAAATTCTATCATTTAAGCATAACAATAGTAGGTACAACTACAGTTCAACAACATTCAACTATGGAACAAAACAACAGATCAACTGGCAATCATGGCAATGAGATAATTATGAGAATGGCAGTAGAAAATATCATAACAATCTTATAAAATAACTAATTTGATGATATCAATGGTAGTGGATAACTACTACAAACTCAACATCATGTTATCACTAAAATATTAGCAGAATAGTGTTATGGGTATGACGGGCACCCTCAGTCCCAAATCCCTGAGTTCTCCCAACATGCTTAAGTTAACAAGACTCCTATCTTTGTCCTTAGAGTTCACATCCATGGTACAGGGGAACCAGCAGCATCCTGCTGGAGTGTCAAGGTGACTTGGAGAAGATGCTTGCCTCCACAGCAGTTAACTCTCAGCCCCAATGCTGGTCCTCCTTACATCAAAAATTTAGTAGTCTTTTGAGTTGTCCTTTATCACCTCAAAAGACTGATCGTGTTATTCTGTTCTTTACTTCACCAGCTGAGTTTGTTTCTCAGCCTGGCGATAACTGATTGCTGTGTCCTTATTCATCATGTCCTCGTCCTGAGAATGATCCTCTGGGGAGTCAGCTCCTCAAAACTAATCAGAAATGACCGTTCCTTCTTCCTTCTTTCTGCAGCTGAAACAATTACATCATTATCCCACCGTTTTTCATGTTCTACTTATTGTTGGCTCAGCAGTGTAACAGTTCAATTGTTGTAGTACATAGATATTCCAATATCTAAAACTTAAGTTTAATCAACATTTCAGTTAGTCCATATCTATTCAATCACAAATACACTTGTATTAGCCAATGGCACACCTAGGCTTATTTTGACTTCAGTTGTCACCTTTCCCCTACTATGTTGGCTAGTCATGTGCTAAGGTGCACCTCAGATCAGCAGTTCCCTTCTCCCACAATAGCAGTATATATTAAGGTCTATTGTCCTATCCAGACTCAGCAACTCCTGTCCCTGACATAGATTTCAAGCCTCTTCAACATTCTTAAATTTCCTTTTACTCATGCAAAGTAGAGATTGGGAAATATTAGTGTGCAGTCCAAAAGAAAAAAATATGTACTGACTAGTTTAGGAGAATGGATCTTTGATGAGAAAATCTCCTAGCCCATGTTGTGGAATTCATGATCACTGTGTGAAACTAGTCTTGGAGCAACAACTCAATTACACTTTGCAAAAAGGATGAAAACTTCCTGTAACTGTAAAAAATTCCTATTGCTCGTATGACAGAAGGCTGTGAGCTGACAGTATTTAGAGAGTTTGTAACAAGATTATTAAAACTGTCTTTCAAACAATCATCTGCAAATAAAATATTGAGAAAATATTACTTATAAATACATTTTGGTAAGCTCATGAATTTTGGCTAGCTTTTTCCAGAGACAGCTGGTTACTCTTTAAAAATAAAAATGAAAAAAATTTCATGAGTTGTTTAGCAAACCACTTCCCCATAATAATTTGACAATTTTACAGGTTTTTAGCATCTCATTTCAGGTTTTATTTTCTTGTTTGTTTACATTTTCTTAGTCATAACATTGTGTATTCTCCATTACTGTAAAGTGTGCTCTAAGTGGTAACTCACACACTTATGCTTTATTATACTTCATTCACATGCTCTTCTATTTTTCTTATGTACTATTTATCAATGAAATGTCCTGGTTTATCCTGAGTCCAGAATTTCTAATGCTGATCAGAAATCAACATTTCTACTTCTTCTGACTAGAATTCATACTGACTCTGAGAGAACTGTAAACAACTATGAAGCAATTAATAATGTCCCTCATGTTGAGGTATGAGTGTAGAACAAGAGCCATTTTGGGGTTCAATGATTAATATAATCTGACTCAAAAAGAACCTGAATTCTCTGCCTCAGGGAAAAAGAAGCCCCTCAACATATGTGAAGACTGAATTCAGAATTCAGATGAGATGAAGAGCAGCTTATACCCTAGTGCCTAGGACATCCCACCAAGGAAAACCAGACAGTAATAATTGGAACACTTAGAAACATGTTTACAAGAAATGACTGCATGTATCAAGAGAATATTCTGTTCTTTGATTTTAA
The DNA here is from genome assembly GCF_031877795.1 of Strix aluco. Taxonomy (NCBI): domain Eukaryota; kingdom Metazoa; phylum Chordata; class Aves; order Strigiformes; family Strigidae; genus Strix; species Strix aluco. The sequence continues at coordinate 68,918,300 of NC_133935.1, forward strand.
GTCCAGTGGTGGAACTAAATCAAAATGCTTGCACTGTGTCCCTGCTGAAAATGAACAGATGGTCTTGTTCTCTTGTGCCATGAATATTTTTTTTTTTGCACATACACTTCAACAGCAAACTTTTATCCCCTTATCCCCCTGAAAAAATTTGGGGGGGGGGGTGGGGGGGAGAAAAAGAAAGGGGTGTAAAACATGAATGGCTGTGAAAGTCTATGAAATCTTAATGAGTCTGCTTTTTAGCTGATGCATTGTTTGGCTATAAATCACCAATGTTTATAAGATCAGTGTAGTAACCATAGATCAGATTTATTGTGAATAATGAGTGGAAAATATATATGTACTTGAAATAATATCTTATTTCCTGGCACACATAGTACCATCTTATTGCTGCCCATCATTACAAAATATAAAAAAAACTATAACATGACATAGCTGTGCAATAAATGTTACACTATATAGCATCATCAAAGTCAAGCATAATTTCTCCCTATGTTTATGCTTTCTACCTCATCCTCTTTCACATTTCTTTCCTCTCTTTTCAATTCTTTCATCCTTTCAATATCCTATTATTATCATGTACAGGGAACTTAATTTTCTCCAATTTTCCTCATTACTTTTCCTAGTTCTTTTTCTGCTCCTTCATCTTTCTCTCACTGTTTCTAAGACAGTAATAGGGTTTCTTGATTTTCTACATGACTTTTATAGCTATTTTACTGTCTTGTACCAAAAAGATAATTTGGTCATATTCCTCAGAGATTTTTGCTCAAAGTCAAACATTTTTGCAAATCTAGTGAGAAATAGAATTTTAAATATCTTGAAGGATCTGTGACGAAGTTACTGTCTGATCCATCCCCACAAGAACCATTCCATCAAAGTAGGAAGGGCTGGGAAAATATGGACCAAGGTATCTTCCACCAAGTTAGCATCCCATAGAGGTTATAAAATCACCCTTCTTGCTTTGCATGAAGAATCTCTGGATTAATTTTCTGACTACTGACTTGCTGATTAGAAAGAGGAAATCTCTTCAGATCATATTTTTAAAAGAAAAGTATGACCTGAAAGTGTCTTGAGGAGAAAAGAAGTCCACTAATGATAAGATTTCCCTTGTATTTTGCTCCACACAAATCATACTTGTTGATATTTTAGCTAATGCAGTTAACATGCAATTAAGAAGACATTTTCAGGAATAGTGGGCTAGGCTGTGAGCAACCTTCCCTCCTGTTAGAATTTTGTTAGCATTATATTAATGACTTAATTTTCATGTACTCTGGTTTTTTTTCCTAGGATATTGTATGTAATTATTAATTCATAGTTTCACAGACATTTATGCGAGAAAAGTATACTGGATCGTCTAATGTGACCCACTGTGCACTCCAGGCCCAATAATATACATTAACTAAGGCGTACCTTCCTCAAAGACGTTCAAGCTTTTCAACAGATGAAGATTTCAGTATTTCCTTAACTGCAAAGGAGAAAATGTTCTGCAGTAACGTGTAAATTCTTTATAACTTGAATCTTATTTTTTCACTTCAACTCAGAATGTGTTGTATATTATAGCCATGTCCCCCATCCCCTCCAATAAAAGAAAACTCAAACCAGCAGTTTAGGATACTCACTTGGCAAGGGTGGCTGCTATAGCAGATCATGGGTAATTCAGTCTATCATCTGTGGTATTCCTTAAGAAGAGCGTATGAGGAGACAGCCAACCAATAATTTACGGATGGCATCTCTGTGTCATGAATTGTTCTCCATTGTTCTCCATTTTGAGATATTTCAGTTTCCAATATCAATCTGGAATTAATATCCATGGAAAAAAAACCTCATTACTTTCATTAATTTATGGGAATGCAATAGTATACATTTAAATAATGCATGTACACTCAAGCAGCCCTAAATGTTTCAGAAGCCATAAGAACCTTGCCAGACCAGGAGCTAGTAATGAATTCTATCATGTTTTGTTGGTCCATCTTATTGGGCATACTGTAAAAGAACAAAAGATGGGATAATCAGCTGTGCTAACTGCACTGCTTCCGTGTTGTTTTTTTTCCTTCTGAGTCATTACAGTAACCATGACTTCAGCAGAGGTATCACACAGATCGAGTGGACAGGTCAGCTTGTAAAACAAATCTAAAACTCAAATAGCTGTTCCAGTCAGGTGGAGAAAATGAATTGCCCATATTTATCATACCCACCTTAGGGAAAAGCTCTGGAAATAAACAAACAAGCTTCAGAATCCAAGCGATTATCTCTGTCTTCCTAAAATGTGCAAGGACCTAAGCTGGCAAAAAAGCCAGCATTCTTTATTGTTGTCCTAGTTTTCTACACTTTTGATATACCTTTCTAAGTCTTGATTTCCAGCATGCTAAACCAGTGCATTCCAATAAAGAGTAGAAGCTAGAAAGAATAACCTGTCTTTAGCTGCACAAAGTTGCTTAGTTGTCCTCTTTTAATTCTAACAAAAGAATGGTGAAAAGACAGAGAAAAATGATTCAGCAGTTACAGAAAGAAGATAGAAATTACTCCCTTTCAGCTTTCAGTTGTTTCCTGTTTACTTAAACACTTATTTTACCCAAACCAGGAAAGTCCAGAACTATCAAATTAATGGGATCATATTGAGAAAGATGCAAAAATTCAGGCAACAGAATTTTGTGTCTCAAACTGCTGGGCAGTGCTGACAGTGTCAGCTAACTAGAGGCTGAGATCTGGATCAAGAAAACTACTTAGGCACTGAGTATTGCATTGCTTCATCAGTAATGATCCAAACAGAGTCCTTTAAGGGCAGTGGAGCAAAACAAGAACTTACAGGTTGCAATTTGTTTCATCTTAATATATGCTAAAAATAGGACAGAGGAATTGTGCTACAGAAGTGTCAACTCATTGTTAGTAACCAAAGAGAAATTGGAATTAGATCATATTTAGCTATCATCTACACTATTGGTGTAAGTAGCATTTAAAAAGTATACCTTAGTAACTATAAATCAGATCAGTTTTTCCTTATACAATACAGAGATGCATAAATGACTCATAATAGCATCAACAGACTCTGAACGTTTGAAACTTTCTAAATTAGCTTTTAGGAGACACTTGCAGTAGTGTAGCAATAAATCTGGTTCTTTTCTTAAAGATTAGAAAACATCGGTGTTTCCTTTTGGGTAATCTAACTGTGCTTATAAATTCTTATTTGATATTTTACCTAAACTCATTTTGCGTGTTTGTGATTTTTGTTTTTGAAAAAATGGTAATTTTGCATAGGCCCACTGGATCTTTCAGTATGGAGGACATGTTATTGCAGAAAATTGTTCCTGCACTCAGATATAAATATGTTTATATAAATTCTACATATTAATTTGTTGTGTACAATTAGATTTAAAGGTCAATGAGAGAGGGAAATGGAGAAGCCTTTCACATGCCATTTGAGCCTATTTCTCTATTAAATACAGTAAAAACTATAGAGATGAGCTTTCTTTCAAGATTATGAGTCATATTTTAAGTTTTCTATTCCATAAATATATTCCTATTTACACCTTATCAACTGACCGCAACTTATTTATAAGGCTGAAATTCATTCTCTTGTGCTTTCAGGCTGCACAATTGCACAGATCCTTCTCTAGGATAATATGTGCTTTTAGATTATATAAAGCAAATATACTATTGTAGTTTTTCATGAAAGCAGCTATCCACCTGTACCTCAATTAATGAACCAGAATTAATATTTTTCTCAAGTCTACATTTCCTACTAATCAAGAATTTGCACTGGAAATGCAAATACCTATACTGAGAAGATGCAAGGAGTAAAACACTGATACAAAACAAATCATATAAATCTGCATATAATGAAAACAATTCTTGAAAAAATGTCCAACCTCACTGGCAAATAACTAGCATTGTGCAAGAAAGTATGGAGCTGAACTGTATGTCATAACTGGATTTTACTTTTTTTTTTCTTTTTAATATCTTTGGATATATAACAGTTTTTGTGTTTAATTTCCTTTCTATACCATGTGGAATTGAGGTCTGATTCAAGATTCTGTTCTTAGAAAAAGAAACATTGTTTTTCCATATTAAACATCTCTTTTTTTCCAAAATATAGTAGCATCCTTATTTTTACCCAGAAAGAAACTGAGGAATAGATATGTCCCAAATGAAACTGTTAGTTGATGATGGGATCAGGAGTAAAATCCATCATCCTGTCCCTGTAGAGATCTAACTATCTAAAAATATGCCTTCCCTACCTCAGCTGTCCACAGACAAGAGTAACTACTGGCCATGCTGTGTGCTTCATTGCTCATGTTCACAGAAGTGTTAGACACAGAAAGAACCACAGGAAGGCAGCAGATGGTATTGTCTAGGGATGGAGTTGTAATTTGTGCTCTTCCATGTACTAGCATACATACATTTAAATAATAAGAAATATAATGAAAGAGCAGTAGTTCCATTGACGGGTTTTGGCATCATTCTAAGCTTGTGTGCAGAGTTTTTGAATTAATTGTCCTGTCATCCAGGGTCCAAAAGAAAACTCTAAGGTTCCAGCAGTATTTTTCAACAAAATATTTTCAGAAATATTAAATTAAAATCTTATTATATACTATTATATCATTCATGCTAGAAAATGAGAGACTTTAGAATTCTTAGTGTTAGATTGTCCACAAATTTTATTTATTTATTTATTTTCTTTAAAGAGTTTTCTTATCTTAAGTTCTTTATGCCTCTGGCATTCATCTGGAGTCCTGATGTTGTGAGTCTTCAGGCTTACCTACTGTTACTCTGATGATGTTTTTTAAATGTCCGTATGGTAGTTTAAGGTTTTCTGCTGACTCATAGTCACAACTGAAAAATGCTAACGCACTCTGTCACCTCAGCTACTCAGAGTCATCCGTTATCTCTGGTCTCTTGGCTAGTCCCATACCTCAAGACGCCTGTTGCCATTCTATCTGCAGGACTGACTGAAGAAAAGGAGGATGTTTGTGAACACATGCTTATGTGAATTTTCAAAGACAAACAAGTCTCTAGGGAGAATTAGTATATTTTCTCAGCCTTAGCAGAACCATCCAGCCTAAAAAGAAAAATTACCTTGCTTATTAATGTTCTTAGGTGATCATGGCTATGACGCCTCTGATTAGTAAAGGAAGTGCTTTTGCAACATCTTGAGAATTCATTGCTGGTTTGTGAGACATTCAGCCTGTAAAAGAAATTATTCCTAGAGCATTATCTGTCCAAATCTCTTAGTTGCAGCCTCTTCCTTGTATTATCCTTGAGAAGCCAGAGACTGTTTACCTCCTCTCTTATCAGACTGTAGTGAAGTATTGGGGAATCTGTCAGGCCACAAAAAAAATTTCAAAGCAAATGCTAAAACCAGTGCTTTTTCATAGATACTTTTTAAACTTCCCTGTTGCATATTCATAATATTATGATTTTTAAAAGTAGGCACAATAATACGCAATTCATAGGACTCATGAGTGACCACTTTTAAAACAAAGGATCAATTACCTATCCATCTCTACCTGTACACATTTTCCAAAGTCCATGAATTCTGTTTTCTAGAGTGTTGATTTCAAGGTAAGGAATTCTCATTTTCCTCCCTCTTCCTGAGTGATTTTGGTCTTCTAGGTTTAATTTGTTAATTTAGTTCCCACATGCACTTTTCTCCTTTCTCTCCTCTTTAGTAGAACAATACCATTGTTTTAGCCACTCTGAGATGATTACTGGACACAAAATGTTTTCATTTCACAGAAATCAGTCTCTGTGTTCAGCTGCTGAGATATTTCAGGCACCTCCCTTATCTCTTTTGCAGATATTCAAACAGGGTCTATTTATTGATATATGATATACACAACATCCAGATTTCACGAAAGAAATACTAAACCATTCACTTGTTATTTTAGATTGTTCAAGGGATCAAAGACTTCCGTCAGTAAAAAAAAGAATTCTACATGCACAAATCACAACACCCTGTTGTGATTTCTCCCCATCCCAAATAATTCATTAGCCATATTCTGTGATGCCCAGGATCTGCTCCCTCTCCTCTGTCTGGGTGACAAACCAACTATCAGCCCATTAGTGAAAACTGGTTTTCTTAGCTATACCTTCTCTATGTAGAGAGACGCCCTTTGACATTCTTCTCTTTCAGGCATAAGAATTTACCTGGATGCTTCTTTGATATTCGAGGGTAATGTTTATGTTATAAGATACTTTTACAAATAAAATAAAATATTAAAAAGTTGCAATTCCAAATGGAAATATTCAGCATAGAAGTATTCAAAGATACACTAAATTTAATTATATACTACTTCTTTGTTCCCACTTTCAAAAAGAAGAAGTAGAAATACTAATCAAGTACTCCCTGTTTCTTTGGTTTTGTCTGGGTCTTTTTACCATGTATCAAAGGACAATTTCTATTATTATTTGTTCATTTATATGTCATACAAACAGTCAGTAAGAGAGTCCCAGTGATCATAGTAATGTACAGTTGCAAGAAATACTAAGTAGTGAGCTTGCATCATCAAGACTTTCTTTTCCACAGAAGGATGGCAGTTTTAAAGAATCAGGATTCATGTACCCTGCTACGTGTATGTGACCAATAGTTTGAATAGTGTAAGAGGTTTTGTCTGCTACAAAATGTGCTGTCATGTGAACATCCTTCTCATATTATTAACAATTTAATAATTTAAATACCTGAAACACAAAAATGAATGCCAAAAATACCAAAATCATATAACTATAATACTACAGTGGTTCTGAGGATAGGGGCGTCAACAATCTGCCTTTCTTCTCTAATTCGTTATTTCCCAGCTGACTGTGATTAGCTAATCTCATTTCTGTGGAGGGCTGGGACCTGTTCTGCAGGTTGTGCAGTGCAGGCTGAAATCCTCTGCTTTACCCACTTCCCTTCATCTTCCGAGAAGCCTCTGTCTTCTCTTTTGCTTTAAAATAGGAGTTATTTTCTATACTTTTCTAGAAAAGAGAAGTGGATTCCGACCTAAAAAGATTTTCTTCACCACTGAAAGTGGTAAGTACCAAAGAAGTTTGAAAGAGATACCAGAGAGATGAGAATACACATGAAGTCCATTAGCCCAGAGTAGGAAACAGATCTATTACCATGACTAAGACAGTAGTGGTGCATGATAATTTTGCTATAATTTAATATTTTTTATTTGGATCCCTTCCTGTTACTGTGTCTCCTATGAATTCCTTTAAATTGTCTTGTCAGTCATTTGCAAATTTTCATCTAGGCTCTTCCGTAGGTGTTCCAATCTTTCAGAGAACACATAATGAACAATAAAACGGATCTTTTCAGAATATCTGTGCAGAAGGATTACAGTCCACAAAAGCTGAAAATATTTTGGTTTTATTTTTAAAATTCATAGCATGTAGTTAAGTCTCAGGTTATGAACAGAAAACTGTAGATACACAAAAAAATAAAGGAACAGTTTCTACCACCACCTTCAAATCAAATCACTGTATTTAGCACTCGAAATTATATACTTCTAATACATCACAGGGTTAAACCCGCAGCAGAAAAGTCATATTCAAATACTGATGAAATTGAGACCAACAGAAAATTAATGGATATATTCTGACTAACATCAGAAGATCCATTATTCTTACCCTGAAGAACTTAAAATGCACTTATCGGAAGTAATTATGAGTATTTACACATCAGGAACCTTATTAATCATCAGAGTCAGTTTGTATCTGTTTCCATCCCTCTACTTGTTGACTCCTGAACTTTTTCTATTCTTGATCTTTTCATTCCACTGTATTTATATTAGATTTCTCATCTACTTTTATCTTTACAATAGTACCTCAGTTTCTTGAGATTCATAATAGTTAAGTTATCATGTGCCTAATTGTTTCAAATACCTTGCGTGTCTGCCTAGGACAAAAATGAAGAGTTCAGTTTGTATAATATAAATTTAAAGTAAAACATGTTTGAAGTATCCATGAATTTAGGGCTTCAGAAGATTATGCTCTTTCACCTGCTTTTTTTTTTCCAAAGAACTGCATGTCATTACTTACACTTATGAGTAGGAAGCATGATTTTTATGCTTTGCTGCTCAGTTAGAAAATGCTGAAATTAGGAAGACATGAATGATTTCTCACAGAAAAGTCAACTACTTTTCTTAGTGCGCTCTGAGTTAATTTTGTGGCCTTAGTTTCAATTTCTCCTCCCAGATTCCTATACATTTATTTCTTAGAAATGACCTAAACCTGTAATGTTAAACTGTAGGATTCAACCCTTCTTGCAGACCTCCATCCATTTCTGATATATCTGATGTAACTCATGATTTGGTCTGGGGAAAATGACGTGGTGTTCTGTAGCTTTTTTTTTTCTCATCTATAAACTCTTCTCTACATCACAGATGTATTTTTTAGACTAAACCCATTAATGAGATGTTTAGTTTCTATGTTGACTGGAACAATTGACTTCTTATTAAAAAGAATATGTAAAATATTTTTGCAGGTTAGAGGTTATAACAATTAATGTTGATTAGCAACTGAGATGTAGATATTTCAGAATGACCTAATAGTACAATTCAGGTTGCAGCATCATTTCTAATACTATGTCTGATGGATTTCTATGGGATATAAAACCAATGTAAATATAAATCAGTATCTGACTAAAAGGGAATTAAAATAAACTTATTTCTGATCAAATCCATAACAATATTTTTAAACAGGCTGTACAAAACATAGTCTAGTATTTTTTATCTGTTTCTAATTTAAAGATCACAGTCTTCAATGGGTCATTAGTATTAGTGTACTGTAGTTCAAGAATTATCCATAGAGAGGCATGAGGGAAATGGAGAAGGACTGTGTCCTCAAACCAGAGGAGAGATATTTGAAAGCATATTAGAACTATTACACCACTAACAATTTCTGCATGATCAGCAAAGAGCCCTTACTCAAAGAAATTAGAGTAGTTGTTCTCACCATAATTTTTTAACTAGGCTGATTGTTTAGAACATTTAGTAAATTGTAATATTTTTGTATTAAAAGTTATAATATTTTGTGACTTCAGATTTTGATTCCTTTTTTTTTTTTCTTTCTTTCTTTACAGACATTCTTCCCCAATTTTTCCATTTTAGAATTTCTTGACAGAAAAATAAAGTATTAAACACTTGCAAACTTCCCCAGGGAAAACTTTGCTCTACTTGAGCTTAGCCTTGTTATCCATCAATCACTCAACCAGCCTTTATTTTATGTACAGTAACACATTGGAGAACGAATCTCAAAGTGTCATGCATAATAGCTGTTAGTTAACAAGAGAAAGCCGATCTCAGATGATGAATTTTCACCTTTGTTTTACGTCTACTTAAAGAGTTTCTAATAACCTCAGGGACTAAGAGTTATTGCTGCAGGGTATATGCTTGAAGTCTTAGTCTCTGTGTTTTGTGCAGCTGTGTCCATGATCGCTATGGAATAAAATGAAATTGGGTTTAAAATAAAATAATAGCATCAATGGCTGAATTTTTAAGCGATGTAGCACAACAGTGACTAATTACATTTTTGTGACTTCAGAACTTACCATGGCCATTGGCTAGGCAAACTGTTATAAATAGATGAAAGCTGTGTTACTGAATCAGTATCCATACAGTAATATTAATTCTAACTAGATTCTTGGCAGCTAACACACAGATGAGGAATACACCTGAGGGAGGTCACAATGTTCTTATGCAAAACTGAAATTGTCCTGCTAGCTAGATAATTATTACATGGCAAATCTTGCCCCTGACTCCACGAAACATCAAGAGACACCTGAGGGAGCTTCCTCTGGGACTTCTGATCTGCACTTTTCCATTAAAAGAAACATTTTATGTCAAAGTGAATGGTGGTAGTAAGTATGTCTTATACTTACAACATTGTTAGTAACAATGATAATTTCTAAATTCCCATACATATTTTTTCTATTTGTTGCTTAATACAGAACATCAAGCTCCCTACATCAAGAGTTTGACATTTTTTCTGGGTAATGTACAGATAGAAGAACAGAAGCCAGTGGATACAAAATGGCAAATGCACCTGGAAAGCCTGATGAGTATCTGAGAGCTTCAAAATTTATCCCAAAGTGTATGTATGTTATTGTTTGTTAGAAGGAAATAAGCAGCAGAAAACTAACCAAAATCACTGTAATGTAAACAGACTCTCTGTTGACTCTGATACTAACTGGGCTTCTTTTTCACTTTAAGAAAGCATGTAATTTCTATTGTTAATTAGATATGTTTGAGTAAATTCTGGTATAGGTTCATTTTCCAAACTATATGTGTTGACATCTCTATTAATATTGCTATTAAAAATTAGGATGAACAGCAGTCATTTTCAGAACTTGGATGAAATTTCTGCATTTTTTTTCTGATAAATTTGTTTCTATTTTAATCTAATAGATTTTTGTAGAAAAATACAGACCTTAATGTTTTGCGTGTAACAGGGCAGCTTTGTCTCTGGTAGATGCTCTCCAGGGAATGCCTTTATTTCCTCTTGTAACCCTAGTGAAGACTTAGAGAGAGCAAGCTAACATACTGTCTTTAACATTTACATGTTCTTTTTGTTTGTTTGTTTAGTTAGTTGGGGTTTTTTTTGTGGAGAATCTCTAATTTAAACAGTATACTTCAGGCACAGAAAACCTTGAGATTGTTTCCTCAAATATTTCAAGTAATAGAATAAAACTTCAAAAAGGTTTGGGGCATTCAGAGGCAAACAGAATGGCACAGCACAAAGAAGTCTTCTACTGCGAAAGAGAACTACAGTATGTAGATAAAGTTGTAGGGGTAATTTACCCTTGAGACATTAAATGGCTGGTAAGTTTTTTGAGATAGGAACTGCTTCACCAAAGAGGGGAACCTGAGCTCGTGACTGAAAGATGAGAAAAATTCTAGTAATTCTGCTCAAGGCAGCAATCTGGAGGAAGGGAGATATCCGTGGGAACTCAGAACATTTTGGAGGATATTTTTGTCTTCATATTTGCACATTTTTGCCCCAAGGCAAAATATTAGTATGTATTTACTGCAGCAATTTACTATGAGTTTGAATAAACGTCACTAGGAACTAAATTTGTTTAAAGGTAGTAGTTTTTCATAACACATATTCAGTCCTCAGAAAGAATCAGTATGCCAATACAAATTACTCTCCATCTTTTTTTTAAAAAAGCTATAATGCTTCCTAGCACATGTCAATTAATAAGTAAAGTCCTTATAATAATTGGCACTTAACGCAGTATTATGAATCAGGTTGTTCACCGTTAATGGAATGTAACGGATTGGAATTTTGCACTTTAATATTACCTGCCAAAGCATGCCACTCTCACCTTTTTCTATGTCTTTGCAACCAATTACTTAATATTTGACAATGATAAGTAGACAAATGATAATACTTCACACATCATTCATTACTTTTAGAAATGCAGTGGCTATGAACAATTTTTAATACTTTACAAAAGTCTTAGAGACTTCACATAAACTATCACCACATGACTGTCCATTTTTCCTGGTGAATGCTTATTTTCATTATGGATTTTTACACAGGATCATAGCAGAAATATTCTACACATACTGGTTATTGAGTGTAACCACTAGATAAGTGATATTTACATAGGTATTCTTGTCACCTCTGATATCAAAGTGCCAAGAAACTTTACTTGGTTTGCGTCTGCTGTTAAAACTCCTGAACTCTATTCAGGTATAAATAAACAATAATCTTGAAAACACTGGGATTGAAGCTAAGTGATCTCTGCCAATAATTACTGTGTTCTGGAGCTTGGACAAACAAACCTGCCTATAGGAACCACTATACCTGATCCCTAAGGAAGAACACATAATAAGGTAAGTGCTAGTAAATAACAACAGCCAGCTGAGGCTTTCTGCCTGTCATTTTCTGCTGGGAATTAACTTAAACCCGTTCTATATCAGGGAAAAAAAGGTAGAAAGAAAAAGAGCTCTTGCACTTTTTGTAGCATAGACATGTACCATAGTTGTTTAACTACACATAGCAATAGCAGTGTTTCTTTTCAAGCCAGTACTAATTAAAGTTTGAATCAATCTCTCTGTCACTGATAGCAGTAAACTTCAAAATATGGTTACTTGGTTGATTTGAAAGCAGTGAAAGAATTGGCTTCTTAGGCTTTTTTTCATTCCTGTTACACTAAAGTACTAATATATTTTTTTTAAAAAAAAGAAAAAGTCTCACTGCCAATCACTACTAGTCTCGTCATGGAAAGTTTTTTCCTGTACAACAACATTTAGCAGCTAAACAGAAATCAGTTTACCTTTCTGCAGATAACATGTATGAATTGTAAACCAAGAAAAAAATACCAAGGTACTAGAGCAAGAACATATAGTGCTTTCACAAAAACAGTGTAATGAAAACTTCCCCCCCCCCCCCAAACAATTGCTTACAGTAATTTAATTTGAAATAAAAACAAATACTGAAAAGTAAGTCATATTACAACCCAAGAGGAAAGGAAAACATGTGAAGTTTATGAATTGAATCTTAACCTCACAAGAAATAATAGTGCCTATACAGCTCACCAGAGCTGGTAAACTTATCCTCAGTTTCTTCATCAAACAGGATTCCCATTTCTGAAGACAGTAGAAGCAAAACATTGAGAAAGTTGCAGATTATTTTTAATAGTAGGAATTTCTACTGAAGGAATAAGTACTCTTCTTCTTACAAAGTTTTTAGTAGCTGCATTACCATAGTTCCTATTATACTGTACTTCAGAAGGTTTATTAGCAGCAGAGCACCTGTAATTAACAAACCTTATCTACTCCTAGACTTCTAGGAACAAAAAAAAACCCCACCAAATCATCTGAGTCTTGCCTAGATTCTGCAAAGCATATTTATGCTGTGTAAACTGTGGGAGACATCCCTTTATAATGGTAAATTAAGAAAACCATTTAAAGAATTAGAGATTGTTGTTACAGCTAGCTTTTTGCTTGGGTTTTTTGGTTTTTTTTTTGGTTTTTTGTTTGTTTGTTTGTTTTTAAACCAAGTAGATAATTGTTTCCATTTAGCCATTCTGGGGTTGTCTAAATTCAGAACTGCTGGAAAAACTTTATAGCTTTAGGTCAAGGTGAACACTCTAATTAGTACTTGACTACGTGCCTGAACTGACCTACAAAATTAACTGCTTGGAAAAGTAATGATGTTGATTTAAAATGAAAGGGTCTGTTCTTTGGAGATATCATTTATATGTTACATGGTGTTGATATTATTATAATTTTGGGTTAAGTTATAACTCACCAATGAAATGTAAAGGGGAGAGAGTCAGTGACTGTTGCCTCAGCATAGTAAAAGCAAAAACGGTTAGTAATTTTGTACAGACCAAGGCTGCACCTTTAAAGTGAGTGATCCCACTTCCTGAAATTGTTTGCATCACAGAGCAGTCTTGGAATGTGCAACCAAATGAGCAGATAAGGTTTGGTAGAGCACCTGGTGTTCTCCTCTTACATTCCCCTGTGCTTTTGTGCCACAATGGAATAAAAGCATTCAACAGCACACAACTAGCACCAGGGTCTGTTCTTTGTGTAACTGTCACAGCTCAGGGAAGTTGATGTCATATCTTTAATTTTTCACATTCTAACCATCTCTTGCTCCCTTTATTTCTAGAGCACTGTATATCTTTTCAAATATAACAAAATATCTAATTGTAAACATAACCCAATATCCTATTGTATTAAATGTAATGCAAAATAATGTGTAGTGTCTTGCTGTGCAGCCACCATGGGGAGAATTAAAACCTAATTTTAATTATGTGTATGTGCATGCATGTGTATGTATTTAAGTTATGAATTAGATTAAGGGTAAAAATGAAGCTCCCTGAGATTATTTACTATTCTTTTAATGTTGAATATCTTGTTATTTAATGAATAATACAGTTGATTTCTTCAACTTTCTTCAAAAAAGGAAATCAACCTCAGAGCTTATCAGAAAGTCAGATGTAAACCCCAAGTTTGATCTTTTAAAATAAATACTGATTTTATTGAAGTAAGTGGAGGAACTACAGTTCAGACCTCAAAATTGCTCACAAGAATAAATTTGTCTAATTACAGGATAGAAAACCCAATTGTACAAATACCTAGGGTTAAAATTAATTCTTTCTACTCCATGCATGGTGTTATAAATATCCACCCATATGTTTCGTCTGTTGGTTATCTTTTGCTGAATATAAGAACATAGAGCACAGAGCTCTGTTGTGAAAAGTTCACCAATCTGTAAATGAACTTGAATCAATCAATTTCCATATTATCACCCTTTCCATTATAGATAAAACAGTGTGAAATACTGCAATATATTAAAAATTATACTTTTTTCCCCAGGACAGAGTCTTGTTAAAAAAATGAATTGGGTGGTGTTAGTTATAAGCATAAAATTTCTACAGAAATTTTAGATACATAAGCACTCATTAGTGTCAAAAAAGGCCAGATGCTGCTCATTCTCAGACAGCTGCCAAAAATATTTAATGTTCTTTATTTTTGGTTTTGTAATCCATTCACCAAACATCCCTTCATTTTCCTTGATTTCTGCTTCTAGAGCCATATCATCATCTCATTTCCCTGTATGTCCAAAATAATGAATAAATAAAGATTTTTTTTGTGTTCATTTAAGCACCACAAATCTTATATTTCCAAAATAATTTTGGAACAAACCAAATATTAGGCTCCTATGGAAAATGGAGTTATAGATCCCTAAGTTTTTGTGATACATTTGAAAATAGTATTTGGTATCTGTCCCTTTCTAGATCTACTTGAAGGTGAGAACATCAATAGGAGATCTGCCTAGGGAGTATTACAATTAGTAAATCTTCTTAGTATAATAGCATGATAGAATAAAATGTAACAGGCACAGAAAAAATACCTTCCCTAGATACTTTAAAAAAAATAATACAAAGCTTAGGGGAACAGAAATGCCATCTTGTCCAAGCATGGAGCATTATGAGAAGGATTAGGAAATTAACCCATTTTTCCTAAAAAATAATTAGAATTTAAAAGAACAGTCTCAGTGAACTGCATCAGAGAAATCTGATACACTGACAAATATTCAACTGAAAACAACTTAAATTGACTTGTTTTGGATTAAAAAAAAAAAAAAAAAAAAAAGTGTTTTCAGACCAGATTTAGTATATTGAAACACAGATGGATGTGTGTCAGAATCTGGAGAAAATATAATAAAATAAAATAACTGAGAAACAACATCCACTGTTTCTTGTATTCATAAAAGTCTACAGTTCTAAGAGAACTGGGCAACAGCAACAATTTTAAAGGAACATGGGCAGCATAGTAATAAGTGTCCTACTTTGTGCTTCTTTGATAAGGACTGGAGTCTGTTACAGGCTCAGAAGTTCTGTATGCCTTTTCTCCAGAAGTCCCAAATAGGCAGATCAAAATAGCTGCTACATTTTTAGGAAAAAAGGTATTTTCTTGAAAGGAATAAAATGGTATGTTGGGTACTGTAAGGAGAAAAGATTTTTCTGGAATTTGTCATACAAGCTTGGATGATAAACCTAACTATAAGATAAAAATTTCTTCCTCCTACTGTGCCAAAATTAAGGAAAAGCTCAGACTGTGTTGAATCTGGGAAGCAGTAACTGGTGCATGAGGTAAGATACTATATCAAATTTTTTGCCTTCTAGCTGAGGCTACTGGGACAGTGCTAGTCAACAGTTTAACACAACCTAGTTCAACTGTATCCTGTAATGGACAGAGAGCCATTCAGGCTCTCAGGCATGAATCTTGCCTAGGAAGTAATGCCCGAAAGCCTCTCCTTCCTAGATGATGTAATACTCTGGTTATTGGGGTTCCCCTCTTTTGCTATACAATGAAATTTCACCATAGATGTCTAGCAATGGATCACTTTGCATTGGAATGAAGAAAACACAGTCAAGCACTGCTCAAAGACAGTATAACATCTCTCTCTTACTTCTGTTCATTTCCTTCTACTTTCCAAATGTCTTCCCATTAATTTTATCATAAACACTGGCTACACAGGAGAGATTAAGCTTGCCTGAGATGGATGGCTCTTCTATTTTAGGCCCATTCAATGTTTTTAGGCCCATTCATATGTTTTCTTTAACACAGTTAAGTTCCTTCCACTCTTCTCAGATTTCAAACCCTAAAAACCTGAAACTATGTAAGGACATTTTACATGATCTTACAGATTTAAACAGCACAAGTGGCAGCAGTCTGGTATAGAATACAGCATAATCATGATCTAAAAATAAATTAAGTATATTGAAGGCTCAAAACCAAAACTGAATTAAAAGCTAATTGACAAAATTTTAAAAGAAGAATTAATGAACTAGATAAAAGTTTGGTTAAAATGAGAACTACTGATAATACAGCCTTAGATCACTCATAACAAACAAAGCCAAGCTATGACACCAAAGCAAATCCTAACTGAAAAAATTCTGTTAGAAAACATGATGCCACCGGTTACTGGGTGATGTATTCTTCCATTTATTTTAATATGTTTTTTCATTATTTTCTAGTTATGTGTATTAAAAATCCTCCATTGTTTGGTTAAGCTATTCCTTAGTTTGTTTGTAGAACTTGTAATGATAATAGTCTTCCTAGGTTTTTTTTTTTTTTTTAAAGATTTGTTCTGACCAGTGAAATGTAAAAAGTTCGTACATTTTTTGGATGAACTATGATTATACTAACAACCCTCTCCAAAACCTCACTAACTTTGCAAGTTACGTAATTATGTGTATTATATCAAGACATAGGTAGATCCTTTTATTTTAAGGGAACTTGAACATTGCTTGTTCTGGGTCTATCACTATCCCTCCTCCCTTTTCCACAGTCTGACTACCACCATCACCTTATCAGATATCTTGACAATATAATTGAAAATGAGCATCAGTAAAGAGGGTAATGTGTCAGGGAAAGCTGTATTTCATCTGAGTCTTTCTTCACAACCTTTCTGTTAAAAGGTCATACGTGTACAATCAGATGTAACAAGCATGTTCATTTGTTTCAATAACCCTGACAGGTGTTTCTAAGTTTCTTTTCTTGAAAATTCAAACTATTCCCTTGCCTAATATAACCTTCAGTGATTTGTTTCCTTTTTAGATCAGTAGTAATATCATATTTTTAATTTACTACTTGTCTTCCCATGACCACATGGCATGCAAAGATTAACATTAGTTATCAGTTTTTGATCAAACAAATATGTAGAAAATGATCCTGAATGTAAAGGTTCTACAGATCATACTCTGTGTGATTTTTCTGTCCAATTTGTTTGAAGTAATTTTACGACTTGTCTTATTTTTCAAAAACAAAGGATCTGAATCCAGCAAAGTTTTGTTGCTCTTTCTTCTGTTTTCATTTATAACTTCATTGATAACAATTTTCAGTGTCACAGGGACTGAAAGAAACTTCCTGTGTGATTTTTTTTATTTATTTCAGAGTTAGTCTGAAAGCTGAATATTCTTTTACCTTTTTTCCCAGAATGTTTTGTTTCCCGAGATGAGCTATTTTTTCAGTGATTTTCAGAATTTCTATTTTCATTTCTATGATTTTGAATTTCCATTCTTCCATTCGACGAATTGTCACTACTGTAATAAATTTTATTTGTGTTTTCTGCACCTCCCTGCTGCTTAAATTTCTTTTCCCATATTTGATATTAATGCATATTCAAATTCATGGTAATTTGGTTTTGTTTGTCATGTTAAGAAATGGTCAGCTAACACAATAAACGCAAACTATTCAGATTTAAGTTAGCTTGCATAATATACCATCTGCTTTCAGCATCATAACTAAAGAAAAATTGTTTAAAGAAACTGAATCAGCAAGTCAACAACAAACTAACCGTTTTCTCCCTATACAATGAAAGATGTTGGAATAATTATTTACTCCATGTAGCAAAAACAAACAAAGAAAATATTTACTCTGGACATTCAGTTTATATCCTGATTACCCTTTGATACTGAAAATCTCTTCAGAGCTTCCTGGTGTGGGTGATACCTTTGACACAAACTACTGCATTAACTCCACCTTCCATGCTTTACTTTTCAATCATATCTAATTACAATGTTATTGAAGAAAATACACAGAAAATTATTTCTTTACATTTCACAATATTTTTTTCAGTCTCCACTTAAATGTAAATGTTGAAAACTTACTACCCTATAGGAAGGTTTAAGACAATAATGCATTCAAAAGACGTAATAACATTTCGGGGAAGAAAATCTAAACACAGATTTGCATTTTTTTTTAGGCAGCTTGCTGTTGAGATGAGGCCAAAACATTAGCCTAGGAGTCTACCTGTCAATTATTAATTTCTATTCTCTACCTTTCTCTTTCTCTTTTAATTACACAGTTTCTCAGTGAAACTAAACCTTGCTTGACTACTGCAGAAAATCCCCTCTGGATCTCCTTGGATCCTTTACCAGCAAGCTAGCCAGGTATTATTAAAATACCCACTTTGTCATCTGTTTTTCTCCTACTCTGTTATATGTGCTATGGTATTTACCAGTTTTCTTCTAGATATTATTCTTCCAGGATAAAAAAAAAATCCCAATTTCTGTCACTGTTTCATTTTCTTCCCAAATTATACAACTTTCCTTTGTAACGCTCTTCATTATGACTTCACTAGCATAGGAGAAGTATATTTTGCTGATATGTTGCTTTCTAATGAAAGGCACCTTCTATACTTCACCAAGTCTGTGTACTGCACATTTAATGTTTTTGCCAACCATTAAAGCAAAGCATTGACAGCCTTGGAAAAAAAACACAAAGGCAGCAGCAGCAGCAGCAAGTGTATAAGCAACTGATATGTGAGACACATGAAGACAGTAAAAATATTTTTTTTTCAGTGTTTCCTACATCGTTTTTAAAAATGGAGAATTGAAAGAGAGTCATCTATCACATTGCATGAAACAGCTGTCAGAGGGTATGTGAAGAAAGAAGGATCATGCTGATAATGGGAAGACAACAGTTGAGATTTATAATAACCATGACCTAGCAATGAGCTCTGTAGATGCTGGCTTTTCTGTGTCTCTGATAACTGATATAACTGTAATGTGTTTTCCATCTAATTGTAGGGATCAAGCTGCTCAGGGGTCATTGCAGGGTTAACACTTGTATTTGGAATGGAAAGAGCCTAGCAGTAGAGAAGGGTGAACTGGATAATCACCACCTTGTAATGCTTAAGTTATGTCCCTGGCAAATCATAGAATCATAGAATGGTTTAGGTTGGAAGGGACCTCAAAGATCGTCTAGTTCCAACCTCCCTGCTATGGCAGGGACACCTCCCACTAGATCAGGTTGCTCAAGGCTCTGTCCATCCTGGCTCTGAACACCTCCAGGGATGAAACATCCACAACCTCCTTGGGCAACCTCTTCCAGTGCCTCACCACCCTCACAGTAAAAAACTTCTTCCTTATATTTAGTCTAAACCTAGCCTCCCTCAGCTTCCACCCATTACCCCTCATCCTATCATTACAGTCCCTTGTAAAAAGTCCCTCCCCACCCTTCCTGTAAGTGCCCTTCAGGTACTGGAAGGCTGCTATAAGGTCTCCCCGGAGCCTTCTCTTTTCCAGGCTGAACAAGCCCAGCTCTCTCAGCCTGTCCTGATAGGAGAGGTGTTCCAGCCATCTGATCATCTTGGTAGCCCTCCTCTGGACTCATTCTAACAGTTCTATATCCTTCTTGTGTTGGGGGCTCCAGAGCTGGACACAGTATTCAGGCTGGGTCTCATGAGGGCAGAGTAGAGGGGCAGAATCACCTCCCTTACCTACTGACCACACTTCTTTTGATGCAGTCCAGAATCTGGTTGGCTTTTTGCGCTGCAAACGCACACTGTTGGCTCATGTTGATCTTATCATCCACCAACATGTCCAAGTCCTTCTCCCCAGGACTGTTCTCAATCCACTCATTACCCAGCCTGTATCTGTGCTTGGGATTGCCCCAGCCCAGGTGCAGGACCTTACACTTGGCCTTGTTGAACTTCATGAGGTTGGCCTGGGCCCACCTCTCCAGCCTGTCAAGGTCCCTCTGGATGGCACATCCCTTCCCTCCAGCACGTCAACCACACCACACAGCTTGGTGTCATTGGAAAACTTGCTGAGGGTGCACTCCATCCCACTATCCATATCGTCAACAAAGATATTAAACAGTACCGGTCCCAGTACTGATCCTTGAGGGACACCACTTGTCGCCAGTCTCCACTTGGACATTGAACCATTGACTGCAACTCCTTGAGTGCAACCATCCAACCAATTCCTTATCCACCAAGTGGTCCATCCATTAAATCCATGTCTTTCCAACTTGGAGACCAGGATGTCATGTGGGACAGTGTCAAAGGCCTTGCACAAGTCCAGGTAAATGACATCAGTTGCTCTTCCCTTATCTATCAGGGGATATCACATAACAAAATATTGAAAGACAAACAACTATGAGGTCATTGACACACTCATGAATTTATTTGGTGACATTATAGACATTCCAGTGTACATATGAAGAAACTAATCATGCCTTCTCTCTGCAAAGGAAAGATGAGCTAAGGAGGCTTCTATCTGCATTGTCACGTGGAGTATTGACATTTCAGTACCATAGCAGATACAACTGTCCTCTGTCCTTGAAGTGCGAGAGAGTCTAACAAATATGGTATGCTGAAAGAAATAGACAAGGATGTCTGACGTTATATCATATTGGTCTCCCAATTAATTGAGCCAGAAAATCTAAAACCATTCCCCTATCAGCTGTGGCAGGTGAAGAGGAAGAAGGGAGGAAACCATAAATAAGGAGAAACCAAAACATCTATGAGTCTTCATTAAATAAGGAACAGTAGGATAAAGTTGGAGCTCGGAGACAGTGAAGAAATTTGTTAATATATATCAGGTTTTGGTTGCCTAGAAGAGATCTTTTGCTTGGTCATGATGCTGATGTTCTAAAGCACAGAAGAAATTTGATGTAGTAAAGGAACCAAAGGGTAGACTGATCTCTATGCTACAGGGTAGACTGATCTCTGCTCCCGTATAAGATCAGAAATTATTTCATTTTTAAAATAGAAAAATATAAACTCTTTAAAAAGGAGATCTTTTTGACAGATAGACTGGAGCTCTAATGCCTTTTTGTATATATGAGGAGCTCTGGTGCTAGAATGAAAAAAGTCTTGATTGATCAAAACATTAAAAAAAATGCTGCAGGGAACAGTTTTATTTGAACTCAGGGTAAATTTGAGCTGATCAGTTTATCTTTCCACTCCTAACTATTCCAATTTATATACTCATATCAATCGCAACAATTCTGAAGTTGTTCTTGGCTGAATAAAACTAATAAAATCTGATTAACAGAATTATACTAAACACTCAGGAGTGCTTTATGAGTGATTGAGTTGATGGATTTGGAATCCCCTACATTTTATGAATGTTATTTGAAAGGGCAAGTACAAAGTGTTGTCAGTGTTATCAGTACCAACTGACACAAGAAAGGTAGTGATTGTTCAGTGGTAACAAATATCCATTTTAGAAATCAGTAATATTAATTTGCTTACTATGATGGTCTATAATGTAGTTTTCTGCACCTTGGAATAGTGAATGCTAATATTATGACAAGAAATTGAATTTGAAATTCATACTCTGTACAGGATCACACACACACACACACAAAAAGCCTGAAAAAATCAATATTGTATTGCCCAAAGGCTCTGATGAATACATTACATCCGCTAGAGGTAGGTGGAAGAAAAAATATTTTACAGGACAACATCAGTGCTTATTATTTTACCTGATTGAATTTCTGAGGCTGAGAACATGACTATGTGCAGGATTGAGACACCTGAAAACCCATGGGAAAAAAGAAGAGAATGGAGAAGTCAGCCAAAATAGATTTTCAAAGGTAAAGTAATAAGGCTTTGAAATTTCACATAGAAAAAAGAAAAACAGAAAAGAGCTTAAGAAATTTTTATTTTTATCAGCTAAATAGGTAATTAACTTGAATACTTTTGGACAGTAAATATGCTACTCATCACTGAAAACCTAGCACATTTAAACAAATTTAAAATGCTAGTACAATCCAGCATAAAGCAAACTGATCTAAGGATGTGCCAGCATTAATTTGGAGTCAGTTTATTGCATATTTCTTTCCCCATTTTAACTTGTGAAATATAGAAAAAGAATGTTAGTATTTAGTATTAAAATAAGTATGAGGAGAATATGTTCTTAATGTAAATTTTGAAAAGCTCATACTTGGTTTAGGTTGTAACAAATTACTTTATATTTTCAATAAAAATAAGTTACAGAATTTATTTTTTCTATTTTTTGTATGGTTTTAAGTAATGTTTTGGAACCACGTCCAAAAAAACATGTTTAGTTGGCTAGAACAGGACTTCAATAACTGTTAAAGAACTGTGTTACAAACAATCAAAACAAAAATGCTATTCAGTAGTTACTTAAACTACTTTTGAACTTGAGAGATACTTTCATTATTTATGTGAAAAATCAGATTTGGGGTCTTTTACACAGGGGTCTCCTGTCCTATGCAGCTATAAATATAACTCCTACTTGCACTATAATTGGACCTAGGAACCAGGCAGAGTAGTGTCTCAGCATTCTGAAGGTCAAAATTTATTAGGTGCATGTAGACTACACTTAACATAACTGTATATCTTTGGGTTTTGTCCAGGACCTAATGATTACTTTTATTCAAAGTCACAACCCAAGGTACATCTTCTTTATATTATTGTTATATACAAGAATCCTTTTTTTCTTCTCTCTGTTCCAAGGACTGTTTGCTTTATCTCCATGACTATTTAATGTCTGATGAGTAGAGCAATCTCTAGAACAGAGACTAGAATCCAGTATGTTCCATTTCTCTATAAAGTTATGTACGTACTCAGTTTCATATTCAGCCAGGTGGGATTCATATATGTGAAGGTAGAAATTTGTTTTGCAACTCTATTGCCAACCAAATTACCATCTGTGGTCAACAGAAAAAAGTAGGTGCTTCTAAGACTCTGTTAATCTGAACACAAAGAAGACATATAAGATACTTCACACTAACCCCTCAGGTGTCCATTTGTAACTCTGTTTGCTAAAAAGGAATTCTAGATGCCTAGCCATGTCTAGCTGTCTATGCCTAAAATAACTTCTAAAATTAGGTGAGATGGAATTCACCCCTTTAACCCTGTTTTGGTCATCACTGGTGATGTGAAAAAAAAAATGCTGATTTCAGGCTCAACTGTAGTGGTTGGAACACCTTTTTTAAAGAGGTAGGTTTCAACCTCATTTATTTGGAAAACAACAACAATAACAAAACACCCAAATCCCAGGCATCTCATAAATATGTAAGGACTGTGAGACAAAAAATCAGGAAGAAAGATGTAAGCCATATTTATGTTTTAAAAACAATTGTTCAGGAGCTCTCTGGGTCACATTTGTTGCTGCTCCAGGAGGCTCATCATTGCCCTGTGAACAATGACTAACGATAAACATATGTGCATATTGTAGACTAACCATAAACAAATTTCTGCTCAGTGCACAGAGGTTTTCTTCAGTCTCACTTTTTTTTCCTTTTTTTCCTGTTGTCTCATCACTGTCTTCTTGAACATCTGAACAGAAACTGGAAATTTAACTTTGAAGCTAGTTTCCACTTCAGAGACTATACAAGTAACATGTATAAATTACAGGTCTATTTTCTAGGATTTGACCATTGACTTTCAACATTTTTAAAGTGTCTGTTGAATTAGTCAGTTTCCAGTTAATATATTGTGGAAAATATTGAAAAACATGAGCAAGCAAATATGTTGTTCATATTGTATTTTTCCATTAAATAAATATGAAAATGGAGGTCACAGAGTTCAATACCATAATAAAAACAAAGGTCTCTTCAGGAGTTTTGTGAAAGTCATATATAATATACTAAACAAAAAGAAATTATAAACTGTATAAGGAAAATGTATATCAGGAAAAAAAAAATATATCCAGACAGTTGATAATTTGTTTCTGAATCATTAAAACTTAGTGATAACTGTAAGTTAATGGAGTCTTTATTAGGTAAAGACTAAAACTTTACAGATCTGAAAAAAACCCCACAAACAAACCCTCTTCAGTCTTTGGATGGCTGGGATAATAGAACTGCAGAAGTAAAAGTCTGGAATGAAGTGATAATGAAGCACAGCTTGATGGCACTTTGTCTCTTCTCAGGATCTCCTCCATACATCAAGAAAACTTCTAAAACTCACTGAAATTATAGACATATTAATTCATATACTGAATTGGTCAGTAATAGTTATTCAAAGATTAATGTATAAATTTCATTGTTTTCTAAAATTATTTGCCATCCCAAAATGGAATAAGTTAATGTAGTCCCATGCAAGGAAATGAAATCAGAATGGTCTTAAATGACTATCTCTAAATGGCTCATGTATAAAATAAGAACATTCTCATTAAATCATCTGGTATGTCTGTCTAAAGATATTCAAATTTGTCCAGTGATTTCTTTTCCATCTGGAACATTTTTATATGTAATGAATTATTGATAAGAAATACTTTCAGAGTAAAAAAGCTTTGGATTAATGAGTTGTCTTTTCCTGAGGGTTTGTTTTCTATCCTAGTTGAGAAGATGTTCCAGAGGAATTTTACTTGTATCTTGGTTGTATTATATACTGTATTAATGAGACAACTGGCAGCTTGTCAGACCACATGGTCCTGAATACTAGAATGTATTGATTTAATCATAAAGAAACTACTATGCACTAGCTAAATACCTTCAGATGGACAGATACTACTAAAAGGCAGTGTGCGTCACTGGATCTGTGTGTGCTGAATGGCAAAAGCCTGAAAACTGAAATCCTTCAAAGATCTTAAGTAGTTTTCCATTCTGAGAACATAGAAGGAAAATTTCACAGTATCCTGTGAAAACCTTACTTGGTTTTGTCCTCTATCATTTTGTGTCTCTAATTTGTGACAGCTTTGAGATTACTCAGAAGAATTGTCTCTAATGTGTGCTACAGAGTAGTGAAATTTGGGGCACTTTGACTTAGTGCCAGTCTAGGTGCTAAGAGTAGACACTATCAAAATGCTTAACTCATCCAAAAGCTCTGGTCTCAACTCCAAAGACAAATGAACATTGCTAAAGGAAAGGGGGGAAAAAAAAACCAACACCAAAGCCACTGATCCAGAACTGATCAAGCATAACAGTACTGGTTCCTTAACTGTGTTGCACCAAGTAACCACCATCAGGCATCAGCATAGAGCTAATCATCATGCAGTTAATATGAATATGAGTATGCCCTGTCAAAATCACATACACAGCAATTACTTAGCAATGAAGTACCACTGAAAATTTCAGAACTTTGTATGCTTTCTAAGATACAGTGACATTCTTGGCAACTGGTGGAACAGCATGAAATTTAAATCTTAACTCCTAAGACTTAATTTTTAAATTCTTAAACGTTTAAGACTAAAGGAAACTTCAATAGGTGGGTAGCTTATTAAGCTAAATCTTGAACACATTTCAGATATAGAAGTGCAAAAAAGTGAAAGTCTCATTGCACCTGCATGTGGGAGCCTTCGCACAAGGAGTACCAGAGAAATTCAATAGCAAAGGAACACCCCTCCAAGCAGAGCTCTTATTTTAGCATTTATTGCTAATAAAAGCTGCATTATTATGGATATAGTAAATGGATATATTTAGTATGTCACCTTGCTTTTAGGCAGATTGGATCTACTTAGCCTATTTTCTATTCCTTACAAAGTAAGTCTGGTTTTGTTCTATGGTCAGTTTGAGCTGTTCAGGTTAAGAGGGGTTTTTTGTTTGTTTGTTTCCCTGAAGTTTCTTGCCTGCCATTATTTAATTTGATTCTTTTCCCCTTATTTTTTGTTTTTTGGCTACATTAGGATTAAAATCTTAATTTATATTCGTTATAAAAATAATTACAAAATTAAAAAGGCAATTAGCATAAAAAAATCCTCTCTAGCATTGCCTGAGCATCTTTCCAAGTTGTTCTTGAGATCAAGAAAAGTCATCTCCATCTAAGTCAGAGAGCACTGAATACATGACTTGGGCTCTTGAGAGATTGTTAAGAAGTCTATATGAAGTCTACATCTAGGAAGTCTACATCTAGAAATTCTACATCACTCCAAGGTGAAGCTATTCTATCTCTAGCAAAAACTGGCTACCAGAAAAAAAAAAAAGATTTCTAATAAAATTATCTCCTTCAAGGACCAGCTTCATTCACTCTTGCACACTTTCAAAACAGAAGGCACTACAGGTTTTATTTGGGAGTTACTTTATAAGACCACTGAAGTGGGTGTCAGTCATTGTAGAGGGGTAATGGCACACTGTCAAATACCTTATCTCCCCTCATGTCCTTATGTCATTAGAACCCAGCTTAGTTCTGGGCCCCATTTCCCTGGTCATCTACATTCTTTGTATGTTAATTTTCTCAGGTTTTTCTTTCTGTGACAAGAGCCTTTGTAATTCTGGGAATAATTCCATCAGAAAGCTTTCCCTATAGTCAACATGGATGAAACCACACTAGCTTTACTATTTCTACCCTATACAGTTCTTCAAGATCATCCAAGCAGCTGTTGAATACTCAAAAATTCCCACGCAACCTCAACCCAGGTTCTCATGTAGGCTACAGATACATCATAGTATAATGCATGAGGGTAGTCTGTGGCAGAGTTATTATTTTAGGCACAATGAACAGAAAAAAAATAAGTGTAATTATATATAAACATCACATATTGCCTTTATGGCTGTAGCCAGTCTACTCCAAAAACAGCAGAATATTGTAGACATAAAACCATTCTTTGGCATGTGGTCTGAAGCTGAAGGATCATTCTCTTGGAGCAGATAACTTTGTCCAAGTAGATGTAAACAAACAGCACTGATGACCAAGCAGTACACAGTAGATTGCAGTTGTCCAAATCCAAAGATGTATTCTACCACATCTCTCTGTACATATTTAGCAAGTTTCTTCTATATCAAGTTTTATGTACACTTTTTAAGTGGTTAGTTCTATGTTCTATAATCTCAAAATGTCTTTTAACACTGTTATACATCCTATGTGTTCATGTTATATATTTGTCTCTTTGTATAAAGATCATTTTATATATAAATAATGTATTTATAAATATAATACAATTATACTTTACATGTTCTTACTGGGCAATATCAGAGCTCTATGATGTATGCCTTGACTACTCCTTATGATGCTGTATGGATTTTATGCTCAATAGGCTGTTATCTTGCTGCCTGTAAATCACCAAGTCCCAATTACTTAAGTTACCCAGCTACAATAATTACCCTTCATATTCTTTAAACCTATATAACATTCCTTAATTCTGCATACACTCTAGTAGCAGATAGAAAATCACTCCTGAATTTCCACAGTCCAGTGTGTGACTGGTTTTGTATTTCAAGTTTTTCTTCCACTTTCCAAACTCTGATTTTGACATTTATCATACCGTCCCATTTGCATACCATCATATTTCCATCTAGTTTTGAAAAGATGAAAACAACACCCAGTACTTTTCACTACTTACCAGTTAAATGGCATAGACTCAATCCGATTTAACAGTCTTTAGGCTTTGTGTTTAAAATTCACCAATAAATGTGTTGTGGTTTGAACTCAGCTGGTAGCCAATCACCATGCAGCTGGTTGTTCACCTTTTTCTCCCCCTGGTAAAATAGGGGAAAAATAGAAAGGAAGAACTCTTAGTTTGAATAAAAAAACCCCAGTTCACTGATGGTAACAAAACAACAGTAACAATAGGAAGTCCAAACAGGTAATACATAATGTGGTTTCTCACCACCCGGTGACTGGTACGCAGCTCACCCCCAGCAGCAATCCTGACAGAATGAAGATCCTGTCACACCAACCAGAAGCAAAAGTGAGAGAAAACCCGCCTCCTTTATACACTGAGCATGACATCACATGACATGAAATACTCCAATGGCCAATCTGGGTCCAGCACTCCAGCTGTGCCCCCTCCCAGCTCAAGGAAAGTTAACTCTATGCTGGCCGAAATCTGGGTCTGGCGCGCCGTCTGTGCTCTCTCCCAGCTTAAGAAAACTAACTCTATCCTAGCTGAAACCAGGACAAGATGTAACTGTTTACTCTAAATTCTGCTGGAATTTTAAGTTCAAGTTGTTAACTCTGTGGAATTCAATTCAAATAACATACCCTAGAAAGGTTTGGAGTAATTTCCTCCAGTGACACCGCCCCCTCAGAAAATGTAATTTTAATTATTATCTCCAGATTTGCTGCTGGCTCTCTTGTAATGATTTGTTCTTCACAAACATCAGAGACTCCATACGTCTTTTAAAGTTATGATTTTTTAGCAAAAATTAACAATTAAAAATTTCATATTTCACTCTCAAAATTCCTCCACAGAAGTAGGATAGACTTATAACTCTTACAGTGATATAAAACCAATGTAATTTTATTATGTTCTCTAGCATAAAATATGTGCAAGAAATTGAAGGATATGCACAAAATTCACATCTCAATGGCAGACACTGAATATAGTGGAAAGGTTGGTACCATGGGAACAGTTTGCCTTAGGTGTTTGTTTTGATACATTAGGGAAAGCTTTGATTTATTACATTATGGTAATTATTATATACATATTATCACTTTTTTTTTTTTCTCATGGACCTCAGTTATGAGTTGTGAGTGGCAAAAAGCTTAAACTGAATTAGATCTTTCCTCAAATAGACCTCACCCATCTTTTGTGAAAACCAGAAATGCAAGTGGTTTATGAAAAAAGTTTTCCTGTGTCACCACTGTCTTGGGGGGAAGATAGAAACAAATGTATTTTAATTTTTGTCCACAAAACTCACAAATTTTCTCTTTGATCTCTGTCACCAAATGTAATCTCAGTTTATCTGGTATTTCTAAGACTCTTCTGCAATACTTCACCTCAAACTGAAGCTGTTTTTAAATATATTGTTTACAATGGAACACATTTCAGGAAATAATTTTTCTTTCACAGAAATTTTAGATGTAAGTCTATGAACTTTCAATTTAAAAATGAATATTTAAGGAAAATTTGGTCTGTATGTCAAAATGTAGACTTTGTCAGGTTTTCAGAATACATGCTTTTGTTCACCTCCACCTTTGTATATCATACTAGTGATCTCCAAGCCAAAGAAGTTTCAATCATTCTAGTTATTCTGTCCAAATACTCTGTAAAAAGATCACTGTGTTATGTTGAAAATAATATTACACTGGCATCAGTGAGGTCCATTATCAAATGTACTGGCTATTATTACAAAAAGAAATTACATGTAATATTTTCTACCTTTCTTACAATTACATCTTTGGCAAATTATTTCAACTTAAAATAGTGCCCTAAAAGAGAAATATTTCACTGAACAGCTGTAATTGTGAGTTTTCTAAAAAGTACCCTGACAGTGAATATCCAGTATGATATTTGTACTTTACTCATCAACATTTCCAAAAAAAACCACTTTCTTCCAGACAAAATATTGACATCTTGTAAGTGAGTAGGAGAAATCCACTGCTAGTATCTTGCATGAATGGAAACTAGTTCAAGATTCCTTTCCACATAAGGGCTGGCAAAAAGCAGTACAATCTCTTCCTTGTATCTGTTGTGCATAATTTGTTATTCCTTAAAGGAAGAGACATAGGGTTGACATTCTCTCACCTAACCTTTATCATTCAGGAATTGAATGTCTAGTCTCAAGAGGTAGGCTAGTAGCTAATTAAGGTTCATCCTGTATTAAGATAGAATAGATTCCCCCTTGGAGTTGCTTATCTCTTAGCTTTGATGTACTAAAATAGGCACTATGAATCACAGCCACGGTACAGGCTTATCTATGTGAAATTTCTAGTCTCCCTTGAGTTGAGTTCATGTTCCTCTGTGTGTTGTAAAAATACTTACACTCCCCAGCTTATACTGTATCTGTTCTTCCTTGTCTTCTTATTTGTATTTTTGACTTATCTTAGAGAGAATAGTTATAAGCATATAAATCTTTAACATTTTTATCCTTTTATTTAATACAACTTTTTTTTGTCGGCTTCCAAGCATTCTACTTGTTCCTTATTGCTGTAAGGACAGGTTAAATAACTTTATTTTTATTTTATTTTCTAATTAGCACCTGAAAATGTGGTATTAAAAGAAACCACATACTGTCACTCTAAATCTCACAGTGTGGATACAGTTTTTGCTAAAATCGATGAGTAATTTTGCCTTATAAATTGAATAGAAAACCTGACTTTTGCACTTGAAATTGTGTGCAAATGGAAAACGTGAATTTTGATCTGTTTCAAATATTTTTTAAGTTACATTTTAAGGGGCAAAGAAGTTAAAACTGGATTACAACATTTCAATATTGACAAAAAATAATGAGGCGTGAGCAAGCAGCTGCGTGGTGCTCAGTTGCCCTCTGAGATCAAATCACGACACCCATACTGAACTTGAATAAGGTTTCCTCCTGATCAGTGTGACAGTTCTGTGGTCCTATGTTGACTTGTCTCTGAGTGTGTGGATTTTCAGTTCAAGGTGACTGAAATAATGTGAGGTTTGTTTTCCTTCTTGACAGTTGATTTTAGGGTGTTTGAAGTAGAAGAGATGACTGAGAAAGTTACAGAAGTGGCCTAAAGACTAGCTGGGATATTGGTTCTCTTCAGTTTTCCTGAAGGACAATCACTGGGCAGGACAGATGTTGTGCTTTGAACTCACTAGGTAGCCAATAACCACATGGCCAGTTGTTTGCTTCCCCCCTGGCCTCAGTGAAATAGGGGAGGGACAAAAAAAAAGAAATTCATAGGTTGAATTAAAAACAATTTAGTAATAATAACAAAACAACAACAACAATAGTAAGTCCAAAATGCACCAGTGGCTTACCGACCGGTGACTGGTATGCAGCCCGTCCTCAGCAGCGATCCCAACTGCACCAGAAATCCC
The DNA here is from genome assembly GCF_031877795.1 of Strix aluco. Taxonomy (NCBI): domain Eukaryota; kingdom Metazoa; phylum Chordata; class Aves; order Strigiformes; family Strigidae; genus Strix; species Strix aluco. The sequence continues at coordinate 68,949,177 of NC_133935.1, forward strand.
GCCGCACTGACCAGGAAACTGAAACCAAAACGGGCCGTAAGAGAGCCCGCGTCCGCCTATATACGGAGCCTGACGTCACATGATATGGAATACTCCAATGATAGATCTGGACCCAGCACTCTAGCTGTGATCCCTTTTCAGCCCAAGGAAAGTTAACTCTATCCTGGACGAAATCAGGACAGTCTCCACCACTTATTCCATACTATTGACGTTATGCTCAGGCTCCAAATACATTCTAAGGAATCACCACCCCTTTTCCCAGGTCTCACAGATATCATTCCCTTAGTCTACGGGCCATCCTCCCCAAATGTCTACTGAGTTCATTTAGTCCATAACTTTGGGTTCCATCTGTCATGACAGTCTTTACGGCTGGAGGAATGAGGTGGAGTTGGCTCAGTCAGTGGAGCAGGAGGCTTTGGATGTGGCAGGAGGATGTTGCAAGGCACCAATTGCAATAACAAGGTTATTTGACAGTTCGATTTGTTGGCTATTTTCACCTAAAATCAAATCTCCTTGAGGCACACATCGGACTTCTCCATCGTTCTGCTTTACCCACCAAGTGCATCCAGGTGCTTGGCCAAAAGTAATCCCATGCATGGGTTTACCTTTACCCAATGCAGGAGTAACCCAGACTGTCTTCCCTAGCATATTTTTAGTGCGCACTGTGGGGGCATTATATCCCACAGTATGTAGGAGGATTGATTGAGCAGGGCCAGTTTGCTTGGCAGATCCTCTGGTATTGACCAACCAGGTGGCTTTTGCCAAATGCACGTCCCAGTGTTTGAAAGTTCCACCACCCATTGCTCTCAGTGTATAGCAACCCATTGTATCGCTCAATTTCACCCGAGGCTGGTGCATGGTAGGGAATGTGATATATCCACTCAATTCCATGTTCTTTGGCCCAAGCATCTATAAGGTTGTTTCGGAAATGTGTCCCATTAACTGCTCGATCCTTTCTGGTGTGCCATGCCACCATAAGACTTTCTCCTCAAGGCCTAAAATGGTGTTCTGGGCAGTGGCATGGGGCATGGCATAAGTTTCCAACCAACTGGTGGCTGCTTCCACTATTGTAAGCACATAGTGTTTGCCGTGTCAAGTTTGTGGGAGCGTGATATAATCAATCACAGAATCACAGAATCATAGAATCATTCAGGTTGGAAAAGACCCTTGGGATCACTGAGTCCAACCATCAGCCCTACTCTACAAAGTTCTCCCCTACACCATATCCCCCAACATCTCATCTAAACAAACCTTAAACACATCCAGGGATGGTGACTCCACCACCTCCCTGGGCAGCCTATTCCACTGTCTGACCACTCTTTCTGGGAAAAATTTCTTCCTAATGTCCAGTCTGAACCTCCTCTGTTGGAGTTTAAAACCATTCCCTCTTGTTCTGTCACTAATCACCTGTGAGAAGAGACCAGCACCAACCTCTCTACAATGTCCTTTCAGGTAGGTGTAGAGAGTGATGAGGTCTCCCCTCAGCCTTCTCTTCCTCAAACTAAACAGTCCCAGCTCCTTCAATTGTTGCTCATAGGATTTGTTCTCCAGGCCCTTCACCAGCTTCGTTGCCCTCCTCTGCACTCACTCCAGCACCTCGATATAGCTCTCGTATAGAGGTGCCCAAAACTGGACACAATACTCAAGGTGTGGCCTCACCAGTGCAGAGTACAGGGGGACTACCACCTCCCTACTTCTGCTGGTCACACTATTTCTAATACAAGCCAGGATGCCGTTGGCTTTCTTGGCCACCTGGGCACACTGCTGGCTCATGTTCATCTGCTTGTCAATTAGAACCCCCAGATCCTTCTCTTCCACACAGCTCTCCAGCCACACCTCCCCAAGCCTGTAGCAATGCATGGGGTTGTTGTGGCCCAAGTGCAGGACCTGGCACTTGGCCTTGTTGAAGCTCATCCCATTAACGTTGGCCCACTGATCCAGCCTATCCAAGTCTCTCTGTAGACCCTCCAAATCCTCATGCAGATTGACACTCCTGCTTAACTTGGTGTCATCTGCAAACTTACTGATGATATACTCTATGTCCTTATCAAGATCATCAATAAAGATGTTAAACAGAAATGGTCCCAACACCGGCCGCCAGCTGGATTTAGCTCCATTGACCACCACTCTCTGGGACCATCCATCCAGCCAGTGCTCAACCCAGCAGACTGTTTGCTCATCCAGGCCATGGGCAGCCAGTTTTTCTATGAGAATCTTATGGGGAACTGTGTTGAATGCTTTTTGAAAATCCAGGTAGATAATATCCACAGCTTTTCCCTCGTCCAATAGTCAGGTCATTTGGTCATTGAAGGAGATCAGGTTTGTCAGGCAGGACCTGCCTTTCATAAACCCATGCTGACTAGTCCTGATCCCCTGGTTGTCCATTATATGACTTTTGATGGCACTAGAGATGACCTGCTCCATGACCTTCCCTGGCACTGAGGTCAGACTGACAGGTCTATAGTTTCCTGGATCCTCCTTTCTGCCTCTCTTGTAGATGGGTGTTACATTTGCTACCCTCCAGCTCAATGGGACCTCCCCAGTCAGCCATGACTTCAGGTAAATCATGGAGAGTGCCTTGGCGAGCACATCTGCCAAATCGTTCAATATCCTTGGGAGTAACCCATCTGGTCCCACAGACTTGTGTGCATCCAAGTGGTGTAGCAGGTCTCTGACCACTTCCCTTTAATTGTGATGACAATCTACCAGGCCTCCCCATATTTATATTTTAACCATCGTCCTCCATACCAAATGGGTTTTAACTGTTTGGCTTGCTTGATTGTAGCACATGTCTCACATTCACGGATTACCTGTGCAATAGCATCCATGGTGAAGTCCACCCCTTGGTGACGAGCCCATCTATATGTTACATCTCTGCCCTGATGGCCTGAGGAGTCTTGGACCCAGTGAGCCATAAATTGTTCACCCTTATGTTGCCAGTTCAGATCTACTTGAGCCACCTTAATCTTAGCAGCTTGATCCACCTGTTGGTTGTTCTGATGTTCTTCAGTGGCCCGGCTCTTGGGTACATGAGTGTCTACATGGTGTACTTTCACAACCAGATTCTCCACCTGAGCAGCAATATCTTGCCATAATTCAACAGCCCAGATGGGTTTGCCTCTGTGCTGCCAGTTGCTCCGTTTCCACTGCTGTAACCACCCCCACAGCGCATTTGCCACCATCCATGAGTCAGTATAGAGGTAGAGCACTGGCCACTTTTCTCACTCAGTGATATTCAAGTCCAGCTGGATGGCTTTCACCTCTGCGAACTGACTCGATTCACCTTCTCCTTCAGCAGCTTCAGCGACCCGTGGTGTGAGGCTCTACACAGCTGCCTTCCACCTCTGATGTTTCCCCACAATGCAACAGGACCCATCGGTAAACAGGGCACATCGCTTCTCATTATCTGGTAGTTTATTATATGGTGGGGCCTCTTCAGCATGTGTTACCTCTTCCTCTGGTGTCATTCCAAAATCTTTGCCTTCTGCCCAATTTGTGATCAGTTCCAGTATTCCTGGATGGCTAGGGCTCCCTATTCAAGCCCGTTGTGTGATTAATGCAACCCATTTACTCCACGTGGCATTGGTCACATGGTGTGTAGAGTGGACACTCCCTTTGAACATCCAGCCCAACACTGGCAGTTGGGGAGCCAGGAGGAGCTGTGCTTCAGTCCCAATCACCTCTGAAGCAGCTTGGACCCCTTCGTATGCTGCCAATATCTCCTTTTTGGTTGGAGTACAGCAGTCCTTGGATGCTCTGCATCCCCGACTCCAAAACTCCAGGGGTCAACCCCAGATGTCCCCTGGTGCTCTCTGGTATTTCCACTCCTGGGGCAGTCAATTCCAGGTGTATTGGAAACCTCTCCAGGTAAAAGCAAACTGTCGCCTGCATTCTGCTGCCAGAGGGATGGAGAAAAATGCATTGGCAATATCAGTCGTGGCGTACCACTTGGCTGCCTTTGACTCTAGTTCATACTGAAGTTCTAGCATGTCTGGCACGGCAGCACTCAGCGGTGGCATAACTTCATTCAGGCCATGATAGTCTACTGTCAATCACTCTCCATTAGTTTCTCACTGGCCATATGGGGCTGTTAAAGGGGGAGCGCGTCTTGCTGATCACTCCTTGGCTCTCTAGTTGATGAATCAGTTTATGGATAGGAATTACAGAGTCTCGATTGGTGCGATATTGCCGTCGGTGCACTGTTGTGGTGGCAATTGGCACCTGTTTGTCTTCAACCCTCAGCAGTCCCACAACAGAAGGATCCTCTGAGAGACCAGGTAACACAGAGAGCTGTTTGATTTCTTCTGTTGCCAAGGCAGCTATACCAAAGGTCCACTGATACCCTTTTGGGTCCTTAAAATACCCTCTCCTGATATAATCTATACCAAGAATACATGGAGCTTCTGGGCCAGTCACAATGGGGTGTTTTTCCCACTCTTTTCCACTTAGGCTCACCTCGGCCTCCAATACAGTCAACTGTTGAGACCTCCCTGTCACTCCTGAAATACAAATGGATTCTGCCCCTTTAAAATTTGACGACATTAGGGTGCATTGAGCACCAGTGTCCACTATAGCCTTATACTGCTGGGGATCAGATGTGCCAGGCCATCGAACCCACATGGGCCAATAAACTCTATTGTCCCTGTCCTCCACCTGGCTGGAGGCAGGGCCCCTCTAATGCTGGTCATAATACCTGCTAACAACAAATCTGTTAGTGTGGTGTGCACAGATTTCAGTCTATTCTTGATTACTTACTTCTTGTGAATACAAACAAATCAGAAGTTCCTCTCACAGAATCGTGAACAAAGTTGACCTTTCTGCTCTCTTTGGGCACTTGATTACTGGAAACTGGAGCAGCATTTCTCATAAAAGAACCCCATTTTGTAGATGTTCTTCCTTCCAACCCACATACCCGCTCCTCTAGGAAGTAGGATAGTTTTTCATCCCATTTCTTCATGTCTTCTCCATAGTCACATGGATGCCACAGCTTCCCCCATGGTGTGTACCAGTAGAGAAATGACTATTCCTAATAACCGAGATTCTAGTTCATGCAGGTGGGGAGTAGGACATGTCCTCTTTAAATTGCTGGGATTCTTGAGATAATTTGTTCACAGCCGCCACAAGGGGGGAAGAGAGACTTTCTTCATATTGTCATATTCGGTGAGCCAATTCATCCACAGTTGGTCCCTCTTCGTCTCTCCAATCCATTAGTGCTAATGCATTGGCATATGATGATGGTGTGCTCTGTACAAACTTCTGCCACATGGGCCAGGTGCATTGGACTTCATCTGGATCTGTGGGTAGCCGTGAATTATCTGGGTCACAGTAAACCATCTCCCGCACGGCTAGCTCCCTCAAGTATTGAATACCTCCCTCCATAGTGGTCCACTTACTTGGATGACATACAAAATCTTCCTTGAAAGGATACCTCTCCCTCAGGATACCTCTACCACTTGACAGGAGTTGCCTCTGGAGACCGAGATTTTGCGTCCTTTTTCCAATGGCTGTTGATGCCCCCTTCCCTAGACAGGGATCCTAGCTGTCTTGCCTCCCTACGCTCTAGTTCCATGCTACTGGCCCCGCTATCCCAGCATTGGAGCAGCCAGGTAATGAGTTGCTCACCTGGATGGTGGCTGAAATCTTTTTGCATGTCTCACAACTCAGTCAGGGATAAGGATCGCGTGACTATCACTGGCTCTGCCTCCTCCTCCTGTTCTCATGATGGGCCTGGTTCATCATCACCCTGTACACTGCGAGGCGATTTTCTTGTGTATTTCTTCTTATGTATGGGAGCAACTGACACCGTCATGGGTTGGTGCTCTGGTTCAGCTGCAGCACCTGTCCTCGGGGTTGTAGCAGCTTCAGTTTCTGTTATTTTGTTACCTGATCCAGAGTCCTTCTCTTCCTCTTGAGGGTGCTGAACAGTGTTTAATAGCACTCAGTAAGCGCGTGCTATGCCCCAGCATGTTGCAGTGAGTTGTGCTTCTCTGGAATTACCCAGGTGACAACATACTTTTTCCAAATATTTCACTAGTTCTTCAGGATTCTGCACCTGTTTGGGAGTGAAGTTCCAATACACCGGAGGTGCCCACTCCACACCCCGAGCCACTCATAATTCTCCAACCTCGGGATAGATCTCTTAAATAGTTGCTTAACCCTGAACAAAACCTGAAGTGCATACAGGAACACATAGCTCCTAGCAGTAAGACAACCATGTTAATGTCAACATTCCAAGGATATTTGAAATTCCCGAGTTTCTCAAACACAATTGTAAATAGCCCCAGGACTGAGGGCTTCACCCTGTCATAGATCAGCACTACACAGCATAGCAAAAACAAAATCTTAACCCAACTCTCATGGGCGGTGAGCAACAGCATGGGAAATACATATAGCAAGTGAGGTAATAAAATCTTAAGAAGCCAAGCAATCAACATTATTACCCATTTTGTCATTATCTCAAACCTCAGGCCCTACATTGGACACCAAAAAGACAGTCATTGTTTGAACTCGGCCTGTAGCCAATCACCACGTGGCCAGTCGTTTACTCCCCCCCTGCCCTTGGAGAAATAGGGGAGGGACAAAAAAAGAAATTCGTAGGTTGAATAAAAAAAAAAAAAGAGTAATAGTAACAAAACAACAGTAACAATAGTAAGTCCAAATGGGTAAAATGCACCAGTGGCTTACCGACTAGCGACTGGCACACAGACTGCCTCCAGCAGTGATCCCGACTGCACCAGAAATCCCGCTGCACTGACCAGGAAACTGAAATTGAAACGGGCCATGAGAGAGCCCGCGTCCGCCTATATACTGAGCATGATGTCACATGATATGGAATACTCCAATGGCCGATCCATGCCCAGGCCTCTAGCTGTGCTTCCTCTCAGCCCAAGGAAAGTTAACTCTATCCTCACTGAAACCAGGACAACAGATTCAAAATTCTTTGCAATCAGATAGTGCAGATGAGTCTCCACTTGTCTTTGCAACCCTGTATGTAGAAGGAAGGTGATCATTTTCTTCCTGAAAACAAAATCAAACAGCTTGACAGTGCCTCTCCTGGAAAGTGGAAGACATAAATCTGGATCTTTTTCAAAAAAGAAAGAAATGCCTTCTCATTTTCTGAGCATTTTCTCTATAACCAGTACTTCCTTACAACAGGAGAGATATGCATGCATATCACTTAAACAGTCTGAATGTTGAACAGTGAGACAATGTGACTCCCAGTATTACACTCAGGGTCTTTTTATGAGGTAAAGGGAACGTGCCATAGATGTGGAGTCAAGAATATGTCATTAGCTTGATTAAAATCTTTATCAATATTATCAGAATGCAACACTTACTAGTTAAGTTACAATTGTGCTAACTCTCATCATCCAAATAATAACTAAAAAAGTCTAAAAAATAGCTATTATTCAAGAAAACATATTAATATCCATGCCTTTTCTCCAGTATTGTGTTCACACTTTCAACATTCCTAATGTGGAAGGCCTAGTTTTTCTTAAGCAGGGAAATGGTGAGGTGTCCCAATGGGTTTCCATCATCTTAAAGGAGGAGTTCAGCAGTGGGAGTTGCTTCCTGCTTAGTCCTGGGGACTGCTTTGACTTGTTTCTAAATGTTTCCTCACTCTGGGCTGCTGCCTTCTGACTGCTTCCAGCTGAGTGTGAGTGTGGCCCTACAGCCTCCCCTCGCTCAGCCCCCACAGGGGCTCTTTTTCTGTGAGTCAGCGACTCCCTGGGTTTGCCAGACCCTTCCCACGGAGGCACTGTCAGAGATCAAGCTCAGGCAGGAGTTCAGTGGCACTGGTTTAACTGTGCTTAATCCACTGGGGAACTGAATCCTGGGGTAAAGAGATATCCTGGATTCTTACTGGACTAAAGTATGAGCAAGGCAAATATCTTCTGCAGTAAGATTTGAGGCACTTCTGACAAATGAAAGAAGAAATTTCAAGAACTGGAATATTATGCTTAAAAAGTTGTAATGCCTTGGGAATCCAGTCTGTTTGACACTTCCACAATTAAGAAGTGACACACTGAAGTTAGCAAACTGTGAATTTTCAGTTAGTCATTTAAAATTCTAATTCTCACTCTACTCTCCTAAATATAACCATTGGATTTAGACAGCTAGGATTTTCAGATCAGAACAGTTAAATTAGGAACAGATGCAAAAAGGTTTGTTCAGCGATCACTCAAAGACAAATACAATAGCATTGGGTGTGAGGGAAGGTGCTAACTAGCTAATTGTGATTCTGATGATGGTTTTGGCATGTTCAGAATTGTATAGGCAAGTAACTGACTTTGTATTGTATATTATCACTTTTATCATCAGCACGGCAAAGAGACAGATAAATTGTCCAGCTGTCTGTATAATATTCCCAAGTGTGTCTTTAGTAGGGGAAACAGTTAATGTTTTCTATTTTATTTCTTTCTACTAGTGCTTAATTACAGTTCTTATCATTTTCATTTAAAACCTCATGATCCAGAGCTCAAAAATGAACAACTGAAAGTTAAATTTAGCAACAATTGTGTAAAATAATAAAGCAGGCAAACTTTTGATGTTACAATTTTCATCTTTAACACCTTCAGTGAACATACTGACTCTACAACTACTGATGTGCTAAAACCTGAAAAAATCATACCTAGCTTACCCTGTGACTAGCTAATCAGATTCTAATGTGATCAATCAGAGACACAAATCTGCAGGTGTCCTCCATTATTTCTACATTATTTCTATTGGGTTTTAATTTTGTGTTGTTATATGCACAGAAAATGAACAGGGGTTTAAGAGAAAATTACTTTCCCCTTCTGTCCCTAACAGTATTGTATAATTTGGTTTATTGTTAAAAGCAGTTTGCATATAACAATAACCTTAAAGCTAACTTAAGTTTTGCTGTTGTTTATATGAAACAAGATCACATTGACCCTAACTCTTGCTTCAAACAATAACATGTCTATTATGAATGCAAGATGAGAAGAACCTTGTACATCAGATCTTCTGCTGTAGAAAGATGGATTATGTCACAGACTTGGTACAAAGTGGCAAAAAAGCCAGCTCAGGACATCCTCAGAAAACTTTATAATTCTGTATGACTCAAACTTGAATTTGGAGATTAAAGTGGCAGAGAACAAACTTTGAAGTTGTACCTCAGTATCCCTTTTCACACAATTTAGCCTAAGTAAATTATATTAGCAGTTGAACATGTATATTTGTGTTGTTGCATTTTCACAAGTCTTTTTCCACAGGCAGAGGAGCACATTACTGCTACTGTTTTGACTTCAGATGCTCATGACCATTCATTTCCTCCTGATTGTTGTTATCAGTCTTCTAACCTCCACTGGTTGCAATATCACTGCTAACCCATTTTGGTTGATGTGATATGAACTTATGGGTTATGGGCATTTCATATAGCAAGTCTCTGCCAAGTTAGTAGTTCTAAGGCGTCTGTTTACCTTTTTGGCTGAGCCTAGAGTAATAACCACTCCAACCAATCGTGGACATTATGTGCAGAGAATCTTAATTGGCAGAGGGAGAAAACATTGCAGTAGATAGTTCACTTGATATGTTGACCTTTTTATTTGGAAAATATAGCCATAAAATCAGGTAGATAGATTTCCTGTGTAAAGCAGGTCATAGAGTTTAATTCAGTAATTCCTACCTCAAGACAATTAGTGAGTCATGACTGTGAAATTTACCAGAGTTCCTCTTGCTGTTGGGATCAGAGGACTATTTTTGAAATATTATGTGCATAGATCACAAAACACATTTAAGTAATGTCTGCATTTTAATTAATAGCTCAGATATATATATCTCAGATACTGACAATATAGCTCAGATACTGAGCTATATGTGTGACATAATCTGTTACAGATGACATGGTTTCCCATCCTTGATCAAGTAACTAGTCCTATTTATTAGAATCTGTAGCTTCAGTCTTGTGATTTCATCACTTTTTTATAGTCTTAGATGTAAAGGTGTAAGATTTTCTAGGAATACTGAGTCAGACTTCCCAGCTCTCCACAAGAAGAGCTTCCATTTGATAAGTCTTCTGCTGTTTAATAGCTATGAAATTGAACTGAAACACAGAAATTTCTCTGAAAGTGCATGAAACAACAAGTTTCTGAGTATCAGCATGTGCCATGGAGACTAGCCAATGCAGTCTTGAGAGCTGTCCAGCTGGTCTCTGCAAGTGAGAAGTGCCAGCATTGCAGACACTTAAAGCTAGGCAAGATGACTCCCTCTCTTATATCTAAACTACAGACATTTTCTATCCTCACTATATAAGTCAGAGAAATAATATTCCTGATTTATTATGTTGCTGAGAAAGCAGTGTCAGCAGAAGTCCTTTCTAAGAATATATTTATTATAAAAATGTATTTCTGTGCTCATGGAGAATAAATTTCTTTCCTTTTAGCACTCACAGAAACAGTTTCACTATAACTGGTAAAAAGCACAACATGATCAAAGTGTGGAAGAGGCAAGAGAGATCAATTACATAATTATTACACAGAAACTGTAAAATGTCAGAGCCTACACAGGTTGTCCCCATTTCCTGAGGAATCACTTCCTACAATTCCCCTGGCTGCACTGACTAAATCTCCATTGATCACAGTGCTAGCCCAGGCAAGTAACTCATACATAAATCACATTCCAGACATCTCACAATAGGCAAGGTGAAATCCCCCCAGACTGTACATTCTCACAACTCTAGAGTGCTACTTGTATAACTGGTTCTTTCCACTTTCTTCTTCAACTAAATACAGAGATGTTTGCCATACTTTGTTATGCTTTCTCTCCTGTTCTTCAACACCTAGTTTTCTTCCCCACCTCTACCTGTGCTACTTACAGATGACCAACCTAACCTGTTAGTTGGAAAGCTCGTGTGAAGGTCAACAACCTCCTACACAAAGAAGGGGTAACTCTTAGGGCTCTGTGAAGTGCAGTTCAGAAAACACCCAAGGATGAAGATTGTGGAGTTATCTGGGCAACAGGGTTTAAACTATCTCACTGTAAAGAATTCAATTGGATTTTTTTATTTCCCTAGCTTGTAACCACTGCCTCTTGTTATTTTCTGTGCATCTCTGAGAAATGATTTGTTCCATTTTTCTCTATAACTTCATTTTTGGTAATGGAAGAAGCAGTTAGGTCCTCTCCCTTAAGTAGTCTCTTCTCCAGGGTACCCAAACCTTCATCTCCTTCTCATGTTATGTGTGCCAGTCCTCTAAGCATCTTACTGGTGTTTTACTGGATTTTATGCAAATTATTTACATGCCTTTAATATAAGGAACCATACTGAACACAGTATTACAGATATGCCCTCATGAATGCCAGGTAGAGGGAATTGCTTACTTCCTTTGATCTACAGCTATACTTTTTTCTAATTCAGCCCAGTAATTGATGAGTTTTGGCTTACCTAAGGGTGTCTTGACAATGCATATTCCAATCCCTCTTCCTTCCCTACAGTCCTTCCCTTCATGGCTGTGAAACAGCCATACAGTTCCTGGTCCATACTGATGCATAGGGTTCTTCCATCCCAGCTGCAGGGCTTCGCATTTGTCTCTGTTAATCTTCCTCAGTTTCCAGTGGCTCATTCCTTCAGTTTTTTGGAGTCCTTCTGATTGGAAATCCCTTTCCCATTAATAACCACTCTCCATTATGGTGTTGTCCACAGTAGTGATGAGGGTTAACTCTTTTCCTGTCATTGATGAAGATCTTAAGTCAATACCTGTGGAATGTCAAGTGTAGATAGATACCAGTTAGATTTCAATGGGTTGTCTGCTGGCCTTTTAAGCCCAGATAAACCATTAATGGATAAACCATTTTTTACTCACCTTGTAATCCACACAGCCTGTTCACGTCTCACCACTTTGATTTCCAGGTTGCTATTGGATATCATTTAAAAGAAATGTTGCTAAAGTCAAGATAAACATCTACTCTCATCCACAGAGCCAGTCATTTCATGTTAGAAACTGATTAAGTGGTGAAGGAAAATTTGCTCTTGGTAAATTTTCCAGCCAGGCGGAGGACAGAGACAAACGAGTTTATTGGCCTGTGTGAATTACTCCATTGCGCCCATGTTCATGGACTGCTCAGTAACCAATTAAAGTTGATTTTGTGTAGGGGGCCATGATAGGTAAGAACTATTAAATTTCATTTTGTCTATCATCAGGCTTGTAAGTAGTTCACAAGAAGTTTACACCTGCCATGTAATATTAAGACTCAGCCAGTTACAACACTGTCTGAGGCTGAACTTATTAATAAATCATAGATTCATCTATGAACTTTGTTCTTAATTCTTTTACAATATTTTATGTTCCTACTATTTTTAAACAAAGCAATCGAAATATAGATGCATTTGCAACCATTTTAGTTTGGGGATATTGATTGACCCACACAAAGTTTGAAATAGATTGTCCTGTGGCAGCTTATCAAACTAGAGTGCTTTCTTCTGTGGCCACCTCTTTATTTTCCATCACTCACAGCTTTCATTTCAAACAAACAAAAGAAAATTCCCCAGACCTCTAGTGGAAAAAAAATCCATGTAAAGGCCAGGTGGTTACAACTACTGTCAGTGTAAGTATTCAGAAGATCTGCAATAGAAGATCTGAAATACCTGAACAGTCATACAAATACAAAGATAAATTAAAAATGTCAGTGAATAAACAAAAAATGAGAGTTTTTGAGGGTGTGAGGATTTTTAGCCTAGAAAAGAAGGCCATGATTGTTTTATTTTTATTGATTGTTTAATTATTTGGTTTCCAATGGAGATTTTATTGTTGGAACAGTTTCTTCTCAGGCAGGTGAGAGAAGTATGTTGGTGTTATGGATGCAAAGGTTATGAAACACCGAGTAAATTGTTCCAGAGCAGAGTAGTTAAACTTTCCTTATTAATAAGTTGGTGGTGAATGTGAGCAAAGAGGCATGGTGTATTTAAGTTAGCAGCTTGAGAATGTCAACAGCAATAGTAGATATGGGAATTCTGAGAAAAATTAAAAAGAGGGAATGTTAGAAGTTTGCTTCTTTGGTACAACTCTATATGCAGTATTGTGATGATTAGCAATGGAACAATAATTACAGCTGATAAAAAATGTGTTAGTCAATCAGGTTTGGTCTCTCTTGTACAGGAAAATTGTTGCAAAACAGAAGCAAGGCCAGCAGAGGGTCCCCAGGATGAGAAGGGTTCTGGAGCACGATGCACTGAGAGAAACCAAGAACTGGATTTGTTCAGGTTTAAGAAGAGGAGGCTAAGGGAGACCTTTAATTGCTGTCTTCAGCAATCTGCTGGGCTTTTGATAAAAAGATAGACTCTTCTTAGAGGTGAAAAGCAAAAGGACAAGAAGCAACTCACATGAACTGCAGAGGGAAATCCTAATTAGATACAGAGAAAATCTTGACAGGTGTTTAGGCTTGCCCAGAGAGGTTGTGAAATCTCCATCCTTGGAGATATTCAGAACTCAACTGCACAAAGCCTTCAGCAACCTGATCTAACTAGAGTCAGATCTGAGTTCGAAACTGGACTTATTTTGAGCCAGGGTTTGAACCAGGTTATCACCAAGGTCTCTTCCAATTTTAATTGGTCTAAAAATATGTTTTTATTGCTTGAAGCTATAACGTACATTTTCTTATGAAGCATATACATGCTTTTACTGATAGAAAATATTTTTCAGGTAGAAAGAATGCATAGACACTGTTAAACTTTTTAGATTAAAAGGAGGACTTGGATAACAAGGCTTCAGTAAATGTTGCTAGCTCTGATTCCATGAAGAAAGGAACTACATACCAAGAGTGAACAAGCAGAACAGTAACTGAAAATTTTGTAAGAAATCAAAATCACAACTACAATATTGTGTTCTACCTACCTGCAGACAGGCAAAGATAAATGGACCCTGAGTAACCAAAAAAAAAAGGATAAGCATAACTTCAAGTCACTATAAAGTAAGATCACTGTAAGTACTGACAATGGTGTTTACAGGAAATTTAACAGTTTCAAAAATGCAGCTAATAATCGAGGACAAATAACAAATACCTGTAAAAAGTTGTCTGTGAGAAGTTGTAATTAGTAAACAATTTCTCTGTCTTTAGTTTGGCCTATTAGTTTTGTCATCTTAGTTTCTCCTCGTGTCCTGCTGAGGGAGGGAGCAGCTGTGTGAATACAGGAAAGCAGCCACCATGTCCATCAACCCAAGGCAGAGACTGCCTATACTCCAAACTGCTTGTAGCTAAAACTAGCAGTCCCAGTGATAAGCCAGAGGAGCTGGAATTATTCATTCAGAAGTACAGTTTACTGATATCTGGTGGGATGATTGGTATGGCAGGAATATTAACACCATGCGCGAGGAAAAAGGGGAGGAACTTTTCTCTATAAAAATGGCATCATCTGTTTCCAAGTAACAACTTCTGAGTATTTAGGACTAAATGTTCTAACAGATAAAGCAGAAGATGGATCAGTAGTAATTCTTTAGAGAAACAAGTCTCATACAAGCTTAGAGCTGCAGTTACAAAAGGTATTTAGGACTTCTTGTGTACGTACAGGAGAAAGCAAAGCTGTGGTATCTTTGATGACTGAATGGTTGTTAAAAACAGAAAGGTGCTTCTGCCAGTTGCTTGTCATGCTCAAAATCTTAAATGGCAATTTATTAATTCACAACTAGTTGTATTCAACATGAGGAGGGAATTTGATCTTCTTTGAAATTAATCACAAAACAAAAAAATAATAATACCACAGGTCTGAGTAATCATTATTCATGTATATTTTCTGCATGCAAAAAATAGTGACATTCAAGCTAAAATAGGTTCGGGAAATTACATTGCAAGTTCAGAAGATAAATGTATGATAAATGACATTATTAGAATTGGGAAAGCATTTTTCATTAAGAAGTTGTAACAATAAAAAATCAACATGACATAGTATAAAGTAGCTAAAAACTACCAAACTGATATGTCTCAATTAATTCATCAAACAGGGAATTGCACATAACTTTTTTTTACTTAACATTTTAATGATGAGCTAGACTCATAATGATTATGACTGATAAAGTGTTCAATGAGTCAAGGATTAGGATAGTACTAAATAAAAAGGAAGACAAGACACTCATAACAAGAAACACTTTCAAGTGGTTTAAAGAGTTAGGTTCTTGTTATGGGATAAAGGGAACACACTATATAAATAGAATTTATTGTTAGTCTAAATAAAAAAAAATACTATAATCAAAATGCAAAGAACACTTATTATTACTTCAGTTACAACAGTTCCATCATCTTACAGCCTAAAATAATACAGTAAATCTCTTTAATAACACAGTTAAAGTTGTTCCATGTGGGGATTCAGAAGGAGTCCCTGCAAGAAAATGGACGTGTGAGCAATCCTGTGTATGAGCAAGGATGTGACAAGGGACTGACCCTGGAAGAATGAGGAAGAACCCAGGAAGGTAAACAACTTCAGGGTGTTGGTCTTGGCAGAAAAGAAGTTTGTAGAATGTCGATGTGGCAGTCCTCATCCAACCAGAAGAGAGCCTAAGGAGCATGTGCAAAGCTACCTGTCAAATCAGAAAGAATTGTACCATGTGATTGTATCTTGTGATTCTCACCTTCATTATAAAAGGCTTGTCCACCATATTAAAGTAGGCATTGCTTAATCACTGTGTGATGGTTTGCATGCGTTTAACTCCCGCAGTTCCACAAGCAAATTTATTAATAACTACCCCTTTTCTTTGTTGTCGTGCTCTCCTTTCTAATGTCTCTGTGGGCTCTATTGTCAGCAGTTGCAGCTTCATCAAGATTTGCATGCATGGGGAAGAGCAGTTTATGAAAAGTCATTAGTGTCCCAAATGAAACCCTGGAAGGAGTGCTCTTGCACACCCCATGGACAGCATTGGCTCAGCTCAAGCTCAGGCAGGGGAACCAACAGGCATTTGGCCTGAGGCAGATGCTGAAACCAGCTCAGCCCAGCTGCTGACAAGGTAAGCCCAGGCCAGCCCAGAGACCTGTGCTCTCAGCTCAGGGTAGAGCCCGAGGTCTTTAACTAGGAGTTAAAATATTTTACCAGGATACAAATGAGTTAATCTATAATTACTCTATGAAGAACACTTTCATCAGAAAATTGATTCTGGAAAGGCCTTGAAGAGTATCTGGTGGGTAGTAGATTAATGTGGTGTTGTGGACCAAAATATTGGAATAATTTTTAAGTCTGGCACAAAAACTTAAGAACTTAAATTTTTAAGTTCTGATTACAATTTATTCACAAAGTGATTTTTGTTGGTTTTTTGTTTTTTGTTTTTGTTTTTGTTTAAATAAAGAATAATACAGAAGTTGCTTCTCAGGTAGCAGTTAGTTTGAGGAAGGCTTATATCCAGGTTATTAAGGCTAACGGATATAGCAACTGCTTCTGTCAATTTGATGTAATTTCATTGTCTTGATCAATAAGTGCAAAAGAACTTTTAACTTTTAATTCCTGATCAAAGTCCACAAAACAGATGTCAGACAAAATTTTGAAAGATAGCTATTTTAAAGACCTCAATCTGTCTAAATATTTTGATTTGTTTGCAGTTAAGAGCACTGATCTTTCTCTCTTTCCCTGTTTTCTTTATGGATTCAGTGAATCAGAAGGAAGAATAAAGAAATTGGGAAGAAACAAGAAGTGGTTTATCTCTGGGAGACTATATAGCACCATTTACAAGCAATATGGGATGAATAGATATTTCATAGATGAAAAAAACTGTGAAAAAAGCACAGTGTCTTTAATCTAAAAAGCAACGGTATAACAAAAATTTTCAGTCAAAGACTAGTGAAATCTTGCAAATGCTACATATGTTCCAATACCCTGGGCAGAGACAGGAGAGGGTGAAGAGCTCCTAAGTCTCCCTTGTTTTTATCATATTTGTTGTTATTACTCTCTTATGACAGTACAGAGTTCAATTTTATGGCTTGTTACCCTTAACCAGGTATGACCCAAGAGTCAGGATACATATAAAAAGATACCTCCTGTGCTAATTATTTGTGAAAGGAAATTTGTAGAGTAGAAGATGGAAAAAACTTCCACTTTTTTTTTTTTCCTTAGCAATTTCTTTTCTATACCTGAATCTCCTGATATTTCTTTAGGTACTGTCTCAAACAAAAATAGACATATTTCTATTGTAGATAAACTATATTAAGTAATATAGGCTAAAATGACAAATGTGACTTCATTTAAGGATTTTAGCAACTTAGATGAGATCTTAACATTACATTTCTTTACATAAGCTAAAATGGGTCAATCTAGTTTCTTGTCAATTGACATTTCTTAACCTTTGTGCCAAATTCAGCTACCAAATATTTCAAAGATCTACATTTGTCTGATTTGTATTGTCCCGTTTGATTTAAACGTGATTAGCATAAATATGCCATGCAGAAGTTAGGATTAAAATCAAGAGGGAAAGAAAACTACAACATAAAAATCAAATGTCTACTTTAATGCTTCATTTCAGAGGATAATCTTTTGCCTGCTTGCTCCTTTTGCAAAATGGATAATTGTGAAAAGCAATCTATTTATTTTTAGCTGACTATTAGATAATTTTAGTGTGCTTATGTTTTATTTCTATGTCCTGTACTAGGAAATTAACTAATTATGTTCTTACTAAGGTGCAAACTTTTATACTCAGTTTACTGACAGTTCAGTTAATGAATTAAAAATCTGGAACTGTTTAGATTTTAATTAAGAAAGAACTGAGTATGCAAGTGAAACTTCTCTCTGCCACTTAGGAAGCTAATAATTTGGAGGGAGAATACTCACCTGGATGGCATAGAAATAGGGAGAGGAGAAGAGATAGTGAATTCTGTCTCATTTTGATGCCATATCACTATCTGGGAGTTCAGTGGGACAGATTTTCTTCTTTATGTTTTTCTACTTTTTTTCAAAAACTTGTGTAATGCCTGTACATCAATTTACCCTGCTGAATAACTATAGCTATAGGACTAATAGAAACAGCAGCACACACTTTTGTTGCCCATCACTTCATTATAATACAATAGTTTTGTGTTAATTAGGGATATTCATGTGTTCTCAGCTGCGGCAGTCAGCAGTATGTCTGCTTCCAGAGGTGATTCTACATTAATCACAAAGAACAAGGAGCATGAACATGTGTATATCCATGTTCCTGTAATTATTGCTATAAAACAATAGCTATGTTAAGATGCTCCTCAAATTAAGTAACACTGTATACAAATAGGCCAGATTCTATTTGCATTTTCTTGTGATACAAATCAGTACAGACTCAGTTATACAGTATAAGGTACCATGCCAGACAATGTGGTTTAAATAGGGAGGTGTCTTACTGGAGAGGCAAAGTGAATAAACTGCAGGAAAGTACATGCAGCATTTCTTGTAATGCCACTACCACAGATGACAAGTGTCTTCTCCATTTATACAACCAGAAAGATGGTCTTCTTCTGAAATAAAGATGAATACTTTTAAAAACTTTTCTTGGACTGGTAGGGCTGGAAATGGCACAGACCCATCAAAATCTTAACTGTTGGATTCTCTGTAGTGTATTTAGCCATGGATTCAGCAAAAAGTGATCATATGCAGAACTTCTTTCCCAAGAGTTATGGACTTCTTTGTGATACGCAGTTTTGTTTGCTGATGCTGTGACCACTGGACTGTAATGCAGAAGTTGGATTTTCCTCTGAATAGGCTAATCAACTTTGTGGACACATAGAGTTTTGTGAGACTTTGCTGAGAAAGCAAAATTTAAACAAAATTCAGAGATTATATGCCTAGATCTAGATCACTGTGGAGCTCTAGGCAGAGACCAAAATGGACATTTCTCAGTATATTTGACCTACGCAACTCTTAAACTATGTAGTGAGGAAGTTAATCAATGGAAGTAACTAAACAATGAGTCAGACTGGATTATAACCTGGGATTTGGATAGATTTAGTCATCCTTGACCTACCTATTTCAGTCTCAAAAACCTTAAACACTGTGTTGGAAGTCTATTTATGTAACACAAATAGTCTTCGTAAGTTCAAATTTAAAATTTTAGCTGATATAAACTGAGAGATCTTGTAATGTCTAATACGAATTACTATCAAAAACCTCACCCATTCAGTTCTGAATTCATACTTTAAAAGGAAGGAACTGAACCCCTGAAAGTTTGTTTTCTTTTTATTTTTTTCTTTTAGATGGAAATATGAACCCATACAATGGATTTTTATCCAAAGTGCATGTAAAATGATTAATGATGTTATTAATTAAGCTTTTCATAAATCTTTTCATCTCTTACCACCAAAGATGAGCTGCATTCCTGTCCAGTTAAACCTCATTAGATGTTCAGTATAAAAAAAAAAAAAAAAAAAAAAAAAAAAATCGGGGTTTTTAAAATGTTTCTTGATAGATGAAGTTTTATTATTCACCTCAAAGTTTGAAATATGTACATGTGTATTAGAACTTGAAAACTGTACTGATAATATAAGATAACCATGTGGATGTGTCTGTTGGGAGAAGGTGATACAGAAGGGCATGTTAAGCAGCACAAAATTCATGTTATGCTGCTGTGGTACTTGAATTGGTGTAACTGTTCTTACCTGTAACTCCTGACACAAAGTGAACTTTTTGCTGACTACTGCCTTTTGTTCCAGATCATTACAGACACCAGAGATTTATCTGTCCATAAAGTCTTTATTCTTGAGGAAAGTAATTAAAATATAAATATTTCAGAGTTTGTTATGTCTCTTGTTTAATTCTCTTTTTGACCTTCATAGTTAAAACTTCTTTCCTTTCCATACAGTCTTTTTCAGTATCTGTGAAAGTTCAAGAACATTTTTGAAATGATTTATTACAAACTAGTTAATACAATCAAACAGGTTATTTCTAATGTACAGAATTTTCAGATCTGTTACTGACACAAGTCAGAACGTAAAACTGTAAAATTTCTCACTTAAGAGAGTTGTGCAGCTCATTGACACCAGTGTAAAAGGCAACTCATTTTAATCAAAGTAATTGATGAATAATTAATATTTTGTACATAAAAAGTTTAACTGTGCCTGAAATAGAAATGTTATTCATTTGACAGCTCTGGGTTTTTTAAAAAGCTTTAATAGGAGAATATGTGTCTTGTTTGGTTGCTTGCTTTGAATTAGACAAATGGTTAAAAATAATAAACTGTATCTATAATTATTTTCAATATTTTAGTCTTTGTTAAAATGTTAAATTTATACTGAATTTTTTTAACATCTTGAATAGCTTTTAGTTTATGTTTAGTTGGGAGTTTACATATGTGTAAAAACCAACTGCATACGGTAATTACTTCCTGGAAATATTTATTATGGGATGAAGCCTATTTGAAAATGCCACTCAGAAATTGAGCTTTGGACTGCATGTCCCCAGTTCTTACTCATCAGAAATTTATGATATGTCCTGTGGTAACAACTGAAGTTCAGATAGCTGTCTTGGGCCACCCTTGCCTGAAAGCTCTGAAATGCATCTGCCCTCCCTAATGGTTTAAGTATGTGGGGAAAAAAAATGAAACTCAGATCATCCTTTTCATCCTTGTGACATATTTAGGACAAGATGCCAGAAGGAGATAATGACCAAAATGGCTTTTATATATGGAGAAACATGAAGAGAACTGATTAGTAAAGCCATTTGTGGCTTATAACCACCGTCTGAACTACAAGGAAATATGTAATGAAAAAAACTCTCCCCTTGAGCATGGCAAAAGAAGAACACATCTAGGGGCATCCAGCACTGTGCAGAAGACTGAGGCTGAGAAGTAAAAGGCTGCCAGGAGGACTTGGGCATCTTGAGCAGTTGGAGTGGATGTGCTGTTCCCCTGAGTTGACAAAATTGAAATCTTAGAATAGAAATTAGTATCCACTCTCCATCCTGCTTAGTAAATTACCCTTGTATTTTATGTCACTTGGTGTGGTTCTGTTCTTGTGAATACCTCACCTTGAACTCCCCTGTGACAGCATTTCCATATCCTCTCTAACTTCAGACAACAGACCTTTCATGAGTTTCTTAACAAAAAAATTTGGGTATTCATTAGTTATTTAAAGCATACGTAAGTCTCTCCATCTACCTATACCTTTTAAGGTTTTTGATCTTACAGATTCATTATTTTTATGTCATATTAGGAGTTTGGAGAGATGACAATGCCTGACTTGCCTGAGACTAATTTACCTCCTGTGTAAATACCGATGATTTTTATGTGAGATGTTTTGTATATCTGCTTCTGAAAAACATTTGTTTAGATTCAGAAGTGTTGATGTAAGCAAAATGATACTTGTGGTTATATTGTTCAAGTTATAGTTGTCATCATGACAACTCAACCACCCCACACATTTTGTGTCATAGATGAAGTTTCTGGCCAGGGAAATGAATTGCAATCTGCTTTCTCAAGATTATACTGGTTCCATATATCCTCTTCATGCCAAGAAAATACCATTGTGTGACAGTTTGTCAGTGTTTGCCTATGAATGGCAAAGCCATTTTCATAAAATATGTTGTAATTTACATCACTTACAGAAAGCAGCTATCCTTCACCAGAGTGAAGGGTGACTGTGGTAATGAGAGAGGAAGCATTTATAGTTTTCTTCTTTCTACTTAGACATTATCGTTTCTTTTCATAGTGACAACCTGAGTAAACTAGCACTTAAACAGAACTACTGATGCAGTAGTTAAATAAAATCCTATGCAGAATGAAAAGGCGGCCTTTAGGGAAATAGATACATTATAAGCCTTGTTGTAAATTTTATTTATGAAGCTGTTATAAAACTCTTTCTCCATTTATAATAAAAAGTTGACCAAGGCAATATGCATGAACATACACCAAACAGTGAATTCTAGCCTTTTGAACCTCTAAAAGTCTTTGTGCCTGTAACCTAAATTCTTCCCTATTGTATATGTATATGATGTATATGTATATGTATATGTATATAGTGAAGATATTATGATCTTTACAATCAGTGATTTATTCTTTTATATCTACCTGCCTTTTATGAAATAACCTGTTGAAAGACATAAGAGATTTAAAACAAGAAATAGATTTCCATTTAGCACTTTACACCATATCTGTTTTCTTCAGTTGTGTCAAACAATTAAAACAACGTGCATCTCAATTTCCAGGAGAGCATACTAAGAAGAAAGTCAGTGACAGTCTAGTGACAAAACAGAGGAGAAAATATTTTTCACTGTTAGGACAATCAGTCATTAGAACAAGTTGCCTAGTGAAGTTGTTTTCAATGCCTGACTAGCCAAAGGCATGAACAAACTGGTCTAGTCTCATAGATTTGAACAGGAGGCTGGATTGGTGATCTCTGGAGGTCCCTTGCAACCTGAAGCGCTGTATAATGTTATGATATTATGAGCCCATTACCTACTCACACAGAGCCGGGGATTAAAAGTATATCTAAGCATCAGGAGAATAAAATTCCAGATAATGAATTTGCCCTTTTAAAATATGAGTATGCTAAAGCCAACAGAAGCTGATTGTTTCATGAGTTTGAAACCAGAGGGGCATTAAAAATATTGATCTTACTGAGATATGCCAATCTAGCAAGTACATGTACTTGGCCAAAATATTTTAAACTCATACACTGCTCAAAGGAGGCAAATGGCCAGAATCATAATCTTACATTCAGATGATCACAAGTTCTGGAGGAAGACAGAATCAGGTTAGGATCTGATTTTTACAGATGCTCCCTGTCATCAAAATGGACTATAAAAAAAAAAAAAAAAAGTCTTGATTGAGCACAATAGACTGGGATTTGTATTAAAAAAAACAGGCCCATTCATTTGTCAACATTTCACCTCTGAGACCTCTGTAAGAAGTAGCCATCAATGTTTCACCAATCTGTTTCAGCACCAGATATGCTTGTGTACAGGACGTACATGCAGGTACAATCCTGTTCCCAGAGTATCTTTTCTATCATCCTGAATTTAGCAGTTCCCTTATTTTCAAAATATACCAACTACAATATCTTCTTTTTGTCCTTCAGCACTTCACAAAACATACTAGTTAAGATCTCTGACATATCACCATTCTCATCTAGACAATATTTACATTTTGCTCTCTATATTCAAAGGATCTGCTAATTCTGATAGTATCCAATTTTATGAATCTTAAGACTCTTCTTAAATCCTTCCCTAAATACCATTACAAATGGTCTTCAACCTTCACTCATGTTTGCTTAAGACTATTTAGTAAATATTGTGGCATGGACAGTCTTATATTTTGCTGACAATAAACTTAATAGTGACAGTTTCTACTGCAACTCATTTCTCACAAAATGCTAAAAGTTCTCACAGCCAACATGGTGATTTCAAAACACTGGTTTTTTGCCCTTAGAGGGAAAATCCATATTCTTATCTTCTGGAAAAGCAAAGTTGTTTCTCAGCATGCAAAATTAAGCATGAAAGAATAAAAAAATAAAGAACATATTGAATTTTGTTTGAAGATAAAGAAAAAATTGGAATGCATACGCATTTTAAGATGTGTAATATGCTTGAAAGTTGCTGCTATATTTTTCTCTTTTTCATAAATACCATGGAAGATTATGTGTGTTGCAATCTTCTATATTCCTTAGAATGCAGAAACTTTCTAAAACTAATAACTAGATTAGCTATTCTTGATCTTTTAAATCTATGGTTCTACTATGCATGCTAAACGACCTGTCTCAGCGCACTCCCTAGTGACAGAAATTTCAGTGCTGAAATTTGCCAATCTGCGCAGCAGAGATGTCAGTTACCCATTATTCTGTCTGAATTGAGCAATCCAACACAAACAGCAAAGTGATAGCAAGCCTGCTCATCTCTCAGCTACTGCAAAACCCACTGACACATTATGTAGAGACCTACAGATTGAGAAGATGCAGTTTTCTCAAAAGGCAGTGTTGATGAGGTAGCCAAAAAAATCATGATTTTGCAGCTGCCCACTCAGTGGTAAAGAATTTGTAACACTCTGCAGAATTAACTTCCTTGCAGTTGTAGCAGCTCTTTGAGCTTATCTTATCCCAAATATTTTGTGCCATCATGTTCTAATAATGCTTGTTTGTATAATATGGGTTAAAAAATCATCTTACATATATATAAAGTTGATATCTATTAAATTACAGTGAAGTTTAAAAATAATAACAGTTGAAAACATCTCTGAGTTTCTTTTTAAATAGAAGAGAGACTAAATTGTTCATTCTAACTATGTAGTATTCCACAACCTGACATTCAGAGGGAAAGGCTTGAGGACAAGTTATGTTACTGAATTCTACCTCTTTGACACAAAGAGAAATGGGATGAAAAAGAAAAATAACCTAAGAGTAAAGAAAGCTGAATCAGAAAACCCAGCAAGCTAGTAAAAACTTGGTAAGTAGAAAACTTGCAGAGTATAATTAAAGTTTCTCATGTTAACAGAAGGTAAGCATGTCTTGTATGGCCTTCTATATGGTTCTCAACTCAATAACTTGCTCCTCACGTGTTACCTTATTCATTTAGCATATCCTACCACTTAGTTTCAATAAACCTTGGGTTTTTTCCTTTCTTTTTCTTATATCTCTAGCTGTCATTTAACAGATGCATTAGGCTAATTTGTGGAAAAAGAGTCTTCAGGGACTATTAAATATGGAAGCTACACCTATATTGGTAAAGGAACCCTCTTCAGGAAATGAGCTGTAGCCCTCAGAACAAGTAATGCAGAGTAACTCATGATCACATGTCTCAGGACTACATGTCACTTGAGTGGACTGAAACATCCATACTGAATGTCCTCAGGCCCAGCTCTCTTCAAGGACACAGTCAGTACTACATAGGCTCCAAGATAACTATTAATTTTTAGTCATTTTCTTCCTACTCTTTCCCAGCCCCCTGGGTTCAAGTACCAGAAATGATACAGTGATGTTAGGACTATGGGTTGAAGATGTGGCATGAAAAAAATAATAGGGTTGTGTGAGGGCACAGCACAACAGCACTGGGACAGTACCATCATATACTAGAGGAAGGAAAAACTGGTGCAGTTTTGTCTATAAAGACTCTATGGGGTAGTTTATGGAGTCAGCTATCTCAAGAACATCAACCTGGATTTGTCTGACAGGAAACAAGCTATTTCAATCAAAAAGATAGCCTGGGAGTGAGCTATTCTAAGGGCAAGGACCTAGGGATGAATTCTAGCGCCACATTATTTGCCAGGAGAGACATCAACTAAAATGTCATTTCTTAATGTGGAAGTCTCAAAACTATTAATTTTCAGAAGTTGGGATAGCATGCTGGGGAAATATTGCTTTATCCTTACCTACTTATAATGTTCTGCATGCATCTGCTACCTCCACTTGTGAAAGACAGGAGACTGGGTTAACAATACCAATTGTCTGTCCCAATATGACTGTCTTATAGACATTTATCAGGACAGATCTGGATACTTGAGACAAGGACTGAATGGAGCATGCAGGGGATCATAACATTCAGAGGATAACTGAGAAGATCTTGAATTATGCTGCCTTCCCACCCTCTTCATTTATAAAGGAAAATCTGAAAAATTATATTCAATAAGAGAACATAGGTGATGCTCAGAATGCATAAAAAAACTAAAAAGTATTTTAATAAGTATTGTTAGGCACATATAGTACAATACATACTGCCATACTATCTTTTCTTTTATTCAATTTGGTTACAGAAATGATTGGAAGTTATTTAAATGGATCAAATCATCAGGGAGAATTGTGGAAAAAGAACAGTGAACAAAAAGAGACCAGTAGGGTGAGTTACATAGCTATTCCTTACCCTGAAACACCTTTGGTGCTTAGATATCACCTACATCAAATAACACACACTTGAAAGTAATGATGTCATTAATTGTTCCTTTCTTCTTGGCTATGCAAGACATTAGTTAGAAGTATTACATTTGTTCGTAGTCTGATTAGTAGCTATTTGCAAGGAGAAATTCATGACCCCTATGCAGTTCTTTTAACTTCTTAATTGTATATGTATAATTAAATCTCTAAAAGTCTTCTATAATTTGCAATAGATGTACTTTCAGCTCAGTTGTAGTTGTACAAGTATTTGTTTGGCACAGAATAAAGGTTTATTTTTGCTCCCCCCTTGAATTTTTGTAAATATAATTCAGTTTCTGTTTCAAATATGTTTTTAAAATCATACTCTTTGAGTCTGGTTTCTTTTAGAGCTAGAGACTGCTTTAATTTTAAGGATTATTTCTATAGCAAATAGTTGTTTTCTCCCTATAGTTTCTCTAAATTGAAAGAGGAATGACTTGGAAAAGTCCTCCTAGCAACACAGTTCTTTTCATAAATTCTAGAAGACATAAAGCAAGAGATTCTCACTCTTCCCCCACCCAAAAAAAAAAAAAAAAACAAAACCAAAACCAGATTATCTTGGATAAGATTCTTTGTTTCACATACCAAATGATTTTGCTTATCAGTGCACTTCTATTTTTCATGGAATCAGAATTTTGAGATTTTGAAACATGTTCAAACATTTCACAAGACCTATAGTCCAATGGAGCATGTTCCCGTTAATTAATGGGGAGTGATAGTTTTCACTTAGCATGTCTGACACTAGATATAGGAAGTACTAGTATTGAGTGTATTCTGCCTCACTCCCTGTTTCTTTTGAAAACTAAAGCTAAATTACTTGTTAAAAGTGTAACAAATATATGGACCTTCTGAATTTTGTCTGCTAACAGCAGATAGTTTGCTTCTTTTCTTCAAATCTGTAGAAAAAACAGAAAGGTCAGAAGTAGTTAAATAACTACCAGGTACTGTCATGAAACAGCTATTATTTACTAAAGGAAGAGATACAGCCTAACAGAACTCAGACTTGTGTATTGAAGCTGACAAACTTCAAAATCATCTTCAGTCTTCTTATGTCATACTGAATGCTGAAGGTTTTTCACAAACTTGACCTCCCTTAAGGAATTTTCTTCGGCAGGGTGAGCAGGAATAATGGAAGAAGCTTATTTGGATACCTACTTCAAATTATGTGAAGCAAAGTTCTCTCACAGCAAAGGTGAAGAATCTAGCTATTTTGCTTTTATGTGCAACAGGTTTAAGGGACATAAGGACACCTCCTTCTCCTTTCTTTTTTGAGAAAAGGCTTTTATACTTATTTAGTGGAACTAATAGAAATAGTCAGCATGCAGCAAATTCTATGATAAATGTATTCCAAAACTTAGTTTTGCATAAGTCTCCTCAGAGTTCTGTTTAATTTTGCACAGTCCTGCTTGCATAGTACTTGAACTCAGTGACAAACCAGCCTCATGTATGCCTGTAGGTATACAGGAATATTCTTGTGATCAGGAGCTCCTTCTTTTTTTCTAGTTTCCTACCTAATTACTTACCTCATATAAGGTACAAAACTACTGTGTCAGTCTTTCCTGGGCCTCATTGTGATCATGTCTTTCCATCTTAGACTTTTTAAACATATGCTAAAGTTCTTTAAGAATTTATATCTCTTTATAATATGAGCAAGAGAATGAGATAATTTCAATATCTAGGCTTTCAAATTGTGATGTTAAGGGTGTACATCACACGTGAGAAGGCATTGTCTGATGAAGGATAACAGAATAATAGATAACAGAATTGCAACATTTGCTGGAGCATTGTCATGAGACTAGGCTAGAGAGAGGCGGTAAGACCTGGAGCCTCAAGGAATATCTCCTGAAACAGTTTAACTCCTGACCTGCTCTGGATTTTGTTTTGGAAAGTACCTAGTAAAAGGACTATGTTAGGAGGCATGCAATATGAGGGATCAATGGAGAAGATTCAAGCCAATAATGAAACTGAAACCTAGATGCCTAACATTAATAGCAAAGGCATGTCTACATTGAAGAACAAAGTTCTGTGTAGCAACCCTGAGTTAGACAGACTAATTTTAGTGAATTTACTCAACTTAGTGAAATTCTGTGTGAATGTCTTAAGAATTTGAGTCTGGTATCAACAGGTCTATTATCTGGACATAAGCCAAGTCATTCAGAGCAGTAGAGAGTGATTCCTACATATTCCCTAGCATTTCAGGGTTTAGGGTTAGGCACAGAACAAAAGTGACTGTAAGTCTATGGCATAGACCTCAAAACCCGTGTATGACTAATTTTCAGTAATGGCCTAAAGAAGTCCAGAATGTCTAAAAATCAGTTACTATGATGCTCAAACTGGTTGGATACATATTCATAAGTCCCTAACTATATGAAAATCAATAGCATTTAATTACCTAAATAATATTGAAGATCTGAGTCTGAATTTAATTTTTCTGTTTTAGAATGAATAGGATGTTTGAACTTGGACAGCAAGAATATCTAATTTTTCTGTTTGTGAAGTTGTTTTTTGTTTATACTGTCATGTCTGCACACTTCTTACAGAGATTTTTTTAAAGTACAAAGTTACATAAGTGAATCTGATTTTAAATTTAGATATTTACCTGAATAAGACACAGGATGAACTTTAAAAATTAGCTAAAAAGCTATGGCCTGGATTTTATTTTGTTGGAGTGTAGAGATGCACAACTTGTATCCTGTGTTGTTACTCTGTATGGAAAAAGGCAGGTGTCATCTCGCGAAAAACTCTGTTGCAAAAGCTGAAATGAGGAAATGAAGAATTCAGTCCTAGACCAAAGTCCACAGACATGAAGGATGCTTTGAGTACAGTAGGAGAAAAAAAACCACAAAAACATTAGCCTTACCTGGTAATGTTATAGTGGAAAGAAATTACATGAGGAAAAAACGCTTTCACATGCTTACAGACATTCTGCAGCCTTGAAGACTGAAAACCCCTGTGGATTGTTTAATTTTAAAACAAAGGGATTTCTGAGGGTCCACAGTTGAGTACATAAAGCCATAAGCTCATTTAACAAGATTTCTTCTTATTGGGAAGCACAGTGATTTCTCACCTCACTTTTACCTCTTTTTTCTTGCTTGAAATATTTTTAATATGTTTTTTACATCAGGAAGATGCAAAATGTATTGGTAACATCTTTGTACAGAAGTAAAACACTAGAAAGAGAAACTTTAGGGATACAGATTTAGTTAACGGATGTCATAATTGGACACCCTCAAAATTATTATTTTTCAGTCTCTACAGCAACAAAAAAATCTTGGTGTGTTCTTAAGAGAGCACACAAGAAGTTAATCATACTTACAAACTCATAGGGTTTCCTGACATTGTCATCTTTTGTTTTCCTTCATCAAACAAAGCAATATTTCCTTGCAGTAGAAGTTATATATAAAAATATATATTGTTTATTAATTTATATAAGCATACATAAAATAATATATTTGTTTAAGTACAAATTAAATTATTTGTTGGTTTATAAATAAGTGGATCTGGTTTAAGTTTTGCTATTTTCATAAAATATATAGTCACAAAATATATGTGACTAAATTATGTATTTTTTTATTACAACATAGAGAACTTGTTATGTAGTCCTAATGTTTAGCATTTATTATGAAGTATCCAGTTATAACTACCTTATGTGCTTGGTAGCTTTTCTTTGAAAAATGATTCAAATTCTAAACCAGAAATAAGGATCTGATAATGAATGTACACATCTACACATGTTGTAGATGAAACCACTAACTGCTATGTGCTTGTTTTCTTATGTTTTCAGGTAAATATAATTAAAGGAATAACTCATGTTAGCATGAAGCCTGATATCCTTTTGGGTAAGGTAAGAAAAATATCTATAGGAATACAATGAAAATCCCTTTGTATTATTAAGAGATATATTAATAGGACAAGAGGTAATGGCCTCAAGTTGCGCTGAGGGAGGTTTAGATTGGATATTAAGAAATATTTCTTCACTGGAAAGGTTATCAGGCATTGGAACAGGCTGCCCAGGGAAGTGGTTGAGTCATCATCCCTGGAGGTATTTAAAAGTAAATGGGGTGCTTAAAGACATGGTTTAGTGGTGGACTTGGCAGTGTTAGGTTTATGCATGGACTCAGTGATCTTAAAGGTCTTTTCCAACCTAAATGATTCTATGACTCTATGAAATTTTTGACAACCTTAGGCAGATCTCTTCCACTAAGTGGCAACTAGTCCTGGGATTAAGTAATTTTTAACAGATAACAAATTGTTAGAACTCTGAATAAATAGAACACACATATATCTATATAAAATCAATTTAATTTATGTATGTATATATAGGATATATACATGGTGTACATATACAAGTTAAATGTGTGTGTGTATATATATATAAATGAAATAATTTTTTTTCATATATGTACCAGACTTCCATAATATGCTTAGAATCTACACATTTGGGTATTATAACATTATGAAATACAATTTAAAGCAGAGTTTCACATGTGAATAAGCCAACAGATGGCAAGAATCCTCTAAGGCAGTCTGTATGCCAGAGTATAAATACTGCTGCAGTACAAACGAATCACAAGAGGAAACTAAAGCCTGTGGATGATGTATCATTAAGCAAAATAGTGTAAGAATTCTGGACTCTCAGCATGGCTGATTCAGTGACTCTCACCCTGTCACAAGTTACTGTCAAGTTTTCTTTTCTAAAGTAGAGAAAAAAAATTCTTAATTTTAATGACTGAGATATATTTGCAGGGAACGGTGTGGAGAGACATTATATTTGTCCTTACTAGGTACAAGAATTATGTAAAGCCCTAGACATCTTTGAAAAATATTCTTTAATAACACTGGACTAGAAGCTGTGTAAATAAAAGTATAGGTGATGACTACAAGATTTATTCCAAAGCGAGGGTGCAGCTTTCTGCCAGCACCCAGCTTGGGGAGCACTGATAAAAGATTTACTTTTTATGTACTGACTTATAATTCTTGACTTCCAGTCTGAAACTGTGATCTTAATTGGACTTTTCAGTTGACGATGTAACTCACAAATACGTGACATAGTCTTCCAGAACGATAATTTTGGTCATATCTTACTATTTTCTGCTCACTACACTGATAACCAACAACCCATACATTGTCTCTCAGAAGTCAAACTATGTGGTTAAATACTTGACCTAAAGTAATTGAAATAGAGGTGGAAATCTAAATGTCTTATTTAAGACACTTTACATCTTTTAAAGAACTGTACAAAAGTTCTTACAGGAACAGTAAATAAAGAGATGCCATGATATATTTCCCCAAGACCTGCCTTTGGTTGCAATTTGACCCCAAAGATGACCAGTTACATACCCTTTTGTCGTGTCTTGAGCCCAGAGGGCAACTGAGCACCACGAAGCCACTGCTCACTCTGTCCTCTTCAGGAATGGGAAGGAGAAAATGAAGCAAAATGCTCAGGAATTGAGACCAGGACAGGGAGAGATGACTCACTCATTATGGTCATGGGCAAAAGACAACTTGTTAGGGAAAAGGTGGGCATCTGTTCCACCATGGACCTCCATGAGTGGCTGGGGCACAGCCTGCCCTCTCACCACGGGCTGCAGGGGAGTGTCTGCTCCGGCACACTCGCCCTCCCCCTCCTTTCTTCCACTGACCTCAGTGTTTGCATAAGTATCTTCCTCACAACCCTTCCTCACAGCTCCCACTCCTCCTTCTAGATTCCCCTTCTTAAATATGTTATCACAGAGGTGCAGTCACCATCGCCAATTGGTTTGGCCTTGGCCACAGCTGGGTCTGAATTGGGGCCAGAGAAGCTTCGAGGAGCTTCTCACAGTGGGCCACTGCTGCAGCCCCTTCCCGGCTACCAAAAATCCCCGCCATATACACAAACCCAACACACCTTGGAGATGCTTAATGCTTGCACTGCATGTTCCACATCATCTCAGGAGTGAAACTTTCAAAATTCAGTTGCATCTTTGTAAGCATTGAGCAAATAAAAGTTGCTGTTTGCATCAATATGAACTTATTAAACAATGAAGTCCAAGTTAGGCAACTCACACATCATGATCCCCTGCTGCTCTCTGTGACTGTCCTAGCAGATTTGTCTGCATGAAGGTCTGATAAATCTGACTGAATCAATATTGGTTCTTTGCTTATAGGTTTAAGCAAAATTTCACTATATCATCTCAAAAGTGGGATATATGATTCTTGTATTTTGCCCCACTTACATGAAGTCTTAAGCCTTAAGCATATTTTGACCATACCTGGATGTATAGTACATGTTGAATAAGCAGCTACAGTTGTCCCTGGCTTTGATAAAAAAGATGTTTATTAGTATCTAACTGAAATCAGACTACTGTGTTCAGCTTTAAGTAAATGAATAGGCCTTTTCAATTAAGCCAAAGTGTGGGAAGGTTTTGCTATGAAGAGGTATACTACTAATGAGATGGTTCCTTAATAAAAGACATGTGTAGATGTCTGGAAATTTTTTTTTGTGTTGCCTTAAACCAAATAATCAGATGTTTTTAAGTCTAGCAGCACTTCACGTTTTTATTCTATTTTGCTTTTCTTTCAACATAGATATAAGAACACATTGTTACTACTGTTGATGTAAAAAACACTTATGTATAATAAAAAAATTTCAAAAGAATTGAGAAAAACAGGTAAGACTTTCTTGGAAATATACCTATAAATGTTTAGGCAAGGCATATAAAAAAATGTACTCCCAATGGATGTGATATGTAAACACATTCACTCTCTCTGCCTGAACATTTTTAGACAATCCCTCTGAAAATTTGATTGCTGGCTGGTTTGATAGCAAATACAATCTGCCACACTTTTGTGTGAGTTATGCACAGCTGTGTATATAAGTTTCTGTAAAATAACCCATATGTTAATTGAGTGAATTGGAGAAAGCTGTATTAACACAGGAAAGAAAATAAGGGAGTAGTTAAGATTTTCTTTTTTCTTGAAAATCTCCCCTTGCTGTTTGTTCTCATGTTTCTTGTAAATCTGAAGTGAAATGCATCAGTGACTAAAATTTTGTACACTGTAAGCAGCCACTACTTCGTCACTCTTCCGTCCCTCTACTACTCTGATGTTACTATGCAGGTTTCCCAGCAATGAGGCTCTTTCATTTCTCAGTGGCCCTCCCATTTAGAATTTCCAGGGCTAAAGATGTAGCACAGTGTTACAGTGTTACTATGGTTACATGAAAATAATTTTTGAAAAACACAGTTACCTTTTTTTTCCCCACCTTTGCAAGAATATCAGCCCAAAGTTTGTCACTCACATCTGAGGACCAGTGCGGAATAAGAGTATCAGTACTTACTTAGAACTTCTCAGTGCAGTCCTACTTACACCAACCACTACAAAACAACTTCTGTAGGATCCTATCAGTGCAGGTGAAATAACAGGCTTGTTTCCCCAACTTATAGTATTTGTCCACATTTCTCTGATTAGCTGCTATCTGTTTCTCTCCAGCCAGACACATGACAGCTAGTCATAGCCTATTAATGAGCAAAACCAGGCCTTTTTCTGGGCAAAAATAACTCTACCAAAAACATTTTAATTGATCTACAGAAATGTTTTACTAAATATTTCCTTTGTACATTTGATGCAAAAAGAACTTCAGGAAAAAGAGAAGACATGAGCAAGACAAAAAAAGGAGATATAAGGAGAAAATGAAATGCTTCTATGAAACAACAATGCTGCTCTGACAGAAACAAAAGGCAGAGAGCTAAATGCAAAGACTATTGGAGAAAGATTTGAAGAGTAGTCTTGTAGCAAAATCAACTAATGAAACATATCAGAGAGACACCTTTGAAAGACAGTACAGCATTCCAGTCCGGAGGAAAATAGGTAGAAGAAACTGATTTGCCGAAGGATGCTTTCCCACTTCACATTCACCACTACAACACATTAAAAACAAAAGAAAATAAAACACAAAAAAACCCAACCAAACAAAAAACCCAAACCAGAACACCCCAGTAACTATCTTATTACAACAAGAGCTACTAATCTTTTCCAACAGGCTTCTGTTTTCCATTATGTCTTCTGGAAACAGAAAAATACGCTTTAATGTGATTACTTTTAAATTTTATTTACTGTTATCTAGGCACACTAATGTTTATCAGATTTTTTTATTCCAGTTCAGTAATACAGTAACCTAAAAAACCCCCGCAAATTAATTGTTGAATCATTGCAACTCATTTATGAAATCCATTAACCAGTTACAAGTGCAACTACATCATAAAATGAATATACAAGAATATCGTTATTACTGTACAGGATATATTTATATCTATAGTGTTTGGACAAAACCAGATTTTAACAGGCACTTAAAAAAATTACTTTCAATATTTCTGTGTATTGTTTACCTGTTTTGCAAAATTCCAGACTTGTAATTGCATAGCAAATGGATACATACACTATCAACCAACTATATTCATCCTTTTTTATATTAAAGGTATGAGTATACACTCACATGTACATACATACCCATGTGCATATATGCGTATAAATACACATACATATCTATACACAAATACATATCTTTAGAGATATGTTTCTTAAGATGCATTTACACAAGCCGTGGCTGAAAGCAGAGCCCTGAGAACCAAGTAAATTTTTCATTAAATGAACTTAAGTTTGACTTCTGTCTTTATACTCAGAAATGTTAATCTTCAGAAAACTAATTATAGACTACAAATTACATGAGCACAGTACAGAATAAATCCAGAAATATTCAAATGGGTTCTGTTTTGTCTTAAAGCACTCAGGGCATCAGTCATCCACAGTCAGTGTCAAAGCTCACGTTGCCTTCAGTATTGTAAGGCCAAATATTTGGCCTGTCTGAAAAACAGAGAAAAAACCTTACCTTAAAAAAATCAGTGAATTATAAGAAAGGAGCAGAAAAATATGATATCTGAGGTAAACCTTAAACACTCAATTAAAAAATAATGGTTAGGTAATTAAGTAAGCAAAAATAATTAACTGTAATTGAATTCAGTAATAATTTACTTCTGATAATACCAGATATAATTAATAGTCAATATTGTAATTCTTCAATTTGTTATTTATTTGGGGCATTTCACCTTGTAGTGGGAATCTAAGCATTATTTTCTAACAAGAAAATGTGTACATATATACATACACTCACACACACATTTCTATTTAAACAGAAATTAAAGCAGCTTGAAACAGCCTCTTCAGCTACCCTATAGAAAATGACCTAAAATACACAGTGGAAGACATAGCCTGGTTGATAATGTCAAAGCACCCTCAGAAATCCATGTCTATTTGCAACAAAAATTAGGGAGAGTTGAAAAATACAAGACAGATTTTACAGGCCTACTGGAAAATTATCTGATGTCAGAGGAAGGATTCCCAAATAGCTAGATGCAGTGAAAGGATTGAATTACATTCTGGTTTATGAATGTTCATCTGGGTTGTTTATCTACAACATTTCCAGTGGATTATAGTGCTTCAGTTGTCTGGACCAGGCAGGGCAAGAATTTTTCTCACACACAACAAATTGTCAAAAAGTCTGTGTAGATAAAATCTCAAACCTCAAATACTTTAATATAAATGATTACAATTATAAAAATCAACTATTATCAATATATTTATGAAAATTGACTTAATTCTATTGGCTTTCCCAGTGTATATAATCTAGTTTTTAGATTTTTCTGCATCAGCCTGCTTCCAAATATGATTATTTGAGAGCTCTGGATAATGGACTTGAAACCTTATAAAAATGTAAGATTATCATCTGTTCTAGTTTTGCTTATAGCCAGATATATTACAGCATTAGCTTCCCAGCTGAAAGGTAATAAAAATATTTAATTGTACTTAGAAGTTATTGAAAATAATTTTTAATTATAAATTTGATGCTGCAAATGAATAAAGATCTCTATAGAAAATTAAAATGGCTTAGTGCCAATGTCAAAGCGCTTCTTTCCATATTTTATCCAGAGTTTACTTATTTGTGAAAGTTGTAATTTTTCCCTGTACATAAATATGTTAAGAGGTGTTCTCTCAAGTCTATTCTCCCAAAGAAAGGAATTCTGGATGTTGCATATTTTTCAGTGTTTGGCACGTCCCTGGATTTTAAAACTGATTCTTTATGTAAAAGACAAGTGTCAGAGAGACCAGAACTGCAATGTCCAGGTCTCAAAAGGACTCGTTAAACTGAGACTGTTTATAATCTTGTCCTTGATGTTCATGCACGAGTTCCATTCTGTCAGTATCCCTCCCTGGAAGTACATTCTCTTCATAGCACATCCAGGTGCACAGTCTGTGTAGGGTGCGTGCAGGATTAGCTGTAGTAAAAAAGGAAGCAACGTGTGACTTCGAATTAAAGCCTGAGCTTCCACCACAAGCAACACTGTGACAGCAACAGTTCTATAATCGACTTGACTTCTCAGTTGTATGTAGTGATTTTCCAGGTTTAATGTCTTTCCGAACCAGACTGCCACAGAGAAGAAAGAGTTGAGTATCGGATGGTTTGGTTTGGGGTTTGGTTTTTGAAGGCTTTTCAATCCAAATGGTGTCGCGTTGTCTCTTTCGGGTAGTTTAAACCAAGTGAGGATCAAAGTGGTTTATAGATTTCTTAATGACGTCCACATAACGGCCAGTCAGTGAGCTATGGAGTCGGGATCTATGTCAACAGATAAACTACAATACTGGACAGTTACAAAATGTTAATAAACACTTTAACTTTTAAAAATACCCTTCTAGAACTAATCTCCGAAACCTCTATTTGCACTCACGCACGCGGTTCCCGCCCCCCCGGCGCCGCGGTCGCCCCTCGCACCCCCCGGGCAGCCGCCCCCGGGCCGCCCCCGGCGCGAGGCGGTCCCGGCTCCGCCGGGCGCACACGGGGGCGGGGCCCTGCCCGCGGGGGGCAGCGCCCCGGGGCGCCCCAGGGGAGGCAGCGCCCGCCCGCCTGCCCGCCCCTGCCCCCACCCCCACCCCCCCCCCGGGCTCCCCCCCTTACAGATCTTCATGTTTCTCCTATATTCGTTTCAAGTTGGCTCTTTGTTTCAGTCTCTTGGGAATCCCCTGGTAACTGCTTAACCCAGATGATGTCATCTTTGTCTTGACCGTTACCAGTTTTGGGGCGCCCTTCCAGACAGCCTGGTGTATTTGATTCACTGTCTACACCCGTATTCTTATCTGGAAGAATGTTGCTACACAGGACTTCTGCCAAAGGTGAGACATGAAAACAACCACTGATATGTATACATAAATAATTATGTGTGAGCATATCTATACACAGGTATTTTTGCAGAAGATATTTTCATTTTGTTTACCCATTCACACAGATATGTGTATGATATTCTTATCTTTCCTCACCATCTTTCCATCCTTCCCCAACGTACTTTTTTGATTTTAACCTTCAAACAATTAACTACTCCTCTCTAGCCCTTATTCCAGTAATTTTAACTAAACTGTTGACATTTTCTCATGTCAGGCTTAGAGCAAAATTGTTTTGATTTAATTATTGTCATAAAATTACCAAAGCACTGTCATCTAAAACAGAGGATGATGTTAAGATGTCAAACTAGTCAAGCAGTGTACCTGCAAATTTGTGAAGACACTGGTGCAATGCTGTATGAAGATTGATACAAAAAATATCATTAGACATCAATGGAGGGGAAGACCTCATAAAGTTGTTTGCTGGGATTCATGATGTGATAAACATATCTGCAAGAATCACTTTATATTTAAGCCTACAAAAGTTCAGTTTCTTCAGCAAGGTGTTGTAAACTCATTACTGATACAATCCCTGAAACACTGCTGTAGTTCTGAAGCATTAAATGTCCCTTTTTTTCCCCCATCATCCTTCTGCTTTTCTCGATGTCTCCTCCATTTCCTGGTTTTAATTTCTTTGTTGGTAGCATTACCTTATCTCTTCTACCATCCCATTCTCCTCGCTCTGTCTGTTGTAATATTTTAATTAAAAACAAACATACAAATAAAATACTCCCTTCTTACTAAGAATGATGATTTACCTGCACTTTGACAGCCATTAACTCTCATGACTTAAATTCCATGCTTTGTCCTTCTATCTTCTGCTTTCTATGGAATTTTACACTGTGTGTTCAGTGAGTCAGGTCCAAGGGCTGGTGGAACACTCATACACAAGGATTTATCCTGGCCTCTGACAAATAATGACCAATGCATTATCCTCCTTCCCCCATCAAGAGAGAGTCTGCGAAGCCAAATAGTTGTGACCACATTATATGCACTGGAAAATGTACAGTTTCAGGTCCTACACTTCCATTTGAAATTTGTAGAAATGCTCACATGACAGTGGGTATTAAATTGATCTGGTGCAGCACAGACATGTCAGGCCCACTTAGCTACCTGTAATCTGCTTTTGACTTCAAAAGGCATAGAAAACTCTAATACACCAGACTATCACGGAGTCTATCAATTCTGTGCCACATGTGCAAGGGATCTTGCATACAGTACATGTTCTGATATTAAGTGTCATGCATTCTAATGTAACTTTTTCCTGCTTTGAAACCCGAGTGGCTGTACCGGGTCTGGCTGAGCCAGAATTGGTTTTCCCCTGTAGCAGCCCTCATGGTGCTGTGTTTTATGTTGGGAGCTGGCAGGGTG
Source organism: Strix aluco (assembly GCF_031877795.1). Taxonomy (NCBI): domain Eukaryota; kingdom Metazoa; phylum Chordata; class Aves; order Strigiformes; family Strigidae; genus Strix; species Strix aluco. The sequence continues at coordinate 68,987,580 of NC_133935.1, forward strand.
TTGATAGCACACTGGTGGTGTGGCTACTGCTGAGTAGTGCTTACACAGCACCAAGGCTCTTTCCGACATTTCCCCCCCCTCAGTGGGACGGGGTGGGCAAGATCTTGGGAGGGGACACAACCAGGACAGCTGACCCGAACTGACCAAAGGGATATTCCATACCATATGACGTCTGTTCAGTATAAAGCTGGGAGAAAGGAGGAAGGGGGTGGGGTCACCCTTGGTCCTCCGAGGCAACCACTACGGGTATCAGAGCCCTGCTTCCTGAGAAGGCCCGACATCGCCTGTTCATGGGAAGTAGAGAATAAATCTGTTTTCTTTTTTTTGCTTCCGTGCGTGGACCTTTGCTTCACTTTGCTTATATTAAACTGCTTTTGTTTTACCCACAAGGGTTGTTTTCTTTTCCTATCTTATTTTCTTTCCCCTCTTTGCCCTGTTGAGAAAAAAAGGGGGAAGGGGGGGAAGTGATAGAGCGACTTGGTGGGTACCTGGCATTTAGCCAAGGTCAAACCACCACAGTGGCTATTAAAAAGAAGTTGTAACTGGCCAAACAAATGATAAACCATAAAAGGCAGTTTGTTTTTAAACTAAAAGTATAAAAATGGAATAAAAATACATTAATTAAATTAAAACCTGAAAAGTATTGAAATTTGCTAATATTCTTTCAGTTTGAAATTGGCAAAAACAGTGAATGAAAATAAATCCTCAAGCACTGATAGTCATTACCTGAAATACTTTTTATCTTATTTTTCTCTCTAGAAGCTTGGGCCATTTGTAGCACCTCACTTTGTTTTCTAATAAAATACAGCTCAAGATCACAAGGATTTAGTTATTCTAATTTTAAAAATAAGAAAGAAAGTGCATAATGAAGAAGAATACTTCTGAAATTTTATTCAAATTGCTTCATATCTATAAAACAACTGAGAAACATTTTTAAATTTCTACCAGGGGCCTTTGAAAGCACCATACAGTAACAATTTCGGATTTATATCTTCAGACAAATTGCTTCATATAGGAGAAAAGCTAAAAAATCAGAAAAAAAAAAAGACGCCTATTACGATGTAATAGCTCAAAAAAGTCAAACTTCTGTCAAGTTTTACGGTTATTTGAACCTTGAAACTCTGACACTAACCTGATCATACTGGTCATGTTTTGGCAGTTTTAACAAATATAAAATAATAAAAAAAAAATGGAATATTTTGTTTCCTAGAAGATCTGGGAAGGAAGAGGTTTTTCCTTTCCCGTGAATCTTTTCCTGATTTCAAGTGTTGCACATTGCACACGGACACTTAAGACATGATCAGCTGTATGTCTACATGGGGTAGAGAGATGAAATTTTCACGTTCCTGGACTGAATTAATCATGGAAGAGACTTGAATTTATTGAACTGAAAGAACCTGAATTTCCTGTTTTCCTCACTCTCTGGAACCATTTCTCTTTGAATAATTAGAGAACACCCAAAGTACCCAAGTATAATTCTCTTTTCCTTTCTCTCTATGTGCCTGCCTGCCTCTGTTTTTGAAATGAACCATTTGGGGTTTTGGTGTGGTTTTTGTTTTTTTTGTTTATTTTATTTTTATTATTAAAACAGGCAGTATGGTGAGTAGAATGGTAGATGACAGGAAATCCTGACGACAAAGTGATTAAGAGGAAGAAATGGAGAGGAGACACCTGGAGAAATAGAATGCTGATAGAGGAAGAAAGAGACATTTTATTCTTCAGAACTACAGCTATATGTATTAGAGATGACATCAGTAATGAGATTCCCCGGTTGAACTGTCTCCCATCCTATGTATTTATAGCCATGGTTTCCATTTTAATGGGCCAATATTTTGCAGCAAAAATCAACTTCCCTGAAGAATGCCCAGCTGCATGTTTCCTGTCGACACCTGTTCATGGCAGTACTTTTTTCCTCCTGGAAGTCTTAGACAAACACGTTGGAAAACAGCTGTGTGTTTCCAAAGACCACGATACAAAATCTGGAGTTACTTAATAAGAGAGGTTTGTCTTTTTCTTTAACAGATATTCAATGAAGAGTAGTCAGAAAAATATTATCTGACAAAAATGTGTGAATTAAATAGTTACAGAAAAGTCTTGAGATTTTAAAAAAGGGATATCTAAATGTAGATTGCTAGCCTGGATTTTCAACTTCTAGAAGCCCTTATGTATGTGTGGCAAAGTGAGAAAATGGCTGTGAAACATTGATATTTTGCTATGCTATAATATTTACCTCTGCATTTGGTTTACAAAGGTATAAACATAAAGAACTGAAGGATTAAAGCCCTTAGGTTTTACTTTGTCTAAGTGTAACTCATTACTTCCTCTGCATTGTGTTAGGGACTGGTTGAATCCTGCACTGAATTAAGCTCAAGAGAGAACACACATGAATTTTCTGCTCCTGCTCTTTCTGTATATATTGCACCATGACCAGCTCAGAGGGGTTTGGAGCTTTAATCTACATATAAGTACACTGATCTAGGACCTCGGACATAATTATTTTTTTTTTTCTGAATGGCTTTGTACTGTCATGGAAAGCTCGGCATTAAACAATTAAATAAATAATTATTTGCATACTTTGAATATATACGAGCAGTTTTATTACTGCCGAATATATTCCCTTGGACCAAATTAGTGATTAGAGTTCCTTAAAAATGTAAATAAACGTAAGTCCTAACACAAATGGATGGCATATTATTCAATCCCTTCCTCTCCAAAATTTTCCACAAAAAAAAAGGTGCATTTGGCCATTTTTCAAAGCACACAGTATTTCAACTCCAAATACCTACAATGGGTTGGAGGATGTGGAGGTGGAAGAAAGCGAGGCAAAAATATGGTCTCTAACAATATTCAGCTTTCTGGTGGGAGTGGCATGAGATTATTTTCTTTTAAGTAACAATGATACTTTTTACTGATACTTTATAAAGCAGTTTGATGCAATTCCTAAACATGTTAGGATTATACTGCCTTTTCTTTTTCTTTTTCTTTTCTGATCTGCCTCAGAACCATGTCCAATATTTTACAAATATAATAATAAATATTTGCAACACACAGAGAAAAAGTATAGAGTATGTAACTGCATATAAAACATGATTACATGAGATATAACTTAAACAGGTAGATTTGTTCAGTTGTTAAAAACAAAAGGACTCTCAAATGATGGAAGAGATCTTTCAAACTAAATGTTTGCTAAAAAAAGATTAGGTTCTTTACTTCTATATTATTTTTAACTGTCCATTATGACTAGCATCTTGTCTGCAAAATAGTCCATACTTTACTGGCTGCTAGATTTTCCCCCAAAACAAAGACCAAACCTGTACCAAAAAAGGACAAGTGACATTAATGAAGTCTAACTACACCGAGAATATTAAATTTATGATAGCACACCTGCAGATGGTGCTGTTCCACAACATTTCCTGCATAAAATCGGATTAAAATGCATCAGTTGGTCTATTTTTTATCTTTCATTATATATTGCCATACAGTACATGCAACTTTTACATAAAATGGTTGGCTGTGTGTGAAGGCCAAACTAGATGGAAAACAATACATAAAGATATAACGTTTCCACATCCCAAAGATAATTCCTTTTTTTTCCACTCCCTTCTTATTATAATGTTAGCAGTTATCCAGCGATGTCATGCTTCTTTTTAATAGTATACAGCATTTTAGCATTGTTGTTTGTGAGACCAAAAACTGTAGTTACTCAGAGAGGGTATGTTTTAAATTGTGTTTCCATTTCAAACATGATACAGTGTATAAACAATTGTTAGCAAGTGTTCTCCTACAGAATATTATTATTTATAAACTACACATTAGGAATTATACTATTATCACAAAGACTGTGGGGACAGTAGAAATAAAATATTGCTCCACAGAGAGAAAAATTTTCAAAGCTGTGTTTATTGCCAGAGCAGAAGACTGAGGGCAACATGTGTTATCAAATGTATTATTTAATCTTTCTATACATTTAATATGATTTCCACTGGAACTGGTTGTTTTTATTTTATTTCATAGTTTTACATTTTTTAATCATGAATGAAAGAATCACTGTTACTACTACTACAAATACTGACTGCTACTACTAGTAGTAGTACTATTATTACTACCACTATTTGTACAAATCATGGCTCTATATGTCATTATCTCTTTATGGAGAGCCTAAATCTAGTCTCCATTCCAATGGAACAGTCTGTTTAAATCAATAACACTGCACCAGTAGAAATCAAATGGGTCTCTGAAAGTGAATTATGATTTCCACATTTTAGAGCATAACAAAAACTTAGTAAATACATCTGAGCATGGAAAACACACAATTTCAGAAACATTTCTATAAGATATTAACATACATTGCAGAAGAAGCCCTAAAGAATTCAACAGAGACTTTTATTTGTAGGTGACTTTTTCAGAAGATTAATATTTTATAAAAGTAAGGAATGACAATTAATTTTACTTAGACACTTAAATCTCCAAAGTTTTTGGTAGTATATAAATCAAGAAACATTAAACACTTTTAAAAATAAAAAATACATGCATATGATAAGCAGATATTAAGTTTTAGTTACAGGGTAAGTAAACTCAAGAAATGTGAGTGGTTTAAATGAGAAATCTTGACCCACTGGCACTAGTGGGACTATTTTCATTGACTTCACTGGTGTCAAAATTATATATGCTAGTCTTCCACAGTCAAAATCTCTCATTGAGTGGGAGGTCAGAATATTTCATGTGTATAAACATAATTATTGAGTTTTCTGTTGATTTTGCTGGGATATTTACTTTGAGGGTCTATGTTATGCCTTCTAAGAAATGAAACAGAAATGATTCACTACTATTTATTGGGAGAAGGGATTAATCACTTTTTTTTACTCACTCTGCAGAGTAAACAGAGGATTTAATAATTAATAGATAATCAGAAGATCCTTTGGATGCCTCGTGCATGTTCAGTATCTCTGATGCTTCACCTCACTTGCTATTGTATATGGAATTTGCTCTCCAGAAAGAGAAAAGATGTCTTCAAAACTTCCTAGGCCCTCAATTTAAATTTTGCAATGATATCTGTCAATACATGAGGAAACTGATCTATGTCATGTGTACCTTCAGTTCCCTGGTGATAGCCTGTGGACTCGTGCTGCTATGAATTAATTTATGTTAGGCCTTTAACAGAACTCTTAATTTTAGCTCCATCTGCTTCAGATCTATTGATAATACACATGTTCTCAAATAGGTCAGTCTAATGTCTGTCCACACTAGGTCCTTGGATTTTTGAATCTTAAAGACACACATTTAAGTGGTTTGGATTGCCTGTTGCTGATACCGATTTTTTGTCTCCAGACAGTAAGATTTTTCAAACTTCCTCATATTCAGGTTCCAGTTTATGAGCTGTAAAGTGACTTAAACAGTGTAATGAAATTCTGCAAAATTTTAGAAAAATATCTAAATGATTTTTAGTAGAAGTTCACTGAAGATTACCTTTGGTAAGGCAAATAAATATACAAACAAAATACTGACTATTCTTGACAAACAAACAAACACGCTAAATTAGTAGTTAGTGATCTGGGATGGGGGTGAAATAGGCATCACACCAAGAGACAATACCATAGAATCCCCAAATTCACTGCTGTTGATTTTTATTATTGTTACTATTTGTACATAATCACATGTACTGTTAAGGATATGAAAAATAGTAATATTTTCAATGTTTCTTATGTACTTGTAAGTCAATTTATAAATATACTACATATTTTTTACATAAATTTAACACATATCTCTTATATTTGACTGTATAACACTAGCACATGCCATGTCACTTAGACAGAAATGGATTTAGCTTAAGGACTCAACAGATAAAAGCCCAGTGCTCTGACTATATGTGAAATATAAATGTTTTTTAATATTTTTCTAGGAACTATTATCCTTTTTTCATGCTTTCAGAAGGTGGAAAGGGTTTAGTGGGAGGGTATGTATACAGTATAACTAACCAAGACAATGATGGGGCATTTGACTAATTAATGAATTCATTTAACTACTATTTAATTGCATAGTACATTCTGGAAATGCAAATTCTTTTGTTGCATAGTAAAGATAAATTTGGAAGAAAGTAATATGAAGTAATTCATCTATCTTGTCATAGAACAATCTACTAATGTAAAATTTTTCATTCTGCTTTCAGAGTTGTGGCCACCTGCAGACATAATATGACAGTCTTCAAATTCATTGTTTTCTACTTATGTGATATGTATTGTTCAAAGGCAGTAGCTGATGTACAGTGTGAATAATACACTGGTTGCATTATACAGAGATTTATCTTTAAACCATGCTGGAAAATATTCTAGAAAATATTTTCAGGCTTTGACTAGATTTCCATGCTCTTTATTATAAAAATCTTATTTTCTTCCATCCTTGGAAAGTTGATAATTACCCTAACTTACTCCTATCCTTTGAGTCTTTTTTTTTTTTTTTTCTTCTCCCCAGTTCTTACTTAGTTGAGTAAAAAGCAAAAACATCCAAGTAATCAGATGAGAAACTCCCATTTTCTCTTAAAAATTAGATTTACTAAGCTGTTATCTGTAGTCTCCTAAAAACAAAAATTAAGAAGTAAACCCAAATGTGTTCTTATGGTATGTTTAGAGAAGAGCATCAGAAGAGAAAATTAGATGACATTTGTAGAAAATTATGCCATATACCACACAATATGTATAAACCTGCAATATGTATAGCAGGTTTTTGATAATTTAAAATTATATGTTCCTTAAATAGATTTAATTTCTCAAATAACTTTATTTTTGTATATGAATTTACTGATCAAATTCTCTTACTCCTTATTTCTGTAAATATTTACATTTTTTTGTTTTATGACAGTGTCTTAACAATTTGTTACAATTGTGTTTAGAAAAGTTGAAAAACTAGTTAACTAAAATTTTAGTTTGCTATTGAATAGAAGTTTAATGTTTCATCTAAGATTTTGAATTCTCTATTACTGTTCTCTGTCATACCAGGGAACCCAGCACTGGACACAGTACTCTGGCTGTGTCTCACCAGTGCTGACTAGGATATCACCTCCTTTGCCTTGCTACTGGATCTCGGTACAAATCCAGGATTGCACCATATCAGTACATCAACTTCTTATAATGGAATAATTCGTTAAATGCTATCACATTTGAAATTAAATTTTAATCATTCAGTTATGTATAGACTCTTCTGAATACCAGAATCACTTATAGCATATGTTTTCCTTAGTTTTGACTTCAGCAGAAGCCACTGTACCTTGCAGCTGTTTCAGACTCCAAGCTTCAAAATTTCGATTTTGAAAGGAGTGGCCATTCGAAGACAGAAATCATGGCCCCCTGGTATTCAGTGAACACAACTTGGGCTAGACTGTTCATGTATTCAGTTTAATTCAAAGAGTGAGAGAAATATCTGTACTTTCTGATACCACTTATTTACCAGTTCAGACAGTAGTTTATATGACTTGAGTACCACCCACTTTATCTTCATCTAGCGTGCATGGATGGAAAAATATCTCTGAGAGTGAATATTTGCCCTATATAGCCAGAAAAAATGTTCAGATCCAATGAACCAAGAAAAACCCGAAACAAAAAGACCCAAATCACAGTGTTGTGGGGTTTTTTTTCTTCTTTTCTTTCTTAGGAAACTGAGTATTGTAGAGCAACAACTGTTGCACTTGAAATAAGACTGAAATACATCCAAGGTTACTCAACTGGCAGTTGCTGATTCTCAGGTCCCCTGTTATCAAACTGCAAGGCTATGCATTGGTTAATGCCTTTTTACTGAAAATGAATGGGCTGGATTTGCTCCCTTTCTAATATTTTTCATTAAAACATATAAATAAGTCCAAATATTTTATCAATACAACACTCTTCCTCATCATCTCTAAAACAGTTGTCAAGTGGTTGGGACTGTGTATTAATGAGTGAATGTCTGGAATACTTACATAAAAAATAAAATGCTTAACTAAATTGCATAGAACTATCTCAAACTGCTTTAAGATAGAGGTTTTTGTACTTAATTAATGGAACATTATTCCTGAGAATGCATTTTCCATGAATTGTCAAAGAGATGACTAATTATTCTTCCTATCTGGGGAGACTTATGTCTACTTCAGGTTTACTTTGAACATCTCACATAGGTTCATGTTCAGGTCCTGGTGCCTACACCAGAAAGAGGTGTAGGGTGTTGCAGGAAGCAGTTCAGAGTGATGTTGTTAGATGCCCCAGGTTAGATAGTGCAGATATACACTACATTGCTATCCACCAAAAATGCTGACATAGGGAATATGGATGTAGTTTCTTTGGACTATAGGTCAAAATTATTTGTTGACAAAGTTATTATTTGTGGTGAAGTACTGAAATCAGTACAACCAAATATATTTCACCACCAGGGAATGTGGCCTATTAGCCTATTTGATGAGAATCTTAAAAATGACTAATTTGCAGCAGGATTCCCTAGAGGTAGAGGCAGACTAAGGATTTTCAGTATTAGAAAGAGGAGCTTGTCGTGTAAAAATAACAAGTACAGATCCTGTTAAGCTACTTGAGTTGTTTACCATACCAACATCTGTGTCTGAGTTTAGGCATAGAGATTCAATTTGTAGGCAGTGGGAAAATGCAAGCACTTGAGTATTTAGTTCACCTAGCAAACTTTGAATGTCTACTTTTATCCATGAGATTAATCATGATTTAAGAGTGGCTGTCTCCTTCAACCATAATGGAAGGTTAGGATGGTTATATTCATACATCATATTTGTTCAGGTGAATCCCTCCTTAACAATAGTCCACGATTTCAGTGTCTCCTTATCATTAGAGATGTAAGGCTGATAAAACAGCCTTCCAATTAGATTTGTGGAGGCAAGAATAAATAAAAGGATCTGCAAATGTTTCTTACAGTCTTGTGTTCCTGTTAGATCTACTACTCATGTTGACTAATATACTCACTGCAACATTGCAGTCTCTGGATAGGTCTCTTGGTCATTTCTAATTGCCTTTATAAATAGCAACGTCTCACTACTGCCAGATCACAGTAACAAAGGCATGTGTAACCTCAAAACTGGCAGGAACATAACAGGTTCAACACTGGGAAACCACTGGTATGTGGATACATTGTTTACACAAATGCAAATGATTAAGTGATGCGCTTCCCAGGTTCAAAATGACAGCTAATGTACTGCAAATAGAATTTCACAGGATTTCATCATAAATTTAAAACAATGCACTTCAGCAAAGTGATTGTCACAGAAAGATTGTAAAATAATAACACTAAGGGTAACTGTTGAGATTATCTTTTTGGAGGTTGTTTGGGCTTGTTTGTTGGGTGGTGTGTTTTTGTTTTTTTTTTTTCTTTTTTTTGTGTCCCTACCATTATTCAGAAAAAAAGCTAAAACGTTTCATTTATAAAGCTAAGTAGATTTCCCCCTTCCTCACCTTTCACGCCCACACCTCACTCTCTGTCTCTTCCACACACAAATGTATTAGATAATTAATGCAGCAAAGAAAGGAGGAATAGCACATTTTGAAGAATAAAGTGAATCTTCTATATGAGTTATGAGGTATAGCAGGTCTTGTGTATTTTAAAGCATAATGGTCTAATTTCTGTTTGCATCATTGTGGTGATGCCTTTTTTTTAAAGGACAACATAAGAAATTTTACAATAAATATAGGATTGGACTCAATATTAAGCAAGTGTGCAGGTGTGTATTTTCTGTTTATGTCTACTGGTGCTTTGAATTAATAAATTGATGGAGAAAATGGTATTTTAAAATTGTTCTTTTGTTTCTTTCTCTTTTTTTAGTAAGACCTTTGATTACAAATCATTTATACATACTTTGAGAGAGGTACCTTTAATAACTCATCAAACAAAGTGAGATTAAAGAAAATAACAAATTTATATCATCTAACATCAAGAATGTTCAGTTAATGATAATGACATGACACATTTGAACTTGTATGATAAACAGAAAAAAAAATAATGAAACAAAAATTAATTGAGTCAGTGAAGATAATTATGGTAATTTTATCCAGCTCAATTTCTCTTTCAAAAGAACATGTAATTGCTCTGATATTTTGTTTCCAACCACCTTGTCTCTGAGCCAATATAAACTAAGGGCAAACTGGATTACAGGCTCTCCCTTCTCCCTGCTGTTTATCAAAACCTTATCCGACTGAAAGACTCAAAGCCCTCAGCCACCTCTTTGGGTCCTGCTCATATTCCAGTTATCATCGTGAGGTGAAGGTGTTGAGATTAAGAGAAAAAGGGAGTTTCAGTCTGGGGGTAGATGATACCCCATGAGGAATAAATGCCATCTTGTTCCAAAGACTGTCTGAGATGTCAGGTATAAAGAGTGTTCCTTGACATATCTTTTGAACGTGTTGATAATTTTTACTGTTCATCTTTCTTCTTTTTAATTGCTGTAATGCTAAAACAGTAATTTGTGTTCATAAAATAACTTTCAAGAATTTTCTCCATTTCATTCAAAGTAAAATGGATTAGATTAGTTTGTCAGGGCTCCTCTCATCTCTATCTGAGGCATGGTCTGGGGTGATGGTACCGATCCAGTTACAAGAACAATCTCATTTAGAAACCATAATTACAATAATGACTAATATCCACTGTTGTTTAATTGTAAACTCCTGAAAAATCAGTTGGAAATTAGCTAAATTTCAGAGTTTTTTCACCTTTCTTAATAAGATGTCATAACTTTTAAAATTATTTTTATTCTTCTGAAGTTAAGAGTGATCGAATACTGTCAGCTCAGAAGTGAGTTTTCTCATTTTCTTCACCGGGTCTTTATACTTTAAATCATATTAAGATCTATTTAAATAAAGTTGGCACCACTGCAGTAACTTTTAACATCTCCTAATTGGGCTTTTTGCTACAACTAATTGTATGGGATTCATAACCTATCTGATTTAGGTAATCTAAATATTGTAATTATACTACCAGAATCTGAACTGTACTAAACATAATAAAAGTTGGGGAATTTCAGTCTCAGCTCTAAGCTAACACTCTCCCAAATATATCAATGCCCAGTTTGTACTCCTGTCCAGTCTCCTTTTAATACATCTTTCTTGCAAATGTTTATGCAAAGCTATATACAAATATAACGCTTCTTAAAACAATGCTGGATTTAATAAACATTGAATTTCATGATGTGACTTCTCACAAACATTAAATAGATATTAAAATAGGTGGGACAAATACCAACACCCTCAGTGGAGAATGGATGTCTGCTTGGATTTGTGCAATACCTCATACAGTGGAATACTAATCTTGAAAAATTTAGATTAATCTGTAATACGTATAATTAAGAAGTATTTTGTTTTGTAGCCTATTTATGAATAAAAGTTAAAAAAGATAATACAAACAGAAGTAGCATAGGTTTACTAATAACGTCAAAGTTGCATTATTATAAGGCATAGTATGAGCACCTATTTTCTTGTCAGACTCTATAAAAATATGAACTGAATGAAAGTTTATTTTAGATGTTTTATTCATGTATTAATTATTTATAAACTATATGAAGTTCCATTTTATATATAAAATGTGACTGTCAATAAATTCTGATAGCAACTGGAAGAAATTTAAATGTTTCTCCTAGAGAACATAGTCATAAAATATAAAATGTGGGCCTTTTCTTACATATGTCTCTAGAAACAGAGTAATTTTTCATTGCTGACACGTCTGCTATACTTTATTTTGTTTTTCTTCTTCTCAAATTCATAATAATTCTCAGGAGTAAGGTCTTTTCTTAATAAGAACTGCTTGACATTTGCTGTTACATACATAACAGATATTTGAAAATGAGCATCCGTCAATGCTATGGTGTCAAATATAAACTTATTAGTCATGCAAATAACTTGGTCTACGGATTTCATCAGTACCTTTTCAAATTTTCAGACAAACAAAATAAAAAAACCCTAGCAGAACAAAGTCAAACCAGTTCTTCCCATTGCCAGCATTAAAGAACTGTCAGATAGAAATTTGCACACCTATTACTATCATACTAAAGATAAGCAAAAAAATACATTTAAAGGTTCTGAATATAATAATTCATTTTTTTCTCTAGTGAATTTAAATTGAAAGATTAATTTACAACAATGGATTCAAAAATGGATGTTAGCTGTTAGACATGTAACTCGATCAAAATCCCATGATGCTATTTAAAGGACAAAGTGAATTAATCTTTATCTAACTGTTTTAATGTTACTTTTTTTTTTTTTTTTTTAACACTCAGAAGAGATATATCAGAGAGAGTATTCAATCTGAAGGTTGGGTTTTTTTGCGTAAAATATTTTTTTTTATTGAATTTGAACAAATCTGAAAGGGAGCAGACAAGCTTTTCTTAAAACATTTGTCACGTTAGAAACAAATAAAATACTCAGATGTGGTTTATTTCTCTTTTACTATATTACATCTCAGGTTTCTAAATATTTACAAGCATTTATTTTGCAAACCTTTTCTTGACTGGGGAGACAAGGGGAAATATTACAGAATTTAAATTTTAGGGTCTTATTTAGTCTCTTTTTGAAACACATTTACAACTAATTTTCAAACAAACATTACATGAAGTTGAGTCATTGGTACGTCCTTGGAGTGGTGAAAGCTAACCACATATGTGGTTGTGTTACTAAGAGTGTAGCCAAGAGTTTGAAGGATTTGGCACTTATGAGACTGCATCTGGAGAACGTACATAATTTTAGGCTCTACAACACAAGAGGAGAACTGATATATTAGAGCAACTCCAGCAAAGAGTCAATGAGATAATTAGGGGACTGGAGCACATATAAAAGGAAGCTTGGAAAGTTTGTTCAGTCTGGAGAAGGCAAAGCTATATGTTTTTTAATGCTGTCTTCAATTATCTAATGGAAAATTATAGAGAGGATGAAGCCAGACTCTTCCTAGAGATAAACAATGAAAAGGTAAAAGGCAACAGACACCGGGTTTTGGAAGGGAAATTTGTATTAGGCATTAGAAAAACAAAATTTACAGTGAGGTAGTCAAATACTGGAAATAAATTTCCAGGAGGGGTTGAAGAATCTCCAGTATTGGAGAAAGACAACATTTGACTAAAGAAGGCCCTAAACAACCTGACTTTGGGATTGGATTTTATTTTCAAGATAGTCCTGCTCTGTGTGGGGAGTTGGATCAGGCCATCTCCCGAAGTATTTTCCAACCTTACTTGTTCTATGATTCTGTGACTAATTTTCTTTTTTTTTTTAATGTATATTGCTGATGATAATAGTCTTTTACACTCAGCCTAGTACCATGCCATTGTCACCTGTTTCATGGTCTCTTCTGCCCAGTGGTGAGGATGTGTTAGTGTTGACAATGGACGTTATTTCTCTGCCTCTTGTCCAATCCTGTCTAGTTATCTTTTTTTCCATATCTTTCTCCCGAAAAGATAAAGGTAAATTTACTTCTTTTGAAGTGTGGGTTCAGAGACATAAAATGGGATTAAGAATTCTGCATTAAATTCAGGAAACCCATAATCTCAGAGAAGCGAAGATGTCAGAATCCTCTGAGGTGGCAACTTTCAACATGGAGTCCTCTTCCTTTTGATTCCAACCAGGTTGAATTGTTTATGGAAAAGGATTTATGAGAAGAGTAGGTCTCTTCTTATGCAGAATCCTTGAAACTTTAGTGTCTGAAAGAAAGCAGCACTCAGAAATTCCATGATGGTATTTTTGCTCCTGGTTTAGTGAAATATTCAGATCTTACTTCACCTGGTTAGTATACTCCTCTATTTCCATATTCTTTGGGATCCTGTCTTGCTTCTGAACAAACCTGAACAGCCAAATCCTAATTTTACTTAGATTTTACTATTTCTGATAAGAGGCTACCAAGAATAACCAAACTACGGTGTACTCCCTCTTTATTTCATTTCCCTTTCCTCCTGTTCTTATCATGGTGTGGGAGTGACAGAAGTTTACCAGTGAACAACTTACAGAACAGATTTACATCATAAAGTCTTCGCATTTCATTCTCATACCGTATAACTTCAGAACACCAAAATAAAATGAGGAAGCCTTTCCCTAAGGGTTTATCTCATAGTGTGTCTGATTTATACAAGATTGATTAGTGCCTTGAAATTTTTTTGGATGGTATAATAGAAGCTAGAGACCTCATAAGATGGTTGTTTATCAGAAATCCTTTATTCTTGCAGGAGTATATATAGGAGTGAAAAGTGGAAAAATACTTGGAAAACAGAGAAATCAAGAAATCTAAGAGTATCAAGCATCATCTGTACCATTTATACCTTTTCTTAGAACATGATTAAAGACCTTACATGACATAAAAAGCATTTTTCCTACCAGAAAAAGTTCCTCCCCATCATTACAACAGCCAGCCCTTAGGCATGTTTGGGCCTGTTTAGCACAAAAATGCAGAGTTTGCAACTTTATGCAACTAATTCTAACACACCTGTTACATATGTTTCTTGCCAATATACTCAACTGTCCAGCTAAACATCTAAGCTCTCAGAAGAGGAATTGTTTCTGTATTGTGTTTAATGAATGTGCTGAATACAGTGGTTCTTTGCTTTAAATACAGAAAATGTTTTTGCAAGCTAGAATGAGTTCTTAGAGTCAAATGTCTGTGATCTGCATACTTCTATCTCTAAGGCAGTAGATGATAAATGGATCCTGACTGTATAAAAAAGTAAAGAAAATTCAAAATACAAATGTGATGTCATAAAAGAATCAGGTGCTCATCATGATCTGTGAGAGAGTCAGATCTGTAGAGATCAAAAAGGAATTTAGCCTTGCAGAAAGAATGATGAAGGGAACAAGGTTTTCTTAATTTAAGTTTCAAAACTAATTTCCTGATAGCAGAAAATTCAAGGTATTAGAAATAGATAGATCAATGTCTTCCTTCAGGTGAAAAGGTGGGCACGTAGATTTTCAATTTTCGCTTTTCTGTGGCACTTCTGCATTTTCACAGAGTGGTTGAGGTCAGAAGTGACCTCTGGAGCATATCTAGTTCAAACTCCCTGCTCAAAGTGCTGTCCACTACAGCAGGTTACTCAGGGCGGAGCTCAATCAGGTTTTGAATATTGTCAAGGCTGGAGATTCTATAACCTCTCTGGGAAACCTGTGCCAGTGTTTGAACATCCTCACACTATTTTTTTCTTTTTCTTCTTATGTCTAATTGAAATATCCCATATTTCAGTTTGTGACTCTTGCCTCTGGAGTAGCTCAGTAAATATGATTTTGCCATTGCTAGTGTTAAATTATTTGATTAAAAGATAATTGCAATAAACACAATAAGCACAAAGAATCAGAAGCAGAACAATATGGCCAAACCCTGGTTATCTTACCAGTGAAAATGAAGCACACTGAATTGACTAGTCTTAAGGTTTCACACCAAGATGGGCCAATCAAAGGAACTCTGTCCAGAATACCTTGCAAAATAAAGGGAGTTATTGCCTACAGGGAGTGAGTTAGGAATTTTATCGGATGGAGATGGAAGACTTTTTAGTATGTCTATAGCTTTCTTTGTATGTATGTGAGTACTTTGTGTGATTATGCAGGTGCTGGTAAAGACACTGCTCTGTGTTGATCTGTGTGGCTAATCCATGTATGTCTTATATATTATGCATGTGTGCATGCATATGCACACACCCATTGGCAGTAAGTGCACAGCCCCACACTGACCTGTTGCAGTCACACCTATCAAGCAGGGCAAAGAACAAATCCATGAGTTTCATGAAACCAACCAAATTAGTCTGCCTTTAACAACTAATGAAAGGCTCTACCCTGAGCTGAGCTGAGACTGCAGGTCTCAGGGCTGGCCTGGGCTCATCTTGGTTGGAGCTGGGCTGAGCTGGTTTCAGCTCCTGCCTCAGGACCAAGTGCCTGTTGCCTCCCCTGCCTGAGACTGAGCTCAGCCAGTGTCTCTGTGGAAAGGGTTCTAAACTCAGTTTTTTAGTTGCTAAGAAACAAGAGGTCATGGGGAGGCTGAGCCTGGGGGAGGCTATGGGACCACCCTCACACTCAGCTGTGAGCAGCCAGAGGGAATCAACTAGTATTAACAAATTATAAAAATAAAGTCAAACAACTCAAGACTAGGAGGAAGTAGTCCCCAATTTGAACATTAAACTTGTTACAGTGAAGTCCTCAGGATGATGATGGCTCATTATAACCATTACTTGTTCTTCAGAAAGAATGAGACTATCAATCTTAGGACTTAGAAGGACATTAGAAGGATAGATTTAACACTGATGAAAAGACAGTGGTACCAGGAAGTTTATGTATAATAATTTTTGCTGTATTTTAGTGAGAATTTTCTATGTTAATTTTGACAATTAGTCTGTTAAAACATCAGTTAGATTAACAATATATATAGTCTGTTCCCTTCTGTCCGTAACAACTATAATGCTAGGCTAGCATATTAAAAATACTTATATCAAAAAGACTTCCATTCCACTCTGTACTTGGGCCATTGTTATACAAAAAAGTATTTGATTAACCTGACCTTAAAGCTCATGCTTTTCCTCCAGGAAATTATACTGCATTTTTAAGAAGCATGGTACAAGTTAGAAATCACCCAGCTGAGCAACAAGCAAAAAAAAAAGAAAAAGGCAAATAATAATAATCAATGGACATGTTCTGGACATGGTTTTCCAACACTTTTCTATGCTATTTCTGACCAGAAATCTACTAAAAAATTGCTGGGTGTGTCTAGTTACTAAGAGGATCAAGTGCTGCCTGATAAAGGGCAAAAGTGTAACTGCCACTAGAGACCATCAGTAAACAGATCTACATCTTCACTCTTATCCTTCACTCCTGAAGCTAAGATTAGGAAGTACTACAACCAATGACCTGGGACAAATGAGACTGCATTACTTTATGAGGATGTAAGAAGACAGAGAATAATATAATGTTTATTTTCCCTCAGACTGAGGTAAACTGAGTGCTTTGTGGGGGATAACAAGCCACTTATAAGCAAGTTGTATGATTTGAACCAAACTTTATACCTATTAATGTGCAGAGTAGTTAAATTCTTTCATGTGGGAAAAACTCTGGCACTTACTGTCAGGTAAAATTCTTATTTTTTTACAGGATGGTGAAAGTGGCTATCATCCAGTTGCCTGGGATTTCCTGAAGAGAAAAGTATCACTGCGTGCTGAAATCCATTTAAATTGCATAGGTTCAGGGTATCCAGTATTTTCAAGTTGTGTGAGTTTTAGTGTATACACCCATATCACCTCTACAGAGTGCACAAGATAGACCAGACTTTCCAGACCTCTTCAAATGAGGAGATTGATTGTTTGTGAAAAGATCCTTCTGAAGAAGAAATACTTCTACCTTAGTAGGTATTGCACTTATTGAACAAACTGATGCTTATTGGCTGTGGACATACCTGGTACTTCTGGGTCTACAAGCTGCCTGTTCTGAGCTACTGTGTAGTACCAACCAAACTGATATGGCTGGCAGTCATCTGGAAATCTTAGACAGAAATGGAAAAAAAAAAAGGTCAACTCAGTTTATGTCACAGGAGAAGAAACCTGTCTGAGAATACCCAGCTATGAAATTAATCATATGTACCAAACCAACATGGTACTATTAAAGCAAAGAAAATAGAGAACATTTTAGTATTATTTTCACCACAGAAGAGGAATGAAGAGCTGAAATATTGAAAATCTATGCATAGCAAAATAAAAAAATAATTCAGTTTAATGAAATAATTTTCAGAGTATTCTGAGGTAAAATACATTTCTTTTCAGTTCTGCAATTCTTATTGCTACCTCCATTTTCCATTTTGACACCAGTATTAACCCCATTCTTAGGTGGTTGATAGAAAGCATGACACAAGTTGGAGAAGAAAGTAGGTTATATCAGAGGTAAATTTAGGAGGAAAAATGGATGTAAGTTGAGGAAGAAAAATGGAAGACCATGCACTTAAACAGAACTTGTAGCCTGTAGAGGTCGGTTCAAAAAAGGAAATATTTTTAATTAGGTTATAGAACCCAAAACAAGTTACTCTCTACCTCTTTTCCTGTGTGTAATTTGAAAAAAAAGTTTCAAGAAATCTACAATTTTTATCCAAGAAGAATAAATTTCTCCAAATAATATGGATAGACAATACCTGAACCATTATAAAGTATGGAAATACTTACTAGGCCCAGTCAGTAGGTGGGGTTCCACAGCTGAAAAGAAATCTCTGTCCCCAAAAGATTACAACTTTTTACATGAGAGATGATAAATATAAAGAAATGTGAAAAGCATATTATGATAGGAGAAGGTGAAAGTTTGAAATTTTAAAAGTATGTTTGTAGGTTACAATATGTCCAGTTAGAAGGTTCCATCTGTAACATCAGAAATTTCCATTGGTGTCATCACTGTCTTTCATCCTCTCATCTTATCCATTTTCTACTCTCTGACAATCATTTTACATTCCCCAGCTTTTTCTTTCTTTCCTTTTATGTTCCCGTCTTTTTGGCTGGTCTCCTTGCATATGTTGTAGTTTGCCTTCTCTGCTTTGCTATCTTGGAAATCATTGACAAAAATTTCTACTTCTGTTACCATAAAAAGCAGTGTGTGCTTATACAGAAAGCAGGCTGTAAGGTTGAAGAACAAAGGACAGTTAAGGCAGAAAAGGATAGTATTTCATAATTCATTTTACTCACAGCTCTACTGTGTTTACACTGACTTGTTTTAGTCATGACAAGCTGTAGGCATACTATGAAAGTATGAAAGAGATGTTTGTACAGGACAATGCATAGATCCAGGAAGCCTGAACCCTGGGGAGGGAAGGCAGGATGTCACCTCTAGCTCTCTCCTGTGTACATCTCAAGAGCTAGTTGGAAGAACAGCTTTCAGCTGTTGAACTACTGGAAGCATTGCAAATCCCAAAGAGAACTTCTAGGGTCCTAACCCTCTATGTGCTGGTCAAAATGTTGAGTACTCAATGTGTTTTCCCTTTTGTACAGCCAGGGCAGTTACTGCTGCTTATTATGTTCCCAAAGCTCTCCTGCTGACATTACACCTCATATAGGTAGAATATTTCTCATCACTGCCAGCCCAGCAAAGGTGATTGCCAATTCACACACTCAGTACAAACACCTTGGTATCCCATGCCATGATTTACTACTTTGTGTGGAAATAATATGTTTGTATGGAGAGTCCACCTTTTCTTGTGTGAGTGGAACTGGTATTTATTCAATTGAATAAGCAGCATTTGTATGCAGCCTTAATCATGAACATTTTGGAGACTGGCATCAGACACTAAGTACAATCCTGTCAAATAGCTGGCAGTGGATTAACTTTGACACCTAGAAACATGCCAGATTCTGACAGAATAAGAACTTGCTGTATACCCAATGTCAATCATTCACTGAGTGCCACTCCAAATGCTTATCCTGTTAGTGATGACATCAATCTGCATTGGCATTCAAAATGCTGCTGCCTTTTGAATATAGAATTGAAAGCAATGGACAAAACCCCAAAGTGCATGCATTTTAGCAACCATTTAACCTTCCTTAAGAACTGGTGGCCACATCTGATGTGGGGATGCTGCTTTATTTATGGGCCAGTCAATTTACACAGCTGTTTGCAAAAAAAGGTATCTTTACTGTATGATTAATCTATTGCTCTATAGTCAGGCTTACATGCAAGCAAAGT